>NC_083684.1:22601428-23804642 GCF_033118175.1 Dama dama
ATTTGTGTGTCAGAGAAAGCGAGAAAGAGAGAGAAGAGTGTGTCCCACCATGGACAAACCTGTCTCTCAGTAACTGTGGGAGCACAGGCAAAGTAACTCTGGAGACTCTAGCTTCCCATCTGTAAGCTGGGAACCATAATAGGGAACGTTTATCCAGCATTTATTCTGGGCCAAGGTTTTTAACATGTATGAACCTCTGAGTTTACAGATATTACTCACAAGTCTATGACTCCAGAACTTTTATGATCTCCCTTTCATAAAAGGAGTAAGGAGGGTAACAGATTTCCCCACAGTCACATAGGTGATAAGGGACAGAGCTTGTTGAGAACCTGCACCTTCCAAACCATATGTTCTTAACCACTTGGCCGCATCTCATGGAATGTGGTGACAGTTCAATGGAAGAAGCACAGCAAGTGTCCAGCAGGGCATGGGCTCAATACAAGCTCCCCAACTGCCCACTTACGGCCTGGGGCCGCTGTCTGTGGGCATGAGCACCACACAGCCACCTGCATGGCCTGCGCACCCACGGAAGAGTCTGCACACAGGCATGGCCATGTGGGCACAGCACACATGTGTGTCTGCCACAGGGTTCAACAAGGAGCAGGAAGGAGCCCCTCTGCACCCAAAAGGATGCCTCAGCATGGGGCACACAAGACCCAAGTCCAGTAAGAGAGAAAGAATGAGAGAGGATGGTTAACGACTACCCCTGTGGGAGAGAGTGCCAATGGAACTGTGTACGCATGGTTTCCTGAGTTTCCTAACTAGCCTCCCAGCCCTCCGTGGAGAGCCGCTCCCCAGGACTTTGTGGACATAAGCCTTGGCCCTGATTGTGGGCATGGAAGAATTCAGGCCATGAGACATGCAAAGCTTCTACACCAGGGTCCCCTCAAGAACCCATTTTAAAAACTAGATTCCAAGACCCCGCCCAACCAGGACCTGACTCTGAATTGCTCCTCTGTGCTCTGGAGCATGGCCCTCCCGTCAGCTCCATGAGCCCAGCTGAATCAGCCCACCAGGCTGGGCCAAGCACTCGGGTTCAAGTCTATGCACTTTGAAGCCTGACAGGCCTGCCCCAGAGGAGAACTGGGAAACTTACATTTTAAATAGCCTCCCCAGATATCTCAGAAAAGTGACAACTGACTCAGGGTATGTGTAGTAAAGTAAAAAAGACACCACAGGAAACCAAGAGGTCAATGGCCTTGCCCTGGCTCTGCTTCTAAAGCTCTGTGCATTCAGACAGTTCCTTCCCCTCTCTGGGCCTCAGTTTCCCCATTTACACTATAGGAAGGTTGGACTCTGCTGTCTCTGGGCTCCTCTTCTATATTCATATAGAATCCCAATATTCTATGATTCTGTTAAATACCTTTCAATATAGGCTTCCCAGTTGGGAAGTGACAAGGAAACAGAACAAACCTGCAGATTCAGAAAGCCAAGCCTCCAGTTCATAAGGTCACAATTGGCCAAAAGCCAAGGTGTAACCAAAGCCCCACAGAGCCCTGAGTCTGCCCACAGGCCACAGCCCACTACCAGCCTCCTCCCTGCCCCCCGCCCCGCTGTCTGAGAGCCCTCCCCTCACCTGTAGGACGAGGCTGATAGCCATGGCTTTATAGGAATAGGAGGCAGAGGAAAGGCCGAAAACCAAAAACAGGGCCACAACCAAGGTCACCAGGTTGGTTATGAGCTCCAGCCTCAAGGCCACCCATCGCGTGGAAGACAGAAACAACAGCAGGTAGTTATTCTGTACATCTGTCAGCTTTTTAAACCTGACAAAGAAAGGACAACACGAAAGTCACATGTGTTTGTCTAACCCAGGGTTTCCTAACACTGGTTGCTTTCTCCTGCATCCAGCTCCCCAGTCTCACCAAAGAACCAACAAAGAAAATTGGAGAGGATTCCTTCCTACTCCTTTCTCAGCCATGGAGTTGACCTGACCCCAGATCTAGGAGTGAGCTCGGACTGATTTAGGCCTATTAGCAGTTTTCTTCCCCTGGCCTTGATGATTGATTTAGGATGGGTAAGTTACTCTATTGGGCCAACAAGATTGAAAAAAGGCCCAGATTTGTGAGTGAGTGAAGGAAAGCAATCCCTTCTTAGTATCTGTCCACCTTGTTCATGGGTGTATCCCCATTGGGTGCTGAGCGCCTGGGAGGTTCTCAGTGTTGACTGAATGATTCCTTAGTCCTAGTCTCTGCACAGTCCTTGGGTCTCTCTAGCGCCATTGGGAGAGCTGGCACTATGGTTCATCCAATATTTCAGTTAACAGAGCACACACCATCTCCCATGCCCAAATCTTTCCTGGCTTCAAGGCCACCTGAGATGCTGCCTCCTCCCCAAAGCCTTCCCTGATCCCAAGCTGCAGGTTATCACTTTCTCCTCTGAAACCCCAAGTCATTCTACCTGCGTTTCTCCTATTGCATCATATTCAACACTTGTCTTATTACAAAAATATACATCTGTGTCCCCTGTCTTCCATTAGACTGCAGACTTCTTGTAGTTCAGTGCAGACCATGTTTGACTGATGGTTACAAGTAGAAAAGTTTATGTTATACGATTAAACCTCAGCAACAATCATAGGATTTGATTATTTGTTTCAACAAACATTTAGAAGGCAAATCTATGGGTGTCAATAGTGAAGAAAATTCTTTTATTTAGAAAGCTATTGTTCTTTATTATTCTATTGTATTTAGATATCTGTTTGCAAGTGAAAGAAAAAAATGCAATAAGTAATAATATGGTAATACATCATATCCTTCATTGTATTAATATGTGTATATAACAGCACAGGTCTTTAAGACTGACAGACATTTTTCATATCACTTACATTTTTTATTCTTATAAGTACCATCTTCCAGACGGGGTTCTGGAGGTGCAGTGAAATAAATGGAATAAAACAAGGATCTCTCTGATTCTTCTGAGGATGGTGCTATTTCCGGGTGCTCTGTTTCCCACCCTTCCTGTCACCCACCATTGCCACACTCCCCGTCACCCTCAGAGAGCAGAAGGACTCACTCATTGATGAAGTCTTCAGTTTGTCCGTAGACGTGGATGGAGCTCAGGCCCTGCAGCGTGGTGAGGATGTGGGAAAACAAAGGGGAGCAGCTGTAGTTCTTCAGTCTCTTGAACACATTGATGGCCCTCTTGAACATCCTGCATGGATAACGGGAGTGAGTGACCTGAGCCATCCGCCTCTGACACCCTTCAGTTCTAGGTCGGTCCTAGATTCCTACCCCCAGTCACAAACCTCATTCACAAGCAAAAAGAATCCACTCACCTGAAATAAACCAGGCAAATAAAGAGGATGATGACTCCTATCAGCAGGATATAGGGAGAGAGGAAACTGATTATCAAGAGGATGATGATCACCACCAAGGACAGGAGCAGACACTGTTCAACCACGATGGGCAAGAACTGATCCAGTTCACCCATGTCCCCTGCAAAGCAGTTCAGGAGCCGGCCAGTTGGGGTTGTGTCGAAGAAGTGCATGGGGCAGTGGGACACCTGTGAGAACAAAAGCAACCCAGATCACAAGGCTGTCTGCACGCCTTGGTGGGGGCTTGATGATGACACCAGGTATCCTCAAGCTCTGAAAGATGTACAGAATGCAGACTAAAGGATATCCAGGGAAGGCAACGTAGAGCACTGCTTAAAGGCAGAGGCTCCAGAGTCAATTTGCCTGGACTCCAGGGCTACCCCAGTCTTCCACCTACTGCTCTGGGACTGTAGACAAGTTACATATAAACTCTCTGAGTCTCAGGGTCCCACTTTATAAAATGGGGATGATAATGATGCTTCAGAGTTGTGATGAGGATTGTACAACTCTGAAAATATACTAAAATATACAGTTTCAAAGGGTATATTGGGACCTCCCTGCTGGTCCAGTGGTTAAGAATCTGCCTGTCAATGTAGGGAACATGGGTTCAGTACTGGGTCTGGAAAGATGCCACACGCCTCAGAGCAACTAAGCCCATATACCACTACTACTAAGCCCACGCTCTAAAGCCAGTGCTCTGCAACAAGCAAATCCACCACAATGAGAAGCTTGTACACCGCAACGAAGAGTAGCCCCCAGTCACAGCAACTGAAGAAAACCTGCGCAGAAATAAGTAAATAAATAAAATTGTAAAGGGTATATGCAGGTTTGATCCCTGGGTCAGGAAGATCCCCTGGAGAAGGGAATGGCAACCCACTCTAGTATTTTTGCCTGGAAAATCCCATGAACAGAAAAGCCTGGTAGGCTAGAGTCCATGCAGTCACAAAGAGTCAGACACAACTGAGCAACCAACACTTTAATATAATTATTTGAGTCATGAAGTGGCTCTACAGCAGCCCTCATGGCAAATGTCTGGATCCTGCTGATAAGTATAGTTTGCTTGCTGTCTAAGGTAGGAGGTCATCATCATCAAGTAGTCGCTCGGTTGTATCTGACTCTTTGCAGCCCCGTGGTCTGCCAAGCTCCTCTGTCCAGGGACTTCTCCAGGCAAGAATACTGGAGTGGGTTGCCAGTTCCTTCTCCAGGGGATCTTCCCGACCCAGGGACTGAACCCAGGTCTCTCTCATTGCATGCAGATTCTTTACACAATCACTGACAAATAAAAGACTAAAGCAATCACCCCCTTAGACACTGAGCACTTTTGGGGGGTGAGGGGCTAGGGGGGCAGGACTCAGCTCAGCTGTGGCATGAAAGGGATCTTTCTGAGAGCCCTTGCTCACTAGGGATTAGAAGTATATGGTGGGGACACAGGGTCAGAATCTCTGGTTGCCTCCTTAAGTAGCAAAATCATCTGGTTCTAGTTTTGTTTCTATATTTGTTGATGTTATAGTTGAGCCAATTTTTTCAGAGATTTTTTTCCTTTACTTGTGATTATTTAAAACTAGAGGGGAAATTTAAGATCAATAAAGCCATAAAAGGGTGAGCAAAGGGAAAATGTTTAAAATATGAAATGTATTTTCTAGTGAAGAAAACTCGAACATTTCTCAAAATTAAAATATAGACTATAACTTTGAGAAGGCCTGGGCACTAAGTGTTTCTAGAATCTGGGAATGTGGAGTCAGAAACTTAGAGACCAGCTAGCTAGTGCCACCACCACAGATTAGGTGGTAAGGACTGCCAGGCCTTGGGGTAACATTTCCCTCTCCTGCCTTCTAGCTCATCAAGCCAGTTGCTTTATCTGAGATGTGGGGAAATGTCTTGGCCTCACCCTCCTAAACTAAAACACAGTTTGTGGGACTTCCCTGATGATACAGTGGTTAAGATTTTGCCTTCCATTGCAGGGGGTGCTGGTTTGATCCCTGGTCAGGGAACTAAGATCCCATATGCCTCACGGCCAAAAAGCCAAAACACATTGTAACAAATTCAATAAAGATATTTAAAATGATGGCCCACATCAAAAAAATATTTTTAAACAATTTGCATTGAATCTACAAGGAATGATGGGTGCCCTCATTGCCTCCCGAGAATCCCTCTGAGAAGCCCCTCTCTACAGTTCTCCTGAGCTCCAAGCAGCTCCCTGGAAATGTTCTGCTTCTTCTCACCTCTTCATTTTGAACTGGCGAGATCTCGTTCATCCTCACATCTTAGCACAGAGGTCACTTCCTCCAGGAAGCCTTCTTGGACTCCCACCTTCCTTCCACCTTCCCCATGCTTGGGTCAGGTGTGTCATGTTCTTATGGTCTTGTGTGCACCCACCCCGTGGTTAACTCTGCACATCATATCACAACAGATTATCTTCCTCTCCATCTCCCTCCTTAGGCTATAGTCTAAGATGACCCAAACCCCATCTGCATTGTTCACTTACCACTGTGAACCCAGTGCCTACCCCAGAGCCTGGCACCCAGTTATATTCAATAAGTGAAAGACAGAAAGGACATCTCCAAGAGGTAATGTGATACTATAGATAACTTGGTATTCTAGCCATAACATACATTCTAACCATAACACATATGGGGTTTCAATTTTCTCATATGTAAGATAAGGGTAAAATACCTACTTCCAAAGGAACTTAAGGAAACTAGAAGCAACTCTTTATGTGACTGTGCTCAGCCAACAGAGGCCAGCATTGATAGCTGAGGGCTGACCCTCTAGGAAGGGGCATTAAACTTTTAGTATCATGCTTCTAGTCGTGGGAGTTTCAGTGAACCTACCTCATTCTCTGGCCTGCTCCCACCCAGTTAGTGATCCCATGTAAACTTACAACTATATGACATTATATTCTCCAAACCATGGAGATAGCAAAAAAGATCAGCAGTTTTCAGAGGTCTAGGGGAGGGGTATATATAGGCTGAGCAAAGGGGATTTTTAGGGCAGTTTGACTATTCAGCATGAGGCTTGATGGCATTCGCATGCCAGTACACGTTTGTCAAAACCCATAGAAGGTACAACACAGGGAGTGAAGCTTAATGCAAACTATGGACTTTGATAGATAATAATAATATATCAGTGTTGACTCATCAACTGTAACAGATGTCCCCCACTAGTGCAAGCTATTAATAATAGGAGAAACTGAGGGTGTGGTGAAGGGTAAAAGTGAACCCTATATTTTCTGCTCAATTTTTCTCTAAACCAAAAACTGCTCAAAAAATAAAGTCTAATAATTAGAAAAAAGGGTTGAACAAGGTCAAGGCTCACCTGTGGCCATCCCCAGTGCCCAGGCCCATACCTTGTTGAAGAGCTTGTTGTGCAATGCTGTGGGTGCCTTCCCCATCACCTTGGTGAAAACCACTGAGAGGCAAATGCTCAAGAAGATTGAAAACAGGCCGCTGAGGCCAAACACCAGTTGGTAAAAGGGCAGCTGAGGATTTTCCAGTATGCCACCTGGGTCTGCAGCGGTCCAGTTGCTCTCTTGACTGCTATTATTCTTCAAGAAAGGACAGGGAGTATGGTGTGATAAGAAATATGCTTCATCTTTGTCCCCCATTCCTGACACACAAGTCCTAAAACTTTTGCAGTTTCCTAGGTGATGGGGGTGCTTGGGGCTTCATTTGTGGTAATATTTGGCCTTGGACTCTGGTTTCTGACACAGGTGCTTCTAAGACCTTTGAAGCCTCTGGACAATGAAAGAGTCTTTTGTACCTAATGAGATGACTAGGGGCTGGGGACTCCTAAATAGCTTCAGGATTGGGGCTGGTCACCAGAAAGACCAAGTCATGAGTCCAAGCTTGGAACGTTCAGCCCTACTCCCATCTTCTGGAAATGGGAAGAAGCTGGAATTTTAGTTTATGATTCATCATGTCTACATGTTAAAGTGAAAGTCTCTCAGTCGTGTCCGACTCTTTGCAACCCCATGGACAATACAGCTCATGGAATTCTCCAGGCCAGAATAGTGGAATGGGTAGCCTTTCCCTTCTCCAAGGGATCTTCCCAACCCAGGGGTCTCCCACATTGCAAGCAGATTCTTTACCAGCTGAGCCACAAGAGAAGCCCAAGAATACTGGAGTGGGTAGACTATCCCTTCTCCAGTGGATCTTCCCAAACCAGGAATTGAACTCGGGGTCTCCTACTTTGCAGGTGGATTCTTTAAAACTAAGCCACAAGTTGAAGCCACGATAAAAAAAATCTGAAAGCATCGTGTTCAGAGAGCTTCCAGGTTGGTGAACACATCCATGTGCTAGAAGGGTGGTGTACCCCAACTCCATGGAAACAGAAGCTCCTGCACTTTGGACTCTTCTGTACCTCACCCTAAATATGTTTTCATCTGGCTCTGCATCTGCATCACTTACTATATCCCTTATTTAAAAACTGATAAAAGTATTTCCCTAAGTTCTGTGAGCCATTATAGAAAATTATCAAACCCAAAGAGGGAGTCATGGGAATCCCCAATTTATAGCTGATTCATCAGAACTACAAAAACAACAGAATGATCTCTTCATTTCCAAGGCAAACCATTCAATAGCACAGTAATCCAAGTCTATGCCCCAACCACAAATGCAGAAGAAGCTGAAGTTGAACGGTTCTATGAAGACCTACAAGACCTTCTAGAACTAACACCCAAAAAAGATGTCCTTGTCATCATAGGGGGCTAAAATGCAAAAGTACGAAGTCAAGAGATACCTGGAGTAACAGGCAAATTTGGCCTTGGAGTACAAAATAAAGCAGGGCAAAGGCTAACAGAGTTTTGCCAAGAGAACACACTCATCATAGCAAACATTCTCTTCCAACAACACAAGAGAAGACTCTACACGTGGACATCACCAGATGGTCAATACCAAAATCAGATTGATTATATTCTTTGCAGCCAAAGATGCAGAAATTCTATACAGTCAGCCAAAACAAGACCGGTAGCTGAGTGTGGCTCAGATCATGAACTCTTTATTGCCAAATTCAAACTTAAATTGACGAAAGTAGGAAAAACCACTAGACCATTCAGGTATGACCTAAATTAAATCTCTTGTGATTATACAGTGGAAGTGACAAATAGATTCAAGGGATTAGATCTGATAGAGTGTCTGAAGAACTATTGACAAAGGTTCATGACATCATACAGGAGGCAAGATCAAGATCAAGATCTTCCCCAAGAAAAAGAAATGCAAAAAAGCAAAATGGTTGTCTGAGGAATACTGACAAATAGCTGAGAAAAGAAGAGAAGCTAAAGGCAAAGGAGAAAAGAAAAGATATACCCATCAGAATGCAGAGTTCCAAAGAAGAGCAAGGAGAGATAAGAAAGCCTTCCTTAGTGATCAGTGCAAAGAAATAGAGGAAAACAATAGAATGGGAAAGACTAGAGATCTCTTTAAGAAAATTAGAGATACCAAGGGAACACTTCATACAAAGATGGGCACAATAAAGGACAGATAAAGATGGGCACAATAAATGGTATGGACCTAACAGAAGCAGAAGATATTAAGATGAGGTGGCAAGAATACACAGAAGAACATACAAAAAAGATCTTAATGACCCAGATAACCACAATGGTGTGATCACTTGCCTAGAGGCAGACATCCTGGAATATGATGTCAAGTGGGCCTTAGGAAGCATCACGATGAACAAAGCTAGTGGAGGTGATGGAATTCCGGTTGAGCTATTTCAAACCCTAAAAGATGATGCTGTGAAAGTGCTGCACTCAATATGCCAGCAAATTTGGAAAACTCAGCAGTGGCCACAGGACTGGAAAATGTCAGTTTTCATTCCAATCCCAAAGAAAGGCAATCCCAAAGAATGCTCAAACTACTGCACAGTTGCACTCATCCCTCACGCTAGTAAAGTAATGCTCAAAATTCTCCAAGCCAGGCTTCAACAGTACATGAGCCATGAACTTCCAGATGTTCAAGCTGGATTTAGAAAAGGCAGAGAAACCAGAGATCAAATCGCCAACATCTGCTGGATCACAGAAAAAGCAAGAGAGTTCCAGGAAAACATCTGCTTTATTGACTACGCCAAAGCCATTGACTGTGTGCATCACAACAAACTGGAAAATCCTTAAAGAGAATAGAATACCAGACCACTTTATCTGCCTCCTGAGAAATCTGTATGCAAGTTAAGAGGCAACAGTTAGAACTGGACATGGAGCAACAGACTGGTTCCAAATAGGGAAAGGAATACATCAAGTCTGTATATTGTCACCCTGCTTATTTAACTTATATGCAGAGTACATCATGCAAAATGCTGGGCTAGATGAAGCACAATCTGGAATCAAGATTTCCGAGAGATACACCAACAACCTCAGATACACAGATGACACCACCTTTATGGCAGAAAGGGAAGAAGAACTAAAGAACCTCTTGATGAAAGTGAAAGAGGAGAATGAAAAAGCTGGGTTGAAACTCAACATTCAAAAAACAAAGATCATGGCATCCAGTCCCATCACTTCATGGCAAATAGATGGGGAAACAATGGAAACAGTGAGAAACTTTATTTTCTTGGGCTGCAAAATCGCTGCAGATGGTGACTGCAGCCATGAAATTAAGACGCTTGCTTCTTGGAGGAAAAGCTATGACCAACCTAGACAGCATGTTAAAAACCAGAGACTTTACTTTGCCAACAAAGGTCCGTCTAGTCGAAGTTATGGTTTTTCCAGTTGTCATGTATGGATGTGAGAGTTGGACAATAAAGAAAGCTGAGTGCTGAAGAATTGATGCTTTTGAACTCTGGTGTTGGAGAAGACTCTTGAGAGTCCCTTGGTCAGCAGGGAGATCAAACCAGTCAATTCTAAAGGAAATCAGTCCTGAATATCCATTGGAAGGACTGATGCTGAAGCTGAAACTCCAATACTTTGGAAAAGATCCTGATGTTGGGGAAGATTGAAGGCGGGAGGAGAAGGGGATGACAAGGGATGAGATGATTTGATGGCATCACTGACTCAATGGACATGAGTTTGAGCAAACTCCGGGAGCTGGTGAAGGACAAGGAAGCCTGGTGTTCTGCAATTCATGAGGTTGCAAACAGTCAGACATGACTGAGCGACTGAACAAAACAAAACATCTAGACTTGTGATTGGCACATGAGCAGTCTTATGGGACTGAACCCTTAACCTGTGAGGTGTTGCTGACACTGGATAGGTAGTAACAGAATGGAACTGAATTGTAGTACACCCAGCAAGTGTCCAGGGAGTTGGAGAACTGGTTGATACAGAGGGGAGAAAAAAAAAAAAACAAAAACCTGCACTTTGGGTATCAGAGAAATTATGTGTGGAGAGAGGAAAACTGCGAGTTTTCTTTTTTAGAGGTTCAGATCATCTGAGTTCAGGGTGAAATTCAGCAGGGAGAAAAATCTGTCTTCCTGGGGCTACAGAAGACTCAGCAGCCAGCAGAAGGTGAAACTATACGTTAAAACCTCCCTGCTCCCTCCCCACTGCTCTGTGCTGTTCCCCTGGACCACTGCAGCATCAGTCTCAGTGGCCTGTCTCCTTGATCCAGCTCTTGCCTCCACTCCATTGCCGGCTCTACCCTGATTGTTCCAAACTCAACTCCACTACCACTAGGACTTCTATGCATCCCTCCTCAATGTATCTCTGTCCTAAGGCAGCCTGCTGTTGATATGAGCCTCTTCTCTTCTGGCAGGGTAGGAAATGGCTGGATAAATTACTTCACTCTATGCTGTTAGAAATCTGCGCTAGATGTTCATCTAACATCACCTCTGCCTCCTTCCACACTCTCCACTGTGATTCAGGGAAGACCTTGAGAACTGTTTCTCAGACTCCTTGCCAGCATGGTCTTAGGTTAGATTCTATGAAAGAGAGGCACTCACAGGAAATCTAAAGGCTGAAAGAGAAGCCATTATACTCTGGTGGCAATTGTGGACAGGTGCATGGAGTGTGGAGTTAGGCCAGTGGTTAGTAGGCATCCTTCCAAGGATCAGCCCATTTAGTGCCGCCTGATGCTAAAATTCCTGGAGTCTGCTTTCCCTCTCTCCTCCAGTCCTTCCAATGGCTGTGTAGCCTCTAACTTGTGGATTAACTCTTTGAAGCTCTAAATATTTCAAGCGGCTCCTGCTTTCCTGACCAAACTCCTTCTGAAACATGACTCAAAAGTTAACCAAATAGAGTGTTTGAAAAACACGGCCTGGATTCAGAGCACAGAGTTCAAGGCACATTGATGTCTCAGGGCAGGCTCCTTCTCCTCTCTAAGAATAATTTCTGCAAATACAAAATGGGGACAATGATACCTACCTCAGAATGAAGTTGGGAAGATTAATGAATTAACCTGGCACACAACAGCTGAGAGCTCCAGAACCCTCAACACGAACAACCCTGGCCAAACTCCTGCACTAAAAGACTTGACCAAACTCTAGCATGGCTCCTAGAGGCTAAGTCATGTGCCTTGGAGGACCCCAGCTCTCCCCACCTTCATTAAATCTGCCAGGAAAATCTACTGTTTGTTCCAGCCTGCACCTGTGGACAGGCCCCTGATCTCTCCTCCTCAGAGCACTTACTAAGAAGCACTCAAAGCTGTGACTGCGTGTCTCTTGCAACTCAGAAGCATCTTTCTTAAAGATCTGAGACTGATTCCTTTAAAATGTAATCCTCAGAAGGGACAGAGCCTCTGTAGCCCACTCTCTGCGGGAGGAGAAAGCTGGCTGCAGACACTGATGGCTTAATTGTACTGACACTCACCAGCCTTTTGTACTTTTTCATTCTCTGACCCAGCAGAGCCCCGGCTTTCCCTCCTCTCTCATTCTGCCTTTCAAAAGCCCAAATCACTTCTGTGCAAGTCATACTGGAGCCCAGCTTTTTCCCTGCTGTCAGGAGTGATGGATAAAACTTCTTTTCCCTTCTCTAACTCATATTAGAGCAGACTGCAAAGCATTCTTGGTGTAAAGAGCTGTTTGGGGACAGAAACCTCTTGGTTTTATTCCTAGGAGACTGTACAGGTGACCTCTTGCTCTGTGAACACAGGATGCCCAGCTGGGAGGGAGCCCCAGAGTTTCAGCTCCCAAGGGTTCCCTCTAGGGCCCCTTTCATCAGCGTGGCAAGGGCAGGTACTGGGCTTGCCATGGGATTCTCTAATCCATACCCATGGGGCCCCAAGGAATAAGAAGGTCCCCCATCCCACCCAGGTCCACAGAAATGCACCCCACCCCAACATGGCACTCACCCCTGAGCCCTGCCCCAGCCAGTAGCTCAGCCACCAGAAGTTGAACACCATGAAGAAGACCATTATCACCATGAGAAGGAAAAGCAGGCCACAGACCACATAACCTGGGGGTAGAGAGGTGCCAAAAGAAGGTACATGGCTACACCAGGTCCTTGGATCTTCCTCAGACACCCTAGAAGACTAGAAAGAGCTGGGTTCCAAGATTAGAAAGCCCTGGGTTCAAATCCTGGCACAAACTACTTACAAGCTATATGAGCCTGGGCGAGGGACCTAATGTCAGTGACATTCCACTTCCTTACATACGAGATGGTGACAGTAGTCCGGCCAGCCTCAAGGGGCTGCTCTAAAGATGCTATGAGGTAACGTGTGTCAAGTACCCACCCCAGTGCCTGGTTATGTGAGCAGTGTTCTAGAGAAGCTGGTTCCCCTTATGTAAGTCCTGAGGGTTCAACATTCAAAATAACAACAGCTACCTTTCACTATTATGTACCAAGTGCCAGGTAGAGTACAAAATATATGAATTATTTTTGAATTCAGAATGCCTATCGCCAAGTCTCCAAGGGAGGAAGTAACTTGCCCAAAGTCATAGAGCTGGTGAGTGGTGAAGCCAAGGATGGGAAAACCTAGGGTACACACCTTCCTTTCCCATCTACCTCTTGCCCTGGCACTCTACCCACCTATCCAGTCTGTGCCCCATGCCCATATTCTTTTTCTTGAATTCTTCCTTAAGCTCCACCCAAGGGCCAACTCTCTTGGATGACATCTGAGACCATGCTTGGTCCCAGAGATCTCTCTCTCTCTTGCTACGGGTGGATGAATGTCTTAATTCTCCAGTTAGATTACAGGGTAGGTTCTCAAGCAACTTTATACACCCTCCCCTCCAGAACTCGGCAAGAGCCTGGTTCATAATAGGTACGTCCTAAATACAGATCAATTGGTTTTTTGGTTCATTCATTGCATTTCACAAGTATTTGCTGCTTCCCTGCTCTGGTCAGGCCCCGTGTTACATCCTGTAAGGATGTTCACGGTGGAAGGGGTGAGGATGGTAATCCCCTACACACAGCCCTCCTCTTCCTCCCTAGACAGGTAGAGAGAAGACACACCTTGTACAGGGTTAGGTTCCAAAATCAATGAAGAATAAAAAGTTGGCATGGAGTCAAAATTACTCTCAAAAATTAAGTTACTCAAAACCACAGTAGCGTATACTTGGTTCATGTTTACAACATTGTACAGTTATATATGCATGAATTTGGTAACATACACCATTAAATAAAGCAGAAGCTTTGAAACTTTTTATTGCCATCCACCTTCAGATATACAGTCTAATACATAATAAAATGAAAGCTTCACCAATATCACTTCTGCAGATATTTTCTACTCTAGTCACATTTCTACTCTCATTGCTACTTACGACCCACTCAGTTGATTTCACAACCCACTAGTGGGCTAGGACCTGCAGAATGAAAAACACTGAGATAAAGAGTACGGTGGCACTCTTTATTTCAGTAAAAATATTAATGATATTTGCTTATATTTCTTATTTTCTATATTCCTAATACTTATTTGGGGTCTTAATCCTGTCAGACTGCTCGTCCCAAGGCTAGCTAATTCCTAGAGACAGCAAGTAACTCCTTGCAAGCACACCTTTGATATACAAATGAACCAATCCACAGCCCACCCTCCCAATAACCTCTCTTATCAAACTCTCACCCACCAAGCCAATATTCGCCCTCCCCTAAATCACCTTAAGACCAGGTATCAGACAACTAGGACCACCACTATAGCAATGAGCCCTCCAGAATTGTTCAAGCCATCCAATCCTAAGCTTACTCAGTAGGGCTACCCTGCCTCACCCTCTTCTTCCCACAGAAACCCCAATAAAGGCTCTGGGCCCTGCTTCTCTTACCACTCCTCAGCCTCCTAAGCAACGCTGGGGCTTCCCCATGTGGTCCTTCATGGCATGCCATGCCTATTTCTAGGCAAAAAAACCATAAACTTTTCCCTTCATGAAAATAATTTACATGTCTATATGCCTTGACATATTTGATTTTTTAAATGTCAGGTATATTAACACAAATACACATGGAAACATAATTTCTGGCACTGACTACAGTGTTAGAGTTATTATAGTTGAGTATGACTGGAATTATGCAAGTTGAATTCATGAATGGCATGACCCTTTGTGTCCCCCTACCTCCCATGACCTTGAACATTCCAGTCTGACCCAGCTTCGTGCATAGGCCTGGCCTGGGGCAGCTAACAGCCCATACCTCCGCCTGCCTGGATGTAGTGGTGGTAGACTGTCCACTTCAAGGACCCTTCTTCCATCTTCTCCTTCTGTGTGAGCTGATTTTCCAGCACTGGATCAGGGAAAAGAAAAAGGAAACAGTGTGCCTCCCAATCTCCTATATCTCCTTCCTGGTCAAGAAGAGTCCTTGCAAAGCCTTCTGTTCAGGCTGCCAACAGTACCCCAACCAAGTCTAACTCTAACCATCAGAGTTTGCCAGCCATTCAATAGACCCTGGAGGGCCTGAGGTTCCCAAGGGCTGGATGGGTTGAGAGAGAGAGCGGGAGAGAAGGAAGAAAGCAGTGACCTGGGACCAGAACTGTCATCATGATACTGTACAGCTTCAAGAAGCAAATCACTTAACCTGTCTGTTTCCTCATCTGACAACTGGCAGGCCTACAGATAATTACTAAGATGCTTTGTAGCAATATGCTTCTGAAACAGCTCTTCAAAACAGGTGTGACACCAGCCCAAGCACACACTTGGCCTACAGCAGAGCAGAGAAATATCAGTAGATGATGTCAACGTTGTCAATGACAACCACAACATCAGTAACAGGAGACAGCAGTGTGGGGGATACCTATTGTTTCTGCCTGTCACTCTCCCTTCTTCTAACAGCAACACCACAATTTTCCCAGGAGAAGACAGCCCTCTTTGTGGAATTTTAATCTTGAGGGAAATTAGACTAGGATGGAAAACATCTGAAGCAGGTTTTCTTCAAAAGGATTCTATACCTGTTCCTGCTATTCTAGACTCCAAGGTTACTGAGGTCTGGTACTCTGACTTTTTTTTTTCAATCTGCCAACACATTATTTTTCTGCCCAAATTGGCTTCTGATCTTTGCAGCTGAATACTCTATTTGTGACAGATGTGCCAGGCACTGTCCTAACCCTCAGGACCTCTTCTAATCTCCACTATGGTGTTGTAATATAAGAACAATTATCTCCACTTTTGCCAGTGAGGGTTCAGAGACTTTAACCTGTTTGGCCAAGGTCACACAGCTTTGAGACAGTAGACCTGGAATTCTAATTCAGGACCTGTCTTACTTTAAAAATGAAGATATACAGATATCTTTCTTGTCTGCTACCTTGTCTCAGAAAAGAGCAAGATCTTCAATAAGCATACTAAAAGATGTTCAGCTTCACCTTTTGAATGCCCAGGACTGGGACTAATTTATTTCTGACTTTCAGTGGCATTGTTCTCAAAAAATGCATAATGAATTAACGGCCCAGAAATCTTGCAAAGTTTAAATTTGAGTCACTTGAGGTCAAGCCTCATTCTGCCTCTGCACACCCTCAGCTGTTCCCCCAATACTCACTTCCTGGTTGCTTCAGGCCTCCTGGCCAGCACAGTCCTTACCCCACAGCCCTCCAATACTTGGATCTGTACCCTATATGAGAAATATCTGGCATCCCATTCAGTGAGTGACAAGGCCTGGTCTCACATTCAGGAGGAAATGCCAGAGCCTGTGGGATGCAGACAGGCAGGCAGAGGGTTTCACCCTGCTCCCAGGTGAAAGCACTATTTCATTCAGCACTATTACCAGCATTTTCATTGAGAAGCTCTTCCTGGCAAGCAGTCTGGGCCTGACCTTCCAGCTGTAGCTCCTCTTCTGTCTTTACGACTCCCTGCAACACACCCTGGGGAGAAAGCACAAGCCATGGATTCAGGGAATGGTCCACCCAGTTGGATCAGAAGTGAGGACAGGGAAGGGGAAAATCACCTGCGTGGCTTTCCCATGTATCTTCTGGATGAGCTGGGCATATCGTCCCCTCTTCTGTATGAGCTCACTGTGAATTCCTTTTTCACAGATTTTTCCATCTTCAAATAAAATGATCTGGTCACAAAACTCTAAATACTGAAGAGTCAGAAGAAATAAGATCTTCAATAAGCATACTAAAAGATGCTCACCTTCACTATTCAAAAGGAAAAATTTAAATCCTGAGAAAATATTTTATATCACCAGTTTGCCAAAAACTCAAACACTGGACAATCCCAAGTATTGATAATGACTAGGGGTAAGACACCCTTATGGCATAAAGTGAAGAAGAACTAAAGAGCCTCTTGATGAAAGTGAAAGAAGAGAGTGAAAAGTTGGCTTAAAGCTCAACATTCAGAAAACTAAGACCATGGCATCTGGTCCCATCACTTCATGGCAAATAGATGGGGAAACAGTGGAAACAGTGGCTGACTTTATTTTTCTGGGCTCCAAAATCACTGTGGATGGTGATTACAGCCATAAAATTAAAAGACCCTTACTCCTTGGAAGGGAAGTTATGACCAACCTAGACAGCATATTAAAAAGCAGAGACATTACTTTGCCAACAAAGGTCCATCTAGTCAAGGCTGTGGTTTTCCCAGTAGTCATGTGTGCGTGTCAGAGTTGGACTATAAAGAAAGCTGAGTGCCAAAAAATTGATGCTTTTGGACTGTGGTGTTGGAGAAGACTCTTGAGAGTCCCTTGGACTGCGAGGAGATCCAACCAGTCCATTCTAAAGGAGATCAGTCCTGGGTGTTCATTGGAGGGACTGATGTTGAAGGTGAAACTCCAATACTTTGGCCAACTGATGCGAAGAGCTGACTCATTTGAAAAGACCCTGATGCTAGGAGGGATTGGGGGCAGGAGGAGAAGGGGACGACAGAGGATCAGATGGTTGGACGGCATCACCGACTCAATGGACATGGGTTTGGGTGAACTCCAGGAGTTGGTGATGGACAGGGAGGCCTGGTGTGCTGCAGTTCTTTGGGTCGCAAAGAGTCAGACAGGACTAAGCGACTGAACTGAACTGAAAGAGACTCTTACAAAACTGGGGGGTGGGGGAGAGTGGTGGGGAGAGGCCTGCATAGGTTGGTACAGCTACTTTGAAAAACAATTTCATAATATCTAGTAAAATTAAAGATTTTTGAAGAATTATGAACCAATAATTCTACTCCTAAAATACTCTCCTAAAAAAAGCCCTCTCAAACACATGCATAGAAACACTTGTATAGGAATGTATCAACATACTGAAGCATTTTTTTGTAAAAGTGAAAAATGGGAAACAACCTAAATATCCATCCTGGAGAAGTAAATTCTGGAATATTCAGATATTGTAATACAGTACTAGTAAGAAAGAAATGAAATTCCATGCATCCACATGGAAGATCTTAAAAATACAATGTTGAGTAGAAAAGCAAATTACCTAAGGACACAGAAAGTAAAATATTGATTATAAGTTTTCAAATATTCAAAAGGACACTTGCTCTGTCTGGGTTCATACATATGTTGTAAAAGTGTGAAGACGCACACGGGAACAGTGAACAGCGACTGAGGGGCAGGAAGGAGGGAAGGGGCTGTGATCTGAGGGCCATCAACGTTGGACTGTGATGCGTCATCTGGGAGGCAGTTACATGGGCTTTCTCTAGGTTATTTTCTAACCCATTTTTATGTCTTACATATTTTATACCAAAAATACTAAAGCCAAAGAAGGATAAATAAGATAAAGAAGGATAAATAATAACAGGGTCTGGCGAGGGAAAATGACCCATGAGAGGCAGCACTCAGCATGGCCAGTGCACTTAACGGAAGAATGTGCCACTTGGCGAATTCTTCTCTGAGGGCGTTTCCTGTAACTTCAAAAGCAGGGGCCCGCCCACACAATTTTGAAGATAAAGGAGGCCTTAAAATTTAGTTTCAAAATAACAGTTTAAAAAAAAATTCTGTAAAGCAATTATCCTTCAATAAAAAACAATCTTAAAAAATCTAGTTTCAATTTTTACCAACTTATCTTCTCCACATGGAAAGCAGAGAACATCAAGTTCTTTGCAGTCCTCTCTGACTTTGGGGTCTGTCTGAGATACGAAGGGGTATCTGCTGGGAGGCTGTTATTGATCATGCTATGATGGCAGGGGCTTGAAGAGCTACATTATCTGTCAATCATGGCCAGAGCCCTGGAAGGGTGGTCACCTGCAGCTGGTGGGTCACCAGGATGACGGTCTTCCTCCTGAGCACCTTCATAAAGCACTCCTCAAAAATATGCTTCCCCACATGGGCGTCCACGGCGGAGAGTGGGTCGTCCAGCAGGTAGAGTTCACGGTCAGAGTAGACAGCACGGGCCAGGCTGATCCTCTGCTTCTGCCCGCCTGAGAGGTTGAGGCCCCGCTCCCCAATCTGTGGACAGGCAGCCAAAGGCACTGTGTCTGGAGGGTGATCCAGCCAAGTGTTCCCCCACCAGCCAGGTGGGCAGGTGGACAGACTAACCCCCCTCGGTGCACACTCCTGGACCCTAATGATTTGACACCTCTGGCACTCAAAATATTTTTCACAATCTCGACTTCCCAGTGGTTAATGGTCCACCTGCCAACACAGGGGACGTGAGTTCGATTCCTGGTCTGGAAAGCTTCCATGTGCCACCAGGCAACTAAACCCATGTGCCGCAATTACTGAACCTGTGTTCTAGAGCCCGCATGCTGCAACTATTGAAGTCTGGGAGCCCTTAGAGCCTGTGTTCAATGACAAAAGAAGCCAGCACAATGAGAAGCCTGAGCACTGCAACTAGAGAGTAGCCCCTGCTCGCTGCAACTAGAGAGAGCTTGGGTGTAGCAATGAAGACCCAGCACAAACAAAAATTCATAATTAAGTAAAAAGAAAATAAAAATATTTTTCACAATATGCCTAGTAAGGGATGATAAAACTGATGTTCAGTTAACTGAAATTTGCCATTCATGATAAGATATATTTTTTTCTAAATTGGTTGGCTTGTCAGGAAGCAAATTAAACTTTTAACAGTTTAGCTCATAAAAATAAATTGCTTATTCCCAAGAAACAGCACCTCCTTACATCTTACAATGGCTTTAAATTCCTGTTGACTGTAAATGTCAACTGGTGGGCTCACTGGCCGGGGTTAGGGGTATTGCCCAAGACCAAGACTGTATTATAGCTGAGGTGGTAGGTGGGCTTGTCATGTCAGGAGTCGAGGGTGCCAACCAGAATCACTGGGTAGTGGGTCTGGAGTCCCCTAGCAGGCTAGCACTTCAGGCACGGGCTGGCTGGCCCATCCCTACATCAGGTCCTGAGGACGTGACAGCCAGGGTCTAAGTTCTATCCCTGCTGGACCCTGAACCCTGGTGACATTGTAGAGGAGAAGCAAAGTTTAAAGAGCAGTGGGGTGACCTCTTGTCTCTGCTCTGCCTCCAGTTCACATGTGACCGGAGATAAGGGGCTTGGCCTGGGCGAAGCTCAGTTTCCTTACTCACTCAGCAGACTTAAATGCCTACTGTGTTCCTCTAATGACAGCCTAACACTTACCCTATGCCAAGCACTATTCAAAGCAAGTATGTGTCAACTCACCTAAACCCCAAATCATCCTGATGAGGTCAGAACTATTACTGATGTATTTTACAGACCAGAGCTGGTTCTTCCTACTGAAGGGGAGACCCTGAACTAAACAACCAAGCTCTCTGCCCTTCAGGGTACATTGCTGATCATTAAAGGAAGGATAATAAAAGAACTGACCTCATAAGTTATCTGAGGCTCACCTAATATATTAGCGTTGCTAGAACAGTACCTTGAATGGAGTGAGTGCTCAGTCAACTGAGCTATTTTCAGATAATAAAATCAAGGCAACCATACTGCTTTTATCTTACAAAGGTCTCATGTAGAGTAAAGGTGGCTACTGACGTGAAAGATGGAGAATTATTGGGAACACCTAGCAGTCAGAACTGGCATTGCCACAGTGGGGCTACAGCTGCCATCCCCACCGTTAAAGGAAGCGCTCTAGAGAGGGGCCAGGGTGGTGGGAGGGGCAAAGGTGGATGACGGGGGCTTCTCATCCTCACAGGGTCTCTGCTCTTGATTCAGAAGAAGTCTGAGATCAACTCCCATTCTGGTGGGGCAAGGTAGCCTGTTTGTCAGCTCCCAAGGTCAGCTGAGCCCCAACTTCCTTCCCTTGGTAGGGAAGGCTCTGAGGCTGCAGGACCAGCTCCGGTGGCTTGGGGGAGGAAGAGCTGGGGTCCCTCGTCTACCTGCCCAGGGAGGCAGGCTGGGGACCCCAGAACACCATGACAAAGGCAGCATCATAACAGAGCTGGGGTGCCCTCGGTTCCCGCTTACCTCCGTCATATCTCCGAAGGGCAGGATCTCCAGGTCGTGTTTCAGGGAACAGCAGTGGAGCACCTGGAGATACCTGCGGAGGACAGGGAGCTAAGGGACAGGCGGCCGGCCGCAGGCCCCCCAGCCTTCTCGAGTTTGGGAGGGAAGATCCTGCAATCCATGCTGAAAAATTGGGCCTTGATCCTGCAATTAATGGTAAATCACAGGAGGCCTTTTTTGTTTCCTTCACTTTTTTTTTTTTTTTTTTAAATCCAGCAGGGGCACTTGGTAAATGTTTGAACAGAACAAAAAGAAGGAAAGGTGAAGAGTGAGTCTCCCTCGCATCATTGACCCTCAGCTGCTTTCCTCTGAATCAGTCTCTAATAGAGTTTCCTCTGTATGTACTCAGAAATAATCTAGTGATGTATGTGTATGTGCAGTAGACACAGGTTTATATTGTTTTAATGGTAATCCAGTTTAGGGTAGCAGCATGCACTGTTTAACTAGTGCGTTAATGCTGGACATTTGGGTTGTGGCTAGTTTTTGGCTATCCTGAATAATTCGATGCGAACATTCTTGTACACGGATCTTGGCATTCATTGGTGACGCTATATGCATTAACTATCTAGCAGTGAATTTTCAGAGTCAAAAGATAGTGTGTTTTTATTTTTGACAAACTGCTCTATGAGTCATGTCAGTCTGAAGGCCCAGCAATGACAGGATGAGACTGGGCTTTTAGGACGGCTGCCCTGGAGGCAGAGCACAGAGTTGAACAGTGTGGGAGAAGGCTGGAGACGGAGCCAAGAGCCGGGCAGTGGGCACCGTTCAAGCAGGAGGTCATAGACCAGAGCTGGCAGTGGAGGTGGAGAGGGGAAATATTATACCAGAGCTATTTAGGAGGTTGAGTCTTCCAGGGTTGCTGACCAATGAGATGTGGAAGGAGGAGGTGGTTCTCCGAGGAGGCAGGGTTGGGCTCCTGGGGTGCACAGTTCAGTGATGCCATTAAGCCTAATTGGGAATTTGGGAGGAAAAGCAGGTGGGGTGGGGGCCGGGCGCATTGGACCTGATGTTGAGGAGCTCACAGGACAACTGGCTGGAGATGGCTGTTTTATACACCCACGTATCTGTGTATTTCAGCAAGGTTACAACAGGCAGATTGCAAAATCAGGCAAAGAGTCAAAAGGGGCCAGAGTCCACCAGAGTTGGAAGCACAGCTCCAGCAATCAGAGCAGTTTTCCTGGCTCCTCCACTGACCAGACTTTGCTCATGATTTCCAAGCGCATGTCTCAAGCAGGTCCACCCAGGACTCCGGAGGGAGAGGCTGCAAAGGGCAAGGAGGGTGAGGGCCGAGGTGGGCGGCCCACCTGGCTGGGAATCCAAACTCCTTCCTCTACTGGTGCACATCACCCAGGTGTTTTAGCTCTCGACTTTTCCTTCTTAGGTCAGGAATTAATTAACACAAACAAAGTTTCAAAGGAACACTTTTGGAAGGGGAGGGTTATTTTGAGCCCAAGGAGCATAATAGTTAAGTTTGGGGGCACTAGTGGCAAAGGACCCGCCTGCCATTTCAGGAGGTGTGAGACACGGGTTCGATCCCTGGGTTGAGAAGACTCCCTGGAGGAGGGCACAGCAATCCACTCGTATTCTTGCCTGGAGAATCCCATGGACAGAGGAGCCTGGTGGGCTATAGTCCATAGGGTCACACAGAGTAGGACACGACTGAAGCGACTTAGCGTGAAGTTTCTGAAAGCAACTGGGTTCAGATTCTGACTTTACCATATCCTAGCAGCTCAACAACTTTGGGCAAATTATTCAGTCTCTTGGGGGCCTCAGCCGATTTGCTAGAAAATGGATATGATGAGAATCTTTCCTTCCCAGTGAGAAGGAAATACAGTGATGCATGTAAGTGAGTACATAGCAAGTCATTATTAGCAGCAAGAGGCCCCTCTCCAAACCAGCCCCACACCCCCACGCCCCGCCCTGCACCTCCCAGAAGCTCACCAGGCCTCGTTGTATTGGCTTCCCATGAGGATGTTCTCCCGGACACTCCCCTTGATGATCCAGGCCTGCTGGGGGACATAGGCCAGGCTTCCGTGCACCCCCACTGAACCCTCCAGCAAGTGCATCTGTGGCAGAGTGAGTCCAGCCTCAGGACCGTGGCAGCCGGGGAACAGAGCCTCCTCAGCTCAGCAGCCACAGTGCCCAGGGCTCCACTGTGCTCCAGGGGCCTGCGGGCTCTCCTGTGTAAATGAACTCTTAACAGGATCCTGCCAGGCCCACTGGTGAAGGCCCTGAGAACGTGGGCAGTAGTTGGGGAAAGCCAGATCTCTTCCTACTGTGACTGAAGGCAAGGTTCGCATTGAAGTCACTCATACTTTTTTCTCTTATTTCCCCAGCCCCAATCCCTAGCAAGCAGTGCCTCCCTGCTCTTTGCTATGAGATGGAAAGTTCCAGGCCACCTCTGTCCATCCCTGAGTATCACAGAATTATTACTGATTTGTGGGTGGGATAATGTCATCATGGTTAGATGAGGAAATGCCTTTACTTTTTGGACATTGTGGTGAAGCATTAGTGGGGAAAGTGTCATAATCATTGTAATTTAAAATAGGTCTACCAAAAAATAAACAAATAATGGTTCTACAAAGTATATTTCTACATAGATGTGGCAAATATACAAATGCTATCAACTCCTGAATCTCAGTTGTGGGTATACGGATCTTTACCGTAGTGTTCTTTCTGCTTTTCTGCAAGGTAGATTTAAAAGCACACATTTAAAAAGAATCAAGGCCACAACCCTCTTGCCCATGACCCCAGCAGAGGACCTCATGATCCTATGCTTCTTTCTCTTCTTATCCTTTGCTTCCTACTTCTGAATTGAAGAAAGGCTTTAATAAGAACTAAACGTTTAAATGACATCTTTTTGTTTTCCTTTATGGGAAGCTAAGTGATTGGTTCATTTGAAGCGACAAGCCCCCGGCCATGTAGAAAGGTGGCCCTGAATGGAAGCTGCCGGGAAACGTAGCTGTGATGAGAAGCTAAGCTCTGACATCAGCTGGAGTGGTGTCCTCCCTGGCTGCATCCCTCACCTTCTGGCAGCTGTGGGCAAGTCACCTCTCTCAGCCTCATTTACTCATCTGCAAACTGACCTCAATGTCTGTGCCTTCCTCGTGGAGTTGTTTTTGGGTTGGGGGCCAAGGGAGAAAATGGGAAGCTCTGAACACAAGGCCTGACATTCAAGTACCATTCAAACTACTTTTATTAAAAAAAAAAAATGGGGACTTTCCTGGTGGCCCAGTGGTTAAGAATCCCTTGCAATGCAAGGGACGTGGGTTCGATCCCTGGTCAGGGAACCAAGATTCTACATGCGTGGGAGCAAACTAAACCCTCACACCATAACTAGAGAATCTGTGAGCCACAATGAAAGATTCCACTTAATGCAACAAAGACGCCTCGTGCGGTAACTAAGATACAACACATTCAAATATATAAATGAATGAATGAATTTTTTTTTAAAATGGGAGTTTTCTTCTCCTTAGTTGTAAGAAGTTGGGAAAAGAAGTTGTATCACCTGTGTTGCACACAAAAAAATGAGCCATCAGATGGATGTATTAAGAGAGAATTGCTATTGACAAGGTGACTACTTTCCTAGGAGGTGATGAGTTTGTCCATCCATGTGCTTTCAGGAGGAGGAGCTAAGGAAGGAGGGATACCAGTTAGTTCTCCCAACCATGTGGGAAGGAGGACAATGGACAAAGTTGGGAGGGGGTAGGAGAGAAGCCCTAGGCCACAGTGAGGCTGAGGCTGAGTGTGGAAGGGCTGGAGAGATCCCCCGTGGGAAGGGGGCCATAGACACACACCAGGTGTTATGGCTGGTTTTGTTATTCACTAGGAGGTGTGCAACATGACCTCAATGTTTGCGGGGGAAGGGGTGGGTCTTGTTGGAAACTGGAAAAGTGGACTAAGTCACATGCCTGCAGAGCTGCAGATGAAGCAGACCTCAAGAATGTCCCAAGGCAATGAGATTAGATGGTTCAGATTTCAAGGGCCTGATGCTGTCTCCTTAGGGACACGTGTCCCACTCTGAGTTTGGCTTCATGAGATGATTTGTGTTATCATATTAAGCATCGAGATGCCCTGTATCATCACCTTGGTAGCTGCTTGATTACAGCAAAAGGCAGGGAAAGCACAGAGGACAGATGAGGATAGCTCTCCAGGTGTCCTAAGAAGTGGTTCTCCCAGTTGGAAGGTGAAATGGAAGCACATTCATAACTCACCTCCCCCACGGCACATGCTCAACTGTTTTGAATTTGTAAAAATTCTATTGGCTTAGACCCCTTTGTGGGAAAGAAGTGGTGGTGTGATTTGCTGGGGGAACTGGAACCTGGGAGTTCCTGGCCCTCAGGGGGGCGGGGGTGCATGCATGGGCCACAAGACACTCACCTGCCCCAGGATGGCTGACAGCAGGCTGCTCTTGCCACTTCCCGTGTTGCCACAGACCCCTAGCTTGGTGCCCTGCAAAGCCAAGGAGGACAGACAGGTGTGAGGACAGACAGGCGTTGGGACAGGTGACTTGCCCAGGACAGGTCTATTGTCTTTTATGCAAAATGACAAACAGAAAACAGCTACACGTACCCCAAGGCCCCTCAGACAAAGCTCAAGAGGAGCTGAGAGGCCAGTGTACACAGGTGGGATGGAGCAACCTCAGAGGAAGGAAACTACATGAGGGTGGCAGAAAGGAATTAATGCATAGATGGTCCTGTCAGACACGAAACCCAAACTCCAGATCTACATCTATTCCACTCTATGATCCTGGGCAAGTCACTTAGACTCTCTATGCCTCAGTTTCCTCATCTGTAAAATGGGGATAACGAAGCCAGTTTGGCGTATATCCCTTCATTCATTCATTCATTCATTCATCCATCAAATAGTCATGTGCGTTTCTTCTGTGTACCAAGCAATGAAGAAAAGAACTCTCATTAAGTTTACAACTAGTGGGAAGAGAACAACCATGAAATAAATCTGAAAGAAAACAGATGGTGGTAAGTGGTATAAATTAAATAAATTGGCTACCAGGACAGACAGCTGGAGGTTAAAGCAGTGTTAGATGGGCTGGCCAGGGAAGGCGTCATAAGAGCATGTGTCATTGCAGCTGAGACCTGAATGACAAGAAGGAGTGAGAGAGAAGACCTGAAGGTTTCACACCATGGGAACGTGAGGGGCAAAGGTCCTGAGACGGGAGCAAGGCGACTGACAAAAAGCGGCGAGAGGGCTGCTGTGGAGGGAACGAATGAGAGACAAGGTTGGCGACATGGGCAGGTGCTCAGAGAAACCTGGACTCCCTCCTAAGTGCAGTGGAAAGTCACTGAAGGACTTAACTGGAAGAGTGGCTTGAATTGGTTTGTTTTAGAAGGCTCCCTCTGTCCACCATGTGGGATGGACTGTAAGAGGGCAAAAGGGGAAGCAGAGAGGCGACTGAGGAGGCTCTGAGAGGAGCTGGGCATGGCATACTGGTGGCTGGGGCACGGGCCGTGGGGGGGTGGGGCGGCTGTGGTGAGATGAGTCTGGTCCAGGAGAGATGCTGATGGAGAGCTTCCAGGCCTCGCTGATGGAGACTGGATGGGTGGGAGGAAAGGAAAGGAATCAAGTTTGATTTCTAGGACCTTAACCACTGGAAAGATGGTGATGCCACCTCCAGAGATGAAGAAGACCTGGAAAATGGGTCAGAGTGGGTGAAAACCAAGTTCTTTTTTGGTCTTGTTTGTTTGAAATATCTGCTAGGCATTGAACAGGAGGTAATAAACAGAGAGTTAAGTCTGGATCTCAGAGGAAACTTCAAGGCTAGAGATAATAACACCATAGAGGTGGAACCTAGAGTCATGGGACTGCAGGTGACCACCAAGGGGGAAAATATAACACTAATATTAGATATTAATGTTTATTATTACTAGATGTCAATATTGGTTACTATTAGATATTTGTATCTATTTTAGATATATCTATCAATAGATATAGATCAATGTCTATATTCCATATCTATGATTATTAGATATTAATATCTGTTATACTTTAACAGATATAAATAGATAATAGAGAAGAGATTTGGACAGAGCAACTGTTGCAAATATTAGTCAGAGAAGCAGCCAAGTGATGTCAGTTCACAGAATAATCAAATTGAAAGATACAGCACAGTGCTTGGCACACACTAGGAATTTAATAAACGTTAGTTTAGTCTTCTTCCTTTATCCTCGGTCCCCCCAAAGACCAGTGAACATACAGCTTGCTATTCTAGGTCATGCTATTACAAAACAGTTTAGATGATCATCTGATCTACACTTAAGTGTGAAAGACTTCCTATTTGTCCTCCATGGAAATTTTCTCTCATCTCTTTGTCTTTCTATGGAAATGTTCTATTTTAAAGGGAGATCTTGGAGAGTGCAGTTTTTAGCCAAGGGAATGGCGGTGCGTGAAGCCAGTCTCCCAGTCTTGGGCCCTGAGAGTCTGGCCACCAGCCCGCCTGCGTGGACCAGAGGAGGCTACCTTTGACAACACCAGGTTTATCTTATGCAACTCTGGGCCCCGGGTGTCCCCTTGGTTCTCTGGCTCAAGGCCACCTAGAGGTGGCTGAGCTCTGGTCATCCCCTCGGGAGTGTATCTGTTCTTCTCCAGCTCCAAGGCTCCATTGACGATCCCAGGGCAAGTCTTTCTCCATGACAATGTGGCCTCCTCTAAAACCACTGGTTTGCTGGGGTCTTCCAATGCCTTAACATATATGACAGGGCTCTCTTGGAGGAAAAATTTCTGTACCGGAAAAAAAAAAAACAAGGAAAGGAAGCGGGGAGGGATTTAGTTCTTTAGCCCAGTAGGAACACGTACCCGTTTTACTGGCTTGCCAACTGGTCTGATTTACGAACTTTTAATAAACCGAGAAGTCTGAAGAACCACCATCAATTAGAAGAGGCTAGTTTTTGCTGGTGAAAATTCCACATCAGGGTTTTCCAAGTCTCAGACTACTGAACCGTTCTTTCACATCTGTATCCTTCCTGTACAATGAGTTCTTTTCCATTTTAATTTACATTAACTAGTGGCATAACCTACATCAGCCTTGTCGTAAGTGGTAAGAGCTGTTGAAACATAATACTGATATGTGGTTTTTCTCATTAACTTTCATTTCTAAGTATTAAAAGTAAAAAGGTGTGTCCAGGCACGACTCTGTGCAAAATGCTGTTTGGGTCATATATTTCAAAATGTATTGGCAGGTCACTTTTCTCCACACCTCCATCTTACTGTCTGCAAGAAATAAGAGTTGAACTGCAAGAATTCTAGCACCAAAAAAAGGTGGGTGGGAAGTATGATCTCACTGATCAAATTACATTTGCATTTCTCCACCGGGACATACTCAGAAAGAGATCTAGAAAGACACTTGCGGACGTTTTGGACAATTGATTTTATCTCTCAGTAGTAAATGCTGAGCAGTCTTTATTCTCTGTATCTTTTTGCCTTGTCTGAACCTTTGCAATGAGTATATAGCATTTCACAAAAACACAAGAAAAAGCTATTTTCAGAAGAATAAAAGAAATAATGCCACATGTAGCAATATGGATGGACCTAGAGATTATCATACTAAGTGAAATAAATTCAGAATCTAAAAAAAAAAAAAAGATACAAATGAATTTTATTTACAAAACAGAAACAGACTCACAGACTTGGAAAACAAATGTATCCTCACCAAAGGAGAAAGGTAGAGGGAGGGATAAATTAGGAGTTTGGAATTAACACATACATACTACTCTATTTAAAATAGATAATCAACAAGGACTTATTGTATAGCACAGGGAACTCTACTCAACATTCTGTAATAACCTATACAGGAAAATAATTTGAAAAAGAATGTGCGTGTGTGTATATATATATATATCACTTTGCTGTATCCATGAAACCAATACAACATTGTAAATCAACTGTACTCTAACATAAAATAAAATTTAGAAAAAGAGAGGTAGTTTGTTTATTTTTTAAAATTGAACCCCAGGTACATTGAAATGAATTAACTATAATATTAGGGTCAAGGCATATAGTCATCAGCAGGAGCTGCATGGCCCACTTTATTTCATTTAGCTAGTTGGGCATTTACTTGTTTAGCAATTTTTTAATAACATACTGAATATCTGTGAGCCCACCAGCGGACCCAGGAGCCATGACTTTTACCGATCAGTGGGGTCCTTCCCCATCTCATCCTCCTCTTGGTGGGACAAAGCAACCCCCTCTTTCCAAGCCCTCCCCTTGGGCAACCACTATCCCCAGATTTGTGGTTTTCATTCCCTTGCTTAAAAAAACAAAAAAGGAGTACACTGCCTTAATGTATCAGTGTAACAAGCATGCATCTGGACATAAATCGACACCAACAAACTGGGTTCAGGGGTGACTCCCAAGCAAATTCTCAATATGTAACCTTAGTGATGCCATTCAGTGACTTTTCACTCTTTTTTTTTTTAAATAACCAGAAAAGAAAACAGAACCTGTTTCCAATACCAGATTACATTACAGAAGAGACCTGACTCCATATTGGATCTGCTTTTTTTACTGTAACCTTTCACTTCACATTGCTTTTTTCCACTAAAAGGATACTGCTTGTACATAAGGGCCTGCCTCAGGGAACCCTGCCCTTCTGCTTGAATGTTAAACCAGAATGCCTTTGTTCAGGACCCCATCCACTTGTGGATGGCTACAGGAAGGAAAAAATTAACACATCTTCTCCGCAAGGCTAGCCATGCCAGGAGATATTTGTAAAACCAATGGTCCTTTTTACTTCCTCACCTCCCCCTATCTCTGTTCTATAAAAGAACCTGGCATCCGGACCCCAATAGGATGGTTATTTTGAGACATTATTCTGACATCTTCTCAGTCTCCCAACTTTCCAAGTAAAGTTGTATCCCTTGCCTCAACACCTCGTCGCTTGATTAACTGACCTGTCGTATGGTGAGTGGAGTGAGCCTGGACTCGGTAACAATTATAACCCTCTGAGAGCAGGAACCATACTGGTCGTCCTCACTGCGGTGTTCTCCTTGCCTAGTGTTCATTAATTTTTTTTTTCTTTTTTCCTTTAAGCCATGTTGTGTGACTTGTAGGATCTAAGTTCCCTGCCAGGGATTGACTCAGAGCAACAGTAGTGAAAGTGTAGAGTCTTAACCACTGGACTGCCAGGAAACTTCTTGGCAATTTTTTTTTTTAATAAATGTATGAGTGAATGGATGATATAGATTGGGGACTGCATACATTTAAGAGAGAGGACTATAAATGCTTTTAGAAATTGGTTTAGAGTTTTTCTTCTATGCCTACAGGGACACGACCAGAAATGTAAAGAAGTGAAGTAAACCATTGCCGAGATGATGGATGGAAAGTAAGGCCCAGGCCTGGAGGTGTGCTATGGCATGGTGGAGGCTGCAAACTCCACCTGAATTCCCTGGCTAAATGAGGGGCAGCTATCACCTCAGCTAGAGCTGCCGTGGCCACAGAATAATGTGGGTCCGCTATTGCCAGATCTTCTGATTATTCAAGAAAATTCAAGAAATCTGAGTTTTTAATACACAATTTCTGGTTTTTTAAATGCCAGCAAAAGATACAATTTTTAAAAAACCAAAACCATCGTGGTAACTCTACCCACACCTGAGCAGGGTCTGCAGGTCACCTGTCTGAGATGTGGTTTGGATCTATGTCCTAGAATGTCCCTGGGGCCTGAGAAACTAGCCTGACTCATCTGTCTTCCCAGCCCCACACCAGCCCAGGGAACAGGAGGTCACTGAGTTAGATGGTCCCTCTCCATCTAGGCTGGACTCTGCCTGGCCTGGGGTCACACTCAGGAGGAACGTCATGGGGCTGAAGGCAAATGAGAACATGGAGTAACGGGTTGTATGGTCAGACCTCTGATCACTCACCTTGAACCTGTCCGCGGCAGACCTGGCGTTTGTGAGGCCTTTGACGGCAAAGGGTGCTAAGAACACTGACAGCCTCATGGGACTCAAGGTGGCCACAGTGGTGAAGGCCTGGATGAGGCAGAGAGGAGGTGGTGAGTGTCTCAACCCTGTCCTGCTCCCCCATCCCAAGACCCCATCCCGGAGCCTCAAGCTGCAAAGCCAGACCTGCAGCTTCCAGCAAGCAGGTCCTTCATGTGGTATTTCGGGAAGATGAGGAAAAGTGGGAAAGAGCATTCATCTTAAAGTCACTGAGTGAAGGCCTGGCTGCATTTATAGCTTAGCTACTGGATAATTCCTTAACTCAGACAAGTCACTCCCACCACAGTTTCCCAATTGGCAAAATGCCCCAAACCCTAACGGTGGTACAGGAATAGTTGGGAAGCACTGAAAAATTACCCGGACAGCTACCAGTGACATAGCTTTGAACTATTACTGTTGTTAAAAGGGATTAATCTCCAAAATATACAAACAGCTCATGCAGCTCAATAAAAGAAAAAAAATCAAAAAATAGGCAGAAGATCTAAACAGAGATTTCTCCAAAGAACACAGATAGATGACCAAAAAAAAAAAGAAAAGAAAAGATGTTCAACACCATTAATTATTAGAGAAATGCACATCAAAACTACAATGAGGTATCACCTCACACTGGTCACAATGGCCATAATAAAAAAATCTACAAACAATAAATGCTGGAGAGGGTGTGGAGAAGAGGGAACCCTCTTGCAGTGTTGGTTGGAAACACAATTTATACAGCCACCATGGAGAAAAGCATGGAGATGCCTTAAAAAAAAAAAAACTAAGAATAAAACTACCACATGACCCAGCAATCCTACTACTAGGCACATACCCTGAGGAAACCAAAATTGAAAAAGACATATGTAACCCAATGTTCATTGCAGCTCTATTTATTATAGCTAGGACATGGAAGCAACCTAGATGTCCATGAACAGATGAATGGATAAAGAAGCTGTGGTCCATATTTACAATGGAATGTTACTTAGCCATAAAAAAAAAAAACACGTTTGAGAGTCAGTCCTAATGAGTTGAATGAACCTAGAACCTAGTATACAGAGTGAAGTGAGTCAGAAAGAGAAAAACAGTTATGGTATACTAATGCATATATATGGAATCTAGAAAGATGGTACTGATGAACCTATTTGCAGAGCAACAGCAGAGATACGATGAGAACAGACTTATAGACAGATGGAGAGGGAAGAAGGAGAGGGTGGGAGGTATGGAGAGAGTAACATGGAAACATACATTCCCAAATGCAAAATAGACAGCCAATGAAAATTGGTTGTATGACTCGGGGAACTCAAACTGGGACTCTGTAACAACCTAGAGGGGAGGGATAGGGAGGGATGTTGGAGGGGTGTTCAAGTGAGAAGGGACATGGATAAACCTATGGCTGATTCATGCTGATGTTTGGTAGAAACAAATGTAATACTGTAAAGCAATTATCCTTCAATTAAAAATAAATAAATCAAAATCTATAAATAATAATGCTGAGAGGATGTAGAGAAAAGGGAATCCTCCTACACTGTTGGTGGGAATGCAAATTGGTACAACCATTATGGAGAACAATATGGAGGTCCCTTAAATACACACACACACACACACACACACACACACATATATATATATATATATATATAACTACCATATTACCCAGCAATCCTACTCTTGGGCGTATATTCAGAGAAAACCATAATTTGAAAAGATATGTAGACCACAATGTTCATGGAAGCACTATTCACAATAGCCAAGACATGGAAGGAACCCAAATGTCCAATGACAGAGGAATAAAGAAGATGTGGTACATACATTCAATGGAATATGATTCAGTCATAAAACAGAATGAAATAAGGCCATTAGCAGCAACATGGATGAATCTAGAGATTATCATACTAAGTGAAGTAAGTCAGACAGAGGAAGACAAACAGCATATGACATCATTTATAAGTAGAATCTAAGTGAAAATGATACAGATGTACTTATTCACAAAACAGAAACAGACTCACTGATCTCAAAATTAAACTTACGGTTTTCAAAGGGGAAACGTGGGGGGAAGAGATAAATTAGGAAATCGGGATTAACAAGTACACACTACTATATATAAAATAGATAACTAACAAGGACCAACTATATAGCACAGGGAACTCTATTCAATATTCTGTAATGAGCTATATAGGGAAAAAATCTGAAAAAGAATTGATATATCTGTTTCACTTTGCTAACACAACATTGTAAATGAGCTACAATCCAATAAAAATTTAGGAAAAAAAACCAACTCCCTAAGCATCAATCTTAATCCATGCCTCACCTCACCCTGTCAGTAGACTTTTCCTGACTGTAGCAAACCACCCTTGGTTCTCAGGATCCCAGAGAATGACCTCCTGGAGGTACCTTGGGAACATTCCAATTCATGTAACTCATGCCCCGTCTCTACCTCTTCTTGGTCCAGATTAACCTCCACTCCAACAGAGCTTTAGTCTAACCTTTAGTCTAACCTGGGGTGGTGTAAGTGCAGTGTGACCTTAAAGTTCCACTGAGCATTCTCCTTACACAGTCTTCCTGCCATCCAGTGACTCGCTGGGGTGTTCCTTGGTGTGTGCCGGGCTAGCAGGGGTGACTGCCGTCTGGAGCACCAACAAGCCCTTGGCGCAGACTGTCAAATGCTACCTCTCTTATGTCAGGTGCAATCTCCTGGGCTTTCTGGTTGGATTCTAACCTCTCTAAGAGCTGCTTTGTTGTTGTTTAATCACTAAGTCATGTCCAACTCTTTGCGACCCCATGGACTGTAGCCTGCCAGGCTCCTGTGTCCATGGGACTCTCCAGGCAAGGATACTGGAGTGGGTTGCCATTTCCTTCTCCAGGGGATCCTCCCAACCCAGGGATCAAACCTGTGGATTCTTTACCACTGAGCACCTGGGAAGCCTCTAAAGCAGCCCTCTGTCTTATTCTCAAATAATCAAATTCCTAACCTTGAAAGGCAGCTGCTGCTCCCCAAGACCAGCGTCAGACCACAAAACAAAAGACAGAAGAAGCCAGACCTCTGCATTTAAAATGCATTTTCAGGGCTCTATCTTGAGATCAGAGGAGCTCCCCGCTTCAGGATTTTCAACCTCAGCATTGTCTAGGTTTTAACTACACATTTCACCTCCACTGTACCCCCAGATGATGGCCATTCCCCACCCCACCCCTGCCCCCACAGCTGCTATGCAGGGGATATCAGCTCCACGAATGGACTGAGATGGAAGAATGCTCAAGACCCTAACAGTCTGGAAAATCAAGATTCATTTGTATTATTCATTCACAAAACCTCTAGATCTTTCAAGGGGCATGGACTGGAAAAGGACACATGAGAAAACTCCCTATCAATATGAGGGAGCAAACAAAGTACCCCAGCACTTACTACTGAAGTGATGAGTTTCAATCGTAAGCCTGTGTGGGTGAGGAACAGCAATACTACAGATAAGGAGGGGGCTAGGAACAAGATGGCTGTGCTCAGGCTCTGGATAAACCCACACTTCTCCAAGAGCTTTGTTTCCTTGTTTCTGAGACCTGGAAAATTCAAAAAGTCTGAAATGAATCACAAGAGCATTCTCCCAGGAGCATAGATCAAGCCCCAGAACATGAAAGAATCCCCAGAAAGTGAAATGTTCAGTCCACAATGACACCCCAGGCTCAGAGCAGAAAGCCAGGTATCCTGTACCTCTAATGACTTTTGTAAATGGCTTCTCCCAGGAGTACATTTTAATCAACTTAATGCTGGTGAGAACTTCACTGGTCACACGGATGCGCTGGTCACTGACCTCTGAGGTATGATTCTGGGACTCCACAAGCTTTCTGGTCAGGAATATCTGCAGTGAGGATGCAGCAAGAGCATCTTTTATAGGGGCAGGAAAGTGCAGTCTGGCATTAGTGTGGCAACCAAGAGCACTTCCAAAGTCAGCTCTGCATGTGGACGGAATCCCTGGGTCTGATCCTGCACTCTCGGTTCCTGGTCCCCGCAGAAGGTTTGGAAGCCTCTCTGGGCCATCATGCCTCAAGACACCTGCCCCACACATCCTGGGGGGCTTTCTCTCCTGGGTTCTCTTGGCTTAGGGTTTGGCTAACTAAACAGAAACATGACTCCTCTGCCTCTGGGAACCCAAAAACCTTCTACCAATTACATCACCTTTTTAAAAAGGTTTTATTCAAGTATAGTTGACTTATAGTGCTGTATTAATTTCTCAGTACAGCAAAATGACTCAGCTATACATACATATATATATAAATAATTTTCCATTATGGTTTGTCACGGGATACTGAATATGGTTCCCTGTGCAATGCAGAAGGACTACAATCACTTTTTGATTAGAGTACCTGAACTGACAAAAAAAAAAACACTCCATTTCAATAATTCAGAGCACACAAATTCAAGAGTCACTTCCTGTTTTGCCCATTTTTTTTTTCAGCTGCATTTTTGGCAGCAAATTTGCTTCCCTTCCTCCATTAAACTCTGCCAATGTTCTATGCTGTCAGCTCTATTATACCAGCACATTCTGGGTAAAAGAGAAGGAACCAAAATCTTACACAGAGGATAGCTACTGAGGAAAGTCCGTGAAGCAGATAATCACTCACAGAAACCCATGAGGTGGACCTCACCCATCAGATTCACCTCTTATTAATATTTATGAGGCCCCAACATGGTGGCCAGAGAACCATTTGAGGTAGGAATTCACATTGAATCTCCCTTGCAATAGAATGAGCAGTCAACAAGGGTCAGCCTTCCCACTCAGAGGCACCCCCAATTCCAGAGCCCTAGGAGTTCTGGGGAATGTCCAACATCAAATGGGTGGCAAAGAAAGACATTACCTGCAGCGGCAAAATCAGAAGATAGCACAGTGTGGCAATGAGCGCTGTGGGTCCGAGAATGAGGCAAGAGGTGATGGTGCAGCTTATCAGCAGTAAGCAGGTGAGCACGGCCAGGGGCCCATAGTACACTCCCTCGTACAGGTAGTTTATGTCGCTGGTGAAGAAGCTAATGGCCTGTAAGACAATAAGCCCGTGGACACAGGTGTCACCTCTCCAAGTTCCCGGAAGAGGCTGCAGGTGCAAGTGACAGGTGGCTTTGCCATGCCTTCTATGGGCAGGCAAGCTTGAGAGGCATGGTGGTAGAGTGGAGAGACCCACCAGGTTCACAAGTCTCATGTCACTAGCTGTGTGACCCTGAACAAGTTCTTTGCCACTCTGAGCCTCAGCTTCTCCACCTGTAAAGCTGCAATGATTACACCTACTCTAGGTGGTTATTCTAAGACTGTCAATGAGAGAAATACCTGCACACATGAACTGCGTCCAACGAAAGTTACATTTTTGTACTATTGCTACTGCTACTAATTAGCTACTACTATTGCTACTACTGGACTGCAAGGAGATCCAACCAGTCCATCCTAAAGGAGATCAGTCCTGGGTGTTCATTGGAAGGACTGATGCTGAAGCTGAAACTCCAGTACTTTGGCCACCTCATGTGAAGAGTTGACTCACTGGAAAAGATCCTGATGCTGGGAGGGGTTGGGGGCAGGAGGAGAAGGGGATGACCGAGGATGAGATGGCTAGATGGACTTGATGGACCGACTCGATGGACATGAGTTTGGGTAAACTCCAGGAGCTGGTGATGGACAGGGAGGCCTGGCGTGCTGCGATTCGTGGGGTCACAAAGAGTTGGACACGACTGAGCGACTGAACTGAACTGAACTGAATTGAATTGCTACTACTACTAATAGCCAGATTCCACAGAGTTGCTTCTAGTATTTTATTCTGTTCTATTCCATTCATTCTAATAATAATGCCTGCATTTTTTGGCAGGAGTTGAGTCTTTTTCTCCTTCTCCTTTCCCTTTCTTGCTATAGACTCTTCTGCCCACTCCCTCCCTCCCCAACATATACTACCTAGTGAATTGTAAAAAAGCTGACATTCCAAGTCACAAAATATTTAAGGAATCAATCCGTTAATGTCTTTTGGAATGACCAACCTGAACCCCTAAGAAGTGATTTTCTTTTCATTTTAACCCAATCTCCATCCAATGCCCAGAATGTGCCCCAGGCTGAGCCTTTAAAATTTTTTAGTGTTGGGTGAGCATGACTTTGTACAGCCCGTTTGGAGGACAAGTTAACAGTATCTTTTAAAGACTAATAATTATACAAACCCCATGACTGTCACTTTCATTTCTCTGTTGAGAAACACTCTAATGTGCTGGAGGAAGCACACATATAAGGATGTTGATTATAGCACTGCCTATAGTAACAAACCCAGAAACATCCTAAATGTCCACTGGGGGGGAAGGTTAAAGCACTCACTTAGGAAGTATTAGTTAATATTGGATCTTGGAGCACACTGTCAGTGTTGATGTCTCAGGCTTGTCATTTATGGGCCCACAGGTGTGTGACTCAGTCACTCTGTGCCTCTGTTGCCTCATCAGTAAAATGGGAATAATATAACAACCTACTTTATAGTGTTGACATGATAACTGAATGAGGTAGCACATATGAAATATTTTCACACATTGAGAAGGCTATAAGGCAGTGATAGAAATGGACAAAAGTGATCAAAAGGTAAAAGCTTCCAGTTATAAGATAAATAAGTCCTGGGAATGTAAGGTACAGCATGGTGACTATAGTTAACAAAACTGTATTGTAGACCTGGAAGTTGCTAAGAAAATAGATCTTAAAAATCCTCATCACAAGAAAAGTCTGTAACTGTGTGTGGTGCTGGTTGTTAACTAAACTTATTGCGGTGATCACTTTGCAATATATGCATACATCAAATTATTATGTGGTATGCGTGCATGCATGCTAAATCACTTTAGTCATGTCAGACTCTTTGTGACCCTATGGACTGTAGCCCACTAGGCTCCTCTGTTCATGGGGTTCTCCAGGCAAGAATACTGGAGTGGGTTGCCATGCCCTCTTCCAGGGGATCTTTCTGACCCAGGGATCAAACCCATTTCTCTCATGTCTCCTACATTGGCAGTCGGGTTCTTTACCACTAACGCCACCTGGGAAGGCCGATTATGCTGTATATTTTGTATGAATACAAAGTTCTACATCAATTATATCACAGTAAAAAATAAAGAAAAAGAGAAAGTGCTTTAATTATGAGTAAGCATCACTGAAAAGTAATGAGGAAGATCTAAACGTGCCAATGTGGAAATTTAAGACATGGCGAGGAGAGAAGAAAAAACTGCAAAATGATGTAAGTGATGTAGTACCACTGATGTAAAAAATCTCACCTAAAAATATATATCTTACATTTTCTATTGGTAAAACCAAGTTGCAGAACTATGTAAAATGCAGTATTATTTATGCAAAAACATGCACACAAAATATATTATGTTTTCTATGGGTAATTCACATGTGTACCTAAATATACTTTTAAAAGTTGGAAGGTGATGTTAGTTCAGGCATAAGAGGAGTGACCAGGTGTAGGGGGTCATCTATACTATTTTTTCTATTTCTTTCCTGAGGAGAAAGTATTCAGGTGTACTTTTTTAAACTTTTTTTTTCTATTGCTTTTTTAATTAAAGTTTTTACAGTGTTGTGTTAGTTTCTGCCAGAAATGTAAACTGATATGGCCATTATGGAGAACAGTTTGGAGATTCCTTTAAAAACTAGGACTAAATCTACTATATGACCCAGCAACCCCACTACTGGGCATATGTCCTGAGAAGAAGACACATGTAACCCCGGTGTTCACAGCAGCACCTTTTATGATAGCCAGGACATGGACACAACCCAGGTGTTCTTAAAATTAATTTTAGTAGAAAATTTATGGAAGCAACTGTCTAGAAATCCTCATATGAGTAACTGCTTCCATCTTCAGTTCCAAATGGGTCATCTTATTTTCTGCTTCTGTGACGATGCTGGGAAAGTTGGACTTCACGTATAGTGGGGCTTAAAACAGACAAACAGAAAAGGAAGCAGCATTGGCCTGAATGCAGAAGATCTCCTTAGCAAGGCAGGTGACGGCTTGAGTTCAGAGCCTGGAATCTGCAGCCAGGCTCTGCTCCTTACTGATTGTGTGACCTTGTCCAAGTTTCATACCCTTTCATGGCCTCAGTTTCCACCTCCATGACAATGGGAACAATAACAGAAGCTATCATGTAAGAGGTCATCCGAGGACCGACTGAGCTAACTTAGTGACACCTTTGGGATAACATCTGGTTTAGAGGACATTAACAGTTACTGTGATAACTTTGCTGAGAACAGGGAGAAGGGCTGCCGTGGATCCTTTAACTCCAGTCAAATGCAGGAGGACAGGGTAGCTTTGATGATTAAGGCATAAAATAAATTAATGATACAACTGAACACATGAATCACTGCCCCTCTTCTACATGCTTTATATGTACTAACTCATTTAATCCCGTAAGACAACCCTTCTACAAGGTTGGTCCTATTACTATCCCACAGCTCCAGAGAGGGTGAACAAGTTGCCTAAGGTCAGAGAAGGAGTAAAATGGTGAAGAACAGTAATAATGATAACAACAAATATCTTACACTTGTTGGTATTTGAGTTAGATGAAGCATCTGTTTGGTGGCAATGGTTCATTTAGCAGACTGTATTTTGGAGATTGTCCTGTGTAATTCAGATGTTGGGCTTTTTGAGGGATAGAGTTGAGGATCTGAAATAGTTCATGTCTTTGAAGGGAGCTCATCTGAGTGGAGAGACCAGATTTGGGTTTGGTGGGGAGTAGGGTCAGAAGGATGGGGTCTAGAGATACTATCATGAAGGACAGACCATCTCAGCCAGGCCTTTGAAGATTAAATGAGATTTTGAAAGGGTGGGAGGGTGGGGCGGAGTGATGTGAGCAAAGCTTCCTGGAGGTGGACATGCCTGGTCTATTTGGGGCTAGAGGTTTAGCCCTGCCTGGCCAGGAAGGTAGACATCAACCTAGGACTAGAGAAAGGAACACAGGAAGAGATGAGGCAGGAGAGCAACTGAGGCCAGATCACAGAGGAGTTTGTTTGAGAGGAAAGAGCCAGAGCAGGGATGTCTTTTCCAAAAATTAAATTATCCGTTTCAATATAAAAGTAATCCATGCTCATCAAGGCAATTGGTAAGCAGTAGAAAAAGAGAGAAAGTGAAATTAAACATAGAAAATTCCAATATCCCCCCATGACTCTGGGTCATAGTTGTTCATATATCTTTCTTCGGTCTCTGCCATTGTTTGTGTTATGCTGTAGGGAGCTCCAGCTAGGAAATAACCCATCAGTAACAATAACCAGGCAGCTGTAAGTATTTCTCCTCTGCAGATAAGAAAATTAACAACCAGAGAGATTATCTCTGCTTGTTTTTCCTTAAGCTACCAAGTCCTCCCATACCTTCCTCCCCAGGTGGTCGGGGGATATGGTTTCTGATGTGCTTCTACTGGGGATTCGTGTTTTTTTTTTTTTGTTTTAATTTTTAGCTGCATGAAGGATCTTAGTTCCCCGATCAGAAATGGAACCCGTATCCCCTTACAATGGAAGCATGGAGTCTTAAACACTGGACCACCAGGGAAGCCCCAAGATTTTTGTCTTTTTGGCCACTGCTGTACCCCTTGGTGGGCTTCCTTCATAGCTCAGTTGGTAAAGAATCGGCCTGCAATGCAGGAGACCCCAGTTCGATGCCTGGGTCAGGAAGATATGCTGGAGAAGGGATAGACTACCCACTCCAGTGTTCCTGGACTTCCTCTGTGGCTCAGCTGGTAAGGAATCTGCCTGCAGTGCAGGAGACCTGGGTTTGATCCCTGGATTGGGAGGATCCCCTGGAGAAAGGAAAGGCTACCCACCCCAGTACTCTGGCCTGGAGAATTCCATGGACTGTATAGTCCATGGGGTTGCAAAGAGTCAGACTGATCCCCTCAGACGACTTGGGAAGAAAAATATGGGAGGATTTGGTAGCTCAAGAGATCAAATTGCCAGCATCCATTGGATCATTGAGAAAGCAAGAGAGTTCCAGAAAAACATCTACTTCTGCTTATTGACTACGCCAAAGCCTATGACTATGTGGATCAGAACAAACTGTGGAAAATTCTTAAAGAGATGGGAATACCAGACCACCTGACCTGCCTCCTGAAAAATCTGTATGCAGGTTAAGAAACAACAATTAGAACTGGACATGGAACAATAGACTGGTTCCAAATTGGGAAAGGAGTACATCAAGGCTGTATATTGTCACCCTGCTTATTTAACTTATATGCAGATTACATCATGTGAAATGCCAGGCTCAATGAACCACAAGCTGGAATCAAGATTGCTGGGAGACATATCAATAACCTAAGATATGCAGATGATACCACCCTTATGGCAGAAAGTGAAGAACTAAAGAGCCTTTTGATGAAAGTGAAAGAGGAGAGTGAAAAAGTTGGCTTAAAACTCCTTTCAAAAAACAAAGATCATGGCATCCAGTTCCATCACTTCATGGCAAATAGATGGGGAAACAATGGAAACAGTGTGAGACTTATTTTCTTGGGCTCCAAAATCACTGCAAATGGTGATTGCAGTCATGAAATGAAAAGACGCTTGCTCCTTGAAAGAAAAGCTATGACCAACTTAGACAGCATATTAAAAAGCAGAGACATTACTTTGCCAACAAAAGTCTGTTTAGTCAAAGTTATGGTTTTTCCAGTAGTCATGTATGGATGTGAGAGTTGGATGATAAAGAAAGCTGAGTGCTGAATTGATGCTTTTGAACTGTGATGTTGGATAAGACTCTTGAGAGTCTCTTGGACTGCAAGGAGATCAAAACAGTCAACCCTAAAGGAAATCAGTGCTGAATATTCATTGGAAGGACTGATGCTGAAGCTGAAACTCCAATACTCTGGCCACCTGATGCAAAGAGCTAAAACATTGGAAAAGACCCTGATGGTGGGAAAGGTTGAAGGCAGAAGGAGAAGAGGACAACAGAGGATGAAATGGTTGGATGGCATCCCCGACTCAATGGACATGAGTTTGAGCAAGCTCCAGGAGTTGGTAATGGACAAGGAGGCCTGGCATGCTTCAGTCCATGGGGTCACAGAGTCAGACACCACTGAGAGACTGAGGGGTACTGAACTGTACCCTTAGGTGGAGAAGGAAATGGCAAACCACTCCAGTAATCTTGCCTGGAGGATCTCATGAACAGAGGAGCCTGGTGGGCTACAGTCCATGGGGTCACAAAGAGTCAGACACGACTGAAGTGACTTAGCACATACCCCTAGGGCCTAGAATAGGGCTTAGCGCAAAGCATACCTCAGTAATAATTCATTGAATGGATGGATAAGTCCTCTCTAAGGTTCTGAATACAGCTGGAATATCTCCTTGTTTACTGTTGACCTGCTCTTATGATCCCAGAGGCAATTATTGATGGTTATCAACACTCACCCTGGAAATGATTTCCTTTCTCTTTCTTCCTGGTCTCCGGCTTCTTCTCCCTCCCTTGGCCTCCAGGGTAAGGAGGTGTGGAGGAGGAGGAGGAAAGTAACCCCCTCAATGTGCAACCTCGTCACTTACCTCTCCCATGGTGATGTGTGTTAGAGACTTAAACTGCATCAGCTTCTCAAAGGCAAAGGAGAAGACAGCCGCACGGAACCGGATGGCGGTGCGCTGGTTGACGACCCAGCATGAACACATGCCCAGAGACTTCAGACATTCAGTGAAGAAAAGGGCCAGGCAAAGCCCAACTCCATAGGCAACGTCCCTCAATGAGTTTTCGGTGTATTCCAGGATCTTTGGTATAACCAACATCTAAAAGGAAACAGGAGTTTGGATCACTCTGACTTCCCAGTCCTGCTTTCAGGCAATACCTAACCAAAGTGCACCAGCTGTAAGGTCCTCAGGTCAGGAGAGGGGGCTTACTTGACAATCACAACTGACTCAGGCACAATTCTGCACTCAGAAGGTCACAGTCCAGTTGGAGGACACTTAGGAGTTCAACTGACCCAGATCTGAAGCCCAGCTCCACCACCTCATACTGGTCCTGAAACCAAGCAGGACGCTCTGGTGTTTCTAGATGCGGAAGCCTATTCCGTGCCCCCTATTTCTTGTTTGTAGGGAATAGACTCCAGCCTCCATAACCTTCCCTGCATTCCTAGGGGAAGAGAGGGGATACAAAGACAAGGAAGGAGCATCCAAGAAACAGTCTTGGGGCAGGATCCTCATTCCTCCTCAAGGGATACACATAACAATATCTTTGAGCTCTTCTACAGAATTAAAACATCCAACAAATGGAAGCTGCTAACTACTTGATGAAATACTCTACTCCAGAGAGAAGGTCACAGTTTGATAACCTCAAGAACCACAGAAGCTCATCAGAAAACCTCCTGAGGCCAGATTAAAGGAGTGCAGGCCCTACGCACATCCTGATCTCATCAGCAAACCTCACCCTTGAACCATTGCTATAAAGTGAAAATCTTAGTCACTAAGTCATGTCTGACTCTTTGTGACCCCATGAATTGTAGCCCACCAAGCTCTTCTGTCCATGGAATTCTCCAGGCAAGAATACTGGAGTGGGTTGCCATTTTCTACTCCAGGAGATCTACCCAACCCAGGGATCGAACCCGGGTCTCCATCAGTGCAGGCAAATTCTTTACCATCTGAGCCATGAGGATTGCTATAAAACTCCTCACCAAATCCCCCTAAATTGGGACACACAGTTTTGAGGTCATTAGTCCATTGTGTCCCCATTTGTCTCGCAAAGCAATAAAGCCATTCTTTTCTGTGTGAGTGTGTAGGTGCTTAGCCACTCAGTCGTATCCAACTCTGTGACCTCATGGGCTGTAGCCCACCAGGTTCCTCTGTCCATAGAATTTTCCAGGCAAGCATATTGGACTGGGTTGCTATTTCCTACTCCAGGGGCTCTTCCCAACTCAGGGACTGAACCCATGTCTCTTGCATCTCCTGCATTGGCAGGGGAATTTTTTTTTTTTTATCACTAGTTTCACCTGGGAAGCCCTTCACCAAAACTCTGTCTCTGAGATTTGATTTGGCACCAGAGTACAGAGACCACATTTCAGCCTCAGTCCCGGTGGGAAATAGAGGACACACACATACACACGGAGTATAAAGGTGTGGGCAGAATTGAGGAGATTTAATAGGGATGGAGAAGCACCTTGGAGCTAGCAATCACAAGGAACTAAATGGGGAGGGGAGGATGAGTTTCCTGAGGCCTAGAAAGAGAAAGTCATACAAAAAGGGCCCATCATTTTAGGATTTGGTCACCAACCTTCAGTGACAGGGAATGAGGAAGTCAGAGTGATATATATCTTGCCCTCATCTTCTCCTTCCCTCCAGCCTCCAGATGGGGTCTCCCACTGGTCAAACTCAACCAGAAGCCAGAGTCAGAGGTACCCCACCGATGCGATCCATAGAGGTCACACACTAGGGGCATAGCATAGGGTGGGGCGGACCAGGATGGAGAGTGGATCTGAAGGGACAAATGGAGAACATGCTGTCACCCAAGTCACTTATCTCTGTGGTGTCAGCAGCTGTTGCTTCCTCCTGACCTGCAACCCCTCTCCCCCGAGCTGGTAACAACACCTCTATTTTCTTCTGGGGAGACAGTCGCCTGCTCCAATGCACACAGTCTAGGCTGGATCGTCAATCAAAGTGTTCCACTGCTGACCAACCAAAGTGAGCACGTGACCCCAGCTGGGACAGCCAGGTTCACGGTCTGCAGTTGAGGAACTGGTAGGAAATAGCGAGCCCATTCATCCTAACCATGGTACGTGGAGTCTCCTGCATGCCCCGAGCTGTTCCGCCATTTCTCAAAGCAGCTCCTACGTCCTGAGCCAGACTGAGTTCTAAATGTTTTCTATACTGAACTTATTTAATGTCACCCTGTGAGGCAGATAATGTTGGGCTCTCCATTTCAAACATGAGAGTTTCCATGAGGACTATGGTTGAGAACATCACGGGGTTCCATGAGGGAACCAAGGCACAGAAGGGATAAACCAACTGCCCAAAGTCACCCAGAAATTAAGTGGCAGAACCAAGGTTAGAACCTAAGCACTGGCTGCAGAATTCGCACTTCCAACTACTACTAGCTCCACTGACCCCAGAAAGCCTTCATTTTCTGAGCAGCAGTTGAGAGACTGACATCCTCAAATTTTTTGTTTGTTTGTTTATGTTTTGGGGTTTTAAAAAATTATTGTTATTTTCTTTGGCCACCCTGAATGGCATATAGGATCTTAGTTCTCCAACCAGGGATCGAACCTGCACACCCACCTTCCCGCAATTGGACGTGCAGAGTCCTAACCACTGACCCACCAGGGAAGTCTCAAGACATCTCCAGTTCTTGGGATGGATCTAAACATGCTAATCACCAAGGCCTGAAGTCCGGACACATCGTCAAGTCTGCTACTTACGGGCCCCAGAACACTTGCAGCAGAGAAGCAGCAGCTCAAAATTATATCAAAAATAAGCCTTGTTCTTTGGAATCTTAGCATCACTCGAAACACTGAAGCTTTGTCAATTCCATGCCTTGAGACTTCTTCTTCCCAAAGAAGATGAAGCCTTGAAAAGAAGAAAATGGAGGCAAATGAAATCTCTTTGATTGTGTCACCCAACACTCCCAGTTCTTGCTGGTCTAGGAACTTGGTTACAGAAATTGTCAAAGATAACACAAGGAGAGAGAACAGTACAGGGCATTTATACTGCATGCATGCCACAGATAGGCATGTCCCAGCTCCAAGAATTATCAACCTATGACATTTTTGTTTAATCTCTTCTCCCCTTCCATTATTTTTCTTTTTGCAAGAATATTTCAAGCAAATCCCAAAGATATTGTTTCATCTATAAATGCTTTAGTATGCATCTCTTCCAGATAAAGCCCTAAAAAGCCACATCGTAACATAAAAATGGTTATGAATTAATGACTATTCATTATTAATAATAGCCATATATTAATAGCATAGTAAGAATGGCATTTAATTCAACTTTCTCTAATTATTTCAAGAATATGTTCTCACAGTTAGTTTGCCTAAATCAAGATCCAAACATGTCCCATTCATTGCAGTTAAAAGACAAATCTGACAGGGCTCTTGCATCTCATTTTATCTGTGACAATTTCCCTTCCTCTGCATTTTTTGCCATTTACTTTCTAAAAAATCTGAATGATTTATCCTGTTGAGTTTTCCACATTCTGGATTTGACTGATTGCACCCCTGTGGGGCTAGTATAAGTTTCTATGTCATGTACTTCCTATCAAGCTGTTAGCTAGATCTAGAGGCATAATAAAATTCAGAATTAAAGTCAGCTGGCAAAAATACTTAATAGATGATGTAGTATATGTTCTTTTCATCACATCAGAAGATGTACAAAGTGTGCTGTCCCACTTTTGGATATGTTAAACTGGATCACTGCGTTAAGAAGGTGTGTTAGCCTGACTCATCCATTGCTAAGTTCCCTATTGCTGATGATCATTGCCTATATCCACTACTGACAGGACTGGCAAAATGGTGATTTTTCTAATTCTATCATTCCATTTATAGTTAGCAGCTTGAATTTTCTTTAAAAAAAATAATAATAGTAACTTTCCCAGAGCCTTACTGGTGGTCCAAGTTCCAAGTTCCCAATGCAGGGGGCCTGGGTTCGATCCCTGGTCAGGGAACTAGATCCCACAAGCCACAACTAAAGATGCTGCGTGCCACAAACTAAGACCCCGCACAGCCAAATAAAAATAAATAAGTAAATATTAAAAAAAGAAATCTCCGTCATCAACTGTTTTGTTACCCTGAAATACAGTTAGTTGAAGAAATGGCCTAGGGCTCTGAAAAACAGAAATCTCCCTCATCAACTGTTTTGTTACCCTGAAATACAGTTAGTTAAAGAAATGGCCTAGGGCTCTGAAATACGTCACCGTTCCTTTTTAAACACAAATTAAGATTCGTAAAACACAGAACTCTGATCTCCCAAAAGTGCCCTTATTTATTTCAAAATTCCCAAAACGGTGCCCCAGTGTTGGACCATGCAACCAAAGAAAGTAAAAGTGAAGCCACTCAGTCATGTCTGACTCTTTGTGATCCCATGGACTGTAGCCTACCTGGCTCCTCAGTCCATGGAATTTTCCAGGCATGAGTACTGGAGTGGGTTGCCATTTCCTTCTCCAGGGGATCTTCCCAACCCAGGTATCCAACCTGGGTCTCCTACACTGCAGGCAGACGCTTTACCATCTGAGCCACCAGGGAAGCCCAGAAATGTAAATGTATCTTAATTTTGACATTCCAAGCTAATGATGCCTGGGAGGTTTGTGCTACACCAGCAAAACGAGAACACCTAAAACATTTCTTTGGAGGGAAACTTGATATACAATTTGTATATTAGCATTTTTAAAAAGCATCCAAGAAGTTTTCACCTAAAGATTTAAAATTGTGTTGACTTTCCTACTCTTCTCTTTTGTTTAGAGCTATACCTGAGGCAGGAACAAGTGACTGGACAATAGTCATTACGATGCTCAAGGGTTCCGGGCTCTTAATCTGGCTCTGGATGCCTCCCCACCTCACCATGCATCCACAGTCCAGTCTATCAGCTGCAGGCACCATGTTGGCTGAACTTGGATGTCCTGGCTCCTGCTTCCCTATGTCTGGTCCCACTATTGGGAAAGCAGTTAGCACGGCCCATGATGACAGCAGAGACATCACTTTGCCGACAAAGGTCTGTCTAGTCAAAGCTACGGTTTTTCCAGTGGTCACGTATGAATGTGACAGTTGGACCATCAAAAAGGCTGAATGCTGAAGAATTGATGTTTTTGAACTGTGGTGCTAGAGAAGAATCTTGAGTCCCTTGGACAGCAAGGAGATCAAACCAGTCAATCCTAGAGGAAGTCAGCTTTAAATACTAATTGGAAGGACTGACCCTGAAGTGCCAACACTTGGGCCACCTTACAAAGAGCCAACTCATTGGAAAAGACCCTGATGCTGGGAAAGATTAAAGGCAGGAGGAGAAAGGGGTGACAGAGGATGAGACGGCTGAACGGCATCATCGACTCAATGGACATGATTTTAAGCAAACTCCAGAAGTTGGTGAAAGACGGGGAAGCCTGGTATGCTGCAGTCCACAGGGTTGCAAAGAGTCGGACATGACTTAGCAACTGAACAACAGCAATGATGACAGCATCATGGATCAGGCCAAGGGACTCCAGGCGCTTGCCAAAGCTGCTGCTCCTTAGACAGCAAGAGCACAGTGGACAAAACGGATTCCCTTGTTGGGCTGCCCTTTGCCCCCAGGGCCCGACAGCAGGCCACAGATAAATGCTTTATCCACACACCAAAAAGGCAAAAGGGGCAAGAAGCATTACTTTCCTTCTCAGGGTCCTGGGACCTCAGACAGACCTGATAAAAGATGCAAATTCTTGTTCCAGAAAAAGTTCTCTAGCCTGTATGTAAATATTTAAATTTACATGAATTTTTACATGAATAATTTACATGAAATATGTAAATTATTGTTAACTCCAGATTAAGAACCTCCAATAGAAGGAAGGCTCCTGCTACAAAGGAAGAACTGATATATTTTGGTTGTCTGAAGATGAACCACTACCCCCCTCCCCTAAAAACACACATTTAAGCATCTCTGGTCACCGACTGCCAGGACATGGTCTTTAACCCCTCTGGCTCACCCAGCATGACTTTTACCTTTTGGCATTTTTGTCTGCAGCATCGTGTACTGACAGCTGGGGGATGTTGTTCTCATCTAAGCATCTCCGTAAACCTCGAACCATGAGCGGGCTCAGCCATGACAGCGTGAGGTAGGAGAACAGGCCAGCATCATCCAGGGGTTGGGGCTCAGGAAACCTAGAAGAGAGGTCACAGGCAGCATGGTGACATCGGACGTGGGCTCCAGAGGCGGACAACTAAGTTACAGGCAGAACTCGGAAGAGATGAATGAGAACTGGGGAGAAACCACAATGGTTTCTCCGTCGTTTACATGTAGAAAAAAGTATTTTTCCATGATTATTATTAACATCACAAATAACAGTCATGAAAAAATATATTTTTCCTACATCCAGAGGACCACACTGAGGTTTTTCCCCAGTACTCATAGTTAAAAACCAGAAGCAACAAAAACACCCAGCAACAGAGGAATGATTTAAAAAGAAAGAAGACAAATATGGTACATTCTGCACCATGTTGTAGAAAACAATGCAGAAGGGTCTAAAAATAGGGATGATCTACATGTGGAACATGGAACGGGCTCTAAGCACACTGAAAAAAAGGTCACTTGAAGATCAAGAAATTTAGGATAGTTTTACTAATATAAAAAAGGAAGACATAAGGGAGGTCAGACAGAGAACAATATACACATATCTATATTATATATATTTAAAATATCTATATTATATAAAATAAATATCAAATTATATAACAATTTATAGCAAATCATTCATAGATTGACTTTGAAGTAGGGGTTAGAAATCACAAAGGAACAAAACTAGATTCTCATCACTTTAAATTTTTATGTTCTGCTCTGTAACTCCCATAAAAACTGTAAAAATAAAAAAAGTATATAACTAAGAATGATAAGGTCATATCTCTGTGAATCGTTCACAAAAGACAAATAATGATTTCATTAAGGTGTTGAGATTGTGTGTAATTTCACTTTTTTTTCAACATTGTCTCTGATGCTATACGGTTCAATATGAGGAAAATTCAAATTTAAAAAAGATTTGCGGAGACGGATGTGAAGACAAAAATGCCGGACTTGCAGGATGTTCTCTTGTTTTGGGTTATGGCCTCTTTTCTCCACATTCTGGCCCTTTACACCCTCCCAGCCCACCAGCAACCATGGTTGTACATTCTGGCAATGCTGACCGGGCCTCGGTGGGAGATGTTGGGAGAGAAGAACTGAGGAAAGATGAGACATTGTAGGAGATGTGTGGGGCCATCTGTGATGGCAAGGATTGGGCCAGAACTGGTGGCCAGGGCTGATGTTCCAAGGACCCAGCAGAAACATGGTTTCTCTAAGATAAGGCTGCCCAGGTGAACTTAAGTACCAAGGTTCTCTGGTCCTGGTCGAGATACGATTGATTTGGTGGGTAACAATGTAACTGGCATTGATAGAAGCTCAAATTTAAAAATAGGAAAACCACTGCTGTCTGTTTGTTAGAAAAACACTGGAGAGACGAGGGATTCCTAAATACAAAATTTTTCCCAGTGACGAAACACTGAAGGATCAGGCCAGAAGTGTTAATTAAGCGCCTGTCAACAAATGCTGCATAAATGAGTATGTGTGTGAATCTGTGGAGGCCCCTGAAGCCCCAGGGGTATAAACTAGAAAGTCATTTGGGACTGGTTACTTGAAACTATAGTTTAACAGAGAAGGCTCCATGAATTTCTTAAACTCTTTAAGTTTAAGGTAACATCCTAGGGCATTTGGCCCTTTCAATGGCTGCCCGTTTTTCTCTGAACGAAGACCGACGTAATTAATGTGGTCTGTGGAGACACGCCGGCGGTGTCACCTTGCCGTGTCCACTACGGCTAGAACTCTGCAGCGGCATTGGCCTCCTTCTCAGATCCTGGACATGCACATCACGGTGTTCTTCCACTGCAAGGCCAGGCCTTTGCACATGCTGCCCACACCGTCCTCCTGTTCGTCCTCCAGGTCTGTTTCAGGGTCGCTCAGGACCTGCCGTGTTGTCGCTGTTCTCCTGTCCCTCACACCCCACATTTCTTTACAGCGCCTTCTTCAAACAGCAACAATCACATGCTTCAGTTCAGTCGCTCAGTCCTGTCCAACCCTTTGCGACCCCATGGACTGCAGCACACCAGGCCTCCCTGTCCATCACCAACTCCCAGAGCTTACTCAAACTCATGTCCATGGAGTCGGTGATGCCATCCAACCATCTCATCCTCTGTCATCCCCTTCTCCTCCCACCTTCAACCTTTCCCAACATCAGGGTCTTTTCCGGTGAGTCAGCTCTTGGCATCAGGTGGCCAAAGTATTGGAGTTTCAGCTTCAGCATCAGTCCTTCCAATGAATATTCAGGACTGATTTCCTTTAGGATTGACTGGTTGGATCTCCTTGGACTGGTTGCAGCCCAAGAGACTCTCAAAAGTCTTCTCCAACACCGCAGTTCAAAAGCATCAATTCTTCGGCACTCGGCTTTCCTTATAGTCCAACTCTCACATCCATATATGACTACTGGAAAAACCATAGCTTTGACTAGATGGAACTTGGTTGGCATGCTTATAAGCTTACTGTCATTCTACCCCATGTGAGGTCAGTGATGGGCAAGGGTCCTGTCTGGCTGGCTCACTGTTACCCCCCACAGTCTAGCACAGTGTCTATAAGAGCTCAATGAGTCCCACTGACTGACTGACTGACCGAGTGAAGATGCTGGCTGTGCTGCCCTGATGTGTCTCGGGTTTCTTGGGAGGTGTTTGGCTGTGGAGGGTGACAGGACAGTGTTGGGACAGGGCTGTCAGCCTTTAGGAGGGGTCTGGGTGTGAGGGCTGAGGACCGCTGCCCTGGAGGGTACCGACCCTCAACTCCCACCTAGGACTCACTTTGGCTTCAGTCGGAAGGGAATCATGGTTTTCCAGGCAGCGTCATACTTCCCTCTCCCTGGTGTCTCACGGTCCCTCACCTGCTGTCTGCAGGGGCCGTCTTCAACAGTGATTGTTTTCTTGGGAAATAAGAAACAAAAGAGGATCAGTTTCAGACCTCACAAATACTGTCCTGAGGGAATGAGGGGCCAGCCACCCAATGAGAATGGATCTTTCCACATTCAGCCTCCTAGAGAAAGGATACCACAGTCAGACAGAAAAAGGCAAATACTCTATGATCTCACTTACATATATCTGAAATATACCATCCATAAGATGTTATGGAAAAACCCCAAGGAACTTTTCAGCCACCTGAATAGAATAAAGCAAGAGAGTTCCAGAAAAACATCTACTTTTTCTTCATTGACTTCTGCTTTATTGACCAACGCCTCTGACTGTGTGGGTCACAACAAACTGTGGAAAATTCTTAAAGAGATGTGAATTCTTAAGATGGGAAGCTGGGAACCATCTGCCTCCTGAGAAATCTGTATGCAGATCAAGAAACAACAGTTAGAACTGGACTTGGAACAACAGACTGGTTCCAAATTGGGAAAAGAGTATGTCAAGACTGTATATTGTCACCATGCTTATTAAACTCATATGCAGAGGACATCATGTGACATGCTGGGCTAGATGAAGCACAAGCTGGAATCAAGATTGCCGAGAGATACATCAATAACCTCAGATATGCAGATGACACCACCCTTATGGCAGAAAGCGAAGAACAACTAAAGAGCCTCTTGATGAGAGTGAAAAAGTTGGCTTAAAACTCAACATTCAAAAAACAAAGATCATGGCATCCGGTCCCATCACTTCCTGGCAAATAGATGGGGAAACAATGGAAACAGTGAGAGACTTTATTGCGGGGGGGCTCCAAAATCACTGCAGATGGTGACTGCAGCCATGAAATTAAAAGACACTTGCTTCTTGGAAGAAAAGCTATGACCAACCTAGACAGCATATTAAAGAGCAGAGACATCACTTTGCTAACAAAGGTTCAGTTCAGTTCAGTTCAGTTGCTCAGTCGTATCCGATTCTTTGTGACCCCCATGGACTGCAGCATGCCAGGCCTCCCTGTCCATTACCAACTTCTGGAGTTTACTCAAACTCATATCCATTGAGTCGGTGATGCCATCCAACCATCTCATCCTGTCACCCCTTTCTCCTCCTGCCTGCACTCTTTCCCAGCATCAGGGTCTTTTCCAATGAGCCAGTTCTTCACATTAGGTGGCCAGAGTATTGGAATTTCAGCTTCAGCATCAGTCCTTCCAATGAATATTCAGGACTGGTTTCCTTTTGGATTAACTGGTTTGATCTCTTTGCAATCCAAGGGACTCTCAAGAGTCTTCTCCAATACCATGGCACCAACAAAGGTCCATCTAGTCAAAGCCATGGTTTTTCTAGTAGTCATGTATGGATGTGAGAGTTTGACTATAAAGAAAGGTGTGCACCAAAGAATTGATGCCTTTGAACTGTGGTGTTGGAGAAGACTCTTGAGAGTCCTGATGTGAAGAACTGACTCATTGGAAAAGACCCTGATGCTGGGAAAGGTTGAAGGCAGGAAGAGAAGGGGATGACAGAGGATGAGATGGTTGGATGGCATCACTGACTTGATAGACATGAGTTTGAGTAAGTTCTGGGAGTTGGTGATGGACAGGGTAACCTGGCGTGCTGCAGTCCATGGGGTCACATAGAGTCAGACACAAATGAGCAACTGAACTGAACTGAACTGAATAGAATAAACAATACCCACCCAACTAACAAGCAAACAAAATTACCTGACTGGTAATTGCCAGAGGTGAGGATAGGCAAAATGGGTGAAGGTGGTCAAAAAATACAGACATAAGCAAGTCATGGGGATATATTGTACAACATGGTGACTATAACTGATAATATCGTACTGCATATCTGAAAGTTAAGAGAGTAGGTCTTAAAATTTCTCACAAGAAAAAAAATATTTGAACTATGGGTGGTGATGTATATTGTGGTGATCGTCTCATAATTTATACAAATAATGAATCAATATATCATACATCTGAAAGTCATATGATGTTTCATGCCACTTTTGTCTCAGTAAAAATAAATAAAGGAAAGCCTGTCAGGTAGGGAATGAGTCATGTGTCAGAATAACCAGCTCCCAGCTCTGGCTCTGCTCCTACTCTGGGCAGTTCCCTCAGCTTCTCTGGGCTTTTCTCTGTCCATAAACACTGTGGATAAGAAGAAAGAGTGTTATGTTTAGTCACCCACAGAATGCAAAACCAAGTCACTCTCTAAGGATAAAACTATTAAAAAGAAATCAAGAAGTAAAAAATAAATCACAAGACATTACATGTTACCCTTTTGATAAAGTAGGAAACCACTGAAATGAAAAAGATATATTATTTCTACGACTTCATATAGAACAAATAATACTCTCTTGAAAACACAGAAAGGGATCTATGGGTAAAGGTTCAGAATAGTGGTTCCTGAAGGAACCAGGGAGAGTTGGGGAATGTAATGGGGTCAAGGTCCGAGCTGCTGAGTTGGTGGTAGATTTACTGGTGCTTATCATATTATTATAAGTAAATGCATAAATAGGTGAGAGAGACAGAGATGGGGTGGGAAGTGGAGGGTAGTGGGAAAGAGCTGTATGAGCCATGAAGGTGCATCATGACCAAGGATTATGATTCATCATAATGTGGAAGCCAGAGCTCCATTAAAAAAAATCAAAATTGAATAAATAGCGGACAAAAAAATTTGATCCAGTTTATGACCACTGGAAATACCCTGTGAACTCAGTTTCCTGGTGTTTTGATGCAAAGGAGATCTACTTACATAGCTAAGTCCCGAAACCATGTCATCATCTACATCCAAGCCGAGATTCACAAGGCCACCAGAAGACCTGGGGACCCAGTATATCCTCCTTCTGGTCATTTTCAGGTGTACTGCCAGTTCTTTGTTTCCCAGAATCAGAGACTCTGAAAAGGCAACAGGTAAGAGCAGCTTAGATGGAAGCCCAAGCAACCAGGAGAGGGGGATATCGCCCAACAAGGAGTGTGCTGGGGGCCATCATTACAGCACCTGCTGTTCCCTCTGTTAGGATGGGGCTTGGCTCCCTCTCTTTAAACTTCTACTTGGGGCTCAGCCTAAGATCACCAAGGGAAACCCCAAACCACCGATTCCCAACCTACATCATTGGGCCAGGTCAATCTTCTTTAATATATTCAAGTTTTGCTCTTAAAACCATGCTTATTTAACCACACCTCTTCTTTTATTCCAGTCTGTAATTGTCTATTTAGGTGAATCTCTGATTTTTTAGTGTTCATTTCTTGCACTAAACAGAGATCCTCACAAGGACAAAGATAGGTCTACTTTGCTTACTATTAAATCCCTCAGGCCTAGGGATCCGCTAGGAGGAGGGCAGATATTCAGTAAATCAATGGTGAATGCATGAATAAATAAATGAAAGAAATGTGATTTTGCCATTCTCAGACTCAGGGAAGGGAATCTGGGTATGATTTAGGACATTTATTTATTTATGAAAATATTTATCTATTTAGCTACATCGGGACTTAGCTGTAGCATGTGGCTTCTTTAGTTGAGGCGTGCAAACTCTTATTTGAGGATTTAGGATCTAGTTTTCTGACCGAGCATGGAACTTGCGCCCCTTGTGTTGGAAGCTCAAAGTCATAGCCCCTGGACCACCAGGGAAGTCCCTGATTTAGGAAATTTAAATAACTGAAAAATATATTAATTTGTTTTTCATTTTGCTTTGTGAATATATGATTCACTCTCAGAACATCCATGTGCCTGGGGCAGGAGAGGGGATGGTTATCAGTAATGTTTCTGGAGGAATGGAAAGAGAAAGAAAATGTACAACATCATGATGTATGATGGGTGTCTCACAGGGCCCCAGCTTGTGATGGACTTATAGATGTTCTGCCACCACCATCTTGAAATTCTTCATAATCTGAACAAGGAGTCCCACATTTTCATTTTGCCCTGGGTCCCACAAATTATGTAGTCAGTCCTCATGCTCAGATATAGCTTTTGGCTTTCAAATACTGGATTGTGTTTCAAGTAAACAGACTTGAAGACTAGCCTATTGTCCTGGGAGAAGATTCTCTAAATTCCTTTATCCCATTCCCTCTCATCTCACTTCCTTCTAGCAAATCACACCCAAATCTGGTGGACTCAGTTTCTGGAATTCTTCTATAGAGCCTACAAGACGGATTCCCTAGCCATGGCACCAGACCATAAGTATACAGTTAGCCCTCTGTACCCATAGATTTTGCGATCAAGATTCAACCAACTGACTATAGATAATATTCAGGGAAAAAAAAAAAAATCCCAGTATTCCCAAAAGGAAAGCATCAGTTAGCAAAGGAAACTGTTCACATAGCATTACATTGTATTTACAGTTACAAGTAATGACTTAAAGTATATGGGAGGATGTGCTTAGATTATATGTAAATACTACACTATTTTACATAAGGGACTTGAGCATCCTTGGATTTTCAAATCCACAGGGGGACTGGAACCAATCCCAGCTCTGAACTGAGGGGCAACTGTACTTGCATGCGAGGATAGAAGTGGACCTTTCAGGGGTGATGGAAAACTTTAAAATAAAAGAGATATGTCAGGTAAGAGAGGCAGTCCGGTAGTTCTTGTTTAAGACTGTGGGAAGAGTCCAGTTTCCGTCTGTCATAACCAGCCTAAAGTGAAATTGGCATGATTCAATGGAAGGTTCTACCCCTGGGGTGTACTGGCTTACAGTTTATTTACTAAGACACAAAGGTGCTCAGTGGAGGGACTGGGCTGGGGGAGGGGGAGGAAGTAACTTCTAGATTGCAAGTCATGCACCCTGGCAAGGGACCGTCTTAGCGTTGTGCATGGTGTACTGGTAAACGTGTGCATCTATAACTAACCTGTGGTTGCATCTGGTGAGTGAATGTAGTTCCAACACAACTGTAACTTGACATTGTGCTTTATGTTAATGAGTAAGAGGAAACTGAAGCATCAAAGACATATGCTGGTTGCATCTTCACTCATCTGCTAATGACCCATGAAACTGCTGAAGAGTTTTCAAATACCGAAAGAGGATTTTCTCATTTTTTGTGCTATTCACAATGTAATGGCTACAGGCACCACACTTGTTAATCTGAATTATTAACATTTCCTGTGTTTATTTCTTAAGCCTAGACAATCAATAAAATAATAAAAACAAATCCAGATTTGTAGCCTTTGCGGATTGTTGTGTTATAAGTATTCCCATCAAGGATTTCAAGCTACCAACATGTTGGGAAGAGAGGCGCATTAAGAAATCACTGTACAGTATTTCTATGTACAAATACAGTAGGTGTGTGTGCTAAGTAGAGGCGTCTGACTCTTGGAAACCCTATGGACTGCAGCCCACCAGGATCCTCTCTTCATGAGGGTTCTCCAGGCAAGAACACTGGAGTCAGGTGCCGAGCCCTCCTCCAGGGAAATCTTCCCAACCCAGGGATCCAACCTGTGTCTCTTACATCTCCTGTATTGGCAGGTGGGTTCTTTACCACTAGTACCACCTGGGAAGCCCCTATTTACAGTAGATGTAAATAAACTTAAAAGTATAAAAAGTAAGCATAGTGAAATAATTAGGAAGTGATAGACTTTTGAGCGTTATCTTGTGGGTCTTTGATATAATATAGTTAATTGTAAGTTTAATAATTTAATTACTATTTGTATTTAACAACTGGGCTCTCAAAATTCCTGAAAATTTGACAATTAGTCCTCATAAACCAGTATCTTAAAACAGTGAGCCTAAACATTTATGTTCTCCTAGTTAACTGGCAAGTAGGGACTCATGAGGAAGGCCAGATTCTTGGAGCACTAATACAGAAATTAGATTTTTTTTTTCTCACCTTTCAGTTACAGTATGATTTGCCAACCTGGTTTATTTGTATACACCTGCAAAGAGATACACTATGGTTTCAAAGATGTAACTCCATACAGAAATATAGAAGTTATCCAAGAAACTAGTAATAGGGAAAATTAAAGCAAATGCAAATGCTGCTGCTAAGTCGCTTCAGTCGTGTCTGACTCTGTGTGACCCCATAGACGGCAGCCCATCAGGCTCCCCCATCCCTGAGACTCTCCAGGCAAAAACACTGGAGTGGGTTGCCATTTTCTTCTCCAATGCATGAAAGTGAAAACTGAAAGTGAAGTCGCTCAGTCGTGTCCGACTCTTCACGACCCCATGGACTGCAGCCTACCAGGCTCCTCCGTCCATGGGATTTTCCAGGCAAGAGTACTGGAGTGGGGTGCCATTGCACCCTTGTGTTCCATTCTCCACACAGCAGTTAACATGACCTTTCGACAACGTTAAGTCTGAAAAAGTATTCCACAACTTGAAACTGCCAATGGCTTGCCCTGAGCTTAGAGTAAGACCCAAATTCCTCAGCAGACTCCTGACCCCCACTCCTTACTCCTTACTGAGCTCTCTACACCCCACCTCACCCACTTCTCTCCTGCTTCCCTCACCAGGCCCCACCTTCGCAAACCACAGGAGCAGGCTCCACAAACATTCTAAATTCATCCCGGTCAGAAAGCCTTTGCCATCACCACTCCTTCTGCCCGGAAGGCACTCCCTTGGCAGCCGCCCCACAACCTCTGCGTGGCTGCAGTACAGGGCTCCATTCAAACAAAGCTCAGCTTTTCCGCGAGGCCTGCTCTGGCCATCTGAAGGGCGTATCACCATCCAAAAGGATTTTCCCTGCTTATTTTCTGTTTCTCCTCCCAGAATGTTAGCTCCATGAAAGCAGGAACCTTGTCTGTTGTGTTCACTGATGTATCCCCAGCATCTAAAGTAACATCTGTTACATAGTAGGCATTCAATAAATAGTTGTTTAGTGAATGAATAAAAGGTGGGATCACGACAGAGGAAGAGCTTTAGGCAGGAGACTCTGAGTTCCCGAATTTCTGTCTCCAGCACAGCGGCTAGGGCACCTGTCTTCCCCTTTCTCTTACCTGCTTCACATACACAAACAAAGAATTCCTGTATCAGACTCAGCCACCTGTAGGTCTGTCCCTCTGGCCAAGTGGCACTTGAGGAACTTGTACTTAGCAGGCACTCAAGAAATGCGTGTTTACTTGACTTTCAATTCCCTCCTGGATTCTGAGACCCTTGCGGAACTTCTTTGGGGAAAAATTTCCCTCTGCAACCTATAGCCAAAACCAAGTCCCCTATTGCTATTTAATAGCCTTGTAATCATGAATAACTAAGCTGTTTACCCTTTTTGAATCTCAATTACTCATTTATAAAAAGGAGATAGTGCTACCTTCCTCACAGGGGTGAAGGAGCTCCCAAAGGCCAAACGTGAAAAAATTTGAGCAATGAAATACATGATATCACTGCATGATAACCCATAAAACATTGAATATTTGAGTCCATATTAATATAAAAAATAATAGAATAAGTAAATAAATGAGGGAGATGGGGCAGTTTTTTCTTACAGATTCCAATTGATAAATGTAGACTTAACTTCCTACAGACTCTTACTTATAATGAGATAAATAGTACCTTAAAGTGGGGAACCTAATCACTGTTGAAATCATCATCGGTAAGACATTTCACCGTTAATGTATCACTAAGGCACATAGCTTCTGTGGTCTTCCTGCCAAAAATGTATAATGTGATCTTGAGAAAACAGCAGATAAACCCAAAGAAAGGGACATTCTACAAAATAAGAGACCAAAGCTTTGAAGGAAGAAAGAAAAAAAGATTAAGGTGACACTGTATCTAAATAAAAAGTAGGATCCTGGACCAGAAAAAAGGACATTTCTGAGAAAACTGGCAAAATTTGTGGAAATCTATAAATTATATAACAGTACTATTAGTTTCCTGGTTTTTAGAGTCAAATCATGATTGTGTAAGATGATTACACGGTAAGCTGGGTGAAAGGTACATGGAAACTCCCTAGTGTATTTTTGTACATCTAAAATCAATTCGAATAGAAAGGTAGAAACATTTCAAGTGGACATGATTCACACGGGACCATCGCTGGACACACAACTCAGCTATGAATGCAACTCCAGAGAAAACAGAGGGCGGGGAGGCAGGGGTCATCGGCGGGCGGAGTGCGCTTCTCTTCGTGTGTGTACGGCGCCGGAGGCTGGGGGCGGGTGAGCGGGCGCGCGGGACCGGAAGCGGCAGCGCGCCGCGCTCGCCGCAGAGGAGGCCGCGCGAAGCCGGGCGTCGGGCTCCCGGGGACTCTCCCGGCGCGGAGGGGAGTCGCTATGTCGTCCGTGAGCCCCATCCAGATCCCCAGCCGCCTCCCGCTGCTGCTCACGCACGAGGGCGTGTTGCTGCCCGGCTCCACCATGCGCACCAGCGTGGACTCGGCCCGCAACCTGCAGCTGGTGCGGAGCCGCCTGCTCAAGGGCACGTCGCTGCAGAGCACCATCTTGGGCGTCATCCCCAACACGCCCGACCCGGCCAGCGACGCGCAGGACCTGCCGCCGCTGCACAGGTAGGCCGGGCGGCCCGGCGGCGGCGCGACCTCCTTCCGGGACCGGCCCGGCCTCGGGGCGCGGGGCTCGGGGGGCCCCGCCTCTCCAGACGACTCCCGTGCCGGACAGGGGGTGACAGGAGTGCCTCGTGACCGTTAAATGATTTGACCCACGGAGTCGTGAAAACTGCACCGTTTTCTGCTGCTCACCGTCTGTTGTGAATTTCCCTCCCCCCCCCCGGATCTTCAGGTTCCTAAGCCGGTGCTCCTAACCTTCCCACCCTGGCTCTTTTCTTTCCTCTCTTCCCTGTCGCTACCCCCTTCTTTCTGATCCTTCCTTCCCACTTCTTTTGTCCTCTTGACTGAGATACTTGCTCCGTCACGTTTTCTCAACCCCCGTCCCAGCCTATATTGCACCATTTCTTTATTGAGGAAGCCATTCGTTCTTCCACACTCCCTGTCTTCCCCCCACCCTCCAACCCCCGCCTTCTCTCCTCCCCTCAGTTCTTCTGTTTTCCTTCCTGAAGGGCCTTCCTTGTTCACGTTTTCCCTTGTCTTCCCCTCTGTTCTCATATCTCAACATCTCTTAGGCCCCAAGCTACACCACCTACACCCCAGGCTCACCACCTACACCCCAGGCTCACCGATTCCCATCCACCCTGACCCTGGTTGTATGACTTTAGGTGACAGATGGAACATGTACTTACTTCTTTCTTCATAATTTGCAAACTAACATCATCCGCTGCTTAGGTGTGTGATGAAGTAGTGAGATCACACATGTAGTCTTTTTTGTGCTGGCCTGGATAAATGCTTACACCGGCCACTACTGTCCCTGGCTAGCTGCATAGGTTGAAATGTGGCTTGTCCAAATTGAGATATTAGAGTGACCAGCTGTCAGGGTTGCCAGGGACCGTCTTGGTTTTAGCACTGAAACTTTTGTGTCCCAGGAAACCCCTTGGTTCAGGCAAACCAGGATGGTTGGTCATCCTAAATGTACTATAAGTGTACACTACACACTAAATTTTGAAAATTTAGTATGAAAAGTGTTTTGTTGATTAATAAATTTTATAGAGATATTAAGTGTTGGAATGGTAGTATTTTGGATATTAGGACTTAAGTAAAATATTAGCATTTCATCTATTTCTTCTTTCTAATGTGGCTACTAAAATTACATAGGTGGTTGGCATTATATTTCTACTGGACAGTGCTGGTATATACTATGCTCTCAACAAATGCTGTTATCATCAAGCCTCCCAAGTCCTTGCCTCCTGTCCTTAACTCTTCTTGAGATGTTTTCAGTTTAGAGCTCTTCCCTCTTTCACCTACAGTTACCTTTTTTAAAATTAGGTGTACTTAACTCTTAATGGATTTTGAGAGGGTTAGGAATGTCTTGTTTTTGTTCAAATTCTTTTCATTATATACATTTTTTAAAAGGAGACCATGGCTTTACTCAAATTCTCAGAGATTTGGTTCCCCTCCTCTCAGTTCCCCTCCCCTCATAAAACAGAAGAAAAACATAGCAATCCTTTGTTGGTCCACATTAAGCCTAGCCTTTCTCAAGCATGGAAAACATTTTGGTTTCCATCTGATCTGCTTTGCTTTGCTTGAATAAAATTGGATACTTTTTTTTAAAACAGAGATTTGTTTTCTCAGAGTTCTATTTATTTATGTATTTATTGGCCGCATGTAGGATCTTAGTTCCCTGACCAGGGATCAGACCCACACTCCCTGCTTTGGAAGGGCAGAGTCTTGACCACTGGACCACCAGGGAAGTCCCCTGACAGTTTTCAAGTTTCAGTAAACTCTGATAAACTGTGTTGGATTCTGGTTTTCCTACACGTGACACCACTCCTTAAGCCTCTTTGTATTCCCATGTTTTTTTGCTTTCTGTGCTCAGGCCATTAGTTGCTAGTTGAGGCAAGTGTACTCATGATAAGACATTTTTGATTACTCATGGATACACTGTGAATTTTGAAAGTAGAGTTAGTCGTGTGTCAGTTTTGAGTGACTATTTGTTGGTATGATTCTGTTTGAATTATCCTCCTTGGAAGTAATCCACTAATAATCAGATGAGGTGTAACGTGGTTCTTGCTGTTCTTATTGCGGCCTTTGTTTTAAATGAGTAGCAATGTTAAAATTTAATCATTTAAGTTAGAAAACCAACATTGAAAATTATTCATGGAATTTCAGCATCACAGAGACCCACCAGACCATCTCGTTATCCTGGAAATATTATTTGCTACTTGAAAGATCTATGTAGACTCTGTTCCTTAGTATAAGGTTCCAATGTCTTTTTTTCAAATGCTCTTATTTTTAAAAACTTAAAGAGCTTTAATAGTCCAGGTATTGAGTGAGTTACAGCGTTGTACTGTTTCAATGCACAAATCCGCCCTTCCCCAGTTACCTGCTTTTTCAGATTGTAGTAGGACCCCAGAGGCACGGTGACGGCTCTGCTCCTGACTCTTGTTTCCTTTAGACCATCCAGTTGACAGTGCCTCGGTCTTCAAGGAACAGCAGTGATCGTCTGTTTCCCGAGACTCTTTGTCATAAAGTGGCAGGGCCAGATGTTGACTTACCGAACCACTTTCCCATGTTGAGCAGCACAGTCCCTTTTCTGCATGTTGGTGTGCAGGCATGCTGCCCACTGTTGATTATCCCCAGTGTGGAACTTGGCTCTCGTGCGGCCGCAGGCCTCCCTGCTTCACTGGACTGTCTTTTGAGTGACTCCTCAGAAACTCACTGTTTTCTTAATGAAAATGGACAATAATTTAACATTCCCTGCACAGTGTCTTCAGACATTTCGAGATGGCCCTGCATTCTTCTCCCAGTCTTCCGTTCTTCAGTGTATCTGCCTTCCTTTGTTCATAGTACTGATTGCCCAGTCCCTCTTCATTTTGAGATATTTCATCTCTGAAGTGAAGTGAAGTGAAAGTCACTCAGTCATGTCCGACTCTCCGTGATCCCAAGGACTATACAGTCCATGAAATTCTCCAGGCCAGAATACTGGAGTGGGTAACCTTTCCCTTCTCCAGGGGATCTTCCCAACCCCAGGGATTGAACCCTGGTCTCCCGAATTGCAGGTGGATTCTTTACCAGCTGAGCCACAAGGGAAGCCCAAGAATACTGGAGTGGGTAGCCTATCCCTTCTCCAGGAGGTCTTCCCAACCCAGGAACCTAACCAGGGTCCCCTGCTTTGCAGGCAGATTCTTTCCCAACTGAGCTATCAGGGAAGCCAACTTCATCTCTAGGACCCCCAAATTAGTTTCATTTGTCTGACCAAAAAAAGAAAAAGCATTATAATACAGCAGATACACAGTTTCATGATTTGTCTTTATCCATTGACTTGTGTTACTCTTATTTCTATCTGTTAGCACTCTTAAACATCAAGAAACCTAATAATATGGATTTTAAAATTTAATATTTTATATTAGCAAGTATGTAATGAATAACTCTACTTAGGTTTTCCTAAATCTGCATTTACTTCTTTTAAGGAAGGTCTGTCTACAAGTGGCATTTCTTAAATCTAGAAATGAACTTTCAGGAAAGGAGAGAAAATCAAATAGCCACAGAAGCCTCATCTGTGGTAGAACTTGGAGCTATCCTAATAGACTATTTTCCTCGTTTCTAAATCTTTATTAATGATGATGATAAATTTTGCTCAAAAATCATCAAATATTCAAGAAGATAAGTAGAGTGACACCACATCAAAACTAAAAAGATATTTTCATGGTTCTTTCTCAGAAGTGTGTAACTTTTGATTCCAGAGCTTTGGTGGAACTGCTTCTCTGCCTCAAGTGTTGTTAAGATGTAAATATTAAATAATGTCTATGCTTTGTAGTATCTCAGCTATTTAGAAGCTATGCTACTAGTGTTTATTTTTATACTTCTTATAAGTACAAATTCATGTCGTCCATGTGGCAAGAAAAGAATCTCAGTTACTCATTAATAATAATGAGATAGTGCTGCCTTCCTCATAGGAGTGAAAAGTGGTGGTAATGAAGTATGGACCTATGAAAACCTTTTGTAAACTGCAGAGCAGTAACCCTGAAGGTTAATGATATTATCGTTGTCCAAATGAGTAGTTTTAAGTGTAGATTTCACAAATGGAGGTGGGGGAAGGAGTGGGCATTTCTTTCAGTATGTGCTGAACTGCAGTAGCATTATTACAAAAATAGATTTAGAATTAAGGATTCCAAGAAAATGGAGGGCTTTAAAGTAAAGAAAAAGGAGGGAATTCCCTGGTGGTCCAGGGGTTAGGCCTCTGAGCTTTTACCGCTGAGGGCATGAGTTCAATCTCTGGTTGGAGAACGAAGATCCCACAAGCCAAGAGGCCTGACCAAATAAATAACGTTAAAAAAAAAAAGTGAAAGAAAAAAGCAAGTGGTTGGCAAATAGACCACAGCTATCCTTATCTTCATATTCTAGCAAGGTTATGCTCAAAATCCTTCAAGCTAGGCTTCCATACTATGTGAACTGAGAACTTCCAGGTGTACAAGCTGGGTTTAGAAAACGCAGAGGAACCAGAGATCAAATCGCAAACATTCATTGGATCATAGACAAAGCAAGGGAATTTCGGAAAAACATCTGCTGCTTCATTGATTATGCTAAAGCCTTTGACTGTGTGGATCACAACAAACTGTGGTAAATTCTTAAAGAGATTGGAGTATCAGACCACCTTACTTGTTTCCTGAGAAACCTATATGCAGATCAAGAAATAACAGAACCGGATCAAACAATGGACTTGTTTCCAAATTGGGTAAGGAGTGCCTCGAGGCTGTATATTGTCACCCTGGTTATTTAACTTCTGTGCAGAATACATCATGTAAAATGTTGGGCTGGATGACTCGGAAGCTGGAATCAAAATTGCCAGGAGAAATATCAACAACCTCAGATATGTAGATTATACCACCTCTAATGGCAGAAGGCAAAGAGGAACTAAAAGGCCTCTTAAGGGTGATAGAGGAGAGTGAAAAAGCTGGCTTAAAACTCAACATTAAAAAAATGAAGATCTTGGCATCTGGTCCTGTCGCTTCATAACAAATACAAGGGGCTAAAATGGAAACAGCAACAAATTTCATTTGCTTGGGCTCCAAAATCACTGCAGACGGTGACTACAGCCATGAAATTAAAAGACACTTGCTCCTTGGAAGGAAAGCTGTGACAAACCTAGACAACGTATTAAAAAGCAGAGACATCACTTTGTCAACAAAGGTCTGTATAGTCGAAGCTATGTTTTTTTCCAGTAGTCATTACAGATGTAAGAGTTGGACCGTAAAGAAGTACCAAAGAACTGATGCTTTTTAATTGCGGTGCTGGAGAAGATTCTTGAGACTCTCTTGGACAACAAGTAGATCAAATCAGTCAATCCTAAAGGAGATCAGCCCTGAATATTCATTGGAAGGACTGATGCTGAAGCTGAAACTCCCATACTTTGGCCACCTGATGCAAAGAAACAACTTATTGGAAAAGATCCTGATGCCAGGAAAGGTCGAAGGCAGGAGAAGGGGGCTGCTGAAGATGAGATGGCTGGAGAGCATCACCAACTCAGTGGACATGAGTTTGAGCAAACTCTGGGAGATGGTGAAGAACAGGGAAAGCTGGTGTGCTACAGTCCATGTGGTCACAAAGAGTTGGACACAACTTGGCGACTGAACATCAACAAATAAAGTGCTTGGGCTTCCCAGGTGGCTCAGTGGTAAAGAACCCACCTGCTGGTGCCAGAGAGGTAGGCTCGGCACCTGGGTCCAGAAGTTTCCCTGGAGAAGGAAACAGCAGCCCACTGCAGTGTTTTTGCCTGGGAAATCCCATGGGCAGAGGAGCCTGGCAGGCTATAGTTCATGGGCTTACAGAAGAGTTGGACATGACTTTGCATCTAAACAACAATAAAGCTCATAGTAGTAGAAGAAGTAGATTATTTAGAAAGATGACTAAGTTGATATAAACCCTATGTATCATAGTTCCATCATAGAAGGAAAGTATTAATTGAACATTTTGTTTCCTTAATACCCATTTTTATGTGTAAAACCTAGAGCCCAACATACAATACAGCTTGTCTAAAATAGCATTAGGGGCCTCCATGGCAGTCAAGTGGTTAAGACTTAGCCTTCCAATGCCTAGGGGGGGATCTGGTTGGTCGGGAGCTAAGCTCCCACCTGCCTCCCTGCCAAAAAAAAAAAAATTGGAACATAAACAACACAAGCAATATTGTAACAAATTCTATAAAGACTAAAAATGGTCCACATTAAAAAAAAAATCTTAAAGAAAAATAAATAACATAAATATCATCCTTCTTCCCAGAGCTTTTATCCCAGATGTCTTTCACTGAATGGTCTGTTTCTAGCCGTCTAATTATTTCACATCATCATGTTTCTTCTTTAAAAAGGGTACCTTCTTTTTATGTACCCTTTTGTTTTTTTTTTTTTTTTTTTTAGGTCTTTTGTCAACTACTAGTGATTTAAAGTAAGAAATAATTCACATTGAAAACCCCTGTATATTTTTTCTTATTAGGACAAACAGTATAAATCCAACTTAATCTCTGTACTGTTTGGAACGTCTCCTTTCACTGTTAGCAAAACTTTTATTTGCTTTGTGAGAAGACTCATTTTTAGTGTCACCTTTAATCAGTGACATAGCCCAAATAATTAAATTTACTTCCTAATCTGGAGGTTTGGGTTTGTTTTATTTCCCTCTGGTTTCTCTTTAGTTTGTAAACCCCTGAGGCCAGGAATCCAGTTTCTCACCTGTCAGTGTTTCTTATAAATAAAACTGGAAACATTCTGCATTGTATAAACTTTGGTGGTTGTCGTCTGCAGTGAACCACAGTCTTCATTAGTCTCTAGTTTAGGTCCAGCTAACTCGCTCAGGCAGTTAGGCAGGTTTTCAGTGACTGGGAGAGAGAACCTACTGTTTGATTCGTGCCTGAGGAAAAGCAGCCGCAACACAAGATCAGGTTTTTTAAGTACATGATGTGTTTTTTCTCCCCACCAAATTATTTTCCTGATTTTTTGGTTTCACTTAGTATTTAAATAAAGTTTTATCCCCTGTCCACGTGGTATGCCTGCAAGGATGGTAAGGAAATATATGCATAACTCAGAATAAACTGAATGGAAAGCCAAAGGTGACAGGCTCTGTACAGAATTTGTCATTTACAAGGAAGGAGTCAAGAATGAGCTGCAGCTGGACGTGAGCGAGCTCACTAAAGTATGCGCACATTGTCTGTGCCATCAGCATGTTTGAGATGGGCAAGCGCAGTTTTCCTGTGTCGCCATTGTCCAGAGTGTTGAAAGTGCTGAGCACTTTGATTTTAGTTTCTTTTCTGAAGTTACAACCTAGCCTGTGGCTCAGGGGAGAAAATCTAAGTGTAGATAACATCTGTAAGTCTCCTCTGAATGTTGATCTTGCTCTTTTGTATTACTTCAGCTTAGTTTGGTTGAGGCTTCCTTCCTGTGAATTAGTTTATATGCAACTTGGTCAGGATTGAATGATAAGGAGCTGAGGCTTAAATGAAGTATAACTTTCTATCAAGTGTTAGGTGTGGTGATTACCACTTAGAACTAGGTTTACACTTTCCTGAGGTATAGGTCTTTGACTAAGTCTCCTCAGACCGCAAATAAGTGTGGCCTCTGATATTTAGTCCCACATTTAGCAATTCAGAATTCAAGGGCATACATGTTAATTCCCGGATTTGATGGCAGTTTTATAGATTGATTATGTTTTACCTGGTTTGGTGTTAGTAGAAAAACTGGTTGGAGCAGGGATTACTTAGGTTGGTTTAGATCATACTGTTTGTATTTAAATCTATTTAGAATGGGTGTCTATGTGTGCGCGGTAGTGTCCAACTCTTTGCAACTCCATAATGCTAGTGTGTACTCTGGTGACAGATTACCTCATTCCCAGCTGGCAAAATTAAACTAAATCTCAACTGCTTTTACTTTTTTTTTTTGGGAGGGGGGGGGGGTGGGATGCTTTTACATTTTTATGTTTAAATAATCCAAATGCTTAGGAATTTCTGTCTAATTCTTAAAACATCTAATTAGAATGAGACGGCCCCATAGCAGGCGGTAGGGACTTAACAGACCATGTTGTCATTACTGTTTAGTCATCTCTGACTTTTTTTGACCCCATGTACTGTAGCCCTGCCAGGCTCCTCTGTCCATGGGGTTTCCCAGGCAAGAATACTGGAGTGGGTTGCCATTTCCTTTTTCAATGGATCTTCTAGACCCAAGGATTGAACCCAGATCCTCATTTGTGAAAAGAAGTGAAGTGAAAGTTGCTCAGTCATGTCCAACTCTTTGCGACCCCATGGGCTATACAGTCCATGGAATTCTCCAGGCCAGAACACTGGAGCTTGTAGCCTTTCCCTTCTCCAGAGGATCTTCCCAACCCAGGGATCGAACCCAGGTCTCCCACATTACAGGCAGAATCTTTCCCAGCTGAGCCACCAGGGAAGCCCCCTTCATTGGTAGGCGGATTCTTTACCACTGAGCCACCAGGAAGGCCCAGCAGACAGTGCACCGGATACAAAATTAAATAGAGAAATAATTCAGTTGCACTTCGCATGTTCTTTGCTTTTTAATGCATTTCTCAGAAAAGGCAACCCTTTTGAGGTGAGTTTCTGCCCTCCCATGCTGGGCATTTGTAATGCTGATGTTCTGTGTGTTTTTCAGGATCGGGACAGCTGCACTGGCAGTCCAGGTTGTGGGCAGTAACTGGCCCAAGCCCCACTATACTTTGCTGATAACAGGCCTGTGCCGCTTCCAGATCGTACAGGTTGTGAAAGAGAAGCCATATCCTGTTGCCGAGGTGGAACAGTTGGACCGGCTGGAGGAGTTCCCCAATACCTGTAAGACGAGGGAGGAGCTCGGAGAGCTATCGGAACAGTTTTACAAGTATGCGGTACAAGTGAGTTGCTTTTAGTGTTTCCTTAAAATTCTCTTTTCTTTGGTTTCTTTGTTACCGTAAGATGTGATAAATTTGTTGGGTGGTGAAGTGTTCAGGCAGTATGTGCTTAGAAGATTTAGTGATATAATATATTGATATCAAATGGCTTTTGTCTGGGCTTGTATCTCAGTCTTTCTGGGACATGCTAGCCGATCCTTTCTAAAATTTTTCCAAAGAGTGTTTCTGGAGCTTTCCTTATAACTTTCAGTGTCTCCAAACCAGATAGTTATTAAACCTAAATAATCTTAAAAATTAAAATACTGAACAGAAGCTGTTTGTTGCTAGAAGATCTAGGCATCACTCTATATGTTATGTTGGTTCAGAAGTCAGGATCACACTGTGACTGGTGTGGAAGATTAAGCCCGTGGTTTCACACGTGGTTGAAACCTCCATCCTCTAGAATTCTGGGAGGGATTCACAGGTTAGGTGTACATTAAACATTGGACTCCTTAATTGTAGGTTTGAGTTTTTTTGGTTGATTCTCGATTGAACGTAAAGCTTCTTCCCTCACCCCAAAAGCATATGCTTTTATGCTTTTATTCACTTCAGATCTTACTGAAGTATATTACAAAAATGTAGTCTTGTATGTTCTATTGATGTAACCCAGTGACTAAACTGGATCTGTGTGGGACAGGCAGCGTCTAAAGGCCTTGATTATAAACTCTGTTGACTGTTGAAAAGTGTGTAGACAGGTGTTCATAGCCTGTGGTATTTGTACTTGATGTGGCATTTGAAGGGACACATTTCTAGTGTGGTGAACAACAGAAAAATAGAGAATTTTGAACTATAACCGCTGTCAGGACTGAAAGGAAAAACCTACTTAAAGAGAGAAGCTTCAGTTTGAGAACCAGAGTAAGTGAATATGCTATTTAGGAATGAAGGCGATTGAGGGGAAAGTAGAATTTATCTTCCTTTTCCTGAGTGATTGTCCCTGAGTCTCAGTTCCTCTCTTGGACATAGCTTCATAGCTTCTTTCTTTTATGCTTTACTTTTCCCCACTTTGAATCAACAAAAAGTTTTAAATATGTAAAGATTTTATAATGACATTCAAGGAATTTGTATAACATCACCACGGTTATACCACCATTGTGCAAAAGGAAGGGGGAACTTTTATCAACAGCTCCACTGAATATCACAGTTACTGAAAGCTTGCCTGGAGCTTGATCTGTCTTAACTCCAGGCTGTACCCTGGAACTTGTTTTTTTTTTTAAAAAAAAAACATTCAGTCAGTGCTCAGATTTTAATTCATCCTGTGTTCTACTAAAAACAGTATTTCAGCTACTGACTGGTTAACATAATAAGCCATGTTAAATTTCCAGAATTTGATAATTACACTCTTTAAGAGAATACGTATCCTTATTCTTAAGAACAAGGTCATGATGTCTGCAGTTTATTCTGACATTTTAGCAATGTTTGTGTGTTGTGTGTGTGTCGTGTGTGTATATAGAGTGGGGGAGAGAGAGACAAAATGTTAACCGCTGATGAATTTAGGGGAAGTTTATTAGGGGAAGGAGTTTCTTTATACTACTACAACTTTTCTATAAATTTTAATTTTTTAAAATAAAATACTAAAATCACTGATTTACAAAACCTTTTATAAACATTATTATTACCCACTTTCCAGCCATTTTTGCTTTTCATTCCAATTGACATTTTAACAGTACTTCTTTTCCTTTGAGTCCTGTAAAAATGCCTGGACTCTAATAATCAGTGATTGTTTGGAAGCAAAGACTTTCTTTGTGACCCAAACTTAAACCTGTATGACAATTTGATTTTTTAAATTCACAAATAATGCCCAGTTTTATTAAAAAGACTTTTTTTTCTCCCTTTGTAGTTGGTTGAAATGTTGGATATGTCTGTCCCTGCAGTTGCTAAATTGAGACGTCTTTTAGACAGTCTTCCAAGGGAAGCTTTACCAGACATTCTAACATCAATTATCCGAACAAGCAACAAAGAGAAGCTCCAGGTCAGTGTTCCCCTCTGGAATGCCACGCTGCTTTGTCACTTCTTAATTGGATCTAGGTAGTAAGTTTTGACTTTCAGGTAAGAGATACTGGAGACCCACAGAAGTAATTAAGATACGTTTACACTTAAATTGACTTTTACAGTGATTGCTTTACATTTTTGTGTACCCAGATGGTTCTTTCATTTGCATTGTCAGTACTGGTAGTTTGTTAACTTATGGACATAGTGTAAGTGAGAATGACTTTTTCAAAGTGCGGAGCTGTGACCTTCCCCTTGTATAGGATAAGCCTGCATTGTTAGAATTCTCCATGTTTCTTACAGAAACCACAGCTATGATGTGTTACCTATGATTTTTTTTTTAAGGTTTCACCTTCTAATTCTTTAAAGTGAAATGAATTTAAAAGACACTTGAAAAATAATCCAAATGTGGATTGTTAGATTTGAATGTCTTTTCTCCAAACTATAAAAGTTTTCCTGTACACTTATTTTTGTAGTATTTTTAAGCGATCTGTTTTATTGACTCTTCCGAGAACATTAAACTACTTTCCTTATTTCATCAGTTTATTTAATGCTTAAGTCTAACAATTATACTAGCCAGGGCAACTAATGCAGATAGGTTGTGTTTAAACACAAGAATTCGGTTTAGCTGATAGGAGCAGAGAAGGCAGGAGTTCTACCGACTGACCTAGCGTGGGCTTAGCAAGGGCATTTTACTGAGGGACCAGAGAACGTTACTCACTCAGATCATTCGTGGAGGTTGGTTAAAATGTTCTAGACTCTTGTGTATGTAAAATGTTAAATTTTTTGAACCTGTGATTTGTTTAGACCTACTACGTAGACACATCTGGGCTTTCAGAGGATAATTCCCGGGAAAGAGTTGACATAAAATGTGTTTTCTTCTTGCTCTTGGAACCATATCTTGACTTCATCTTTTAAATAGAAACTGAAGATATTATTATTCTTATCTTTTTTTTTAGGATTCTGGTATTTATGTCAGATGACCTTGCTGATAATTTGGTTGTGTTAGCCATAGTGTAGCTGTGAATATTGAGAGGAGTTATCTTTCTTAGCAGTTTAAGTCATGACTCTTGACTGCCTTGTTTCTGGAGCATGTATTTCTGAGAGAGAGGTGCTGTACATTTCAGATTTTAGATGCTGTGAGTCTGGAGGAACGGTTCAAGATGACCATACCGCTGCTTGTCAGACAAATTGAAGGCCTGAAATTGCTTCAGAAAACCAGAAAACACAAGCAAGATGATGATAAGCGGGTAAATCCTCCTTTTAATCCATTTCTTTAGGTTCTTTAGTTGTTTTTGTGTGATGTAAGGTTCAGTTGTTTTCTTTCTTTTTTTTGTTTAAAGAAAAAAATTGGGGGAATAAAGAAAGGAACAAAAGAAACAAGCTTGTTGTCTCTTTCACCCAAGTTACTGATAAAATTTTGAATTCTAGTTTGTTTCCCTCTGCCCCTTCTCCATGTTTGGATCTTTTTTTTTTTTTTTTCCCTTTTAAGCCTGTAGACACTTTCTCATGTTTTGTTTTGATAATCATTGAAAGGGGTAAGTTTAGTAAGCCATTTCTTTTTCTGCCAGTGTGTGATGTTTTCAATATATTAAAAATTAACAAATAACGACAATGACTGTCTTTGAGTATGAATTTTTTTTGCCACTGCATACAGTATTTATTAAGAACATACCACAAAATTATTCCTAAAAGGACTGACTGAATGTGTTGTACCATACTTGGACTTTTTAAAAATTATCTTGTACTGTTTTAAGTTTTTGACTTGACTTTTTTTAGTTTTAACTTATAAACGTTTCAGTTGTCATTTCTACAAACTGTTAGTCTTAGTTTAATATTTCTGTTTTTATAAAATTATATTTTTGCTGTTTTATGTTTTTAACTTTCATATTTGACTATATTAAATAGGTAATTTCATAAGTTAAATAAATTCTAAGGCCTTTAAGTTAAATGCTAGTATATCATTTTGCTCCAGGAACAGCTAGAGTTGATTCATGATATCAATGAGTTGAGAATTTCAAAAGAGTAGGTGGTTTTAAAACATGGTAGAGAGTCACAGAGAAGGAAAACTTCAATAAGACCGTTTGACTTGGCAGAGGAGACTGTTCTTGGGTTTCAGGGAACAATTTCAGCACATTGGAGACAAAAGTCAAAGTACTAAGTACAAATTATTAAGTAACCAGTAAGGAAGGGGAAGTGGTGGATAATGCCTCTTGTTGGAAAAGCAGAACATTACAAGGGAAGTAAACAGTGTATAGTTAATTGGGAAAAACCATAGATAAGACATTTTGAAAGGTGGAAAGACTTTTCTGCTTGGTGCAGATGAAGGGAATAGAGACAGTGGTGGAAAGGTAAAGATGCTAAAGAGAAACTTTGTATTGTAGGGAGAAAATGGAATTTATTCAGTTGCCAAATGTTGAGTAGTCATTAAGTATATCAAGAAAATAGTGGCTGCAGTATTAGCTCAAGAAGAGACAGTTCTTAGATGTTTTCATTATTACTAGTAGCCAGTTTCTTGAATTTTTTCTTCCCACGCTGGTAGTGTTAGCGTGTATGGAAGAATCATGTCTATCTCGTCTTCATCTGCTTTTGTAAATTCTGCTCCCTCCATATGTGCATGTGCCTCCTCCTCATCATTCTGAGCTTTAGTCCCTAAAGATTTAGCCTCTACCCATAAACATGTTTACGGTGGCTCAGTGCTTCGTCCCCAGTTTATTTGGGTATGCAGTTTTTCTCCCCTGCTTTATCTTGTAGGTCATCGCAATACGCCCCATGAGAAGGATCACACACGTCCCAGGTGCTCTAGCGGACGAGGGTGAGGATGAAGACAACGATGACATTGTCATGCTGGAGAAAAAGATACGGACATCCAGCATGCCGGAACAGGCCCACAAAGTCTGTGTCAAAGAGATTAAAAGGTAAGTTGTAGAAGCTGCTCGTTCATTAGGATTTTCATTTGCTTATTAACGTTAAAAACTGTTGCTCATGGAAGTGAATCTGCTACTTTGTGTTACAAAGCTGATCTCTTGTTTCATATTCTTTTATCTTTCTCCTTTCCCGTATATTTAGTATAGCCACGGACCACTCTGTTCATCTTACCTTTCCACTGTTATCTCTTACATTTCTTACGTTTATGGCTTTCCTGATTCTCAGGTTGAGCGGTGATCTGTGAAGCATTTTCTTTTTCTTGAATGCTGAACATAAGTGATATAACTTTTCCATCTACTGTATGCTGTCAAGCACAGTCACTGTTGCCACTGCCTTTTCGTTGTCTTAAGGCCATACTTAGAAATAATGTTTTTTCAGTTATTATGTTCTTTGCACATCACTGTTTTCGTCCTTAGATTATAAACTTTAGGAGTTGTCCTTAGATTATAAACTTTAGGAGGCAGGGCCAATCAGTTTTGCCTTCCTACAAGATAAAGTACAAGGGAACCTTGCTGACAGAATAGGGTACATGAGTTGATCACATTTTCTGGATAGTCTCAGGGTTAAAACCAATTTTTCCTTTCCACACTTATAACATTCTGACTGTATTGCATTTTTTTATGAGTGGATTGTAATCAACCTAAATGTGTGCTCAGGAACTGAAGATCTGACTTCTGAGACACACAGTTAAGAACATAAGTAAATGTTGCTGAGATATTTTACAATGACTCTGACATTAGTTAACAAATGGAGAATATCTGTTTTGTACAGAACACTTTATTAAGCACTGCATATATTATGGAAGTTGCATTATTATAATTAAATATCTGATGAGCTGACTTTCTCTCTGATACAAGACAATATGTAATTATCATATTATACATGATTAGGCACCTGAATAAATCACTGGGTAATTGACTTGAGACTCTCCCTATGAGATACAGATACTGATAAGGCAATACGTATTTCAAGGATAGAATCAGAACGCTAGTTTGCAAGTATCTGTTTAAAACAAAATAATCTTTTTATTAACTAGATTTTTATTAGGTTGATGCAAAAGTAATAGTAGTTTTGGAACACACCTTTATTAATCAAAATAGGAACCGTTACAATCAACACATTTTTGCCAGTGAGAAATAAGTTTGCTTATTCCTATAGCATAAAACTCTGTGCTTTGGGATTCAGTGAACTCTTGGAAAGCATTTGCAGCCTCTTGCTGTCTGTGGAAGCATTTTCCCTGCAAAAAGTTGCTGAGATGCTTGAAGAAGTGGTAGGTGGTTGGTGAGAGGTAGGTGAATATGGCAGATGAGGCAAAACTTTGTAGCTCAATTGGTTCAAATTTTGAAGCGTTGGTTGTGCAACGTGTGCAACGTTGGGCATCATTGTGGAGAAGAATTGGGCCCATTCTGTTGATTAATGTCAGCTGCAGGCATTGCAGTTTTCAGTGTGTCTCATTGATTTACTGAGCATACTTCTCAGATGCAATGGTTTTGCCAGGACTCAGAAAGCTGTAGTGGATCAGATGGGCAGCAGACCACCAGACAGTGACTGACCATTTTTGGGTGCAAGCTTGGCTTTGGGAAGTGCTTTGGAGCTTCTCGGTCCAGCCACTGAGCTGGTCATCGCTGGCTGTCATCTAAAATCCACTTTTCGTCACACATCACAATCTTACTGAGAAATGGTGTGTAGTTGTTGTGTATTTCAAAACTATGAGTTTTTTGATTTGCAGTCAGTTCATAAGGCATCTGCTTATCAAGCTTTTTTACCTTTCCAATTTGATTCAAATGCTAAATGACCATGAAATGGCTGACTTCTCATGTAGTTTTAAGAGGATCAGCCTCAATGATTGCTCTTAATTGGTCATTATCACCTTCCCATAGCTAGCCATTACACTCCTTATCTTCATGACTCTTACCTCCTTTGCAAAATTTCTCGAACCACCGCTGCACTGTACTTTCATTAAGCGGTTTCTGAGCCATATGCGTTATTGATGTTGTGACTGTCTCTGCTGCCTTACAACCCATTTTGAACCTGAATAAGAATATCATAGAATTTGTTTTTTGTCTAACATCATTTCCCCAGTCTAAAGTTAATAGCAAGTAATAAGTCATTAGCAAAAAACATAGAAATGCACATTAAAATGATGTATAGCATAACCACATTTATTAAGAATGTATTCCAATATCAAATGGCAGAGTTCAACAATGCAAAAACCACAGTTATGTTGAAAAGTGAAAGTGAAATTTCCTCAGTCATGTCCAACTCTTTGTGACCCCATGGACTGTAGCCTGCCAGGGTCCTGTGTCCATGGAATTCTCCAGGCAGGAACACTGGAGTGAGTAGCCATTCCCTTCTCCAGGGGCTCTTCCCAGCCCAGGGATTGAACCCAGATCTCCTTCATTGCAGGCAGATTCTCTACCGTCTAAGCCACCAGGGAAGCCCCAGTTACTTTAGCTAAGTTACAGAAGCTAACAGTTACGTTAGCACCAGCCTAATGAAAACGTTTTCAGATTTGTTTAGCCAAAAATGCATGATATATCTGACCAAGAAAGGGAGATATGCTTGGTTTTTTCTGTTTTACAGAATTTTTTTGTGTTCCTGAACAGGTTTGCTATGTATTCTTTGCCCACAGGCTCAAAAAAATGCCTCAGTCAATGCCAGAGTATGCTCTGACGAGAAATTATTTAGAACTCATGGTGGAGCTTCCCTGGAACAAAAGTACAACCGGTGAGTGCACAGATAACAGCTTTTCTTGCAGTCTGATTGTCTCTCAGGGAGCGCGAGCAAATTCTGGTGAAATATTGCCCATTGATTACCTTTCTGTTACAGTAGTTCACGATGTCAACTGTTTAGAGACTGAACTTGTGTCATAGGTTTTAGGAAATACAGGAAAACTTGCTGCGTAAAAGTGCCTTTTGCCTAATTCTGGAGAAAGTAGGATTTTCTGTAATTGGTGAATATGTGTTTCTCAGTACCAGTAGTCAGTCAGACAGTAAGCTTTGTATTTATGTACTCTTTGCCAAGAGCACAGGAAAGCAAAACAGTTTTGAGGTAGTTGGCAGTAAGTGCCAAATAAGTACTAGAGACAGCAAATCTTTTATGTTTTCTAAAGGAAATAATTATGTATAATGATAGGATAACAGTAAAACAGTTTTGCCATTGAAAGTTTGTCTTTTTTCCCACTAAAACTATTTAGAGTTTAATTTCTTTTTATCTCTCCTATCTTTGAGTAAAGTTTTTCTATCTACCAGGAGGATTTTATACCAGTTTTTTTTTTTTTTTTTAATGTATTTGTTATGTACTTTCTCTTGGGGTAGAAAATATACTCAGTTGTCTTTCAGAATTTTCAGAATCATTTTATTTGCATTTGTTTCTGTTATTGGACTCTCTTGTTAAATTTACATACAAGGTTTATTAAGTTCAGCAGTGGGTTGATTCTTTGAACTATTTTTGGCATAAGAATTGTTGAGTCTTGAGAATTGATCAGATATATTTTCCTGGCTAGTAAAACTTACCTTTAAAGCAGTGCTGCAAATTTTGAGAAGTGTTAGCCCCAAAACACATGTGTATGCCCCATATAAGGTATGCCATACATACTAGATTTCGGAATGCTGAATTTTTAATATTAAAAAATGTTTTTCTTAAAAAATACTTTTCTGTTAATCTACAGAGGAGCATATTCTCCGGTGCTTAGAATTCAAAAGAAGCATTTTTGTCTCAAAGAGGGCCCAGAATGAAGCATATTTGTGTTATATTAACTATGCTAGGGCAGTATTAAGGTTAAAACAACCCTATTTTAATTAATTTTTTTGATGGACTCACTTGGCAGATTTATTAATGTGTATGGCTAAAATTTTATACAAATGGAATGATTCAGTATGTGCTCCCTTTTTTTTATTCTTTCACTTAGAATAATTACTTTAGAGCTCATCCATGTTACTGCGTCTATCAGTAATTGGTTTATCCATTTAGCAGTTGTTGGACATTTGGGTTGTTTCCAGGTTTTGAGCAACTGTATATAAAGCTACGTTGATAAATTTATTTCTTAATTTACTTTATGTTTACATTCATGACAGTCTGTTGCCTTCCAGTTGATGATGTTTTATGAAACAAACTGAAGCTGAATTTCTTGGTTTAATTCTTATTTCTGGAAATGCCATAGTAAGACGATCGCAGGGGAGCACGCATTCCCATTGAATTAGCCCCTGGCTGTCCCCTGATCAGTTTGAGTTCTGATGGCCATCTGGATCTAGCTGGGCTATTAGGAAATACCATTTTGGTTCGGATGGTCTTCTGTTAACTCCTAGCACTTCAGCGCCTGCTTTGAAGCAAAGTGGCCCTATTCTGAGAGATTTGGAGAAGGCCCTGTGCACGGTTAGTACAGACCTGGGAAAGAAAGTGACGTTGCAGTTTTAGTGCTTTCATTTCATCTGCATAAAATAAAACGCCTTACATTTTGGTGTGTTTTTGACAGGTATTTGTGTCATAAATGGAGTCGTGATAATTTCCAAGCCCTGTTATTTTCTCTTTTGACAGTAGGGCTAGTGCATGATGTGAAGCACATCTAGATAACTTGGTAACACCAAGGGTCTTGTTTTGAAATGTTGGTGTTCTCTTTTTGTGTGCTCTAGGATTTATCTTAACTAATGACTTACGAGACATGCAGGGTGCATATAGTATCATGACCTGAAGATATAAAATTGCAGGTTTTACTGTTTGCTCTTAATAACCTAGTAAGTTGCCCTCAGCTTCCTCCCCTCCCGCACTGGTCCTATTTGTAAAGTGAAATTAGTGACTAACTAGGAATTTTTGTCAGGTTCATACAATGTCACTTGTAGAGAATTGAAGGCAAAATGTTTACTTAAATGCAGAGTGCTAGCTCCCATTCTTGACTGACATAACCAAGAAAATATAAAAACAAAGCAAAGCTATTTTTTTTCCCCACAACTCAGAGTTTCTGTTGGACATGTGTCAGCGTTAGAGATGCACGGCACTCATGTACCCATCACAGAAACACTTCTCATTGTTCACCATCTCATTGGAGAACTGAAGAGGGATAATTTGTGGTGTAAAAGTAGTCATGTTGAACTTCAAAACTAGTACTTCAGGGCTAAATACTTGTTACAAGTAAAATCATTAAACTGTGAAAAATGTCTTTCATAATTCTCAAAAAGAGAAGCTTACCTAAGTAGAGACAGTTACCTAAGCAAAGAGGAGTGAGTTGGAAGAAATAAGTTTGTTGATTTTCCATCTTGAATGGAGGGAGCCAGTAGATACCATTTCAATCTTCTAATTGTAAATAGAGAAATAAATGTTGAAGTAAGTTTTACATTTTTTTATGTTTCACTGTGAGTCTTATTCGTAATAGGAAGCATACATTCTGAATAATTAAAAAGAATAATCAGAAAAGATGCATCCTGTAGAGAAAAAATAACACAACAACAAGTAGCATGGAAATTTTCTTTCCTTAAAAGTTTGAAAGACTTGACTTTCAAAATTATCTTGGCACATTAGAAGAAATTCCTTCAGTGTTTTCATTTATTTTCTAAAGTACATAGTTTCTGTTCTTGGTTTTGTTTTTGTTGTTCAGTCGCTCAGTCATGTCTGGTTCTTTGTGACCCCGTGGACCGCAGCACACCTGGCTTCCCTGTCCTTCGCCGTCTTCCGGAGTTTGCTCAAACTCAGGTCCATTGAGTCGGTGATGCCATCCAACCATCTCATCATCTGTCGTCCCTTTTCCTCCTGCCCTCAGTTTTTCCCAGCATCAGAATATTTTCCAGTGAGTCAACTCTTCGCATGAGGTGGCCAAAGTATTGGAGTTTCAGCTTCAGCATCAGTCCTTTCAATGATATTCAGGGTTGATTTCCTTTAGGACTGACTGGTTTTATCTCCTTGCTGTTCTAGGGAGGCTAAAGAGTCTTCTCCAGCACCACAGTTAAAAAGTATCAATTCTTCAGTTCTTGGCCTTTTTTTTTGTAAATTTATATATTTTTAAATTGAAGGATAGTTGCTTTACAGAATTGTGTTGGTTTCTGCTAAATATCAACATAAATCAGCCACAGGTATATATATGTTCCCTCCCTCTTGAACGCTCAAGCCTTCTTTATGGTCCAACTCTCACATCTGTAAATGGCTACTGGAAAAACCATAGCTTTGACTATATAGACCTTTATTTGCAAAGTGATGTCTCTGCTTTCTAATATGCTGTCTAGGTTCATCATAGCTTTTCTTCCAAGGAGTAAGTGTCTTTTACTTTTGTGGCTATAGTCACCGTCTGCAGTGATTTTGGAGCTGAAGTGATTTTTTCCCATCTATTTGCCATGAAGTGGTGGGACCAGATGCCATGATCTTAGTTTTTTTAATGATGAATTTTAAGCCAGCTTTTTCACTCTCCTCTTTCACCTTCATCAAGAGGCTCTTTAGTTCCTTGTTGCTTTCTGCCATTATGGTAGTGTCATCTGCATATCTTAGGTTATTGATATTTCTCCTGGTAATCTTGATTCCAGCTTGTGCTTCATCCAGCCCAGCTAGTTATTAAGTATTTACTAAATGTTCATCAGAAGTGAATGTTGCATTATAACAAATGCCTTTTTAGATACTAAATGACATTTTCTTGGAAAGTGCCCTTAGACATGATATAAATATATTGATAACTAAGTATTGAACCATCTTTGCATAACTGAAATCCCACTGGGACTCTGTAGATTACTCTTTGAATAGATTTGATTTACCAGCATTTGAATTATTAGACCTATGCAAAGTGGAATTGGTCTGAAGTGGGTTTTTTCTTTACTGTGGTAGGTTTTGGTGTCAGGGTTAGAATCATGAAATAGGAGACTTTCATTTATTCATATATTCATCGGTTGGCTTCTGAAGCCAGGAAAGGGGAAGAAATTTTTTTCTTCCCTTTCCAAATCGCTCAGCCAAGACTCTTTGACTAAATTTAGTAGTATTGTAATTAATTTACATACATTATTGCTTAGCTGGATTTTTGTAGACTAGCTTGAGAACTAGGCCATTTTTTTTTTCTTGTAGGAAAAATGCATAGCATGTTCCGAATAACTTGAGTTAAAGAGTGGACTTCTGTGTGTTTCTCTCTCCCATTCTTTTCACTGTCAGTTTTGTGGTTGTGGATTATCCTCTGGCTGCCACCCAGCTGATAAATTCATTTTGGCTTGACCTGTTGTTTAATCTGTGATTATTTTAGGTCCTAAAGCAGCGATAAACCTGATGAAAGCTTGGCTCTAGAAGCAGGGTTTAATTCATGCATTTCTGGTGAGATTTTAGTAGATAGAACTTAGACAGTTCTTCATGTCTTAATTTTTTTTTTGACCCAGCTCTTTTGTTTTAGAAGATTAGCTAAAGGAAGTAATTACAGAGATAGATGGAGATTTAGTTACAGAGATGCCCAGTGAAGCATACTTTATAGCTGTAAAGATTTGTAGATAACCTAAATGCTCAGCAATAGGGAATGAATGTGGATAGTTAAATAATGGAATATTATGTAGCCACTAAACTGTTACTGAAGAATACATTTGACCCTAAAAGATGTCCCTATTATTTAAGTGAGAAAAACTTACTTTTCCAAAATCTGAAGACCTCATATAATCTTAGTTTGAAAAATAGGTATATAAGTGTGTGTGTGTGCACGTGCGCGCGCGCGCACACACACACACACACACACACACACACACACACAATGTGGAATAATGTGTACTGAAGTGAAGGTAGTGATGCTATCTGTGGGGAAATGAGATTACGGGTGACTGTTTTCTTCCTTTTTTATTAGTGTCATCAGATTTTCTGGAATGAGCATATATAACATAATAAGAAAAAACCACTTAAAAAGAAAAAGAACAAATACAAGCATAAGTAGAATATGTAAGAAATATTCTGCTTGTCTCCATAGAAATAATGTGTATATAGAAAATCATTCCAAATGGAATGAGTATTAACTCCTTGAGTTTTTAATTATGTAATATCTATTATTTCTATAAATACTAAATCTTCTTCAGCAAGAAAACCAAGTCCAGGTCTCCCTGAAGACTCATTTAGAAGAAACCAAGCCTATTCTTATCACTTCTTTTTTCAAAAAGCTATTCTGACTCTTGCCAGTGTGAAAAGGAGATCTTCCGTTGAATAGCTCCATGTGCTCAGATTGTGGCTGTTGGATTACTTGACAGATCGTCTGGACATTCGAGCAGCCCGAGTTCTGCTGGATAATGATCATTATGCCATGGAAAAATTGAAGAAGAGAGTGCTGGAATACTTGGCAGTCAGGCAGCTGAAAAACAACCTGAAGGGCCCCATCCTGTGCTTTGTCGGCCCTCCTGGGGTTGGTAAAACAAGTGTGGGAAGATCAGTGGCCAAGACCCTGGGCCGAGAGTTCCACAGGATTGCACTTGGAGGCGTGTGTGATCAGTCTGACATTCGAGGACACAGGTAGGGGACCTCTCTCAATTTAATCTCTGAATCTCCTCCCTTTTCATTTGTCTAGAGCCCCCTCCTAAGTCAGTGCATAATACAGATCTTTTCCTTAAAATGGCTCTTTGTGGTACCTTGAATGCAAAGGACATTTATGGTACTTACTTGCCTCAGGCCTCTGCCATCAAGGTATACCCAAACTAACCTTGATGTCTGTGCGATGGTGGACAGGGAGTCTATGCCTCAGCTTTCCTGGAATCTTATTATAATGCAATTATAAATCGGTTATTCTTAAATATTATATCTTTATATTCATTTTGGCCCTATAACATTTCATAAATAATGACCTATAACTTTTAGAGTTTAAGAAGTGCAAATAGCAGGCAAACAGAAGGAGGTAAATCTTTGATAACAAATTTATTATGTTTGCAGTTTAAACCTTCTTTCAAGGAGGCTGGTTTGTAGTGTGAGAATGAGTAATAAGGAGAAAAAATAATTAAGCCTTATCCTTGCATTTTTGACACCCTTTCCATAAAAATACATTAAACTATAAGAATTGTGTCTCTGATTAATCTGATATTATTAGAGTGAGATTTTCATGTTATGTTCATTGTTTTATTCTCTGTGGCTCAGATTGGAAGATGCTTTGGGACAACATGAACCTCTGTTTCATAGTTTCAGGTTGTGAGAAAACATACCTGTGGTGTATGTGTTAAGGTACATTTAAAAATGTAGAACATTTAAGAATGTAGAAATTATGAACTGCTTAAAAGAATATGATGCTGTATACTTAGAAGAATATGATGTTGACATATTACTAATATAATGTAATATGTGAGTTATATCTCAATTAAAATGATTTTTTTTTAAAAAGAGGGCATGTAGCTTTTAATAGAAAGTAATTAAACTCCAAATAAACTGTCCTTAAGATCATACCCTTGATCTTGAAATTGCAAAAGCATTGCAGATTATAAGTAGGGGCTTTGGCAGGCCTGCCAATGCAAGCATTGAGCGATTACCAGTAGCCAAGGGTAATTTAAATGCATGTTTACAATTTGGTGAATGTGGTTTAAACTTGAATTGTGGGAGAAAAAAGAATAGGATGCTTTCATGACACCTTATTTTTCATTTGCCTTATTTGTGGGATCCTTAAGCAGGGATGGGAAACTATGGTTCTTTTTATTCTCTTTTACTTGCTTATTTACAATACTTACGCATTGAAGAAAAGTCATTTCAAGATTTTCATAAACAAGCAATAACGACTGCAGATTAGGTCAAAGAATTGATCAGGGTTGGTCTTTCTGGCAATTTCAAATCATGTTTTTGTTGCCTAGACTTTCTGATTCTCATATGTGCCACTAGAGGTTGTAGTTCGCTTTTGTAAAGAGATTGGCATCGTGGACCAATCCTAGAGAAGCTAGATCTGTGGCCCAAGTCTTCAGATTTTACGTACTGAGCTTTAGGGAGGTGTTCTCCATGCAAGAGACTTGATTCCTGCACTCCGAGTTGTCTTCATTTATTTCTTCCTTTTATCTGTGGCACATTATTGTGTGAGTATTTGATGAAATTTAGACAGTAAGTTTGTGGAGTTACTGTTATGTGAAATTAATGTCTTGGGCACATGACATGTAGGTATTTGTCCTTATTTCTTCCTACACTGGTGTTGATTATTTAGTAAGGCTTGGTGCCCAGCACACACTGAATATTCAAAAAAAATTACCTTTCACTATTATTTTAATTCTCAATTTTCAGGAGGACATGTTTAGATTTATAAGCTTCAGGATGATTTTTTATAAAATTCAATCTGATTCTTAAATTGTTCCTAAAATATCCTGTTTGGGACTTATTTAATTTGTGTGGCAGAATTGTGGAAAATGTATCTTTACAATGCCTGTTGGTGCATATATGCGTCCTGAGTCACTTCAGTCGTGTCCAACTCTTTGCAACTCTGTGGGCTGTAGCACGCCAGGCTCCTCTGTCCATGGGATACTCCAGGCAAGAACACTGGAGTGGGTTGCCATGCCCTTCATGACCCAGGGATCGTGATCTTGCTGACCCAGGGATCAAACCTGCATGTCTTACGTCTTGGGCATTGGCAAGCGGGTTCTTTACCACTAGCGCCACCTAGGAATCCTGGTTGGTGGGCAATATGTAAGGTCATAATCGCACCATTTATTATGAGCATTTTTGGGTTTAAACAGATCCCTGTTTTAAATCTTTACTGAAAAAAAATAAATCTTTACTGAAACTGATAGGTAGAAAATTTGTTTTCTTTTTTGCAAGTGAGTATACTTTTGTGTGTGTGACTGTTGTTAAGAGAATTGAACCTAAAGAAAATGAAGATTTATTTTCTTTATGGCTCTTTTGTGAAAGAAGCTTGTGTATTTGCATAAAATATGTGTAAATATAAGCTTTTTATGGTGCATGTTGAGGTTATGATCACTGCCAAGTAAAAGGTATGTGGGTTTGTCTGAATCATTCTGTTAAGCCTGATTTTCTATACACCTTGCTGGTAAACATGTACTTTCTAGCCATCACTGTACCAGATGTTTCGCTGAACACTACAGCATTCTGTGCTTGTGGTACTGGGGACTTATTACCCACCCACCCAGCCCCTACATGACCAAAGCCTGGAGAAAATTTCTGCTTGGAAACCTGTTGAGAAGCTGGTGGAGAGCCGGGAGCGATGGGTAACAGAAAGGCCAGTTGAGAGCAGAGTATGTGCTGTGACAGAGTTACTGGTTGGAGGAGGTGATGAGGAGATAGGAAACAGTAGAGGATTATAGCACCACCATGGGGTGGGGTTTGTGGGAGCAAGTGGCTCATGTCACAGTTGAAGCATTTGGGGAACACCCAGGTCTTGACATTTTAGTCCTGGTCACATGCTCACAAGCCGGGTTCACGCAGAGTTTTGTTTTTCCTCAGCCTGTGAGTAGGCACCACTGTTCAGCAGCCTTAAAATAGTCAAGGAAAAACAGAGCTGCGTTCTCTTATCTTCCTTGCTTGTTCTCTTGATTCTGCCACTCACTTCCCCAGTTTCCCACGCATGGAGCGCTAGCCTTTTGGTAGAAGTGCCTGTTTATGTGGAGGAAGGTGCTAATAAGTTAGAAATTGATTTTAAAAACAACCCAAGATATTATCTTTTAGAGTTAAAATGACAGTGAGGTGGGAGATGGGAAGAAAAAGACTTGGTTTACATGTAAATCCTAGACTGAGAAAATAACAGTGATCTGACTGAACATTGTCCCATTGTTTAGGTTCTTGTTATTTTGGTGGATTAGAGGAAGAATAGTCATGTGTATGCTCCATATTAACTACTGCATTTTTTCAGTTTAATATTTCTCATTATCTCCTTTGAGATTTTTGTCTATTTTATATAAGTCACAGAGTCTCTGTTCCCATCTATCAGTTTTTATGACTTATATTTTAATAATTTAAACAATTTAATTAATTATTTAAATATGAACAATTTAAATCAGTTCATAGACATTAAAGATAAAGTGACTTCTTTTGGGATGAGGTTTCATAAAATCATGTTTGTATAATGATCTTTTTTCATTAGCTGTTCCTCAGTGAAATATATGTTGTGATATTTCTCAGGTTGTTGATGAGAGTAACTCTTTGAAAGTCACTTACCAGCTGTCTGTTCAGATGATAAAGTTTTATCATTGTAAGGAATCCTCAGCTCAATTCTTAACCAAGATGAGAAGAAAAGTGAACTTTTGCTTTCCACCTTGATAAATTTTCATATGTAACCTGAAATAGTGAAATTTTAACTAAATTAGCTGTTTCATTATTAGTCTCTACAAGGGAAAAATAACTGAAGCAGCAAGGTTTTAAAATATTTTTAGCATAGTACACCAGACATGTTACTGTTTGCTCATCAGCCTCCTTTATAACGTGTATTTGCATATAGCTCTTCTTTGCCTCCGAAAAGCTTCCAAGTTTGTCTTGAGGCCGCAACCCAAGGCTTCCTCCACTAAGATAAGTGCAGTTGGTGGTGATCCTGCTCTCCTCTGAACTATTGTGCTCCTTAATGATTAAATAATACAGGCCTCTGGCATTTCTAATACATTCCTGTGGAGGTAGAATGTAAATATAGTAAAAGTAGGGGCTCTGTAGGGTAGGGATTGTTTTGTATTTTCTAATCCTCTGTACATTTGGTACTGCCGAGCACAGTGCAAGGCATGGTACGTGCTCTGTAAGTGCCGTGTGAGTTCAAGTAAAATGAAAATATCTTGGAAATCAGGCAGTCCTTTGGAGGAGCACATCCATGCAAATGGCTGTCTAAGAAGATTTAGAAATGACTGCTATAGAACAGTTTGATTTGTTTAGACATGCTATATTAAAGACTATTTTTAGTTCCTTAAAGACTGTTTTTCTGTTTTAAAAAGAGCTCATTAGGATTTCTTTTAGGTTTATTACTTTATCCAACTTGAGACACACACACATACACACACCCCCCTTGGGTAGAAAACTTGAAAAATAAAAGGAAAAAATTTCTTATGTTTTTCTACCATACAAAAGTAATCACTTCTAACATTTTATTTCCTGCCAGATTTTCATTAGGCAGCTTTTGCCCTTTTTTAAAGCAACAGAATTATCATCCTACCCTTTCAACTTAACATTATAACATAAACTTTTTATATTACTTTAAATTGTTTGTGAATATCACTTTAATAGTTTGTCTTGTAGCCCATAAGTGCTCCTTAATTGGATAAGCATGAAAAAATTGATGGTAAAATGCCGGTTTTTCCTCCCTCTCTACATACTGGAAAAGAAGTAAGGAAAAACACCCCTTATTCCTAACATTTAGATATCCTTGGCAGTGACAGAATGACCAGCCTCTTGGACTACATTGGATTTGATTTGAATATATCTAGGGATGATGCAATACAGTAAAATAGTTGATTACCATGCAGCTGTAAGTAAATGATATTGTAATTTTATGTAGTTGTTTTTTCAAGTATAATACAGATTGCTTTTGGAAAATTAAGAATGCTAATCTTGTAACTTAAAATTTTGAACTGTGTAGGCATTTTTGTGTTTGTATCTCATACACTGGTTGAGTTGTCCTGATAAGCCTATGAACAATTACAACTATGGATCTATATATTTTCAAGTTCACCTGTATGGTTTAATTTTGAGAAAAACTCCAAGATAGTTACGTATTCAGGCTGAATAATAAGTAATTGGAGCTATACATTCTTAGAAAAATAAAAGGAAAAAGTCCTCAAGTTTTCCTGTATTTTACTATATTGCTTTCTAGATGTTGTATCATAAAGAAGAAGTATTTTGCCCTTGAAACAGAGTATTTTGCCCTCAAAAGACAGTATTTTGCCCTCAAAACAGTTACAATTTGTAAAGTCATTTATTTCCTACCTCTGTGGTTTCTCAGGATGCTAATTTGTTTTTTAAAATGTTTGTGTTTGTTTGTTGAAAGAGAACATTTTTGTGTGTGTTTGTAAGTGTATAGCACTTACAGCTACATTTTTTGTCATCTTATTCATATTCCAAAGGGTTCAGTTCAGTCGCTCAGCCGTGTCTGACTCTTTGCAACCCCGTGAACCGCAGCACACCAGGCCTCCCTGTCCATCGGCAACTCCCGGAGTCCACCCAAACCCATGTCCATTGAGTCAGTGATGCCATCCAACCATCTCATCCTCTGTCGTCCCCTTCTCCTCCCGCCTTCAGTCTTTCCCAGCATCAGGTTTAGTCCGAAGGTTTAGTCATAGTATACTCTGTAACCTCAGTCAGTGAATTGCATGCTCCCCATACCTTCTGGCAAAACACAAGCACATCGCAGATACTGTACATAACTGACAGGCTCTGATCACAGTTGTCTTGGTTTGACATCTAGATTAGCGGTACGCGTTTGGGGATGTCACCTGTGATGGAGGAGCCCTAGGGGCACTGAATGCTCTTGGGGCTGTTGTAACTGAGCAAAAGGCTCGTGTGCCCATGGCTCGGAAAGCTGAACTCTGACAGCAGGTTTGTAGCAAAGGAAGGGTTCATTGCAGGGTGCCCAGCACCCTGTGGGAGACAAGCCTCAGATCCAGTTTCACTTGATCTTTGAGCAAGGGGTTTTTCTAAAGGTAGGGAACAAAGAGGCTGGGGTTAATTATCATTGCGTGACATTTCTGTGACATTTCTTAATTGTAGTTTCAAGAGTCTGAATGTCTCTTGTTTATGATTCTCTGGCCAGGTGGTCTGTGGCTTGGGGCCCCGTGCCCTGGAGAAGCAACCTGAGTTGTATGTGAAACAATGAGGTTTATAACAGCTATTTCAGTACACTGGCGATGTTATCGACACCAGTCAGTCATCTGACTGTGCTTGGTCAGTGTTGCATTAGTGCAGGATTGAGGTCAGAGGGGACAAGAAAAGAAATAAAGTTTTGGATAGATTAATCATTAACTCAGTAAGGGAACTTGGTCTGGGGGGCTCGGTTTCACTATGAAAAGACAATTATAAGAGTTGCTTCTGGGAGACAGACATTGAAATGGGACCCAAATTTAGGTGTACTGACACCTGCCTTTTATCTTTTTCCAGGAAATTACAAGTGGACTTAAAGTAGCGCTTACTAATAACAGTTACAGTTAACATCTTTTGAAAGCTTACTGTGTGCCAGGCACTGCGCTGTGTGCTTTACCTATAATAGTCTCTCGTGATCTCATATAATCTATCAGATTGGCACTGCCATTATCCCCATTTTAGCAGATGAGGAAACTGAGGCTTGGGTCATATTATTTATGCAAAGCAGTACTCAGAGACTTATATGACCTTATCAGTGGTCATAGATATTTTGGGTCCTGGCGTCATTGATCTGGTGTCTTTAAGTAAATAGGGGCTTCTATTTGGGGAACAATCTTACAACTCTGTCTGCAGCATCTAATCTGTATTAAGACCCACTTTCTGTTATCAGAGTGCTCACTGCCTTTTTAGAGGAGGCCATATGCTTGGTACCCATGGATAAAACCTAGGTCTTAAGTATGAATCAGAACTATAGGGCCAGTACATGCTGCAGACATTGCATTATTGGAAAGATTCCTTTGTGAGAGGTGGTCAGGAAGAGTTTAGCAGGATTTCTGGGATTTACACAGGCGGGGAGGGTATTAAGAGCAGGAACTTACCATATTAACAAAGATAAAAAAAAAAAAAACCGTGTAAGGGGTATTAATAGAACCTCAATTGTATTTGGAGAGCCTGTGGTGGGGACTGGATTGTGAAAAACCTTGAATTCCAGACTGAAGAGTTCGGACCTTATCTTCTAGGTTCTGGGAAGCAGTGGAAAGCCTAGGAGGAGTTGTTTGTATACTATGACTAGTACTTAGATTTCTGCTGCTTCTTTAGAAAGGGCAGCTGTCTAAAATATTATTTTCTCTCCATGACTGTAGGTCTAGAATTGTCATGACTTGGCTTTGAAATCTGCCTGTCAAAAACAGTAAGGAAAGGAAAAGAAATTAATGCAGCAAGAAATGACCCTTAGAGCTTTGAGGTGTTTTTTTTTTTTTTTAATTTCCCTTCCCTGCTTATTCACAGAAGGCTGACAAATCTGTCAGTTCTCCAGAGAGAGAATTTCAGAGAACTTATTACTTATGAGTCTTGTCATTCCTGTATCCTGTTCTGAAGTCTTGAATGTGCTAACTCCTCATTATAACCGGACAGTGTTTATTATATCTTGTTCCAGGGCCTCAATCACTCCCCCAGATGAAAAGCATTCCTATGATATTCTTGAGGCTTTCTTGTCTTTTCAAAGGTCACTATTTACTGTGTCCTACTTTATGCCAGTCATGCGGCAGGATTGCTCCGTGAGCCGGCTTTGTGCAGATCATGAGATACGGCCGCTGTCCCGCTTGTCCTTGCTTTGTTTCTTGCAGGCACTCACCCTTTCACGCCTCTTCACAAACAGCATTTGATTTCTCATGGCTTAGGCCGTAGGGTTATAATTAAAATCGGGAAATTGCTGCTTAAAATAAAGTTTTGCTGGCTTTGTAATAAAGGCACTGTCTTTAGTTTGACAAATATATTTTTATTTTGTGTCATGCTCTGCATCTGTCAGTTATGTAGATGATTTTTGTTCAGATATGTTATAGCAACCTCTAACATTTGAATGCACAACTAAATGTCTGGCTGAGCTTGGTTATGCCACTTGGTGTATAGAGGGTGAACACAGTTTTATTCAAAAGGCCAGAATTAATGAAATTTTTCTATAAATACTGTTGGTCCCAGATCCTCTTACTACTATGTGTAAAAAATTATTGTCTATGAAAATAAAAAAGTTGGAATTTTTCTCTTTTTTTGGGTGGAGCCTGCAAGTATTTTGAGTGGCCCTTTGAACCAATTCTAATTTCCTTCATGAATATGGTGATAATGTTTTAGCCAGCCTTGAGTCAGCCTTTTCAGACTGTAAAAAGGCAGTTATGTTGGGGTTTGGGAAGTGCCAGAAGGGTGCCCGGAAAAGCTATGAAAAATATGGGAATTAAATTCATAGGGCTCTCTGGATGTTTTGGAATCTTAGAAGTGTAAGAATCGTAACTATGTGACTCAAGTGTAATTTTTTTCAGTTTCACTAAGTGGTAAAAATTAGATGCAGTCCTTCCAATATCATGGGTAATTTACAGCCAGAATTAAATAGAAAATAAGAATTGAATCTAGTAACTCTTTGATGTGTCTCAGGGCTTTTAAAATTTATAGTATCTCTTTACTGTATTCCTGTGATAACTAAATGACTTTTTCCTGACCCAGAATTTTGATTTCTAAGCAATACTGTGCCTGCCTCCTGCCATCTCTCTGTTGCTAATCTATGGCTTGCCTTCTGCAGGCGCACCTATGTTGGCAGCATGCCTGGCCGGATAATCAATGGCTTGAAGACTGTCGGGGTAAACAATCCAGTGTTCCTGTTAGATGAAGTGGACAAACTAGGGAAAAGTCTGCAGGGTGATCCTGCGGCAGCTCTGCTTGAGGTAAGACTTAGAAGATCTCCATCTTTATTCCCACTGGAAGGATATGAGTGAGAGTAGATAATCACATTTAGGGAACACACACATTCACGTGGACTTCCCAGGTGGTGATGGTGGTAAAGAAACCACCTGCCCATGCAGGAGACATCAGAAGCTCGGGTTCGATCCTTGGATCGGGAGGAACCCCTGGAGGAGGGCATGGCAACCCACACCAGTACTCTTATCTGGACAGTCCCATGAACAGAGGAGCCTGCGGGCTACAGCCCATGGGGTTGCAGAGTCAGACATGGCTAAAGCGACTTAGCACGCACGCATGCAATACATTGACGTGGGAAAAATACTTTGATACAAACTAAAATCTGAAGCCATGTGATAATTTAAAATGTCTTAGGGATTTTCTTTGTTCTTTTTCTAGTAATTCCTCTTGTTGCTTTTTTCCTTTTTTGTTGTAAGTATAGTTTAATAAAATTTTCTGCATTCTTATTGCTTAGAGAATAGTAATTCTATAAGATTGTTACAAAAAACAGCAAGCAAATCTCGTCCCTGGGGTTCCTTATTTCCTTTTCTGCACTTTGACCCTCTGACTTTTAGTTCATTCTTGAGATAGTGTGGCTGTATTGCTTTCTTGATTTTAGAGGTTTGGGCATTATCTGTGGATTCCTTTTTATAGGAGATGAGTTTGCTTGCTTGCTACCTTTTGCCCCTACTATATCATTTTTATACTTCTAATCTCCCAGTGTAAATTGTATCCTGATTTTGTTGAGTCATTGTTGAGTGTTTACGCTATTACAGTTATATAAGTGCTTTTCACAGTTGAACCATGTGAACCATGATCGCTCTTCTTTTTCTCTCCTTTGTGTTTTCCTGTGTTTTTAAAAATCTTTTTGAAGTTAATGATTGTCTTGTTTCTTTTGTTTACTTTCACCAACTATCTAATTCTTATTGGGAGACTTTCAAACACTTTGTGTTTTATCGATTTTGTCTTCCGTAAGCCTCCAGTCTAAACTGGTTGTTCCCATCCCGGGCACAGAGCTGTGGCCTGAGGGTCACTCTTTACCTCTCCCACGTTGGGTTTCCTGATTTCTGTAGTCCATGTCTTCCTCTTTTTTGATTTATTCTCTCACTGTCGCAGTGTTAGTCCCTCAGCAGCTTCCTGAGAAAGCCTGAAGTTAAACATTTTTCAACTGTGAATGTCAGAAAATGTCTTTATGGTTCCCTCATACTTGATCGGTAGTTTGACTGGGTACAGAATTCCAGGTGGAAGTAATTTTCCTGCAAAATTTTAAAGACATTTCTCCTTTGTTTTCCAGTTTTCACTGTTGTTGTTGTTGAAACAAACCTGTTGTGGTTCTGTCTTTTGTGACTTGTTTTACTCTGAAAACTTTTCAGATCTCCACTATATCCCAGTGTTCTGAAGATTAACTGCCATGGCTTGAGTCTCTTTGTTTCCATTTTTGCTGATGCTTTGAAAACTCTTTGTATTAGAAAATCCTCTCCTTGTGTTTCTATAAAATTTTCTTGAATCTTTTTGTTGATTCTTCTCCTTCATTTTTGGAGAACTCCTATAAATTTGATGTTAGATCTTTAATTTTCTTCTCTCTCCTATTACTCACCTTTTTTATGTTTTGCTCTACTTCCTCTGAAGACTTCCTCAGCTTTATCTTTTAATCCTTCTCTGAGTTTGTCATATCAGAGAACCCCCCTTTTTTTAACTTCTCTGCATGCTCTTTTTATAGTATCTTGCTCTTGTTATATAGATGTAAAATGTCCTTTTATCTCTGTGAGAAAAATACTAATAGATTAAAAAATTTTTTTTCTTTCTTTGCTCTAAAGCTGCATTTGTCTATTAATTATATATATATTTTCTGGTCTCTGTCTTTTACATTAGAGTCTTTCATTAGATGTCTGACAGTTTTGTCTGTTCATATATAATTGGTTGGTTGCTAAGTCCTGTCCAACTTTTGGCAACCCCATGGACTTTAGCCCACCAGGCTCCTCTGTCCACGGGATTTTCCAGGCAAGAATACTGGAATTGGTTACCATTTCCTTCTCCAGGGGATCATCCCAACCCAGGGATTGAACCTGCATCTGCTGCTTGGCAGGTAGATTCTTTACCACTGAGCCACCAGGGAAACCCCGTTCATATTTAATAGGATTTTAAAAAGCTGATTGGAAGCTAGAAGCATGTGAGAGAGGGTTTATTGATGACAATTTTCAGGGTAGGTCATCTGACTAATATATTTGATTGGGGAACCTCATGTGTCAATAACTTGAGGTCTTTTTCTGAGGCTGGTCAGATTTCTTAGGGAAGACTCTTCACGTCTCTTGGCTTGAGGATGAAGGCCCAGCTGCCAACCTCTGGGAGCCAAGTTAGGGGAAGCATTCAGCACCCCGGATGTATGCACTCACCTGAGTTGTTGCTCTCAGTAGAGTATGTACTGTACTCGGCTCTGCCGAGCGCAGGGACCTGCTGATTTACATCCTTAAGGAAGTCCCAGTACTTCACTGGGACAGGGGAAGGGATCTGGCATCTGACTGCTTCATAAGTTTACTTTAACCATCCTCCATATTTTACCACTTCTGCCCCACTCTTTACCCTGGTTTATGTAAAATAATATTAATACTCAAATTGGTGTTTAAAACTGAGGGAAAACTTGCTTTGTGAAAGGTTTTTTTTTTTTTTTTCCCCTTGTTTATTTCCTTGCTTTGCGTTCCCTCTGGCTTCCTGATTCTTTTCTGTTGTTGTAATCTCCTGAGGACAGGATAGACTGGGACGTGTCTTACAAGCAGGGAGACCATACATTCTGTTTTGCATGGGGCACTCCTGGTTATGCCTAATTCTTAATTGCATTCTCTTTTAGTCTTAGAAGTGGGGCCTCTTTGGACAATAAAAAGCATAGTTACCTCACTTTAAAAGCCCCATGGTTTGGAGATAAGAGTTCTATTTGGTTTGGTTTTGCTTGTTTTTATTCAAAGACATTCTCCTTTGTCTCAGTAACTGGTTTACTAATCAGTACTATGAATGATAGAATAATGAACATTATTTAAGATTTTAGTTGTTTCTTAGATGCTGACTTTAGACTTGAAGACTTTAATTGGGGTATTTTTCAGATAATATTACAGATTCTCTCATTAGACACACACTGTTACCTTGTTGAAAAGAACTTAAAGAGGATTCCCTGATAGTTAGATTTCCCAACAGACTGTCTGTGGGAGTTGTGAAACAAGTCCACCACAGACAGCTTCACAAGTAGTAGGAAGAGAGGAATAAGCCCCCGTATGTTTGTTTGACTGTATATTTTAAGTGTTCACCTAGTGCTTTGTGGCGATTCAGTAATGTTTGTTGAATTGATGTTTGGTGACAAGTAGCTGACATAGTGATATTTTCTGACATAGAACTTGATAGTCACTCTTTTGGCAATTGATTTATTAATACTCTAAAGTGAAAGTACAAAAACCTCAAATGATACCTTTAAGCAAGTGCCACCCTGGGTTGCATGCTTATCTCTGAGGTTTAGTGACTAATAGCATCAGTTCCTTATTGACTGTAGTGCTGTAGAGTGAAGCAAGATGCAGATGTGGAAGAACCAAGGGTCTTGGTCCCTGACATCCTCCTCCCTACCTGCCCAAGTCCTGGATAAGAATTTCTCATGCCTCGCAGCGTATTGAAGCAAGAAGAATACATGTAAAAACACTTTGTAAACTGTAAAGCAGAAGTAGATGTTTTTCTGGAATCCCCTTACCTTCTCCATGATCCAAGTGTTGGCAATGTGATCTCTGGTTCCTTTGTCTTCTCTAAACCCAGCTTATACATCTGGAAGTTCTTGGTTCATATGCTACTGAAGCCTAGCTTGAAGGATTTTGAGCATAACCTTGCTAGCATGCCAAATGAATGCCATTGTATGATAGTTTGAACGTTCTTTGGCATTGCCCTTCTTTGGGATTAAAATAAAAACTGATCTTTCCAGTCCTTTGGCCACTGCTGAATTTTCCAAATTTGCTGGCACTTTATTATTTATTTATTATATTATTTATTTATTTAGTGCAGCACTTTAACTACATCAACTTTTAGGATTTGAAATAGCTCAGCTGGAATTCTGTCACCTCCACTAACTGTTCATAGTAATGTTTCTTAATGCCCAGTTGACTACACTCCAGGATGTCTGGCTCTAAATGAGTGACCACACCACTGTGGTTATCTGGGCCATTAAGACCTTTTTTGTATAGTTCTTTGGTGTATTCTTGCCACCTTTTCTCAATCTCTTTTGCTTCTATTAGGTCCTTACCGTTTCTGTCCTTTATCATGTCCACCCTCGCATGAAACATTCCCTTAATATCTACAATTTTCTTGAAGAGGTCTCTAGTCTTTCCCATTCTGTTGTCTTTCGCTCTTTCTTTGCATTGTTCATTTAAGAGGGCCTTCTTATCTCTCTTTGCTGTTCTCTGGAACTCTGCATTCAGTTCAGTTTATCTTTTCCTTTCTCCCTTGCCTTTCACTTCTCTATTTTCCTCAGCTATTTGTAAAACCTCCTCAGACAATCACTTTGCCTTTTTGGATTTCTTTTTCTTTGGGATGTTTTGGTCACTGCCTCCTGTACAAGGTTACAAACTTCTGTCCATACTTCTTCATTCATTCTGTCTACCAGACCTAATCCCTTGAATCTATTTATCACCTCCACTGTATAACCATAACAGATTTGATTTAGGTCATAACTGAATGACCGAGTGGTTTTCCCTACTTTCTTCAACTTAAGCCTGAATTTTAAATGAGGAGCTCATGTTCTGAGCCACAGTCAGCTCCCCGTCTTGTTTTTGCTGACTGTATAGAGCTTCTCCATCTTTGGCTGCAGAGAATATAATTCATCTGCTTCATTGTCTACGCGAAATCCTTTGACCATGTGGATCACAACAAACTATGGAAAATTCTTAAAGAGATGGAAGTATCGGACCACATTAACCGTTTCCTGAAAAACTTGTTTGCAAGTCAAAAAGCAACAGAACTGGATGTAGAACAACTGACTGATTCAAAATTGGGAAAGTAATGCAAAAAGGCTGTGTATAACTTACTGCCTATATAACCTGTATATATAACTGCTGTATATGACCCTGCCTATATAACTTACATGCAGGGTACATCGTGAGAAATGCTGGGCTGGATGAATCTTAAGCTGGAATCAAGATTGTCGGGAGAAATATCAAGAATCTCAGATATGCAGATGATACCCCTCTAATGGCAGAAAGTGAAGAGGAACTAAAGATGAGGGTGAAAGAGGAGAGAGAAAAACGTGGCTTAAAACTCAGCATTCAAAAACTAAGATTATGGCATCGAGTCCCATCACTTCATGGCAAACAGAAGGGGAAAAAGTGGAAACAGTGACAGATTTTATTTTCTGGGGCTCCAAAATCACTGCAGATGTTGACTGTAGCCATTAAATTAAAAGGTGCTTGCTTTTTGGAAGAAAAGCTATGACAAACCTAGACAGCTTATTAAAAAGCAGAGATATCACTTTACTAACAAAGGTCCATGTAGTCAGAGCTATGGTTTTTCCGGTAGTCAGGTACAGATAATGAGAGCTGGAACATAAAGAAGGCCAAGTGCCAAAGAATTGATACTTTCAAATTGTGTTTCTGGATAAGACTCGAGAGTCCCTTGTACTGCAAGGAGATTAAACCAGTCAATCCTAAAGGAAATCAACCCTGAATATCCATTGGAAGGACTGGTGCTGAAACTGAAGTGCCAATACTTTGATGAAGAGCCAGCTCATTGGAGAAGACCCTGATGGTGGGAAAGAAGGAAGGCTGAAAGAGAAGGGGATGACAGGGGGTGAGATGGTTGGGTGGCATCACCAACTCAATGAACAAGAGTTTGAGCAAACTCAGGGAGACAGTGAAGGACAGGGAGCGCTGGCATGCTGCAGTCCATGCAGTTGCAAAGAGTCAGGCACCACTTCACTACTGAACAACAACAAAATGTGCTAAAGCTGTCATAAAACAAAATACCACACACTGGATTTCTTTAAAAAAAAAAAAGCAAACATGTATTTTCTCACAGTTCTGAAAGCTTGAAGTCTAAAATCAAGGTGTCGGCAGGTTTGATTTTCCCCGAGGTCTCTGACGTGTGCCGCCTTCTCACTGTGTTCTCAGATGGCCTTTTCTCTGTGCTCACGCATCCCTCGTCTCTTTCTCTCTCTTACAAAGACACCAGTCATATTGGGTAAGAGACCCACCCTTAATGGCCTTTTCTAACCTCAATTGCCTCCTTAAAGATCCTTTTTCCAATTATACATTGAGGGGATACAAGTCAGTCTATAACTAAAGATAATTATGCAACGGAAACATAACATATATGTGCCATTGTACTAATGTTAGGTATTCATACGTGCAGCCCGTACAGAATACGTTTTTAAAGGTTAAGCAGTTAGGTTTGGTGGAAACGATGCATTTTAATTAGGTAATTGTTTTTATTTTATTTTGTACTGTGGCTGTCAAAGCTTATTCCAGAAATAAGTGTTAACTCCTATTATTTTCTTACTGTTCACATTTTTGCCTCTATTATCTTTAATGATATGTTGCAGAAATCTTTTTAAACACTGCGTTCATCCATTTGTATTCTGTAAAAATGCTGAAGCAGGCAAACATGGACTGCAGTCGTACTATCATCACAATTAAAGCAGATGAGTGAGGGCCCCACATCAGCCCATTATGTTATGTGATTTCTACGCTTCTCTTAGAATATCTCATTTGTGTGTGATGCGTATTCCAAGTGAGGACATTACTTCTTGTAGTAAATATTTTAAAAACTAATTTCTTTCTGGTATTTATAGATACATAAAGATGAATGTATGTACTCGTATTTTCTACTTGCACTTCAGGGGATTTTTCTAAATATTCCACTTTGGTGACCCCTGATCTAGACACAAAATACGGATGTCGTCACAATTGGATAGTGGGCTCACAGGTATTCACTTCGTTACCCATTGTATCCTATGTGTTGCTACATGTATTCTATTGTATTTTATTACACAAAAGTCATAATTATGCTTGAAAATTCTGTAGGTGTTACCCTAATAACGTTCTGTCATTTATTATTGCACAAGAGGAGTCTGAGGCTTTTCAGTCTGTAGTGTTGAGTCTTCTGGAATATTTTCTTGGTTATTTCTTTAATTATATCTGATTTTACATTTGCTAAGACCTCTTCTTTAGTTACATCAATTAGGTATGAATTGAATATTGTTATTTTTTTCCATCGCTTTCCTCTACATAGCCTTACTGCCTTCGTTTTCTATGTTCTGGACATTTTCCTCAACTTTGTCATTATCACTGATTTAATTTCTGTGGTATTTGTGTGTGGCTTCCAGAGTTGATTTTAGTTGTTTTATTGTACTTTATTTTTTACTTTTGTTGTGAAAAAATACAACCGTAACAGAAGTTGAAAAAATAGTATAATTAACCATGAAATTTGTCACTTGCTTTTAACCATTGCCGTCTCATGGCCAGTGTTGGTTTTTTTGACTGTCTTGGGTCTTTGTTGTCGCACGAAGGTTCTCTGGTTGTGACACGCAGGCTCACTTGGGCTCTAGAGTGTGTAGGCTCAGTAGTTGCATTGCTTAGTTGCCCCACAGCATGTGGGTTCTTACTTCCCCGACCAGGGATTGAACCTGTGACCCCTGCATTGGATGGGTGGACTCTTAACCACTGGATTGCTAGGGAAGTCCCTCATGGCCAATCTTGTTTTGTCTGTTCCTACCCATGCTCCTTCATCCCATTCTTACTTATGTTGAATCAAATTCCAGACATCATATCTTTTCATAAATATTTTCGCATCTACCCCTAAAAGATAACAGACTTTTAAAAAGTATCACCACACTACTGATATCATACTTAGAGATGACAGTTGCCTCATCATGTGTAACATGTGGAGTATATTCCTGGGTTACCTACAAATTTATCTGTACTTCTTCTCTTGCCAGAAACAGTTACTGAAGAACAGTTCTCGGCATACACCCCTTCCCATAGTTTAATCCCACTATGTCAGGGATATGACTTCACATCCCTGAGAATAAAATGTCATATCACAGCTGTTTCCATTCACAGTCATTCTGCATAGGTAGGAATTACAGAGATAACTTTTAATGAGGGAAAACAGCTCTGGTCATTCCTGAAATCTGCTCCTTTATGTGAGTGAGTTGGGCCATGGAAGCCCTCACTCTAAGGCTTGGGGAAGAAGCAGAAGTTTGATAGCTGGAAAGTTCTCTCTGTAAAATGTGTCACTCCCTGGATTTAACAGTTTACCTTAAGGTTTCATCTGAGTAATGGTTCCCAGAAACGCTTCTTATCTGGCATTCTAATGATCATTATTATTTTTGATGTTGTTCAAACTCTACATTTTTTTAAAAAATTTTCCTAAATAAAAGATGGAGGTACACAAATTGAGTATCACTGATTTTCTCTCCTCCTCACCTAGGTGTCCAGTAATACACTTTAAAAAGACCTCATTCATAATCCAGAAAACATTGCTTTATTAATTTTCCTACTTTTTAACAAACTCAGTGTCTTAAAATTTTAAGGGAAAAAAATTATTTCTCTTGGATGGCAACATATCCAACATGTATGTATTAAATTTAATTACAGCCATTAAATGAGAGATTTTTTACTTAACTAGACAATCAGTTTAACTGAGATTGCCATATATAGATGAGCAATTTTCAGATCATTGGTAGACAGTAATATTACACTTAGCCAGTTTAGACTGAACATAATTAGAATTGTCTTTGACTTGTAAGTAACATTTTTATAACATTAAACATTATTTTAAGTCTTGTGAAAATATAAATAGTAGAACTTTCTGGGAATTATATTCTAGATACACATTGAGTTACCAATAACAATGAATATTTAACAAAATTCAAGAGTCTTCAAGAAAAGGGCTTTGAATTAAGACTAACTTGTGGATATGTTTAAAAATAAGTAAAACTTTAGAAAGGGAATCAGAAGCAAGGAAATATATAGTAAGATTGTGATTGATTAAGTATTTAACTCATTTTACTTCCTTTTTGACTGTGCCTGTTAACCCTGTTTATATCTGTACTAATCCAGTCTAAGTGAAAGTGTTAAGATGTTGAAGGTTAGAACATGGAAGCCATGTGTTGCCTTCTTTAAAGTCCAGTGTAGGCCTCTCCCCTGTGAGTGCCTACAACTTGGAGCATTTGAGCAGTGATCTGAGAAGATATAGTCTCCTTAATATACAGTTGTTCAACATTTTAAGAATCTAATTAGTAAATATCTAATTTATTCAATTAAATTATCTTCAAGGGATAGTAATATTTTGCTCATTATAAACAAAGATTTTGCTTTTTAAAAAACCATCAGGAAAAAAAACAAACAAAAAACCATCAGGAAAATTCCCTGGTGGTTCAGTCTTTAGGACTCCGTGTTTCCAACTGCAGAGGGCATGGGTTCAATTCCTGATCAGGGAACTAGATCCTACTTACCATGATGAGCCAAAAAAAAAAACTGTTAAAGACTTTCTGATAATGTTTGAGGAGGAATATACTAATTATTATTTTACCTATTACCTTAGAATTTCAAAATACCATACACATTTACTTTACATTCCCATAGCAGTTAATTAAGAGAGGGTGTGTTACCCGGAGGTAAACTGGTTTTGCGGGATTGGTAACTTATTTGTGGCCAGGTAGTGAGTCATTAATAGATTTAAGAACAAAGTTTGAATGGTTAATTTTTGCTTCTTTGTGCTTTTATGTGTTTAAAAGAATTTTAACATTGAACATGTTTCCCATTTTTAATGTTATCCCCATATTTCCCAAACTAACTGTGCTGAGCAGAAATATCATCATGTATGTTTTAATTTATATGGTTTTCTGTTGGAACTACTGCATCTGTTTCAGTGTTTATTGTTCTCCCACAGGTGTTGGATCCTGAACAAAACCATAACTTCACAGATCATTATCTAAATGTGGCCTTTGACCTTTCCCAAGTTCTTTTTATTGCTACTGCCAACACCACTGCTACTATTCCACCTGCCTTGTTGGACAGAATGGAGATCATTCAGGTGCCAGGTACTTGATTTGTAAACAGAAGTCATTACTTTGTTAAATAAAAGGCTATTTGTTGCTTTTCTGAGCAGAATTCTTTAAAACTGGTCGAGCTATAGAATTTTGAGTAAAAAGTTGATTTGCCAGTGTTGATCAGAAGTTAATCTGGCATATAAACAAGCTTTTATATAGGTTCAACATCTATAAAATAAGCATGACAGATAAGAGTGTGTTTATGCTCTATATAATATACATTGTATGTTCTGTAACACTCTCAGATTCAACTTAGCATTAAAAACTGATTATGGAAAATAAGATATTCTTTGAAGCAATTTCTAAAATTATAGATAAATAGCTTACCTTTTTTTTTCAAAGTATGTGTCTAAAAACCAGAAATAGATCTTCTCATTGCCAATGCAGCTTCCTGTCTATCAGATTTGGAAGTTTTTACTATCTCTCAGAAAATCTAATCATTTATTCTCATTAGGAAGTAGATCCTAAAACTTTCTCTTTATTACATCTGGCCTCATTTTTGTATAAAATTATAGAGTGCTTTCAAATTCTTCTTTTTAGTTGACTCTGTCAAGTACTTACATACTTTTTTTTTTTTTTATCATGTCTTCTCCTTCACAGGGCTGTGTTTTTAAAAAAGTCCTTTAGTTGTGTATGTGTTCAGTCACTCAGTCATGTCACTTTTTGTGGCTCCATGGACTGTAGCCCACCAGGCTGCTTTGCCCATGGAATTTTCCAGGCAAGAATACTGGAGTGGGGTGCCATTTCCTACTCCGGGGGATCTTCCCGACCCAGGGATAGAACCCGTGTCTCTTGTGTTTCCTGCTTTGGCAGGTGGATTCTTTTCCACTATTGCCAACTGGGAAGCCCCTTTTAGGTACTAACACTAAATAAATCCCAGTGTTTTCACCTTATTTAAATTGTTCAGAATTACTTCTCCCTAGAAAAGATCAAATATCAGAGGGTATCTTTTAAAATAAAAATAGATAAAAATAAATATAATCTGAATATGTATTTCATATTAAACTGAAATATATTTTTACCCTCAAGTAAGTGATAATTCGATTTTTTAGTTATCTTGAACCCTGCAGGATCCTGTAGTTTTAAAATATGGTAGAGTATTTTAAAATTGCTTTGTGCTTATTTATAAGACTAAAATAAATAAGTAATGAGACCCAATTGCATGGAAACTCCAAATTAAGGCAAAAATCCATAAGATATATTTACGTGAAGTGAAATAATCAGGACAGCTGCTGCAGAGGTGGACATTGATGCCACCTTCTTCTGCAGGTTTGGTTATTTTATCTTTTAGCTCTTCTGGTGTTTTTTAATCTCCTTTTTATACTCAAAAGATAGATTCCTTGTCCATTCATCTTTTTAATTTTTGCTTGGTAAATGGAAAGGGGGCAATCATTATAGGGGACACTCATCTTACAGGACATAAAGAGAAAGTAAATTTATACTTATTGAGACTTTTAAGTAGATAAGATCATAAATATTTTCAATATATAAATTATCAATGTAATTCCAACATGTAAGGAAAAAACTCTTATAGGGACATCTTAGTTTCTGTTTTGTTTGTTGCTAAAACTTACGATTGGATTTCTGGAAATAACCCCATTGCAGCTCTTCCCTTGAAGTCTTAATAGAAGCCTCTGTTGTTACTGTTGTAAGTTTTTTTCAATTACGCAGCAAATTATGCTAAAGAAAAAGGACGGCTTTATTTTCCTTTCAAATAATAAAGTAAAACTTGCATTTAAATTAAGGAGGAGGTTTAAATTAAATCTTTATCTTAATGAAAGTGAGATTTTTTTTCTCTTTAAGAGAGATACCATGTTAATCAAAAAACTTTCAAACACTGTGCTTATTTAGTAAGTGCATGTTTTGTTTGTGAAAAAGTTGGAAATTTTAGCAGTTATTGATTGGCAGTTAGATTAATTTATTCTAATCTTAGTCAAAGTCATACTTAAATCCATTCTAAATCCAAGACGCATTGCACCTGTGTTGGATTTATTAATGAAGCCTGGCACTGTGGAAGCCATGTGAATAATCATAAAGCACGATGACTTCTTTTCCAGGGTATACACAAGAGGAGAAGATAGAGATTGCCCACAGGCACTTGATCCCTAAGCAGCTGGAACAGCATGGGCTGACTCCTCAGCAGATTCAGATCCCTCAGGTTACTACTCTTGACATCATCACCAGGTTAGTCAGCCATCCTGGGGCTTCAGTAACGTTCAGATCTAAAAAGGAGATTCCTATTTCACTGGCGACCCACAGCATCCATTTCCCTCTCCAGAAGATTCCCAGCAAGCATTTCCGTAACTGTCAATTTACACAGGGCTCTGTATTAGGCAGAAATTCACAGGGAAAGCTTTTAAAGTATCTTCATAGCTAACTAAGGACTTTAGTGGAGCCAGAATCTCAGCTTTTCTACAGTAGCAATGTCAGGGATTAATTTGATAAATTAGCAACCAAATACATGGAAAATACAGAGACACCTTTTTATATCCAAGAACCTTGAAAGTTGAAGTCTCCTAAGAAGTGAGATGATCCTTTCAGACATCTGTTATAAGTTGTTCAGATTTTCTTTTCCTCTCTCTGAGAGATTTTTAAAAATCCTTAGTGTTTTTATCTTCAGAATTAATGCCAAAACAACAGAGAAGGTATTTTCCCAAGTTAGCTACCAAGTGGTGAAGCCTGTAGCAAGCAGCACATAGATTATCTGAGTTGAGTACTGCTGAGTCTAATTTATGGATTGCATGTTTGAATGGAAAATATATCCTGTTGAGAATTTCTATCTACAATAGCCTCTCACAGTTTTCCTGGCTCAGCATTGCAGGTCTGTTGCATCATCTGGCAAATAGTGTCAGGCTGCCAGGACTCCTCAGGCAGCCCCATCCCAGTAACCGCAGTTTTTTCAAGAGAAGTGAAGTCTCTCTCTGTGTTTTTTTTTTTTTTTCCTCCCTCTGTTTTGAACTTTGACTTAGAGCTTGGCTAGTCGGTCTGCTTTTTGATCTAATCCAGCCTTCTTATGGAAGTCTATTTGGAAGTCTGTTTAAATTTACTTATGAAACAGTAAGACTCAATCTGACCTGGGAGTTCCTTTTCTTAACTTGTGATTTACTATGTGGATAATGCCAGGGGAAATAAAGTAGGAGATTTCTGGGCCAGAGTCTTCCAAAAATATCATTATTCCAGATAATTCGCCTGATGTTTCTGGGTAACTTTTCAACAAGTAACTTACTTAACCTTTTTTGATCGCTTCCCCATCTGTAAAATATGAATATAGAGAAAAATATCCATTCATAGCTTATCTGGATATAAATACTAATAACTCAAAGAGTAATCGCCGTTTGTATTTGCAGTTGTTGCCTGGAGAACTGTTTCTTTTCTATATACTTGTTAGGTCAAAACATCAGCTGTTAAAAGCTGCAAACATTAGGAAATTTCTCTGAGCAATTTTGTTATTCATAGATACAGCACAGGTATTTGCTACTCCAGGCAAGTTTTGGGTATGTAGTGAGTTACCCAAATTAGGACATGGTTTTTCATTTTTTCCTGTGTTGTAGTCGTAGACCTGTAATGTTTAGGAGGAAAGGAAGGAGTCTTAGAAGTCATCTAGTTTTCTTCTTCAGGCTAAATATTCCTATTTTCCTTACCATTCGTCTTGACCCACTTTCAAGACTTTTCACCTTCCTGATTAGTCTTCTTCAGAATGATTCCTCTGATGCCAATGTTTCTTTTAAAATAAACACCCAGAGTAGAACTCAGTATTTCTGATATAGCCTAAACAGTTCATAGTATAAGAAGACCACTGTGGGGAAGGAAATGGCAACCCACTCTAGTATTCTTGCCTGGGAAATCCCATGAACAGGTCTCTACAGTGAAAAGCCTAGCAGGCCATGGGGTCGCAAAGAGTCGGACATGACTTAGCAACTAAACAGCAATAAGGAATTAAAAAAAAAAAAGACCACTAGTCTTATTCTGACTATTATTATTTTATGACTGTATCTCCAGAGTCTTAGCTTTTCTAGCTTATCTTCTTGTCTCTTGTAAATTTAGTTACTGACACTTCAGTTCTTTTTCATATGAATTTCTTATTCATATGTCATATTCATATGTCTCATTCCATATTTATAGGGTTAAATTTTTTAAAGTCCAAATGTAGAAGTTTACAATTGTATATATTTTAATATCCATGTTAGTTTCAGCTACCATTGCAGCAAATTGATTTTTTTTTCATCTTGATTATCTTCCAGTGCATTAGTTTTATGTCCTCTGATGCTTCACGAGCATCTAGTTGTGGGTCGGAAACTTTAACCAATTCTTACTTACACTGGTGATTCTTCCTCTTTTGGTTTAAAAATGCTAAACTGAACCAGTGGTTGATACGTCTACTTTCCTCTAGTCGAGGTTAATATTATACTGTCTGCCTTAGTTCCTAGCCTGTTATTGTTCTAAACACCTAAAAAAAAAATATCTCGTTGTTGATGATGTCCTTATTATTTTTGGCAAGCTCCAGTTCATTCTGAACTTCCTGGTACCATTTCTGCATGTTCATGCTATCCTTCTGAAAGCATCCTCAGGCCTTTCTCTTTTATCTTTTGTCCAGATCTTTTTGTCTGAGCTCATCAAATAGCTGTCTAGGAAGCTACACTGGGTTTTTGTTTTTACGTGTTGGTTTATTTTTAAGATGCCTCCCTATTTTCTTTCTTACTGAACTTACATGTGTGTGTATAATATGGACTTTATTCCTATATCCTTCTATTCCTTTGATTGAAATAAACTTTTTACTTTATAGTGTTTGGCCAAGAATTTTGTCTTTTCTCAGAACTTAAAAAATCTGCTTTCCCAGAGTCTTGACTGTGTGTTTGACTGCCTAATCAGATGCAGTTTTTCAGATAAAACTGCATTCTCTAGCTGATGTTGTGTGTTCAAACTCACCCAAAGCTGGGTGCCAAAATTGATTGTACTGTATAAAGGATTATGAAGTGGCTTATGGAATTTGAGTCTTACATGGAAGTCTTTTAAGACAGCTCTGCTTAACCACATCAAGAACCTTTTCCACTGAATCACACTGCTTGCATCATTAGCATGTTTCTTTCTTTAGAAGGTCTCTACAATGAAAATACACTGAATCGGATAATTAGCACAGTTCCAGGTAAAGACTCCATTCTGTCTCAAATTATTTTTTGCTTTAGTTAGGAAAAAATTCTGTTTTTCTGATTCTTTCAGCAGTATTTCACATGTAATAAATTTGTCAGAATTTTCTTAAATCAACAAATTATAAGAAAGCTTTTATACATATCAAAGAGTAAATGATATTTTATGTGCTGCAAAATTTACTTTGGTGCTATAAATTGAAGAGCCAATAATTCATTTTTAAGTATAGGGTAATAGTTCAAGATACTCTATATAAAAGGGAAAGTTGTAGCTGGAATTACTTCTGAATATTTTAAGAAATAAGAATACTGAGGAATTTTTCAAGATGAGGCTGTTAATACTCAAGAAACTGTGATGAACTTTTAAATGTACACTTCCTTTAGTATAGTTGTTAATCACAGTAATTCTGCTTTTACAGGTGGTGTTTAGCCAAAATTAAAATATTTTTTCTTTGATGACAGATACACCCGAGAGGCAGGGGTTCGCTCTTTGGACAGGAAGCTGGGGGCCATTTGCCGAGCGGTTGCTGTGAAGGTGGCGGAGGGACAGCACAGAGAAGCCAAGCTGGACCGTCCTGACGTGGCTGCGGGAGAAGGTTGGGACCTTAATCTGGGGCCCACAGGCTTGGTGGCTAGAAGGGAATGCAAACAGCTGGATGTGGAGGGATGGTGTGGGGTGGTCCTTGGAGCAATGGCACATATTCCTCCACTGGTGAAGGCATCCCGTGTGTAAGTAACACTTAATGGTTGATGTATTGAGAGGATTCTTGTCTACAAAGAGTGCAGAGTTTTGGCGGGAGTAGTAACTTAGTATTGCCTTAGGGATGTATTTCTCCAGCTTGTAATGATGGTACACTCTATGTTTGGCTTCTGGTGTTCACTTGTTTCTTTCTGATCCAGATTGTTAAGTCTTTCAGTATTTACAGCATAGAAAGTGGCTACAGCAGTTAAGAAAAAAAAAAAAATCGTAGTTGTCCAAGTACTGCAATGGCCGATATTTATTCTCTGGAATGTGTAATTTATTCATGTGTAATCATTTGTTTTTCTCACATATTTTCTTTGATAGGTACACAATTAAGATATAATTTAAATTATTTTTTCTTAGAAAAATAATTGAGGAGGTGGTGACAAGGAAAAAAAGGAAGAGGTCTATTCCTCAAATTAATGAAATACGGATATTTAAGTTAAAATGTTTTAACTTCTTACTGCAGAGCGTGCTGCTGCATGGTTGCCAAAATTTGCTTTAACAAACATGACTTGAATAGAGAATTTCTTTATTCTTTCATAGTAAAGAGATTTATTAGATGTTCTACCATTTCCATAGCTCTTTCTAGACAGAAGTTTGATGAATATGGCTGAAGAACCATAATTTGTGATAAGCTCAGTGGAATAGAGGCAGTAAAGCATCATTCCTGCTTTTCCTTCTTTTGCTAAACACAGTGCCTTTAACAGCAATATCATCCAAAGAGTTGTTCAGTCGCTAAGTCATGTCTGACTCTGTGACCCCATGACCTGCAGTACGCCAGACTTCCCTGTCCTTCACTGTCTCCTGGAGTTTGCTCAAACTCTTGTCCATTGAGTAGGTGATGCCATCCAACAAGTAGACTTTCCCAAATCCTCCTCTTCCTCATGTGTGCTTCATCCCCGCTCGCACTGTGCCTAGAACCTCCTGGTTCATTTCTCCCAAAAGTAAACCTCCCACCTTTTGTTGAATTGGGAAGGGGTAGTACCCTTGTTATGTAGAGTAGGAATAGGGATCTTAAACCCGTAATGTTTCTTGTTGTTTAGTTACTAAGTCGTGTCTGACTTGTTTGTGATGCCATAGGCTGTAGCCTGCCAGGCTCCTCTGCTCATGGGATTTCCCAGGCAACAGTGCTGGAGGGGGGCTCCATTTCCTTTTCCAGGGATTCTTCCCAACCCAGGGATCAAACCCACATCTGCTCTGCAGGCAGTCTTTACCACTGCGACCACCGAGCCACTTGGGAAGTCAGTTATTTCTTACACAGTTTTAAAAATGTTTTGTCTTTAGTCCCACTTCTCACCCATATTTTCAGTGATACCTCAGATTCCTGAGCCTTTGTAGGATTTTGTGGATAACCATCCCCTGCCCCCACCTACCTCCTTCACAGACATTAAAGTTTCTACTTTTTCTAGCCTGCTAGATGTTTATTACTTCTTGCCCATCTACTTACTGTTACCTAAAATGTTGTCAGCATCTCTTGTCTTCTTTCTTTTTCTTTTTGTGGGTTTATCCTTTTTTTTTTTAATCCCTTACTTGTCATTTTAATAGGATTTGGTGGGGGGGAGTTTAAAGATAAACACATGTTCAGAAGATTCTCAGAAATCTGAATTTTGGAAAAGTACTTTAGATGATTGATAGCCTATCAAGAATGGCATTGCAGGTGCAGCTGACAGTGACAGTGAAGAACTGAGATAGTTTTCTCTTTTTTCCCTTTCTGGATGTAACGCTGAAATCCTCATGAGTTTCCCTTTTTAATTCTTAGAGCATTCTCTTTTGCTGTGGCTTCCAGCACCTGAGCCAATGTCCTTTTATTCTTGTCTGTGATATAATAGAAAGGCAGAGAGTTAAGTGAGTTTATCTACTTGACACAATTTGAAAATTGTGTTTAGGATTTTGATGGTTTCTTTTGGAACTTATAATAATACATTCAGAGGTATGTATTAATTTTTTAAATTTATTTTTAATTGGAGGATACTTGCTTTACACGTTGTGTTGGTTTCTGTGGTACAACAACGGGGACTTGATGTTTAAAGAAGCTTTTCATAGTTACACAATGCTTATTATATTTTTAGCATATTTCTAATAATGTCTGTGATCATATTAGCTTTTTAAAGATAACCTAGAAATATTCAAGAACTTACTCAAACTGCTTGTGTACCATATAAGAACATACAGTGTTTCCTGGTAACATTTATTTGGTTATTTTTTTTTTTAATCAATGATTCACTGACAGTACAAATCCTAAATGATACATAGTTAAGTAGATCTGGGTTAAGATACTACCAAGGACACCCATAGTGTGAAAGTGAAAGTTGCTCAGTCGTGTCTGACTGAATAATTAGGATAAGGACTTGTCTCTTGAGATGATGATTTTGATTGTATTTCTTATTAGGAGATACGGGACTCCAAGCTGGGTCTTAGGTTGTTAAGATACCGTGGAGTTACCTGTAAGTGACTCTTCTCCAGATTTTAGTAAAATAATTATAAGATGTTCTGAATTGATGTTTATGACCTCAACCAAGCCAAAAGAAAATTTTCTGTAAAAAAATATCTTTCAGGTTTTCATGCCACAAAGTTCAAATGGAGCTAGCTTAGTAACTGAAAGTTTCTCATTAAGAAATTGAATTATTTTAAAATTAGAGTATAAAATTGTTTTATATAAAATTAGAGTATAAAGTTGTTTTAGAAATTTCGAGTAATTCAGTGAGGGAGTTATTTTTAATGTTAAAAATATTGCTGGTCTTAGAGTTACTGCCAGGAAGAAAAGTAATTTCAGGCCACAAGCTTTAAAAACAGGCAGAAACCTCCAGCATATCGAACAAACTTTCTGGAGTAGGCCCAGAAATACTGGTCTGTGAACAGTTGTCTTTGTATTTGTGAGGTCTTAACTGGCAGTCAAACAGAACAAATAACAAAATTTAAAAGGCAAGTGAGATTCCTAATCGATTGTGTCAGTGGAGGAATATTTATGGTGTCAGTCACTTACCTATAAAGTATGGGAATTATTTCATGAAAGCAGCACTGCCTATGTTTTTTTGTATGTTATTAGTGTATTCTAAATTGCTCTTTTCCTTTCTGCGATACTAGTTGGATCGAAAGATAAAAGTTCATGGTTACAGTTTTATTCTACTTTTGCCTGCCTTTTAGCCTAGGACACAGATACCCTGTGTATTCAGTTTTGCAGTTTGGAGGTTTCTCTGTAAAGAGTTAGCTTAGGTCGATTTGTTCAAATACTCTTTTACCATATATGTTCATTTAATACCTAGTAAGATTTTCTTCCTGAAAAATTATCTCCAGCCAAGGATTCAGGTTATAACTAATGCTTATGAAGTTTCTCAGGATATGGAGCATTCTAAATTATTTTTGGAAAATGTGGGATTTATTGGAGAAGCTACATTAAACTTAATGTGCCTCGAGATGTTAGTTCTTAACTGTTCTCATAGAAGTCATCTGAAAAACTGATTAGATGAAAACAAAGACAGATGAAATGAACAGATTTAACATGAGGTGTGTTAGATGTTGTTATGGGTAAACCTTAAAAATGTCACTTCAGGCAGTATGTATGTGATTATGTTATGGAGATCTCAGATAAACACTTAAAGGAAAAATGAATTAAACTAGCTGACTTGTGGTAAGTAGAGGGGTAGTTTGGGCCTGGGATGAAATTTGCAGTGTTAGCATCATACTTGATTTCAATAATGACTATATCTCGGTTGGTCTTGATGCCTAGTAGTGTAAATCCTCCAGCTTTGTTTTTCTTCAGGATTGCTTTGGCTATTGTATGTAGGTTCATCAAATATCTGTATTAATTTTAGATCAGCTTGGTGACTCTGTACCAGTAAATCACCAAATAAATAACACCTTTTAAAAAATGTATTTATTTTAATTGGAGGCTAAATAATACCTTCTGATATTTTGATTGTTATTGCATCTATAAATCAGTTTGGGGAGAACGGATAATTTGATATTAGCAAGTCTTCTAGTTCATGATTAGCTTCATTTATTTAAGTCTTAATAAATGTAGTGTTTTAATAGTTGTAGTGGTGAGCTTTTGCATATTTTTTCTTTAGATATATTCCTAGCTAATCCTGTATGTATGTGTTATGTGTGTGTATTATTGTAAATATTTTTAATTTTCTAATTCTTTTGGTTGCTACTCTGTGAGAATACTATATTGACTTGTATCTGGCAGAATTGCCAAATTGAAACACTGATTTTTTTGAATTTTCACTCAGTCGTGTCCGACTCTTTGCAACCCCATAGACCGTAGCCCACCAGGCTCCTCTGTCCATGGGGATTCTCCAGGCAAGGATACCGGAGTGGGTTGCCATGCCCTCCTCCAGGGGACCTTCCCAACTCCGGGATCGAACCCAGGTATCCCGCAATGCAGGCAGATTCTTTACCATCTGAGCCACCAGGGAAGCCCTACATACACCATCAGCTATCACAAATGCAAATGATGTCAGTTTTTACTTTTTCTTTTATAATCATTATAGCTTTTATTTCACTTCTTTCCTGATGAACTAGCAGGGACCTCTAGGAGAACACTGAATAGAAATAGTGGTGATAGACAAAGGAATCAGAAAAAAAAGCCTGTGAAGAATTGCCAGTCTCTTTAGCTTTTGTTTCGTACATTTGGGCCACTTGATTGATGGCTGTAAAATCTCAGTTGAGTAGGATTCTCAGTAAGCTAATTTGACTGTGATTGAATTTGTAAGTCCCTTCACAAAATCCCCCAGTAAACACTAAGGCTTGCCTGTTTAACTGTTAACAGACACATCTTTGTAAGCTTAGCCATCTACTTCCCAGCCCATAGGAAAACAGAAGCTGTAGTTTGGAAAAAGGGTTAAGTGGTTGGGTGGTATGAGTCACAAGCAATAGGATTTAATGTCAGTGAAAACATGCCTACCCCCTCTTGATAGATGCCCTGGGCCCCTTGCTGACCACAAAACATCGGGCTGGCTAGACCACAGATCTAACTCTAGGACAGTTTCTCTAGTTCAGTCTGGATCACAGTTTGACTGAGTTGCATTTCGACATGTATTGGTTCTCTGATACGTTTGCCATATGTAGGACAGTGAAATCAGTGGAATATAGTGGAAGCAGGCAGATAACAATATCCTTAATTTTTTATTAACCTTTCTAGGCGACTTCACATTTAAAAATGCGTCATAATAAAATATTCAGAGTTTACGGCACTGTTCTCTGCCTTCTTTAGCTTTAATTCTCCTAGGTGTCCGCACTCTCAGCCGTCGGCAGGAGCGTGCTGGCTGAGGGCGAGGGGTCCCCCTGGCTGCAGCCGTGCCGGGGCCGGCGGGGGCGGGGGCGATGCCCGGGGAGAGCGTCATTCCGCCGGGCCTTCCTCACCGCACATCCCACTCATCTGCTAGGGTAGCTTTTCCCTTAGCCTTTCTTGGGTCCTTTCCTCTGAAGGAATCCTCTTCTGTCGAGCTGCTTTCAGCGCTTTGTTGTGGCTTCCTGGCATTGATTCTCAAGCCCTCAGCATACTTCACAGTGGTTATTTTAAGCGTGGCTCCTTTGTAACCAAAACAGGAAGCTGTTCCTGCAGGAGAAACAAGTGCTTTTGATTCTTTTTCAGCTCTTTTCCCCCTACTACTTGTCATCTCCAAATCTGAAGCATATCCATTCGCTTGTCTAATGTCATGGGTTTCTTTTATTTATGAAAACACTATGTATAATAATGTCTTCAGGAAGTAACTTCTGAGCTTTGTGTAACTTCACCAAGTTCTTTTGTCTTTGACTTCTTGGAACAGTCTTCTGTCCAAATGGGATCTGCCCCTTTATCTTTTGGATTTTTACGTCGTTCAATGCTGTGTGACAGATTACTCCAAAACTTGGTAAAGCACTTGTCCTTAGTGCCCCAGAAGTTAGCAAAAAAAGTCATCTCGCTGTATCTGTGGGTCTGGCACCCAGGAGCAGTTTAGCTGGCTAGTTGTGGCTTGAGACCGGTTGTGAGGTTGTCATCAAGCAGTAGCCAGCTGGGGGTTCAGCTCGGGGTGGACCTACCTCCAGGCTCACTGACGTGGCTGTGAGCTGAAAAGGGCTCCAAGACCCGGTTCCAGTGTGTGTGTGGATGCTTCCCCACACTGACGAGCAGTTCGGGGACACCAGTGGGTCCACGAATCCAACTCAGTTCTGATGCCACCTACCTGGAAACAGCGTTCTGCTCCAGACAAAGGGCTCAGCCTCACTAGACTGCCCTTCACTCAGAGACAAATCACATGCCCAGGGTATTACCTGGACTTCTCACCAACTGGCTCAAGCTGGAGGTTCCCACAACCCCCTCCTCCGCCTTGATTAATTTACTGGAACGGCTCAGCAAACTCAGGAGACCCCTTTGACCTGGTAGATTACCGGTTTATTATGAAAGGATATTAAAGAGTACGAATCAACTACATGGGGCCAGGGCCAGAACAAAAGAGCCTCTGTCCTCACGGAGCCTGTGGCCCAGCAGACGGGCACAGGGAAGCTCTCCAAAAATGGACCGAAGAGCTCTGCTTTGGGGTTTTATGGAGGCTTCATTGCTTAGTTGTGATTAACTAGGTCATTGGCCAGTGGTGACTTCTTCAACCTCAAGCCCTGTCCCCCTCCCCAGAAATCAGGGAGTGGGAAAGAAAGTTCCATCCCTCTAATCTGGCCACCAGCACTGTCCTAATTCCTGGAAGTCACCTCATTCACATAACAAAAGATACCTTTATCACTGTCAATACTTAGGACATTCTAAAGGCTTTGGGGCTTGTGAGCCATGGTGGTGGGCAGATCAAGATGAGAAATACTTCTTAAAATCACAGTATCATGTGACAGCCTGGGTTCCTTGCTGACTGATGGCCAGGTGTTCAGCTTCTTGCCACTTCGGCCTCTTGCTAAGCTTAGGACATGGCTGTTGGCTTCCCTTAGTGAGAGAACTGTGCTGTCTTAGTGAGAGAGCTCACGACAGAAGCTGCAGGCTTTTGTGATCCTCACTCTGCCACATTCCGTTGGTCACACCGACCACTCCTTGTACCGTGAGGGATGGCACTCCACGGGGTGGGGTCGTTGGGGACCGTCTTGAAAGCTGGCTCTCACAGACTTTCTTTCTAACTTATTTTAAATAAAGTTATTATACATTTCATTTCTGATAATACAACCCCCATTCCTGAAGATGAAAATAGTTTGTTTAGAGTTTTAAAGAAAACCTGTGGTTTGGGTTGTTAATAGAGAGTGGAAATTGTGTGCGGCAAAAACAATTAAGCACAATTGGGTAGACCTTGAGGGGAGAAAAACTTAATGAGACCCACAAGCAAATGAATGATTCTTTAGTAACAACTGAAACAATCTTTAGTTAGTCAGCTTTTAATGTGGATGGGTTTTATTGATACTGTTCCTGTTTGTTTTGTTTTAGCACATAAAAACTTTGCTAGCTGTTTTTAATGAAGTGAGGGTAATTGAGTCGTTTCTTATTACTTGGTTCCAGTGACGTATAAAAATCCTCAAACATTTTAACCTAAATCCTGTATCTTCCTTTCTGGCTAGTGTTAGAACAAAAAAGAGAGAGTAATTTGTGTGCTTGCCTCTGAACCCAAAACCACAGACCAGATGCTTGAGCTGTTTATTTTAGATTGTTAAAATAATACTCAGAAGTCCGATTTGCAGTTTCTGAAGAAATGCCTCCATCTGATGTTAAGAGGTCTTTGAACAGAGTGTGACAGGCCACAGTTTCAGTGTTGCTATGGGGGCTGAACTTAAATTGGTCTACATTTTCCTAATTTTTAAGCAGCACAGCTTTGAGAATTTCTGCTCATCCTTACAGAATTTACTGTCTTAAAAAGCTGTAGCGGTTCAATAGTCATTACAGTCTAAGACAGTTTATTATCAGAAGGGTTTTTCTAAGCCAACATTTAAGTTTGTACTGTTGACTATCCATCCATCAAACTTGAGCTAGTTTCTTATTAAAGACCCAGGTTGCACAGATAGGGCCAAAAAGTTTTGGTTCATTTTTGCATTTTTAGTATTTTAAAGTCTTTCTTCATCTGTTCATGCTTATCTTTCCTTTGATTGTATTAGTGACTCAGGACAAATGAAGTGTTTTAATAGTCAAAGAAACAGCTCAGGTTAACTGTTAAGGAATATGGATTTAAGAGAGAGTGTCAGTCCAAGGGCACCTGCCTGGCTTGCTGATGGTTCTGAAGCCTTGGGAGTTTGTAGGGTTCTATTACAGCTAACTGGATTTTGCAAACCAAGATCGAATTAAATTTAGAGATTAAGACTTTCTATGCTAAATCCTTCACATTTGTAGGGATATTAGGCAGCATGTTGTGTCCAAACACCCAAAACCAAGTGGTATTCTAATGTTGAGATGAAAATGTCATGTAGGAATGTACTCCTGTCTCATGAAGATAGTCTATATTCTGTTCTGATGTTTATGCTGATTCACTGATTGTTCCTTCTTCAGTACTGGCCTGGTTTAAGAGAGATTTGTTTGACTATGTAGACTGTCAGGAAGCTGTAATAAAGGAAAAACCCTACTTACGTATGATAGGAGACAAATGTTTGTTATTTAAACTGTATTTGGAAACAGGAACATCAAATATTGTCAAAAAAAAAAAAGTCATTGTTCCACTTAATGAATCATGTAGGAAGATGCAATGGCTTTTGGATGGCATGGACATATATTATCAAAACCAGCCTTAAGTTACAAGGTAGTAAAATAATACCTACTTTAAAAAAAGCTACAGATGGTCTCTGCTTCTTAACTGCTAATCCAGGTAGTTCCCCAAGATTATTTTCTGAATCTCTGACAAAGGAAATGAGATCTATTAATGCAAAAAAAAAAAAAAAAAACCCTGGGAGACGGGATACAAGCTCTCTTGTCTGGTACAAAGTTAGGGTCGTATGTTTTGGACCATTGTGTAACACTGATTTATTCAGTGAGTCAACTAACAGTCACTGAACACTTACGATATGCAGGGTTCTAGGTTGGATTCTGGGCAGGAGATGGAAGAGAACTTGTAACAGGTAGTCCATTGGGGGAGGTAGATATAAGCAAATAATATTTAGATGTGGGATAAATGCTGGTTTTTAAAGTGCTGTAGAGGCATTGAATTGATGATTGAAAGCTTCATTTGATTTATTATAAATATTGTAGCTTCTAAAATTTGGTTTTAGAAAATTGAGACAAAATAGTCATTTATTTACATCTCAAAATTCATTGAAATAGATAGGGGGAAAAGTTTTCCAGATACCTTTTTTGATGTTCTTCTTTTCATGAATAGATGAGAAATGGTTCACAATCATAATGTCCATCTTTGCCTCAACAGTTATTACACAGAAATGTTTAGTAGATCCCCAAAATAATGAAGAAAGTATTGGCAGAAAGGGCTTGAAAGATTTTATTGCTAACATGAAGGTTTTTCTGGGCATTTGATCCACAGATTTCTCCGTTATGACTAGTTCCTTTTTAAAAAAAAAAGAAAGAAAAACAGATTGAAAATATGCAGGCACAAATGCCTTGGCAGTCAGGGTCAGTAACTTGAATCTCAGTTGCATTCAGTACACTTCCTCTCGCTGGGAAGATGGTTTTCTGGAAAAGATTAACCTGAAACTGACAGACAAATTATATAGTTGAAGATATTCAGGTTTTTCTGAATTCTTTTTAGAGGTTTTGTTCTCCCCTTTCTGCCTTCCTAAGAGAAGGCTCTCAGATGCTTTTTTATCTATGGTCAGTTTAGCTTTGAGGCACATACTTCTACTGTCTTGCAAGAAATAACAAAGCCACTTGTAATCTCAGCATCACATCTCAATTTTTAAAGTAGACTACTCAGTTTTTTTTTTGTTTTTTTTTTGAGTAGTTTTATAACTACAGCCATACAAATCTTTTCCTTTATAGCTAAATGGGGTCTGGATCCATGTTTACATTCCCATGTATGCTAAGGAGTTGAAATGTAAACAGTATTCCCATTCATTGGTTCATGCACGACCTCTCTGCCAAGCTTCCTGTTAATACGCCTGGTAGCACACATCCTACACTCTGCACACGAATACAGTTGAGCCAGTCTGTAAGTTTCACTTGGCCCCTGCTTCAGGATTCAGGAGCCCAGTGTGATTGGATTCAAAACTTTCAAGAAAAAATTTTACTCATTCAGTAATAATTTTGTTACAGCCTTAATTTTCATTTATTAAAAATCTTCATATTTACTTGACAAAGTCAGCATTAAAAATCTGGTAATTTCTTGGCAAATCAAGTAATGATTAAGTGTTTTGGTGATTTGTCATTTGTCCATACATGTTACTGAGATTTAAGAATGCAATAGGCAGTCACTATACTATACACCTAAAACTAACACAACATTGTAAATCAACTGTACTCCAATAACATTTTCAAAAAAAGAATGTAGTAGGCAAATTCAACTTAATTCAACAAACCATAATTGAATACCTGTTTTGTATGAAGCACTTGTGATGAATTGGTGTGGTAAGGTTAGAGTTCCTGTAGTCTGACATTTTGCAAATAGGGGATCTAGGGTGAAGTTTCTTACCCTGGTTTGTGTTCCTTAAATGTTAGTCGAGTTATGGATGGTGGTTATGTTCTCTTTCGGTTTAAAAGGCATTCCAGTGGGAGCTTTGATTAGAAAGGTAATTTGACAGTATATGGTGGTAGATCTGAATGCAACTCTTGGAAGTTAATTTGCTTAATTTGTAATGAAAACCTAGGAAAGATGTTTAAGTCTGGAAATAATGTAATTAGAATAGTGATTTGAAAGATTCATTTCCAAAGAGTGAATAAAATGGATAATAGGAAACTAGGAAGAGAAACCAAAGTAGAAGGCTCTGTGATACTTCAGGCAAGAAGGCTAGTTGTCACTTATAAAGTTCCTGCTGTTTGCTAGACTCCTTCCTAAGCACTTTACATGTATTTACTCATTTAATCCTCTAATGATCCTATAAGAGAGATATTATTTTTAGGCCCATTTTACAGATGAGAAGACTAAGGCACAGAAGATTAAATAAACTCCCCAAGGTTCACAGCTAGTAAATGTCAGATTTTAATTTAGGCTGAACAGCTCCAAGCCTAACCTTAGAAGCTATACTATGATTTCATTATTCCTTTATATCCTGTATCCATTATCCCTGTAACAACTATCTGAAGTGTACGTACCATTTCTCTCTTTTCAGATGAGGAAATGGAGCTTTAAGGGCTTAGGGAAATTAACAATCTGAAAATGAAATTTAAAAGGCAGTTCCATTTACAATAACATCTAAAAAACTTAAATACTAAAGAATAAATCTCACCAAGGAGGCAAGAGACTTGTATGCTAGAAACTACAAAACATTGATGGAAAGAAAGATTTTAAGAACCAAGTAAATGGAAGGATATCCTGTGTTCATGAATAGGAAGACTTAACATTGTTGAGATCTATAGATTCATTGCAGTCTCTTCCAAAACTTCAACATCCTTTCTCAGAAAAATGGAAAAGCCAGTCTTCAAATTCATGTGAAATTTCAGTGGGCCCCAAAAAGCCAAAACAATCTTTAAAAAAGAAGAACAAAATGGAGGACTCACGTGTCCTGACTTTGAACTTCCTACAAAGCTACAGTAATTAGGTGGTGTGGTACTGGCATACAGACAGACATGTATAAGCCATTGGGACAAATAGAACAGAAAGAAAGGTTCACATATGGGGTCAGTTGATTTTTAATAAGGATGCCTAGATCAGTGGGGAAAGCAAAGTGTTTTCAGCAAACTGTTGCTGGGAATACTGAATATTCACATGCAAAAGGATGAATTTGGACCTTTACCTTATAATATATATAAAAGTTGACTAAAAATTGATCAATAACCTAAACTTAAGAGCTAAAATTATTAAGCACCCAGAATAAACAATGGGGAAAATCTTCATGACATTAGATTTGGCAGTGACTTCATGGATATGATACCAAAAGCACAGGTAACAAAGGTAAACAAATAAGCTTCATCAAAATTTAAAACTTTAGTGCATTAAAAGACATAAGAAAGTAAGGGGGAAAAGCTATAGAATGGGAAGAAATATTTGCAAATCATGTGACTGATAAGAGATTGATATTCAGAATGTATAAAGAACTCCTACAACTCAACCAACAAAAAACTACCCAGTTCAAAAATAGTGAAAGGACTTGAATAGACACTTTTTCCAGAGAAGATGGGCAAATGGCCTGTAAGCACATGGAAAGATACCTACCATTGTTAGTCATTAGATAAATACAAATGAAAGCTACAGTGAGTCATTACTTCATATCCAGTGTGATGGCTGTGATAAAATAAAATGGAAAATAAAAAGCTGCACATCGGTGGGGTTGTGAAGAAATTGAACGCTTGTGCAGTGCTAATGGGAATATAAAGTGGTGCAGCTGCTGTGGAAAATAGCCTATCCGTTCTTCAGGAAGTTAAACACGGAACTACCTTGTAACCAAACAATTCCACTTTTAGGTTTATATCCAAAAGAGTTCAAAGCGGGGATGATAGCAGTGTTCATGGCAGCATTATTCACTATAGCCAAAAAATGAAAACACCCATCAGCCGATGAGTAGATAAACAAAATGTGGTGTCTGCATATAATGGAATGTTATTCAGCCATGAGAAGGAAAATTTTGATATATATTACACAACATGACTGGACTTAGAAAACATTATGCTTAAGTAAAACAAACCAGACCCGGAAGGACAAATATTATATAAGTCCACTTAATATGCAGTTGCTAGGATAGGCAAATTCATTGAGACAGAAAAGTAGCATAGAGGTTGCCAGTTGGATGTGGGAGTGAAAGAATGGGAAGTTGCAATTTAATGGGTTCAGAGTTTACATACAGATGATAAAGTTTCAGGTATAGATAGTGGTGAAGGTTGCAACAACATTGTGAATATATTTAATGCCACCAAATCGTACAGTTCAAGTGGCTAAAATGATCAACATATATGTTACATATGTATTATCATAATAAAGTTACCCCCCAGAAAAAGGAAATTTCCCAAAGAAATGGACCACAAATCCAAGCTGTCTGACTCCAAGCCCTCTTGGAAATAAAGAGGATCAGTTGTGCCTCTCTCCTGGATGTTTCTGAGGATCTACCCAAAATCAGGAATACCCAGAATAGGAAGTTCATGTTTTTGTATCTAAAGCAATTTGGTGTATCTGTCTGAGGCCCTAAAGTTTTTAAATCTAAACATTTCAGCTTAAGGGTTGACTCCTGGGGGAATCTGTCATTTTTTAGAAACATTTGTTTTTGTTCAGTATTAAAGGATAACAATTTTTAATGGCAAAATCATCACTGTTATACAGATATAAAATGAACACGTGTTAAAGATTTGAATGAACTCATTTATTAATGAGAGAACCAGTAAGGTTGATCTTAGTAAGGTCTGGTTCCATGGAGAATTCAAAACATAGACATCTATATAGGTGATCAGGAATGCTGAAATTAATTTGCAAAACCGGCTTCTTGAGAAAGGGAGAGGACAAAATCCTTTTTCATTTCTATGGACAGGAATCGTCTTTGTTACTGTTAGTTTCCTACAGCTTCCAGGAGAATAGCCGAAGGGCACCAAGACACAGCCTGGCGGCACACACTGGACAACTCGCCCAGTAATCTATGTTTTGCTCTTTTCCAAGTCTTTCGCGGTTTTTTCTGACAACAGTCATAGAAGGGAATGTGTATGTGATGGCAGATGAGTTGATTATTTTCAGTCAGGAAAAAATCATCTAACCTCCAAATTTGCCACCAGGCTGCTTGTCAAGGAACTCCTGAACTACAGGCAGCTTTCCTAAACCAGACTTCAGGTAGAACAACATGTGCCCTTGACCGGACATCCAGAATCCCAAGGCTGTCTGTGATTTACTGTGGACGTCAGGAGATTTGCTCAATCTTCCATCAGTTTCCTTGAGTATAAAATGAAGGATTGGACCAGACTTTTTACTTTTTGCCTAGTTCTTAAATTTTAATGGCTCGTGGTTCCATTCTGTATTTGAATTTCCTGACACTTCCTGAATTCTGCTAAGCCTCAGAATGAGATCGGGACGTTCTTGGGGACATCGTGTTAGTATGACAGGAACAGGTAGCATTTGTTCCTTTGGAGAATTAACCCTCTGTGTTCGAGTTAGCCCTGTTACTCGATTGCTGGTTGCAGTCAACAGTATTGTACACTCCATCCTCTCCTCCATCACTACCCCAAAGGAGTTAAAAAAAAACCAACAACTTTATTCATGGAAATGAATACTTCTTCTTTCATAATCTAGAAGAAGGGGTTCGTTTTATGTCTTTACCACAAAATGTAGCTTCTGAACTCATGAGAGTGAGCTGGAGAGTGTAGCATATGCTTCAAGTTAAGCAGAATATAGAGAATAATAAGTGATACCTGCAAGGTTCTGTCTTGAGTAAAGATGACTGTAGATAACCTGGGGCTGTGTGTGGTAGGGTGGGTTTTTGTTTCTGCCACGTTCTGGGGAGTACCTGTTGGTGTTGGTACCTGATCCTGGCCTCTGCTACTTTCACTTGGTCGGATCACTTGCTCAGAAACACCATTTGCTGCAAGATTTGTTCAAAAGGTGAGAAACTTTTTTTTAAATAAACAAGAAAGCCACTGGATTTTCCTGAGGTACCACACCTCTCTGTTCTTCTTCCTGTCTGCCTCTTCTCTTAGGACCTTCCTTTGTCCCTCCTTCCCACAGTGATTCTTTGGCTCTAGGGCTTGTTTATGTAAATCATGTTCCTCTGACAGGAAAAGTGATTGGGAAATATCACGTGTTCGTGTCCTGGTGACAGCTGCTTTGGAAGGCTGACACCCCCCCCCCCCCCGCCCCCCACCTCTCCCGCCCCAGAAGTTCTCAGCTATAGAATATCCTTCGGTAGTAGCTGTGGTGACATCGAGTTTCACCCTTGCTGTACCAAGGTCCACATTTGCTAGCAGAGCAGCTACCTTGCAGGTTCAGCCTCTGCTTATCTGTCACCTTCATGCCATTCAGCCCCTCGGTTATGCCCTGACCACCCCGGCTGTATCCTGAATTAGACTCAGGACGGGCTGATAATACTGATGAGAAACATGGGGCAGAGTCTTGAGTCTTGGTATCTTTTTCTATTTTCTTGAATAAAATAGAAAAAATAATTTATGTTATCCCCTACCGTCATGTGTGGTCAAAGCCCTGTCTGTGGGGCCCTGGGTGGGGTTGGGGTGCAGAAAGCATTTTGCTTTCTTCCAGTGAAATGGGCTATGGAGTAAGACATGTGGGTCTTAGAAGTCTGTGTTAAATACTGCTCTATATAATTCAGTTTTTCATTTATGCATAAGTAAGGCTTTTAGCATTATCAAATTCTCCCAGCAACTCTCTAAGGGTTACTATAATTGTTATGGTTTTACTGATTGGAAAACCAGATATGGAGAGGTAAAGTAGCTTTTTTCAAGGCCAACTAGGAAGACAGAGCCAAGATTGGAGACTTTTATTTATTGACTATCTCATCATGTAATCTTAACCTCGTAACTCAGGGAACAGCTTGTATTAACATTTTGAATTAAATAACCTTATTCTCATAGACATTTATATTAGTAAAATTCATGGCATGAGAAATTTTACCCCTCTCTTTCCTCCATTTGATGATGTTTCAAAAGGCTTTTCTTGCATCACTTAAAAACACATAGGGAAAAAAATTATCAAAAAAGAACACTTAGAAAGCAGTTTTAGTGACTGTATAGTATTTCATTAGATCCACGGCTGTACCACAGTTTATTTAATCATGCTCCTAATGTTGCGTCTTTATATTGGATCTAATTTTTGCTGTTAAAAATAGTGCTACAGTGAGTAGATTTGTTATCTAAGCATTTGTTTAAAGTTAAAGATAGGTTCCTGAGAAATAGAATCACTGGGTGTGAGATTATGAATATTTAGGAAACTTTCAATATATTGACAAATGGCCTTCCAGAAAGATTGAATCAATTTATATTTCCATAAGCAATAGTATTTGAGAAGATCTCTCCATTCTCTTTAATGTTGATCTTTGCCATTTCTTAAACTTTATTGGTTACTCTAATTTGGTAACCAGAAAATGTAACCTGGCTTCTATAATTTAAACTTCTTGGGCTTCCCTGGTGGTCCAATGGCTAAGACCGCAGTGCTGGGGACCTGGGTTCAATCCCTGGTCAGGGAACTAGATCCCACATGCCTCACTGCAACTAAGACCCAGTGCAGCCAAACAAATAAATAAAAATAAATATTATTTTTTAAAAAGCTTCTTGGTGAAATAATGTTTTTCATGTGACTGTTACCCATTTTTTAAGAACCACTGTTTTACCCCAGGATAAGGGCATAGAAGAAAGTGAACTGTGCAGTTCTAGCAGGAAGGATCTGTGGGACAGGGCCCTTGTTCTATTGTTGTTGTTTGCTGGGCCTTAGAAAGTCCGTCTGGCGTGAATGTTATGATCTGGGGCAAGGCCATTTATGAGTCCCAAGGACTCTGCCACTGTCTTCTCTTGGTGCTGATCCCTTCTGACAAGGGAGAACAGGGCATTTGAGTTGAGTACTGAAAGCTTATTCGAGGACTCAGGGTTCAGCTCTAACCTGGGCCTCATTCCTGGAATGGCAGGTTGATGAGATGACGTTTAATGAGGAATCAAAGTGTACACTCTGTGAAAATCCATTTCCTTACTCACTCTGTGTTACCCAAGGTGTAGTAGGGGCTTCCCTGGTGGCTGAGTGGTAAAGAATCCACCTGCCAATGCAGGAGACATGGGTTCAATCCCTGGGTCAGCAAGATTCCTGAGGAGGAATCTGAAGAAGGAGGAAATGGCAACCCACTCCAATACTCTTGCCTGGAAAATTGCATGGACAGAGAGGAGCCTGGTGGGCAGTAGTCCATGGGGTCACCGAAGAGTCAGACATGACTTAGCAACTAAACAACCACAACAATGGTGCAGTAGATGGTTCTTGAAATCCAGTGCCAGCCTGTCTTTTCTGATTAGCTGGTACAATTTCCTTGACATGAAGCTTTAGTTCTCTAGGCTTGTGTTCCATGATGGAACATTTCAAAGCACAGATTAGTTCTAAGTTTATTGCTTTTTCATCACCCAGCTGCTGTGCCTAGAACCTGGAGTGGATGGCCAACCTTTGCATTGTAAGGTCTAGTCGCATTAGAAGTAGCTCTCCCCACGCCCACCCCCTCTGTGCTCAAAGCACCGAATTCACTACTCCACTCAGAAAGCGATGGGATGTCCCAAAGCATTGATTACGTAAATGTGGATTGGCTTTCACCCATCCAGTTTTCCTTCCTCCTGTGATAGTGAATTCCAGGCTGGCAACTGTAATTAGATCTCAGGAAAGTCCGACACAAACACAACAGGCTAAAGAAGCTGGCAGCCTCTTCTAGGCATCAGCTAGAGTTTCAGAGCCCTTCATTCTTAGTGTACAGTAACCTTAGACAGCAGTGCTTTTTTTTCTGTGCATTAATTTTAATTAAGCATTGACACCTGCTTTCTGTTCCGCTCTGAGATCTGTGTGTAGCTAAACTGTTGATTCAAGTGCCTTCCCACCCTTGATCATTGACATTGCTGCAGACAGAACAGCAGGCAGAAAATCTCCCACGTGCCACTGAGTAACCCAGAAATTGCTCGATTTTGTGAAACAGATAAGTAAGCACTGTAAGAAGTTGGAAAGATCAGGGAAGACTTCTCAGAATGTGATTGAGCCAAAGATCAAGTGACATTGCAGAAGTAGGACTGTGAGATTATCTGTAAGTTAAGACCCACACTTGGGATACAGTGTGTGCATTGCACTTTGTGGTCACAGAGTTTTCTTTGTATAAAGTCAAGTAGCCAGCAAGTAGGAAAAAGTCTGAGCTGTTGTCTGTCTTCACTCATGATTCAGTCTTGAAGAGGAGCCCTGTAGGGTCCAGCAGGAGAGTAAGCCAAGAGAGGCCTTCACCCTGACGTCAGAACAAGGCCTCAAGACACAGGGGTCTTGGGGGACACTCCAGGGTGTGTCCAGTTGTCATTGGAGTCTAAAATTAAGGTCTAATATTATTAAACATATTCAGTAATCACTTGTGAAAAGAGTTAGTGGAAAACAATTCTTTTAAATTCATGAGGTATCAGAATAGAAGGATCGTAGCAAAACTAGAATAAATATATATGCATATACAATGTTTAGGTGACTTTACAATTATCATGTATTGTATGTTAATATATATAGTAATCATCTCCAGAAGGAAGGGTGTAGGTAAAGAAAGTAATAAAAGAAAAATATTTTTAAAACCCTTTGTGAGATAGAACAAGAGGTAGGAGAATTATGACAGAACTAAAGGAAAAGAAAAACAGGGAATGAAGCTGAATAGAGCCAGATATTTCCTGCATTTTTAAACCTCTTCTCATTTTCGGTTTCTGGCTATAGACGTAAGTAACATTTTTCTTTACTCAGATTGAAATTACAAAAACCAATAGGAAAGGTCTGCTAGGGCAGCTGGCTCCCGTTCCCCGATGTCTAATCCCTACCACAATGAGTCAGTCCTTCGACAAGATGTCAGCAGCCAGGGCTCTTAGGCAGGTAAAGGAAATGGTCCATTATTATAGGGGTTTCAAGCCAGGCTTCATGTTCTCTTACCAGGCACTGACAATTATGTTTGTTTTTATTGGAAAATAATAACCTTAGAGTTGAGCTGTATGTTTACGCAAGAGGCATTGCTTCTATGGGTTCTGTCATTTCCAAGTTCTCGTTGCCCGATAGAAATGGGACACCTGATGGAACTCCTCTGAAGAGGGACTTGAACAGTTTAAATTGTGTTGATTTCACAGAGAATTGTACACGTTGATCTATGCCTCTGACCCTTGAGTATCTGGCCTCTAAAGGCCATCCGTTGAGTAGTACCAGGCATTGCTCTCAGCTTAATATAATGGTTGAAAAGAAGACAGGCAAGGCTGCTGCTCTTCTGGGGCTTAGTCTTTAACAGGGGGAGATGAGGACAAACAAGTAAAAGTAAATGAACGGAGCAATGCACTGTGTCATCCTCAGGGGCTCTTGAAAGACTAATTCTTCTGTTGTGTTCCACAGATACGCAAGGTGAATTTTTGTGCCTTCATACATGTATAAAGGTGACTGAACTACTAGAAATCCACCGAGCTTGTTAGATGTTTACTGATAATGAATTTTCATCCTGCACATCTCTGAGTGTTCTTGGGTAAATTTTTCTCCCTTAGGTTGCAAAGAACACATCTTAGAAGATGGAAAATCCGACCCTGTCAGTGACACTACCGACTTGGCCCTCCCACCTGAAATGCCAATTTTGATTGACTTCCATGCTCTGAAAGACATCCTCGGGCCCCCTATGTATGAAATGGAGGTGAGCATTCTTGTTTCTTCATTGATACCCACCTGTTTACTCTGTTGGTTGCCTGATAGATTGGGGGAGAAATAGGTTTGGCTATTTGGTGAGGCTGAGCTGAATTTCGTCTTCAGATTGGAAACTTGTTTTCTCTCGAGTATTAAATGTTGGTACTTAATGTGATAATAGGGCTGCCCAGGTGGCACTAGTGGTAAAGAACTTGCCTAGCAGTGCAGGAGACCTAAGAGATGTGGGTTTGGTCCCTGAGTCAGGAAGATCCCCTGGAGGAGGGCATGCAACCCACTCCAGTATTCTTGCCTGGAGAATCCCATGGACAGAGGAGTCTGCCAGGCTACAGTCCTTGGGGTTGCAAAGAGTCAGACATGACCGAAGCGACTTAGCACAACACAACGTGATAATACATATGGCTTTAGCAGAGCCCCAGAGACCCTGGTGGGTGTTCTTTTAGAAACCCAGTGTGATTTTATTCTTTTCATTCAGTTCCATTTTAAGAACAGTGTCTCTGACTTTCCTCCTTAGAAATTCTATATTCCTATTTATGTGCCTTAATTAAGGATTCTTCCTCTGTGCTATCAAAGGCTTGGCAGAAGGCAGTAGGGAAACAGCCTAGTACATAATACCTAGAGACATGAACCTGGCTCTAGTGCAGACCAGATGACATCTTTCAGGATCTGTTCTTCCATCGTTATTACTAGTTCCTTTCAGGTTAAACCCACTTGCAAGTCCAGCTCTGTGTTGTCTTCTTTCCCCTAACCACCCCTCATAGCGGGACACCAAGCCATAAAGGCCTGGGAGCAGGACTGAGTCAAGGCAGCTGGGTGGAAATAGGCATTTGAAGCTGTGATTACTGAGGTATTGTGATGTATTTCACAGGATGCTTAGATAAGCTTTCATGAAGCAGTTACTAGAAAAATATGTACGTTACTACTGAACTTATTAGTATCTTTCTTCAGAAGCTTTCCCATCACCTTTTCTGTATAAAGGAAAAAAAAAATTTCAGACAATATATCTGGTAAGTTAAGCAGACGACAGTCTCCCATCCAGCATTTGAAACCACTACCAGTCAATATGATTTTCCTCACATCTTAAAACTGAGGGGAAATAGTTCCCAAAGCCATCTTGTTTATCTGTTTAAACTCTGAGCTGGCAATTCCGGAAAAATAAATGACCCAATCAAAAAATGGGCCAAAGATCTAAACAGACATTTCTCCAAAGAAGACGTACAGATGGCTAACAAACACATGAAAAGATGCTCAACATCACTCATTATCAGAGAAATGCAAATCAAAACCTCAATGAGGTACCATTACATGCCAGTCAGAATGGCTGCTACCCAAAAGTCTGCAAAGAATAAATGCTGGGGAGGGTGTGGAGAAAAGGGAACCCTCTTATACTGTTGGTGGGAATGCAAACTAGTACAGCCACTATGGAGAACAGTGTGGAGATTCCTTAAAAAACTGGAAATAGAACTGCCATATGACCCAGCAATCCCACTCCTGGGCATACACACTGAGGAAACCAGATCTGAAAGAGACATGTACACCCCAATGTTCATCGCAGCACTGTTTATAATAGCCAGGACATGGAAGCAACCTAGATGCCCATCAGCAGATGAATGGATAAGGAAGCTGTGGTACATATACACCATGGAATATTACTCAGCCGTTAAAAAGAATTCATTTGAACCAGTCCTAATGAGATGGATGAAGCTGGAGCCCCTTATACAGAGTGAAGTAAGCCAGAAAGATAAAGAACATTACAGCATACTAACACATATATATGGAATTTAGAAAGATGGTAACGATAACCCTATATGCAAAACAGAAAAAGAGACACAGAGGTACAGAACAGACTTTTGGACTCTGTGGGAGAAGGCGAGGGTGGGATGTTCAGAGAGAACAGCATTGAAACAAGTATACTATCAAGGATGAAACAGATCACCAGCCCAGGTTGAATGCATGAGACAAGTGCTCCGGCCTGGTGCACTGGGAAGACCCAGAGGGATGGGATGGAGAGGGAGGCGGGAGGGGGGATCGGGATGGGGAACACATGTAAATCCATGGCTGATTCCTGTCAATGTATGGGAAAAACCACTACAATATTGTAAAGTAATTAGCCTCCAATGAATAAAAATAAATGGAAAAAAGAAAAACAAAACTCTGAGCTGATCATTTAGCTAATGAACCTCTACAAAGCGATCAGCTACAAGAATAGAACACATTTACTCTTGACAGTAAATGTGGTCCTGAACAGTAGAATCAGAAACATTATTTTGCTTATTTGAATTCTTAAGATACTGTGGATTTAAATTTTGAAGTGTTGAAAGAAGTGGAGCAAAACTTATCTTGGTTGAGAAAGCTGTTTCCTGTTCCAAGTAAACCCAGTGATTTTGTGAGTGACGATGGAGACAGGTTCTGCTCCCGCACGTCCAAAGGGCTTTTTGCTCTTGGCTTTCAGAACAGTCTGTGTCAGTCATCCTTTGGGAATTTACACCAGAGCAGTTAATAAAAACAAAAGATGGATCCTTGTTTCTGTTGCATAGGCCCTTCTCTCCCAGCCACATCTGCTCCTGTTAGGTTTGGAAGCATTGCTGACATTCTTAGAGCTTTAGCGGAGAAAGAGCCAAAGGACAGAAAAGAGAAATTTTATAAACACTGCATAACAGCTCTGTTTGATATCATTACAAAAGTGGTTTTATTTTTCTTGTAGCATCTGAGCTATTACATATGAACACTTTTACCAACATGAATCCTGTAGCCATTTTCCCATCTATAAATAGCATCTTAGAATAGAAGGTCTGGTGTCTGGGAGCTTGGAACATTTTGTTCATCTTTCCACAGCTGAGAGAATTTATGCTGGTGCAGGGGGTTTCTTTCTCTACCTCTAGTGGTCTGATGACTATCACCCTCTGCCTCAATGTTTCATCTATGAAATAAAGATTTATGGAACATTTCTTTATTATCCACAAGGGCTTTCTTTGTGCTCGGGGTCATCCATTTTACACACAGGAAAAACCTTAAATGAATCATGCAAAGTCACAGAAGGTGCAGTTAGTGAAGCCAGTCAGCCAACTCAAATCCAGCATTCTTTCCACTCGCCTGCAATCCCTGCAGCCAAGTCGATCCTGCCCTTTTCTCTCTGCTGCGAAAGAAGTGGTTGAAGTACAGGAATGTAACATAAAGGCATACCTGCTATACCTCAGAGTTTCAATTCTTACCAACTATGGTGCTCTGTGTTGGACTGGGAGGTGTAAATTATAGAGTTGCTAGAAAATAGAGGAGTTCTAAAGTCCCGGGAAAAGGATACGGCGTGAAGAGCAGGGAGCCTGGGAAGAGGCCCTGGACAGTGAGGGTCCCGTAGGAGAAGAGGAGGCTTCACAGCAGAGAGAAACAGAAGGAGCAGGCCACCAGCTAAGAGCAGGACACGGATGCGGTGCTGCCACGGAAACTGAAGAGAGAACTGTCTGAGGAAGGGGGAACGTGTGGGCGGGTTTGCTGTCTGTGTCCTGGATCTGACCGCGTGGAGGGTGTGGGCGACCTTGACGGAGCAGGTTCACAGGGAGGGATGGGGTGTGTGAAGAGGGTCTGGACGGTGGGAAGTAGAAGGAGGTTGCCGGGAATTCCTTCTGCCGTTTGACTGCGATGGCTGCACACAAGTGAGGTGGCTGGAAGGGACAGTGGAGGTCAGAGGGAGGGGGTTACATATGGCAGCCTGTTTGCTAATCAGAATAATCCCATAGAGTTGGACTGAGTTTGCTGGAGAGAGAGGTGGTACCGTAGGAGCAGAGTCTCTGGGAAAGTGCTATGGGAGGAGGTATCTGTGATGAGTATCCCTTGTGTGACAGATGATGGAGAAAGGGCCAAGGAAGAGATGATAACGCTGGAACAAAGGCATGTCTCAGTGCCCAAGGAGAGCAGTGAAGCTGTGACAGAGCTGGTGTATAACATGAGGATGGTAGAGTTGGTGGTCTTGAATACAAGTGAGCTGGAAGGATAAGAAAGTGAGTGGTCAGGGAAGGTAGTGGTGGAATTCAGATTTCAGAGGTTGTATGGCTTCTCTTGGCAGTCAGAACTGGGAAAAGGGTGACTGGGTTAGGTTGAGGAGTATGTTTGGCGGGGTCAAGGGGGTGCTTAGAGACAGAGAAGCCAGGTTGCATGAGTCTCAGGTACTTGCTGAAGACACCCAGGATGATAGCAGGACTCAGGGTGGTCAGGAAGGAGAAGAGTGGTTTTGAATATGGAAGGAAGTGAGCAGAGAGTGAAGATGGGAAAGCCAGCCACCATAAACAGGACTTAGCAGGAGGAGGAAGAGGCCTGTCACTCACAGGGATGAACCCCTCCCCCTGGACTGTGCTGGCGTCATCTGATGCAAGGGAGTAATTATGTGTAGGTTTTCAGAAGCTGGTGAGTTAATGTTTATAAAGTACCCCCCATAGTACCTGTGTGGATGCATTTGTGCAGTCATGTTTGACTCCTTGTGACCCCATGGACTCTAGCCCATCAGGCTCCTCTGTCCATGGGATTTCCCAGGCAAGAATACTGAAGTGGGTTGCCATCTCCTTCTCCAGGGGATCTTCCCAACCCAGGGATTGAACCCGAGTCTCCTGCATCTTCTGCATTGGCAGGCAGATTCTTTATCACTGTCCCACCTGGGAAGCCCACCATAGTGCCTAGTACATGCTAAAAAAAATGAACAAATACTAGTTTGTGCAACCACCGTGCACCCTAAAAACACATAGACCCATGTCTAGTCACAAAACTAAAAGTCCCTGTGACTTTCATTATAAGCTTCGTTATTATTTGCTTTAATAACATGACCATCCCTTACTGTGCTTTCAGTTCAGTTCAGTTCAGTGGCTCAGTCTTGTCTGACTCTTTGCGACCCCATGAATCGCAGCATACCAGACTTCCCTGTCCATCACCTACTCCCAGAGTTTACTCAAACTCACATCCATTGAGTCAGTGATGCCATCCAGCCATCTCATCCTCTGTCGTCCCCGTCTCCTCCTGCCCCCAATCCCTCCCAGCATCAGGGTCTTTTCCAGTGAGTCAGCTCTTCGCATGAGGTGGCGAAAGTATTGGAGTTTCAGCTTCAGCATCAGTCCTTCCAGTGAACACCCAGGACTTAGCTCCTTTAGGATGGACAGGTTGTATCTCCCTGCAGTCCAAGGGACTCTCAAGAGTCTTCTCCAACACCACAGTTCAAAAGCATCAATTCTTCGGCGCTCAGCTTTCTTTATAGTCCAACTCTCACATCCATACATGACTACTGGAAAAACCATAGCTTTGGCTAGACGGACCTTTGTTGGCAAAGTAATGTCTCTGCTTTTTAATATGTTGCCTAGGTTGATCATAACTTTTCTTCCAAGGAGCAAACATCTTTTAATTTCATGGCTACTGTGCTTTACTTTTATTGAAGATGAGTCTGCAAAAATATGTTAGTACCAAAAAACGCTACTGACCTAGCAAACTAACAGTGGAGAGGAACGACAGGAAGGCACACTTCTGCTTGTGTTACATTCCTTTAGAATTCTCTCAGCAGGTTGAAAAAGGAGTTCCTGAACAAATGAGAAACTTCGTCTAGATTTCAAATTTAGGAACAGTATCATTAGTCACTTTTTCATATGCAATAACAAGATCAGTTAAATCCACTTAAAAAAAAAGAAAAGATCTCCCTGTGTTATGAGATTTTAAAAATAGGAGAGAGTGAAGCAGATGCTTCTCAGATCACCTCCTCAGGGCAGGCCTGGATCCAGATACGGAGGATTTAGGAGGGGCCCAGCTGTTGAATCTTACTGAGCTAGTCAGTTATGAGATTGCTATTAATAATGGTAAACTTGGTTATGATTACTTTTATTGATTATGTGAACCTCTTTGGGGTGAGATGAGAATCTTACTTTCATTATCCTAGTGAAGCCAAGAGAAGCTTCCACATGATTAGATACACACACACACACACACACACACACACACACACACACACACACATACATTTATGTATATATCTGCATATTGGATATACATACAAATTAGATACATTATGTAAATATTATACAATCCTGCAGTTCATACTCCCCTCCCCCAAAAAAATACCAACATATGAAGAGTTCCTGTATACCTCTGAGGATCGCAGTCTTAATCCCACAGACTGCAAATATGGTGACTCAGTCAGAAGAACACATAAATTCTAGGGTTTCCAGGATGCATTTGATTTTCAGCCTCAGAAAACCGGTCATCCAAGCCATGAGTGTGTTTTGTCCAGTCTGCTAATCCTGACAATCTGTCATCTGAGCATTTGTGACTCCATTCATGAGTATGAAAGCCTCCATGGTGTATGAAAAGTCCTTATCCAGATGTCACTACCCTTAGAAAAAAACAGGGAAGGGAGCAAAAATAGGGAAGAAGAGACTAGACATGGCGATTTTAAAAAGCATCCTGAATAGAATGCATCCACAGGTGAATTCCAGGCGATCCCATCCATGTGCTTCCCTTGCAGGCAGACACAGTCCGCTGCTAGGAATAACCAGGGTGTGTAAACACCAAGGAAATGCCCAGAGTCATGGTAGTAAGTTCGTCCTCCATCCCTCCGACGCAGACCTGCCATGTCCCGCAGCCCCATAAGGCTGCACCGACGCTGCGGTCGCCTGGCCCACCACCAGTCACCGGTGCCAAGGAAAGGCCTTCCTCACCGGAAGCGTCTGAGAGCGGCTGGCTCTCGGCAGCACTGGTGTCGGGCCAGACAGCGCTGTGTCACGCTGCTTCCAGGGCGGACCCCAGGGCCCCTCCAAGCGAGACGCTGCCGAAACGCATCTGCAACTAGAAAAATCAGATATTCCTCCAAAGGCTTTACGGAAGTTGGCAGATGGAGAGCTGCTGTGGGGACAGCATAAAGCATGCTGTCTGAGCTATAAAAGAAACCGGCGTGTGCTGTAACCATCACCGTGGGGCAAACCTGCGCACGTGCCACAGCCGTCTGACAGCGCAGGCTTCGTGTTTAGGAAGGCGCCCCGCTCGTCTGGAGAGAAGGCCCACGATATTATCCTGTCTTGAGTCCTTGGCACATGCTGGCCTCTCTGCCGTGAAAAGGTATCCTGGCCTTTTTCTGCCCAGCAGACACCTGCCCCAGCTCCCCAGACATGGGCCCTCGCCTCTGCAGGGCTCTCTGTAGACAAGCACTGGCTCGATCCTCTTGTTGCACTCCCCGTGCTGGGAGATTAGCGGCCCCTTATTCTTTGTGGTTAGGCAGGTAGTCTGTCGCGGCCCTGAGGTTTTGGCTTGCTATCCCTGTGATCTGTAATGGAGCCTGGCGCCAGATGCTAGTAAAGCCCCGACAGACGAAGGAAAAACTGCATCCCTCCAATGGCCGCAATAGTAACTAACCAGGTGTTAAAACTGCAGGTGTTGGTCCAGGCTTGGAAGGGTCACAAAGAGTTGCGTGTATTTACTATTTCAGTCAAATATCAATAAATATCACTATTGAGTTCATAAAGAGGAAAGAACAGAGTGAAATTGGCAGTGATTAGATGCTCAAATGCTTAAACACTGCTATCACTGAAGTGTTAGGAATGCAGCCATACTTTATAAGACATACCCTATCATTAACTTTATTAAATATTTTAAACATCTCCTCAGTTTGCATATATACATGATTGATAGAATTGTTACAGAAGAAACTGACCGTTTCTTTGAACAAGCTTTAGTTAACAGATAAAGGAAACTGAAGCACCAGTTTGAAGGGAAATTGAATGACAAATGAACTTGAGATACTCGTGTTCCACTTTGACATTGGAGGGAAAAATGTTCTAAGCATCAAGCTGAGGCCTGGCTTACCTAATATAATTGATGATTCCACAAAACAGTAGTGGAGTTAGAAACTGGTAGCAAAGCACCAGTAGATACCATTTTGAAATTATTGTGTTGAATCTCGTTAGGGAATTCTATAAAATATAAATTGTTCTATACACAGTTTAAGATGGCTGGGAAACTGCATTCAGGAGCAAGAAAGAGCATATATCTCATCTTTTCAATTCATATTTACTTGTACTCATTATTTCTGAGGGAAAAATACATAGAAAATGGATGCTTGGTAGTTAGAGAATTGTTTATTTCAGAACAAATGACTTTGAAGAGTATGACTCCAAGTTCTTGAGTTACAGATTCTTTTTTTTTTTTTTCCTCCAATATATAATACTATATATGGTTTGGGCTTCATGGGGTCTTAACTGTTGCACTCTTCATGGTGGTGCGTGGGCTTCTGTCTAGTTTAGGCGCGAGGGCCCAGTGGTGCTGCGGCATGTGGGATCTTAGTTCCCCGACCAGGAATCGAACCTGCGTCCCCTGCATTGAAGGGCTGATTGTTAACCACTGGACCACCAGGGAAGCCCCTGGATTCTTGACTTGTCTTAGATGGCTATTATTAGCCTGATCACGAGATTCTCGGTTTGATAGCAACTCCTGCCCTCAGTTCTCCCACCCCTGTATGTTGTTGAGTTACACAGATTTGTCACTAGTCCCATTTTCAGGTTAATTTTAGAACACTTGCCATCAAGCTAGAATAAAGTGATTATGAGCCTGGATGGTTTTGGTTTGGCCGAGTGCACTTATCTACCCTCCTGCCTGTCAGTGAACTGTGTACCAGTTACTTCTACCCAGAGCAGCATGACTCCCCAGTAAATGGAGAGTGCTGGAAACTGGCTTGGGTTTCTTGAAGCAACGTGATAATCAGCATGAATCTTACTCTTGATTCTTTGGGCACATTATTTTGACAAGATGAGTTTTGAGGATTTAGCTATTTTTAAAAAGTGGGATTTGTTCTTGTTACAGCTAACAGTTGTGCAGTATGGCTTTTTCTGTTAAATTAGCACAGGATTAAGTATATTGAGGATAATTGTGTAGGGCTGGTTCGGGTCACTCAGCCCTGGAAAAGAGCCAGGCAGTAAAAACAGGAACCCCTGGCAAGTTCCCGCCCACTAGGTGTCGTTCAGGTATAGAGCATTGCTTTTATATTAGCAGGAACAAGCCTTGTGAACTCTTATAAATAGTTGTTTCTGTGTTTTCCGTAAACAGTACTGATCTTCTGCACGTTGTTCTTTTGCTTCTTTCTCTTTGAATAGATACAGAACAGGGCAGGTGCGAGGTGAGGTCCATGGTGCACAGCGTCAGCTCAGCCACCACTGCAGCCTGGCCTTCCCAGTGTCTAACTTCTCATTAAATACAAAATTAAAATTGTAAACATAAAACCAACTTTAAAAATAGGCTTTTATGGTCACTATTAAAAAAAGTGCCCAATAGCTTCAAAGGATTTCACACATCCATTTAAAATCAGGATTTTCGGCATCTAAGCCCCTTGGAAAAGGAGGGAGCATCCGCCAACCAGCCCTTTAACTGGAAACTCATCCTATAGATTCTGCTGTACCTTAGAGAGAAGGTTACCTCTCAGTGGAAAAATCTCATGTTTGCATTAGTGCTGGCGTGATATATTGTGCCCAGTTCCTCTAACATGCATAGCTTCTATAGGAAAAGAAATTTGGAGGCTCAGCATGTGCAATAAAAGTTAACATGATTGTTTTTCAACTGTTACTTTTTATATGTTTTCATAACTTGGATGTGGTAACCTCTGGTGAGTGACACGATCAGTTTGAGATGGCATTGAGGGCTTATTCTCAACACTAGTGAGGGACTGAGCGGATTTGTTGATCTAATATAGATTGCGATGTCTTGGGTTTGTTCAGATTTACATGGAGAGCTTCTGGGGATAAAAAGACAAGGCAGTGAGGCAGCACGGTGCCTCCGAGCACAGAGTATCCAGGACACTGTGAAGCAGCACTTAACAGCATCTCTGCAGCGATAAGGAAAAAGCAAAGATGAGTGGCAGAGAAGTGCAACCCAGGGGTTTTAATAAATACCTTCACACTTGGCCTCTGGAGCTAACACTTCTCAACAGCGTGTTTAAAAAGACGGTAGCAATTTCATGATTGCCTGCAATGAAGTTTGGCACTGGAGTGTTTTTTAAATATGCAGCTTAATAAAAGTACTGAGGTAAATAAAACGATTGTGTTTGTTCCTTGAAAATTAGGGCATGTGGTGCTTAAGCATCGAAGTCATTCATACATACTTTAAGGTAAAACTGTTTCTGATAAATGCCAAACCTCTTGATTTGGCAGAAAGCCTGTGTGGCTCTAAGTCGAGCGCAGTAATAAGTTCTTTGAGGTGCAGCGTATGCTCAGGTCCTCTGAAGGGGAGCCCGCCTTTGTGATTAGGTCAGCCTGAAAAGCATTTGGCTGTTGTTGACCTTACTGTTCATTGTCCTTCTTTCTGCCAAGGTGTCTGAGCGTTTGAGTCAACCAGGAGTGGCGATCGGTTTGGCTTGGACTCCCTTAGGCGGGGAAATCATGTTCGTGGAGGCAAGCCGGATGGATGGCGAAGGCCAGTTAACTCTGACCGGCCAGCTGGGGAACGTCATGAAGGAGTCTGCACACCTCGCCATCAGCTGGCTCCGCAGCAACGCCAAGAAATACCATCTGACCAACGGTGAGTGGTCCGCCCCGCTGCTGCGGCGGGGGTGGGGGGCATGCTCAAAGCCGTGGGCAGAGAAGAGCCTTGGGCTCGTGACCCAGGTGGTGTCCCACAGTTCTGAAACAGAGATAAAGGAGAGCTTTAAATGATCACTTCCACCTTAAAGCACAGACCTTTGCTTTTGAACTGCAGTGGAAATTCTAGTTCCCAGTTGAGGACTGTTTGACTGGAACCTGAGCTGGAAACTGATTCCAAGAGTTTGTTTTGTTTTTCCTTCTACTTAGAATAGAATGAAGCTGTTCTTCCACACCCCCACTTACACTGCCCACTAATATTTTGAAGGATTTATTTACCCCAAACATTCATTTTTATCTCTTTGATTTTCTTTTTTCAGAGAAAGAGAAAACCAGTTTAATTTTTCTACATCAAAATCTTTTTTTCCTTTCTTAAAGCTTCTGGAAGTTTTGATCTTCTTGAGAACACAGACATCCATCTGCACTTCCCAGCTGGAGCTGTCACAAAAGATGGACCATCTGCTGGAGTCACCATAGCAACCTGTCTGGCCTCACTTTTCAGTGGGCGGCTGGTGCGTTCAGATGTAGCCATGACTGGTGAAATCACACTGCGAGGTCTTGTTCTTCCAGTAAGTATGAAAAAGCCTATTTATATGTTTTTCTTTTAATTTTTTAATTTAAAATGTTTATTAATAGTATTTTAAAATCTAAATTAATAGTGGTTTGCCATCTTCCTATAAATGGCTTAGTTTTACATACATATTTTTTATATCTGCAATTCAGATTTTAACATTTTGATCAAATAAAGGAAAAACTGACGATTTTCCCCATGTTTTCCCTTCCACTAAAAAAAAAAAAAAAAAAAAAACTTGTTGACAGGAGAAAGACACCAGTGTGGTCACCAGAAATATTAGCTGTTCAGATGAAGATTGGAGGCTTTGTTCTAGTTAATGAATTGTTAAATATATAGCACATGTGTGAAATAGGATGGTGGCTGTGTATTTTATTTTGGCTGCACGGGTCTTCACTGCAGCGCCTGGGCTGCTCTTGTGGTGGAACATGGGGAATGCATGGGCTTGGTAGTTGTGGCTGCAAGCTTAGTCACCCCAGGTGGCATGTGGGATTTCAGTTCCCTGACCAGGGATCAAACCCATGTCCCCTGCATTGGAAGGCTGATTCTTAACCACTAGACCACCAGGGCAGTCCTGGACAGTAGCTGTTTTTAAACTTTCAGCCCAGTTCTCACCTTTGAAATTCCTTTGAGACCTCCTGTCCTCCTATAGATAATTTAGATTACTGTAATTGATAGATTGGTAGAAAAATTTATAGAAAAGAAGTAGTACAAAATGGAAGTTTGTAGTAAAGACTAGCCATTCTTAATTGCTAAATGTTGAAAAAGTTCTGTACATACGAGGCTTTGGGGTTCCAGCTTACATGGTAACTACTTACAAAAACACTGAAAAATGCATAAAACTTGAGAGATCATTTAGAGGTTTAAGTCATTAGATAGCAGTACCACTATACATTAAAGTTTTGGCAGATTTAATAGCAAACTGAGAAGAAAAGAAATGTCCTTTATTCTGAGAACACCTCTGTTTTAATGAAGTAATGCTGAAAGTAGGTCATAGACTCACCAATTAAGATCACTAACAATGCTCTCAATTCTCTGGGTTTTTAAATTTAATTCAACCAGGAAGTCATATCCTAAACTGTATTTATGTTCTGTACTCAAAAGGAATGTTGATCTCTTTTCTTCACATTGCCTCGGAACTATTGCATTTCTAGTGGCTTGTGGTTAACACTAGCTGCACTACTAAAAGGAAATGAGCAAGTGCTTTAGCAACCATAAACTCTGTAGCTTCCTTGTTCAAAACGGTAAGCCAAGTGAAGGAATGAATGTTAATGGTCAGAAATGAGTGGGGAGCCATCAGCTGATAGTTCAGCCAACTTCTAGAAGATAGAAGTATCCCAACTGATGTAGCAGGATTGGAGATAGAGACATTCTTCCCAGCAGGAACCTGGTGAGAAGCACTGGCTCAGAGCCAGAAGGTTCAGACCAGGAGAACAGGAAGGGGATGGGAGACAAAAACCAGGGCATTCATTGACATCTCCACAGAACAAATGTCTCTTCGGCTTGGTCCCCTGCACTCAGAGCACATCGCACCCAGGCAAAGGCTTCCCCACCCCCAGGGGAGGACAGCCACAGCAACTCTGAGGAAGCCTTCAGTTTTAAACTATTACATGAGACATGGAGAGAAGCAGCAGCATTTAAGAAAAAGACCTGCTAAGGCTAGAGAAAACATAATTCAAGAACAGAGGATAAGACAAAGCTCTTAAATTTAAAATGATGGTTTTAGGGATTGCTCAAAGAACTAGTCAGAAAAAAATAGAAACAATCTTGACAGATCCAGCATCTTAACTAAACTGAGAAAGTGGAATAGAACAAATTGTCAAGGAAATAATGGGGCATTTCCTAGAATTGAAGACTGTGTTCAGTTTGAAAGGACCTAAGAAAGATTGAAAGGACCAACTCAGGAAAAGGATTGCATCTTCATGACTTTCCAGTTCATCAAGGACAAAGCTTACTCATTGACGACACTAGATATATATACAGCATTGACGACACTAGATATATATACAGCACCTTCAAGACCCTGAGAGAAAATGATTCTTAATCAAGTCTTGTATACACAGCCTTCAGTTCAGTTCAGTTCAGTCGCTCAGTTGTGTCCGACTCTTTGCGGCCCCATGAAGCGCAGCATGCCAGGCCTCCCTGTCCATCACCAACTCCTGGAGTCCACACAAACCCATGTCTATTGATCAGTGATGCCATCCAACCATCTCATCCTCTGTTGTCCCCTTCTCCTCCTGCCCTCAATCTTTCCCAGCATCAGGGTCTTTTCCAGTGAGTCAGCTGTTTGCATCAGGTGCCCAAAGTATTGGAGTTTCAGCTGCAACATCAGTCCTTCCAACGAACACCCAGGACTGATCTCCTTTAGGATGGACTGGTTGGATCTCCTTGCAGTCCAAGGGACTCTCAAGAGTCTTCTCCAACACCACATAGACAGCCTTAGTGTCAGTTAAATGTGAACACAGAATAGACATTGCCATACATTCAGGGAATCAGTTCATCGCACACTCTTTCTGATGAAGGTATCGTGAAAGTGTAGTTCGGCAGCATAAAGAAAAAGCCTGGAAAGAGAGCGACAGTGCGATAGGATGGTAAAGTGCGGCAGGTGGGAGACAGCTTCCAAGAGCTGCCTCCAGGGATTATCTGTGTGTGGTACCTACTGCTGCATACACACCACCCCAAAACAGTAGTTATTCTTGGTTTCTGTGGGGCAGGGATTCAGGAGAGGCTTAGCTGGGCTCTTAGTGTCGTCACTATACCAGCCCGGGCTGTCATCTGAAAGTTGACTGGGGCAGGGGCATCTGCTTCCGTCGTGGTTCACTCATGACTGCAGATTGGTCCTGGTCAGCAGGAGGCCCTGGGTCCTCATTTAGAGCCTCTCCCTAGACAGCTGGGGTGACCTCAGACACCTGAGCTACCTATAAACAAGATTGATGTGAGTGTACAGAGAGGAATAGAAATATAAAAGGGAGTCATGAACAGAAGAGGTGCTCATACCTGTCAAAAATTTAGAATTTTCCAGAAAAAGTTTAGAATTTTCCATTAATAGGATTTAGTTTGATGCTAATTGAAATGTAAAGAATATACTATTAACTTTTTAGTGGCTTTGTCAGCTCAAGCTCTAACGAAGTGGAAGATGATTTGGATGTTTGAACATAGCAATGAAAGGTGGGTCAGGGTTTATCTCGAGACCTGAGGATGATCATAAATAAACCTTCCAAACGTTCTTCTCTCCTTACAGGTGGGTGGCATTAAAGACAAAGTCCTGGCAGCACACAGGGCGGGACTGAAGCGGGTCATTATTCCTCAGAGGAACGAGAAAGACCTTGAAGAAATCCCAGCCAATGTCCGGCAGGATTTAAGTTTCATCACAGCAAGCTGCCTGGATGAAGTTCTTAATGCAGCTTTTGACGGTGGCTTCACTGTCAAGACCAGACCTGGTCTCCTAAATAGCAAATTGTAGCCCAGATCGCAACAGAATTTTATTGTTAGAAAGTGCCAAAAGGTACTGACATGATTTTATTCGCACCAATAGGGGTAAAGCAAAATGTCCCTAATTTGTGAACATAATCACAGCAGTAACAAGCCTCACTCAAGTGGTGGCTGGTGTTTATTACAGAAATGTTAATTTAATAAATTGATTAAATTGGAATTGAACTCTTGTCTTGAATGGGCTTATTACTGTCCCTGGCAAGTTACAGAACAGTGGTTTTCTTGTGGTTCCAAACAGAAGCCTCTGTATTACCTGAGAACTTGTTAGAAATGTGAATTCTCAAAACCCATCAGCAGACCTTCTGAATCAAACTCAGGGGATGGGAGCCAATCTGTACTAAGCCACCAGGTGATTCTGGTGTGTAGTCAAGGTCAGGAAACACTGGGATAGACCATTACGTTAGCAGATGCATCTATGGACTTTATTGGACCCTGAAAGCAATCAGAAGGGGAACTGAGCAAAGGTGAAACTATAGCCAACTATTGGTCTTTGTGGAACATATCCAAGTGAAGCAAACTCTGATGAGGTCTACACATCCCAGTACAGGCCCCTTCCTTGCTGAGGGGAGTAACAGTGGCCTGTGTTGGCTCACATGACAAACACCGACCCTGAATGTCTGTGATCTTAGGAAAAGTAACCAGAAGGAGGCAGCTGTCCGTCTGGGGAGGGTCCCTATGCTTGGGGTCCTGACTCCTGCCACCTCCCCTCCTGTTCCTTGTTCCCTGTGCCAAGGCCCAGTCCTGGTAGACCTCTGGTAGACGTGTCTTCTGTGACTCAGTCCAGGATATGGGTCTTTTGAGATACGGGTCTTGGACTGAGTCACAGGAGAAGACAAGTCTACTAGAGGAAGCCTACCAGGGCTGGGCCCTGGCACAGGCGAACAAGGAACAGGAGGGGAGGTGGCAGGAGTCGGGAAAAGACAGGCGGGAGACACAGGAAAAGACCCTGATGCTGGGAAAGGCTGAGGCAGGAGGAGAAGGGGATGACAGAGGATGAGATAGTTGGATGGCATCACTGACTTGATGGACATGAGTTTGAGCAAGCTCCCGGATTTGGTGATGGACAGGGAAGCCTGGCGTGCTGCAGTCCATGGGGTCACAAAGAGTTGGACAAGACTGAGTGACCTGAACTGAACCGAGATATGGGTAACTTCTACGTACTAGCATTTGAACTTACTGTATCTTAGTTTTCCTTACCTTTAAAATGCAAATAATTGTATTCCGCAGTCTTACTGTAAAGATAGTTAGAATACAATATAAAACAATGTTGAGCAATTTCTAATCATCATTCCAGCCAGTAATGGATTTTAGAATCTTATTATATACAAAATATAACTGAAAGAGACTTGTAAAGATACTTTGAAATTTCTTGGATAAGAATGTGTTAGTTGCTCAGTCGTGTCTGACTGTTTGCAACCCCATGGACTGTAGCCCACCGGGCTCCTCTGTCCATGGGATTCTCCAGACAAGAATACTGGAGTGAGTTGCCATTCCCTTCTCCAGGGGATCCTCCTGACTCAGGAGTCGAACTCTTTTCTCCTGCATTGCGGGCAGATTCTTTACCATCTGAGCCTCTAGGGAAGCCCTGGATAATAAGGTATACAAATTACCCAAATACTGTGCTCAGACCTGGTAATAAAAATCTGAAGGTGTTCTGGGAAGACAAGTCCAGATCTGGGACTATGGCCAGTGGTAGCAGGCACCAGGAATTTTGAAAACATGTCATTTACTATCTTATCACTACTATGAATGTATTATTTCTGCTCAATCATCTTATAAGGTAGGAAAAGAAACTATGATACTTGTTTTCAGCAACCAGAGGGAGCTAATCCATACCCAAGTTGCTCTGCCTTGTCCCACCCAGAAGTGCAACATAGCACACTTTAAAAGTGGGGGTTCTCTGTATCCTTCCTCAAGCGTTCTGAGCGTGCGATTGTGCTGGCGCTCTAGCAGCAGCAGGGCATCTTCCATGCCCTCTGACTCTGAGCATGGCTTTCCTTCCTAAAGGAGCTGACCAAGAAAATCTGTATGTGTCTGAAACTAACAGTATGACCTTCCATTTCTCTAGCATTGTTTTCAGTTTGTTATTTTAAATCTAAGCTTTTACTTTTTAAAAGTTATGGCAAATTTATTTACCATTTTAACTTAAAAGTGTATATGGGGTTGTTAATTACACTAATGTACAACCATCACCACTATTATCCAAAACTTTTTCATCATCTTAAACTGAAACTCTGTGTCTATTAAAAATGTAACTTCACATCCCTTCATTGCCCAGGCCCTGGTAACCACTATTTTGTCTCTGAATTTGCCTATTCTAAGTACCTAATGTAAGTGGAATCATAATAAATATCTACCTTTTTGTGTCTGGCATATTTCACTTAGCATGTTATCAGTGTTTATCCATGTAGGATGTATCAGAATTTCATATCTTTAAGACTGAATAATTTTCCATTGTTGGACATACTACATTTTATTCATTCATCTTTTTTTCTGCTTCTAGGCTGTTGTGCTATGAACGAGTGTACACAGCACTTGTCTCTTTGAGTCTGTTTTACATTCTTTTGGAAAGATGTTTGAGGAACCCAACTCATGTTTCCCACCACAGCTGCATCATTTGGCATCCCCGCCAGCAATACACCAAGGTTCTTATTTCTCCACATCTTGCCAGCACTTGCTTGCAGTATTTTTTAAGAATTATTTTGGTTGCACTGGGTCTTCTTCACTGCGCTTGAGGCTTCATCTAGCTGCAGTGTGCTGGCTTCTCACTGCAGTGGCTTCTCTTGTGAAGCACAAGCTCTAAGCGCACAGGCTTCAGTAGTTACGGCACAGGCTTAGTTGCTCCACAGCATGTGGAATCTTCTCGGACCAGGGACCGAACCCTGCATTGGCAGGCAGGTTCTCATCTGCTGTACCACCAGGGAAGTCCTATTTTCATTATTGGTAATGACCATCCTGAGGGTATGAAGAAGCATCTCATGGTTTTCATTTACATTTCCTTAGTGACTAATAATATTTTTTTCTTTCTAGCAATGTTTCTGTTTCCCATAGACCCCCCTTATGTCAGCTGGGTTTTTTGAGAACTGCTAACTTAAATTCCGGTTCAGCAGGCCTACAGGCAAAGGCTTGTTAATCAATGTATTTATCCAGTGCTCTCATGCTTTTTATGCATGGGCTTTAAAAATTTTCGAGTATTAAAACTATATAAAACTTTTAAGTGCCTTGGAAACCAAGAAATTTTATACTGCTTGAGGCACACATGCTTTTTACTTTGCTCTGCCACTTCTGTTTTGAACCTTACTGCAAACCATGTCAGACATCTTTAGTGCTTTTAATCATCTATATGCAAATACAGTGGAAGATGCCATCACAGTGAGTGAGCCTTTTTAACATCTATTTACACATCATTGGAAGACCCCAATGCTGGGAAAGACTGAAGGCAGAAGGAGAAGGGGGCGACAGGATCAGATGGTTGGGTGGCATCACCAATTCAGTGGACATGAACTTGGGCAAACTCTGGGAGATGGTGAGGGACAGGGAAGCCTGGTGTGTTTCAGTCCACAGGGTCATGAAGAGCTGGCCATGAGTTGGCAACTGAACAACACACATACTGGACCATAGTTAAGGTCTTCTGACTATGTGAGTGGTATTTAAAAGATTAAACATGTCTGAATTTTTCTAAATAAGGGGAGGTAAAAAAATAGGTTTCTTTTCTTCCCTTGACATTAGTCAAGATTTGCTTTCTAGCACAGATGTCAAAGTACAGATCATCTTCACAAGAAGAATGGAGTTGTAAATTCATTTCCATTTCCAGTGCCATCTGAGTTGTAGAGGCTGCTTGAAATGCAGAGGTTTTCTGCTTCCTGTCATCTGAACACAGTGACCTAGTGATGTCTACCATCAGGAGCTCCCTGGACTAGGTGACTGGCCCACATTTAAACCTTATCAAACTCTACCATGTTGTGAGGTAACCAACTGCTGAGGGTAGAGTGGGCTATTTCTTTTTCACTGACCACTGAAATGAGAAAAACCTTCCTATAATTAAGGGACTTGAAATGAAGCCACAAAGAATGTTAATTTTGCCAAGTCTCCTTCCAAATCTGTAGTTTATTTTATCTGGGACTATTAGATGTTTAAAAAAAAAATCAGGAATTTTTGTTTTTTAATTAAGTGTAACTTGTTCAAGCTCACATTATTTTGGCAAAAATAAGTTGTATTTGAGTGCCCATCTTCATGAAGATTTTATCCAGCTGCTTAAAATGTCAACTACAAAGTTTTACAGTCATGACCCAATTTGATGATTTATGATCCAGTCCTGTGTGGATCACAATAAACTGGAAAATTCTGAAAGAGATGGGAATACCAGACCACCTGACCTGACTCTTGAGAAACTTGTATGCAGGTCAGGAAGCAACAGTTAGAACTGGACATGGAACAACAGATTGGTTCCAAATAGGAAAAGGAGTATGTCAAGGCTGTATATTGTCACCCTGCTTATTTAACTTATATGCAGAGTACATCATGAGAAACGCTGGGCTGGAAGAAGCACAAGCTGGAATCAAGATTGCTGGGAGAAATATTAATAACCTCAGATATGCAGATGACACCACCCTTATGGCAGAAAGTGAAGAAGAACTAAAGAGCCTTTTGATGAAAGTTCAAGAAGAGAGTGAAAAAGTTGGCTTAAAGCTCAACATTCAGAAAACTAATCATGGCATCTGGTCCCATCACTTCATGGCAAATAGATGGGGAAACAGTGGCAGACTTTACTTTTTTGGGCTCCAAAATCACTGCAGACGGTGACTACAGTCATGAAAGTAAAAGACACTTGCTCCTTGGAAGGAAAGTTATGACCAACCTAGACAGCATATTAAAAAGCAGAGACATTACTTTGCCAACAAAGGTCTGTCTAGTCAAGGCTATGGTTTTTCCAGTGGTCATGTATGGATGTGAGAGTTGGACTATAAAGAAAGCTGAGCGCCAAAGAATTGATGCTTTTGAACTGTGGTGTTGGAGAAGACTCTTGAGAGTCCCTTGGGCTGCAAGGAGATCCAACCTGCAAGATCAGTCCTGGGTGTTCATTGGAAGGACTGATGTTGAAGCTGAAACTCCAATACTTTGGCCACCTGATGCGAAGAGCTGACTCATTTGAAAAGACCCTGATGCTGGGAAAGATTGAGGGCAGGAGGAGAAGGGGACGACAGAGGATGAGATGGTTGGATGGCATCACTGACTCGACGGACATGGGTTTGGGTGGACTCTGGGAGTTGGTGATGGACAGGGAGGCCTGGCGTGCTGCGGTTCATGGGGGCGCAAAGAGTCAGACACGACTAAGCGACTGAACTGAACTGATCTAATCCTATGTTTTTTTGCTTTAATAACACTTAGTTGATATACCAATGACAACTAGACTGTTACTAAAAAATAAATTTTACAGCACCAAAACACGAAGGAGTACTAAATGGATCTGAAGGGACACAAACAGGCAAATGCACTGACTGACTACTGAAATGCTATAAAACAGCGGTATCAAGTTTCTTTTTTAATCTAGGAAAACCTTTATTTGATATGAAAATTCACCTGTTTGGAACACATTAGGTATGGTTTGTCAGAGAAGGCAATGGCACCCCACTCCAGTGTTCTTGCCTGGAGAATCCCAGGGGCAGGAGAGCCTGGTGGGCTGCCGTCTATGGGGTCACACAGAGTCGGCCAAGACTGAAGTGACTTATCAGCAGGTATGGTTTGTACTATCAATGAGCTGAAGAATGTGTTTAACATTCTTGGACATAAAAAAAATCATAATTTTTAATTAAATTCTAACAGTACATTTCTAGGCAACAGGAACTAAAACCCTTTAGGCCAAACCCTAATCTTTACACAATGCAAACTTACCAAGAGGTGCCTTTATTATAAAACCAAGTGTTCTTTCATATCCACTGTTTCTTCTTTTCAAAATGTAGAAAAGCCTAAGAGAAGTAATTTTCAAAGAAAATTCTTCAATCTGTACAAGGTTAAGGAAAATGTCTGTTTTAGCAGACAATGAGGCTATAATGCCAGACATCAGGATAAGCACGTTACAGCACATTTAACCATCCTCATTTTCTTAGGAGGCTGATATCATCACACCTTTTAGTACACCTAGAGGAGCAAAGTCACATGTTAGTAGGGAGTAGGTCAGGACTAAAACCCAGGCAGTTAGAACCTAGAGCCGACAGTTTACATTTTAGTGGGTGAATTTGGAGGAGGATGCTGTTTTTAGATAAAACTGAGTTTCTTTTGGTAAATGACTCAACTAGCTTAAAATCATAAGCAGTGAGCCACCAAATTACCCTTTATGTTTAGAACACGCACACTGGTAGGTGGGGAAGAGAATGACTAAGGTTCTAGCAGTGCATTCAGTCTATCGATTTTCCTAACATTCTATCTGTTCCTTTCTTGTGTAACCTACATAGATGACTATAGTACTAGTTGGTAAGACATACACTCACTTTCACCCTGTGTGTTCTGATCTTACTCTAGATCTAATGCACCCATCACGGGCTGGCCCCCAGAATATTTAAGTTTTGTTCAGTGTTTTGTTTTTTCAGTTGGGTTACTTACCAATTCTTCTACTCAAGAATCTGAATGAAATAAAATTCCACCATTAGAATCATTTGCAGATGTTCCTGGATATAAAGAGCTCTTGAGCTGCAGGGAAGGTGGGCACAACTAAGATCTTTGGTGAGCCAAAACATTTATAGCCATTGGCTTAAGTTTAAAGTTTGTAGTATTGTGGGCCTAGGCACACATATGATTCAAAAAAAAAAAAAAATCAGAGCAGAAGAAAAAAATTGCCCAACAATTATTAACATATTAAACTAGTTCATGATTCAACAGGATAAATTCACATATTTAACTAGTCCATGATTCAACAGAATAAATTCATATTTAATATAAAATAACAAAGAATATCACCTCCCCTTAACTCTACCGGGCTTCCCTGGTGGCTCAGCTGGTAAAGAATCCACATGCAATGCAGGAGACCTGGGTTCCATCCTGGGTTGGGAAGATCCCCTGGAGAAAGGAAAGGCTACCCACTCCAGTATTCTGTATTTCATGGACCATACATAGTCCACGAGGTCGCAGAGTTGGACACAACTGAGTGACTTTCACTCCACTTAAATCTATACAGTCCCCTGAAAGAAAACACGAACACTCCAGAGTAGGAGCATCAGTAAAAGTAGGATATTGATTACAATATAGATGATTTAAGAACAAGAGTTAGACCTCATAAGTCAAATCTCAAATGAACCAAGAACTACAACTCTAGACCTATAGGCCAAGAATATAAAGACTACTAAGAAGAAATACAGTTAACAAGTATCAAAATATCAACCTTATTACCAGCAGACACACAATTTATCTTAGGCATAAATTGGCAAAACATGAGGTTATAATGAAATGCAAAACCCTTCATTTTACTACCCTAAGTTTCCACTGAAACTTCTCTGGAAAGCAATGAAAACAGTATCATGACCTTAAAAAAAAAAAAAAAGAACCCCAAAGAATATAACCAGAAAATGTATTAGAAATGTTCACAGGCTGTTTAAAATTAGCCAGAAAAATTACAGGGACAAACTGGACAAAGCAAATATCCAATGCTGGGGACTTGGCTAAAATTACAGTCAATCTTCACAAAAGTTACCCAAAATGATATATTTCCAAGCTTATTATAAGTGAGGAAATGCTTAGATGATCAGGTGATGTGTGTGAGGGTGAGAGAGTTACATAATTACATGATCCCAAATTATATAATTTCAAAATAATGTGTGTAAACACATGTAAATATACATAAAGAACTAGGAAAATGAAAATGTTTGTAATCATCTCTGAATGGATAAAATTACAGACTCTTGTGTGTACCAAAGTCTATATATTAAACACATACTGCTTTTACAATAAAAACATTTTAAAATATTTTAAATATAAAATGATATACTGCCACAAAAATATATTAAATGAGGAGGAAAAATCATTTTTCTAGCATTCATGCCAATAGGAATAGACCTGGATGGATGCACACTGGTGGTTGATCTGCTCCCTTTCACAACATAAAGGGCTATACAAGCATACATTACAATCAGTTCAAAAAATAATGCTAATGTAGGAAAGAAACCACACAAACTTCTTTCCTGAAAATGGTTAACAGAAGTAAACTGTTACACCCAGAATTGGTGGTAGGGTAAGGGATGGGGGAAGGGGGAGTCCAAATTTTTTATATTAACTTTCTACCTTTAGGGTACCCATAAAACCCACACAAAATAAAATGATCTCTAGCCAATCAGAGGGCAATTTCAGAATCTTTTTAGATGCTTCAGGGTAACTAGCAACAGTTAACTAGATGGTGCTAGTTATAAGTATAATAATAGCATCTAACATTTGTTGGGTGCTTATTAAGTGCAGAGCACTGTCCTTGGTAACTTGTATCCATCCCATTTAACCCTTGAAGGTAGCTACTATAATTAACCCCATTTTACACACTAGTAAAAGGGAGCCCAACATCACACAGCTGATTAAGTGAGTAAAGGTAGCAGAGGCGGCTAGGTCCCTGAAGTCTGGCTGCAGAAGCCAGGCTGTAACCACTAGGCTGTAAAACACCAACTCATTTTTTTGCTGTTAAAGGGGTGTGGGGGGGTTGGGAGTGGGGAGTGATCAGTATTTTAATTAACTGGCCTCCTAACAGAGTTATGGGAATCAAACTGAAAGCTAGAGAAAGGAAGAAAACTAGACTCTGTAGGCCGAACAGAGGCCATAACCCATTCTTTTGCTATATCTTCAAACTTAAGAGCTAAAGCAGACACGTAAGAGTTTTTAATTTGCCAGATATTCTTTTAATGAGAATTATAAAAGACCAAAAACATTTTTTTGCAAACTGCCTTTTTTTTAAACAAATGATTTGCTTTTAATTACAAATACTGTGTGAGACGATGCCTTCTTTTGCAAAACCAATAAATACAAGAACAAATTTTAAACATATGTGATTTGTCCAAGATATGTGGGGGGAAGGGAGAGCCTGATTTTTTTTCCCCAGTATTAAAAAAAAAAAATCAGTGCTCCCTAATCTTACAAAGAATAAGTTTGAAGGTATGACTCAACTGGAGAAGAGAGGGAGACCATTTTATAGCTGCTTTAAATAGCTTCTGATAATTCTTCTGATGTTATCTTTCCTTTCTGAAACTCATATCTTCACGAAACAGTTGAATTTAAAATATTTCTAATGAACTGATTAATGGGGGAAAAGAAAATATGTATCGAACACATGTATAAATTTTACCATCAACAATTATGCATATCAAAAAGACACTAACTTTAAAAGGTACAAAAAAAAGTGAGGAAAAACCTGAATTACAGAAAAGAAAGTCAAATTTATTTAATGAAAAACTAGAATTAATAAAAATTAGCAAATACACACACACAAAAAAATACACACACACAGCAGCACTATGTATTGACTCAGAGGGAAAAGCAGTGGCCCAAGACCACTCAGCATGGCTTGTCAGTTAAAGGAAAAAAACCCAAGCACACTCACACGCACGCGCACGCACACGCACAGGCACACAAAGAAACAAACAAGAACCCAGTATTTCTCAACAGTACACTCGATCTACAACAAACACAAATTCAGAATTATTTTACAATGCTTCCTTTCTTAATACAAAAGATGCCCATCTTGGGTGTATATATATATATATATTTATTTTTCAGTGGTTTACTGTTGACTTATTTTTAAATATATTAGTGTTATTACATGCAACTGTTTCCTGTATTTAACAGCCTTTCCTTTTATTTACCTTCATGTGTCTAGCTTCCACCTACCACAAGTTTTTGGTTGGTAGGCAGACAGGTGCCTTATTCTCTGTGAAATTGAATGCAATGGTTTTAAACACTGGCCAGAAAATGTTTGATTGCCATTTCAACACATGGAAATAGTTACATTGATGCCTAAATTGCCGTTTTCTGCAAAGAGCTGTGCAATGCTGGTGTCAAAGACTAGGCAGTCACTGTTCATAATGGCTGTTGCAATTCCCTCATGAATAGATCGAGGAGTGGCTTCCCAAGTCAATCGCCGCCTATGACCATTTAGCTCAAGTCGATAAGCAAAATTTTCAGCTTGCTTGCGTGTTCCTATCAGCTGTACAATTGCAAAGAATTGCTGGTGACCATCATATTTTTCCTGTTTCTCCAAGACCAACATGAAGTGAAAGCCAAAACAGGACTGCATCATCACCCAGTCAACAGCACCAGGAAGATTAATGTCTGTGGCAAGGAACACTATGTCCTCTCCCTGCAGGGTCGTGATGGACTTGTGCTGATGCATCAGATGCGGCATGACGGCATCCAGAGAGCCTTGCCACTTACAGGAAGCACCAGGGCACGGACAGGAGTAAGGCCTAAACTCACAGAGCTCTTCGTGATCTGCTTTTTCTGTGTGTGGCAGAGTTATTTCACATCCAGAAGAAGCATATTTACAAGGGAAAAGTACTGAATTGGCCACTTTCTCCATAGCCAAGTTGCGAATGGATCCCAGCGGGCCCCGGCAAGTTGGACAACATGTGAGCTTTGGGCGACAGTTGCTACAAACAAGATGGCCACTCTGGCACTGAAGAATGGGTGGTAACACATAGTCGAAGCAGACGGGACACTCAAAGAGACTCGCCAGGTCATTGTTGGAGGCGGTTGTGCCCGTCAGGGCAGGCACCCTCTGGGACGGTGCGCACTTTGAGGTTCCAGTAGGTAATGCTGTTGCAGTCTGACGGCTCATTTCTGTAATAAAAAACACAAAAGTATAAGGAGGCAGGAGAAAAATAATTACAACTATAACATGTTTTATATAAATAACATTTACTTGCCAAAAATACTTGAAAGTTTAGTGCAAAATTTACTGTAAGCAAAATAAAACAAACAGGATTTAAAACAACATCGATTACACAAAATATGTGCACCGTACATTGGATAAAATCTGTTTTCACAATGTTCCAGAGCACGTTCCCTTTTTCTATAAAATGTTAAAAAAATCATCCTTGGATGGACTATATGGAATAAATGCTAAAATAGAAACTAGGATCCTATACAACTAAGGAACACTGTTAAGTTCAATGAAATCAGTTTTGACTGGAATTTCCCCTGCCTCTCTGTGTTCAACTGCCCTACTCATTCTATTTCTTCCCCATTCTTAAGTCAGCTGTTGACAGCCTCAGTGAGTTCTACATGATCCAAGGGATCACCAGGGTACTGACTTTTGATTGCTCTTCCTAATGGTAAATATTATCTGCTCAAGAGATCTATTTGGGGATGCCATCCCATCATCCATCTCCATGGAATGTTAACACCAGCTCGATCTTAATCTTGTTTCCTACCAATCTGTGACCCCCTTCAAAATTGAGGAAGTATATAGGTGAAATAGAGGGCCACCCTCTAAAAGATGTGAGTCTGGTATTCGGAAGTAAATCATTCTGTTCTACTTCCATTCTACAATATAAATCAGGTATAATTTGCAAAGAGGAAGGAGAGTCAGGAAAAGATAAAGAATAAAGATTAAAAAGTATCAGAAAGACTCACACAACATTAGGGGTGAGGGACAGAGTCAACAGGTAAAGAATTCCTTATACTCTATTATAGAAGTTCACCAGTGTTGCTGAAGCATTCATCAGCACAGTATTAAACATTATTTAAGAAATAAACTCCATCTGGAAGAAATGATCAACAATGTTAACTAACTTGTCAAGCTGAATTAAAGATAAAACAAGCACCTTTTCCCAGGATATAGTGGGCCGCTTTCTTGGGGATGACAAAAAAATCAGTCCATTTATGTCCTAAGAGTATGTACTTAATAACCACAAGCCATATTTCTACAAAATCAAAATTAACAACTTCTAAATGTTAATGTTTCCTTAATTATAACCGTCATTCTGTTGGAAAGAATTTAACGTTGAAAAAAATAATGCTGATTATCAATGAGACCACATAAACGCAATCTGGGTTCTATTACTCATAGACAGCACATCCTAGGTGGCCTGGTGGTAAAGAATCCACCGGCCAAGGCAGAAGACACAGGTTCCATCCCTGGGTCGGAAAGATCCCCTGGAGGAGGGAATGGCAACTCACTCCAGTTTTCTTACCTGGGAAATTCCCATCGACCAAGGAGCCTGGTGGGCTACAGTCCACGGAGTCACAAAGAGTCAGACCCCATGTACTGACTGAGCACAAGCACATACTCATAGATTACTCAAGGACAGACACCTTAAATGGGGATTGAGAGTGAAACCTCTCCCCCAGGAAGCCCCAAAATAGAGCAATTCCACTGTCACTAAAGGAATATTCGAGTTCAAGGGGAAACAAAAGTATCACAAGAATTCTGTCATAACATGGCTCATCACATGGATTTAAGACCACAGGAATCAACTCTCATCACTGAAGCCCTGTATAACCAAAGTGTTCAGCCCAACAAAAACACTATAAAGGAACTCTTATGAAAGCCAGTTTATCCCTGAGATTTTTTTCTGCATATGATGATCCATGCATTTTAACTCACTAGTAAAACAATGGCTTAGCATTGCCAAAGTGTCCCGTATATATGCTTATTTCATGGTCCATTTTATGCGGCTCATTTAAGAGAGCAACATAATAACTGGGAAGTGATTCCCTGGGCACAAAATCTAAGCTGATGCCTTTCAAATCACTAAACCAAAAACAGCTGGTCACTAAACTCAGTTTGTATTCAACATAATACAACTAAGCAAGAAAAATATTACTGTTTCATTTTTTGACCTAGCAAAAGTTATACATTTATCAATAGTCCAGACTCACATTACAATATACATTATTATTTTCCCAAATGTACAAAGCACAACTTAAAATTCCTATTCAAAGTGTGAAAACAAGTAAAATATGGCTTCTATTTCTGGTGAATTTAAGTATTACAGGGCAGTAGCTGCTAAAACTTCCCAAAGCTCGGAAGGTGGAACTCAGTCCATCTTCACACAGAAAAATAATCCAAACACACCACAGCAGTCGTGCAGTAGAAACCAAGGACTGAGGTGTCTGGACAGCTCTGCAGCAGTCATGACAAAACCTGAAGTTCAGTTTAAACTGAGAAAAGCACGGCTGATCAAAAGAACATCACTGCCAGCTCAATTTTGTTGCAGCAATTTCCTGATCCGTTTCAGAGGCTCAAAACAACTTTCCCGTTTCACAGCTTAAGCAACACAAGGCAATACCTTTTCTCTTCCTTGTCCCAGATGCTGGTAAACAAGTGAGCAAGACGCCTCTCCAGGAGTACAGAAAAGGTAAGGGAGACTTCCCGGTCATGAGAAGTCAGAGAGCTCACAGCCTTTCCCCCAGAAGCAAAGACAACTTGCAACAGAGGGCTCTCCTGGATACCTTCTGTTCCTAAACATGTCCTGGGTCTAGTTTTCAAAAGGCGGCACATGCCCTACTGCATACACTCCATTCACTCCTCAGAAGCACTGGCTACTGAAGAAGAGAACTGATGCCCACTCCTGTTCCAAGAGGAGTCGACCACACCTCCCCATGAGCTCAAATTCGCCTGCGTCTCCAAAAATGGGAGCCATTGCTGAGCTGTCCTCTGCTGGGCCCTAAACCTTCGTCTGTCTCGGAAGTCTGTCTTCCCCAAATTCATCGGCTAGGCTCCTGCCAGCTGGGTGAAGAACAGGGCTGAAGGGTGCGTAGAGGCGACTGGTCGACTACGTGCGCTCTCGGTGCCAGCTCGAGCTACTACTGCAGGATCCGGCCCGCAGCTGGAGAGTCTGCGTCAACGCAGGGCCAGGCGGCCGCAGGCTCTCTCTGCACAGGGCGGAGGCTGCCGCGGCTGGCGAGAGGCGGGGAGGCGTACGGGGGCGGGGCTTAAGGCTCCGCCCCACCCTGTCTGGGGCAGCTCCCAGGCGGCTCTTGAACCAGGAGCGCGCACTCCCACCCAGGCACCCAGCCGAGTAAAACCCCGTAAAACCCGGCGATCCTCAATCCCCGGTGATACTGTGCACGCCTCAGCACTTCCATCAGCTTACTAGAAAGCTGAAACACTCCATTTCTGTAGGCCCAAACAGTCGGATATCGGCAATTTTGCATGGTTTCAACCCAAAGTCTACACAGAATTATGTGGGAAATACGCGACCAGACAAGCACACATCTCTGCCACAATATACTCAGCCAGTTAACCCTGCGGACGCTAGATTTTTATTAAGTAAAAGTATTCTCCCTACTTTGTTCAGTAACTATTTAACGAGCGTTAACTACCTTATTTCCTCAACTGTAACTCACTTCTCCATTTTTACCACCGTCGGCACCTTAAACTCCTCCCTTCAGGAAGATTTTGTAGCGAGAGTAGTAAGCACACATATCCATATTAAACTCCCGCTTTAAACCTCCAAATTTAGATTTTATTCTCTTCCTACTCTAGGAAAACCATCTTAAACGGCCTCATTAAACAGAGTAGCTTGTTTTGTTTTTAAATAAGCATTACCCTTGCCCCAGTAAAGTCCAGGGCCTCCAATCTGCATTGCGTCAGCTCAGGCATTCAGAGGTTTAACCTGTCATTACATCACGCTTAGTGCAGCCTTTAAAGGCACCAAGACCTGGTGTGGGGCGTGAACCCTGTGCTGTAAATTGGCCATTTTCAGCATAAATTTTTAACTCTAATCACTTCCCCACCCTATTAATAGTGTGTTCAATCACCTCAATGTCATTTTGGTATTAGGCTACAGAAAACATCATTAGGAATAGAAATATAACTGAAAAGTCTGTTCACTGAAAAATATAAATTATGATAATCTATGTTTTGATTTTCTAATACATATTCATTCTAGATAGGTCTCAGGTTTCTAGAGCAGGAGACTTCAAATGTTTTAGAACAGAAAAACTTCAGACAGAGTCCAAATGTGTAAAAACAAGTGAAAGGGATGACGTATTTCTCAAGCAAAAAAATGTTTTCCCAAACTTCCAAAGAACCTATACAAAAAGAACCTATATACAAAGAACCTATACCCAGATCCTTACAACACCATCTAAAAATCATTAATCTGCAGACAAGCCTCTGAATAAGTGAGTCAGGACAGTAAAAATGGAAGTGTTCTGGAGTCATCTACACTTGAATTCAAACTTCACCACCTGCTCAGCTGTAAAACTGGGACAATATTGCTAGCCTTGAATGGCTTTTGTCTGATTAAGGAAGATGGGTAATTATATATAGCATAGATGGTACATATTCCAAAATACGTAAGTGCTGACTTACACAATTCCAAAAGTTAACTTGTCTGGCCTAAAGTCATTAGTTAGAGACTTAGAACTTGTGGGTTCCAGATGTATACTCTAAAAGATGCCTTTAGCTTTAGTAAGATTATCAAACATGTCTACCAAAGAGCAACCACCTTTAACTAATTTTTAGCACAATATAGTAGAATTTCTCAACTAGGTAGAACATTTAAACTGGTTTTATGAGATAAATTTTTACAAAAACTACATTACAATAAGACAAGCCCACAAAATCCAAAGTTAGCAAAATTCCAAAATTTATCAAGAGTCCACTATTACTTACCCTTTCTAAAATAAAGCTTACATCTCAGGCCCCGTTTGGTATAAAGTTTAAATAGACTTTAATTTAAATAAAAACATTTTACAATCAGCCTTTAATGTTGTCTTAGTAATTTTAGAGCATTTAACCATTGCTATGCCACATTAACAAACAAAATAAAATAAGTAAACTTTTAGTCTCAATTTCATGTGGGAACCTTTTTTTCCTATTATAAATGACTAATGAACAATTCTCTGATTAATCATAACGTTGTGCCTGGGCATTTTAATGAATACCCAACAATGCTGTGCTTTTCATTTTCTTGCAATACAAATGTTACCATGACCTGCAAGTAATGGCCCCCCTCAAAGATGCCCACCACAAAATTAAAACTATGGCGTCTCCTTAAAAATTCAACAGCTTAAAATGCTAAGTTAAAAATCAAACTTCATTATAACACAATAATGCCAAGGGGGGGTGGGGGGGATCAAGCAATCTATTTTTAGTTTCCAGAACTGTATCAAATTAATGGTAATTTTAAAAAATTGTACACAATATTTTCCTAAAAGCTCTTTTCCTAAAGATAATTCAGAAAATGTTGTAGCCACAGAGTAAAATTTATATATCCAATAAGATATGAAGTGGGGAAAGTCCAGGACAAAAGACCTGATAGAAGATGTAAAAGCAGAAGTCTGAACAAAGGTGATGACAGTAAATGGAGAGGAAAATGCAAACCATAACCTAAATGTATAAAGCAAAGTATATTTGTTTTTCATTCCCTAAGTCACTGTATTTTGAGGCTTCTATGCTTAGTAAAAAAACAAACAAAAAATACCTAACCAGAACCCATGAGGCACTAGGCTAAATACCAAGCTGTGGTAAGAGATGAAATGCAAAGTAGAAGTGAGAGGCCTGTGAGCTATCTAAGAGACGGAACTATTAAACTCTGCTGATGGGGATGCAAAATAGTTACCACTATATCCTCGTCACTGCAGAAAGTCCCATTGGACAGCATGATTCTATATCCTAATTTTACTTCACTATTTTCCTCATTGTTTTATTTCACAGTGAATCTAACCTCAAAATGAAATTAACCTCAAAAATGAAACTATAAACATCTCCCAAAACAAGGCAGGTCAAACTTCAATCTTAACAATCTGAAGCTCTTGCATAAATTGCACAAGCTCTGAATTTTAGTCATACCATTTACCCCTAAGAATTACATAAATCCTGCTGTCTTCTGATAAGTAACTACACCTATCAAAAATCTAACCTCACTTTTATTCTCATTCCTCTGCAGGTAACTTATCTACCCTAACGGGTGGCTTCTAGGATTCTATCTTTGAAAGATATTTTCATCAGAACATCTAGATATATGTCATCAGCACTAGCCAAACAGCAAGTATTTTCAATCTCAAGACAAATCTTTACCTTTGTGGACCTTTCCTCTTCTTTTTTAACTCTTACTCAGTTCTTTTCTTCACATAATTCTGATACTGACTCTCCTGAATCTATCTTCAAAAGTCTTAATATATTTTTTCTCATCATTCCGATCCTTGCTTTGTACTGCATTCCAAGAAAACTCAAGTTCTAATTCATAAATTTGGTTTTGCTAAGGTTACCTATCTCCTGATATGCTAAAGTATTTAATTATATAGATACCCTCAACCTCCATCCAACAAGGGAGCAGAGTAAGATGGAAGGAATGGCCGCTTCCCTTCCCTCTCCTGGAGGTTGGAATGGCCACATAAATTCAGACTGCACTGCTCTTGTGCTTCCTTAACCTCTTCCATGTTTAATATTCACGTCCCTCATTGAAGCGTCACTCTTGGTTAGTGGTTTTTTCCTCATTGCTATAACCTAAATGGTTCCAGGGTCAGCAAACTAAATAAATAAGGAGGCAGAGAAGGGACTTTCTTTCATCCTCACCAGAACAGTTGCCCCAGATGTTCATTAATAAGCATACGTATGTACCAGGTATTGTCCTCAATGAGCTTCCAGGTTAAGCATTTATCCCCCATGTTACAGAAAAGAAAATGGATTTCAAAATAAATTTCAGATCACAGAACTAATTAAAAAAAAAGGGGGGGGAGCTGAAGAGCTATGTGACTAAGGAAGACTTAGAAGGGGTGGTAAATGGCATCCTAGGCCAACAGACATTATGAAAAATTTTAGACTTGGAAAAGATCTTAACCAACTCTCTCATTTTCAGAAGAGAAAAATGACACAGAAGAACTTGCTAAATGTCATATAAAGTAGGTCAATGTTCTAATCTGGGCAATGTTATAATTTCCTAGATCCTTGTAAAGCAGATATTCTTTGGACATTTTCTAATTCAACTTGAAAAATCAACCTTTTCTGAATTTAAGTTTAGTAAGATTCAACTATCTTTTGCTTTCCCTCCCAACACAAGAGGGATCCCCAATGCAGCCAGGAAAGAGTAAAAAAAAAAAATGGGAGATGAGTAAGAGTCAGCATCTTAGAGGGGCCTTTCCTGATCACTTTATCTAAAGGCCAGATCACTCTTCTTACTGTCTTCATATTATCTCTTGCCATATGAAATTCACTTGCTAAATAATTTCTTACTACTTATTGTCTGTCTTCTGTCCTTTTCCCTCTCCTCCTCAGTATCAGCTTTTCGCTGATAACAGCAATTCTCAAACATTTTTGGTTTCAGGAACCCCTTCTACCAGTAATTGGCAAACTACAGCTGCAGGCCACTGGCCTGTTTCTGTAAGTAGTTTTACTGGAATATAGTTGAGCACATTCACTTACATCTAGGACTGCTTCCAAGGGTGGAGATGAAAAGACCCTATGTATGATTCCTAAGGTCTTCCCTGGGGGCTTAGTCGGTAAAGAGTCTGCCTGCAATGTGGGAGACCCAGGTTCAATCCCTGGGTCAGGAAGATCCCCTGGAGAAGGAAATGGCAACCCATTCCAGTAATCTTGCCTGGAAAAATCCCATGGACAGAGGAGCCTGGCAGGCTACTCTTTGGGGGTCACTAAGAGACATGACTGAGTGACTAACACTTTTCACTTTCATGACTCCTAAAGCCTTTTAAGACTATATAGCCACGTAAGAAAAAATTTGTCTTTACTGTTTTAAAGTTTTAAAAAATTGAGGACCCCAAAAGAGCATTCTGTCAATGTGGTTTATACGTATTAACTTTTACAATATTAGAAATTCAAGTCAAGAACTTTAAATATATGTTAAAATTACTATCATATTTTTTATATAACATGTAAAAATCTACATGTTAAATGTTTATGAAAAATATCTTCCATAATACGGAGAAGAGCATCTATGTTATGTTTTTTGCAAATCTTTTTAATATGATACAGTAAGAAAAACAAAAGTTGGATATTTAATATCTGCTCAGTTACAATGCAGGAGACGCCGGTTTGATTACTGGGTAGGGAATATCCTCTGGAGAAGGGATAGGCTACCCACTCCAGTATTCTTGGGCTTCCCTTGTGGCTCAGCTGGTAAAGAATCCACCTGCAATGCAGGAGACCTGTGTTCAATCCCTGGGTTGGGAAGATCCCTGGAGAAGGGAAAGGCTACCCACTCTAGCATTCTGGCCTGAAGAATTCCATGGACTGTGAAGTCCATGGGGTCACAAAGACTCAGACACCACTGAGCAACTTTCACTTTCACTTTCGCAATTAATCTGTGAAGATACCACACGTCATGAAGCCTCTGGGAACCTCACTTTACTTTCAAGTCTCATTATTACGAAAAACAGCTTTGACCCTCGAAGGGTCTTGAGAACTCCCAGGTTCCCTGACCATTAACTTCTCGTTCAGAAGCTCTGCAGAATATAAGCTTCATCAGAACAGACTTTGTTTATTGTGCTCTCTCTTCTATCTCCAGCACCTAGGACAGTACCCAGTCCAGATCAGGTACTCAAGTATTTCTGAACGAATAAATCAATCAAGTACAACAGTATGAAGGATTAGCATGTGTATAACCAAAGCTCACTCATCCCTGATGACTCCTCGGTAAAATATATCTGTTGCTTGATATAACCTTAAAGAGATTCACGATTGAGACTTACAATTTACTTTAAATAACAATATTTTACAACACCGCCATGCTTATCTTTGACAAAGGAGCAAAAGGCAACAACACAATGAAGAGAAGAGAAGACTTCAACAAATGGTGTTGGAACAGCTGGGTATCCACAGGCAAAACAAAAAAAGAAATCTAGACACAAATCTTACACCTTTCACAGATTAACTCAAATCACAGGCCTAGTAAAACACAGAACTATAAAAATCCTAGAAGATAACACAGGAGAAAATCTGGAAGACCTTGGGTTTGGCAATGACTTTTCAGAAAAATCAAACGCATGAACCCGGAAAGAATCAATTCATCAGCTGGACTTAAAAAGTAAAAATGTCTGCTCTGCGATATAATCAAGAGAATGAGAGGACAAACCACAGACGGGGAGAAAATCTTTGCAAAAGACATATCTGATAAAGGACTGTCATCCGAAATATTGCACAGAACTCAACAAGCAAATGAATATGCCAATTAAATGGCGTGCCACAACTGCTGAAGCCCCCAGGCCTAGAGCCCAAGCTCCGCAACAGAAGAAGCCACCGCAACGAGAAGCCCATGCACAGACTAGCCACCACTCGGCCCAACTAGAGAAAGCCCGCACAAAGCAATGAAAATCCAGCACAGCCAAAAATGAATTAATCAAAAAAAGAGGAAAAAAAGTGGGCAAAAGACCATAACACTCACCTCATCAGATATACAGATGGCAAAGGAGCATATGAAAAGGTGCTCCACATCATTTGTCATCAGGGAAATGAAATTAAAACACAAAAAAGATACTACCACACACCTTTTAGAATGGCAAAATCCAGGACACTGATAACACCAAATGCTAATGGGCATGTGGAGCAACATTCACTGCTGGTGGGAATGCAAAATGGTACAGCCACTTGGAAGGCAGTTTAGCAGTTTATTCAAAACTACACATATACCATAAGATTCAGCAATCATGATCCCCAAAATTTACCCAAAGTAGTTGAAAACTTATGTCCACACAAAAAACCTGCACACAGATGTTTATAGCAGCTTTATTCATAATTCCCAAGATGCGGCAGCAACTAAGATGTCTTTCTATAGTGAACAGATAAACTGTGGTACATTCATACAATGGAATATAATTCAGAAATTTTAGAAAATGAACTATCAAGCCACAAAAAGATATGAAGGAACCCTAAATATGTACTGCTAAGTGAAAAACAGTGAGTCTGAAAAGGCTACATGTTGTATCATTCCAACTATATGACATGCTGGAAAAGGCAAAGGTATGGAGGCAGTAAAAAAATAAGTATTTGCCAGAGACTGGGTAAGAGAGGATGACTAGGTGGATCACAAAGGATTTTTAGGGCAGTGAAATGATCCTGTATGATATAGTTGTGGGTACATTTGTCAAAACTCATATAGCACTAAGTTGTTTGTTTAGCCACTAAGTCGTGTCCAACTCTTTTGTGACTCCATGAACTAGATAGCCCACTAGGCTCCTCTGTCCATGGGATTTCCGAGGCAAGAATACTGGAGTGGGTTGCCATTTCCTCCTCCAGGAGATCTTCCCAGCCCAGGGACTGAACTCGAGTTTCCTGCATTGCCAGGTGGTTTCTCTACCATCGAGTCATAAGGGAAGCCCACAGCACTAAGAGTGAACCATTAATGTTCATGGACTTTGAGTCAAACTAGATGCCACATGTCGCAACGCAAGACCCACATGCTGCCATGAAGATCAAAGATCTCACATGTTGCAACTAAGACCCAGCGCAGCCAGATAAATTTTTTTAAATATTAGAAAAAAACCCAGACTTTTGGACATTAAAATCAAGTATATGGAAACATTTGGTATATTACTAACAACACATGCAACAAATCACCAAATTAAAAAGACCCAGATTACCCAAGATTTTACTGAAAACTGTTGTTTCAACCTATTGTATTCATTTTTATAACCTCAGCCTAGGACCGTGTCTGAAATGTGATAAAGACAACAAAGTCTGCTATGACAGAAGCTTCCAACTGACCACCTACCAACCTGTAAAGCACTGTGTCAGGAGCTTCACACAGTCTATACTCATAAAGGCTGTATCTCCATTTTGCAGATGAGGAAACTGAAGATCAGAAAAAGTAAGGAGTAATAAGAACAGAGCCAGACCGTCTGCTTTGTCCCTGAATCTTATTTTCTTTCAAATAAGCCTAAGAAAAGTATGTATAATCTTCTCAGTCTTACACAGAATATTCAACTTCACATCCAACTAATCTTCAATATTCATAAAAACTGACCAAAAAGCAAGTCCCTAAATTCTTTTAATTAAACCTGTAGTCATAGCAAGTAGTTGTTTTTTAATTTTTTGTATTAAAGTGGAATAACCTAACAGTCATTAAGCCATTAGACATTAAATCAAACCAAAGAATCAAGAAGAGAAGAGGAGAAAAATAAGAGTAAAAGAAGCAGGGTACTTCTCCGGCAGTCCAGTGGTTAAGACTCCGAGCTTCCACTACAAGGATCTCGGGCCAGTCCCTGGTCATGAAACTAAGACTGAACTAAGATTCCACATGCTGCACAGCAAGAATAAAAGAAGCAGGAAGAGATTAAATAGGCTCTCAACCTTTTTAAGTCAAACCACATATCACTAAAGAGAATTTTGGGGAACTCACTTGAAATTATTGAAACCATACCAGTCATAATTACAACACAATCACCTCTGCAATATCACCAAGACTCACAGTGTCTATATAAAAGCAGCCAAATTCTCATCATTTAGTTACTAATGTTTACTAATCTGCTTGGGCTTTATATTCTCTCGGGATGTAAAACTGTCACACATTCCAGTAGATCTTTGCTCTTTTGCTCCATCTTGATGTTAAACTATGTTTTCAAAATTCTTCCCTGTATCCTGTACCCAGTTTTACACTGTAACATAAAACTCATCCACCTTCCCTTTCTTCTTGACAAGTAATGGTAGGTAAATGCACAGAGAACACAAATTTTAAAGCAGATCAACACTGGCAGTAACCTACAAAGAGTTGATGATACTAAGCTAAATATAAAAGAACACATGGCTTGAGAGATGAAGAAATTACATGAGATAAAAAGTCACACTGAAGAGACTCTTTAATACATCATATAATCAATAGTTCTTTACTACCTTTATAGAACAATGGAATATATGGGGGAAATGCCATATTAAAAAATTCATGGAGCCTTATTCAAACTAAATTACACTGCTTTGAAACAGTTGAAGCTTTCCTGATGGCTCAGATGGTAAGAATCCAGCTGCAATGTGGGACACCTGGGTTTGATCCCTAGGTCAGGAAGATCCCCTGGAGAAGGGAATGGCTACCCACTCCAGCATTCTTTCCTGGAGACAAGGATGGACAGAAGAGCCCGGCGAGCTCCAGTCCATGGGGTCACATAAGCATCACATCTCAAACTCTAGCCAAATCATTTTAGTTATTTTGAATAAGGATATAACACATGAATTAACTTAGACTCTAAATTTCATCAAACTAAGATTCCATTCTTTGGGCAGGTACCACATTTCTCTACAAAAACTTTCCTGTTTTATTCTCTTGGGTTTAGTTATTTTAAAAATAGCATTAGCACATTCTCATCTGAATCCACCTGTTAGCCATGTAACTGAATGCTCCTGTTTACAGTTATGGTCACACTGGCTCCAAGTTGGTACTAACAGTACTCTAATTATGGGAAGTTAAAGAGAAAAATAGAGGGGGACCCAATATATAAGTGATGCATTTGTGTGAAGTGAAGCGCAGGTGACATCATGGTTTTCACTGAAGCACTGATACATTGGTAAGAAAACGCAACATGTGGTGACCACACATATGGGATAACTTTGGTGTGCTCAACTCAAAAAGAAGCTACAGCGTAAGTCAATTCCATAACATGTTGTTTCAAGACTTCAATTTTGCAGGCAGTATTCAATACTTTCATTAATTAGTGTAATTCGAATTTTACTGGTTTTGCAGTTTTTTTTGTGTTTAATTTGCAGGTTTTGAACCATCACCAACGTCACACAGAGTTGACCACACCACTGGTCCCTGCTGTGTAAACTGTCACTGACTCCACACACTCGGGTTTTCCTGTCTCACCAGGTGCTCTTGTTTCCTTTACTGATTCCTGCTCTTCTCCCTGAACTCCTGATATTGGAAGTTGTCCATGATCCACTTTTCTTCACTTTGGTAATCTCATTCACTCCTGTATTTTTAAAATTTCACTGATATTGCCATGGACCTCAACATTTTTATGTCCAAATTAAAAAACAAACAAAATCTCCCAGATTTGTCTTAAAACTACGGATGTGTACACCCAGCTGTCTCCTAGACATTCCCACAGCCTGCGTGCATAGCCACTCAGTCATGTCCAACTCTTCACAACCGCACAGACTGTAGCCTGCCAGACTCCTCAGTTCATGGGATTCTCCAGGCAAGAATATTGGAGTGGGTTGCCGTTCCCTCCTGCAGGGGGATCTTTCCAACCCAGGGACTGAACCTGTGTCCTCCTGCATTGCAGGTAGATTCTTTACCATCTGAGCCACCAGGGAAGCTCCAGACATTTCTACAGGAGGGTGGTCAAAACTGAACTCGTTATCTTCTCCCAGAATACTCAACCAATAGCCTTCCTCTCACTTCATGGAAACTTCATCCTTCCAGATACTCATTCCAAAAGTGTTGAAGTCATCCTTGACTCTTCTCTACATATCACATGTGTAAAACCACCAGGAAATCTTGTACCTCCCTGAGAAATGAATCTAGAATCCAACCACTCCTCATCACCTCTACTACTACCATATCAATATCTTTCAATTGGATTACTGCAATACCCTTCTAACCAGTCTTCCTGCTTCCATCCTTGTCTCCCACCCCACCCACCAATTCAGAGAACAGCAATAAGAAGAAAAAAAAAATCTATTAAACTCTCCCGTATCCAGGTAAAAGACAAATCCTACAACAGTCTACAAAACCCTAAACAATGATGGTATGTCCCCATTACTGTCTGACTTCATTTCCCACCTCTTCCTTCCTCACTGGCTGACTGGCATCCTTGTTCCCTAAAGGTAGGTTGCTCCTTTGGGTCTCTGCCTTAAAATACTTTTCTCTGAGATAGCCACAGGGCTCTCACCTCCTTCCAATCTTTGCTTGTATACCTCCTTCTCAATGAGGGCTTTCCAGTCTCCTCTATTTAAATAAACAGTGACCACACTCTGCCCACTGACCCCTTCTCCTAACCCTTGCTCATTCATTGTTGTCAATCCTTGCCTCTCCTCCTCTTCCTTCCCCCTCCTTCATTTCTACTCTATTGTTGTCCATAAAATGTATTACCATCTATCAGTCATTCAGTCAATCAGTTCAGTCGCTCAGTTGTATCCGACTCTTTGCAATCCCATGAACCGCAGCACCCAGGCCTCCCTGTCCATCACCAACTCCCAGAATCAACCCAAACCCATGTCCATTGAGTCAGTGATGCCGTCCAACCATCTCATCCTCTGTCGTCCCCTTCTCCTCCTGCCCTCAATCTTTCCCAGCATCAGGGTCTTTTCGAATGAGTCAGCTCTTTGCATCAGGTGGCCAAAGTATTGGAGTTTCAGCTTCAACATCAGTCCCTCCAATGACCACCCAGGACTGACCTCCTTTTACCATCTATCAGGCTACACAATTTACTCATTTGTTATGGTTGTTGGCAATATGGTTGCTGTTGTAAACCCTCCTCCACCACCTGGAAAATGGGAATTTGTCTGGTTCAGTGATGTGTCCCAAACACCTCAACAGTACCTGACACATAGTGCAGGCTCAATAAGTATGTTAGGTGAATAAATAAAACTAGAAAGCATAAGCGCTTTGGACTTCTGGACATTAATATCCAAAGCTAGAGGTAACCGAGCAGTACTTGTTAAAGTCCAGGAGAAAACGATCAAATGCAGAGAAAACAGAGCAGAGAAGATGAGCATTAACTATGAGGAAAACTGTACAAATGGTTCCGAGAGAAGCAACCATTTACTACATGGCTCAGATTGCAACTGTTACAGTCATAGCAATGCAAACACAAAAGTATGGTGTTACTAAACTAGGAGAGTATAGGAACGGTAAGGGTCTGTACAGGTGATAAGGGCAGGAAAGGTAGTTAAATACACAACAGGAATAAGGCCTAAAACTGAAATCCTAAAGTAACAACATAAGCATGTTATCTAGAGACAATGAAGGTAAATAAAATATAGTCACTTCAAAGAGGTTAAAGTAGTTGCCTCTGGAAAAAGACATCTGGAGAGGAATACAGCAGGTCGTTTTTCTTTAAAAAAAAAAAAAAAAAAAAAAATGAGCCTAGTGGAATATTTCATTTTGAATTATTTTGCATGTAAACTCTAGACTAAAAGAAAAAGTTCAAAAACTTGGTATGAATTGTCACCAACTGCATGCATTACTTAAGAAATTACAAACATAAATTTGTTTTTAAAGACTTGATTCCAAGTATTGACTAAGATCTGTGGAAACATACTTCCCCTACACTGTTGGAAATGTCCACTATGAAGGTTTCCAAGAAGATTTGTCAGTTTGTTTCAAAATTTAAAGTTTGTATACTCTCTGTGACCCCGGAGGTTTTCTTTCAAGAGTCTATCCTGTGACTTACACAGTGGCAAAGGTATATATATATATGGATGCCTACAGCAACCCTATTTGTAAGAGCAAATAAACTGAAAACTGCTCTAGATGAAGAAAGTGACTAAATGATGGTCCATACAACAGAATACTATGCTGCCTTTTTTTTCTTTTAAATAAACAGACTCATACCTACTAACATGTAAGAATCAAATTGTTTAAACAGGTAGAGAAAAAAAAAAGCCCACAGAATATATTACAATCCCATTTATGTTAAAAGAGATAAAAGAGATAGCTGTCTTTTTATATATGTACACATGTACATACATACCATGTAATGGGACAGAAAACTAGAAGGGCATCCAAATTGCCAAATGTGGTTTAAAGACTTAAGGTAAGGAATTAGAAAGGGGGGAAAGGAGGTCAAGTCCAGAACCAGAAATCACACAAAGACTAGAGTTGGGACCACTGAACTACAAATACATACACAAAACATCAAGATGGAAGAATATATAGACTACAGAGTATAAACACAAATTTCATTATTTGGAATTATGCAGTTTAGGGAAGCCCCTCAAACATGTATAGTTATTGACAAGTAGTAATCATTTAAAGGGAAAGTATCTACAATGATTAAGTCAGATCAAAGAAACTGACTTTAAAATGTCTATGGCTAACTTAAAAGAATGTGTAACACACACAGACTAGAAACTACACCACAATGTCTACAATGGTTACACTTTTCAATTACCACATTGTGAATGATCATGAGGAAGGTGGGGGTTGCATTTCTATATATGTTTCTCAAATGCTCCATAAAACATATATATTACTTTGGGGATTTAAAATGATTAAATTTTAGTGCCTATTTTGTGTCCCCACACTTTCCTGCTAACGAACTGCTAGTGATTTCATACACAAATTTAAACATTAAGAGATCAAGAGTCGATTCTGCCTACTGCTTTCCTTTTTCCTTAAAATGCCTCAAATAGATGAATACTTACTTACAGGGAAAAATTATTTTTAAAAAAGCCTCTTCACATTTTAAAAACCCTATATTTCAAATACATGTACATATATTTCAGTTTATATAAACTTAAACTTAGCACTTTAAAAGTTAATTCTGAAAGACAAAATTTGTCTGATCACTTCTCCAAGCAAAATCAAAAGAATATCTGTGGAAATTAACTCAGAAACTATCTGTATTAACAAAATATCCAAAGCTGTCCCCAACAAAGCTAAATCAGGGACCTTGACAAAACAAAAACCACAACTCAACTTTAGCTGAGCTCAAAAGAGCTAAAAGGTAAAACACAAAGGCAGGAAAAAGCAGGTTTTTAACAATTAGATTATTTCATTTAGTCAAACCAAAAACTGAAGTAAAATAGTGTACAGCACACTTAATTTTGCTGTATCAACCATTACTAGGTGAAGGCTGTCAATTATGACAATAACTATAACAATTACAATACTTCCTATAAAATTCAAGACTGGCATTAAATTCTTCTCATTTTCTAAGAAAATATTTCTCACTGGTAATACCAGCTTTATAAATATAGATTCATTCTCCAAAGATTTTTCCTCTATTTCTTTTTCTACTTTCATGTGCTCCCAACTCCCCTGCTATTCAAAATAAGCAAAAACAAAAGCCACAAGTAAGTTCAACACAACTGGGCAACCTCAAACCTAATAAAAGGTCTTTGCCAATATCATTTTGGTCACTGTGGTTCAAACCTGGAGAATAAATTGAACCCTAATGAACTGTATTATCTGTATCTTTCAGCTTAAGAGTTCTGCAGGACTTACTCCCCCTCCCCACAAAAATCAAAATAAAAGTAATGAGATACATGGGAGCTGGTCACAATAGTGTGCGAAATGCATTAAGTTGTATCCTTAAAATCTTGAGCAAATTTCTATATGTAGTTATCCTATATGTCTTCAAAAACAAAAAGTTTACATTGAGGGGAAAAAAAGTAATACCACAGCTCTAGGTAGTGTACAATTTCCCGAGAACAGTAAGCATCAGGTGTCGTAGCTGGTGACATATCACAGCATCTCCTCTCCTGCCTGCTCAGTCTCTCTCTCCCTACTGTGGCTTCCACCGGCTGGTACAGTAATCACCAACTACCAACACTTAACTGACGGCTTCACGCATACCTCCTTTAGAAAGTACAATAGAAGCCGTCAAATGCTTACTTCCCACTTCTTCCCTCCTCGTGGAATGGAAGAAGTGACCCAGGCCTTTGGGCAGTGTCCGCTCACCTCCTCAGACGTCACACTGCTATTCTCCCTCTCTCCTGCAGCCGTCTCTTTTTCTACTGGACCACTCCCTAACACCTGAACATGATCTACTATCTCCCATCTGGCTTCTGTGATGTTCCTCTACCTCACTGCATCATTCTGGGTGTCTCAGATACCTTAAATCCAACATATCAGAACTTCGAATTTGCTGTCCTTCTGTTTTTTGAGTTTTATTGTTATTTGCAAACCCCCTCCTAGTTCTTTCATTCTTGGTAAACAGCACTATGATTCACAGTTGCTCAAGCCAGAAACCACCTAATTCTTTCCTTCCCTCACCTCTCATATCTAATCCATCAGCAAGCCCTGTTAATTCTGTCCCCAAAATACATCTCGAATCCACCCACTTCTCTTCATATTCACAGCCACCACCACATTAATCCAGGTCATAATCAACTACTGTGCTTCATGATCAAAGTACATGTGTTAGTTGTGCAGTCATGTCCAACTCTTTGCGACCCCATGGACTGCAGCCCACCTCTGCAGGGGAAATCCTCTGTCCATGGGATTTCCCATGGCAAGAATACTGAAGTGGGTTGCCACTTACTTCTCCAGGGGATCTTCCCAACCCAAGAATCAGACCTGCGTCTCCGGCAGTACAGGCAGATTTCTTTACTGAGCCACCAGGCGAGCCTGATCAAAGAAATGGCCTTCTATATTCTCCAAAGAGCTAGGCATTTGTGCTCAGTCATCTCCGACTCTTTGCGACTGCATGGACTGTAGTTAGCCGGGCTACTCTATCCATGGAATTTTCCAGGCAAGAATACTGGAGTGGGTTGCCATTTCCTTCTCCAGGGAACCTTTCTGACCCAGGGATCTAATCCACGTCTCTTGCATCTCCTGCACTGGAAGGCAGATTCTTTACCACCTGAGCCACCGGGGAAGCCCCCCCCAAAGAGCTTCTCAGGACCCTTAAAATTCACATCCCTTACTGTGACTCTGCAGGATCTGATCCTTGCCTCTCTCTCCCCCTCAACCATTTGTCCCAGCAACACTCCCTTCTCTCAGTTCCTGGAACAGTCCATGTTCATTTTTGCCTCAGGGTCTTTACTTCTGCTGCTCCTTCAGCCTCATATTCTCCCTCCTCTCCTTCAGACAATTCCTTATCCTTTTAACAGAGATTAAACAGCAACACAGGGCTTCCCAGGTGGGGAAGTGGTAAAGAATCCTCCTGCCAATGCAGGAAACACGGATTTGATCCCTGGGTGAGGAAGATCCCCTGGAGAAGGAAATGGCAACCCACTCCACTATTCTTGCTGTGAAATCCCATGGACAGAGGAGCCTGGCAAACTACAATCCATGGGGTTGCATCAGCTGGACACAACTTAGCAACTAAGTAGCAATGTCACCATTTCTCACAGCAAGACTCCCTCCAACCATTATTCTTCACTCCTTTATAGTATATATCACAATTTATAATTCTGCTCTCTTCCCTAACCAAAATGTAAGCAGTAATAGAGAAATTAAGTAACTTATTCAACAGCTAATTTTTTCAATTATTTAAGTACTTTCTCTGTTAAGTAATGTCCTTTTAAATGCAACAGTAGGCACTGTCCCTGCTCTTACAGAGCTTAAGGTCACAAATAACTAGTAACAGATGCTAGACACACATCCAGATCTGGCTCTTAACCACTTAGCTACACTGCCTCTCTAGCTGTAGGACGCTGGATCAAGGGGCAGCAATATGCTTAGTAGATGTTCACATGCTAATGGAAACTAAGGCTTGGAGAGGTTAAGTCATCTGCCCGAAGTAGCACAGACAAATTATCTGAGGAATTAAGTACAATCATGAGGAAAGGCACAGATATATTTAAGTATGGAGAATGTTCAAGAAACAAAAAAGAATCCAGTCTAATCAGGTATGGCGAAGAAGAAATGCTGGAGGATAAGACCAGAAGAGCATAAAACACTGTGAAGGTATTAGCCATTCAATAAACATCTACTGAGCACCACCTACATGCCAGCCACAGTAACATACTCCAGACAGGGGTGATCAAGGCAAAGTCCTCATAGAGACTGCAGTCTCCATCTGTGAAGGCAAAGGAGAAGAGAAAACTACAGTTCAGGGGAATAGGTCTTGTAGTAGGGCCAAGCAGAAAGTGCTATGAGAACATGGAGAGATGACATCCAACTCAAGGTGGGGCGTCCAGGAAGAGCACATCATTTAAGTGATGTCCAAGCTGAGATTACAGAGCTTAGTTGGAAGAGAATATGTGGTGTGCACAGGCACTTGCAAGTACGTAGTTGAAAATGGCAGGAAAGTAACAAACGCCAGCTTCAGGAGGCACTGTCGACTTATTATCTATATACTGTCAAGGAACCTGGGACTTTAAACTGAAGGCTTTAAGTCACCTATGTTAGAAAGCTCCCTCAAATGGCAGTAGGAAAGCTGAAGGGAGGGGGCAGAGACCAAAAGCAAATAGATATTTAGAAAGTAGAAGAGGACTGAATGCACACATGAAAACAGGGAGAGAAGCAATGCCAGATCTCTGGCAATAACCAGAGAATAGAAAAATCAAGGCTCTATGACTGATACAGAAGATGAGAGCCTAGGACGGTTGGAAACGAAGGTTTTAGTTTAGGATGCATAGATCGGAAGCACTTTGGTATGTGAAAGTGGAAAATGACTTGCAGGGAAAGACATGGTTAAAGGAATGAGGATAAACCACAGATTGGGAGAACACGTTTGCAAAAGACACACCTGATAGAGGACTGCTAACCAAAATAGAGCCCAGCTCTTAAAGCTCAACAAGAAAACGAACGTGTCGATTAAAAAATGGGTAAAAGACCTGAACAGGCACCTCATCAGATATACAGATGGTAACGGAGCATGTGAAAAGGTGCTCCACATCACTGTCATCAGGGAGATGCAAATTAAATAAAAAATAAGATAACGCCACACACCTTTAGAATGGCAAAACCCAGGGCACTGAAAACAGCAAACGCTAGCGGGCACTTGGTGCAACAGAACTCTCATTCGTTGCTGGTGGGAATGCAAAACGGCACAGCCACGTGAAAAGGCAGTCTGGCAGTCTACTACAAAACTAAACAGGGACTTCCCTAGTGTTCCAGTAGCTAAAATGCCAAGCTCCCAATGCAGGGGGCCTGACTTAGATCCCTGGTCAGAGAATTAGATCCCACAGGCTGCAACTAAGAGTTTGCATGCTGCAACTAAAGATCCCACGTGGTGCAACTAAGACCCAGCACAGACAAAGAAAGAAAGAAACTAAACATATTCTTACCATATCCAGCAAATCATGCTTCCTGGTATTTATCTACCCAAAGGAGTTGAAAACTTATGTCCATACAAAAACCTGCACACAGATGTTGACAGCAGTTTTATTCATAATTCCAAAGATATGGCGGCAACTAAGATGTCTTCTGGTAGGTAGTAGATAGATAAACTGGTACACTCAGACAATGGAATAATACTCAGCGCTAAAAAAGAACCAAGCTATCAAGCTACAAAAAGACATGAAGGAAATTTAAATGCACATGACTAGCAGCCAATGTGAAAGAGGTACACACTGTATGATTCCAATTATGTAACACTCTGTAAAGTACAAAACTATGGAAACAGTAAAAAGATCAGAGCTTGCCAGAGGTTAAGGAAGGAGGGATGAACAGGTAGACCACATAGAATTTTTAGAGCAGTGAAACTATTTGTGTGATACTATTAACGGTGGATACATATCATTTGTCAAAACTTGTAATATGTAACACCAAGAGTGAACCATAATGTAAACCATATTTTTTGAGTGATAAGGTGTGGGTACATCAACTGTAACAAATGTATCACTGTAGTGGAAGATGTTGATAATGGAGGAAGTTATGCATGAGTAGGGCAGAGTATATGGGAAATCTCTGAACTTTCTGTTCAATTCTGCTGTGAATCTAAAACTGTTCTAAAAAGAAGTCATTAAAAAAAAAAAGACCTATGAGCAAGAGAATACATGGGTCTAGGTTTCACAAGCAAAGAAATCTGAGTGTCATACGAATATATTAATAGAAGTAGTAGGTCAGGAAACAAGTCTGTACTGAGGGTCAGCCACTGAGGATACAGGAATAAAAGACCACAATCCCTGCCCTTTTGCAGCAGAAACTCTAGTAATTCTAGCCATGGAAAACCAAATGACTCAAAATGCATTAGAAAAATTTTTTTTAAAGAAACCATTAAGGATTTTTTTAGGGAGGCCAAGTTTATACCTAGGTTTTTCTTTAGGGGTGGGTAGGGAAGTCTGAGGTTTTCATATATTGATTTTGTTTGTAGTGAGGTTTAGAGCAAAAATAACCAAAAATTAAAACATTTTATAAGACATATATGAACATTTCATAATTATAACTGAAGTCTGTAAAACAGATCTAAGCCAAGAAAAACTTCAATCTCTAGAAACCAAGTAAATCAATTCCTTCAAAATACAATTTTAAGTTGTTGCTCTGCAAAGTTACTGAACTTTGTTTACCCTCCTTATGTAAGACCTGTTTTCTAAACACTGTATAAGCTGAAAATAAAATCCTATTCTCCATATTACGTCATTGTTGCCATAGCTAGATGTTTCCTTTGCAACTTCAATTAATTGTAGCCTAACATTTTTAAATTATAGATATTAAAGTTTATTGCTCTACAACAATTTTGTAAAAATTTCCCAAAGCTTAGAGAGAACACATTACACTAAATTGGATTAAATTTCTGAATGTGTAGCTTGTGTAATATTTATCCTGAAAAGTTCCTCATCTATCATTTAAACTGTACTTCAGCTTAAAATATTATTAAATGTTCAATTATGCTGCACAGTGTCAAGAGGGGTCATGCAAAGCATTTCTATAACAGAGCAAGAGAAAATATTTTGGCAAAGCCAACTTTAGGGTTGTAGCTAATTATTTCAGATCACAAATGTCTGTTGTATATTTTAATTTCCAGAGCGAAAAATCACAGAATTTGTACACTCCATTTGAGGTCAAAATATACTTGTCATGAACTTCTAACAGCTAACCAAAATCCTCTCCTCCACAATTTAAGCCAGTATCTCCCGAAGAAAATTACCAGACCATTACATTTATCGCCACACTACACTCTGCTCTTCAGTAATGTCCAAACGAGATGGTGACACCATAGACACCTAACACTCAGAAACTCACTGTTTCACTTTTCTAAGTTAAGACCTCAAAAGCAAACTGAGCCATGAATGTGATTAAATTCTAGATCACATAAGACTCACCCAGATGTCTTACTACAGAAATTTTCCAACGCCATCATCTTCAGAGGCCTGGACATTTATCATCTAAACGGCTTGTTTTCATTCTTAGGAACTAACAAAATGCACTAAAAGAAAACCTACGCAGTTCCAACATATCCAACATGCCAAAATAATCCCATAAATTTAGTTATTAAACAACAACAGCCTTGGCAGCAAACATTTACTGAGCACTTACCATGGGCCTGCCACTGCTCTAAGCCTTAAGCCCTTCACCTACTATCTCATCAACTCTCCCAACAATCCTACGAGGTCGGTACTGTTATTTACCCTATTTTGCAGGTAAAGAAAAAGAGGCACAGAGAGGTTAAGTATCTTGCCCAAGGTCACAAACCGGTGGGGCAGGACTGGAACCAAGGCAGGTAGTCCCGACTTCAGAGTCCGCGCTCCCAACGTTCAACTGCTGCAAAGAGTTAACAATTTACCCTTGACAGCCCCTTATCAAGAAATGGTAAATGTTCAACAGCTAGAAACGGGCAGTCCGATCCCTGTCCTATATCCGTGCTCACGGCTTCTACGACTTTGACAAATCGGCTACACCATCTGATTTTCCGGACACACACTGGACTTCTCTGGATGTCAGAGCAAATTCTCAATCTTTCCAGGAACGGGAAAAGGAAAACCTACGCAACGCTGTGGCCCAGATTATCCACATTCCTAAATAATAAATCTGGGAGCGTCCAGAAAGGCCCCCAAACTACCCGACAAACGAAGCCTAGGAAAACCAAGGTTTACAATAAAAAGCTGGAGCTTCCCTGGCAAATCGTTCACGCGATTTCCTCTCTAACGACATAAACAAGGGAGGAGGCTGCATTCTTCCCACCGCACAATGAAAACGCAGGCCGGAGCGGGAAAGAACGCAGCGCAATCGGGGACGACCGCTCCCGGGGTCGGGGGCAGGCAGGGGAGGCCAAGGACGACTGAGTCGCCCCGTCCTGCCCCCGGGCCGATGCGGGGAGGGGCCGGAGGGAAGGGCCGGCCACTGCCCGCACTCAGCTGACCTCCGCCATGTTGGCCGCAAACCCCGGGACCCTTCACAACAAAGGCCGGCACCCGGGAGCAGGGAGCGCCGGGCGCCTCCCCCGGCCAGGCCCGCCTCCCAGGCGCGCGGGGGCCGGGCCGGTCGGCGAGGAGGCCCTTCCCCGCCCTCGCCCGGCCGCGAGGGGCCGACCCCCGGCGCGGGCCTGCCGGGCCCCGGGCGCCGGGGGCGGGGGCGAGCCGGCTCGCCTCGGCGGGCAGGGCCGGGCAGGGGAGGGGAGGGGCGGGGGGCGGCGCTCGGCCGGGCGGCCGGGCTCGGGCCGAGACAAAGGCGCCCAGGTCTGGGGGCTGCCCGCACCCCCTCCCGGGCGGCGCGACCCGGCCCGGTCGACCTTCCCGCCCGCCGCCATGACCGGGCCTGGAAGTCCTCCTCCAGCGGAGCCCCTCGCGGCCGGCTCCTCCCTCCAGGCCAGGCCCCACTTACCTGTGGGCGGAGAGCGCGCCTCGGACCCCGGTCCTGGCTCAAACGCGCTCTGTCGCCGCCGCCAACCCCCGCCACCGCGGGCAGCGCCACCGCCTCCTCCTCGTGCCAACACCGACGGGACACTCTGGGCCGCCGCTGCCGCTCGAGAGTGCGCCCCGCAACGGCCGCCCCGGCTCCCCCCTGGCCGCCGCCGCCGCCGCCGTTTCGCGCGTCCTCGAGCCCGCCGCGCGCTCCCGCTAAATACCACACACTGCGGCGGCCGCCATGAGGAGGCGCGGCCCCGCGCGCCGGCGGCCCGGAGGGGGCGGGGCTTCCACGGGCGCGCAGGCGCAGAGGCGCTCGCGCGGCCGGCGGCGACTTTCGCGGGTCGAGGTGCTGGGTATCGAGGGTGGCGGTTGGCGCCCGGGCTCTGCGGGCACAGTTGCTGTGACTGAAGACCTCGCGACAGGCAAACACTTGAACATCGCGCTCATGCCTGCAACCGTCCCCTCCTGGGGAGGAGCAGGGCTTCGTTGCCGCGTCTGGGACCCGCTTTGCGCGCCCCGCGCGGGGCTTTGTTCCGCGGCCCAAGGGGTCGTCCCGCGCGGCGGCCCCGCTGTCTACCCACTCCTGTTCCGTTTGCTGGTTTCACACAGCGCCTCCTCCGGCTCTTCCCAGCTCCACTCTTCCCCAAAGGAAAAAGCAACGGACTGCCTCAGCCACCGACCTGAGCCCCCCACCCCTAAAGGGGAAGAGGTCCAAACCCCTTCCTTAGCTTTGAGCTGCTCTTCAGCAAAAGCGGAACGATTTTCAAAAGCTTATTTTAGCTGAAAAGTGGGTAGTGGCACGCCCTTCCCCGTGTCCTCCTCTGGAAGCTAAATGAGACTATGGGTTTTCTTTCCCTAAGAAATAAAAAGAAAGTCATTCAGGGTACTTAACAAATACAAAGTATATACCGGAGCAAAGGCTAGTGTCAGACCTTAAACTGGATTTCCATGTAAGAGCCTCCATAAAAATAGTATTCTGTGTGAAAACAAGAAGTACTTTTTATATGAGACTTTAGAAACCACCAGGGAATAGTCTCGCATTGTGTCCAAGTTCCTATCAATAGGAAATCTTTTTAGATGGGAAGTTTTTATGCAAGCACCGCTGACAAAACTTTCGGCTTGAAAGTGAGAGGCACACAGTTATTAATATCTTTAGGTACTAATGCAAGCTGCTAATTTCCAGCTTCCCCCAACAAATCTGTAGACTGTGTCTGTGTTGATACTTCTCTTCTCAACCTAGTACTTGCTTTTTGTGGCTACTCTCTTCCTCTGGGACCATTAGCACAGTGTTTCTTGAGGTTGGGAAAGTAAAAAACCACGTGTTCTTAACCACAAGCTATACTACTAATATGCTGGTCCCCAAAGCCCAAAAGTCACTTGAAGAACTTGGGTGAATTATAGAGGCCCCTGCAGTAATTTCTTCAACAATAAATTCTGACAGGTTCTGTTATACATTGCTTGGTCGGGCTTGGAGTTTACTGAGTGAAGAAGACATTCTTTATTCATTCTTCAACACAGTGTTAGGTTCTGGGAGTACAGAGCCACTAGTCCTACATCCATGTATAGTGGGGAACATAAAATCAGTCTTAACAAATCTATGACTACAACTGGGGAAAATATTACAAAAAGGGGGGTGATGGACGGTCCCTGGTGCTAAGAAGGTATGTAACTTGCCAGGTATATAATAACAGGTGACTAAGTAAAGAACCTAAGGATTAGAAGGAATTAACCAGTTAGAATCGGACATGGAGCAACGGACTGATTCCAAATTGGGAAAGGAGTATCAAGGCTGTATATTGTCACCTTGCCAATTTAACTTATATATAAAGAGTACATCATACGAAATGCTGGACTGGGTAAAGCACAAGCTAAATCAAATTGCAATTGCAGGGAGAAATTTCAATAACCTCAGATATGCAGATGACACCACCCTTACGGCAGAAAGCAAAGAGGAACTGAAGAGCCTCTTGATGAAAGTGAAAGAGGAGAGTGAAAAAGCTGGCTTAAAACTCAACATTCAAAATACAAAGATAATGGCATCCGGTCTCATCACTTCATGGCAAATAGATGGGGAAACAGTGACAGACTTTATTTTCTTGGGCTCCAAAATCACTGCAGATGGTGACTGCAGCCATGAAATTAAAAGACACTTGATCCTTTGAAGAAAAGCTATGACAAACCTAGACAGCAGAGATACTAACTTTACCAACAAAGGTCCGTGTAGTTCAAGTTACTTTTTTTTCCAGTAGTCATGTATGGATGTGAGAGTTGGACCATTAAGAAAGCTGAGTGCCGAAGCATTGATGCTTTTAAACTGTGGTGTTGGAGAAGACTCTTGAGAATCCCTTGGACTGCAAGGAGATCAAGCCAGTCAATCCTAAAGGAAATCAGTCCTGAATATTCATTGGAAGGACTGATCCTGAAGCTGAAACTCCAATACTTTGGCCACCTGATGCGAAGAACTGACTCATTGGAAAAGACCCTGATGCTAGAAAAGGTTGAAGGTAGGAGGAGAAGGGGATAACAAAGGATGAGACAGTTGAATGGCATCACCAACTTGATGGACATGAGTTTGAGCAAGCTCTGGGAGTTGGTGATGGACTAGGAAGCCTGACTGCAGTCTATGGGGTCAGACACGATGGCTCAGCGACTGAACTGAACTAAGCCAGTTGGGGATCGGGGGTGAGTTACTGGAAAGTGAAGGAAAGGCATTTCAGAGGAAAGTGAAAGTGAGAGGAAAGTGAAAGTGAGTTAGTCGCTCAGTCGTGTCTGACTCTGCCACCCCATGGACTGTATGTAGCTCACCAGGCTCCTCTGTCCATGGAATTCTCCAGGCAAGAATAGTGAAGTAGGTAGCCATTTCCTTCTTCAGGGAATCTTCCCAACCCGGGGATTGAACTCGGATCTCCTGCATTGCAAGCAGATTCTTTACTATCTAAACCACCAGGGAAGCCCTATTTCAGAAGAAAGCCTTGCCCAATTCCTGGAATGGAAAACAACTCCACTGCAGATTTTTTTTCCTGGGGGGTAAGAGAAGGGACTAGGAGGGCACAAGTTATAGGTAAGTGGTGTAAACAGGGATGCTGAAAAAGTCAATGGAGTTCAGAGACTGCTGGGTTTTGTGGGCCAAGGTGCCCAAATTATGTAATGGACAGCACTTCTCAGGCTAGTGAGGCCAAGAAAGGATTCATTCACTCAGGAATAAACTTGAAACTGAGACTCGGCTAAAAGGTAGGAGGAGGAAAATGAAAAATCCTTCCAAACTGAGGTCAGATATGGAAGGGACAATCACAAAAAGAAAATGTGTGTCTAAGTCACAGTGTAATGGGGAAGTAAAGTTTGGCTGAGACTGGCCAAAATGAGCAAAGGGTGACCAGAGAAAACACTTTGGTCTAGGCAAGAAATGAAGGCCTGAACCAAAGAGCTGGCAACAGACATGTTGAGAGTCTTGGAGAGACGATTGGATCTAGAGAGCAATCAGGTGGATTTAGGGAGGGTAGGATGTGGAGATCAAAGAGCTGAGGCTGGTGATAATGCCAAAGATATAGTAGAAATAGATTTTGTTGTTTAGTCACTAAGTTGTGCCTGACTCTTTTGCGACCCAAAAGACTGTATTAGTGAACATTCTTAAGCATCTACTGTGTTTCAGTCACATGCATTACCTCATTACTCCTCACAAAAACTCCATAAAGCAATACCATTATTATCCCCATTTGATACATGAGGCAACTGAAGCATGAAGAGGTCAAATAACTTGCCTAAGGTCACAGAGCTACTAAGTGGCAAAGGCAGGATTCAAACCCAAGCCCTTCTTCTGTGCTCTGCTCTAAAGCCTATTCTGAGATTTCTAGCTTGGTAAATGGTGATGGACAGGGAGGACACAAAGAAAACTAAATTCTTGTTGTGGAGGCATTAGGTGTGAAGTGCCTGGGGGAACGTGCAGCAAGAAGCTGGAAATAGAAGCCCAGGACTTGGGAAGGAGGTTGTGGGTCATTCCCCACAGTCCCCGCCCCACCTCACCCCACCCTATCCTAGCCCACCCCTGTTTAGGGTGGAGCAGAGATGTGTGTTCTAGCAGATTCTCTGGTGTCACAGAGAACAGAGCCTAGTAGGGGAATTAATGAGGAAAACCCAGGTTTCTTTTTCAACAGTCATTTTGAGGTTTGCCAATTTCAATTTGATTAAGGCAAAACTGGACATTACAAGATGGAATATGGTACGTACTTTTAAGATAGAATTCAATAAACTAAATTAAAAAGATAGATATGAATGGAACACTGTTCAGCCATAAAAAAGAAATAATGTCATTGTAGCAACATGGATGGCCCTAGAGATTATCATGCTAAGCCAAGGGAGAAAGAAAAAGACAAATACCATATGATATCACTTAAATGTGGAATCTAAAATATGACACAAATGAACTTATCAAGGAAACTGAGACCCACAGACATAGAGAACTGACTTCTTGTTGCCAAGGGGGAGGGATGGATTGGGAGTTTGGAATTATCAAGTACAAACTATTATATATAGAATGGATAAACAACAAAGTCCTGTTTTTAGCTCAGAGAACTATATCCAATATCCTATAATAAATCATAATGGAAAATAATATGAAAAGTATATATATATACTGGATCACTTTGCCATACAGCAAAAATTAACACAACATTGTAAATCAACTATACTTCAATAAAATTAATTTTTAAAAAATGAAATGAGGGAGGCTTCCCAAGTGACCCACAGCTAAAGAATCAGCTGGCCAATGCAGGAGATGCAAGAGACATGAGGTTGATCCCTGGGTCAGGAAGATCCCCTGGAGTAGGAAATTGGCACCCCACTCCAGTAATCTTGCCTGGGAAGTTCCATGGACAGAGGAGCCTGGCAAGCAACAGCCCAAGGGGCTGCACAGAGTCATACAAGACTGAGTGACTGAGCAAACATGGAATGATGTAAGCCAGTGGGACACAATCCTCTACCTTTGCAAAAGCTACCTCTTTATAAGGAGAGTTGAGAGCGTTGGTCTCAAAGAAAACCTGGTATTTTCTTAGAAGGGAGAGCAGAGAGAATCCCAGATTCCCTCAGTTTTCAAACTTTGCTTTCCTCTCCCATTGAGATTTGAGCTGTGTCTCAGAGTCTGACGAACATTCTACCTTTTTTTTATTTTTAGAGGTAGACGTGAAACAAACATATGTGTAGATAGACTTAACATATAGTGCCATCACAGCTTACCAGAGTTAGGGTTTAAACTCTGCCCATTAAAAAAAAGTAAGTATAATCAAAACTATCCTTGAAAATCCTTTGAATTGCCCATAAGTTACAGTGCATATTGTTTTGTGGCAATCAAAGTTCCAAACATCATGCTTTGCCAAAATCTAATTTTGGCTCCTCATGTACCTGTCCCTTCTCCCTGTTAGACCATCAATACGCATTTTGCCCATCCAAAAATGACACTAATTCCTTTGGCCCCGTGCTGGAGTACCTTATAAGTTGGTAGATTCTTTTAAGCTGCAGGAGTGCCCAGGACAAAGTGTTGCCTGAAGATGCTACAGGTCACTTACGAAGTGTCAGAAGCAACTTCTGTTTCTGGAATTCTCGAACTTGATTTTCTTGGCTAGGTTGGTACCTGCTCTCCTGTAGAAAAGTTGAAACTACTTCTTCCTTCTCCCCCTTCCTTTTATGTAAAACTAGCTCATGAGAATAATTTCATCCCCACTAATCTCATCTAGATTCGGGAGGGGCTTAATCTGGTTTAGTTCATTCCTACTGAGGGTATGAATAGCTGATAGATATGGGTGACAGTATTATAAGTTTTAAACATTGGAAGGAAAATAGCCCCACTGTGAAGTAATTATACATCCTTTTCTCAATAGGGAGGCAACTCTGCTTCCATGATAGTTAATCTCAAGAAAAGCATTTCTATAAATTCTAAAGCCAACCCAAATAGTCCTCTACTTGATGGGATTTCAGGATGAGTGCCAAATATTTTCAGGCCAGATGGGGAAAATATTTCAGCCTTCCTAGTCCCCTTGAATCATGTCAAATAGCAGTTTCCTCTGCTCCAATGGAATGTAAAGTGCTAATCCTGTAGGTGACCCACAATAAAGACTCTAGTGATAGGAAATGATGTGACTTTCTTCTTTCCTAATCATGAATAAAGCAGACACTGATAATAGTATCTAGATTTGGGGATCTTATATAAATTCACAGTAACTTGAAATTTAATATAGGTCTGAGACCAACTTATTGACATCTTCTCAAAAAGAACTATTCTTTCCATGGTGTCTGGTGAGATTTTACCAAGAGATGAAGTAGGAGCAAGTGGAATAAGTAGAAAGTGTTTTGACTGACTGCATTAGTCCATGAGTTTTAATAACTGAGTCATGTTCAAAATTGGATATCATTATTTCTTTCACATGGAAACTTGCCAAAAATACATACATATACATATTCTTTCTCCCACATTCTCTTGTATGATTGTTTTAAACTATTCTATGGATTAAGAGCACTCAGGCACACCTATGTAAATCTTTGGGCACACCAGTGTTCTTAATTTAAGAAATATGAATTCAAACTTTATAATAATAATATATATATTTTCTAGTTTTTGGTTTTTGGAAATACCACTCAACGGGCAGGATCTTAGTTCCCTGGCCAGGGATCCAACCTTGGCCCCTGGCAGTGCAAGTGGCTTGTCCTAACCACCAGATGACCAGGGAATTCCTCAGTTATCCAAAATTCTCAACTCCCAATATGACAATACAATGCAACAGTACCTTTCCAAATGCTCCCCCGAAAGCTCAAAGCCTTAGCCCAACTTAGCATCACCTTCCCCTCTCCCAGTCACCAGTGTCCTTTTTCCAAAGTACAAATCCTGCCTTTGTTAAGTTGCTTTCCAGCTCCTGCTCTAACTGGTAGCTTCCTGTATGGGTCCCTGAAATCCGTGAGTTTTTGGAAGGCCTGTTTCTCAAACTTCTCTTCCATCAAGCCTCTACTAGTTCACTGACTCACTTGAGGAATGTGCTAGTGCTATTCAAGGCACACTGGCTGCCCTCCATACAGTCAAAGCAACTTGTCCTTTGCATGATTACATGCAATTCCAGATAACACCATAAAAATTGGCAAAACCAGTTAAGACAGTACACTTAATTTCTAATTGTCTAATGTCAATACAATTATTTTTGTACAGATTGGTTCACAAGGCCAAAGCCATCATTCCCAGATCACTGATGGGCTGTGTTGGTTTCCAGGCAATCAAAGATATCTTTTGCCCAGGAAACTATTGCTATTAATATCTTCTCTTACGTTAGCTCGTTAATACCCATTTATCATTCAACCAACATGGATAGCTCTGAAGACATATTAGCATTCCCTTCCTAGCTGAGCTCTGCCGCAAGCCAAACCAGGATCCTTTCTTGGCCTGAAACATGCAAGCATGCCTCCCTCCCAAATACTAGATTCCTATCAGCTTTGAGAAGGGAAGCAGGTCCGAACACGTCAGACATGTCTAACGCAGAGCAGAAACAATGTTTTCTTTATCAGACACACCTGTTGACAGTCAGTGCCTGTCTGGGGGTGGTGAATGTATTAAACAGCATCCAAAACAAATTCTACCAAACCAGGTGGAGAAGAAATTGGAGCTACATTATAAATACCCAAAAACATGGTAGGGACTAACTGCCGAAAGGTCCTCAGTGATCAGGAAGTGCATTCGTCCACAACTTTTTTTCCTTAATCTATTTCTTCACAAAAAATATTATGTGCTAGGCACTAAATTTCGCAAGAAGCTAGAAAATCATTTAGGTTTTTAGGTATATGGCAGTCTGTGGGGATGAGTGGTGTTAAGAATAATTACTTTCAGTCTTACATCAATGAAAAGCAATTAGTGTCCATCCCATCCAGAGCTCTTGATACAATCCCTGCCTCCCCCGACCTCCCAATACACACATACTTATTTCCACAGATCCAAATCTTTTCTTTATAGTCACCGGAAGTTAGCCTTTTAAAAAATTCTATGTTGATTTCCTGTTCTTTGCTAAGGAATACACTAAGCCTTTTGCAGGGAGGGGCGCAGCAGAGTCACCATTGTGTCCCCATCAAGGCCTAGCACAATGCCATAGAGAGCCCTCAACATTTTTGCTGAGCAAAGGAGTAAATACTAGACAAGGACCATGTCCCAAAAACCTCCCGCTGTCTAGGAAATCTGTTTACGATTTTTAGTTTATATGTTTTCATTCCTTGTTAGAAGACATTTGTTCCTTCTTTCTTGGAAGAACTAGCATTTATTGGACTCCTAACATGCTTGAATTTACAGGTTATTTACTTTAAAGCTAACAACATATATGAAGGGAGTATCATATGGATAAGGAAACTGAAATACAGAGGAAAAGTAACTTTTCCAAGGGTACCTAACAATAACGAGTGGAGTGAAAGCTGACAGTCAGGCCCACCTGGCTTCAAGGCCTTCGCTCTTTGCTCTGTGTGTGTTTCAACAAAGGGACGTTGATCTTTAAGTATTTACACATGAATTCTTCTCCAGAGCTCTGAAGTCTTTGACGAGAATTTTTAAATTCAGCATTTTCATTTGAATAATTGTAGAAGAATTAGTAAAGGTATACATTATCTGAACAACTACCTACAACTCTCTATATTAATTGAAAAATTGAGGCATATTATAACGTTAAGGTATGGGGTGATTACTGGAAACACTATAGTTGACAAGGACTGTTAGGATATGGCTAATGAAGGGGTGAAGGAGAGGGAAAGGGATTTTCATTTGAATTATTTTTAATCACTTATATTGCTTGACTTTTATAATTTTTCTTTTTTTTTTTGGCCTAGCCAAGTGGCTTGCAGGAACTTAATTCCCCTATCAAGAATTGAACCTGGGGCCACAGCAGTGAAAACTGGACCGCCAGGAAAGTCCCTACTTTTATAATTAAAAACAGTAAAGGCAATAAAAGTCTTTAAGGATAAAGTCTGTGAGTTTTAGGCTTGAGTACTAGATTAGTGACCCCAGGCAAGTAATCTAAACTTTTTGCGTCCAAGTTTCCTTATCTATAGTAACAGACCCCCTCTTCTGGGGTGAGTGTGAAAATTATCCATGTTAAACGTTTAGAACAGAGCCTGACTTTAGTAGACAGAAAAAAAAACAACAAACAGAAGGGTTCCAGCAGATGGAGGCTGTAGTAGATAGAATAATGATGGCCCTAAATGCCAACAATCTCCCCACCCCGCCCCCCACTCCCAGATCCTGTGATGTTGGAAGGGGGACTTTGCAGGTATGATTGAGTTAAGGATCTTGAAATGAAGAGATTATCCTGGACTGTGCAAGGGCATGCAGTGTAATCACAGGGTCTTCTAAAGAAAGAGGCAAGCAGGAAAGTCTGATAGAAGGAGGTGTGAGGAGGGAAGCAGCGATCAGGGTGAGTCAGGAAAGACTCACAAGCCAGGAAATACAAACAGCCTCCAGAAGGCTTGGAAGTGCAAGGAAGCTGATTCTCCTCTAGATCCGCCAGAAGGAACTAGCCCTTCCAGCACCTTGACGTTAGCCCAGAGAGACTGATTGTAGACTGCTGACATCCGGAACTGTAAGAGAATGCACTGCTGTTTTAAGTCATTACACTTGTGGCAATTTGTTGCAGCAACAATAGGAGTGCAGACACAAAAGGAAGTCTTAGACTTCAGTCAGCGTGGGTTGAAAGGCGAGGGTCCACTGAGGATGGCGCTGTCTTGAATATCACAGAACCTCTGGGAACAAAGCAGAGGCATCCCTGGGCAAGTCTGCCAGCAGAGTGAAGGCTGGAGAATGCTGCCTCATGCTGATGTTAAGATGGAAAAGGCCATCCAAGCACATGGAACTCCATGCTTACATGCATCCAGTCTCACAGCCTTGGAATCCCTGAATCCATTGAAAGAAAGCAAGTGTGTGTCTGCTGATAAGCTGTCCCTGCACGTTTGAACACTTGATTCCTAGTAACTGTCTCTTTGGTAGGCAATAAGAAACAGCTTCTCACAGCTCATTTCTTAATCAACAGAAACATTGATTAATCAGGTTGACTTTCCAGCACGTGTGTATGCAAATTATAGAAACATTTCTTTTTTCTCCTTCTTCCCTCCTTTTAATAAAAATGTCGCCCTCAAAGATATCCTGGAAAAAGCACTCAGGCTTACAACAGTACAACTGTAATGAGCCAAGAATTCTATTTTTTTTCCCTATTACACAGAACAATAATTCTTAACAGCTTAAATTTTCAAAGCATTTCACAAGCATTTAATTAATCCTCTCCACTGCCAGAGAGAAGGAAACTGATATTCATAGTATTTCATCCTGACATCCTTTAATTTGGCAAAACTTCCACTGGCTTCAAGAAAGCATCGGTACCACTAAGGCTATTTGGGTCACTGTTGTTTAATCAGTTCTCCTCACCTATTGAAACCTGGTCATCGGAGCTGTTTAAATCATCATCTCATGAGGACTAGATGGGGTAGGGGGAGTTGCTTTGAGCTTGGAAGAGAGCTGTTTAAATCGTCATCGCATGAGGGCTAGATGGGGTAGGGGGAGCTGCTTTGAGCTTGGAAGAGAAATGGCAATGATTCCCTCAGAGAAATGACAAAGCTCATCTGTACAGAACCTGCGAGATGGGGCTCGTGATGAAGGCCCTTTGCCAGTTGCATCAGAGCCTGATTCACTCAGGAGAACTGGGGCACGGTGATGCTATCGGGACGCCCTTCTCAGCCCTGGGCTCTCTGGAGGCCCAGGACAATCAGCAGTTGAATTGCTCTGGGCTCTTTGCTTAACCTCTTGGATGCGTGGGAAGCTCTAGGAAGCCCTACTTTTCTCTCTTTTCAGACCTACTTCCTGAAGGTTTCTCTGATATAGACTAGCCTCTCAGCCTCACAGACCTAACTCTCCACCCGCCAGCCGTGCCCTGAGGGTGTGGCCTTGCCACCAGACCCGCTCCATTGACTGCAATTGGATGAGGTAATCCCTTCCACTCCATTATGCCAGCGACACAGTGGCCAAAATAATGTCAAATCCCATTTTCAATTCAAAGAAGCGAAATTCAATAAATGCTCCCTGAGTGCCTGTTTTGTGCCAGGCACTGCCGGATCCTAGCTAGATAAAGTCCCAGGCCCTTAACAACCTTGGTTTTAAGTCAGACAAATCGTCAAATGACTGTAATCCAAGTACAGTGATGAAGGTGCCTGCAGGCTGTTACCAAGAGAAGAGGGCATGAAAAGAAGGGGCAGAGAAGGGAAAATAACATATATGGGGGGGGAGGGGTGGGGGAGGAAGCACGGGAGGGCTTTTAAAGTGGCTCTTATAGGATATGATTTTCATGAGCATGTTGGGAAGGGGTGATATGATAAAATAAGAAATGTATATTTGGTCTCTGTTCCTGACAGAGGCCCCTGTGTTCCAGACCTTCCATTTCTCGTCCTGTGTACCCCTCCATCTGGCTGTTCTTTCATATCCTTCATCATACCCTTTATAATAAACTGATAATGGGAAGTAAGGGCTTCCCTAGTGGCTCAGTGGTAAAGAATCTGCCTGCCGATGTAGGAGATGTGGGTTCAATCCCTGGGTCTAAAAGTTCCCTTGGAGCAGGAAATGGCAACCCACTGCAGTATCCTTGCCTGGGAAATCCCATGAACAGAGGAACCTGGCCAAGAACAGTGTTATAATGGGGTTGAACATCCAGCTGGTGTCTGGAGAATTGATCTAGTTGTTGCTGTGGGAAAATCCCACACTTTTGATGTCAGAAGTACAAGGAATAAAAATGACTCAGAGAGGGTATTTGAAAACAAAGGACTTGGGGACGTGCAGGGTGTGTGGGAGACAGAAGCTTGGCCCGGCTGGGTCTTGGAGGAGATGCAACTGGACAGCTAGGTTGAACCAGGTCTTTGTGGGCCGTAAACTTTTATTGATGTGTTTCCCCACCTTATATTATTCTTGCACCACTGTCAGAATCTTCTCCAGACCCACATATCATCTCTACACTTCTTTACTTCATACTCTTCTTGTTAATTCACTGTTTATTGTTGAAATGTAATGAACACTCTGTACCAGGGGTCAGCAAGTGGCCCCACAGACCACATCTAGCCCATTATCTGTTCTTATATGGCCCACTGGCTAAGAATAGATTTTACTTTTTTGAATGGTTGGAAAACATCGAAAGAAGAATAATATTTAATGGCATGTAAAAATTGTGTGTTTAGTTGCTCAGTCATGTCTGACTCTTTGCAACCGTAGCCCTCTGACTCTTCTGTCCATGGGATTCTCCAGACAAGAATACTGGAGTGGGTTGCCATTTCCTGCTCCGAGAGATCTTCCCAACCCCAGGGATTGAACCCTGGTCGAGTTGCATGCAGATTCTTTCCTGTCTGAGCCACCAGGAAAGCCCATGTAAAAATTATATGAATCCAAATTTCAGTGTCCGTTAAAAGATTCTTTTGGACACACCTATCCCCAGTCATTTATATGTGGTCCATAGCCACTTTTGTGCTATCACAACAGAGTTAAGTGGTTGTGACATAGACCCTACATAGCCCACCTAGGCTAAATATTTACTCTCAGGCCCTTTACAGAAAAGATTTGCTAACCTCTGCTCTTTAGTAAATGTATGCATTTGAAAATCCTATCACTTGTCATAATGAAAAGTGTCTGGAACAAATAATTTAAAAATAAAAGTAATACCAGAGGTACACAGCCAAGTAACACCTTGGGGAAACAATGATTTGTTGAGCAAATACTTTGCAGCAGGCACTTCTTGCTAATGTCTTTAAATGGGATGATAATGATAGAGGCTACAAAGTAGCTCCTGGTTTCACTTGAACAAGAGTAAAAACTTTATGTACGTTATCTTATTTAATCCTCAAGATTGTTGTCGTTCAGTTGCTCATTCATGTCCAACACTTTGCAAGCCCATGGACTGCAGCACACCAGGCTTTCCAGTCCTTCACCGTCTCCCGGAGTCTGCTCAAACTCATGTCCATTGAATTGGAGATGCCATCCAACCATCTCATCCTCTGTCTTCCCCTTCTCCTCCTGCCCTCAATCTTTCCCAACAACAGGGTCTCTTCCAATGAGTCGGCTCTTTGTATCAGGTGGCCAAAGTACTGGAGCTTCAGTATCAGTCCTTCCAGTGAATATTCAGGGTTGATTTCCTTTAGGATGGACTGGTCAAGACAGCTGATTGGAAGTAACGCTATTTGCCTTTTGGAGACAAGAAAACACAGGCTTATAGAGGTGAGGCTCCTTGCCCAGGGTCACGTTATTAGTAAGTGACATATCCAGGATTTCATCTCGGGTCTCAGGAGGTCAAGCCTATTGTAGGTTAAACATTAAAGCACCATAATCTCTCATATTGTGAGACCCTAGGATGCCCCGCTGAAAGTCTGTAACCAGGAGGAGCCCTTGAAAGTTCTGAGCCAGAGAGTAACATAATCAGAGCCCTGCTGTTCAAGGATTAATCCAGGCATGCTCAGCAGGAAGGAGTGGACCGGGATCCCTGGAGACAGAGAGACCAATTCATAGACTCTCATAGTAGATTAGTGACACTGTCGTGATGGTGAAATCCAAGGGGCTTAGTGGCAAAATGGACATGTGAGGTGAGGGAGAGGGAAGGGGCAGAGTCCCTTGAATCTTGATGATAACAGGATGATGAGCAGATTAGGAGACAGAGGCTAAATGTAGTCAGGACATGCTGAGCAGGCTCTGGGGAAATGTACAACTGACAGGAGGAAATTTGGGATTGGAACTTGAGAGAAGCATATGCTCTGGGGTATCATCTACCCATAAGAAATAGCTAAAACCATGGACGATAATGAGTTTCAAGGACAAGAGTGTACAGAGAAACAAAAGGGCATTAGGGAATGTCCATGTTCAGAGAAAGGAAGGAGGAAGAAGAGCCAGCAGAAGAGTGAGATAAAGAGAGATGATGGGAGGAGGGGGCGCTAGCGAGGGGCTAGATCACAGAACTGGCGGGATGGTGACTAGGAGTAAAAGGGATTTATAAGAATGCTGGGGGTGTGTGTACTTCTGTGACTGGAGAAAATAGGCTGGGGAGAGAGAAAATGGTGAAAGATTCAGACCCAAAAGAAGCAAAAAACAATGGTTAAAAAAAATTAGCATCTGGTATTGAGCTGCATGAGTTGCTTGTGGACCGGGTTTTGGAGATTTTGGAGATTAATTCTTTGTCAGTTGCTTTGTTTGCTATTATTTTCTCCCATTCTGAAGGCTGCCTTTTCACCTGCTTATAGTTTCCTTCGTTGTGGAAATGTTTCTAAGTTTAATTAGGTCCCCTTTGTTCATTTTTGCTTTTATTTCCATTACTCTGGGAGGTGGGTCATAGAGGATCTTGATGTGATTTATGGCAGAGAATGTTCTGCCTGGGTTTTCCTCCAGGAGTTTTATAGTTTCTGGTCTTACATTTAGATCTTTAATCCATTTTGAGTTTATTTTTGTGTATGGTGTTAGAAAGTGCTCTAAGAGCACATTTGAGTCCGTTCTAATGAGGTGGGTGAAACTGGAGCCCATTACACCAGACTTTTGGACTATGTAGGAGAAGGCAAAGGTGGGATGATAGGAAAGAATAGCGTTGAAGTAGGTATATTACCATATGTAAAATAGATGACCAGTGCAAGTTTGATGCTTGAAGCCCGGCACTCAAAGTCGGTGCTCTGGGACAACCCAGAGGGATGAGGGAGGGAGGGAGTTGGGGGGGTGCTCAGGATGGGGGGACACATGTGCACGTCAAAAGCCACCACAATATTGTGAAGTAATTATCCTCCAATTAAAGTTAATTAACTAATTAAAAAATTTTTAAGAGTGCTGCTGCTGCTAGGTCGCGTCAATCATGTCCGACTCTGTGCGACCCCATAGATGGCAGCCCACCAAGCTCCTCTGTCCCTGGGATTCTCCGGGCAAGAATACTGGAGTGGGTTACCATTTCCTTCTCCAGCAACAACAACAAAAAAATAGCATTTGCTAATCCCAAACTCCCAATCCAACATTCTCTTATGCCCCTCCCCCTTGACAACCACAGGTCTGTTCTGTCTGTGAGTCTGTTTCTATTTCATAGATAAGTTCATTTGTGTCATATTTTAGATTCCCACATACAACTGATATTATATGGTATTTGTCTTTCTCTTTCTGACTTAGTCTGATAATCTCTAGGTTCATCTATATTGCTGCAAGTGGCATTATTTCATTTTTTATAGCTGAGTAGTGTTCCATTGTATGTTTGTACCACATCTTTATCCACTCATCTGTCATGGACATTTAAGTGGTTCCCATGTCTTGGCTGCTATGAATTGTGCTGCAATGAACACTGGGTTGCATGTGTCTTTTTTCTTTTGGATAAATGACACAATTTTACTGTGTAACACAAGAAACTATATTCAACATCTGTGATAAACCATAATGGAAAAGAATAAGAAAAAGAATGTGTATATATATACATATACCCATCTGCCAATGCAGGAGATGTAAGAAATGTGGGTTCAGTCCCTAGGTCAGAAACATCCCCTGGAGGAGGGCATGGCAATCCACTCTAGTATTGTTGCCTGGAGAGTCTCATGAGCAGAGGAGTCTGGCAGGCTATCGTCCACAGGGTCACAAAGAGTTGGACACTACTGAAGTGACTTAGCATACACACATATAATATAACTGAGTCACTTTGCTGTATAGAAGAAATTAACACAACATTGTAAGTGAACTATACTTCAATAAAAAAAATCAAGGAGGGAGATTAACCTTTGCAAGGAAGCAAGACCTGTCTTGGTCATTGTAATGCTTTAAAAATGTATCCATAAATATACCTTCTTTTAAAAGGTAGAGCTTAATCCCCCAACTCTTCAGGGTGAGTTGGACTTGGTGACTCATTTCTTAGAAATAAAACAAGACAGAAGTCACTTTCAAGAGAGGTCAAAAAAAGGCATTTTGCCTTCCTTCTTGCTCTTTTTCTTTAGGATCACTTGCTCTAAGGAGATCCAACCACTTTGCTGTGAAAACACTCAAGTTACCCTCTAGAGAAGTCCACATGGTGAGCAACCAAGGCTGGGGCCTTCAGTCAATAGCCTTGTGAATAGGCTGTCTTGGAATGACTCTCCAGCCCCAATCAAGCCTTCAGAATGCCGGCAACCCCAGTTAGTCAACAGCTTTATTGCAACCTCACGAGACTCTGAATTAGAATCATCAAGCTAAGCCATTCCCAAACTCCTGATCCACAGAAACTATTTAATAATCTATGCTTGTTTAGGGCTTCCCTGATAGCTCAATTGGTAAAGAATCTGCCCGCAGTGCCGGAGACCTGGGTTCAATCCCTGGTTTGGGAGGATCTCCTGGAGAAGGGAAAGGCTACCCACTCCAGTATTCTGTCCTAGGGAATTCCAGGGACTGTATAGTCCATGGGGTTGCAAAGAGTCGGACATGACTGAGCCACTTTTCTTTCTTGTTTTAAGCTGCTAAATTTGGGATAATTTAATATACATCAACAGGTAGCTAGTAAAGTCAACAATAGGAGCCTCCTGGCCTGAAACCACTAGGATTTCCCCCTTCCTATAGCTTTGAAACTTAAAACATAAAGCAACCTCAAGGACTCCTAACCTAGTTCTCCAGAGTGGGGAAGGATTAATGGTAGAGAGTACACAGACACCCCTGTTTCCAAATTCTACACATGAAGTGAGACATCTCTGCCAAGCCACATGGCCCTTCCTTCTCAATGCATTTGTCCATCCACTCATCCAACAAATATCAGTTAAGAACCTACTCTATCTAGGCACAGGCAAAACAGCACTGAGCAAGGCAAACCTATTCCATGGAGCTTACATCTAAGTGGGGGAAAGTAGTGATAATATGAGCAAGTGCATAATAATTTCAGACAGCATTAGATGTTGTGGAGAAAATAAAGTGATAGGGAGATTGAGTGAATGGGGGAATACAACTGTTGGTAGGGAGGAAGCAATAGGCCTGCCCCAATTATTGTGGCGGCCAAAGTGAGAACAAATGGAGGCTCCAGACACGTGTCTAAGTATTGAAAAAGTATAATCCAGATAATAGACTCTTCCTGAAAATATGTTCTATTCTCCCACAAGGACAAATACACCCTCATAAAGAATACCAGGTTATGGGACTTCCCTGGTGGTCTAGTGGATAAGACTCTACCATCCCAAGGCTGGGGGATGGGGTTTGATCCCTGGTCAGGGAACTAAGGATCTGTGTGCTGCAACTAAGAACCAGGGCAGACAAATAAATAAATATTTCTTAAAAAAGTAAAGAATACCAGGTTTGAATTTAAAATCTGCAGCTTCTCAGAGTTTCCCACCAGAGCCTGGCAGTCCAGAGGCCAGCTTGATCTCTAGCCCTCCTCCTGACCTTCTTCATTTCCCACACTCCCTTGCCCAACTCTGTCCCGCGAATCAAGGGACCTCATCTGGGCACACGGCACTGCAGCACAGTGTCCCAGCTCTGGCCTCAGCCCCTCCCAAACACATGCATAAGTGGTATTCTTGTGTCCACCCTCTGGAGGCAGAAGTGCGCCTGGCCTTGGGAGCAGTCCCAGGGCCCTTGGACTGGGACTCCAAGGTCCCAGGAGCTGACGTGATGTCCAGAAGGGGGCCTCCAGGTGGGTTCCTCTCTCTGGAACCTTAGACTTCTCATGCTTGAGGGGCAAGGGCAGAGGAGGGCCCGAGCTGGTCTGTTACAGATCAGTTTCCCGTTGCTGCTGAAGTTACCGCACACTTAGTGGTTTAAAATGACAGAAGACTTGCCTGGCAGTCCAGTGGTTAAGGTTTCACCTTCCAATGCAGGGCATGGGGTTTGATCCCTGGTCAGAAAGCTAAGATCCCACACGCAGCTCAGTCAAAATACCAAAACTTTAAAAACAAAAACCCCTGGAAGCAATATAGTAAGAAATTCAGAAAAGATTTTACAAAAATAAATAAAATAAAGAACATAAAACTTAAAAAAAGAGAAAGATGCAAATCCATTATCTCCTAATTCTGTAAGTCAGAAGAACTGCAGGACCTCACAGGACTGAAATCAAGGTGTCAGAGGATTTACTCCTTTCTGGAAATCCTAGGGGCTAACCCATTTCCTTGCTCATTCCAGTTCTTGAGCAAGTGTTTGAACATTTCAAATCCTTCCTCCTTTTTCATCCTTTCTCATTCTCTAGCCCATACTGTTTCTGTACTTACTTCTATATTTAAGGACTAATACGATTAAACTGAGCCCACCCAGAAAATGCAGGCTAACCTTCCCATACCAAGGTCAGCTGATTAGCTGCTCAATTCCATCTGCAACCTTAATTCCCTTTTGCCATGTAGCAAGATATGGTCACAAATTCTGGGGATCAAAACATGGGCCTCCCGCAGGCAGCAAACCTGAGGGAATCTTCTCTGACAGAGTGATTGAGAAGTGAGATCTGAATGTTGTGAAGGTGCCAACCATGAGATAATCTAGGGCCGAGCTGTCCAATATGGGGGCCATGGTGGTTATTTAAATTGGAATTAATTAAAATTAAATAAAATAAAAAATGTATTCTTCAGTCACACTGGCCACATTTCAAGTATGCAATACTCATATTTGGCTGGTGGCTACTGTGTTGGATGGTGTAGGGTAATAGAACATTGCCATCATCCTGTGTGTGCATGTGTGTGTGCTAAGTCACTTCAATCACATCTGATTCTTTGTGATCCTATGAACTCTCCACCAGACTCCTCTGTCCATGGGATTCTCCAGGCAAGAATACTGGAGGGGGTTGCCATTTCCTACCACTAGCGCCACCTGGAAGAAATCTGCCTTCATCCCAAAAAGTTCTATTGACCAGAGCTGGTCCAGAGGAGTTCCAGGCAGAGGGAAAGTCATGTGCAAAGGTCCTGGGAAGGACACAGCTCCATCAAGTTACAGATAGATGTAATACACACTAGGAGCAGAAGCTTGACATCTTTGTATTCCTGACACCACAGAATCATAGACGGATCACAGATAATTAGCATTGGAAAATGGCTTTGAAGACCCCGGGCCACCTCACCCCCCAAATACAGGTCCCACCTCAAGATAACTTGAATGCATCCCGAATTTCCCCAACTGAAGGTTGATTGTCCCTTCCATGACACCTCATTGCCTTCCCTAACAGGAAGATCACCTCTCTGCTAGTCCGTCTCCTCCTTTCCTTCAAGAGCCAATCCGCAGAACTCCCTTTCAGAAAATCTCCCCAACTTTCATGTGAAGGAGCAGAGAGGCACCAGGGACACAGTCTGGCCAGCATCCTGTCTTTTTTTCCCCCCTGTTAAATGTCTATATATATTGTCCCCATAACATCCCTTGCACAGGGATTGTGACTTCTCTGTATTTGATTTCTTCACAGCAGACAACAAAGGTGATTGAAAAGCTTTTGAGGAAGGAAGGAAGGGAGAAAGGACAGACAGGAGGGAGGGAAGGAGGGAGGTATGATGGAGAAAAGAAAGATATAGGACTCCACTGCTAGGATAGAGTTCTAACAGTGATTTCAGACTGATTGATGATGTGCAAGATGTCTCTATTTAATCTGTGGGGCTGCTAAGATAAAAGAAGGTTAGAACATGATCTAAGTGACCAGCGCTAATCTGGGACAATTACCTCTCTAGCACCTTCACACTTGCCTTTAAAGAGCACTTCCTTCCTCTTCAATTTGTCTTGGGCAACTCCCTTAGCATATGTGTCTATTTCTTGTTCCCTCTAGGTTTAACTTTCTAGATTCCTTGAAGGGAAGTTTTACAATGAAAAGAGACTAGAAATAGAAAACCAATGATCATTGTTGTTAGGGATTTGTTTAAGAGATTCTAGAATTTAAAAGAATCCAAATTGTAGGTAATCCCTTGATCTCCCTCTTGCCTGCTGGCTGAATATGGCAACCAAAATGAACACAGAGAAGAAATACTAGGTTTCTCTACTCAGTATTTTTGGGGCTTCCCAGGTGGCGCTAGTGGTAAAGAACACACCTGCCAATGCAGGAGACGGAGGAGATATGTGTTTGATTCCTGGATTGGGAAGATCCCCTGGAGAAAGAAACAGCAACCCACTCCAATATTCTTGCCTGGAGAATCCCATGGACAGAGGAGCCTGGTGGGCTACAGTCCATAGGGTCGCAAAGAGTCGGACAAGACCAAAGCGACTTAGCATGCACTACTCAGTTTAAATGTTTCTTTCCTTAATTTATAATGCAAAGTTCTCCTGCCCAACACCACCTAATGTATGTTTTAGCCGAAAAGCACAAGATATTTATGTGAAAATGGATATGGAGTTCAATCCCCAGCAGACTGTTAAACGTTTGGCCCAGGAAAGTGAGATATTCATGTAATGAAGAATTCAGTTTTTAACCATTGAAGCTGGGGACATGGTGTTTGGAGGGACAGAAGTGATAAGATTTCTAGACATCCTTTGCTGGTTTGACCTGTATCACAAGACTCAAAGGCCACAGTAGAAGGCATCCAGGGCTGAGACATGAAGCAAAAGCTCAGGGCAGGTAGGCCTCTTGTGAAGTAAGCCATTCAGCATCTTCCAAATAATTTTTGTGTGATTCTGTAAACTGTTCTGACTAAGGTGTTTTGTTTTTTTCTTGGAAAGAGTATAAGCTCTGAATGGTCATATTCCGCACCCCCCTTGGATGTTAAGAACAAGGCAAGACATTACGTCCACCCTTCAGGACCTTGTTGTTATGGCAACGGGGACAGGCAAGCGCAAATTTCCTGACACTGAGGGCCTCAAAGTCAACATAAGGATGTGCTTTTGTGAAACCCAGGTGGTGAAGGAAAAAGCAAATAAATATCGTCCCTCCTGCTCCCCGACTGGGGGCCCCACAAAAGCCTCCATTGAACTAATTCACGCAGGTCCTGCTGGGGAGCTGACAAAACTCCCAGCAGGGTTAGGTTTCTTGGCTCGTTCCGTGGCCAGGATCTCAGATGTCTTCCCTCTTTCTCAGCAAAGCTGAGTCACAGGGCCCCGCGGAGAGGGTGCAAAGCAATGGCCAGGGTCTAGAAAAGACCTGCACACCCTGGCCACTGGGGACTCACCAGTCAGTGCCTTCTCTCTGAGATTCCCATTTGTGAAGTGGGGGTGTCGGCCCAGAAACACTTTTCCAGCTCTAGTCCTGTGCCTAGAGGCAGATCTTAACCAGAGAGGAGCTCTGCATGCGTGCTAAGTTGCTTCAGCTATGTCTGACAGTTTGCGACCCTATGGACTCTAGCCCGCCAGGCTCCTCCGTCCATGGGATTCTCCAGGCAAGAATACTGGAGTGGGTTGCCGCGCCCTCCTCCAGGGGATCTTCCCAACCCAGGGATCGAAACTGTGTCTCTTACATCTCCTGCATTGGCAGGCAGGTTTTGTTTGTTTGTTTGTTTTTAACCACTAGCGCCTCCTGGGAAGCCTAGAGAAGTTCCAGGAGATGTCATAGTCTCCTAGATAGATGTAACTGGATGCCCATCCTGTGGAAGCCACTTACATGAACTCCTCTAATGCTCACAGCCCCAGGAAGGTGTCCCCACTCGATAAATGAAGAAACAAGGTCCAGCAGTTGTAATTGGCCCAGCCAAGGTCGCTACAGGTAGGCAGCCATGCGGCTGGCCTCAGTTCACAGCGAGGTCTGAGTCCAAAGTCCTTTCTTCACACCCCTCTGCCTCCCTGTTGCCTTCTACCTCTTTACCACCTGCCCTTACTGGTGACCGAGGCTCGCGAATCTGCTGGGAGGACCCCTGAACCCGCCCTGCTTCCCTGCGGCCCCCAGAGTCCTGCCACGTATCCGCCCATCACAGCCGTTTGTCCCCAGCACGCTTGTTCTCTGGGCTGCTCTCTCTCTGTCCTTGACGGTGAACTTGAGCCCCGCACTGTGCTGAGCTCCCGTGACCCTCATTACAACTTTGTGAGATAGGCGCCCTTGTGAGCCCCGCTTCACAGAGGCCAGGACAGACCTAGAGAGGGTAAGTAGCTGACAGAGCCGTGCTGCCCTGGGGAAGGCAGTGTTACCCAGACAGGGTCAGGTTTGAAGAAGGACACGCTCCAGGAGCTGAGGATTGGTGTCAACTCCGCTGTTCCGCGGTTACTTTTTGAATGCCCAGGCGGCCAGGCAGAGGATGCTGTCTGCTCTCAGGCCTTTTGCTGCTCCATGAGGACTCACTGGAAACTAGATTTTTTAACTGACTTTGGCTGAACATTCCCATTACTCACAAAGATGATCTGAAGACTGGGACGTGAGAATAAGGAGGTGCCCCTTGGATCAGCTGTATTTCCATACAACCCAGAAGCCTGCTTTAGACCTTCCAATGGCTTCTCATCAACCAGAATACAATCCAGTCTCCAGCCCTATATGACCTGGCCCTTGCCTACTTCTCTTACTCTTGACCTCCACATGACTATAAATCTAGCCTGTTTGTCACCTTTTTAAAGAGCCCTTTTAGTCTGTTTATTCATTTTACTTTCTGACTACCCTGCTCTCCTCAACCAAGAAGCACACAGTAAATATTTATTTGAACTTACTACCATTTATTGATTTTATTCCTTATTGATTTTGTTGCTGTTGTTTTTCAGCAGCTAAGTCGTGTCCAACTCTTTGCAACCCTGTGGACTGCAGCATGCCAGGCTCCTCTGTCCTCCACCAACTCCCAGAATTTGCTCAGATTGAGTCAGTGATGCTATCTAATCCTCTTATCCTCTGATGCCCCCTTCTCCTTTTGCCTTCAGTCTTTCCCAGTATCAGGGTCTTTTCCAATTAGTCCACTCTTCATATTAAGTGGCCAAAGTATTGGAGCTTCAGCTTCAGCATCAGTCCTTCCAAAGAATGTTCAGGGTTGATTTCCTTTAGAATTGACTCATTTGATCTCCCTGCTGACCAAGGGAATCTCAAGACTCTTCTCCAGCACCACAGTTCAAAAGCATCAGTTCTTCAGTGCTCAGCCTTCTTTATGGTCCAACTCTCATGTCCATACATGACTGCTGGAAAAACCATAGCTTTGACTATATGCACCTTTGTTGGCAAAGTGATGGCTCTGCATTTAAACATGTTGTCTAGGTTTGTCGTTGATTAAGTCTAAGCTTATTGATTAAATCAAATCTTATTGATTAAGTCAAAGCATCAGCAAAAGTATAACCCTGCTTTTGGTGAGCAGATATCCATGGATCTGTTAAATAAAGCAGGATGTCTTAGGGATGTCTGTGTAGGGAACAGCTTCTGAATCAAGAGATAGCACCTCCCTCTGGCACTTGACATAAGTTTACTGAAAAGATAGTGGAATGCTCTGGAGCAAATGAGTTTGTTGTTTTTGTTCAGTCACTCAGTCACTTCTGACTCTTTGCGACCTCATGGTCCGCAGCACGCCAGGCCTCCCTGTCCATCATCAACTCCCGGAGTTTGCTCAAACTCATGCCCATTTCGTCGGTGATGCCATCCAACTAACTCATCCTCTGTTGTCCCCTTCTCCTCCTACCTTTGATCTTTCCCAGCATCAGGGTCTTTTCCAGTGAATTGGCTCTTCATATTAAGTGGCCAAAGTATCGGAGCTTCAGCTTCAGCATCAGTCCTTCCAATGAATATTCAGGGTTGATTTCCTTTACGATTGACTGGTTTGATGTCCTTGCAGTCCAAGGGACTCTCAAGAGTCTTCTCCAACACCACAGTTCAACAGCATCAGTGCTTTGGTGCTCAGCTTTCTTCATGGTCCAATTCTCACTAACTACAGGAAAAACCATAACTTTGACTATTTGAACCTTTGTCGGCAAAGAGATGTCTCTGCTTTTTAACGCGCTGTTTTGGTTTGTCATAGCTTTTCTTCCAAGGAGCAAGTGTCTTTTAATTTCATGGCTGCAGTCACCATCTGCAGTGATTTTGGAGACCCAAAAAATAAAGTCTGTCACTGTTTCTGTTGTTTCCCCATCTGTTTGCCATGAAGTGATGGGACTGGATGCCATGATCTTAGTTTTTTGAATGCTGGGTTCTAAGCCGACTTTTTAACTCCACTCTTTCCCTTTCATCAAGAAGCTCTTCACTTCTTCGCTTTCTGCCTTAAGGATGCTGCCATCTGCATATTTAAGGTTATTGACGTTTCTCCCGTCAATCTTGATTACAGCTTGTGCTTTATCCAGCTTGGTGTTTTGCATGATGTACTCTGAATATAAGTTAAAAAAGCAGGGTGACAATATACAACCTTGGCGTACTCCTTTCCCAGTTTGGAACCAGTCTGTTCTTCCCTGTCCAGTTCTAACTGCTGCTTCTTGACCTGCATACAGGTTTATCAGGAAGCAGGTGAGTTTCCTGCCCACTATAAAGGATTTGGGTTCCCAAATACACGCAGGGTTCTTCTCGTGTTGTCAGTGTACGTGCCTCCTGGCCTTCTTCACATCACCCCGTGAGAACTGGGGCTTAGGAAACACACAAGAAAAGATTGATACTTAGCTGCTGCTACTGCTGTGAGTAATCGAGTCTTTTGCCTCTGACCCAAGAGTCTCCCATCTTCTGCCGACATTCGTGGAACCGTGGCAGGATAAATAATTAGCCTGCAAGACCTGTAAAGGCTCAATACTTTCAGGGTTCTTAACACACAGTCAAGTTTTTGCTTCAGATGATATAGCTTTAATTCATTCATGCCCCCAGCATCCAGACGCAGCACAGAGTTACCCAAAAGTCTGTGCTGTTTCTGGGCTGTGAATTTGCCAGAGAGGTTATTTAGACTGTCATAACATGGTGAGGGAATCCCATTAGCATTGTTATTGTCCAGTTGATAAGTCGTGTCTGACTCTTTGGGACCCCATGGACTGCAGCACACCAGGCTTCCCTGTCCTTCATTATCTCCCAGAGTTTGCTCAAGTTCATGTCCATTGAGTCGGTGATGCTCAATCACCAATGAGGCCTAACCATCTCATCCTCTGCCACCCTCCTTCTCCCATTAGCATTGCAGTACATTATAAGCTCTGTAGGTACTAGTGTGAAAGTTGTGTCCAACTCTTTGTGACCCCGTGGATATATACAGTCCATGGAATTCTCCAGGCAAGAATACTAGAGTGGGTAGCTTTACCGTTCTCCAGGGGATCTTCCCAACCCAGGGATCGAACCCAGGTCTCCCACATTGCAGGCGGATTCTTTACCAGCTGAGACACAAGGGAAGTCCAAGAGTACTGGAGTGGGTAGCCTATCCCTTCTCCAGCAGATCTTCCCGACCCAGGAATCAAACCAGGGTCTTCTACATTGCAGGTGGATTCTGTAGTACAAAGATGTTTCCAATTTTGCATCATCTTCAGAGAAAAAGAAGAGTGAGCCTTATTGATCACCTTGCACTATCTTTTTGTGCATTTGTGTTGGCTAGCATCACTGCCTCATCCAGAAACTGGGCAGCACCATGAGGCTCCTGCTTCATAACCCTGATGGAGCAACCTGGGCGGGGGCTGGGGGTGGGGGAACTTCTGGTCCTGCATTGCGTGATTGTATATTGTTATAACTTTTTACTATTAGCTAAATAACTTTACTATTATTTAAATAACTATTAGCTAAATAAAAAAGATTTAAATACTGAAAAATAAAATACAATTCACAATAATGACAAAAATAAGTTCCACCATCAAATAAAGAGAAAGGAAATTTTAGAGTCTGGTAAACACTTTGGTTGTTCATCCCTCTCCTTTCCAGGTCTTGTAAAGATTTTGTTTTTTTGTTTTTTTTTGTGTGTGTGTGGTCAGTGTGGGGGTTGTTCGGTCGCTAAGTCATGTTAGACTTTGTGACCCCATGGGCTCTAGCACACCAGGCTTCTCTTTCCTACACCATCTTCCAGAGTTTGATCAAACTCATGTCCACTGAGTCAGTGATGCCATCCAACCATCTCATCCTCTGCTGCTCCCTTCCCCTTTTGCCTTCAATTCTTCCCAGCATCAGGGTCTTTTCCAATGAGTTCGCTCTTCACATCAGGTGGCCAAAGTATTGGGTATAGGGGAAGGGGTGTCAATAACTGGACTGAGAAAAAACCAAAGAAGTTCTTTGAAAATTCATTCACTCATTTAAAAAATATATTAATTTCCTATCTGTACTAAGCAAAATGGGGGTTACAAAAATGTATCCGCTCTCACACAAATGAACTTAATTACAAAACAGAAACAGACTTACATACTTAGAAAAAGAACTTATGGTTTTGGTGGTGGAAGGGATAGTTAAGGACTTTAGGATGGACATGTACCCACTGCTATATGTAAAATGGATAGCCAACAAGGACCTATTGTATAGCACATGGAACTGCTCAGTGTTAAGTGTCAGCCTGGATGGGAGGGAGGTTTGGGCAAGAATGGACACATGGACATGTATGGCTGAGTCCCTCTGGTGTTCACCTGAAAATACCACAACATTGTTAATCAGCGATGTGGTAGTCGCTCAGTCATGTCTGACTCTTTGTAACTCCATGGGCTGTAGCCCGCCAGGCTCCTTTGTCCATGGGTTTCTCCAGGCAAGAAAACTAGAGTGGATTGCCATTTCTTCTCCAAGAGATCTTCCCTATGAAGGAATTGAACCTAGGTCTCCCGCATTGCAGGCAGATTCTTAACTGTCTGAGTCACCAGGAAAACTTCTATGCCCCAGTACAAAATGAAAAGCTTGAAGTTTGAAAAAAAAAAAAAAGTGTAATCGCTCATTCTCCACCCTTAAGGACTTGACCATCATGAGGGAGGTGACTGGGACACAAATAGTTTGGATAATTTGAATAACCCCAGAGGTGAGTTCTGCCCTAGAAGAGTGAGGAATTTCATGTAGGGAGCACACTTCATAGTAGGAGGCAGCATTTAACCTGGAATGAAGGCTGGCCGTGCGGGGACCTTGCATGTTGAAGGGGCACAGAGGCATGGGCGCTGGGCAAATGAGCCTGTGCTGGGAGGAGGGAAGATACTTCTGGATACATAGATGGAGTCAGGTTGGGTTGAATACCTAAGAAACTGGACTATATTGATTGCTACTGTATGTTTATGTGTGGGACCAAGTTTCTGGAATAGAAAAGGAAGGTCATACAAGGGTGACAAATGGAAGAATGGGGAAATGTTGGAGGGTGAAGATCATGGTGAAGGGAAAGGCAAACGTAGAAGGAAGGGAATGGGGCCAACTGGAGGCCAGAGTGTCTAGGAAGTGATTCCATTTGGGAAAACCTGGTCCCCTTATTAACAAACTCAGGTTCAGCTGCTCACTGCTTGAAAGCCAGTATCTGAGAGACAAGAGTTGGTAAGAAGGGAAAGGTTGCTCTCTTCAGAAAGTCAGCAACTGAGGGAGAAGGTGGATTCATGTCCACAGGCCAACTCCCCATTGCTGATCAGGGAGCAAGAGCTTTTTTTTTTTTTTAATAATTATTTGTAAGTCAGGTCTTGGTTGCAGCATGCGGGCTTCTCTGTAGTTGTGGTGTGTGGCTTTACTTGCCCCGGGGCATGTGGGACCTTAGTTCCCAAGGCAGGAATTGAACCCACGTCTCCTACATTGGAAGGCCAGTTCTTAACAGCTGGACCACCAGGGAAGTCCCAGAATAAGAGCTTTTAAAGGAGAGATTCAGGGGTGTATAATTGGAAGGATGTGGCTATGTGCAGAACAACACAGTCAGCTCTGACGGTCATCTTGAGATTGGTCATGCGGTGGTCAGAGCACATCATGTTGTTTTAAGTATAGTTAATCTTCAGTTCCAGGGTTGATTATTTCCCACATCCTCGAAGCCAGTTCTCAGAGTAGTGTAAGACGGAGCAGCTTATGTGATGGCTACAGTCTGGCCTCAAGAAGTTAACTTCTTTTACTTGGTGGGGGTTGCAGTATCTGCAAAACAGCTGAAAGGATATAGTTCAGAATACTACCTATAGTCCTTGAGGAGGAACTAAAAGTCCTTGGCTTTAATGACTAAACTTTTAATATGTTGACTACCTGACTATTTTTCTTTGGTTCTGTATTTTCTCATTTCTCAGATTAAGCTTATTCTTTGACTAAAGTGTTTCTTTCTTTTTACAACTTTTCTTTTTTTAATGCAACCATTTTTAAGGTCTTTATTGAATTTGTTACAATATTGCCTCTGTTTTATGCTTTGGTTGTTTGACCGCAAGGCATGCGAGATCTTAGCTCCCTGACGAGGAATCGAACCTGCATCCCCTGCTTTGGGAGACAAAGACTTAACCACTGGACCACCAGGGAAGTCCAAACTGAAGTGTTTCTACAGACAAAGGGCAGGCTTCCCCTGTGGCTCAGCCATAAAGAATCCAACTGCAATGTGGGAGACTTGGGTTCAATCCCTGCATGGGGAAAATCCCCTGAAGAAAGAAATGGCAACCCACTCCAGTATTCTCACGTGGGAAATCCCATGGACAGAGGACCCTGGTGGACTACAATCCGTGGGGTCGAAGTCTCTAAGTCAACCATGACTTAGAGATTAAACAACAACAGACAAAAAAAGGCAGGCAGAGAACATGGTGGTGGAGGTAGAGAGTCTGACCTGGAAAGGCCCCGAGGGTCCTACACCCTTCCCTGACTCATGGGGAGGGCTTGTGAAGCACTCTATTTGTGGATGGAGGGTTAACACAAATCTTTATCTGATTCCTGTTTCACAGTACCAGTTCAACAATTACAGGTTCAGGATTTAATTTTAATGAATTCTTACATCATACTTCTGGTGTGTAGGCTTCATTCTACTTTGCTAAACATTTTTGAGTTGTGCAAATCTCTGACGGTCATGAAATTTTAAAATGGTAAAGCTGGAGAAATGTCTATGGCTATTGGGTGGAAAGTTCACAGCCTTATTTAATATCCAATGTTCTCTAACTTAAAGGATTGGGCAATGATTCTTGTCATCCTAGAAGGCAAAAATGAGGCTTGTTTCTTGTTTCTTTCTTTCTTTTTAAACAAAAACAAATAGACAAACCTGTTTGTGGAACTTGCTCCATGTAGGTGGAACATGTGAAGTCCTTGTCAGGAGAGACAGTCCAGACAGAGTAAAATAGTCTGAACTGAGCTCACACACCATGCTGTCCCAAAGGAAACTCAAATCTGCACCTTGCTGCAGAGAAAGAGGGCTTATCAGTCACTCCATGAGTCAGCCTGGCTGCTCCACATACTAATTACCTAACATGAAGCAACAAATCGGGAGTAGGCCAGGGGTCACGGTGCACACGCCTGAGTAATGCCTACCAAGGGGCAGCCATGTAGCTGAGTGCATTCTCTTCCCCAGCCCCCTCCTACCTCAGTGCCCCTGTGTTGTGAAGCTGACAAGATGGTTTACCCAGGGCCCTACAGGGATCAAGGATGGGCAACCTCTGGGAAGTGGGCTGTGCCCTTTGAGCTCACAGGGCAGGCCAGAAGTCTCCTCTGTCCAGTCCTGCCTCTTCTTGGCACTGACACAAGACTTTTGTGACATCCCTCTGCACCTCCTAAATGGTAATTACAGATGTGAGTCTACACACAATTGCCTTGGCAAGATGCACCGATGGAGACACCTCTACTGAAAAGGTAGGGAGTCAGGGCGAGGACACAATTGCACAACCCTCACCTCACCCACTTTTTCCACTAAGAATGATTTGTTACTTAGAGCCCAAAGCCATTAGTCCTCGCTCAGAAACAGTACATTGAAATCATCCACGAACCCAATCTAGTCCACCAGTCTTTCGAACATGAGTTCATTTGACTACAACCATGCATGTATTTGTTGAAAACAGTTTATGCAAGGGTTGTGTTAGGGAATAAACAGCTCAAATATATATTTGTGGCTAAGGATATTATCTGGACAGGGGAAGTGGGTGGTAGGTGCAATGCTCTGAGAATTAGTTAACTAGTATTATCATTTTCCCTCCCTGCACATGTCTAAGCAGGAGAGCCCTAGACCAAGTGAGTGGCTGACTTGGGAAATGCCTCTCACTTGCTGCTCAGCACAGTTCTCACAATAGAGGCTTCATGGCCCTGATGAGTGCCTTAGCCCTTCCTCCAGGCAACCCACTCCAGTGGCACTGTTTCCTGAATCCCTTGGAGAGCTGTCAAATGACATCCCCCAAGCTGGTGATTGATTTGGTTTTTTAAGAAAATCAGCCAGATGACTCATCAGGTTTAGAGGAACCTGATCATTTGGTCAATGAGTAGGGGAGGGTTTGGTGAGCAGCTGAAATTTTGATTTTTCTACTAAATTCAGATAAGGCCAAGTGGATACAATTTTGGGAGAAGGTGGTGGAGAGGAAAGGAGCTGATTCTAATAAAGAAGTCTAGATTCCAAGAGAAGAAGCTGGGGCAAAGATGTGAAATGGCTTGAAAAACCCTGAATCTGCTAATAAACATCCATGAGTGGGATGCAAGTGGGGGAACTCAAGCGGCTGAGTTTGAAGATGATACTGGGCACAATCCTACAGGTCATATTATAGAGTTTCTGTTTCATCTACTGTGTGCTAGGGAGCCATCAGAGCATTTAACTGAATAACTAGATCTGATTTTTGTCTGAGCAAGAGCATTCTGACTGCTAAGTCCCAGAGGAACTGCAGACAGAGGGCAAGAGTGGCCTCAGGGGACCAGAGAGACTGTAGCAGCGCCCCAGGTAAAGGGTGGTCTGGGCTTTGGTCGCAGCTGAGTGTAGAGAGAAGTGACCTGGAGATATATTCTGGAGAGGAAATCTACAGGACTAGCTATCAGGAGGGAGAGAAAAGGAAGAACAAAAATCATCGTTTTGCTTAACCCCACCAGCTGGGGTTATATATATTGAGATGGTAAAGACTGGAAGGTAGGAGTTTGTGTGCTCAAGGTAGGAGGAGAAAAAAAAAACAAAAACTTGGAATACTGATAGGAAGTTTACAAGAAACTACACCTGGGGCAAGCCTAGAGAACAATTGAAGAACACAAGTGCTCTTGGTGGACCAGATTCTGTACTCCCCAGCTTAAAATCCACTTGCCTAAACCATCTGTTTTCACCTGGCTGTGCTTCTGAGTCACATGTGCCCTCCGGATGCAGGTGGCCTCCTAACTTATCTCAAGGGCTGGAGTCCCCCACCCCATCCCAGGACACAGAATTGACTCTCAGCAGACTGGTCACATCTGGGTGTTTATTGGGCACTGTTTATGCCTTCACATTTTTCTGTTTGCAAAGTAATACATACAGATTGTAAAAATTCACATAATATAGAAATTTTTTTTTCCAGAAAGGTTTTTTTAAAAAGGAAAAAAATCTTAGAGACTCCCTCCCAGTTCCCCACCCCACCCCCACCCACCTCCACACCCATATTTATTCTTGCTAGAGGGTTCTAGAGAATCCCTGGTAGCTCAGATGGTGAATAATCCACCTCCAATGAGGGAGACCTGCGTTCAGTCCCCGGGTTGGGAAGATCCCCTGGAGGAGGGCATGGTAACCCACTCCAGTATTCTTGTCTGGAGAATCCCATGGACAGAGGAGCTTGGTGGGCTACAGTCCAAGGGGTCGCAAAGAGTCGGACATGCCTGCGTAACTAAACACAGCACACAGGGGTGTCTAACTGGCCAGATCTGGGATCTGAAAGTGGTACATCCTTCCCTAAAAGCGCCTGCCCTTGCCAGCAGGGAGCTGGGCACTGGGAAACACAAGTCATGCCGGGGGAAAGCTGAGATGGCTTGAAATTCCAAGAAGGGGCAGGAACTGCAGCGTCAGGAGGGGAAGGCTGCAAGCCTGGGCTGTCTGATTAGCCAAGCCCCTCCACCCGCAAAAGGGTTCAGGGGGTGAGTCAGGAAGCCTGCAAATATTCTAACTGCTTACTTTTCAAAATCAACATTTCAATTATTTTAAAATAGAAGATACATGTCCATGTAAAGAACAAAACAAAACTCCAACATTTCAAAGAGTCGACAGGAAAAAGGAATTCTCCCTCCCAGCCCTGTTCTGAAGTCTCCCAGGGCAATCCCCATGACCAGACGTCCTGTTTCTTTCCAGGAACCGAGTTGTGTGGAGGGACCCGGCCCCTCGTTTCCACACTAATGAAGCGTGTGGCTCCTCTTCCCTACCTACCTCCTCACCTGCCGTTGAGTCGAAGGCCCTCCATCCGTCCACTGTGCAGTGTGTGACCGTCAGCGGGCACCCGGCCCCTTACTGGCTCTGCCCACAGTGGTGTCGACCAAGAACCAGGGCAGAGCAGCTCGTGGAACTGTCGGGTTGTTGAATGTGAGGGCCAGGGGGTTAAGATCTGTGCCAAAAAGGTACAAATTTAATACCACGTGTTCTTGGTGATTTATGAGCAACCCCACCAATACACTGACTCCTGCACTCTCTGTCTCTCTCTCTTCCCTCCTTCTCCTCCCAACTGCCCCATAGATCTTACAACAAGTAGCGTGAAAACCTGATTTGACACTTTTACCTTCAGGCTGATCCATAGTAGAGATTTTGCCAATAAGTTTGCTGCTGCATTTGTTCATTGCACAGATATGTATTAAGAGCCTAGTCTGTGTCAGGCTGAGTGTCAGAGAAGGAACCCCATTCACACAAGTCTGGCAAGCATGTGCCCTGGCTTCACAGAGCCTACAGACTAGTAGAGATGTGTGTGCTCCTAAGTCAGTCATGTCCGACTCTTTGTGACCCTGTAACTGGAGCCCGCCAGGCTTCTCTGTCCGTGGGATTCTCCAGGCAAGTATACTGGAGTGGGTTGCCAATTCCTTCTCCAAGGGATCTTCCCGAACCAGAGATCGAACCCGCATCTCCTGCACTGGCAGGCAGATTCTTAACCACTGAGCGACCTGGGAAGCCCATATATCTAGTGGGGGAGGCAGGCTTACAAACAGCTATGTCAGTAAAGAATGCCAAGTGCCATGGAGAGGAAACAGGGTCCCAAGGGAGTGATAGCTGAGCAGCAAACAGACCAGGGAATCCAGGAAGGCTTTCCAGAGGAGGTGATATTTCAGCCAAAATATGAAGAATAAGTAGAGTTAGTCAGGCAAGCCAGAGAGTATATTCTCTTCATAGGATGGGAGAACTGTAAGTACAATGATTAGAAGACAGAGGAGGGCCCACTGGGAGAAAGTAAAAGAAGTGGCATTTGCGGGACTCCCCTGGTTGTCCAGTGGGTAAGACTCCATGCTCCCATGGAGGAGGGGCGAGTTCGATCCCTGATCAGGAAACTAGATGCTGCATACTGCAACTAAGAAGCCTGCATGTCACAACAAAGAATCCTCAAACTGCAACTAAAACCTGGCACAGTCAAAATAAAGAAGTATATATTTTTTAAAAGTTATCATTGAAAAAATAAAAGAAATGGCATTTGCTAAATAGATGTGGAAACAATGGAAAGAGTGAGAGACTTTATTTTGGGGGGCTCCAAAATCACTGCAGATGGTGACTGCAGCCATGAAATTAAAAGATGCTTGCTCCTTAGAAGAAAAGCTATGACCAACCTAGACAGCATATTAAAGAGGAGAGACATGACTTTGCCAACAAAGGTCCGTCTAGTCAAGGCTATGGTTTTTCCAGTAGTCATGTATGGATGTGAGAGTTGGACTATAAAGAAAGCTGAGTGCCGACGAATTGATGCTTTTGAAATGTGGTGTTGGAGAAGATGCTTGAAAGTCCCTTGGACTGCAAGGAGATCCAACCAGTCCGTCCTAAAGGAAATCAGTCCTGAATATTCATTGGAAGGACTGATGCTGAGGCTGAAACTTCAATACTTTGGCCACCTGATGCAAAGAGCTGACTCATTTGATAAGACCCTGATGCTGGGAAAGATTGAAGGCAGGAGGAGAAGGGGGTGACAGAGGATGAGATGGTTGGATGACATCACCAACTCAATGGACATGAATTTGAGTAAGCTCTGGGAGTTGGTGATGGACAGGAAAGCCTGGCGTGCTGCGATTCATGGGGTCGCAAAGAGTGGGACACGACTGAGTGACTGAACTGAACCGAGAGATGAACATATTGGATAAGTCCTTATGCTGTCTCGAATAATACTGCTTGAGTTCAATTTTCAGCTCTACCACTTACCTAGCTGTGTGACTCTAGGCAAGTTATTTAACCGCTCTGTACTTAGTTTGCTCATCTATAAAATAGATAATAATTGCACTACTTCATAGGATATAAATGAGACAGTGCATGCTAAGTCGCTTCAGTTGTGTCCAACTCTTTGGACCCCATGGACTGTAGCCTGCCAGGCTCCTCTGTCCATGGGATACTTCAGGCAAGAATACTGGAGTGGACTGCCATGCTTTTCTCCAGGGGCTCTTCCTGACCCGGGGGTCAAACCTGTGTCTCTTATGTCTCCTGCATTGGCAGGTGGATTCTTTACCACTAGTGTCACCTGGGAAACCCAGATGAGACAGTATATAATACAAAAGGGAAAAAAAAAAAAGGTAAATGAGATGATATAGGTGAAATGACTTAGAACAGTACATGTGAGCACAGAATAAATCTCAGCTATTATTTAAGTTTGGTGTAGCTGGTCTGGTGACTGGGCATGGGGGAAGGTGGGGAAGACTGAGGAAGAGGTGGGGATGAGGAGGAGGACATGGGGCAGTTCTTGAAAGTCCTTCTAATTCATGCTAAGAGGTTAGGGCTTTTCTCCCACAGGGGAGCAAATGAATTTGAGGAGCTAAAGAGAAGCCATGATCACAAAAGGCCTGGGCAAGTGCCTTGCTCAAAGAGCCAGCTTTTGGTGAACCCCATCCAGTACCTGTCATAGACAGAGAAGAACAGGCTGAGAACCCTGACACCTGGATTTGAACTCAAGCTCCATGGGGCAGGTATGGACCAGCAGCATCACTTCTCTGGGTCTGTGCTCTCAACTGAGAAAGGTTTTTCCAGTGACTAAATACGATGAGGGAACTCAGATGCCTCCTTCTGAGTACCCAGCACAAAAGCACCAGTGCTGACTGGTGCCGTTCCCCACATTCCGCAAATAGTTCTTGAGTGTAGCAGCTTCAGAGTTCTTATTCTATCCCCTTGAGCAAACCTAGCCAAGGTTTCCTCTTCATTGAGATCTCTGATCTGGCCAGATGGACTTGTCTGTGCACTTACCTACCCTGCTTGGAACCACACTTGGGGGGAAATGTTCTCTACTGGGGTGTCTCCAGCCACTAGAGGAGTTCTGTGACACCACCAACATTCCACACCAACCACAGTGATTTTAATTTGATTTGATGAAATATGCCAATTAGCACTTCTCTGGGAGAAGAGAGATGACAGATTGCACAAGTTATGCTGGAATGTGGACTGTTTTTAAACTCAGAAACAATGGATCCAGAAATTCACCAGCAGTGCTCTCATCATTTTCATGAGTTACATTAACCCTGAAACTGGCCTTCCCTGGTGGTTCAGTGGATAAAGAATCTTCCTGCGACACAGGAGAGTCAGGTTCAATCCTTCGGTCAAGAAGATACCCTGGAGGAAGAAATGGCAACCTATTCCAATATCCTTGTCTGAAAAATCCCATGGACAGAGGGGCCTGGAAGGCTACAGTTTAAAAGTCACAAAGAATTGGACACGACTGAACACACACATACACACACATAACCCTGAAACATTTAGTGTTTTATTAGTTTATCTTTGGTATCCAGGAAATATTTAATTCAGTAGTGACACAGACACTTATTGAGGTCTTTCTCTGTGCCAGACTGTGGGCTACATGCCAAGGATATACAGATGAATGAGACTCGCAGATTCACTGAGCTAGAACACGAAGCATGTGAGAAATATTAGAGGTTTGAAGAGAGTTCCAGGGAGCCTAGAGGCAGGGTTGCGAGGGCCCGTCTGCCTAGGTTGTACACTGCACCACTCTGGGACTTCATTCACATAGATTGGAGTTTGGCAAATTTTTTTTCTGCCCAGGACCAGACAATAAATATTTTATGTCTTGTGGGCCATAGTGTCTTTGCTGCAATTTTTCAACTCTGCTGTTGTAGCACAAATGCCACAAGAGATAATATATACACAGATGAGCTTACCTAAATTCCAGCTAAACTTTATTTATAGGCCCTGGCTTGTACCTTGAAACATTCTAATCTTTAATTCTTTTTGACCATTAAAAATGTAAAAATCACCTTAATTTGTGCACTAATCAAAAACTGGTGGTGGGCTAGAACTGGGGTGTGGGCTATACGTGGCTGACCCCTGATGTAGATTCCAATGAGAATGTGTCCTCTGTGGTTGTACACCATGACGGCCCCGTCTTGCTTCACTCTGCATATTCTGTTTGAAGGACTGTATGTGCAGATGAGGTGGACATTTCAGGAGGAGGGATGACGAGCAGAGGGAACAGCACAGATGCACAGCAGGAAACAGAGAGGGATGGGACACAGACAGACGTTGGAGACAGGCTGTGAAGGGTCTCCAGTGCTCCACCCAGCAGTTCAGGCTCTGTCCTGTGGGTCAAGGGAAATGGCTCAATTTTTTAGGCAGAAAATGACACAGTCTGAGATTGTATTTTAGGGACTGAAATGGACTATGGAAAGACCAGTTAGGATGCATGCAAATCAGTCAGGGAAGAGAGGTTGAGGGCTTAAACAAGCGGAGACAGAGGAGTTAAAGAGGAGAGAGATGCTCAGAGATAAACTGGCTGCAAGTAAAGATGCTCAGTATCACCAGCCATCAGGGAAATGCATGTCAAAACCACAGTGAGATGCCACTGCGGACTCAGTGGGATGGCTGTTATTTAAAAAGACAGATATTAACAAGTGTTGGCAAGGATATGGAGAAACTGGAACCCTCACACACTGCCGGTAGGGATGCAAAATGGTGCAGCCACTTCGGGAAACTGTCTGGCAGTTCCTCACAAAGGAGGACTGTATGACCCAGCAATGCCACTTTAATGTACACCAGGAAAATAGAAAACATATGTCCACACAAGAACTTACACACTAACATTCACAGAAGCATTATTCACAATAGGGGAAAGAACCCAAATGTCCACCAGCTGATACATAGATAAATAAGATGTGGTAAATCTGTACAATGGAATGTTACTTGTCAAAAAACAAAACAAACAAACAAAAAAAACAAGCAAAAAATGAAGTACTGAGACATAACATAAAAAACCTTACAAAACATCATGCCAAGGTAACAAGCCAATCACAAAAGACCACATGTTATATGATTCCATTTATGTGAAATGTCCAGAATAGGGAAAACTATGCAGACAGAAAGACTCGTGATTGGCTAAAGCTGACGAGACGACAGCCAGTGGGGGTTGCAGGGTGATTGCTAAAGAGTACAGGGTTTCTTTTGGGAGGTGAATAAAATGTCATAAAAATTGGTTGAGAGGATTGTGCAACTGTGAACCTGCTCAAATCTGTTGAATTTACACATTGAAAGGGTGAAATGTGTAGTATGTGAATTATATCTCAAAAAAGTTATTTTAAAAGACGACTACACTATTGTAACTCAAGAAGGATAATTTTCTCTCTGCATCACTAAATAAATGATCTGTCAAATGCAATTTAAACCACTCATCATTGGTTTTAAAATACACACAGCTTTTTGTAATTTAGGTTTTTACATTTTATTTAATTCAATGCACATGTTTTCATCTTAGGGATGATATTCTAATAACCACTTTTACAAAACTAGAACACTGTAGCCCATGGAGAATTATACATGTAGTAGATTCAGAAACATGTACCCCTGTACCTCATACTTTTCCCTTAGTCCTCACGGCCATCAGCCAAGATCTCTTCAGTTTACTTTTCTGGGGGTAGAGATATAATTCACATTACTGTACAACTCACCCATTTAAATTGTATAATTCAATGGTTTTTAGCCTAGTCACAGCATTGTGCAATGATCGTCACAATCTATTTTTAAAATAGTTTCATCATCCTAAAAAGAAACTTCTTATCCTTTTTTTTTTTTAACTTCTTACTCTTTAGCCATCACCCTTCACTCCCCCATCCACCAGCTCTAGGCAACCATTAACCTACTTTCTGTCTGTATAGATTTGCTTATTCTGAATATTTCACACAAATGGAATCATACAATATATGGTCTTTTGTGGCTGGCTTCTTCCACTTAAAGATTTCAAGGTTCATAAAACCTTGTAGTGTGTGTCAATATTTCATTCCTTTTTACTGACAAATAATATTCCATTGTTTGGCTTTTTAATTTATCCATTCATTCATTCATGGATATTTGGTTGCTTCCACTTTTTGATTATTATGAATAAAACTGCTGGGAATATGTACAAGTTTTTGTATAGATGTACATTTTCATTTCTCTCGAACACATCACCAGGATTGGAATTATTGGGTCAAATCTAGTCATTTTATAAGATGATAGTAATGATATTGGTTTAGACATTCAGCAGAAAAGGATCTCATTGTCTACTGACCATAGGTGTCATACGGTAAGTTTCCTTCCATCCAGGGAAACTCAATCAACCCTAATAACCACATCATGTATATATATGGATATACACTTGGCAGAAGACTGCTTAAGTAATATTACATGGGTGCAGCTACCATTTTTAAGCAGAGGTAAACTCTCAATAGTATTAATATGTCTTAAAGAAGAACCCTGCCACTCTTTCACTCGCCCCGTATCTTTTAGTTACATTTCATGATAATTACAGCATGATATTTCTCCTTCCAAACCAGATGAGAGAGGATACAAATAAGAATGTCTCTTTTGGCTTCTTTTCACATGCTTCTTGTGGTTTGTTTGTTTTTTCCACAAAGGAAGCTAACAGAGCTAATGGTGCAGTAATTTAAGCAGACCCGGCTCTCACATTTAGGGGTTCAGTGCAGTTCTGCGCCAATAGAGCTGAGAATTCTAATACAACATCCTCATGACCCCTTTTCAGTGGTTAAAATATATATAACAGGGGGACTTCCTTGGTGGTCCGGTGGTTAAGAATCCGCTTTGCAACGCAGGGGACATGGGTTTGATACCTGGTCGGGGAAGGAAGATCCCACCTGATATGGAACAACTAAGCCTGCATGCCACACCTGGAGAGTTCATGGTTCCCTGGAGAGATCTCACATGATACAACCAAGATCCCGATATGGCACCGGAGACCCGACGCAGCCAAACACACAAATATTTAAATGTCTGTATAACTCAAAATGTGTCACTCAAGCCATTTTAAAGTAAATTAAGTGGCATTAATTACATTCACAATCCTGAATGTTCATTGGAAGGACTGATGCTGAAGCTGAAGCTCCAATACTTTGGCCACCTGATGTGAAGAGCTGACTCATTGGAAAAGACCCTGATGCTGGGAAAGACTGAAGGCAGGAGGAGAAGGGGACGACAGAGGATGAGATGGTTGGATGGATCACTGACTCAACAGACATGAGTTTGGGCAAGCTCCAGGAAGACGGTGAAGGACAAGGAAGCCTGGCATGCTGCAGTCCATGGGGTCGCAAAGAGCAGAACACAACTAACGCTGGAACGACAACAGTCACGGTCACAAAGGTGTGCAGCCATTGTGGTTCAGCTGCTCAGTCATGTCCAGTGCTTTTCAACCCCATGGACTGCAGCACGCCAGGCTTAACACTGTTTCCACAACCTTTTCCATTACTGCAAACAGAAACTCTATACTCCTTAAGAAAAACCCCCATTCTTCTCTTTTCTAGCCCTTGGTAACCTCTGGTCTACTTTCTCTAAGAATATGGTTAGTCTAGATATTTCATGTGAGTGGAATCAAACAGTATTTGTCTTTTTGTGTCTGGCTTATTTCACTGAGCATCACATTTTCAAGGTTAATCCAGGTTGTAGCATGAATCAGAACTTTGGACACACTGTTTTTATGGATAAGTAATATCCTACTTTTCGGATATACCAGATTTTGTGTATCTGTTGGCAGACACGGGCTGTTTTCACCTTTTGGTTACTATGACTAATGCTGTAATGAAATTGGAGTTTAAGTATCTGAGTCCTTGTTTTCATATTTTTGGAATGCATACCTAGGAGTGGAATTGCTGAGTCATGTAGTAACTCATATGCTTAACTTTTTGAGTAAACACCAAATTGTTTTCCACAGCCGCTGCACCATTTTATTGATACAGTTTCATGAGCAATGCACAGTGGTTCCAATTGCTCCATATCCTCATCAACACTTTAAAACTCGGGTTTTAAAAAATCATTATAGCCATCCTAGTAGATGTAAAGTGGTACCTTATTGTGATTTTGACATGCTGCTGCCTAATGACTACTGATGCTGAGATGAGCATCTTTTCATGTGCTTGTTGGTCATGTGTTTATCTTCTTCAGATAAATGTCCATTCAAGTCTCTCTTTTGCTGATTTTTAAATTGTGTTGCTTGCCTCTTTGCTGGTGAGTTTTAAGAGTTCATTACATATTCTGGATATTAAGTCCTTATCAGATAAATGATTTGCAAGTATCTTTCCTGTTCTATAGTCATCTTTTCAATTTCTTGGTACTCTCCTTTGATGAACAGCAGTTTTTAATTTTAATGAAGCCCAATTTATTTTTTCTTTTGTTGCTTGTGACTTTGGTGTCACATCTAAGAATTCATTGCTACCTCATGACTCTTATGTAAGAGAAGCAGGGCATATAAATGTCCCACAAAAGAATTAACATAGCGGAAGTGGCAGGTCAACTGACTATCTTTCTATAAAGAAAATATTTGGAAAACCACATCTTTCTACTGAATATTGGCTGAAAAGAGTATGTATGTTTTCTTAGTCAATTCTGTGGCTCTCTACCAGAGTGGACAATTGGACAGGTTGAGCCCATAAATCACTGTTCCTTCTACAAAAACTTTCCCCTGCAGCATAGTCCTCTACATAGATGGCTCCCTAGAAGCCATGTTTGTACCCTGTGATCCCATCCCCCTGGTCAGGACCCAAGCTGGGCAATCAGCTTCTCTCTTGAGAATCTCTATTTGAAACTGAGAAATGTTGCATTATTCCAGGGGATTATGAGGCAGCCTGGTATGCTGCCATTTCTGCTTCACCCCTTGCCTTTGGGTCCATGTGAGATCCTGTATCTTTACAATAGGTATTTCTTCTTTGCAAGTTTATTTGGGTATATTTTATATCACTATGATATTTTGTGATAATATTTATGTCTTCTGGGGCTTCCCTGATGGCTCAGCTGGTAAAGAATCCGCCTGTAATGTGGATTCAATCCCTAGGTTGGGAAGATCCTCTGGACAGGGGAAAGGCTACCCATTCTAGTATTCTGGTCTGGAGGATTCCATGGACTGTATAGTCCATGGGGTCGTAAAGAGCTGGACATGACTGAGCAGACTTTCACTTTGACTTTTCCCCTTATTGGTCAGTTGGTTTCTCTTCCTACAAAGACACCATGTGCAGTTGGATTTAAACGATGAAATTGGAGTTGGGAAGAGAGTAGGACCTGGTGGGCACAACAGTCAGACAGAAGAGGGTGTGAAAATTCTCTTCTTTCACCTTCAAGAGATCCTGGGAGAAAGGGCCTTGGAGGCCAGGTGAGAAGGTTGGCTCCTTCCTGTTTCCTGCCCACTGCGTCTATCCCCTGAGTGAGGAAGTGAGGGCATTTTAGGCTCATTCAGTGGGGAGCAGGGAAGCCTCAGAGCATGGGGGCCCATGCTAGGCAGAGTCTAGGAGGTGCCAACCCTGAGGGAAATGCTGTCTTCTCCATGTTGGTGCCATCTTAACATGACAGAGGAGAAATAGTGAGGGCGTGGCTCCAAGGCAGCTATAACAACTCGCTTACGGCAGGACACCTTGGCTCTCCAAGGCATGGCCTTCGGGAACCCACGTCACAGGGAGGAGACACAGAAAGCCTAGGAGAGCCTGTGGCCCATCAGAGGCCTGTGTCTGATGAACAGGATCATAAACACTAGCAGTAGAGACCAGATGGACAGTCACACTTCAGGGCTCACCTGTCCCAGAGGGCAGGGCAGAGGAGGTACCCAGCTCCAGACACTAGTAAGCATCTCTGAGGCACTTCTTGGGTCAGACTAACCTTTCTGTCATCTGCGGGACCCAGGGACACTCAATACCAAGGCACCATCCTGGGGAGGCGAGGCGAGTGTGCCTCAAGGGAATGTGAGATTACCGATCTCGGCTCTATTGTCTAGCCTAGACGAGACAGAGCTCTCTCTCACTAACACTTCTCTGCAGGGTATGGCCACATCAGACACTGGAAAGCTAAGGAAGACACATTTTCTTTGAATATCTGAGTGTTCTATGAAGTTCAGTTTAGACTGTACTATAGTAAAAACTCCAGAGTCCAAAATCTACAGAAATTGCTATCGGAAGCCAGGAGAGTAATCCAAAGGAGACCAAGTACTGAACTTCCTTTCCCCATTCCTCCTCCTGCCCTCCTCCATCAACAGGTAGTAAAGGATCTGGGTCAGGCCCTTTGCCAGGCTCCAGGGATCCCAAGACTGTGACATAATTCCTCCTGTTTGGAGCTCATAGTTCTGAGGGAAGACAGAGACTGAATTTCCAAACCAGGTCATTAATGCCACACCAAGATGTCTATGGGGCTGTGGGAACAGAGAGGAGAGACACTCATAGTGATCTGGGTAGGTGTGAGGGGAGGTGTATGAGCTTCCAAGGAGGAGGGCAGGCTCCTTGGTTATAGATGTTGGTGGCTGTGCTAGACACAGTTAGTTATCTGCCCTAAAACTATTCTTCCCTTCTAGCATCCTTATAAAACCCAATTTTGTTTTGGGTTGCCTGTGCGCCCATCCTAAGCCCTGGGCAACACTGCTTCTCTTTCTATTGTCCAAGAACCTACTTCCCAGGCCGCCTTGGCTTGTAGCTGTAGCCTGTGACCCAGATCTGGTCAAAGAGATACACCACAAAGGGAGCTTCTGCAAAGCTCTGCCTCCTTGATAAACCGGCTAGATCTGGCTGGTGCCAGCCCTTCCCCCTTCTACCTGCCCCAAATGTGCGGCAGATGCCTGGAGCTGTGGATTCATCTTGCAGTCTTGATGATGCAAAGTCAAAATGCTAAGAGAGCAAAGAGCAAAAGATGAAAGAATCTGGCTTCTCTAAGACCTTGCTAAGCTGTCCACCAGTACTGGATTATCTACTACCAGATTTCTTATGTAGAAAAATAAAACAAAACTCTGCTAATCGAGTGCTTTTAAAAGCATGACTGAAAAAAAAATTCCTAACTGACAGTGTCTCCGAGGAAAGAACAGACCCCATGCAACATTTGGGGTCTGACTACCTTAGAGCTGGTTTTCTTCTTGTTCACCTTAAACAAAAATCTGGCAGTCTGCAGTCAGTATTTGGCGATTGAGCCTGTTAGGAGGTAATGTTAAATGAGTCCATAGAGGACCCCTTTAGGACTGGTGTCCTTATAAGAAAAGGACAAGAGGGACTTCCCTGGTGGTCCAGTGGCTGAGATTCCACACTCCCAGTGCAGGGGGCCCAGGTTTGATCCCTGGTCAGGGAACTAGATCCCACATGCCACAACTAAGACCAACGCAGCACAGCCAAATGAATAAATAAATAATATCTTTAAAAGAAGAAGAGAACAAGACACCAGGAGTGCACACATACTGAGGTAAGACTGTGTGAGGACATAGTAAGAAGGCTGCCATCTACAAGTCCGAGAGAGAGGCCTCCGGAGAAACCAACCCCACCAGCATCTTGATCTCAGACTTCAGCCTCCAGAACTGTGAGAAAACACATTTCTGTTGTGTAAGGCTCCCATTTGTGGTATTTGGTTATGGCAGCCCTAGGGATCATTTCACAAAGACGTGCTCTCTGAAAAAGATATAGTGAACAGTCAGTCCTTTCCAACAATAGCAAAAACACATCCCTGCTGTCCTGTCTTTCTTTCTTAAATATGAATGGAAGATCATGGACCATAGCACTAGGTTTCTGAGGCTAGCTGCAGCTTGTAAGGGAATAACCAAAAATGAAAAACTAGAACAGAAAGAAAAAAAAGACAATCCAATGATCAGGAAAAAAAAAAAAACCTATTTTTAAAATCACTTCATGAATACACTCAGAGAGATTCAAGACAATATTATAGCAGTGGAACAAGAAAAGGATGCTATGGAAAAGGATCAACTGGAGAATAAGAAGACACTTTTAAGGATTAAAACATTACCACCAAAATAAAATAAATTATTAAAGGATGGAAAGCAAGGCCAATAAAGTAAATTATTAAAGGGCAGAAAGTGTGGTAGAATGTCAAGCTATGTAAGAAAACAAGAATTCAAGAGAAAGGAGAAAACAAGAAAAACAGAAAAAAAAAAACCAGGGAGAAACAAAAAAGAAGGAGGAAGAGAATTCCTCCAAGTGGAATTAGGATCCAGATTTTTAGATTGAAAGCACCCACCGTGAATGAAAAAGACATTCTAGTGAAATGTCAAAATTGCAAGGAAACAGAAAGTTCAAAAGTTTCCCAAGAGACAAAACAAGTTAGTTTAAAAAAGAACAGAGATCAGTCTGGTTTCAGACTTCTTAGTAGTAACTCAAAACAGAGAAATACTTTCACAGTTGTGACAAAACATTATTTTAAACCTGGAATTCTATATCCAGTTAAATATCTAGCAGGTAAGAACAAAATAAAAAACTTCCAAACAGGCAGGTTCTCAGAAAATTTAACTCCCACAGTTCCTGTTATAGGAAGCTATGTGAGGATGTATAAAACAGTAAGTGTTAAATGGGGTGTTGGGAAATAGTAGCTCTAATTCTGGAAGCAGTGAAAGGAAGACACTGTATTGTCAAGAAGGAAATCGTTTAGCTCAGAGCAGAAAGATGGAGAAATTCTGGTCAGAGGCATCTGGAAAAATGGAGAACTTCAGTTGAGACTTTTATTTTAATGTGAGAGTATGATAGACCCATGGCTTCCCTGGTGCCTCAGGGGATAAAGAATCCACCTGCATTGTGGGAGACCGGGGTTCGATCCCTGGGTTGGGAAGATCCCCTGGAGGAGGACATGGAAACCCACTCTGGTATTCTTGCCTGGAAAATTCCATGGACAGAGGAGCCTGGTGGGCTACAATCCATGGGTTTGCAAAGTATCAGACACGACTGAGTGATGAAGCACAGCATAGCACATGATAGACACGTAATGCAAGGGATACAAAATCTAAGTCTGTTAGAAGCTCTAGGAAGAAAGAATGATAGTATAAGAAAATTATGGTCCAAACTGGAAGTAAACAAACAAAAAAAAAGAATTTAAGGTAACTATATCCAATTCCATGGAAAACCCAGTAATTTTTTTTTTTTATCACTGAACGTACTGTTTACTGAACTGTATGCTGCTTCCCACAGCTCCTTTGTATTTCCCATGTCTCACAGTCCTTACAAATGCTTATGAATATAAACCTTTTTTTTTTTTTGGTTGTACTGGGTCTCCACTGTTGCATGCCTGGTTTCTCTAGTTGCAGTGAGGTGGGACAGCTCTCTAGTTGCAGTGCATGGGCTTTTGCACTGTGGTGGCTTCTCTCCTTTTGGAGCACCAGCTGTACAGATAATGGGCTTCAGTACTTGTGGTTCATGGGTTTAGTTGCCCCGTGGCATGTGGAATCTCCCCAGACCACGGATCAAACCCATGTCTCCTGCATTGGCAAGCAGATTCTTAACCACTGGACCACCAGGAAAATCCTGTTTACTTTTTTTTTTTTTTTAATATTTGTTGATTTGGCTACACTGAGTCTTAGTTGTGTCATGCGGGATCTTTAGTTGTGGCACGTAGGATCTAGCTCCCTAACTAGGGTTTGAATCCTGCATTGGCAATGATAAGTCTTAGTCATTGGACCATAATGGACATCCCTAAACTGATTCTTGAAACATGCATTGAAATTAGTTTTGCTTCATACACCTTTGAGCCTATTCCAACAACACAACATCTGGGAAGAATAATACTGTTCTGTTTCTTGATCTGCGTGTGGTTAGATAGATGTGTTTTCTTTCTGAAAAATCATAAAGTTGTATTCTTACAATGTGTGCACCTTTCTTCATGTTGTACTAAAAAAAAAGCTTTTTTTTTTTTAATATGTAGTTGACAAACACTGAAGTGTTGGGGATGGAGGATGAGAAAAATGATAGAAAGTTCTGATATCTTTATCTCACAAAGTGAGAGATTAGTTAGGGAGCATGTTAAGTTGATGGGAAAGAAAGTTATGAATATTTAAATTTACAAAGGCAACCAATGGAGAGAAGAAAAATAATATAAGAACTACTAAATGGAAGTTGGTGATGGACAGGGAAGCCTGGTGTGCTGCAGTCCATAGGGTCACAAAGAGTCAGACATGACTGAGCAACTGAACTGAACTGAAACACTGGGAGGACTTGTGGGGGGAGGTAGAGTGAATGAGTTAGACCCTCATGTTTAACAGTGTGAGTCAATAGACGTCCTCTAAGGTGTAATTAGTCACTTAAATAGTTTCGATCACTAGTGGTTAAAGAGATTGCTTCTGAGGTGGGGAGGAATTCAATGGAAGGCCGTCGTCATCTGTTACTTTAATACAGTAATATAAAGCTTTAGAACAATACAATAAATAAGTGCTAATTTGCGTGACACAATCTATGAGGGCTGAAGTGGGGAATAGAAACAGTACCCTCTGCAGTGGAAACTTAGAGTCCTAACCACTGGACTGTCAGGGAATTCCAAAAGGCCTTTTTCTTAATCTTCTTTCCTTTCTAGGTTGGGGATGGTATTTCCAAATCCTGGTTTTTCAGCACATCAAATAGCTAATAAGTTGGCTTGCTTTTTTTCAAATTTAAGTATCTTGAGGAGGTAGTGGTTAGATTGGTCTTACATCTCTTTTGGGGCTTCCCAGGTGGTGCTAGTGGTAAAGAACTGCCTGCCAATGCAGGAGATGTGGGTCAGGAAGATGCCCTGGAGGAGGGCATGGCAACCCGCTCCAGTATTCTTGTCTGGAGAATCCCATGGACAAGGGAGCCTGGCAGACTACAGTCCATGCAATTGCAAAGAGTCGGACAAGACTAAATTGACTTAGCACATACGCATGGGGTCTCGAGTGGTCACGTACAGTTGTTAGAGCTGAACCGTAAAGAAGGCAGAGCACCAAAGAATTGATGCCTTTGAACTGTGGTTCTGGAGAAGACTCCTGAGAGTCCCTTGGACAGCAAGGAGATCAAACCAGTCAATCTTAAGGGAAATCAACCCTGAGTACTCACTGGAAGGACTGATGCTGAAGCTGAAGTTCCAGTTTTGGCTACCGGATGCAAATAGTTGACTCATTGGAAAAGTCCCCGATTCTGGGAAAGATTGAGGGCAGAAGGAGAAGAGGGTGTCAGAGGATGAGATGGCTGGATGGCATCACCGATGTAAGGGACGTGAACTTGGGCAAACTCTGGGAGATGGTGAGGGACAGGAAGGCCAGGCCTGTCATGCTGCAGTCCCTGGGGTCGAAAAGAGTCAGATACTATTGGAGAACTGAACAGCAACCTCATAGCTGATTAACAATGCTGTGGTAGTCTCAGGGGAACACTACAGGGCTCAGCCGTACAAACACAGGTATCCATTCTCCCCCAGATTCCCTCCCATCCAGGCTGCAGAAAGTGGTAACTTGACGGGTAATCACCAGGACCTTGTGGATGGAATAGTTTCCTCAAGGAAACAGAGGAGCCTCAAAGGAAGACCTCTTGCTAATGGTGAAGGAGGAGCAAGTGGGGAGTAAGAACTGCTAAAACCCCTGGCTTCCCCATGCAAAGAAGAGGGGCGCTGACCTGGAGTCGTGTTCTGAGGGTTGGGGACCTCCTGTAGAAGCGTTGATTGTGTAGTACTAAGCAGTCAAGGCTTTTCCTCCCCGTACGCTTGACCTTTCCAGGTTCATCATCGCTACACCAGGCCTCATTCTCCATCCACATTCAGCTCCTCCGCCATCCTGGCCATTCCTTGAGTTTTTCTCCTCTGCACCTTTGTATTCAGGCTACTTCCTCAGCCTGAGCTAGCCTTCCTTCTCAGTCCAACAATTGCAAGCCCAGTCCATCTTCTGGGTCTATGGCAAAAACTGCTTCCTCCAAGAAGTCCTCCCTGATTCCCCATCTTTCTGGATCTTGCACTGTTTGCTCACTCTTCTCACCAGGCGTCTCTTGGTCATTTCTACCTGATACATGACCCTCTTTTTAATCCTGTGGGCTTCTCATCCTGTTTCACTGATATCTGCTTCCTCCGCAGCACTTGGTAGGCCCCAGGGCATGGCAGATGCTCCTTCACATCTGCGGTAACAGAGAAATAAGGCTTCTCGGGACAAAGTTGAAGTGAAGACAAACTCCAGGCAATGCCTTCAGGGCAAAGGTCCAGATGAAACAGGAGCACTGCTTTTGCTTCCAGATGCACTAATCTTCTGCTTCATAGACTCACGCCCAGTTGGTTCCTCCTTTTCCCACTTCTCAGCTGGCTATTTTGGCCCAACTTTCACTTTAGCACAATTCCACTATCCCCCAGCTTGGAGACCCTCCCTTCTGCCTCTCTAGCAGCTGACCCTTGCTTCACCAGGTGTTTATTTTGCCTCCAGGGTTGCAGAGTCTAAATATTGCTCTTGCAAAATGAGCCACTGGCAATGGTGTGACCTTGGCATGTTCCTCACCTCGCTGACTTACTTACCTACTTAATTCCTCATCCTCATCAGTGGGAGCAGCTGCCCCCTGGGGCTGCTGTGAAGATCAGATGAGCTCAGACATGAGAAGGTCCTAGCCTGGTGCCCAACACAGTGAGTCTTCAGCGAATGCTCCCAAGATAAAAAGAGGAAGAAAACCCAGCTTTCATCACTTGTTTCTATGTTGCCCAAACCTGGTCCTGGACCTATTCTCCCCATTTCGTTGTTTTGTAAGTCCTGCTTGGAACAATAATATAGCTGCCACCGCCGGGAGAGCCCCTGCCGTCACTCAGCCACTGAGCCAGACCCTTGCAGACAGCCAGGCCTAGGGAGGCGAGGGCTGCTTGCAGGATTCTGAATCCATGGTCGATGCCTTTGCTCAGATAGGCAGCTACAAACCTACAGTGTTATTTTTTTTTCTTTTTAAAAACATACTAAGTCATGCATGAGAAGAAGGTTCTGAGGGATTGGAGCAGGTCCCACTTCCTGGAGGCCCCCGTGGGCTCCTGGGGTGGCCTTCCAGCGAGGGAGGCTGGCAAAGTCTTGAGGTGCCCACAGGGAAGGAGTATCCTGGACACTTGTGTTGCTTCAACAGCAGGTTACTCTGCTCCTTGGCTTCCTGCCGCTCCCTTCTGGCCCTCTCTCTAACCACGGCCATTTCCAAGGAGAAACTGACAGCAAAGTCCCAGGCAAAATGCTGGAGTTCAGCCTTGGTGCGTCCTCTCCTCAGAGGGATTGCCTCCCTCCTTGGTTCTCCCACTTGGAGGGCAATTCCCACCTGTAATTAAAAGTGGGAGCTGAGTGCCAGCCTTCCAATTCTCAGTGACACTGTTCAGAAATAACAGAGGGAATTAGGTCTCATAAAACCACCTACTTAAGTGGCTTTAAATTAAGTCCCACTGTGTGGTTTCTCTCTCTGTTTCTTTACATCCTGGTAGTTAATGAGAGGTCCCATTGGACAGATGAAAAACACTATTTTTTGAAGAGCCAGCAGAAAGGAGTCAGTCTTCCTTACCAAGCAAGCCAGCCAGGGCTAGCATTACTCGGAGAAGAAGCAGCAGGGGAAAGAGCAAGGTCGAGGCCGGGACTGTTAACACACAGTAGGTTTCTGAAGGCATGCAAACTATTGATACACACCTAATCCTCCTTCTTCCCCTGTATCCTACTTGGATTTTCAGCTGGATGAAGCTGGGGCTTTAGCTGACTTTCATCGTCAAATGACCTTTGTATCTAATTGGTTTCTGCAGAGCTTCTTAGTAAACTTTGCAAACACTTGATTAGCTCACTGCTGTCTCACTGTATCAATCAGGATCCAGAAACTACTCTAGATCTTTCGACAGAGGGAATTTAATACAAGGATTTGGTTACAGGACATAGAAGAGACCAGAAGCTAAACAGGGAATAGTGAGGAGCACAGCTTAGCAAGAGCAGGAAGCCCCTTACCCTGAGGCTGAGGACTGAGAGCCCAGCAGAGCGTGCTGGCTGGCAGACACTGGACCAGGCAAGGCTCCTGTGTGCCTTGACCATGTGGAGATAAAGCCATCCTGCAGGAGTTGGCTGAAATATGAATGTTGGCACCACAGAGGAGACATGACCATACTTTAGGTGCCACCTATGGCAGAGTGAGAGGGAAAAAAATGTTTGTGTTCTCCCCTCCTCTTGTACTCCAGTCTCCTAACAGTTTCTCCCGTTGGGCAAAGCTATCTGGAAGCCACTAGGCATGGGAAATGTACTGTACAGAGAAAAGGAGAGTCAGAGAACAGACTGGGAGCAAATAATGGTCAGAGTCTCCAAAAAGTCAATTGCTAGATTAAACAGCTAGGAAGTAGGAAAGCAGTGATAGAGCAGGGGAATTCAGCCGCAGTGTGGGGCTGGGAGCCTGTTCAAAGCCTGACTGTGTGTGTGCTCAGTCGCTCAGTCATGTCCGACTCTTTGGGACCCCATGGAAGGCAGCCCACCAGGCTCCTCTGTCCATGGGATTCTCCAGGCAAGAATACTGGAGTGGGTTGCCATTTCCTCTTCCACAGGATTTTCCCGACCCAGGAATTGAACCCACTTCTCCTGCATCTCCTGCATGGGCAGGTGGATTCCTTACCACTTGAGCCACCTGAGATGCCCCAGAGCCTGACTACTGTGTCCCAAAGCATGGGTGAGACAGCGGAGCTGAGGTAGGTGGCAAACAGACCAGGCAAGGCATCCGGGAATAATATAAGGTGAGAAAGCTGGTCTCCTTTTAATTCACTTTTCCATCGTCGGACAGCTTTAAGGAGATGGTCTCTGTTCAGTGCTAACAGGTCTTTAACGTCTCTCTGACGCATGCTCTTCTCTCATCTTAAGTTCTGAAGACAGGGACCTCAGGTCTAATCCTCTGGCTGGCGTAACGATTGTGTTGGCTCGCTCAGATCCCCTTGACCCAGTTGTCACTGAACACCCAGCTTCTGTGAGTGTTGACACTCACAGTTTACACCCTTTTCTTGGAAGCTGCCTCACCTAGAAATAGGTGAAATGTACCATCACTCCTGAGGCCATCTGCAGCCAGTGACTGATGGATGCAGCAGACAGGGCCCAGTGTTCATTCGTCAGGGTGGTTCAAGGCCATAGTGCCATTTGTGGACAAGAGCTCCTGGGACCAGGCGGAGGCCAGACTTCAACTGAACCCTCTCCTTTATGTCACCTTCTATTTCACCCTCCTCCTTCATCAAGAGCCCTCCTTTGATCAAACACTTGAACACAAATTTAAAGGATTCTCAGATAGCAGGCAAGAGGATCCAGCTAGAATTTAATAACTTCTTTATTATCCTTTTTCATATTTTTGCCTGGTTGACTTACAGTATACTACAAAGGTTTTACATTTATGGTAATTTTAATTTTAAATATTTAATTTAAAGAAAAATATTAAATGAAATGTAGTACAGTTTGTACACAAGTGTTCATAGCAGCTTCATTCATAGGACCCCCCACCCGCCCCCCAGACTAGAAACAGCCCAGTATGTTTCAACTGGTGATTAAGGGGACTCCATACTCAGCAGTGAAAAAGAATGAACTATTAACACATGTTACAATTTGGATGAAGCTCAAAGTGTTATGTTAAGAAATCATCACAGGGACTTCCCTGGTGCTCTAGTGGTTAAGAGTCCGCACTTCGGTGCAGTGGGCCTGGGTTCAATCCCTGGTCAGGGAACTAGATCCCACATGCTGCAACTAAGATTCCACATGCTACAGTTAAAGATCCTATGTGCTGCAAATAAGACCTGGTGCAGTCAAATAACTTTAAGAAAAAATTACAGAACACTGGTGCTATATGATTTCTCCTTGTATGAAACTTTGAAAAGGCAAAAAAAAAAAAAAAAATAGCATATCAGTAGTTGCCAGGTGTCAGGGGTGAGGGGTGGAGAGTGTCTGCAAAGGGGCATGTGGGAACTTTTGGGGGTGATGAAAATGTTCCATGTATTGTGATTCTAGTAGTGGTTACATACTGTTTGCATTTATCAGAACTTATGAAGATAAACTTAAATACATGAATTTTAATAGAAATTAAACCTTAATAAAGTCAATTTAAAAACTAGTACTGGTTGAATATGGGCACAGGAGAAATCATGACAATTGTAGGAGAAGAGCTGAAATGGATGAAGATGGCAGTGTTTCAGAGGGAGTAATCCCAGGCTTCACCGTGTCACTCCCTGGCGGGTAAACAGGCCTGGAAGGGTCTGTTGGTTGGGGCAGAGGAGCGGCCCCACCATGCTCCCTGACCCTCGACTGCAGGCATGATGCTGGTGATGGGTGCAGACAGTTGGGGGAGAGTGGTGGGCAGAGCCTTGGTTCCTTCTCTCTCCTTCCCCCAAGAACAGGTAGAGTAAAAAGCAAGGCACCCCGCTTCCGCAGAGTGATACCTTTTTTGATCCTTCCATTGTTGTTTTGTTTTAAGCAAATACCCCTAGCAGGAGAGGAAGGAGGAGGAAGGAAGAGGTTTCTAAACAGGGGGATGAAGAAAGGTCTTCCCCTGCTCAGCCTTTGAGGTGAGGTGGAGAACAAGAAGAGGAGTTAAGGGCTTGCCTGGTGGTCCAGTGGTTAAGAATCCTCCTTGCAATACAAGCGACAAAGGTTGGAATCCTGGTCGGGGAAGATCCCACATGCCATGGACTAGCTAGGTCTGTGGGCCACAACTACCGAACCTGACCTGTAGAGCCCTGGGCCTGAAACTACCGAGCCTGAGAGCTGAAAGTACTGAAGCCCATGTTCCCAACCGCAACAAGAGAAGCTGCTGCAATGAGGAGCCCAAGAACCACAACTAGAGAGTAGCCCTCGCCTGCCACAGGTAGAGAAAGCCCTTGCACAGCAATGAAGACCAAGCCCAGTCAAAAATAAATTTTAAAAAAAAAGAACTTTTTTTTAAAAGATGGTTAGTGGCAATGGAAGTGAATGCAAGTGACCACCTTGGAGAATCCGATGGACAATGAGACAGCCCCCAGGATACTCAGCCAGGAGTCTCTGCTCTCAGCCTTGGTCTTTCAACTTCCAAGTTTTGTAAAGATGGCCCTTCTCTGTTTCCCCTTTCTGCTCTGACTTTCTCTGATGGAAGATCAAGCTGAGCAGGGGTGGGACAGCTTTACTCAAGCAGAGGAGGCTGCTCTGAGAGTTCCATAAATGTTGACTTTGTTCAAAGTCAGCTTGTCCAAACATCATCCATCACTGTGAGCCATATTTCATTGGATTAAATGGCTTCTTTTTGCAAAGAAGGACTTGTACTAATATTTACCCTGCATCTTGTAAAATCATATGGAAATCAGATAATGATGCTGAAAATAGAAAAAGTGAATTTCCAGAGAGAATATGACTGAGATGGCTGTGCTTTCCTGTGTAGCCTGTCTGGCTCCGGGAACCTTCTTGTCCACCCTGGTCTCTAACCCTCCCTCTGAGGCAGCCTCCCCCCACCTCCCCCCACCTCCCCCCAAGTAAGAGGCTGAGGGCAGACTCCATAGTCTATTTGGATGGAGAGATTTTAAGTAGACTCAGCTCATTTTTCACCCAATGGGTATTTTTTTTAAATTTGCTAAGAAATTCCAGAAAAGGGAGTATAAACACTTGTGTGACTATAGGCAATCTGTTGCCAGTAAATATTAAGAGAAGATAATATGAAAAATAATTTTGGTAGTTTTCTAAGGGATACACATAATGCTAATAATTTCATTTATTAGTTTGTCAGACATTCATAGAGTGCACACACTGTACACCATACATTCTAATATAAATACCATGGGTATACTTTTTCAGGTATGCATCCCTTTATTCATTCAATAAATAGTACTCCTTACTATGAGCTGAGTACTGAGGCAGTCATTGGGTAGAGAAGAATGGGAAATAGCTCAAGTCCTATACACTTTTATCTTATAAGAGGCAATGAGGGGGAATTCCACCACAGGGGGCATGGATTCATCCCTGGTTGAGGAACTAAGATGATGCATGTCGAGTTGTAGCCAAAAAAAAAGGCAACAAGGGAGGCTTCATCTATTCTGTTGTTCCTTCCTGGGTTAATTCACTCCATATTTTTTCTTTTATAAAAAATTATTTTATGGTCTTTTAAAAAATTGAAGTATAATTGATATAAAGTATTAGCCTCAGGTGTACAATATAATGGTTTGATATCTATATATATGGGGTCAGATGGTAAAGAGTCTGCCTCCAGTGATGAAGGCCCCATTTCAAACCCTAGGCTGGGAAGATCCCCTGGAGAAGGGAATGCAACCCACTCCAGTATTCTTGCCTGGAGAATTCCAGGGACAGAGGAGCCTGGTGGTCTATAGTACAGAGAGTTGCAAAGGGTTGGACATAACTGAGCAACTAACACTCACTTTTTATCTGTATATATGGCAAAATGAGCACCACAATTAAGTCTAGCTGGCATGCCACCATAGATAGTTTCAGATTTTTCCTTGTGATAAAAACTTTTAAGATCTACTCTTAGTAAATTTCAAATATGCAATACAGTATTATTAACTATAGTCACCATGCTATAAATTATATTCCCAAAGACTTATTTATTTTATAACTGGAAGTTTGTACCGTTTAACCCATCTCATTCACTGCCCCCATCCCACGCCTCTGGCAACCGTCAATCAGTTCTCTCTATCTCTGAGCTTCTTTGTTGTTGTTTCTGTAAGTTCCACATGTAAGTGAAGTCATACAGTATTGCTCTTTTCCTATCTGACTTACTTCACTTAGCATAACGCCCTCAAGTTTCATTTATGTTGTCCCATACAGCAAGATTGCCTTCTTTTTTATGGTTGAATAAAATTCTGGTGTGCATATATATACACACTTTCTTCATCCACTTTTCCATCGAAGGACACAGGTTGTTTCCATATCTTGGCTATTGTGAATAATGATGCTATGAACATTGGGATGCAGGTATCTTTGAGAGTAAACATTTTCATTATTTTTTGAAGATAAATACCCAGAAATGGAATTACTGGACCACATGGTGCTTCTGTTTTTAAGTTTTTCAGGAACCTGTGTGCTGTTTCCTATAATGATTGCATCAGTTTACAATCCCATCAACAGTGCCCTAGGGTTTTTGGTTTTCTTTTCTCCACACCCTCACCAGCACTGACATCTGGCCTTTCTGATAACAGCCATTCCAACAAGTGGGAAGTGATGTTTCATGGTGGTTTTGATTTGTTTTTCTCTGATGACTAGTGATGTTGAGCATCTTTTTATGTGCCTGTTGGCCATCTGTATGGCTTTGGGAAAATGTCTATTCGGATCTTCTATCCATTTTTAAAGTAAATTGCATGTATTTTTGCTATTGAGTTGTAAGAGTTTTTTTTTTTTTTTTTATAACATATTTTGGGTATTAACTGTTTATCAGATATTGATTTACAAATACTTTCTCCCATTCAGTAGGCTGTCTTTTCATTTTACTGATATTTTTCTTTGCTGAGCCACATTGGTTCCTCTGTATCTACTCTGGGCACTAAAATTCAGGGGTGAGGTACCTCCTGTCCTGGACAAGCTCACAGCCTGGACACACCCCAGAATCTCTCCCCAGCTCTGCCTTCATGAAGCCGCTCAACCTTCCACCCACCAAGGGGAATGAGGGGCACACACAGTGGTGTGAAACAGTGGCTAAGAAGATGGGCAGTTGATCCATGAAGTGCTCGGCAACTGGACTGGCCAGGGTTCTGGCTCTGGGGATCCTGGAAGAGGTCAGCTCTCAGTGGTGGCTACTTCCCAGGGGCACCTTGTATTTCCCCTTTACTCATCTTAGTCACGTTTGCAATTCGTTGTTTAATGACAGCAATGTGCGTTGAGAATTTTCCGGAAGAGTGTCTGATACATAGAAAGTGCTCAATAGATGTTTGTAGCTTGACCTCTCCCACCTTCACATAGGCTTCCTGGAGGAGGGGGCTTTTGAGGCAAGATTTTTGAGGGCGTCTGAGGGGCCGTGGTGTGCTGGTACGAGGAGACACCATTTAGAAAACTGCCAGGTTGCAATGCATGCTCAAAAGAAGCATCAGTGATGATGACAGTGACAGCGCTGATAATGGTGATCAGCTGCAAGTAGCTAAGAGGTGGGCTGCCTGAAGACAGACAAACTCTGGAGCTGGTGGGCTCCAGAGGATGCATCCAGGGATGCCTCTGCAATCCACGCACAAAGATGTTTCTCTGCTTTTCTCTTGCAGGTACCCTATCTTGGAAGCTCACACAAAGGATTATTCAAGAGCTTGTCGAGGTGGGACTTCCCTGGAAGCTCGTGGTGGGGGCTGCCGGAGGAAGGCTGGAGGGCAATGGCCATAGATGGAGCAGAGCTGTAGGGCCGGCATTCTAGAACTAGGGCGCTTCCTAGTTCTCTGTTAGTGGATGTGGTTCTCAAGTTACTTCCCTCTATGCCTATGTTGGGAGAGGGGGTGGGGCTCTATTTGTCCTTCAAGTGACTTAAAGGAAGGAGCTCCTTGCTTTGTAGGATGATGGAGGAATTCCTGGCTCTGCTGCTATTTATAGTTGAAATGATATCATGCGGCCTAAAGTCTCTAGCATTTCCCTTTCTCACTTCCTCCTTGTGCATAGACTTCCTTTAGTTTAAAACCTTGAATTCCTGATGCCAGTTTCCTCATAAATTTCCAGAAGCCCCAGGAAAGTAATTTGGTTGCATCATAGTTCAAGCTGATACTCACAGAGGTCTGACTGTGTGACGGGCATGGGTCTAAAGCGTTTTTACATGTGTTCATTCATCTAATCCTCACAACAGTTCTTTGAGGCAGGTACTATTAGCACTCTCGCTTTACAGATGAGGAGTATTTGCATAACTCCGTGTATGCAAATCATCTCTTACCAGTTATTAGGTAGTAAGTGGCCGTAATAGAGCCCAGTCTCATCAGGACAAACATTTAAATCTCCAAAAAAGGCAGCTTCTGTTTCTGGATATTGAATTGAGAGAAAAGGAAAGAAGACAGAAAAAGCTGTCACTTTGCTTGTGACAGCTACTTAGAGGATGATTGTTGGTGGTTATGGTGCAGGAAGGGGGACCCTTTCCAGGGCCCAAACGGGGCACTTATCTAACATGTGGAAGTGAATGGTCTGAGGAGACACATGTGTTGACAAAGCCCGAGATTTTATTGGGAAGGGGTGTCCAGGCGGAGAGCGGTAGGGTGAGGGAACCCAGGAGAACTGCTCTGCCTGGTGGCTCGAGTGGGTTTTGTGGTGATAGGATTAGTTTCCGGGTGGTCTTTGGCCAATCCTTCTAACTCAGAGTCTTTCCTGGTGGTGCACACATCGCTCAGCCAAGATGGATGCTAGCGAGAGGGATTCTGGGAGGTGGATGGGCACGTGGTGTCTCCCTTTGACCTTCGCTGAGCTCTCCCGGTTAGTGATGACTTACTAGTTCCCTATTCCTCACCGGGACCTCCTGTGGTAAAATAACTCACGAAAACAGTTATTATGGTGCCTGGCCAGGGTGGGTGGTTTCAGCCAGTGTGCTTCCTTCCCGTAACAGTTGGAGGAAATGTTTTTTAATATAAAACATAGTCCTGAAACATGGCTTCATTTTTAGCAATAATCACAAGCGAGGTAACGCTTCCTTATCTGTAATCTTCCATCATCTCAAGGTATAGTAAGGTGGCCAAGGAAACGAAATCTCTGACCACCGGACTGAGAGCCAGAGGGACCAGTGATGGACCCGCGAGTTACCTGACTGCCAGTTGCCCCAACAGATCGGTCGCATCCATGCCCCGTCCCATTACCCATCCCTCATCACCCTGGGCACAGCATCTTGGGTGTGGTGAGACCACTTGCAGAGAGCTCTGATGACCTGCCAGAGATCGCTCTGGGCAAGGGCTGCAGCAGAGAGATGGAGAGGTTTCACTTTGTTTTGTTTTCATAAACAGGGAGGGAACCAAATGAAGAAACAAATATCTGGCACAGAGCAGTACAAAGAGGATCCCACAGCCCCAGCAGCGAAGAACCCAGACCCACCCATGGTTCTCTTGCCCCATTCAGGCGGCTAAGCCCAGACTTGCTGGATGCCTTGGGGAAAAGATGTGATGAAAGTGGAGGAGAAAAATGTTCTTTCCCTGACGTTTGAGCTTCAAGAGCCTATATGTCTTTAGACAAATATAATAAATCTGATGTTTAAAGATGGAGGTGGGTGCGTGATAAGTAAGAGCATCACCCCCCCACCCCGCCCCAGGCAGATGGAATGTCAAGGTTGAGGGAGGGGAGAAGGGTAGAGGGGAAGGCCCGCAGCAGATACTAATGGGCTCCACGGGGCCCCTGACCCTTAGCTCAGCCTTGAGTTGAAGGCAAAACTCCTAGGCAGTAACCAGAACACCCAGTGCCACTTCCTGGGAAGAGTTCGGGGGAGGAAATGAGACTCAAAGAAAAGACTGTCGCCACGGGCAGCTTCCTAGAGTAGGGGGCTGTGAAATGATGCTGGGCTCCCCAATTCTGAGAGAGGCCTGGACCCAGAGCACTAAAGAGAGTGCGCCCCCCCATCACAGCCCTGAGGAAAGATGGAACTTGGGCCCTCGATAATACCAGGTCCTCGGTCACTCCCCCAGAAATTAGAGGTGACACTGAACAAAAAGGCAAACAGTCCAAGTTCCTGGAGATGGCGTCTCTGCCACCTAACAAAATAGAGGCTCAGAACAAAACTATATTGTATAAAAAAATAAACGTTTTTATCCTATCTCTATGAGAAGATGGATGTTAGCTGAACCCATTGCAATAATTTTACAATATATGTAAATTAAACCATCATGCTGTACATGTAACACTCATACAGTGATGTATGTCAATTATTCTTATTAAAACTGGAAAAAATGCAAAATAATATAGGATAAAAAATGAAGTCCAATTTTATTACAATTGGGGATCCCCTAAACACTCCCATACTCCCCTCCACCCCCAATTTGGAGACCAAGGCTGGCCTGGTACATCCTATTTTGAAGGCATATTGTTCTCACAGAGTGCAGACATCATCATTCTCAGCCAAATTTGCTGGTTTTGTATCTTCCTGAAGGTCCCAGGGGAGTGGTCTACACAACAGGTTTCTGGTCACTTTGGGGAGCCCAGTGACTCAGAATCCCCGTGTGGTCTGGAAAGACCTGCTGACATCTTGCACTAGAGAGACTCGGTTTCCTCCAGAATGCTGTCTGCACCTCCTTGCCTCCCAACTCACTTTCCCGCTTATATTCAGTTTGGAATTTCAACCCTAGGCAGTAAATGTTCAATGCTGAGGATATCAATTAAGAGGCTAGAGTCCACGAGTCTCAGCTTGTCCTCTTGGACTAGACACTCTGATGGCAATATCGCAAACAAAAGGTCTCGGGCATGATCTCCTGCATGTCTCTGCCCCCATCCTTCCTCCCCTGTTCACCACCATCCATCTATCTATCCCTTGGCAAGCAGCTCCTGAAATTTCAAACCAAGCCCAAATACCACCTCCTTTGTGAAGTTTCCCCAGGTAAAGCTAGCCACGCCCTTTTGTGGTGACTTCACTGTGCCTGCTCCAGATGGCTGCCAGGGATGGCCCCATCCTGCACCATCATAGTGAACTTGTCAGTTTGCAAGCAGCTTCCTTCCATTCCAAGGCTTTTAGGAGGAGATAGAGAGAAGGAAAGAGCACAGAGGGGAGTGGGGAGAGAGAGATAAAGAGGCCAACAAAGAGAGTTGCTCACTATTTTGCAGTGTTTGTGTGTTTATGAAAATACCCCAGCTCCTCTACCTTCACCATGATTTCATAAAAGCAAGGCAATATTCATACAAAAGGCAATCAGAAGGTCATGACCTCAGATTTAAGGACAGTGCTTCAAAGAAAAGAGTCTTGACAACTTATACATTTATATACACATGTTGTCTTTATATTTCTTAATTGTCCTTAGGCCCCAGGGTGGGGACCAACTTTTGACATCTTCTAGAGTGTGAGCCCTAGCAGGGTGCCTAGCAACCTGTGAGCTCATAGCTCCAGATGCTGCAGTCTCCCTGGCAACCAGAACCCTAGGGGTGCCCTTCAGATGTTGCCTGAGGAGACATCCTGCCCCCTTGCCTCAGTTCCAGTTGATGAGTGCAGCTGACTGGAAGCTGAGAATAACACCAGGAGATGCCTGGTGTTTTGTATGGAATTCCATTTAATCATGGATTTTCTCAATTGATAAATGCCACTTGGATTGGGAGCCTCAGACTGAGAATGGCTCCAGGGCAGGACCATTGGATCTGATATGGCTTCCCCAGCCCCAACAACAGGAGCCCTAAGTGGTCTCCTGAGCTCTGCTCAATAGCCAGGGAAGGCAGTATGGGAGTTGTTGTCTGAAATCTATGGTTTACTGTCAGCCAAGGTCCCCAAATACTTTGGCCACCAGATGCGAAGAACTGACACATTGAAAAAGACCCTGATGCTGGGAAAGATTGAAGGTGGGAGGAGAAGGGGACAACAGAGGATGAGATGGTTGGATGGCATCACCACCTTGATGGACATGAGATTGAGCAAGCTTTAGGAGTTGGTGATGGACCAGGGAAGCCTGGCATGCTGCAGTCCATGGGGTCGCAAAAAGTTGGACATGACTGAGTGACTGAACTGATGGAAGTTTCCTAACCTAGAGTCCCAGCATCTATGCTCCTTTTCCTAGTCTCTTTCCATGATTTCATACAGTTGTTGAAGTCTGTCTCTTATAACAAATATTTGGTTAAAATATTTTGTAAAATCCCTTATTGCTCTGAAATATATATATAAGTGGCCTACATGTATTACATATATAAAAGAACAGCACTTTATAGTAAAATGAAACAATAAGCTTTCAAACAGGTAAATGCTCTGGTCAAACTATGCTAGCAGAATGAGTGAAACAGATACTTGTACCTGTATATGCAGTAGAATAACAGAGCTGGGGAAATCACGCTCCCTGACTTCATACTATACTATAAACCTACAGAAATCAAAACATTATGGTTCTGGCACAAAACCACCGATCAATAGAACAGGGTAGAGAGCCCAGAAATAAACCCAGCCAGTTATGATTTGTTAATCTACAACAAAGGAGGCAAGAGTACACAATGGAGAAAAGACAGTCTCTTCAATAAGTGGTGCTGGGAAAACAGGACAGCTACATGGAAAAGAACGAAATTACAACATTCTCCAATACCATATACAGAAATCAACTCAAAATAAAGATCTAAATGTAAGACTGGATATTATAAAACTCCTAGAAGAAAACATAGGCAGAACACTCTTTGACATAAATTGCAGCAATATTCATTTGGATCCAACTCCTAAAAGTAAAGGAAATAAATGGAAAAGTAAACAAATGGGACCTAATTAAACTCAAAAGCTTTTATACAGCAAACTAAACTATCAATAGGACAAAAAGACAACCTACTGAATGGGAGAAAATATTTGCAAATGACATGATTGATAAAGGATTAATTCCAATGTATGTAAACAGCTTATACAACTTAACATTAAAGAAGAAAAAATAGCCAGATTAAAAAATGGGCAAGAGACCTGAATAGACATTCTTCCAAAGAGGAAATGCAGATGGCCTACAGGTTCATGGGAAGATACTAATCAGGAAAATGCAAACCAGAACCGTAAGGAGAAATCATCACACACCTGTCAGAATGACCATCCTCAAAAAGAGCACAAACAACAAATGTTGATCAGGATGAGGAGGAAAGGGAACCCTAATACATGGTGGGAATATAAATTGGTGCAGCCAGTGTGGGAAACATATGGAGGTTTCTCAAGAAACTAAAAACAGAACTACTATATGACCCAGCAATTCCACTCCTGGCTGTGTATTCAAAGGAAACAAAACACTAATTCGAAAAGATCCATGGTTGCCAGTATTTTAGTTCGGTTCAGTTTAGTCGCTCAGTTGTGTCCGACTCTTTGCGACCCCATGAATCGCAGCATGCCAGGCCTCCCTGTCCATCACCAACTCCCAGAGTTTACTCAAACTCATGTCCATCAAGTCAGTGATGTCATCCAACCATCATCCTCTGTCGTCCCCTTCTCCTCCTGCCCTCAATCTTTCCCAGCATCAGGGTCTTTTCAAATGAGTCAGCTCTTCGCATCAGATGGCCAAAGTACTGGAGTTTCAGCTTCAGCATCAGTCCTTCCAGTGAACACCCAGGACTGATCTCCTATAGGATGGACTGGTTGGATCTCCTTACAGTCCAAGGGACTCTCAAGAGTCTTCTCCAACACCACAGTTCAAAAGCATCAATTTTTCGGTGCTAAGCTTTCTTCACAGTCCAACTCTCACATCCATACATGACCACTGGAAAAACCATAGCCTTGACTAGATGGACCTTTGTTGGCAAAGTAATGTCTCAGCTTTTTAATATGCCATCTAGGTTGGTCATAACTTTCCTTCCAAGGAGTAAGCATCTTTTAATTTCATGGCTGCAGTCACCATCTGCATTGATTTTGGAGCCCAGAAAAATAAAGTCTGACACTGTTTCCACTGTTTCCCCATCTATTTCCCATGAAGTGATGGGACCAGATGCCATGATCTTAGTTTTCTGAATGTTGAGCTTTAAGCCAACTTTTTCACTCTCCTCTTTCACTTTTCATTAAGAGGCTTTTTAGTTCCTCTTCACTTTCTGCCATAAGGGTGGTGTCATCTGCATATCTGAGGTTACTGATATTTCTCCCGGCAATCTTGAACAGTCTTGCCAGTATTTACAGTGGCATTATTTACAATTGCCAAGATACGGAAGCAACATAAGTATCCACAAACAGCTGAATGGATAAAGAAGAAATACTACTCAGCCATAAAAAAAAGAGAATAAAATTTTGCCATTCACAGTAATATGGATGGACTTGGAGGATAGTACGTTAAGTGAAATAAACAGAGAAAGAAAAATACTGAATGATATCACTTATATGTGGGATTTTAAAACTACAACAAACCAGTGACTGTAACAGCAACAAAAAAGCAGACTCACAGATACAGAGAACAAACGTGGTTACCAGGGGTGGGAGGAGAGGGGCACCAGAGGGGTGGGAAGTGGGAGGTACAAGCTACTGTATGTAAGGCAGGCTACAAGGATGTATTGTACACCATGGGGAACACAGCAAATATTTTGTCATAACTGTAAACAGTATAACCTTTAAAAATAGTACAAAAAATTAAAAATTGAGGCATAGGAAAAAAAAAGGCTTTCAACTGTCCTGGCCAAACTAAGTCAGTAGAATTAGTGAAGTAGATGATTGCCCTGCTGTGTGAAATCAGCATAAGTGTTTGTGATGTTTTGTGGTGTGATGTTTTGATGTCAAGCACCCTGAGCTGTGCTGCTACGGTGATTGGAATTTCTGAACCGCCTTGGTAAATTAATGTACAAAGCAATACACCTTACCTTGATTTGTGCAGGTGTTGTAATCCCAGAAAACCCAATATGGGTTAAAACTACAAAAATACTTGCTGTTCATATGTAAACATGTACATCCTATGTAAAATGAATTTATAAACAGGGGATTACTAACAGCTGTTTCATCTGTTGGGTTGGCCAAAATGTTAGTTCGGGCTTTCTCCAACATCTTCCAGAAAAATCTTTGACCAACATTTTGGCCTACACAACACCAGGCTTTTTGAAGGGGCAATTCAGTTTGGCCAGAGGAGAGACTGACTATTTCACAGTCATTGTGACAAAGCAAAACTTGCCCTCAGGCCCAACAAAAGTTTTCACACTGTTCTTGTTTGGTTTGCAAATGAAACCAGGATGCAGTGAGATAAAATGACTCAGGAACTTGCTAGCAGCTCAGCCTGGCCTGGGCCCGCTGCCTCCTGACCCCAGCCTGGTGACCCTCCCGCCGCGGTGGGTTCCGCCTCCTCTCTCTAGAGCTCAGGCTTCCCTGGAGGTCCCGTCTGGGCTTCCACAGAGGCTCAGGGAAGGTCTTCACTCCCTTAATCAGGGCAATTCTGACTATATTTTTTGTTCAAAAACCTTTGCTTACTAATTGCTAACACACTTTGTACATTAGAGTGAGATTACCCTGAATTCTCACAGCCACCCTGTGGGGAAGTATTAGGTAGAATCCCATTTTACTGATGAAGAGCTGGAGGTGGGGGGGAGGTGGGGGCGCTTGTCGGGGGTCCCACAGCCCCAGGCCTCTCTGATTTCTGAGGCTGGGCCTCATCCACTGTGCAGGCTGCCTCTCCCTCTTGTATGCACCTTCCGCTTCTGCGTGAAATTTCTTTGAAATATGAGTTTTACTCTGAAGCAGCAGCCCCGAGGAGGCCACCTGAGCAGAGCCTGAGTCACTCTGTGGGAGAAGCTTGGACAGGAGGGATCTTCCAGTGTTGAAGGAGCCCCCTCTACAGAGTTGTGGCCCAGAACCCACTGCTTCTAAAACAGGCATGCGAGCAATCAAACATTGCAAAAAAGACAGGTAAGGGAAGAGAATAAGATTAAAAACCACCCACAACCCCCTCTTGGTGAGGTCATTATTAGCAGTTTGTGAATAACCTCCCAGGCTATAGATAAGACAGTAAATTTAGTTATAGATTTTACTTATATATTTTCAGAAATTATATTTAATGTTTCATCTAAAGCAAATCTGCCTTACAATTTTTGTATATTTGATAACATATACATTTACATATTTAAAACAAAATGAGATAAGAACGCACCCTAGACATGATTCGGTAAACCTCAAGTTTGACCCAGTGGGGGATGGATGTGTCTTCTTTCACAGGGTGCCCTGAACCCAGTTCTTTATTTGTAATGAAGATGAATGGCATGGACTTCACTTCACAACTTACTGACCCCTCTCCAGCCACTCTCTCTTTTAATTCTGACGATCCCTCTGGGAGGTCTGCTGGTATTGTCTAATTATTCTCATTTTATTGAGAAGGAACCTCAAGTTCAAAGTGGTGACCTTACTTGCTAGCTAGAGAGCCGCCACAATGACATGCAGCTTAGGGGGCCCACCCCGAGTCCTCCCCCACGCCCCGGCCGCTTCTCTGAGGACCACAAGGTGCAGCTTGCCTGCTCCAAGTGAGTGACTTCTCAGCAAAGATTTTGGCTCCTGCCAGTGACCTCTGGCCTCTGCAGAGGCTGAGGATGTGGGCAAAGTCCCAGCCTCTGCCAGGGGCCGAGTGTTGGCAGGGCTCCGGGGAACCCTTCCTGCCAGCTCCTGTGATGCCTGCTGTCTCTTAGCAACTGTTGGTGGAGTCAACACTGAAGGCGCTTCCAGAGTGAGGCTGGATCCTGTTTCAGAGCTTCTGAGGGCTCCGCAAGGGAACTACCATTTCCCTTGCTGATGGGTGCCCTCGAGCCCAAGGTCAGCCTTATAGGACTTGGACTGTCAGCTCATGACTTCTCCTCTCCCCCCTGCCTTCGTGGACCCTGCCCTGCAGCAGGGCCTGATCTCTAGGCAGCAGAGGGTGTGTGCTCCTTCCAGGCCTCTTCTTCAGGCGCCAGGGCAGGAGGTGTCAGATCTGGGGCACTCCTGGCATTCTAATCCACCAAGGATTCCAGCAGGTGCCAAGTCTCTGGTATCAGGGGAAATGACCTCAGAGCTTTGGACGTGGCTGGCAGGCCACTGCCTGGGCTTAAAGGTCCCCAGGCAGGCACCTGTCACCCAAGCTGGACTGTTTCATATCCTTCCCCTGCCTCAGACCTTCCAGAAGGGGAGCTGAGGGTTCTTGGGAGGAAAGACAGGCTTCCAGGACAGGGCAGAGCCTTGACATTTCAAAGCCTCTTTTGTGAGTGTCCAGCTCCCTGATGTCTGAAAACAGCTTTCCCCTGGGGTCAAGGAAGGAGAAAGAGACCTGCTTGGGAGGTGAGGGTGGGTAGCCTTGTCTTCCCAGGATCTATCACTCCCACTGGGTGAGGAACTGCAATCAGGGCTACTTTTCAAGTGGAGAGCTTTCCAGGGCCTCTACCTCCTTCTCTCTGTCCCTACCTCCCCCCACTCCCCCCCCGCCCCCCGCCACCGTGCCAGTGCAGAGTGTGGATCAGCCCTGTCATGACCATTTTTTATAGCTGAGGAATCTCAAGTTCAGAAAGGTTCTGGGTGATCTGTCCAGAGCCAGGGACTAAAGCTGGTCAGAGCAGAGCTTGTTCTCAAATGCAGACTTTCCAATTTTTCCACCAGAACCCAAAGCATCAGGCCATTTACCAGTTCCTTGAAGAGAATCATCGGTGTGTTTAGATTTCTGTACTCATTCATTCATCACCAGCATTTATTGGCTGGAGTCTGGGGGGAGTCAAAGGTGGAGAAGGCCCACTTCCAGTTTCAGAAGGAGAAGAGCTTGGGGATCAGAGGGAAAGAGAAGGCAGGTCCTGAGGCATAACTGATGCTGCGATGCAGGAGGGGACAGCCAGCCCTGCCAGGGGGAGCTGCCTTTGGGTGCAGGATCTGTGTGGGCTTCCTGGAGGAGGATGGGGCTCAGTGGGAGCTGTGAAGACCCTTCAGTCTTGACATTCCTCAGCTTCGGGTTGGCACCATGTGGGCTGAGGCTGGTGCCCAGAGGCGTGTGGAAAGAGACTCAGGAAGGAAGCCTTGGTGCATGCATTCTGCCTGGCTAGAGTGGGAATCTGTTGCAGCATCCTGGGCTCGGCTCTGAAGAGCAGGACATGATGTGTCCCCGGTCAGGGTCCTGGCTAGTCCCCGGCCCAGGGATAGCCTGGAAGCCCTTTCCTTTCCTGTGGCCATGTGTGGGTGCTCTGCCCAAGGCTGGTGGGAGGCTGGCAGGTCACCCCAAATGCCTGACCGGCAGGGGCTTCTTCAAGGCCCCAGTTTCTTCCCAAATAACATTTAAGCAGGGCTTGGAGCTCAGGGGCCCCTCAGGAGAGACAATGTAGCCCCATCCTCAGGGTGCAGCAGGGCCAGGCCACCTCTGGACAAGGCCGGCCCTGCCACCTAGCAGTTCTGGGCATCTTGGGGCAAGTCACCTAGCTGTCTGGACTTCAGTTTCCTCCTCTGTAAATGGGGTTGCAGTCATGTCTGCCTCATGGGCTAATTTTCATTAAGTGACCAGCACGCAGCAGGTCCACATAAATGCCAGCAGGTAGATCACATATAATGGGGACACAGGAAATGTCAGAAGATTGAATCAAACACGTTTCCCCTTTCTTTTTGTCCCCCAAATCATTGCTCTTTCCCTATAAAGCTACGTGGGATCAGAAAGCTTTGCCTCTTGGAAATAAGAGGGGAGGCCAGGGCTGTGGGCAGGTGATGTGGCTGCTGTATCCTCGTGGGGGCTTGATCTGACCCAGCTGAGTGCAAGGTCTGGACAGTGAGGGTTTGCCCTGGAATCCCCAGACAGCTCTCCAAGGGGCTGGGGTGATGGGCTTGTCAGTTACTTGCCCTTACAACATATTTTCATTTTAAAAATGTTTGGTTTTTTGTTTGTTATAGAAGTAGTGTGTGTTTGTTAAAACAAAAGCTTGTATTGAGCTTATGATATAGAACTGCAGGCACTGCTCCAACATTTGTCTTTATTTACTTAGTTTGCACGATAGTTTTACAGGTTAGGTACTATCATGTCCCCATTTTATGGATGAGTAAATCAAAGCACAGAGAAGATAAGTGACTCTCCCAGAACCACATGGCCAAGCAGTAACAGTTCTGTGACCACAGAGTTCCCGCTTTTGACCCCTATACTATCAGGCTTTGGGGTCACAAAGAGTTGGACACAGTGACTGAACAACTATCAAGACTTATTGTACATGTATGAAAATACAGGTAAGTAAAAATTAAGATAACCTGTATTCTTAATATCCAGAGATACTTGCTATTATTGCTAACAATATAGCAAAGAGTTACACACACAAGGTATGAAGTAAGACAAACTCATGTTCAAATTCTGGCTTTCCTGTTTATATGTAACCTTGGCCTAGAAAACAGATGAAAATATTTTTATAATCTTTGGGATAGGGAAAGTGTTTCTTGGCATTGATATCAAAGACACAAAACAAAGGAAAATTCTGTGTGACATGACAGAGCACAAAAGAAAATGTAAAGTTAAACTGAGAAATAATAACTGCTTCATATGTGATAGAATCATTGTTAATCGCTTTACCACCTATGAAAGACTCGAAAAGTGAGATGTATACCTCACTAAAAATGAGAAATTTTTACAAAAGAAGAACTGCAAATGACGATTAAACGTCGATTCAACCTTGCTTATAATCAAAGAGATGCTAATGAAAATGACAAGATGGTATTTTCATACATCAGATTTGGCAAGGACTAAAAAGACAGACTGGGTTTCCCTGGTAGCTCAAAGGGTAAAGAATCTGCCTGCAGTGCAGGATACCTGCAAAGGGTTCAGCCCCTGGGTCGGGAAGATCCCCTGGAAAGGGGAATGGCTACCTACTCCAGTATTCTTGCCTGGAGAATTCCATGGACAGAGGAGCCTGGTGGGGTTGCAAAGAGTCAGGCATGACTGAGCAACTAAAAGCAACAAGAAAAAGACTATAGCAGTGTTGGCAAGGTTATAGGGGAAAAGATACTCCGCTAGACTGTGATGGGATAAATGCTTATAGCCTTTCTGGAGACTTAATTGGAGACATTTCCAAATCCTTATCCACAAGAGCATCTTTGGCTTAATATTTTGACTTCACATCATTTATTCTTTTTTTTTTTTTTTTTTTTTGCTGGAGGGGACGATGTCTGCATTTTCTTGAGTTTCAACTTTCCTATTGGAGGTACTGGAAAATAGGCAGGAAGGAGAGTGACTTTCCCTAGACCCTGGAGTAGACCCCGGTCTTTTTCAGTTGTAGTCTGTGCTACTCCATCCTTTATTGAATCTTGTTAAGTCTGTGCAAGAGCTCCATGTGATACTAGCCCATGGGTTTTACAGGCACTATATGTGTTTGTCAGACCACATACCTGATGGCCTCCTTAGGAAGCAGACACCAGAATGACCCCCACTGGGCAGATGGGGAGATTGGGAAGGCCCTGAGAGGTACATGGCTTGTCCAGGGCCACATCACGGGTGACGAGGACGAACCGCGTCTGAACTCAGCTGTGTCCTCAGACCTGGGGCCCTGGCTGCACCCAGGCCTCCCCAAAGCTGTGGGGCCAGCTGGGTTGTAGTCACAGCGCATGGACATGGCGTGATGTGAGGGGTGAGCAGTCAGCAGCCCACAGGTGCCTTCAGGAAGCTTTGTATAAGGAGGACGTGCGGGTAAGGAGGCCTCAGGAAGGGACCTCACTTCCCTGGCGAGAAAGCCCAATAGAACTTGGAACCTGGATAAACAGGCACCTACTTCCAGAGAAGCTCACTCGGTTGGAGAGGAGGAAGGGACGTTGTGCTGTGTCCCCGAGTCTTGTGGCCGAGGCCTCAGGGAAAGTCGCAGCGAGAACGTTTCCTGACGCTGCAGATACCGGGTCAGGTCTCACCTCAGACGCCCTCGGCCATTTGCCCGGGCCAGGGAGGCCCAGGCCAGGCCACCACTCCGATCCCACCGGGGGAACCCTATGGGGGTCGGGGTTTCTGTGGGGTGGGTCTGCCTCAAGCAAGGGCAGGCTGATGATGGGTCAGAAGCCGGGTGGGCTGGGAATGTCCACACCTTAGGTCCTACCTGGATTGATCTTTATGTATGCTATCACATAGGAACCAGATTCTTTTTTTTTTTTTTTTTTCCTATATGGGTATTTGGTTCACCCAGTAACATTTATTGAAAAGCTCATCTTTTCCCCACTGCAGTGTCACCTTTTGTCTTAGCTATCTACCTATATATGGGCTGTTTCCAGACTCTTTCCCCCACATCTTTGTATCAATACCAGGCTATCTTACTACTGTAGTTTAAATCCTCCAGCTGTGTTCTTTTCCTTCAAGATTGTCTTAACTGTTTCCGGACCTTTGTATTGTCTATAAATTCTAGAATTCGCTTGTCAATTTTGAACGTCTTTCATCCCTAAAAACAAACCAAAACAAACTAACAAAAAACCTACTGGGATTTTAATTGTGATTGCATTCAATTTATAGATCAGGTTAGGAAGAACCAACATCTTAGAAGTGAGTATTTCAAGTTATGAACGTAACAGATCCTTTCAATTTTGTAACTCTTCTTTAATGTTCCTCAATACAGTATTGTAATTTTCTGTGTAGAGATTCTGCACAGTTTTGTTATATTTATTCTTTTGTATTTTTTTATATACTTGATGCTACTGTATACGGTATTTGAGTTTTTCTTCAATTTCTAATCAGATAGAAAAGCAATGGATTAAAAACATTTTTAGCCTCGTATCTAATGACCTTGCTAAATTCACTGTTGATTGCAATAGTTTATCTGTAGATTTGTTTAGAACGTCTGTCATCTGTGCATTGTGACCATTTTTTTCCTTCCTTACTGATCCTTGTGCATTTTATTTCTCCTCTCTTTCCTCACCTTCCCCTCCTTTTCCTCCTTCTCTCTTTTCTTCCCCCTCCTCTTCTTCTTTGTAACTATTGCACTGGCTAAAACCTCCATTATAGTGTTAAATAGAAATGGTGACCATGGGCATCTTTGCTCTCATCCCAGTGGAATGCTTTAATATGTCACCATTAGGTACCAGATTCGCTGTAGAATTTGCGGTGAAATTTTACATAACATAGAATTCACTAATTTCAAGTGAAAGATTTAGTGGGATTTAGAAATTCACAATGTTGTGCAACCACCTCTATCTAGTTCTAAAACATTCCCATTCCTCCAAAATAAATCCCCGTACCCATTAAGCAAGAACTCCCTGTTACCCCAAAACCCCTGCCTCTGGCAACCACCAATCTACATTCAGTTTCCATGTATTTGTCTGTTCTGAGTATTTCATGTAAGTGGAATCACATGTTACTTTTTGTGTCTGACTTCTTGCAGTTAGCATCAAGTTTACAGAATTCATTCATGTTGTAGCAAGTTGTACTTCATTTCATGGTGGAAGAATATTCCATTGTGTGTACACAGCACAGCCGATGGACATTTGAGTTGTTTTCATCTTTTTGGCTACTGTGATGAGTGCTGCTGTGAGCATGATTGTACAAGGATTTGTTTGAGCTGTTGTTCAGTTACTTAGTCGTGTCCAACTCTTTGCAACCCCACGGACTGCAGCACACCAGCCTTCACACCTGTCCTTCACTATCTCCCAGAGCGTGCCCAAACTCATGTCCACTGAGTCGGTGATGCCATCCAATCATCTCATCCTCTGACACTCCCTTCTCCTCCTGCCTTCAATCTTTCCCAGCATCAGGGTCTTTTCCAATGAGTAGGCTCTTCAGATGGCCAAAGTATTGGGGCTTCAGCTTCAGCATCAGTCCTTCCAATGAATATTCCAAGTTGATTTCCTTTAGGATTGACTGGTTTGATCTCTTGCTGTCCAAGGGACTCTCAAGAGTCTTCTCCAGCATTATAGTTCAAAACCTTCAGTTCTGTGTTCAGCCGTCTTTATGGTCCAACTCTCACATCTATACATGGCTACTGGAAAACCATAGCTTTGACTATACGGACCTCTGTTGGCAAAATAATGTCTCTGCTTTTTAATACGCTGTCTAGGTTTGTTGTAGTTTGAGTACTTGCTTCCAATTCTTTTGAATGTATACATATGTATAATTCTGTGGGTTTTGTTTGTTTGAATCAACAGTCTGTTTTTCACAGAGGCTGTACCATTTTACATTCCCACCTTGCAAAGTCTGAGGGTTCCAGTTTCTCCATATCCTTACCAACACTTCTTGTTTTTCATTTTTTAAATTATAGTTATCCTTTTGGGTGTGAAGTGTGCTGTAGATTTTTTAAAGCATGTTCTTTATCAGATTAAGAAAGCTCCCTTCTGGCATAACATCATTTTGTAGTATTTTTCAAAAGTGTTAGGGTTTCCCTGGTGGCTCAAATGGTAAAGAAGCTGCCTGCAGTGCAGGAGACCCTGGCTTGATTCCTAGGTGCAGAAGATCCCCTGGAAAAGGGAATGGTTTCCCACTCTAGTACTCTTGTCTGGAGAATTCCATGGACAGAGGAGCCTGGTGGGCTACAATCTATGGAGTCGCAAAGAGCTGGACATGACTGGGCAAATTTTACTTTTATTTTCAAAAGTGTTAAGGTCATGGAAGACAAAAACACTGAGGAACTCTCTCAGGAACTGTCCTCACTGCTTACTGTATCTGAGAGAGTACAGTAAGCAGTGAGGACAGTAAGTAGACATAACAAATAAATGTAAGGTGGAATCTTGGGTTGGATCCTGGATCAGAGGAGGACTTTAATGGGAAAATGGGCCACATTTAAATAAGATCTATAAATTAGATCATGTTGTATCAGTGTTAATTTTCTGATTTCAATAATTATACTATGATTATATAAGACAGTAAGATTAGAGGAAGTTGGGTTAATAGTATATGAAAATTATTATTTGCAACTTTTGTGCTATTTTTGCAACTTTTCTGTAAGACTGGAAAATAGTTCTTCTTAAAAAGATTTGGTTCCTAGTTTACCATGCGTTTATTGTGAATGGGATTGAATTTTAGCCAATGCTTCTCTGTATCTATTAACGTTTTATGCAATTTTCTCTTTTATTTTACTAATGTACTGAGTTACAGTGATTGATTTTTAACTGTTAGATCAATCCTTCATTCCTAGAATGAATCCAACTTTGGCTTGATATGTTACTTTTTTTATATGTAACTGAATTGAATTTCTCATTTTGTCTTTTTAGAAATTTAAAAAAATTAATACCAGTTAAAGGATTACTTTCCATTTACATTTATCACAAAATATTGTCTGTATTCCCTTTGCTATCCAGTACAAGATTATAGCACATCTTACACCCAGTACTGTGAACCTTCCTCTCCCCAACCCGACAGTGTCTCCCACCCACTGGTAACCACTAATTTGTACTCTGTATCTGTGGATCCGCTTCTTTTATGTTGTATTTACTAGAATGGTTGTATTTTTAAAATTCCACACATCAGTGATACCACTGAGTACTTGTCTTTCTCTGTCTGACTTATTTCACTTAGCATAATGCCCTCCAAGTCCATCCATTCTACTGCAAATGGAAAAATTTCATTTTCTTTTATTACTGAGTAGTATTCTGTTGTATATGTCTACCATATCTTTATCCATTCAGCTGTTGACGGACACTCAGGTTGCTTCCATATCTTAGTAATTGTAAATAATGCTGCACTATGAACACCAGGGTGCATATTAGCGTCTTTGTTTCTTTCAGATATATACCCAGGGGTGAAATGACCAAGTCATATGGCAGTTCTAGTTCTAGTTTTTTGAGAAACCTGCATACTGTTTTCCATAGTAGCTACACTAATTCACATTTCCTTCAACAGTGTTTGAGAGTTCCCTTTTCCCTTCATCTTGTCCAGCAATTGTTATTTGTGCTCTTTTTGGTGATAGCCATACTGACAGGTATGAAGTGATTTTTCCTTGTGGTTTTGATTTGCATCTCCCTAATGATTAGTAATGCTGAGCATCTTTTAATGACCCTGTTGGCTATCAGCATTTCCTCTTCGGAAAAATGTCTATTCAGGTCTCTTGCCCATTTTTTAATCTGGTTGTTTGGTTTTTTGATACTGAGTTGTATAAGCAGTTTATATACATTGGATATTAATTCCTTATTGATCATCTCATTTGCAAATATCTTCTCCCATTAAGTACGTTGTCTTTTCATTTTATTGATGGTTTCCTTTGCTGTGCAAAAGCTTTTAATTGGGTCCCATTTGTTTATTTTTGTTTTTATTTCCTTTACTTTCAGGAGATGGATCCAAAAGAATATTGCTGCAATTTATGTCAAATAGTGTTCTGGCTATGTTTTCCTCTAGGAGTTTTATAGTATCTAGTCTTACAGTTAGGTCTTTAATCCATTTTGAGTTTATTTTTGTGTATGGTACTAGAGAATGTTCTAATTTCATTCTTTTATAAGTAGCTGTCATGTTTTCCCAGCACAACTTATTGAAGAGACTGTCTTGTCTCCATTGCACATTCTTGTCTCCTTTGTTGTAGATTAATTGACCGTAACTGTCTGGGTTTATTTCTGGGCTCTCTATTCTGTTCTGTTGATCAATGGTTTTGTGGCAGGACCATAATGTTTTGAATATTGTAGCTTTGTAGTATAGTCTGAAGTCAGGGCGCTTGTATCCTCCAGCTCTGTTCTTCTCTCTCAAGACTATTTTAGCTATTTGGAGTCTTCAGTATTTCTACATAAATTTAAAAGTATTTGTTCTAGTTCTGTGAAAAATGCCATTGGTATCTTGACAAGGATTGCCTGGATTCTGTAGATTGTCTTGAGTAGTAGGGTCATTTTAAAAACATTGATTCTTCCAATCTGAGAACACAGTATATCTCTCCAACTATCTGTGTTATTTTCAATTTCTTTCATCAGCATCTTATAGTTTTCAGAGTACAGGTCTTTTGCCTCCTTGGGTAGGTTTATTTCCATGTATTTTATTCTTTTTGATGTGATGGTAAATGGGATTATTTCCTTAATTTCTCTGGTAATTTGTTGTTAGTTTATAGAAATACAACAGATTTCTATATATGAATTTTGTATCCTGCAACTTTATTGAATTCACTGGTGAGCTCTAGTAATTTTCTAGTGTCTTCTTTAGGGTTTTCTATGTATATTATCATGTCATCTGCAAACAGTGACAACTTTACTTCTTTCTTGCATTTTTGGATTCCTTTTATTTCTTTTTCTTCTCTGATTCTGTGGCGAGGACTTCCAAAACTGTGGTGAATAAAAGTGAGGAAAGTGGGGATACTTGTTCCTAATCTTAGAGGAAATGCTGTCAGCTTTTCAACATTGAGTATGATGTAAGCTGTAGATTTGTTATATATGACATTTATTATGTTGAGGTATGCTCCCTCTATGCCCACTTTCTGGAGAGTTTTTTAAATTATTATTATAAATGGACATTGAATTTTGTCAAAAGCTTTTTCCACACCTGTTGACATGATCCTTCAATTTATTAATATGGTGTATCACATCGTTTGACTTTTGAATATTGAAAAATCCTTACATCCCTGGGATAAATCCCACTTGATAATGGAATATGGTCCTTTAAATGTTTTATTGGATTTGGTTTGCTAGAATTTTGTTGACAATTTTTGCATCTATGTTCATCAGTGATATTGGCCTGAAATTTTCTTTTTGATATATTTGTCTGTTTTTGGTATCATGGTGATCCTGGCCTCATAGAATGAGTTCAGAAGTATTTCTTTCTCTGTAGCTTTTTGGGAATAGTTTCAGAAGGATATGTAGCTCTTTCCTAATGTTTGGTAGAATTCTCCTGTGAAGCCATTTAGTCCTGAACTTTTGTTTGTTGGAAGTTTTAAAATTATTGATTCAATTTTATTACTGATGATTGGTTTGTTCATATTTGCTATTTCTTTCTGGTTCAGTCTTAGGCGATTGTACCTTTCTAAGAATTTGTCCATTTCTTCTAGGTTGTCTATTTTATTGATGTATAGTTGCTGTTAGAAGCCTATTATGATCTTTCGTATTTCTGTGGTATTTGGTTTGCAAACTCTCCTTTTTAATTTCTGATATTATTGATTTGGGCCCTCTCCCTTTTTTTTCTTGGTTGTTGTCATTCAGTTGCCAAGTCATGTCCGACTCTTTTCAACCCCAAAGTGCATCAGTCCTCCCCGCCCCTCACTATCTCCTGGAGTTTGCCGAAATTCTTGTCCATTGAGTAGGTGATGCTATCCTATCATCTCATCCTCTGCTGCCCTTTTCTCCTCTTGCCTTCAATCTTTCCCAGTGTCAGGGTCTTGTCCAAAGAGTGGGCTCTTCACATCAGGTGGCCAAGTATTGGAGCTTCAGCTTCAGGATCAGTCCTTACAATGAATATTCAGGGTTGATTTCTGTTAGGATTGACTGGTTTGATCTCCTTGCAGTCCAAGGGACTCTCAAGAATCTTCTCCAGCACCACAATTCAAAAACATCAATTCTTTGGTGCTCAGCCTTTTTTATAGTCCAACTGTCACATCTGTAAGTGACTACTGGAAAAACCATATCTTTGACTATAAGGACCTTTGTCAGCAAAGGGTTGTCTTTGTTTTTTTTTACTTTGCATCAAATTTGTAAAGTTGTGTTTTTCTAAGGATTTTCTATTTTATTTAAATTTTAAAGTTCATTGTACCTTGCTTATAATATTCCTCTATGTACTATATTTCTAATGTATGGGATTTGTAATGATGATTTCATTTATTCTTAGTATCAATATTTTGCACTTTTTCTATTTTTATTCTAGATTGGGGGCTTATTTTCTAGGGGCTTATAAAGATTAATTTTTTAACATTCTTTTTTGTATATTTGTTTTCAACTTCATTAATTCTCTGTTGTTATCTTTAGCATTTCCTCTCCTCTACTTTCTCTGCATGTAATTTGCTATTTTCTAACTACTTGATCTGGATACTTAGATAACTGATTTATAGTATTTTTTTCTTATAAATACATGTATTTGGAGCTACATGATTTTCTCTATGGCCTAAGCAATACTTCAGAGGTATTGATATATTGTTTTTATAATTCTTTTCAAAATACTTCATAATTTTAATTGTAATTTCCTTTCTGATCTGCAATATACTACTGATAACTATGTTCCTTAATTTCTAAACCCTTGGGGACTTTTCTAGTTTTTCTTCTGTAATTCACATCTAGCTATTTCCACTGCAGTCAGAGACACACATCTTATATGATTCTAATTATCTGAAATTATAAAGAATTGCTTTGTAACCAAGTATGCGTTCTTTGTGTCTAGTAAAATTTGTTTCTTAATGTTTATTTTGGTTGATATTAGTATAGACACTCTAGCAGCATTTGGCTAATATTTACATGGTATATCTTTTCTTATCCTTTTATTTGCAATCTATTAAATCTTTGAATCTAAATTTGTCTCTTATATAGCATTGAGTTGGGTCATTTAAAAAATTTATTATGCCAATTTTTACCTTTTGCTTGGCATGTTTAATCCATTTATATTTAATGTAATTACTAATAAAGTAGGATTAATGCCTGCCATTTTTCTACTTGTTTTCTACATATTTGTATCTTTTTTCCTGCTACTTTGCAATTATTGATGCCTTTTGCACTAAATATTTTATAGAGCACCATCTTAATTCCCTTCTTGTTTTTTTACTCTGCTTTTTAAAGTTTTTTTGTGTGTGTGGTTTACCTGAGTATTGCAATTAACATCTTAATTTAAAACAATCTAGCTTGGATTAATATCAGTTTCACTTCAATCTAACACAAAACATGCTGCAATATAGCTAATTATCTTTCCCCTCAGTGCTATTATTATTACACAAATAACATTTTTATAAATTATAAGCCCATTTACTATATAGTTCTGTAATTATTGCCTTGTGTGGTTGTTATTTAAATAAGAAAAAGTAGTAAATCAACAATATTTCAATAAAAATTTTAAAAAATAAATTAAATTTATAATTACTGTGTAGATCACAACAAAATGTGGAAAATTCTTAAAGAGATGGGAATATCAGACCACCTTACATGCCTCCTGAGAATCTGTATGCAGGTCAAGAAACAACAGTTAGAGTTGGACATGGAACAACAGAAAGGTTCCAGATTGGGAAAAGAGTACATCAAGGCTGTATATTGCCACCCTGCTTATTTAACTTATATGCAGAGTACATCAAGTGAAATGCCAGGCTGGATGAAGCACAAGCTGGAATCAAGATTGCTGGGAGAAATATTAATAACCTCAGATATGCAGATGACACCACCTTTATGGAAGAAAGTGAAGAAGAACTAAAGAGCCTCTTGATGAAAGTGAAAGAGAAAAGTGAAAAAGTTGGCTTAAAGGTCAACATTCAAAAAATTAAGATCTTGTCATTTGGTTCTTTCCCTTCATGGCAAATAGATGGGGAAACAATGGAAAGAGTGACAGACTTTATTTCCTTGGGCTCCAAAATCACTGCAGATGGTGACTCAGCCATGAAATTAAAAGACGCTTACTCCTTGGAAGAAAAGCCATGAGCAACTCAGGCAGCATATTCAAAAGCAGAGACATTACTTTGCCAACAAAGGTCTGTCTAGTCAAAGCTATGGCTCTTTCAATAGTCATGTATGGATGTGAGAGTTGGACTATATAGAAAGCTGAGTCCTGAAGAACTGATGCTTTTGAACTGTGGTGTTGGAGAAGACTCATGAGAGTCCCTTGGACTGCAAGGAGATCGAAACAGTCATTTCTAAAGGAAATCAGTCCTGAATATTCATTGGAAGAAGTTATGCTGAAGCTGAAGCTCCAACACTTTGGCCACCCGATGTGAAGAGTTGACTCATTGGAAAAGACCCTGATGCTGGGAAAGACTGAAGGCAGGAGGAGAAGGAGATGACAGAGGATGAGATGATTGTATGGTATCACAGACTCGATGGACATGAGTTTAACCAAGCTTCAAGAATTGGTGATGGACAGGGAAGCCTGGTGTGCTGCAATGCATGAGGGTTGCAAAGAGTCGTACAAGACTGAGCAGCTGAATTAACTGATAATGATTTTCCAAAAAGTATCAGAAAGGAGGAGAAAAAATTCACAAACAAATGCATTTTTGCTGTCTTTTACATTTATGTATGTAGTCACTTTCACTGGTACTCTATATTTTTTGTGTATATTCAAGCTGTTGGCAGGTGTTCTTCCATTTCAGCCTGAAAAATCTCCTTCAGTATTTCTCATAGGTCAGGTCGACTAGTGATGAGTTCTCTGAGAATGTCTAAATTTTTGAAGTATAGTTTAATTGGATATAGAATTCTTGATTGATAGTCTCCCTCCACCCCCAGCATATTGGATGTGTCACTGTCTGCCTTCCACCTTCCACCTTCTGATAAGTCAGCTGCTAAACTTTCTGTGAATCTCTTGTATGTGATGAGTTATTTTTGCCTTGTTATTTTTAGGGTTCTCTCTTTATATTTTGAAAATTTGGCTGTGATGTATCTAGACATGGATCCTTTTGAGTTTATTTGGAGTCAGTAAGTTTCCTTAATTTTTAAAATTTTAACATATTATTGACTGGAGATGTATTAACAGCACAGGTATTAGCTTATGCAAAAATCCCCTGGTCAATAATGTGTTAAAATCAAATTTGGGAAGTTTTTTGGCCATAATTTCTTCAAATATTCTTTCCTCCCCTTTCTCTCTATTCCTTCCTCCTGTGGGTTCCATTATGAGTATATTGATATACTTGATTGTGTCCACAGGTCACTGACATGCCATTCATTTTTCTTCATTCTTAGTTTCTTCCTGTTCCTCAGGCTGGATAATCTTATTGACCTATCATTAAGTATGTTTATTCTTTCTTTTCCCAAATCACATCTGCTGTTGAACACCTCTAGTGAATTTTTCGTCTCAGTTATACTTTCAGTTCCAGAATTTCATTTTCTTTTTTTAATAATATCTTTTTCTTTTTAGTGATATATTCTATTTGGCAAGACATCATTTTCATACTTTCCTTTAATTCTTTAGGCATTGTTTCCTTTAGTTCTTTGAACATATTTATAATAACTTGTTTAAAGATGTATAGTAAGTTCAACATCTGGACTTCCTCAGAGAGAGTTACTTTTGACTGCTATTTCCCCCTGTGTATGGGCCATACTTTCCTGTTTCTTTGCATGCCTCATAAATTTTTGTTGATAGCTAAACATTTAAAATAATGTACTGTGGACATCAGATTCCTCTTCTTTTCCAGGGTTTATTGTTTCTGTTGATTGTTTCCTTAGTGACTTTTCTGAACTAATCTTGTATTCTTTGTCATGTGTGGCCATTGAAATCTCTGTTCCATTGGACTAGTGCTCAACTAATTAGAGATTTCCTTAAATTCTCAGAGATGCCACCCCTCTCCCAAACCTCCCTGTCTTTGCAAAGGGCTCTCTCTGTGTGTGGTATCTTAGTTCCCTGACCAGGGATTGAACCCACATCCCCTGCATGGTGACGTGGATTCTTAACCATTGGGCTACCAGGAAAGTCCCTCCTCTGGCTGTTTTTAAGAGTTTTCTTTGTCCTTAATTTTCAGCAGTTTTAATATGGTGTAACTAAATGTGGTTTTCTTTTTAAAAAGATAATGTTATTTGTTTAATTATTTTATTTTTGACTGTGCTGGGTTTTCATTGCTTTAGGTGGGCTTTCTCTAGTTGCAGCGAGTAGGGGCTACCCTTCATTGTGGTGCACAGGCTTCTCACTGTAGTGGCTTCTTTCATTGAGAAGCACAGGCTCTAGGAACATGGGCTTCAGTAGTTGTGACACACAGGCTTGGTAATTGCAGTCTGCAGGCTCTAGAGCACAGCTCAGTAGTTGTGGCATTCGGGCTTAGTTGTTCCTGAGCATGTAAGATCTTCCTGAATTAGGGATCAAATCTATGTCCCCTGCATTGAAGGGTGGCTTCTTACCCACTGAGCCATCAAGGAATTTCTCAAATGTGCTTTTGTATATATTTAGTCTTTATTGCATTCATAGGGTCCCCTTGGATCTATGATATGATATCTTCTATCACTCAGCCATTTACTCTTCAAACAGTCCTGCTTTCTCTTTTTACCTCTCTCTTACTATGAAATTCCAGTTTTATGTATGTTGGCCTTTTTTTTTTTTTTTAACCATATCTGGTGTCTCTTAAATTTTTTACTGAATGCTAAAGCTATATATGACAAACCCACAGCAAGCATTACCCTCAATGGTGAAAAATTGAAAGCATTTCCCCTAAAATCAGGAGCAAGACAAGGGTGCCCACTCTCACCACTACTATCCAACGTGATTGGAAGTTTTGGCCACAGCAATCAGAGCAGAAAATGAAATAAAAGAAATCCAGATAGGAAAAGAAGGAGTGAAACTCTCACTCTTTGCAGATGACATGATCCTCTACATAGAAAACCCTAAAGACTCTACCAGAAAATTACTAGAGCTAATCAACAAATATAGTAAAGTTGCAGGATATAAAATTAACACACAGAAATCCCTTGCATTCCTATACACTAACAATGAGAAAACAGAAAGGAAAATTAAGGAAACAATACCATTCACCATTGCAACAAAAAGAATAAAATACTTAAGAGTGTATCTACCTAAAGAAACAAAAGATCTATACATAGAAAACTATAAAACACCGATGAAAGAAATCAAAGAGGACACAAATAGATGGAGAAATATACAGTGTTCATGGATTGGAAGAATCAATATTGTGAAAATGAGTATACTACCCAAAGCAATCTATAGATTCAATGCAATCCTTACCAAGCTACCAACGGTATCCTTCACAGAACTAGAACAAATAATTTCACAGTTTGTATGGAAATACAAAAAACCTCAAATAGCCAAAGCAATCTTGAGAAAGAAGAATGGAACTGGAGGAATCAACCTGCCTGACTTCAGGTTCTACTACAAAGCCACAGTCATCAAGACAGTACAGTACTGGCACAAAGACAGAAATATAGATCAGTGGAACAAAATAGAAAGCCCAGAGATTAATCCACGTACCTACAGACATCTTATCTTCGACAAAGGAGGCAAGATTATACAATGGAAAAAAGACAACCTCTTTAACAAGTGGTGCTGGGAAAACTGGTCAACCACTTGTAAAAGAATGAAACTAGAACACTTTCTAACACCATACACAAAAATAAACTCAAAATGGATTAAAGATCTAAATGTAAGACCAGAAACTATAAAACTCCTAGAGGAGAACATAGGCAAAACACTCTCTGGCATAAATCACAGCAAGATCCTCTATGACCCACTTCCCAGAATATTGGAAATAAAAGCAAAACTAAACAAATAGGACCTAATGAAACTTAAAAGCTTTTGCACAACAAAGGAAACTATAAGCATGGTGAAAAGAAAGCCTTCAGAATGGGAGAAAATAATAACAAATGAAGAAACAGACAAAGGATTAATCTCAAAAATATACAAGCAACTCTTGAAGCTCAATTCCAGAAAAATAAATGACCCAATCAAAAAAATGGGTCAAAGATCTAAACAGACATTTCTCCAAAGAAGACATACAGATGGCTAACAAACACATGAAAAGATGCTCAACATCACTCATTATCAGAGAAATGCAAATCAAAACCTCAATGAGGTACCATTACATGCCAGTCAGAATGGCTGCTATCCAAAAGTCTACATGCAATAAATGCTGGAGAGGGTGTGGAGAAAAGGGAGCCCTCTTACACTGTTGGTGGGAATGCAAACTAGTACAGCCACTAAGGAGAACAGTGTGGAGATTCCTTAAAAAACTGGAAGTAGAACTGCCATATGACCCAGCAATCCCACTCCTGTGCATACACACTGAGGAAACCAGATCTGAAAGAGACATGTGTACCCCAATGTTCATTGCAGTAGTGTTTATAATAGCCAGGACATGGAAGCAACCTAGATGCCCGTCATCAGAGGAATAGATAAGGAAGCTGTGGCACATATACACTATGGAATATTACTCAGCCATTAAAAAGAATTCATTTGAACCAGTTCTAATGAGATGGATGAAACTGGAACCTATTATACAGAGTGAAGTAAGCCAGAAAGATAAAGACCAATACAGTATACTAACGCATATATATGGAATTTAAAAAGATGGTAATGATAACCCTATATGCAAAACAGAAAAGGAGACACAGATGTACAGAACAGACTTTGGGACTCTGTGGGAGAAGGCGAGGGTGGGATGTTCTGAGAGAACAGCATCGAAACATGTATACTAACAAGGGTGAAACAGATCACCAGCCCAGGCTGGATGCACGAGACAAGTGCTCAGGGCTGGTGCACTGGGAAGACCCAGAGGGATGGGGTGGAGAGGGAGGCGGGATGGGGGATGGGGAAGGGGAATACATGTAAATCCATGGTTGATTCATGTCAATGTATGGGAAAAACCACTACAATATTGTAAAGTAATTAGCCTCCAACTAATAAAAATAAATGGGAAAAAAAATTTTTTTTTACTGAATGCTAGGCATTGTGAATAGGAAATTGTATAGATAATTTGAGGCTCTCATGGCATTCTTTTCCTTCGGAGAGAATTTACTTTTGCCTGTAGCAGTTAGTTTGAATATGTGCAAATTACCATAATCCAGTCTGAGTCTGTAAGGAAGGAAGGAAGTGTTAGTGGCTCAGTCGTGCCAGACTCTTTGCGACCCCATGGACTGCAGCCCACCAGGCTCCTCAGCCCATGAGATTTTCTGGGCAAGGATACTGGAGTGGGTTGCCATTTCCTTCTCCAGGGGATCTTCCCAACCCAGGGATCGAACCCCGGTCTCCTGCACTGCAGGCAGATTCTTTACTGACTGAGCTACAAGGTTGAAACCAAGTTTTAGTCTTCAGAGGATTATTCCCTGGTGGCTCAGATGGTAAATCATCTGCCTACAATGGGTTCCCTACATGAGACCTGGGTTTGATCCCTGGATCGGGAAGATCCCCTGAAGAAGGAAATGGCAACCCACTCCAGTACTCTTGCCTGGAAAATCCCATGGGCTACAGTCCATGAAGTTGCAAAGAGGCGGACACTACTGGGTGACCTCACTTTTCACTTCTTTCTTTAGTCTTCAGAGGAATCAGACTATTTCCATTTCACCTTTGTTCCTAGGTGTGGCTCTTCTGGGGTGCTAATTGGAGGCCATCACTACTTATGAATCAGCAAAGACGCCGAGGGGAAGCTTCTGAGCCTCTTAGCCCTGTGGCAGTTATTAGCTGTATGGTTAATGCCTCAAAGAGGAGCGTGACATAATGCTGGGCTCACTTCAAAGCTCCCACCTTTTCTCAGCCTTTTTAAGTCCTAGCTGTTTTCAAACAACAAAAATATTTAAATAAACTTTTTATATTGAAAAAACTTTTAATTACAGAAGACTGCAAAATAGTATAGAGTTCTCATATATATCCTTCACCATTTTCCCGATGATTATGTCTTGCCTAACCTTGCTACCTTTGTCAAAACTGGTAATTTAACATTGACACAATACTATTATGTGATCTGTAGACTTTATTCAGATTTCATTGGGTTTTTCATGATATCCTTTCTCTGTTCTAAATACCGAATCCAGGATACTACATTATATCTAGTTGTCATGTCTGTAACACTCTCTGCAACCATTTTTTTCAGTCTTTATTATTTGTTTTTCATGACCTTGATAGTTTTGAAGAGTACTAGTTAGACATTCTGTAAAGGGTCTCTCAATTTGGGTTTGTCTGGTGTTTTCTCATGAATAGACTGGATTGTTGTTTTAGGGGGAAGAATACCACAGATTCAAAGTACTCTTCTCATGACATCATATTGGAGGGTACATGTTGTGGACTAAATGTTTGTATCCCCCTAAATTCATATGCTGAAGCCCTAGCCCCCAATACAATAGTATTTGGAAGTGAGGCCTTTGGGAGGGAATTAGGTTTAGATGAGGGAGGGGCCCTCATGATGAGATTAGTGCATGTAGACTACAGAAATCTTGCTTCCTCACCCTCTCTCTACTACATGAGAACCAGCAAGAAGGTGGTCATCTACAAACCAGGAACAGAGCTCTCACCAGGAACATCATCTGTTGAAATCTTGATCTTGGACTTCCAGCCTCCAGAACTGTGAGAAATAAATGTCCATTTAAGCCACACAGTCGTGTGTTGTTGTTGTTTTTAGTATCAGCCTAAATTAAAATAGTACATGATGTCAACTTGATTATTACTAGTGATGTTAACTATGATCATTTCGTTAAAGTAGGGCCTGTCATATTTCTCCACCGTAAGGTTATTATTATTTCCTTTCTGTACTACATTCATTGGAAGTGGGGCTCTAAGAACAGTCCACACTCATGGGACATTACATTCATAGAGAATTGGGGAAAAATATTTACTTGTCTAATTATTAAAATATTACTTGCCACAATTATTAACAGTGATTATGTCTGACATCTGTGGCAAGTGGAATTATGTACATATACTGGGGAGGTTTTCATTTTCTATAGTTCTGTACATTGGCATATTTTATAATAAGTGTGTATTTTATTTTAAAATCAGTTTAAAAAAACAATAATGCTTTCTCAATTTTGTAAAAACGGCAGAAAAAGGGACTTCCCTAGTGGTCCAGTGGTTAGGGCACCATGCTTCCACGGCAGGGAGTGCAGGTTCAATCCCTGCTTGGGGAACTAAGATCCTACATGCCTCATGGTACAGCCCCAAATAAAAAAGATAACAGAGAAAAATGTTTTTGTTCCAGTGATCTATGACTATGTCTCAGTGAAGGAAAAAAGTATTGTTTACTGTCTGGATTACTTAGCCCCCTGATTTACATCTTTTCCTATTGATTGCATTTTTGGATGGCTGAGGGACAAGGAACTGTATTTTTGGGTCAGTATGCATGATGCCAAAAAACTGGGAGTCTGATATTCAAATTCTGGATTCACTCTTTCTGGCTAATACCTTTTTCTCTATATCTCTGTTTCCTTGTGAGAAAGAGGAGATAATCATTATACTCATCTCAGGGGAGGAATTTATTCCTGTTGTGAGGAATAAATGAGACAATGAATGTATAACATTTTGTATAGAGCCTTGCCCACATCGTTCTTAATTCACACTAACTATGATTATTATTAGGTGCCAAGTGGAGGCTCAGAGGGGAGCCAACTTTGAGCTTAGTCTTCCTGGACCCTTCTCTTTACTGTATCTCCCGTTAGAATTCTGCTTATTGTCATGAATCTTTCAGATCTAATTCTCTCTATAATTTGGGTTGCTAAGCAATAGTGCAATTTTCCATATTGGCCAAGCTTTATAACATATGTAAGTGAAATAACAGAGCCAGGAACAGGTCCAGGCCCAGGGACTTGCTTTGCACTCTTTGTTCTGTAACAGTGGAGTTTCTTCTTCTTTTAATCAAATAAACAAGCAGCCAACGCTCTTTAGTCTCACCACGATCTCTCCTAGTCAGGAATTAGGTCTGATTCCCCAAGGGCCTGGAGCTGAGCCCAATACCTGGAGGTGTCAGGCTGCAGTGACTAAGGATGCTGACGCATCTGAAGTCAGCAGGTGCTGGGGCAGATGATGCCCCACGTGCACATTAGCGTGAGGCACCAGGGGACCAACCGAGTGCCACATTTGTCGTGGAAAAGCACTGAACACCCGCTGCAACGTGATCAGCTGATTAGTTCACCGGGAGCTTGTTTTGTTCCTATTATGGAGACTAATCATGTGTTGTTTGGATGTGTTAGACGTTCCAGCTCCAATAAAGACATCAGTGACCATGAATACATGAAACATATTTGCATTTCCAAATAGCATGTTGAGTTTTTATCGTTTTCTATTTCCCCAGCAGTGTCTCATTCTCCTGAAGCACTCCTTCCCTGCTTGTTGGCTTCTAGGCCCAGGATTTCATTCAAACAAACTAGTTTCCAGGCAGAGAAACAAAAGGAAAACCGAATGGCTTCATTCACTTCCAACAGAAAGGAAAAAAGAAACGAGGTTTCCTCCCTCTGCCCGTGATGACTATAGACAAGTCTGTTGTGTTCCAGGCATTGGGCTAGGAATTTTGTACACATGACCTCATTTCCTCTTCCCCACAGGCTGGCAAGATCACCATTATTTTGTACTAATCCTGGGCCTGGCTGCTCTATGATTGGATCCAGCCTTCATATTTGCTGTCCCCTCCTGACTTTCCCTCTTTGGGTTTACAGAAAGTAAAAAATAATAATTGTCAATTCTTTGTCTCTTAAGTATGAAATTTTTATTCTGAAAGATTGCTTGTTGAGCATGAACACTGTGTGGGTCCACACAATGGGTCGGCCTGGGTCTCCCTTTGCTCCTCCTCCCTCTCCTCTTCTTGTTTCAGTCCTATGAACTATGTTTACTCACAATACTTCTGACATCAAGTGTGTGGTGTCTTAACCGCACTGCCTTTGCAGCTTGGGTCCTACTGAGGCGGGAGATAGATAGGCTCCTGGCTGAGCAGCTGGAATTTGTCCCCTGTGGACAGATGCTCCAAGATAATAGCAGGAGTGAGAGAGGAGCTGAGCCCTGCTCAGATAAGAGATAAAAGACCACATACTCCTCATTCTAGAAACCAAGGAGGCCTTCCTGACCACACATGTGTAGAAATGCTCCTTGGAGGCCAAAAGGGGAGGGGATGCCAACCTGCTCATAGGCCTCTTTGCTAGAATCCATCTTGGCTAAGAGATGTGTGCACACTCAGGGAGGACCCTGAGATAAACCAAATACTGACTCAAAGCCAAGCAAAACAAGATGATTGGCCAGAAAAGAAATCTGGAAGGAATGCCCCATATAAGTGATTCCAACTACCATAAGGGTTCAACTCTCTCTCTCTGAGCCCACCCATGTCTATCCAGATGTGTGTGTGTGCATGTGTTAGTCACTCATTCATGTCTGACTCTGCGACTTCATGGACCATAGCCCACCAGCCTCCTCTGTCCATGGTATTCTCCAGGCAAGAACACTGGCATGGGTAGCCATTCCCTTCTCCAGGGAATCTTCCTGATCCAGGACTTGAACCTGGGTCTCCTGCATTGCAGGCAGGCTCTTTACTATCTGAGTCACCATCCACATGCACTGTACTTTTTTCCCTCCTAGTAAGTACTTTTGTTGTTGTTGTTGTTCAATTGCTAAATCATGTCTGACTGTTTGTGACCCCATGGACTGCAGCACACCAGACTTCCCTGTCCTTCACTATCTCCCAAAATTTGCTCAAACTTATGTCCATCAAGTTGGTGATGCCATCCAACCATCTCATCTTTTGTCACTTTACTGTTTCACTACTTTCCATCACTATATGGAAGTTCATTTCTACACAGCTGATGGGCCAGGGTCTTGTCACTGACCACTGGTCCCTGGTGGTCTAGTGGCCAGGATTCTGTGCTCTCTCTGCCACAGTCTGACTTCAGTCTTTGTCTGAGGAACTGAAATCCTGCTTCAAGCAGCTGCAGGCCTGGGCCACCCGAGACCACTGCAAATCAGTTCATTTCTGACACCATCTACTTGGAGTCAGCATCAGATTCTTCAAGTTAAGGGCTCAGTCCCACAAGATTGCTCCCACTTCGGATGCCAGGTGCAAGTCTCAGGTTGTCACTAGTACTTTTGACCAATAGCTACAAATTTAGAGGGTTCCCATAACCCCCTCCTCAAGTTTCATAATTCATTAGAACAATTCACAGAACTCAGGAAAACACGACTTACAATGAGCAGTTTATCAGAAAGGGTTAAACTCAGAAAGAGTTGTGAAACCATTTATCTCAGATTGGGACTCAAACCCAGCCCAAACCCACAGTACCTGGTTTCAGGACTTAATGAAGCTCAGGTTCTTGATGTCTTATTGCAGAAAGAATTCAGTGAGAGACAAGATGATAGTAAGAAGTAGATTTATTCAGATTCAGAGAGAAGCACACTCCATAGACAGAGTGTGGGCCATCTCAGAGGGTGATTGCGGCCACAGATTGTGGCATGATTACTTTTTATGGATTGGGTAATTTCATATGCTAATGAGTGGGAGGATTATTCCAACTATTTTGGGGAAGGGTGGAGATTTCCTGGAATTGGGCCACCACCCACTCCTTGGTCTTTTGACAGTGCCTTGGAACAGTCAAGGCACCTCTGGGTGTGTTATTTAGCTTGCTGATTGAGGATCAAAGTCTGATTGAAGTCAACTTGTCTGCCATCTTGGACCCATTTGATTTTAACAGGTTTGTGTTGTGTCCTTGGGGCTTCCCTGGTGGCTCAGAGGGTAAAGCGTGTCATTCTTTCAAAAGTTGTGCCCTGCCCCTTTCCCTCTTATTACAGTTGGAAGAAAAAGAAATGCAAAAAAGCAAAATAGCTGTCTGAGGAAGCCTTCCAAATAGCTGTGAAAAGAAAAGAAGCAAAAAACAAAGGAGAAAAGGAAAGACACCCATTTGAATGCAGAGTTCCAAAGAAAACCAAGGAGAGATAAGAAAGCCTTCCTCAGTGATCAGTGCAAAGAAATAGAGGAAAACAATAGAGATCTCTTCAAGAAGATTAGAGATCCTAAGGGAACATTTCATGCAAACATGGGCTCAATAAAGGACAGAAATGGTATGAACCTAACAAAAGCAGAAGATATTAAGAAGAAGTTGCAAGAATACACAGAAGAACTGTACAAAAAAGATCTTCATGACCCAGATAATCATGATGGTGTGATCACTCACCTAGAGCCAGACATCCTGGAATGTGAAGTCAAGTGGGCCTTAGGAAGCATCACTATAAACAAAGCTAGTGGAGCTGCTGGAATTCCAGTTGAGCTATTTCAAATTCTAAAAGATGATGCTGTGAAAGTGCTGCACTCAGTATGTCAGCAAATTTGGAAAACAGCAGTGGCCACAGGACTGGAAAAGGTCAGTTTTCATTCCAATCCCAAAGGAAGGTAATGCCAAGGAATGCTCAAACTACTGCACAATTGCACTCATCTCACACGGTAGCAAAGTAATGCTCAAAATCTCGAAGCTAGGCTTCAACAATACGTGAACCAAGAACTTCCAGATGTTCAAGCTGGTTTTAGAAAAGGCAGAGGAACCAGAGATCAAATTGCCAACATCTGCTGGATCATTGAGAAAGCAAAAGAGTTCAAGAAAAACATCTATTTCTGCTTTATTGACTATGCCAAAGCCTTTGACTATGTGGATCACAACAATCTGTGGAAACTTCTTAAGGAGAAGGGAATACCAGACCACTTGACTTGCCTCCTGAGAAACCTGTATGCAGGTCAAAAAGCAACAGTTAGAGCTAGACATGGAATAACAGACTGGTTCCAATTAGGAAATGGAGTATGTCAAGGCTGTATATTGTCACCCCGCTCATTTAACTTATATGCAGAGTACATCATGAGAAATACTCAGCCGGATAAAGCACAAGCTGGAATTAAGATTGCTGGGAGAAACATCAATAACCTCAGATATGCAGATGACTCCACCCCTATGGCAGAAAGTGAAGAGGGACTAAGGAGCCTCTTGATGAAAGTGAAAGAGGAGAGTGAAAAATTTGGCTTAAAGCTCAACATTCAGAAAACTAAGATCATGGCAGCCAGTCCCATCACTTCATGGAAAATACATGGGGAACCAGTGGCAGACTTTATTTTTTTGTGCTCCAAAATCACTGCAGACAGTGACTACAGTCATGAAAGTAAAAGACACTTGCTCCTTGGAAGAAAAATTATGACCAAACTAGACAGCATATTAAAAAGCAAGACACTACTTTGCCAACAAAGGTCCGTCTAGTCAAGGCTATGGTTTTTCCAGTGGTCATGTATGGATGTGAGAGTTGGACTATAAAGAAAGCTGAGCACAGAAGAATTGATGTTTTTGAACTTGGTGTTGGAGAAGACTCTTGAGATTCCCTTGGACTGTAAGGAGATCCAACCAGTCCATCCTAAAGGAGATCAGTCCTGAGTGTTCATTGGAAGGACTGATGTTGAAACTGAAACTCCAATACTTTGGCCACCTGATGCAAAGAGCTGACTCATTTGATAAGACCATGATGTTGGGAAAGATTGAAGATGGGAGGAGAAGGGAACGACAGAGGATGAGATGGTTGGGTGGCATCACTGACTCAATGGAGATGAGTTTGGGTGAACTCTGGGAGTTGGTGATGGACAGGGAGGCCTGGCATGCTGCAGTCCATGGGGTCGCAGAGTTGGACGTGACTGAGTGACTGAACTGAACTGACCCGAACAGCTGGAAGAGGTGCATAGGGCAAGAAAGGCATGGGAGAGGTGGGAGGAGGAGGGAGGGAGCAGGGAGGAAGGAGGACGGTGAGGACCACCCTCCTAGCACACTAACATGTTCACCAACCTGGAACCTCTCTTAAGCCTGTTGTTTAGGGTTTGTATAGCGGTTCTGTTAGGGGAAGCACACTGACTAAAACCACCCACCCTGGCTAGGCACCGTGGTAACCATTTGCATGAGTTATTTTACAACAGGATGTCCTAGTAAGGAAGAGTTCAGCAAAGGTCATAAGGAGATGCCACAGGTCTGACATCTCCTAGAATCCTTCTTGCCTGGAGAATTCCATCTTGGCTTAGCAATGTGTGTGCCACCAGGAAGGATCCTGAGTTGGAATGATTGGCCAAAGACAACCTGGAAACTAACCCCATCACCATAAAACCCGAGACTTTGAGCCATGTGGCAGAGCAGTTCTCCTGGGTTCCCTTAACCTACCACTCTCTGCCCTGGGTGCCCCTTCCCAATTAAGTCTCTTGCTTTGTCAGCACATGTCTCTCCTCTAACGATTAATTTCTTAGTGTTAGACAAGAGCCTCCTTTTGGGCCCTGGAAGGGGTCCCCCCTTTCTGCAACAGTTCCATCATATAGGCATTAATGATTAAATTTGACCACTGGAGATTAACTCAATCTCCAGTCCCACCCTCTCTTCCAGGAGATCTGGAGGTGGGGCTAAAAATTTGGAAAACTCAGCAGTGGCCACAGGACTGGAAAAGGTCAGTTTTCATTCCAATCCCAAAGAAAGGCAATGCCAGAGGATGCTCAAACTACTGCACAATAGCACTCATCTCACACGCTAGCAAAGTAATGCCCAAAATTCTCCAAGCCAGGTTTCAATAGTACAAGAACCATGAACTTCTAGATGTTCAAGCTGGATTTAGAAAACACAGAAGAACCAGAGATCAAATTGCCAACATCCATTGGATCATCGAAAAAGCGAGAGAGTTCCAGAAAAATATCTACTTCTGCTTTATTGACTATACCAAAGCCCTGGACTGTGTGGATCACAACAATCTGTGGAAAACTCTTAAAGAGATGGGAATACCAGACCACTTGACCTGCCTCCTGAGAAATCAGTATGCAGGTCAAGAAACAACAGTTAGAAGTGGACACGGAACAAGAGACTGGTTCCAAATCAGGAAAGGAGTACCTCAAGGCTGTATATTGTCACTCTGTTTATTTAACTTACATGCAGAGTGATAGGGCCACATGGGATCTCATTAATAAGATGGCTTGTTATGTCGACCTTGCAAACAAAGAGTAAATCACAGTGGTCTGTGAGACTGACCAAACTGCCCAAATGGCATCCTGTTTCTCACTGGCACCTGTCTTCTCAAAGCTGCGAGACCACCAGATTCCAGACCTCCAGCTATGTGACCATCCCTTCAGAGAATCATTTCATTGGTGGGGTATAAGAAGGACTCCATCAGAAAGGGAGAATGTTGGTTCTCCTTAAGAGCCAGTCACCCTTTCTATCCCTCTAATAAATTTCCTTTTCTTGCCTGACAGCCCAGCTTGCTCTCTTTTTCTCTGCACTCACCTTACATACTGGGGCCGAAACCGGGAGGGAAGATCCACCGCAACTGGGTGGGCTCCTCTCACGAGCCCACCTCCAGGGTCCCCTCCCCTGGACCTTGCCGAGAAACTGAGAGGAGCTCCGGGACAGGACTCTCCACTTGCCTTGCTGGACGGACATCCACACACTGGCCTACATTTCATCCATCGGTACAAGGGGTGAGTGAAATCCCATGCCCTCGGATCCTCTCTCGCCTCGTCCCCAAGTCCTAGCGCTAGGCAGGAAGATCCCCAGGCCTCTCGGGCCCTCAGCCTTGCACCCCGCCTGACTTTGACATAGGGGACGCCCATTTCAAAGCAGACTGTTACTCTCTGAGAAAGTCCTGAGAACGGGGACCTTTCTCTCAGACCTATCTCCTTGCTTTCTCTTGCCCTTGTCTAACCTTACTATTCGGCTACAATGGGAAATTCTCAATCCCAACCCTTAAAATCTACTCCTCTAGGATGCCTTCTCGGAAACCTAAAAGCTCTGGGCTTCCAAGGGGAGATAAGACCAAAGGGCTTATTTACTATTCTAACACTGTCTGGCTGCAATACAGACTTGATAACAGGTCCCAATGGCCAGAAAGCAGAACTCTTGATTATAATACTCTAAGTAAGTGTTAGAGAAGGCAATGGCACCCCACTCCAGTACTCTAGCCTGGAAAATCCCATGGACGGAGGAGCCTGGTAGGCTGCAGTCCATGGGGTCAGGAAGAGTCTCATGACTGAGCAACTTCACTTTCACTTTTCACTTTTATGCATTGGAGAAGGAAATGGCAACCCACTCCAGTGTTCTTGCCTGGAGAATGCCAGGGATGGGGTCGCACAGCATCGGACACGACTGAAGTGACTTAGCAGCAAGTGTTAGTTGCTCAGTCGTACCTGACTCTTTGCGACCCCACAGACTGCAGCCCACCAGGCTCCTCTGTCTCTAAGATTTTCCAGGCAAGGATACTGGAGTGGGTTGCCATTTCCTTCTCCAGGGGATCTCCCCAACCCAGGGATTGAACCCAGGTCTCCTGCACTGCAGGCAGATTCTTTACCGACTAAGCTACTCTACGGGACCTCAATAACTTCTGCTGCTGCAATGGCAAGTGGTTAGAAATCCCTTATGTTCAGGTTTTCTTTGCTCTTTGCTCTCGACCCTCTCTCTGTGAATCCTGTTCTACTTCTCAAATCCTCTTAGCCCTATCTGGGCCACATCCTCCTAATACAATGTCTCCGGATCCCTGTTCAGATTTTTCTTCTTCTTCCTTTGACCCTTCCGACCACAGCCCACCACCTATCGCTCCCAACTCCCTTGCAGCTGCTCCAGATCCAGTTCCACAACCTCCACCTTACTTCCCATCTTCCCTCCCTCCTTCTCAAGCACAGGCTTCCGAAACCCCTCCCCAGCCTGTGCCTGAGAGAAACTCTGAGACCTCAGCCCCAACCTCTACCTTGAGGGTCCCAAGGCTTTACCCCAACCTCCCTGGATCCCCTCCCCATACCTGGTCCCGAACAACTTTAAAACAGGAAACTTCACCGCAGGACCCTGTTCCTTCCCCAGCCCCCTTTATGGGAAGTAGCTGGAGCAGAAGGCATGTTTAGGTTTATGTCCCATTCTCCCTCACCGATCTATCTCAGATTGAAAAGCGTCTTGACTCCTTCTCTTCAGACAAAGATAGTTATCTAAAAGGATTCAAGTATCTTACCCAGTCTTATGACTTAACCTGGCCTGATATGTACATCATACTTTCCTCCACTCTTCTCCCAGAAGAGAAGGAAGAGTATGGCAAGCCTCTCAGGCACATGCTGATGAGATACACAGGACTGACCCACAGCTGTCCCCTGAGGTGATCCCAACTGGGATTATCAGGCAGGGAGACCTGGGTGAGCAGCCCGTAATCATATGATGGCTTGCCTCATTGTGGGCCTTCAAAGGCAGGGCCTAAGGCCATCAAGGTTGATAAGCTCTGGGAAATAACTCAAAGATTAGAGAAAAACCCAGCACCATTTCTAGCCAGGTTAACAGAAGCGCTACAAAAATGTACAAAATTAGACCTCACTTCAGCAGAGGGCACCATTGTCCTTAATACCCATTTTATCTCACAGTTGTCCTCAGGTATCTGAAAGAAACTAAAAAAGGCAGAAGAAGGTCCTCAAACCCCTCAACGAGACCTTTTAAATTTAGCCTTTAAGATTTTCAATAACCGGGAAGAACAGGCAAAGCTAGAGAAGGCCCAACGAGATCAGGCCAAATACCACCTTTTAGCCACTACCCTACATGGCTCCAAGCCTCCATCAACCAACAAAGACAGGAAAGCACTTGGATCCTGCTTCAAATGTGGCAAAGAAGGCCACTGGGCCCGCTCATGCCTAAAGCCAAGGCCCCCTCCAGTCCATGTCCCAGCTGTGGCATAAAGGGACATTGGAAGGTTGACATCCCCTCCTGGTCCCGAGCAGCAGTCCTCCCACCAGCTCTGCCCAGCCTCCTCGGACTCGCCGCTGAAGACTGAAGTTGCCCAGGGCCCCAGGCCCCGACTCTCATCACCTCTATGGAGGCCAGGGTAACTCTCACAGTGGCAGGTAAGCCACTTTCTCATTGACACGGGGGCCACTTACCCTGCTCTGCCTGCCTACTCCGGAGAAACCAAGATCTCAGCTCTCTGATATGGGGTTGATTGTTTAATACCTACACCACAAATAACCAAGCTTCTACCTTGCACACTTCAAGATACCCCATTTTCACATTCTTTTTTCATACTCCCAAAGTGCCCCACTTCTATTCTTGGGAGAGACCTCTCAAAATTCAAAGCGTCTATTACTATCCCAAGCTTACCCTCTGATCTAGCCTGGTTACTGCTCCTTAACACCCACCACTTCTGAAGTTCATCTACAACAACAAGCTCCTTTCTGTTTTTCCAGACAAAACTCTATGAACAATTCTTACCCCCAACTAGGAACTATACCTCCATACCTCTGTAATCACACTTCACATCTCTCTTTCCTTTCAGGCCGATCTGTCTATCACGTCTCAGGAACTTCAGGACATTTCTCTTTCTCCGGGAGACTCCCTTCTGCATATGGTGTAAATACTCCTCTTGTAGCAGCTACACTGGTGAGTTCACTGTCAGTTTCAGAGACTACTAACAAGTTCTCAGAAAGACTCCTATTTGCTATCGATTTCAGTGGTTATCTTCTTACTCCTGGCATATTTTTCTTATGTGGAACCACTTCTTATTTTTGTCTTCCCACTAACTGGACAGGAACATGCACCCTGGTCTATCTGGCCCCAGATATTTCTATTGCTCCTAACAATCAGACCCTTCCTATCTCACTAACTCATAACCAACCCAGACGGGCAATTCAATTCATTCCTCTATTAATCCGTTTAGGAATAACTGCTGGGATTGAGACAGGGATTGCAGGACTCACAACTTCTTTAAATTACTATCAAAGCCTTTCTAAGCCCAGAGATAAATCCACGAACTTATGGACACATTATCTTTGACAAAGGAGGCAAGATTATACAATGGAAAAAAGACAACCTCTTTAACAAGTGGTGCTGGGAAAGCTGGTCAACCACTTGTAAAAGAATGAAACTAGAACACTTTCTAACACCATACACAAAAATAAACTCAAAATGGATTAAAGATCTAAATGTAAGACCAGAAACTATAAAACTCCTAGAGGAGAACATAGGCAAAACACTCTCCAACATAAACCACAGCAAGATCCTCTATGACCCACCTCCCAGAATATTGGAAATAAAAGCAGAACTAAACAAATAGGACCTAATGAAACTTAAAAGCTTTTGCACAACAAAGGAAACTATAAGTAAGGTGAAAAGACAGCCCTCAGATTGGGAGAAAATAATAGCAAATGAAGAAACAGACAAAGGATTAATCTCAAAAATATACAAGCAACTCCTGAAGCTCAATTCCAGAAAAATAAATGACCCAATCAAAAAATGGGCCAAAGAACTAAACAGACATTTCTCCAAAGAAGACATACAGATGGCTAACAAACACATGAAAAGATGCTCAACATCACTCATTATCAGAGAAATGCAAATCAAAACCTCAATGAGGTACCATTACATGCCAGTCAGGATGGCTGCTATCCAAAAGTCTACAAGCAATAAATGCTGGAGAGGGTGTGGAGAAAAGGGAACCTTCTTACACTGTTGGTGGGAATGCAAACTAGTACAGCCGCTATGGAAAACAGTGTGGAGATTTCTTAAAAAACTGGAAGTAGAACTGCCATATGACCCAGCAATCCCACTTCTGGGCATACACACTGAGGAAACCAGATCTGAAAGAGACACGTGCACCCCAATGTTCATCGCAGCACTGTTAATAATAGCCAGGACATGGAAGCAACCTAGATGCCCATCAGCAGATGAATGGATAAGGAAGCTGTGGTACATATACACCATGGAATATTACTCAGCCGTTAAAAAGAATTCATTTGAACCAGTTCTAATGAGATGGATGAAGCTGGAGCCCATTATACAGAGTGAAGTAAGCCAGAAAGATAAAGAACATTATAGCATACTAACACATACATATGGAATTTAGAAAGATGGTAATGACAACCCTATATGCAAAACAGAAAAAGAGACACAGAAGTACAGAACAGACTTTTGAACTCTGTGGGAGAAGGCGAGGGTGGGATGTTTTGAGAGAACAGCATGTATACTATCTATGGTGAAGCAGATCACCAGCCCAGGTGGGATGCATGAAACAAGTGCTCGGGCCTGGTGCACTGGGAAGACCCAGAGGAATCAGGTGGAGAGGGAGGTGGGAGGGGGGATCGGGATGGGGAATACGTGTAAATCTATGGCTGATTCATATCAATGTATGACAAAACCCACTGAAAAAATAAATAAATAAATAAAGGGAAAAAAATTACTATCAGAGCCTTTCTAAAGATCTCACTGACAGCCTAGAAGAAATAGCTAACAGCCTTAACACTATCCAAAACCAGCTAGATTCCCTGGCAGCCGTGGTCCTCCAAAACAGAAGAGGATTAGATCTCCTCACAGCAGAAAAAAGGAGGCCTATGCCTATTTTTGGAGGAAGCCTGCTGTTTTTATGCCAATAAATCAGGCGTTGTAAAGGACGCAGCAGAAATGTGACAAACAGGGCCTCGAGAATATGCCAACACCTCAATAATTCATGGGAAGACTGGTCCTACCTTTTCTAGACCCTCTCCTTCTACTTATCCTTATTCTAACTTCTGGCCCATGTTTAATGTGTCTTTTTTTAAAAATTTCTTCAGGACTGCTTACAAGTCTTCACCAACCGAACTATCCACGAGCTACTTCTAACTCACTCAAATTATCAAAAACTTTGACCCCACACAAATCCCCTTGACCCACATTCCAGCCTTTTTTTATCTCACCTCTCCCTGTCCCGCAGGAAGCAGTTATAGAAGATTGACCTTCAGCCCTTATCCTAAATCAAAAAGGCTGGAATGATAGGGCCCACACGGGGTCTCATTGATAAGATGGCTGTTATGTCAACTTCGCAAACAAAGAATAAACCACAGTGACCTGTGAGACTGACCAAATTTCCCAAAGGGCATCCTGTTATCTCACTGGTGCCTGCCTTTTCAAAGCTGGGAGACCACCAGATTCCAGACCTCCAGCTACATGACCATCCTTTCAGAGAACTTTTTCATTGGGGGGGTATAAGAAGGACACCGTCAGAAAGGGAGAATGCTGGTTCTACTTAAGAGCCAGTCACCCTCTCTTTTCCCTCTAATATATTTCCTTTTCTTGCCTGACTACCCAGCTTGCTCTCTTTTTCTCTGCACTCGCTGTACACAGAGTACATCATGAGAAACGCTGGGCTGGATGAAGCACAAGCTGGAATCAAGATTGCCGGGAGAAATATCAATAACCTCAGATATGCAGATGACATCACACTGATGGGAGACAACGGAGAAAAACTAAAAAGCCTCTTGATGAAAGTGAAAGAGGAGAGTGAAAAAGCTGGCTTAAAGCTCAACATTCAGAAAACTAAGATCATGGCATCTGGTCCCATCATTGCATGGCAAATAGGTGGGGAAACAATGGAAACAGTGACAGACTTCATTTTTGGGGGCTCCAAAATCATTGCAGATGGTGACTGCAGCCAAGAAATTAAAAGACGCTTGCTCCTTGCAAGAAAAGTTATGACCAACCTAGACAGCATATGAAAAAGCAAAGACATTACTTAGCCAACAAAGGTCCATCTAATCAAGGCTATCGTTTTTCCAGTCATCATGTATACATGAGAGAGTTGGACTATAAAGAAAACTGAGTGCCAAAGAATTGATGCTTTTGAATTGTGGTGTTGGAGAAGACTCTTTGAGAGTCCCTTGAACTGCAAGGAGATCCAACCAGGGCATCCTAAAGGAAATCAGTCTTGAATATTCATCAGAAGAACTGATGCTGAAGCTGAAACTCCAATACTTTGGCCACCTGATGCGAAGGACTGACTCACTTGAAAAGACCCTGATGCTGGGAAAGATTGAAGGCAGGAGGAGAAGGGGATGACAGAGGATGAGATGGTTGGATGGCATCACTGACTCAATGGACATGAGTTTGAATAAGCTCCAGGAGTTGGTGGTGGACAGGGAAGCCTGGTGTGCTGTAGTCCATGGGGTCACGAAGAGTCGGACACGACTGAGTGACTGAACTGAGCTGAATTGAATCATGCCTGGTCTTTCTGGTGGTCAGCCCCCATCCCCCAGCCACTAGTCATGTCATTAGCATATGAAAGACATTGATCACTCTGGACTTTCCAAGGGTCTTAGGAGCTATGCACCAGGAACCTGGAACATCACAGCTAGATTCTCCCAGTCAGCCACAAAGGGCAGCAGAAGCTCTGGTTGTGAGAGTGAGACACTTTGGGCAGCTTGGGTCCTTGACTCCAGCTGCCTTATGCTTCTCTATATGTGTCAGTCTCCTAGTTTCTCCAGAAAGTTCTGCTGTCACTTATTGGTCAGTCCAAGTGTGAGAGTAATTTCTCTCAAATTGCAGCAAGCACGAGGTGGATGGCAAAGTCAGTTTTGGTGGGAATCAGACAGCAGGAAGCCTGACAAGTAGAGCCTGGCTTCTGCAGGGTGGGCTGAGAGCAGAAGTGGACACAGGAGTAGGTGATTAAAACGGAAGTTTCAAACAAGACACAAGCAGACCAAGAGAATAAAGCATCTCTGTCCTTCGTCTTTAGTTGAAATACTTCCTCACTATTCTTTAGACTAAGAACAAGACTACTTTCCTCATGAAAAAAGCAGGTGGACATGTCATCCTGAGTTTCTATCCTGGCAGCTGGCAAGCCTGTATGTACACTGAGTTTAAAACCGTTCTTACAGACTATCATAGACACCTTTTAACACGTTGATCAACACTACCTCCCAATCAGAAGTGACTTGGAGCAGACAGAAGCTTCAGAAATTCTGAGCATGCACTTAAACAACTTGGACAGACCAAATGGCTTGTAAGGTGCTCTCCCCAAAATTCGTGTGCTGAAATCTAATTCCATTGTAATGGTATTTGGAAGTGAGGCCTTTGGTGGGTGATTAGCTCATCATAGCAGAACCCTCATGAATTATCACAAGGATTGTCATTGTGAGTGAAAAATAGTGCCTGCTATATCAGTAAACAAAGGACATTGCAGCCATCAAAGAATCACATTAGAGCCTTGCCGATGGTGAACTTAGGAGAGAAACAAGATGCTCACCAGTTAGTAGTCATCTGCTGCAGCTGCCCCAGCTGAGGAAACTCAGATGCACCCTGAGAATCTCTGACCAATACCCTGAGAAAAACTCAGGATATTGGCCCCAGATAACAGAGGTGCATATCAAACGAATGAGCTCAATGAATCCAGATTCTTGCATCTTCCCATTCATGGAAAAGCACTAGATTCCTTGACTTGAGCTATCTGGTTGTCTTTGATTAACAGCAATCTTTTGATATTTCTACTACCTGGTCTTTGTTGCAAAAACTCCTATATATCTTGGCTCACCCCTCCCCTGCCCCTTGTCTGTTTGGAGCAGTCTCTCAGAGCTATCTGAGATGCTGTGTCCTGTGCTTAAGTCCTCAGAAACTTCACCAAATAAAACATAACTCTCAGCTTTTAGATTGTGCATTTTTTTTTTTCCGGTCAACAGTGTGCTTTAAAGGGAGACCACATAGAGCTCTCTTGCCCCTTCTCTGTGAGGACAGAGAGAAAACAGACATTTATGAACCAGTCACTGAATCTTCTGGCACCTAACTCTCAGACTTCCCAGCCTCCAGAACAATAAGAAATGAACTCTATTGTTTATAAGCCACCCAGTCTATGGTGTTTTTGTTATAGCAGTCCAAACTGATTAAGATAGAGGGCAAAATAAATTAGTTTGTTACTTTCTTTATTAAACAAAATCTTAGTAGTCAACATTTCCATTGGTACATACTTTGGTTCAATCAATATATAACATTTTGTCTAGTAAACAATGCTGAAAATTTACATAGGCATTATAACTACCTTATAAAACATACCTTTCCAGGACTTTCCTTTATAAAATATTTCCTTTCCAGGACTCGAGAATTTTTACAGTCTCAGCTTCTTCAGAAAGGCTGAGATTGTGAATTTTCCTTCTGAACTTCTCAGAAGGTTACCCTTGATACCCTTGGTTACCCTTCCAAGTGAGGGTCCTCCCCCAGGCTGGCCTCTTTCCCTAGCTCCACAGAATCCTCAGGTCTTGAAAGCATCCTTGCTTTTTCACCAGAAGATGCTTCAAGCCTTCTAACTGTCTGGTAAGTCCCCATCCACCCCACCTCCCATCAGTAAGGCTCTGATTCTTTTTGGTAAAAGATGGCATCAGAGTCCTGTGGACTTTAAAAAAATGCACAACCTAAAATTTGAGAGTTATGTTTTATTCAAAGCTCTTACTGAGGACTATAGTCTGGGAGTCAGCCTCTCAGATAGCTCTGAGAAACTGCTCCAACAAGATAGGGGAGGAGCCAGGATACATAGTTTTCCTGAAAAACAACAACGAAAACAATTGTGTAGCTGAACATCAACATATTATTGCTAATCAAAAGAGAGACATATCAAGTCAACAATTTTAATGTTTTTCTAAAACACTATGCAAGTGTCCAGGCTCCTTGAAATTATTCCTTTGATATACATCATAACTATTCAGGGCCAGTAACCTGTTTTTCTCCATCCCGAATTCCCCTCAGGCCATGCTGTGGGGGACAGCTGCAGTGGCTGATGGCTTAATTGCAACAAAAGATTTTTGTTTATAAGCCTAAACTCTGGGTCCTTGGGGTGCACCTTATGTTACCTGCTCTGATTGGGTGACCCCAGAGACACCACACAGCTTTATTTCATTGACAGTACAGGAGTTTCACTAAAGCCCTTTCCCATCATACTTTATACAAGAACTTTTCAGGTTTTATTTCTTCCTTCTGTGTTCCCAGATTTCTTCTTCTCTTTAGATACCATGGAATATGTCATGTTTAACTCCTCGTAGTACTAGTTACAAGGCTCTGCAATGATTCTGTAACATCAGTTATTATACACATATGGCTTATATTATCAAGCTCTTGAACTAACATCCCTACTTTATTCAATGTATCAGAAATGCATGAAACAGTATAACTAGAACAGTGACAATTTCTCCTAGGGTTCTGTGCCTTTCTTTGATAAAACTATTCTATTAAAATGTCTCATAGGGAATTCCCTGGCGGTCCATATATAGAATGGATAAATTTAAATCAGATGACTACTAATTCAGATATCTACTACTGTGGGCAAGAATTCCTTAGACTAAATGGAGTAGCCCTCATAGTCAACGAAACAATCTGAAATGCAGTACTTGGGTGCAGTTTCAAAAACAACAGAATGGTCTTGGGTCATTTCCAAGGCAAACCATTCAATATCACAGTAATCCAAGTCCCCAGCCACTGATGCCAAAGAAACTGAACTTTACTGGTTCTATGAAGGCCTACAACATCTTCTAGAACTAACACCACAAATAGATGTCCTCTTCATCATAGAGGATTCGAATGCAAAAGTAGGAAGTCAAGAGATACCTGGAGTAACAAGTTTGGCCTAGGAGTACAAAACAAAGCAGGGCAAAGTCCAGCAGAACTTTGTCAAGAGAACACACTGGTCATAGCAACACAAGAGAGGACTCTCCACAGTCAATACTGAAATCAGACTGACTATGCAGCTAAAGATAGAGAAGTTATATATAGTCAGAAAAAACAAGACCTGAAGTTGACTGTGGCTCAGATCATGAACTCCTTATTGCAAAGTTCAGGATTAAATTGAAGAAAGCAGAGAAAATCACTAGGCCATTCAGGTATGACCTAAATGGAAAACCTTATGATAATGCAGTGGAGGAGATGAATAGATTCAAGGGATTAGATCTGGTAGACAGAGTGCCTGAAGAACTATGGACAGAGGTTCATAACACTGTATAGGAGGCAGTGACCAAAACCATCCCAAAGAATAAGAAATGAAAGAAGGCAAAATGGTTGTCTGAGGAGTCTTTACAAATAGATGACGAAGCTATAAAAAAGAACACATTTGAGTCAGTTCTAATTAGGTGGGTGAAACTGGAGCCTACACAGAGTGAAGTAAGACAGAAAGAGAAACACCAATACAGTATATTAATGCATATATATGAAATTTAGGAAGATGATAATGAGACAGCAAAAGAGACACAGGTATAAAGAACAGACTTTTGGACTATGTGAGAGGAGGCGAGGGTGGGATGCTTTGAGAGAATAGCATTGACGCATGTATATTACCATATGTGAAATAGACGACCAGTGAAAGTTCAATGCACGAAGCAGGGCACTCAAAGCCAGTGCTCTGGGACAACCCAGAGGGATGGGGTATGGAGGGAGGTGGGAGGGGGGTTCAGGCTGGGGGGACACATGTACACCCATGGCTGATTCATGTCAAGGTATGGCCAAAACCACCACAATATTGCAATTATCCTCCAATTAAAATTAATTAATTATTTTTAAAACAGCTGAGGAAAGAAGAGAAGCAAAAGATTAGGGAGAAAGGGAAAGATATACCCAACTGAATGTAGAATTCCAGTGAATAGCAAGGAAAGATAAGAAGGCCTTCTTCAATGAACAGTGTAAAGAAATAGAGGAAAACAATAGAATGGGAAAGACTAGAGATCTATTTAAGAAAATTGGAGATATCAAGGGAACATCTCACTCAAGGATGGGCACAATAAAGTACAGAAACAGTAAGGACTTAACAGAAGTAGAAGAGATTAAGAAGAGGTGGCAAGAGTACAAGAAGATCTATACAAAAAAAAAAAAAAAAGGCCTTCATGACCTGGATAACCACAATAGTGTGGACATTCATCTAGAGCTAGACATCCTGGAGTGTGAAGTCAAGTGGGCCTTAGAAGGCAATACTACAAAGCTAGTGGAGTGGAGGTGATGGAATTCCAGCTGAATTATTTCAATTCCTAAAAGATGTTGCTGTTAAGGTGCTGCACTCAGCATGTCAGCGAATTTGGGAAACTCAGCAGTGGCCACAGAACTGGAAAAGGTCAGTTTTAATTCCAATCCCAAAGAAGGACAAGGCCAAAGAGTGATCAAACCATTGTACAATTGTGCTCATTTCTCACGCTGATAAGGTTATGCTCAAAATCCTTCAAGCTAGCCTTCAGCAGGACGTGAACTGAGAACTTGCAGATGTACAAACTGCATTTAGAAAAGGCAGAGAAACCAGAGATCAAATTGTCAACATTCATTGGATCATGGAGAAAACAAGGAAATTCCAGAAAAACATCTACCTCTGTTTCATTGACTACACTAAAGCCTTTGATTATGTGCATGACAACAAACAGTGGAAAATTCTGAAAAAATGGGAATACCATATTACCTTACCTGCCTTCTGAGAAAACTGTATGCGGGTCAAGAAGAAACAGTTAGAACCAGACATGGAACTACAAACATGGAACCAGACATTCCAACTTGGGAAAGGAGTACGTCAAGGCTGTATATTGTTACTCTGCTTATTTAACTTATAAGCAGAGTACATCATGTGAAATGCTGGGCTGGGTGAATCACAAGCTGGAATCAAGATTTTCAGAATCAACAACCTCAAATATGCAAATAATACCACTCTAATGGCAGAAAGTGAAGAGGAGTTAAAGAGCCTCTTGATGAGAATGAAAAAAGAGAGTGAAAAAGCTGGCTTGAAACTCAGCATTAAAAAAAACTAAGATCATGGCATCCAGTCCCATGATGTCATGGCAAATAGAAGGGGGGAAAGTGGAAGCAGTGACAGATTTAATTTTCTTGTTCTCCAAAATCACTGCAAATGGTGACTGCAGCCATGAAATTAAAAGATGCTTGCTCCTTGAAAGGGAAGCTATGACAATTGTAGACAGTGTATTAAAAAGCAGAGACATCATTTTCCCAAAAAATTTCAAAGGTATGGTTCTTCCAGTAATCATGTACAGACGAGAGAACTGGACCATAAAGAAGGCCAAGTGTTGAATTTTTGAGGCTTTTGAATTGTGGTGCTGGAGAAGACTCTTTGGAGTTCCTTGGACTGCAAATGAGTCAATCCTCAATGAAAAGGATAAGTCGTTCAATCATGTCCAACTCTTTGCGACTCCATGGACTGTACAATCCATGGAATTTTCCAACCAGAATACTGGAGTGGGTAGTCTTTCCCTTCTGCAGGGGATCTTTCCAACCCAGGAATCGAACCCAGGTCTCCTGCATTGCAGGCAGATTCTTTACCTGCTGAGCCACAAGGGAAGCCTAAATATTCATTGGAAAGATTGAGGCCACAGCTGAAGCTCCAATACTTTGGCCACTTGATGTAAAGAGCCAACTCATTGGAAAAGGTCCTGATGCTGGGAAAGATTGAAGGCCAAAAGGGAAGGGAGTGGCAGAGGATGAGATGGCCAGATAGCATCACGACTCAATGGACATGAATTTGAGCAAACTCTGGAGATAGTGGAGGACAGAGGAGCATGACCTGCTGCAGTCCGTGGGGTCTCAAAGAGTTGAACATGACTTACTGACTAAACAACAGCCACCAGTGGTTAGAACTTGGTGCTTTCACTGCTGGGACCAGGTTCAATCCCTGGTCAGGGAGCTAAGACCCTCGAGCCACACAGTGCAGCCAAAAAGTCTCACAAAGGAATACTTCAAATAATTTTCATATCACTGCAAATAAAGTGCATATTACAAAAATAAAGACAAACAAGAAAATGTTCTTGACCTTATTTCCCCCTTTTTTTCTCATTTCTTTGTTCTTCTTTACAGAAATATCTTCAGAAGTGATACCTATACTCATGCTCTTCAATTCATGTCCTCCCATACTCTCTGAAACATACTCTAAAATGACATCTGTCTCCACCATTCCAACAGAACTGTTGCAAGGTTACCTGTGACCTTCCTGTGGCCCCATTCAATGACCACTTCACAGTCCTCGTCTCATCGGACCCACCAGGACCATACGCAGCACACCTTCCCTTTTCCTTGTTTGCAAGGCTTGCTTCACTTAGGTGCTGGGTCTCTGCACTATCCCAGTTTCCCCCTACCTCTCTGGTTTCCGCTTCTCAGTATTCTTTGCTAATTCCACCTCAGATCCTCAGCTCTCAAACTCTGAGTGCTCTATGGCTCAGTCCTCGGGATGTCTCTTCTCTGCTCCTTTGCTGATCTGAATCAAGTCTATGCCAATTACTCCCAGATTTACATCTCTAACTCAGACCCATCCCTTGACATCTAGACTTGTATATCTGAGCTCCTGATCAACAGTCTTCTCTTGGATATTTAACAGGTACCTCAGCATTAACAAGCACCCAGAAGAAACTGCTGATCTTCTCCCAAACCTGCTTTTCATTCAAACTTAACCCAAATAATACTAGCTAGCACCTACCCAGTGCTTATTCTGTGCTTTGCACTATTCCAAGTGCTTTATGATATTAACTCATTAGGAGAAACAAATAACCTGATTAAAAATAGGAAGTAGATCTAAATAAGTATATTTCTAAAGATGACATACAAATGGCCAATGGCTACATGAAAAGATGTTCAGCATCACTAATCGTCAGGGAAACGCCAGTTGAAACCACAATAAGGTACCACTTGTTAGAATGGCTATTATCAAAAAGACAAGGAATAACAAGTGTTGGTGAGGATGTGGAGAAAAGTGAACATTTGTGCACTGTTGCTGGGATTGTAAATTGGGATAGTCATTAGAGAAAACAGTATGGAGTGTCCTCAAAAACTCAAAACTAGAACTATGATGTGATCTAGCAGTTGTACATCTGGGTATTTATCCAAAGAAAGCAAAGCACTAACTCGAAAAAGATCTGTATCCCCATGTTCACTGCAGCATTATTTATAAGAATCGTGATAATGAAAAACACCTAAGTATCCATCAGTGGATGAATGGATGCAGGAAATATGATATATATGAATATTAGCCATAAAAAAGAAAATGTTTGCCATTTGTAACAACATAGATGAATCTTGAGAGCATTATGATAAATGAAATAAATCAGACAAAGAAAGAGAAATACTATATGATCTCACTCACATGTGGAATCTAAAACCAACCTAGTAACCAATCAACAAACAAAAAACACAGACTCATAGACAGAGAACTGATTGGTGGTTTCCAGAGGCAGGGGCTGGGGTTTGTATGAAATGAGTGAACAGAGTCAAAAGGTACAAACTTCCAATTATAAAATAAATAATTTATGGGGATGAAATGTATAGCATTTAGTTAATAGTTCTCTATTGCATATTTGAAAGTTAGTAAGCAAATAGATCTTAAAAGTCCTCATCACAAGGAAAAAAATTGTGTAAACTCTCTCTGGTGACAGATGTTGACTGGGCTTCTTGCAGTGATCATTTCTCAATATATACAAACACTGAATCATTATGTTGTACATCTGAAACTAAGAAAATGTTATATGTCGAAAATACCTCAGAAAAGACAAATAACCACCCACCCCCAAAAGCCTCATGACAACTTTATGAGGTAGCTATTACTATTATCTCCATTTCACAGATTAGGAAATTGAAGCATAGAAAAGTTCAGTGATGAGGAGCTAAGGACAAAAGCCCTTCTGGAACAAGAGCTCCATGAAAGTATAAATGTTTATCTGTCTTACTTGTTGCTGTTTCTCCAGGTTCTAGAACAGCTGCGGACACACAGGAGGAGATCAGTAAATGGCTATTGAATGAATGAATGAGTGTATTAGAGGGAACTTTATAGATTTAAATGTACCTGCAGAATTACTGTGATCACAAGGCCTTTAATCAGCTGGAACACGTTCACCCAGGCTGAACCACAGTGGTTTTCAGGACAGGCTGTGGGTGTACAGTTAGCAGTCAAGGTGCGGAGTTGGCTTCTCTTGGTCCATGCTATATGGAGATCTGGATACACTCTTCTTTCTCACCACCCTGTTCCCATTTTAGGCCCTTAGGGGGTACCCGTGCAGTTTGTATCACATCTGATGAGCTTCTGTGTGCTTCTCATTCGGTCAGCAGAATAATTGCTATTTTTTTTTTTTTTTCCCATGAGTGATCTGCCTGAAACTCTGTTCAATGCTTTATATAGATTAACTCAATTCTTTCAAACCTAAATGATAGGTCCTTTGATGGACACCACTTTACTGAGGTAACTTAAGCTGAGACGTATTAACTAACTCACCCAAGATCACACAGTCAGAGGCAGATTGTAAAGGAACTGATGTACTGACAAGTGAAGACAGACCATTTCTGGTGGGCTGGGCTGATGGAAACAGAAGGAAATGCCTGGCTGGGTTTGCACCACATTCCAGGGACTTTTACCCTGGGGCATGCTGGGCTGAGCTGCTACTGGTCTTCAGCTAGTCCCCAGCTCCCACCCACTGTCTATACTGGTCCAACAGGGTCATTGCACTTGGGGTTATCCCTTTCTCATGGCTCTAGAGTTGCTTGGATGCCAAGGGTGGGGGAATCAGTTTGGGTTGGAAGGCTGGAGGGCAGAGGAAAGTTTATAGGATTCTCAACCTGCAGGGTGCACCCACCTTGGGTAACGCTTTTTCAGGGTTGAACAAACATTCTCTCCCATTCCACCCTCCTTCCTAATGTCTGCACACTGCCGCCGCAAGCTTGACAACCACTGCCAGGACCACCTGCTGAGTAATAATCACTTTTACTGTTTTTACACATTGCAACTTGGTTTACAATTAGCTACTAAGAAGTCATGTGGTTCAGACAGCAATCCCCTTTGGATGCAGGCGTGGGAACCAAAACCATTCACACAAAATGTTAAGAAAACTTGTGATTTTGATAACTGAAAACACACCAATACCTCCTTTCTGTTCCCCATTCCTGTGACTCTCACATTCCTGTGACTCTCACATTCCTGAGCACTGGTCGAGGGTGTTGTCAAAAATCACACCAAACAGCATGACCGCTGTTAACCTTTTCTTCTTTGGTGGCTTCACCACGGATTTGATCTTTTTGTTTTGTTTTCTTTTGTTGTAGTGGAAGTAATGGGCAGTGAGAGAAAAAAACAGCCTGGTCCCAGTACCTCTCTTATCTTGAAGATGCTTACCGGATCTGGGCTACTTGGGGGACAAATAAAATAACTTTTTCAGAATTGAAAGCAAGTGTTTAAACAAAACTTTTACACAAATGTTTATAGCAGTCCTATTCACAATAGCCAAAATGTGTCAACAACCCACATGTCCATCAACAGATGAATGGGTAAAAAAACTATGGTGTATATGTATACAATGGACTATTATTCAGGCATAAAAAGAAATGAAGCACTTTGATACATGCTACAAAATGGATGACCTTAGAAACCTTATGCTAATTTTATTTTAATTAATTAATTATAGCCGTGCCACATGGCATGTGGGATCTTAGTTCCCCGACCAGGGATTAAACTTGCGCCCTTGGCAACGAAACTACAAAGGTCTCACCACTGGACCACCAGGGAATTCCACTTACACTATTTTTTTTTTAAAGCCAGGCACCAAAGGCTATATACTGTATGATTCCATTCATATGAAATATCCGGAATAGGCAAATCTATAAAGACAGAAAGCAGATTAGTGGTTGACAAGGGGCTGGGGGAGGGAGAAATAGGAAGTAACTGTTTAATGTGTATCAGTTTTTCTTTGAGTTTTGAAAATGATCTAGAAGTTTATAGTGGAGATGACTGCACAATACTGTGAATGCACTAAATGTCACTAACAGTAAAGTTTATGTTATGCATATTTTACCACAATTTAAAAAAAACTGTCATACAAAGCAAAAGGAAAAAAAAAATCCTTTTCAGAGATCTTCAGACATTATCTCAAAATCATCCTAAATTCGCCAAAGGGAAAACTAGCCAATTAAGATGTTGATAACACAAGTGTACACATTTGTCAAAATCCCTTGAATGTACTTAATATCTGTGTTTCACTGTATGTACATTTTATCTTAATAAAAATTAGCCGATCAGTAGTAACAAAAATATGTAACTGTACTGCACACTAAAATAATCTGTGGAAATACAATATTGCACTACCTATAGGGTAAGTTAAATTACACAGCTTCTGGGAATCCACATATTCATCTACACTGCTGTGTAGAGCTCTTGGAAGTATATCATAAAGTTATTTAAATGACCACTGAGGTCCAGAAGGAATTCACATGTGGAATTGCAATCAGGGTAGATGGTCAGCAGCCTGGAGGTCACAGCATGTTCCTGCTGCAGACATTCACAACAGGAAGAAACTTGATTCCTGGTCACAGGAAGTCTGAACATAATTTCACTTGCAGTTCGTCAGCTGTACGCCAGTCAGTAATGACAAATAGCCATTGCAGACAAGAATGTTTGCAGTTGTTCCATTGCTAGCTGATCTATCACTATATTCTTAGGTCATCCTGCATGATATATAAAATCATGTGTTATTGTTTCTGACAAATGCATCATCAAGAGATTTTCCTTCTATTTAATTAGAAGCATTCAGTGACATTATTCTAAATGGATGCAAATATTTAACAACATTCACCAAATACTTATTAAACATTTGTTGTTGTTCAGTCACTCAGTTATGTCCAACTCTTTGCGACCCCCATGGACTGCAGCGTGACAGGCTTCCCTGTCCTTCACCATCTCCTGGAGTTTGCTCAGACTCATGTCCATTGATTGGTGATGCCATCCAACTATCTCATCTTCTGTCATCCCCTCCTCCTCCTGCCTTCTATCTTTCCCAGCATCAGGGTCTTTTCCAATGAATTGGTTTTTTTGCATCAGGTGGCTAAGGTATCAGATCTGATAGAATGCCTGAAGAGCCATGGACGGAGGTTCGTAACATTGTACAGGAGGTAGTGATCAAAACCATCCCTAAGAAAAAGAAATGCAAAGAATTAAAATGGCTTTATGAGGAGGCCTTACAAATGGCTGAGAAAAGAAGAAAAGTGAAAGCAAATGAGAAAAGGAAAGATATACCCATTTGAATGCAGAATTCCAGAGAATAGCAAGGAGAGATAAAGCCTTCCTAAGTGATCAATGCAAAGAAATAGAGGAAAACAATAGAATGGGAAAGACTAGAGATCTCTTCAAGAAAATTAGAGATACCAAGGAAATATTTCATGCAAAGATGGGCACAAAAAAGGACAGAAACGGTACGGACCTAACAGAAGCAGAAGATAATAAGAAAAGGTGGCAAGAATGAATACACAGAAGAATTATGCAAAAAGATCTTAATGACCCAGCTAACCACAATGGTGTGATCACTCACCTAGAGCCAGACATCCTGAAGTGTGATGTCAATTGGGCCTTAGGAAGCATCACTACGAACAAAGCTAGTGAAGGTAATGAAATTCCAGCCGAGCTATCGCAAATCCTAAAGATTAAACCTAAGATACATAAAATACATATTAGAATTCAATTCTGTATTCCCAAGTTCACATTAATTAGATTTTCTAAGTCATTTTTTTTTTCATGTAATAGAAAGTTGAGATTGATTGTGACAGCTTTCTGTTCTCAAGGAATTTTCCTTGATCATTTTTTTTTTTAATACCAGATAGAAATGGGGTTATATGAACAACTCTTTAAAATGGCCTAAGTTAAATAGTGCAAGGGGAAAAGGAAACTACCAACTCCAGGAAAACAAAAACTGATAAAGGAAAAAAGTTATTATAAAACATTTCTTGGTTCTTCAGTGAAATTTCATATTGTCAAAATATCAATCCTGTTTATTGTTTAGAAGCTGCAGATAGACGACATACAGATATAACTTTAACTGCATGAAAGACAATAAATACTGTTAATATTGTCAGTGTAAAAGTTCAAATTAAGGAAGTTTGAAAGGCAGAAGGGAGAATAAGAATGCAAAGTGAGGGGGCTAACTTCATCTCACAAAGACCCAAAATATACTATATATAACTAATGGAATTAGAGGTGAAAGTGTCAGTATATGACTAAAAGTTGCCAAAGAAGACATACTACCCAACCAATATCTACTCCCCTCTTGCTTCTTAGTAACAGAATGCCAATTTTATTCAGTGTCAATGTGCCCAGCCACAGGCCATAGGTCATTCACAAAGCAATGATTTCCAACACTGGTTGCACACTGGAACTACCAGTTATAATTTAATTGACCCAAGGCAAAGTTTCTTATTTTGACACTACTGACATTTTGGACTGAATAAGTCTTTGTCGTGGGGGGCTGTACTGTGCATTGTAGGATATTTAGCAGTATTCTAGCTTTTCCCCATGAAATATCAGGAACACTGCACCCCTATTCATGACAAGAAGAAATAGCACCAGACATTGCCAAATGTCCCATGGGTGAGTGGGAAATCAACCCTGGTTGAAAACAACTAAACTAGGGTAAGACCATGTACACATCTTAAAATATGCCTAGAAGATTCTAATACACAGCTAAGGTTGAGAACCACTGATCTAAATGATGATGTCAATCCCTTTTTTGCAGGTTTCTCTAACTCCCTGTCAGTAAGGCGTGGCCGTGTGAAGTCGTTGCTGTTGTTCAGTCATTAAGTCATGTATGACTCTTTGGGACCCCATTGACTGCAGCACGCCAGGCTTCCCTGTCCTTCACTACCTCCCGGAGTCCATGTAAATTCATGTCCATTGAGTCAGTGACACTATCTAACCATCTCATTCTCTGCCACCGTCTTCTTTTGTAATATAGTTCTGGCCAATGAGACTTAAGTAGAGGTTTGCTAGTGGGAGGAGGTCTAAGAAATCGTAGGCTTTCTTGGTAAAAGGCAACCAGCATAACTTCTGTTTCTCATCCAGTCTCTTCTTTCTTGCTTGTATGCAGATGTGATGGTTGGAGTTGCAGCAGCCATCTTGTAATCAAAAAGAGATAAGCTTGAATATAAAAACTAGTCTATTAAGGATAGCAGAGAAGAAAGCTAAAGAACCTGGGCCCCCACTGGCAGTTTTTGGCAGCTGAACTAGCAATAAACTGTATTTATTAAGTGAGAAAAATATCTCCATATGCATCTAAGTCACTGTAGTCAGGTTTCTATCATTTGAGTGAAAAGCAATCACAACTGCTACAGTTACAAATGTAATGAAGAGAGGAAGTAAAAATGTCTAATACTATAATTGGCGGGATGGGGCAGAGGAGGAGAAAGAGTAATACAAACAAGCTAAATACTCATCTCTCATAACAGGAAGTCTAAAGGGATACATCAAAAACAGTTATATGTATCTCAAAAACTAAAAGCATATGTCCATATAAACACTTGTACTTGAATGTTCATAGCAGCCTTATTCATAAAAGCCCCAAAGAGGAAACAAACAAAATATTCTTCATCAACTGATTAATGGATAAACAAAGAATGGTATATCCATACAACGGAATATTAATGTTGTTCACTCACTCAGTTGTGTCCGACTCTTTGCAACCCCATGGACTGCAGCACACCAGGCTTCTCTGTCTTTTACCATCCCCCGGAGCTTGCTCAAACTCATGTCCGCAGAATCAGTGATGCCATCCAACCATCTCATCCTCTGTCATCCCCTTCATCTCCTGTCTTTCCCAGCATCAGAGTCTTTTCCAATGACAGAGCTCTTCACATCAGCTGGCCAAAGTATTGGAGCTTTAGTTTCAGCATCAGTCCATCCAATGAATATTCAGGGTTGATTTCCTTCAGGATGGACTGGTTTGATCTCCTTGTTGTCCAAGGGACTCTCAAGAGTCTTCTCCAGCATCACAGTTTGACAGCATCTATTCTTTGGCACACAGGCATTTTTATTGTCCAGATCTCACATCCATACATGACTACAGGAAAAAAACCACAGCTTTGACTATATGTACCTTTGAAGGCAAAATAATGTCTCTGCTTTTTAATATCCTGTCTAGGTTTGTCATAGCTTTTCTTTCTAGGAGAAAATTGAAAGTGAAAGTTGCTCAGTCATATCTGACTCTTTGCAACCCTACGGACTGCAGCATGCCAGACTTCTCTGTCCATCACCAGCTTCCAGAGTTTACTCAAACTCATGTCCATCGAGTTGATGATGACATCCAACCATCTCATCCTCTGTTGTCCCTTCTCTGCCTGCCCTAAATCTTTCCCAGCATCAGGGTCTTTTCAAATGAGTCAGTTCTTCGCATCAAGTGGCCAAAGTATTGGACTTTCAGCTTCAACATCAGTCCTTCCAATGAACACCCAGGACTTATCTCCTTTAGGATGGACTGGTTGGATCTCCTTACAGTCCAAGGGAATCTCAAGAGTCTTCTTCAACACCACAATTCAAAAGCATCAATTCTTCAACACTCAGCTTTATTTTTACAGTCCATGGAATTCTCCAGGCCAAAATACTGGAGTGGGTAGCCATTCCCTTCTCCAGGGAATCTTCCCAACCTAGGGATCAAACCCAGCTCTCCCACTTTCCAGGCAGATTCTTTACCAGTTGAGCCACCAGTAAAGCCCAAGCTTCCTGGTGCAAGTGTCTTTTAATTTCATGGCTGCAGTCCCTGTCCACAGTGATTTTGGAGCCCAAAAAAATAAAATCTGTCACTGTTTCCATTATTTCCCCCTTTATTTGTCATGAAGTGAAGGCTATGGTTTTTCCAGTAGTCATGTATGGATGTGAGAGTTGGACTATAAAGAAAGCTGAGCGCTGAAGAATTGATGCTTTTGAACTGTGGTGTTGGAGAAGACTCTTGAGAGTCCCTTGGACAGCAAGGAAATCCAACCAGTCCATCCTTAAGGATATCAGTCCTGGGTGTTCATTGGAAGGACTGATGTTGAAGCTGAAACTCCATACTCATTGGAAAAGACCCTGATGCTGGGAAAGATTTAGGGCAGGCAGTGAAGGGGACGACAGAGGATGAGATGGTTGGATGGCATCACTGACTCAATGAACATGAGTTTGGGTAGACTCTGGGAGTTGGTAATGGACAGGGAGGCCTGGCATGCTGCGGTTCATGGCGTCGCAGAGTCAGACACAACTGAGCAACTGAACTGAACTGAACTGATGGGATCAGATGCCATGATCCTAGGTTTTTGAATGTTGAGTTTTAAGTTTTTCACCCTATTTTTTATTCACAAAGAAAGTGCTTTTTCACTCTCTTTTTTCACCTTCATCACAAGGCGTTAATTCCTCCTGGCTTTCTGCCATAAGGGTGGTGTCATCTGCATATCTGAGGTTACTGATGTTTCTCCCGGCAATCTTGATTCCAGTTAGTGCTTCATCCAGTCTGGCATTTCACATGATGTACTCTGCATATAAGTTAAATAAGCAGGGTGACAATATACAGTCCTGACATACTCCTTTCCCAATTTGGAACCAGTCCATTGCTTCATGTCAGTTCTAACTGTTGCTTCTTGACCTGCTGTATTGCTGTATCTCACTGTCCACACTGCTCACTGAAGCCAGGGTAGGCAAGGCGTGAGGTTAAGAGACTGGGAGACTCAAGGAGCCATAGGAACTGCAGACACATTTATTCTGTCCTGGGTGGCACGGCAGCCACAACACAGCCTCTATCCTGGCTGACCCAGCAGCCATAGCAGTAGACACGCTGTGTTCTCTCTTCTCCTGGCTGACCCTACAAACACAGCTGTGATAAAAAAGTAATTCCCGCCACTTTAGAGGTGGAGCTCATACAGGGGTACCCCACAAAGTAGCCCACAACCAGGCAAGTACCTCATGACACATACACAGTGCTACAAATGATCTCAGCTGTTACATAGTCATTATTTAGAAAATGTGGGGCAGGAGAGCCTGAACATGCCATCTTGGCCAATTTCCTCTCTCCCCACACCTGCGTACAGGCTTCCCTGTATATGTGGTTATCTGTTCTCTGTGTAAGGTAGTCTGGTATTCCCACCTCTTTCATAATTTTCCAGTTTACTGTGATCCACAGAGTTAAAGGATTTAGTGCAGTAAATAAAGCAGAACTAGATTTCTTTTTTTGAATTCTCTAACTTTTCCTATGACCCAACAGATGCTGGCAATTTGATCTCTGGTTTCTCTGCCTTTTCTAAATCCAGCTTGTACATCTGGAATTTCTCAGTTCACATACTGTTGAAGCCTAGCTTGAAGGATTTTGAGCATTACTTTGTTAGCATGAGAAATGAGTGCAATTGTGTGGTAGTTTGTACATTCTTTGGCATTGCCTTTCTTTGGGATTGGAATGAAAACTGACCTTTTCCAGTCCTGTGGCACTGCTGAGTTTTCCAAATCTGTTGGCATATTGAGTGCAGCACTTTATAACAGCATCATCTTTTAGGATTTGAAATAGCTGAGCTGGAATTCCATCACCTCCACCAGCTTTGTTTGTAGTGATGCTTCCTAAGACCCACTTGACTTCACACTCTAGGACATCTGGCTTTAGGTGAGTGATCACACCGACATGGTTATCTGGGTCATAAGATCTTCTTTGTACAGCTCTTCTGTGTATTCTTGCCACCTCTTCTTAATATCTTCCTCTTCTGTTAGGTCCATACTGTTTCTGTCCTTTATTGTGCCTATCTTTGCATGAAATGTTCTCTTGGTATCTCTAATATTATTCAGTCCTAAAAAGGAATGAAATACTTATACATATCACAACATAGATGAAACTTGAAAACATTTTGCTAAGTGAAAGAAGCCGGATAACAAAATACTATATATTGTGTGATTCTATTTCTATGAAATGTCCAGATGAATCAAATCCATAGAAACATAAAGGAGATCATTATTTGTCAGGAGTTGGGGGAAGAAGCAATTGGGAATGACTGCTAATGAATAATTTGGTGGGGGGGGAGCTGGATAAAAATGTTCTAGAATCAGGTAGTGGTGATGGTCACACAACATTGTGTATAACCCCGCCCCCAAAAAATCACTTAATTGTACTCTTTAAAACAGTGAATTTTGTTACATGTGAATTGTATGTCAATAAAAAAAACAAAACAAAAACAAGAACAGAAAAAGCTGTGTAAGAGAAGTGTTGGAGATATGGAATGATTCATGGAAAGGCAGACTTAAAAGTAGTTTTTTATTAGGAGCATGAGCAAGAAACAATTGCTTTTCATTATTAGCCCTTCTGTATCATTTTTTTTCTTAACATGCTTGTGTTACTTTGGTACAAGAAAATTTAAAGGAAAAAAGTGGCATAAGAATATTTCTTTCTTTATAGACTTGGCTAAGCTAGCGACTCTAGTAAGGAAGAATTTTCTCTCATTTCCAGGCAGGTGGCCAATTTACATCCCTTTCCTTTCCCGCTGGTCTCTGCCAATGTGGTGTCAGACACTGAAAACTAGCTTCGAAGTAAGAACGCGTCTAAGAAAAATAAAAAGCACATTCTTAACTAAAATCACACACTTGTAATTCTTCAGGTCCGTGACTATGACAATGTTTTTCACAATGGAGAAAAAGTGAAGAGTATCTAACTCAAAAATAAACACCACATCTCTCTAAAAGCTTTACACAAAAACTGAAAAAAGAGCATGTTGAACAGCAAAAACCTGTCACCCCAATCCAGAGCTCAGTTCCCAACCAGTAAGGACCAATGTGCATGGACATTAAAGACAGAACTCTGCAGATGTCAAAGCAGAAATGCAGGCTCCTCCTGGGCAATCTGTTTTCCTGAAGAAGGTATTTGCCCCTGCAAATAACTATGAAAGCTGTGTAATCCAAGGCTTTTAATCAATTGATCCTTAATGTATTCACTGCCCCAACTTCTTACAAGCTTCAATTCTAGAAGGAAAAAAAAAAAGACACACTTTCATAAGATGCCCTATGATTTCAGCAGCTGGTTGAATGCTTGATGGCTGGGAGTGACCATGGAGAGAAATGGTGTGTTTCTCCCCACCCCTCACCCCTGATTCTGTCTCCCTGTGACTTCTGCCACATCCGTAAGTAGAACCTAAAGCAAATGGATTCAGATGTATATTTAGTTTCTCCTGGCTCCTTCTGGTGTTTGCCCAACCCAGAAGCATAAACGACTCCCCACTTAGAGTAAGGAGCAAAAATCTCTGGCTTCTAATGCGAATGAAGACTCCCCTGAAGTCAGTCTGTGCCATATAAAATTTTTAGGCCCAGCAAGATTTTTTTTTTTCATTCAACCTGCTTTTTATACCACAATCTCACATTTTCTCTCTACTTTCTTTAAGCATCCTGACTCTCACGTGCCTTCACCACCCCCACCCACCCAAGGGAATTTTTCGGATTCTCAAGGAGTTACAGGGGATAGATGGAGGAACTCGGATGCCGTCAACTGGTCCCTCATCTTGCCAACCTCACTGCCTGCCTTGATCTTATTTTCATCACACACCACAGCAAGCAGGCCCAGATTGGAGGATTCTGATCTATTTTAGTCACTAACCCATATAATGCTTCCCAAGGGCATCACCATTTTGAGTCTAGAAAGCTTATATGAGGCAAAGGAAAAATGATGGTAGAATGTCCCATGGTGTGGTTGACAGTCAGGAAGAATTCGGCTCCCATTTCACACACCAGCCCTCATAATGAGGAAGAGGGCAACCCCCCTACACACGCACCTGGAATGAGTGTCAGGTTGGCTGTGGACAGCCCCAGGCTTACCTCCTGCTAGCTTCCTAACAACTGTGAAAATAAACATCTCATTCCCAATGAAAGTGAAAAAGAAAGTGAAAATCGCTCAGTCGTGTCTGACTCTTTGCGACTCCATGGACTATAGAGTCCATGGAATTCTCCAGGCCAGAATACTGGAGTAGGTAACCTTTCCCTTCTCCAGGGGATCTTCCCAAGCCAGGGATCAATCCAGGTCTCCTACATTGCAGGCAGATTCTTTACCAGCTGAGCCACAAGGGAAGCCCTATAGAAGCCCTTTCTCCCAATAGTTTCAAAATTGAATCCCCTTGGCTTAGTTCAAGTCATATGAACCAATCACTGTGGCCAAGTCAGAGGATCCTGATTGGCCATGCCCAGGTCACATTCCTGGAATACATGAACTGATTGAGTAGGAGGGAAACCAGGGTTGAGTTATCAAAAAGGGTGGGGATGAATGTCAGACTAGAACAATGGCTTTATATATATCTACTTAAAAAACAAGAAGAAGAAGAACTGGGGACATACTGGGAACATGAAAGACATTCATGATCTCTAGACAGATGTATCTTTGGGAAAAGTCTCTATATACCTTTTGTAACATGGTCTTTTTCACATATTTATTGAGCATTGAGTGTACCCAGTAATCTAAGCTTAGCAAGAAGTGTGGGAGAGTAAGACTGGGTCATAAAGTAAGCATACTTGAAGATCTCTTGATCTAAATGACCAAACAGTCCCAAGAAGCTTCCGTCTATATACTCACAGTGCCCCTCTTCTCTACCCCAGTCCCAACACAGCCCAGCTAGAAAACTGTCCTTGCCCAGAATTGGTCTCTTCCCAGGAAGGCATTTTCAGGAGTCTCCACCTTCACCTCACATCTCTGAGGCTGACAAGTTGGGAAGGCTGGAACAAGTAGTCTTTCACACCCCTTCACGTCCTTGTAGGAGGTACCAGGTCCCATTCTGGTGTCCTTCCCTCCTGCTCCCCATCCCAGGTTGGCTTGGAATGGTTTAAGGGGGACTTTTCCAGGGTCATTTACGTTTTAATCACAGGACCTGAGAAAGCTAACTGATGGAATTTCAGACATCAGACCTGCAGTGGAGGAAACCCGATCATTTGATGTCAGGCAGCCCTGAGTTTGAGTCTTAGCTTTGCCACTTTTTAAAAGTTTGTGTCTTTGGGAGAAATATTTAATCTCACCAAGCTTCCAGTTATTCTGAGGATTAATTTAAAAGAATGGCTGTATTTCAAATACTTATCAGGAGATTTGGTTTAGACTAGGCATCCAGTAAGCATAATGTTACTATTCTCACTAATAAATAGTATTTATTTACAGTGGAGTAGACTGGGACCTGAATCTGCTTTGCGGGGTTGACCTCTGCCAAGTCCCTGCCCCTCTCTGGGCAATGAGGTTTGAGCTAGATGTATTTCCTCCTCTGAGAAACTGGGACTTCCAAGTGCAGGGTGTGATGGAAGTCCAATGCCAGAGGGTGGCATGGTGCACCTGTGTGTGTGTGTGGGTGTGTGTGCGTGTGTGTGTTATCGGGGATGAGTATATGTGTGTCCTTTTGCACTGGGTGGATAGAGCTGTTACTCCCAGAAACCCCCAAATCCGTGTAGACAGAGAGCCATGGCAATCACTTCAGTGTTTGGGAAAACCTGGGAGGCAGGCAGGGAGACCAGCCTGCGGGAGACAAAGATTGAGAAAGTACTGGTTGCTCCCTCTTCTTCCCTGGGCTGCTGGGAAGGTGCAAGGCAGCTAGGTGGGCCAAGGTGAGCCCTCGGCAACTCTATCTCCGTGGAAAAGAGAATGACAGGCTCAGGCCTCCTGCGGGGTGCTGGCAGGCGGCCAGGCCTCGCTGTTGATGTTCCACAGCTAAATTGGGGCCAGCTGTTGCCCTGGAATCTGATATTAACAAATGTGTTCCTGGGGCAGCCCTGAGCCTGCAGCCCAGTTTCGGTAGTTTTAGAGGGCCCTGGGCCCACTGGACCCCATGTGGGTCATTCCCTCTGTGGGCAGTGTTCCCTAGCTGGGCTGGTATATGGCCAGGTTATCATGTTCATCAACTGTCTGATCAAGATGATGGGCTGGTCTCTTTCAAAGGTGATTGAATCTCACTTCTTCATCTTGGGAGTCAGCTCCAGAGCAGCTTGATTTCTGATTTCTTCTTTTTAAATTCCACTACCTTTATAATATTATATATATTACATATATAATATATATTTTTTCTTAATTTTTACCCATTTATTTTTGGCTGCACCGGGTCTTCGTTGTTGGTCAGTCTTTCTCTGGTGGCAGGGATTAGGGGCTACTCTCCAGTTGCAGTGCTCGGGCTTCTCATTGTGCTGGCTTCTCTTGTTTCGGAACACAAGATCTAGGTGTACTGGCTCAGCAGTTGTGGCACACAGGCTTTTTGCTCCGTGGCATGTGGGATCTTCTCAAGCCAAGGATCAAACCCATGTCTCCCACACTGGCATGTGGGTTCTAAACCACTGGACCACCAGAGGAGTCCAACTAGCTTGATCTCATGTGTCATTCAAGGTGCCTTCTTTCACGTGAGGCTCTCTCTCCACCAAGCTTGGGAGGGTCAGGCTGCTTAGAGCCAGGGGTTTGGGGTGGGAGTGGGGGTGAATCCAGGAGCCCCGAGGGGGTCAGGGTTGACACTCCTTTGCACGCCTAGGTTGTGAGCTCTACTGGACACCCTTCTTCTTTCCCACTCCCTCGAATCCTCCCTCCCTTTTTTATTTCCTGCCTTCCTCGTAGGCTACTATGTGCCAGTACCTAAGTCAATGCTCACAGTAATCCTGCAGGGTAGGCTGTATTACCTGCTCAGAGCTACTGTTGAATAACCTGACGGAGGGCATGGCAGCAGAGGCTGGTGGGTCCACAGTTTAAACCCAGGTCTGGCTGATTCTAGGTAGGTGCTTCTTCTACTCTTCTTGATGTGCTTCTCAAGCTCTTATCTGGAAGCAGGGATAGCAGGATGACTCAGATCCCTACCCCGGGGAACTGGCAGTGCAGGGAACAGTGCATAACCGTGAGATAGAGAAGGGGGCAAAGGAAGGCCAGAGATAATGGTACAGGTTCAAACCCAGGGTGGTCCACACATCCAGATGACCGAAGCTACTTCTGGGCCGCCCTCAGCGTTGGTGGTTCTCTGAAGGGGAGCAGGACATGACAGCTCAGTGCAATGTGAAATTCCAGGTTGGCTGTTGGATCAGGAGAAAAATGTTTCAAAGGACATGAATTAGGGCAGTTAATGGTTTTTCTAGTAGTCATGCATGGATGTGAGAATTGGACTATAAAGAAAGCTGAGCACCAAAGAATTGATGCTTTTGAACTGTGGTTTTGGAGAAGACTCTTGAGAATCCCTTAGACTGCAAGGAGATCCAACCAGTCCATCCTAAAGGAGATCAGTCCTGGGTGTTCATTGGTAGGACTGATGTTGAAGCTGAAACTCCAATACTTTGGCCACCTGAAGTGAAGAGCTGACTCATTTGAAAAGACGCTGACGCTGGGAAAGATTGAGGGCAGGAGGAGAAGGGGATGACAGAGGATGAGATGGTTGGATGGCATCACTTACTCAATGGACATGAGTTTGGGTGAACTCCAGGAGTTGGTAATGTCAGGGAGGCCTGGTGTGCTGTGATTCATGGGGTCGCAAAGAGTCAGACACGACTGAGCTGAACTGAATGAAATTTAAATTTGGACTTTAGTTTCGATGACAGTAAAGTTTCAATATAAAATTCCCTTAATTAATATTTAAATTGTGATTACATAAGAGAATTTCTGCTCTTAGGAGATACAGCTGAAGTATTTCAGGATGATGGGTCATGATGGCTCTAAATTCCTCTCCAATGGTTCAGCAAATACTAGTAGTAAGTATACACTTGTAGAGATAAAGCAAAGAGGCAAAATGTTAATGATTGGTGAATTTAGATGAAAGGTATAAGGGGATTCACTGTACTGTCCTTACCACTTTTCTGTAGACTTGAAATTTGGAAATTTGGAAATTCTTCCAAATGAAAAGTTAAAGAAAAGAAGGGGGGAGTGGTGAGAGGAGGCAGCAAAGGAGAAGAGCAGTGGGGAGAGTGCTGGCTCCTGGCAGCCAAGAGGGGATGTGAGTCCACAAAGGCAGCAAAGGCTGCAGGTAGGTGGGAAGGTGGGGGGCAGCTGAAGAGCAGTCTGAGGGACTGTGGAAAGGATGCTGCAGTCTTGGAGATTAGGGAATGTAGGAGAACCAGAGGTACCAGGAGTTGGGAACATGTTCTCAAGGGTTTCTCCAGAGATGGGATGGTGGATGGCTGGGCAGGCAGGATTGGGCAAAGAACTTCTTAGATTGGGAGAGTCTTAAGCCATTTGTTCAGGAGAGGCTAAAGGGCTGATGGGGAGAGAAATTATGAAGAGCCAAAGGAGTCCACATTTTATTTCCTTCAGAGCTTTTATCAGTGTGGAATTATTTCACCTTAAGATATTTATTATCTTACTGTGTAAGCCTCATGAAATGTAAGCCCCTTGAAGGCAACCCCTTCATGTTATCTGTCATCTGCCCCTCATGTTAATCTTCACTGCTTTATCCCTTGCACACGTCAGGGGCTCAGTGTTCTGGAATAAATGAATGACAGGGTGTGTTTGTGTTCTGGGGTTACCATAGCAAGGACCACAGACTGGGAGCTTAAACAGCAGAAATATATTCCACTCCTGGAGGCTGGAAGCCTGAGATCAAGTCTGAGTTGGAGGGTTGGTTCCTTCTAAGGCCAGTGAGGAAGCACTGCTCCAGGCCTCTCTCCTCGGCTCACAAATTGGCATCTTCTTCCTGTGAATCTTCGCAGCCCCTTCCCTCTATGTGTGTTCTCTTCTGGGTCCAAATCTCCCCTTTATATAAGGGCACCAGTCATATTGGATGAGGACCACCCTAATGATTTTGTCTTAACTCACTTTATCTGCTACCACCCTGTTCCCAAATAAGGTCACGCTCTGAGGTACTGGTGGTTGGGACATCACTGTATCAGTTATGTATTAGTCGCTCAGTCGTGTCTGACTCTTTGTGACCCGGGGGACTGCAGCCCGCCAGGCTCCTCTGTCCGTGGAATTCCCCAGGCAAGAATACTGGAGTGGGTTGCCATTCCCTTCTCCAGGGGATCTGCCTGACCCAGGGAATGAGCTGGGACCTCCCGTATTGCAGGCAGATTCTTTACTGTCTGAGCTACCAGGGGAGCCCAGACAGCTAACAGAGGATGGTTATGGGATGAGGAAAAGGCGGGGCCTGGAGGGGAAGCCAGGGAAGCTGGGGGTGAGGCTGGGGCACCCACCTGAGCATTAAAAGAAAAGACCTTTTTGTTGTGTGTGGCTCCAGAAAGTTGAACTAAAGCCAAAGGGAGGATGTTTGGGTTCAATTAAAGAGAAACCTGTAAGTTAAGAGGTGTATGTGTGAGCTCAGTCGTGCCTGACTCTTTGCTACTCCAAGGACTGTAGCCCGCCAGGCTCCTCTGCCCGTGGAATTTTCCAGGCAAGACTACTGGAGCAGCTTGCCACTTCCTTCTCCAGGGATGTTCCCGACCCAGGAATCAAACCTGCGTCTCTTATGTGTCCTGCATTGGCATGTGGGTTCTTCACCGCTAGTGCCATCTGAGAAGCCCAGGTTAAGGGACAGGACGGTGCAGACAGAGGCAGGTGCTCTGAGAGTGGGAAGCGAGCACCCTGCCTCTGGGAAGGAGGAGGGATTGGTGGCCCACCGGGGCCAGAGAGGCTGGCGTTCCAGCCCGCAGGCAGTGGGCTGACTTATTCACGCCTCAGTACTGTGTGAACACTGCTTCGTGCCAGGCTCGGGCTGTGCTGAGGGAGCAGCTGTGGACCGATGCCCCCAGGCTCTCCGGGGTCTGGGGAGAGGTGACTACAAAGGTCCTTTCTGGTTCCTTTGCTGCTCAGGTGTGGCTGGGAACGCTGGGCAGCCCTGCAGGGAGCAGAGGGACAGGACAGCCGGCCTAATGAGGCTCCACCCACACAGGCTTTGCCCATGAATGCCACCTGGTGGGCCGCTTGCCAGTTGCCCCTCAGACCACACCCCAGGGCCCCAACGCTGACCCTGGGTGGATCCGGACACCGGGGCTCTGGCTGGCTGGTTCGGGCCACTGTGAGCCTGGGTTTCTGCATCTGTATTCCTGAGACCAGTGGTTGTAAGTTAATGTGCATAGGGGGCTGTGTAATAGAGAAAGCCTGGAACTGAGTCAGGTCAGGTCTGGATTCTGAATCTCCGTTTTTTCACTTCTCAACCTTGTGAGTGCACGAGTCACTTAGCGTCAGTAAGCCTCTTTCTCATCTGTGAAATGGGCACGTATTGGCCTGCTCCAGGGCTACTCACAATAGCTACTTGACCTCAGTGCTGGGCTCTGGGGCAGCTTTTCTAGTGACTCATTTTGTTATTAATAAAAATCCTTTGTAAGCTCTGAAGGGCTGCACACATGCCATTCATCGTTATTAACAATCAACTTAAGGTCATGAACTTGAGTCACTTGGGAAGGAAGTGTGGGGGGCAGATGTTGGCCTAGGGGACCTCCAGTCTGCCTGCATCCTCTTTCCTCTTCTCTGCTAGTCTGGGAAATCAGCCGGTACCTGGAGTGTCAATAGGAACCAGACAAGCTCCTTCTCTTAAGGGAAGGCACAGTTCTTGGTTTTCCTCCACCTACTGGATGCTGCCCCTTCCAGAGGAGCTCAACCCCCACCCCATAGCCTCAGCCTAATCATGAGAAAAACTTGGGGCAAATCCCAGCTGATGGACATTGTATAATAAATATGGCCAGTTCTCAGAACTCTCAAGTTAATTAAAAACAAGGGACATCTTCAGAAACTATCATAGCCAAGAGGAACCTAAGAAAACATGGCAGGTAAAGCCTGGATGGGATCCTGGAATGAAAAAGGACATTAGGGGAAACTAATGTGAATCTGAGGGAAGTATAGGCTTTAGTTAATGATTCATTGGCTCTTAGTTGTAACAAATGTGTCAAACATAAGTTAGATGTTAACAATAACAGGAGAAATTGCTTGGGGGGGTGTATGGACTGAATATTTGTGTCCTCCCCAGATGGGATGATATTAGAAGGTGGGGCCTTTGTGGTGATTAGGTCAAGGGGGTGGAGCCCTCCCGAAAAGGATTAGTGCCTCATAAGAAGACACAGCTTGTTTGTGGTCTCTGCTCTCCTCCAGGGGAGGCTACAAGGGGAAGACAGCTGTCTGCAACCTGTAAGAGGGCCCTCATCAAGACACTGGATCTGCCAATACCTTGATCTCGAACTCTTCATCCTCTAGAACTGTAAGATATAAATGTTTATTGTTAAGCTACTGGTCTATGGTATTTTTGCTATACCATCCCAAACTAAGACAAGGGCAATATATAGGAACTCTCTGGATTATCATTACAGACTTTCTGAATATCTAAATCCATTTTTGAACTATTTGCTTAAAAAAAAAAAATGCTGGTTTTTAAAAGAATAGGATTGTCACCAGAATGGTAATTATCTCAGGGAGGGTGGGAGTTAAGAGATTTTTATTTTCTTCCTTATTCTTTTGGGTATTTTTCTTTTCTTTTCTTTTCTTTTTTGGTATTTGTTATACTAAATTTTTAAAATTTAAAGAAAGAAAGTGGGGGAGGGAGAAAGAGAGTGAGGGAAGCAGAGAGGGAGAGAGAGAGGAGATGGGGAGGGAAGAAAGGAAGGGAAGGAGGGGGCGGGTGAAGGAAGAAAGAAGGGAGGTAGGAAATCTAAAGCTAATGCAGTGGCAAACACCAGCCAGCTCAGCCATCAGCTGTCTCAGGTGAGATGCAGGGAGGCCTGGGTCCCTTCCTGCCCCATGAGTCCTCAGAGATTCAGAGGTGCCTCAGCTGTCCTGATCCTGGGCTCACACCCCAGTGCAGGTTTGCTCAGGGGCCTGATGAAGCCTTAACTCAGCACGTCCATCCTAACTATAGCAGCCTCCTGGGCGTTCTCCTTCACCTTCCCTGGCAAAGCTGCACCCCCGGTGCCCAGGGGGCTGGGGGTCCAGCCAATGCAGGTGGATGACTCAGGAGTGCTGAGAGGACCAAACACTCCATCACTCTGGCCCCCGGGCTTTTCAAGTTTCCCTAAATCCCTCTCCCAGCCAGTGACTCACCCTCAAACCCCATCTACTAGACAGGCAGCTCAGAGCTGCGTCATGGACTGTGAGCGGGGAGGGGGCATCTGGCCTCTGAGGTCCAGACAGGCCAGCTCACATCCCTACTGTGCTCTGGGGAGTCCAGTGTTCTCGAGTTTGGGGCAGATTCCCAGAGGCCTCACTTTCTTGTGGTTGGTTTTGGCCTTGGCTGTCCCTTCTGTTTGCTGTCTCTCTTCTGTACTCTGGGGGCCTCAGAGAAGCCCTTTGTCAGTGTCTATGCAAAAAGATAAAAGGTCATTCTTACCCAGGGCCCAGGAGTGAGAGCTTGTCTGAGGCATCACGAGAAAGGATCACACATGGGCCACAGACCAAGCCCTTAAAGTGATCAAGGGCCTTCCTGGCCCTCTGCCTGCTCCTCCCCTCCACCTCCTCCAGGTCTATCCTCTTCACGCTCTGATGTCTTCCCCATTCTGATGGGACGATTACCATCCCATCCTCTCGAAACACACTGCAGACAGCCTGGCTGCTGCTGAGCATACACCATGCACCCCTTTACAGATATTGTCCTCCACACTGCTTTGAGGAACAACACTGCATTTGCAGTGGCTGGTGTGGTCTGGCCCTGCCTCGCCTCACATCAGGCAGTCCCAGCTCTGCCCGTGGCCTCCCTGTCCGTCTTCTACGGTCCCTCCTGCCGCCGGGTGCTTCTTTATGCTGCAGACACTTCTCTGCCTCCTGGTGAATCCTCTCACCCTTCAGATTGCTGCTTCCGTGTGGTTTCCTCAGAAACTGTCCACCGTCCACCCTCTGGGCACATTTGTACATTGTTTCTCGCCTCCACCAGACCGGAAGCTTCAGGAGGGAAGAGGCTGCATGCAGTTCTACTTTGTTTTATCCCCAGTGCAGAGTCCTAAGTCTGGTGCGTAAATGGCTCTCATGTCAACTAGGATTGGGTTTAGCAGTGAATGACAGAAAACCCAGAATAATAGTGACTTAAAGAAATACACACTTATTCTTGTCTCATGTGATCAAAGGCCACTGGTAAGGAGTCCCGTTGCTTACACCACGATTGTGGAATGGTGATCCCATGATGGTCAGGAACCCAGGCACCTTCTACCTTGACTTCAGTGCCATGGTCCATGATGGCCACTCTAGCTATCACTGCCAAATTCTAGCCAGCAAGGAGGAGGGAACGTGAATCATGCTCTCTTGTCAGGCATCTCAGAAGTTTCATACACCACTTCCACTCACCTTCCTAAGTATCATCACCACACACGCAAGGGAAATGTAATCTGCCAGGTGGCTGTGTTCCCAGCTAGAACAGGAGTTCTGTTCCCAACAAGGGAGAATAACTAGCAGAATCTGCCATAGCCCTCAGTAAATACTTATTGAATGGAGGTATCAGTTAATACAAGAGTCCTCTAAGGTAGGTATTATTATTCCCATTTTATAGATGAGGGCACTGAGGCTCAGAGAGGTTAGGGCAAACTTCTAAAGATAGTAAGTGGGTGGCCCTGGTGTCCTGGGACATTGACCCCAGGTTCAGATCACCTGCTGCCTTCCTGTGGCACCCTGGACATTGTCTTACTGACTCTAGGCCCATTTTCCCATCTATACAGTGAGCCTGTGGGTCTCTGGGCTTCTGCATTTTCACAAAAAATCTGAGGTCTCATACATGGGAAGAGCCAGAACCTCGCAGTCCACAGCACGGGGCTCCATCCACAGGCTGGCAGAAGTCTAAGACTAGCTCCATGAGAGCCTGGCCTCCATTCCCTCCCACTAAGGGCTCTGACCACCCAAGGAGGACCTGCTCCTGACCTCAGCCTCCCCCACCAGGATCCTAAGGCCCCCATGAGCCTTCCTCATCCTATCAACCTTTGTTTCCTACAGCCAACTAGGATACGAAACTCCCCACCAAAGCAGGGCCACAGACACTGGGTTTGGAGGGCCCACTTCCGCCCCTTGCCTAGAGGCTGCCCATGAGTCAGTGGCTGCTGGGAATGCTGACTGGTTTCTCTGTGTCTGGTCCCAACAAGCTCTCTTCCCACCCGGACCTGCCTGTACTCCCCCTGCCTGCCTTTGACATGAGCTGCAGACTGGGGTAAAACACTTCCTTTCTCCACCACCCCAACACATCCACCAAAAAATGCTTTTGCATAATCCACAAGGTATTTGGCCTCCAGGTGCAAGCTTGTCTTGCTGACAGTCTCCCCAGAACACCAGTGAGTTCATCCCAGACAGTGCTTCCCACCCCTGCTTCCATGTATGTGACATCGCCTCCCAAACACATTTAAACCTCTCTGTTCAGTGAGGGCTCAATTCATCTCTCATCATTTATCTGCCCATCCATTCATGAGCTATTTGTTAACTACTATTAATACATACCACATTGGGCTAAATGTAGGGAGTTCAATGATGAAAAAATAAATCCTCATGGCCTAAAGGGAAAGATGGACATTATATATAATAACCTCAATGAATGTTTGATTACAGCAGGAGCTACACCCACGAAAGGAAGGAAACACAGTTCTATGCACTCATTTCTACCACAAATAATTTTTTAAAATACTTATTTATTTATTCTGACTGTGTCAGGTCTTAGTTGGGCTTTCCTAGTAGCTCAGCTGGTAAAGAATCCGCCTGCAATACAGGAGACCCCAGTTCAATTCCTGGGCTACGAAGAACCCCTGGAAAAGGGATAGTCTACCCATTCCAGTATTTTTGGGTTTCCCTGGTGGTTCAGACGATAAAGGATCCACCTGCAATGCGGGAGACCTAGGTTCAAAAGATCTCTTGGAGGAGGGTATGGCAACCCACTCCAGTATTCTTGCCTGGAGAATCCCCTGGACAGAGGAGCATGGCGGGCTATGGGGTTGCAAAGAGCTGGACATGACTGAGCAATGGCATAGCACAGCAGGTCTTAGTTGGTGTACACGGGGTCTTCATTGTGGCAGGCAGGCTCCAGAGCGCATGGGCTCTGTAGTTTGAGGCACCTGGATTCTCATGCTGAGGCATGGGCTCAGACATTGTGGTACATGGACTTAGTTACCCTGCCACATGTGGAAACTTAATTCCCTGATCAGAGATCAAACCCATGTCCCTTGCATTGCAAAGTGGATTCTTAACTACTGGACCACCAGGGAAGTCCCTCTGCCACAAAGATTTATTGAAGGCCTTCTACAGTCAGGCTTTGTTCTGTGACAGTGTATCAGAAAATCCCAAACTAGATTGGGGTCCAATCTGAGTTATTCTGGAGGCTGAGTCAGAGCTAATTAGGAAAGTTAAGAGGGAGCCTGGGGAGGGTGAGTGCGTGTGGAGAGTATTTTAAACTGAGAGTATATAGGTCCTAGGACTTAGTTGCCTCCCAGAGGAAGGCAGTGGGGCCCAAGGATGGAGAGTGGAACGGAATTGGGCGTGGTGCTTGTTCTGTGTACCACCTGCTGGTCCATCTCCCTGGTCAAATGTAACCTCCCCAGCATGTACTCTTCTCTTTTACCCTTGAGGCCCCAAAGATTCACCTGCATGGACCTGTCCATGAGTGGGGAGGAGTTGCTGGAGGGCAGGCATTGGAAAATTCTGAAAGCGATGGGAATGCCAGACCACCTTACCTGCCTCAATCAGACATGGAACAATGGACTGGTTCAAAATTGGGAAAGGAGTACATCAAAGCCATATATTGTCACCCTGCTTATTTAACTTATATGCAGAGTATATCATGCAAAATACCAGGCTGGATGAAGCTCAAGCTGGAATCAAGATTGCTTGGAGAAATATCAGTAACCTCAGATATGCAGATGACACCACTCTAATAGCAGAAAGTGAAGAGGAACTAAAGAACTTCTTGTTGAAGGTAAAAGAGAAGAAAGAGTGAAAAGTCTGGTTTAACATTCAACATTCAAAAAACTAAGATCATGTCAATTTGTCCCATCCTTTCATGGCAAATAGATGGGGGAAACAACAGAAACAGTGACAAACTTTATTTTCTTGGGCTCCAAAATCACTGCAGAGGATGTCTGTAGCCATGAAATTAAAAGATGCTTGCTCCTTGGAAGAAAAGCTATGACAAACCTAGACAGGATATTAAAAAGCAGAGACATTACTTTGCCAACAAAGGTCCATCTAGTCAAAACTATGGTTTTTCCAGTAGTCATGCATGGATGTTAGGGTTGGACCATAAAGAAGTCTGAGCACCAAAGAATTGATGCTTTCAAATTGTGGTGCTGGAGAAGACTGTTGAGAGTTCCTTGGATGGCAAGGAGATCAAACCAATCAATCCCAAAGAAAATGAACCCTGAATATTCATTGGAAGGACTGAAGCTGAAGCTGAAGCTCCAATACTTTGGTCACCTGATGTGAAGAACTGACTCATTGGAAAAGATCCTGATGCTGGGAAAGATTGAGGGCAGGAGGAGAAGGGGATGACAGAGGATGAGATGGTTGGATGGCATCATTGACTCTATGGACATGAATTTGAGCAAACTCTAGGAGATAGCGAAGGACAGGGAGCTGGTGCGATGGGGTCGCAAAGAGTTGGACATGACTGAGTGACTGAACAACAAAGGCATTGGAAAGAAGAGGAAGGAACTTTGGGTTTCTAGTCTGGCACAGAAGGAGCTTGGAAGTTGCCACTATGTCCTAACAACAAGTTAAAAAACTAAACAAACTAAAAAATCAACAGCTCTTCTTAAGACCATCAGAGAAGTGAGGTTGCAAAACTGGAGACTCAGATAGGCTGGATACAGAGAATTACAACTTACTAGAGCAGAAGTGTCTGCAAGAACCAGTGTCAAGGTAAGGAAACCTGAACTGTAATTAGTGAATTGTTGGAGGCTCAATGTGAACAACTCTGAGGGTTAAAAACTCCAGGGGGACCCTGTCATGGGGGTTCTACCATGCTTTCATGAATTTTATCTCCAGGAGCTCTATCACATTCTCACAGTGAATATTGGAGATAAAAATCCCCTTGTGCTTCTGGAAGGGGGAAGGGAAAAGACATCATTTTGAAATATACCACAGCATTCTGTTCTCAACAGGCAAGGAGACTCTATTTGCCAGACCCTAAATTTGGGGTTTTATCAGAGCCTAATCAGTCTAATCAATCTATCCAGGAGATAGTGGAGGGCAGAGGAGCCTGGTATGCTACAGTCCATGGTGCTGCAAAGAGTTGGACATGACTCAGCAACTGAACAACAACAACCAACCTGGGGGAAGGGAAATACCTATCTCTGGCCCACTCTAGCCTTCCATATGGGGGAAAGGGAACACACAATTCCAGCCCCTTCCAGCCATTGTGCCCCACCTAAGGCAGGGGTGGGGGACAAATGAGAAGCACTGATAGTTCATAATTCAGGGCACAGGGTCATCAAAAGACCGAGATTTAATCACAGGACTACAGAATGCTTCCCCTCCTCTTACATCTCACCGCTACATTACTAAAGGCTTATTTACCACAGTTCCTTTTACCCAATATATCATGTCTGCCTTTCAACAAAGAAAATACAAGACACATTAACAGGCAGGAACCACAGTTTGAAGATACTGACAAGCATCAGAACCAGAGTCTGATATGGCAGGAATGTTAGATTACTAGAATAGGAATTAAAAAAAAACAAAAAAACTATGGTAAATATGGGAAAAGTAGACAACATGCAAGAACAGGTGGATAAAGTAAGCAGAAACATGTAGTTTTTAAGAAAGAACCAAAAAGAAATACTAGAAATTAAAAAAAAAAAACTGTAACAGAAATGCTAAATGCCTTTGATGGGCTCATTAGCTAAGGAAAGAATCTCTGAGCTTGAAAGTATGACAATGGAAACTTTCAAAATTAAAAAGTAAAGAGAAAAAAGACTTAAAAAAAACCCCACAAAACAAAATATCCAAGAATTGTGGAACAATTTAAAAAGTGCAACAGGACTAGCAGGAGAAGAAAGAGAGATAGGAACAGAAGCAATGTATGAAACAATAATGAGTGAGAATTTTCCAAAATTAATGTTAGACAATAAACCATGGATCCAAGAAGCTCACAAAACAGCAAGCATGATAAATGCCAAAACAAAACAAAACATCACAAAAAACTACACCTAGGCTTATCATATTTAATCTTCAGATAATCAAAGATAAACACAAAATCTTGAAAGACACCAGAGGAAAAAAACCCTACTTACAGAGGAACAATGATAAGAATTACATCTGACTTCTCTCCATGCAATCTAAAAGAAAGTAGAGTTAAATATTTAAAGTGTTGAGAGAGAAAAAACTCCAACCTAGAATTCTGTGTCCTGCAAAATTATTGTTCAAAAGTGAAAAAGATTAAGGCTTCATCAGATAAATAAAAATTGAAGAAACTAGTTATCATGGAACTGTCTTAAATATTAAAAGAAGTTTGTCATAAGAAGGAAAATGACATAGGTCAGAAGCTCTGACTTACATAAATCAAGAACACTAGAGAACGAGAAGGTGAATGTAAAAAAACTTATTATTTAATTGACTTAAGAGACAACTTTCTCAAAATAACAATAACAACAATGCACTTGAATATATATATATGTCAGTCAGTCAGTCAGTTCAGTCACTCAGTCATGTCCGACTCTTTGCGACCTTATGAACCACAGCACGCCAGGCCTCCCTGTCCATCACCAACTCCCAGAGCCACCCAAACCCATGTCCAACGAGTCGGTGATGCCATCCAACCATCTGATCCTCTGTTGTCCCCTTCTCCTCCTGCCCTCAATCTTTCCCAGCATCAGGGTCTTTTCAAATGAGTATGGAGTTTCAGCTTCAACATCAGTCCTTCCAATGAACACCCAGGACTGATCTCCTTTAGGATGGACTGGTTGGATCTCCTTGCAGTCCAAGGGACTCTCAAGAGTCTTCTCCAACACCACAGTTCAGAAGCATCACATATATATATTTTTGACAGCACTGGGGCTTCTCTGGTGGCTCAGTGGTAAAGAATCTGCCTGCAATGCAGGAGACCCACTCCAGTATTCTTGCCTAGAGAATCCCATGGACAGAGGAGCCTGGCCGGCTGCAGTCCATGGGGTCACAAAGAGTTGGACATGACTGAGTGACTAAGCAGAAGCAGAATGACAGCAATGATACAAGGGATGGGAGAGAGAAATTAAAAACATTATAATGGCTTTGCACTACCTTAGGTGAGGTGGTGTAGTGTTGTGGACTTGGATTAATTGTAATTAATTGTAAATATAAATTGCAAGCCCTAGGGCAATCATTCAAAAAAGAAGTATAATTGATATGCTAAGAAAGGCAAAAAAATAGAAATATATAAAATGCTCAATTAAAACCACAAAAGATAGAAAAAGTATAGAAGACAAAGATATAAACAAAGAGCAAGGGCAACAGATAGAAATCAGTAACAAATATGGTAGATATTAAGCGAATTATATCAGTAATCACTTTAAATATCAATGACTTATATATAATACATCAATTAAAAGACAGATTATCAGAGTGAATTAAAAAAATAAGACCCAACTATATGTTATCTACAACAAACCCACATTAAATATATAATATAAATATGTAAATAAATATAAAATATATAAATAAATATAAAAATATATGTAAATTATAAGTAAAGGAATGGAGAAAGTTATAGCCTTCTAAAAGACACTCATTGGAAGGAAATTTATGACCAACCTAGACAGCATATTAAAAAGCAGAGACATTACTTTGCCAACAAAGATCCATCTAGTCAAGGCTATGGTTTTTCCAGTAGTCATGTATGGATGTGAGAGTTGGACTATAAAGAAAGCTGAGCGCTGAAGAATTGATGTTTTTGAACTGTGGTGTTGGAGAAGATGCTTGAAAGTCCCTTGGACTGCAAGAAGATCCAACCAGTCCATCCTAAAGGAAATTAGTCCTGGGTGTTCACTGGAAGGACTGATGTTGAAGCTGAAACTCCAATACTTTGGCCACCTGAAGTGAAGAGCTGACTCATTTGAAAAGACGCTGATGCTGGGAGAGATTGAGGGCAGTAGGAGAAGGGGATGACAGAGGATGAGATGGTTGAATGGCATCACCAACTCAATGAACATGAGTCTGGGTAGACTCCGGGAGTTGGTGATGGACAGGGAGGCCTGACGTGCTGCAGTCCATGGGGTTGCAAAGAGTTGGACACAGCAGAGTGATTAAACTGAATTGAACAGTAATCGAAAGAAAGAGTAGCTATATTAGTTTCAGAAGGAGCACACTTCAGAGCAAGGAAAACTATCATGGATAGAGAGGGGTATCACATAATGATAAAGAGATCAGTTCTCCAAGAAGACACAGCTATCTTCTGGTATATGAATCTAACAACAGATCATTGAAACATGTGAGGCAAAAACTGATAGAATTATAAGGAGCAAAGGATTATCCACTACTATAGTTGGAGATATTATCACTCCCTAAGAGAAATGTGCAGATTCAGCAGGAGGAAAATCAGTAAGGACATAGTTGAACTCAATAGCACCATCAGTCAACTGGATATAATTGACATCTATAGACTACTTCATCCAAGAACAGCAGATTTTACATTCTTCTCTAGGTCACATGAAACATTAATCAAGATAGACCACATTCTGGGCCATAAAACGCAACTTAACAAGTTTAAAGGAGTATAAATCATGCAGTGTCTGCTCTCAGACCATAATAGAATTAAACTAGAAATTAATAACAGAAAGATAGTTGGAAAATCCCAAAGTATTTGGAGATTTAACAACACACTTCTAAATAGCACATGGGTCGAAAAGGAAATCTCATGAGGAATTTTAAAACATTTTGGACTAAATGAAAATGAAACCACAATTTATCAAAATTTGTGGGATGTAGCAAAGGTAGTATTTAGAGGAAAGTTTATAGCATTGAGTGTACGTTTTAGAAAAGAATAAAGATTCAAAATCAACAAGGTAATCTTCCAAATCTTTGCAACCCTATGGACTGTAGCCCATCAGGCTCCTGTGTCCATGGGATTCTCCAAAGGCAAGAATACTGAAGTGAGTTGCCATGCCCTCCTCCAGGGGGTCTTCCCAACCCAGGGATCAAACCTGTATCTCTTATGTCTTCTTTCTTGGCAGGCAAGTTCTTTATAATTAACGCTCCCTGGGAACTCCCACAAGTCATTATACACTTGTCCAAACCCATGGAATGTCCAACAGCAAGAGTGAACTATGGACTTTGGGTGATAATTTAGGGTCACTGATTGTAATAAATGTACCTCTCTGGTGGGGGCATAGATAGGTGTGTAGGGAAGGGGAGTATATGGGAAATCTCTGTGCTTCCTGCTCAATTTTGCCTTGAACATAAGCTGCTCTAAGAAATGAAGTTTATTCATTGATCAAAGAAGGAAGAGGGGTCGGGGAGAGGAGAAAAGGTGCAGGAGGAGAGAACAGGCAGTATTGTTCCCATCTCAGGGCACTAGCAGCAGCCACCCCAACTCCCTGGACTATGGGGGTCACCTCATTCATCCAACCAACGCTGAATGAGACTGAAGTGCTAGCCCCGGGACAGATCAATATGGATCAGCTCCAGTGCGCTGTAGCGGCTCTCAGTCCTGGCTGTACGCTCTAGTTGCCTGAAGAGCTTTGAAGCTACCCATGCCCAGGCCACACGTCTGAACAACTGGATCAGAATCTCTGGGGGTGGGATCTGAGCATCAGTAGTTAAAGTCCCTCAGGTGCAATGGGCTTCCCTGGTGGCTCAGATGGTAAAGCGTCTGTCTGCAATGCGGGAGACCTGGGTTCAATCCCTGGGTTGGGAAGATCCCCTGGAGAAGGAAATGGCAACCACTCCAGTACTCTTGCCTGGAAAATTCCATGGACGGAGGAGCCTAGTAGGCTACAGTCCATGGGGTTGCAAAGAGTCGGACATGACTGAGCAAGTTCACTTTCACTTTCAGGTGTAATGACATTAATGAACTTATTTACAGAACAGAGACAGGAAACAGACTTCGAAAACAAACACGGTCACCAAAGGGGAAACATGACGGGGGGGGCGAGGATAAATTAGGAGTTTGGGGTTAACATACACACGTTACTATATATAAAATGGGGCTTCGCAGGTGGTTAAGTGGTAAAGAATCCACCTGCCGATGCAAGAGATGCAGGAGACTTTGACCCCTGAGTCAGGACCTCTCCATTATTCTTGCCCGGAGAATCCCATGGACAGAAGAGCCTGGTGGGCTACAGTACATGGGGTTGCAAAGAGTCAGACATGACTGCATGACTGAGCACGCACTCGTGCATATATAAAATGGATAATCAACAAGGACCTACCGTATAGCACAGGAGCCTCTACCCAGGACTCTGTAATAATCTATATAGGAAAAGAATCTCAAAAAGGATATATGTATGTATATAACTGAATCATTTTGCTTTACACTTGAAATTAACACAACATTGTAAATCAACTGTATTCCAATATAAAGTAAAAACTAAATTAGAAAGAGAAAAAGAAAAGTAATAGGGACCCAGCTGGACACTCGTTTCCAGATTTGAGGAAGGGAAGTCAGAAACAGAGTTTCGTGATGTGCAGGGAATAAAGTGGGAGTCTGTTCCCCACCAACCAGCCTTCCCCAGGGGCAGGAGGGCAGGGCACAGCAGCAGAGGGGATCAGAATGCATAGTGGAAAAGTCAGCTGGAAGCCAGCTGGGCCTGGTGGCTGCAGGTTACCTGGCTGACAGCTCTTCCTGAAGCCCTGTCCTAACCTACAGGGGGCGCTGCTTTCTTCAAAGGAGGCACCTGGCCACCACAATAGCCAAGCTGGGGTGCAGAGGGCTAGGATTCAGCTGAGGCTCAGGGGTGGGGTGAAGTTAGGAAAGGCTGTGCAGTAGAGAGAGAGAGAGAGAGAGGGAGCATGGCCTTTGGGGGTCAGACAGCCCTGAACTGAATTCCCATTGTGTCTTCCTGGGAGAAACACTTAACCCTCTGAGCCTGACTTTTTTCCCTGGTGAAACAGGAATTCATAAGACATAAGCGGCCATCACTTTGCTGTTCATCAGACACATGAGAGGCACCTGAGATGTGAGGAGCTGTTATTTGGTCCCAGGAGAGAGTCTGAGGATGCTGGCATTGCCCTGAAAGCCAGGAACACTCCCAAGACCCCCAGCTGGAAAGACACCAGGGCCCCAGGCAGCAGCACGGGGGCGGAGGGTGACTTTCGGTTGAGGGTGGAGTGGGAGTTACATGCAGGGCAAGCAGTTCATTAAAGGAGGGGTGACAAGGATGAATGAAAGGTCAAGGGGAGAGAGGAGCTTTGGGCTCTAAACTGTTCAGAACCTTGGAGAAGCTCAGGGCTCTGGGAAATCAGTCCTAGCAGTGAGGCTTGGCTAGGAGTCCAGAGCAGAACTCCAGCTCAGGGCCCGCCGTGCTGAAGGCAGACCCGGCCCTGGGAGGGTAGCCCCCGGCTCCTGGCTCTGGACTAAGCTCCCCTCCGTCTCGGGCAGGGAAATATTCAGGTGACCTCTGCCGCCAGGCTTCACCCAGGTTCAGGGATGCTGTTAGCTGGCCTGACTCCCGCCAGCTTGGAGCCCTGACTCCCCGCTCCAGAGCAGCCTGGCTGGATGCAGGTCTGCTGGGATCCCTAGGGACTTCAGGGAAGGCCGCCGTGTCTGGCATCCAGGCAGGTGACTTGCAGGGGCACCCAGGTGGCTGGCAAGAGCGTGTTGGGTTTTGTTTTGTTTTGGGATCCCGTGTGGGAAGACAAGAAAAGGCAGCCTTTGTTTGGGAGGCGAGCTCTCCCTGGGCGGTGGCTGTCTGAGCTTTGGGAGCCTCTGGGGGGGCTGTCTGCAGCCGACCCAGCAGGCCTGGGGGAGGGGCTCCCTCCGATGCCATGGCCACGGCATGTGGCTCTGTTGTCCTGGAATCTGAGAGCAGCAGGGCTGGAGGGGATCTCTGAGATCAGCTGGGCCAACAATTCCCTCCACCCTTGGAAAACCTGAGGCCCCCACCACGCTGTCCTCTAAGGGCAAAGCAGCAGGAGGAGTTACGTAAACATGTAGCCTCGGGTCTGCTCTCCACTGCTGTCAACACTGGAGGATGCCCACGCAGCCCCAGAATGCAGAGGTCGGGTCTGTGACTCACCTGAAGCCCAGGGAAGGAAATAGTGGCTGTCTGATTTCCAGGCAGAGCTCCTCAGAGAGGCTTTGTGGATGAATAGGGGGGCTCTTTGGCAGGACTGCGCTAGGTGGCCAAGGAGGGGAGGGGCTGGGCTGTGGGCTTTGAAGGAGGAAGACGGAGGGGCCCCAGAACCTGGACTTCTGGAGGATGGCGTATTCCCCCACATCCCGGAGACCCGGCTCCAGGAAGCTGCTGGTCTTTGTGGCCCTGCTACGGGGCTGCACTGTTTTTGGCATGCAGACCTGGGTCTAGAGATGTGGGTCTGTCTTTGAATTGCCCTCATCTTTCTAAACCAGGGCCCCCAGCAAAGAACACCCCAGCTGGGTAGCGGGACCATGTCCCTCTGGATCCAGATGGCAACATGCTGCAGTTTTTGCACAACCAGAGGCAGGGGAAGACACCCTGAATCATGGCAGATAATCTGGTCTCTGCAACCTTAGCAAATGGGGCCCCTAAAGGATTTAATTTTCTTTAGAAAGACCAAGAGTTGTCATCATGAAGTGCTAAGAAACACAGTGTTCCTTTCACCCAGGGGCCTCGGGGGATTTGCACCTGTCAGAGAGATTTTACCAGGTTCGTCACCGGGTCCAGGTCAGGGGGTTTCTCGGGGCAGCTCTTAGCTCACACTTAGCTTAGGTTCCCTTCAGGGATCTCCCTTGTTTCCTGGCACAGCCTTGCCCATTCCACTCCCACCTTCTCCGGGGGTCTTTTTCACATCTCTGGGTGGGCTCAGTCCTCACTCCACTGCCTCTAGGCAGGTGGTTCTCAGACCAGAGGGCACTGATGCTTCTGTCTCCCTTCACGCACTCTTGCCCCATCCAGCCCATCTCCACTCAGCAGCAGATGAAGCCTGATGGAATATCTGTTTGATCGGGTCACTTCCTGGCTTCAACAGTGCCTTCAGGCTCAGAGCCCAAACCATACACACGACCCCAGAACCCCATGTTCTCTGCCCCACCCACCTTCCTGGCCTCACTTTCTGACCCCGCACACCCTCGTTTAGAAGCAAAGGGCTTCTCCTTGGTGCTCACATACACTCAACTCCTTTCTACCTCAGAGTTGTCCATATGTTCTCCCTCTGCCTGGAGTGTTCCTTCCTGGAATCTGGCTGACTCCAGAGCATCCTGCAAGGCTTGCTTCTGGGATGTACTGACTATTTTCCAAAGAAGGCTGTGTCTATATATTGTATACATACATATATACCTTAATATAATAAATATATATGTGTGTGTGTGTGTATATATATATATATATATATATATATATATATATATATATATAAAATAGGCTTTCCTGATGGCTCAGCTGGTAAAGAATCTACCTTCTATGCAGGAGACACAGGTTCAATCCCTTGGTTGGGAAGATTTCCTGGAGGAGGAAAGTGGCAACCCACTCCAGTATTCTTGCCTGAAAAGTCCCATGGACAGGGAGCCAGGCAGGCTACTGATCAAAGGTCACAAAGCGTTGGACTGAAAAGTAGGCATGAGCATGATATATGTATTATATGTGTCCCATCCCTCAGGGTCTTACCAGATGCCACTGATGCTCCTTTTCCACGGGGTCAGAGTCTCTGTCTCCAACACTTGGACCTGGCTCCATCTTTATAACTGCTTCAACCAGTAGAAAATGTCCAAGTGACATTGTATGGTTTCTGAAGTCCTTTCAGAGCTATGCGGTTTCCTCCTGGCTCTTTCTCTCTTGGGCTGCTTGTTCTTAGAACTCAGGTATCATGCTGTGAGGAAGCCCAGGCCTCAGAGAAAGACCGCAGGAGTGTCCTAACCCACAAGACAGGCTCACTTAGGAGTGAGTGAGCTTTCAGGTGGCTCCAGCACCCAGGCTTCAAGGCCTCCAGCTGAGTCCCCAGGCATCAGAGAGATAGGCCACCCCCACTGGGTCCTTTCTTTCTACCTTTCTGATCCACAGAAACCATGAGAGATAGTAAAAGATCACTGCTGTTTAAGCCACTGCATTTGAGGGAATTGGTTATGTAGCAACAGATGCATTGACCAGCTCTCTGGTCCTGCCCTCCCCGTCACATGCACACAGCACCACTGTCATGATGTCTATTTGCATGTTTTTGTGAGTGATGTTTCATTTTCCCCCCGGAACGTAAGCTCCATGAGGCCAGAAGCCCGTCTGCTTTGTCCCCGCAGTGAGCACAGTGCTTGGCTCTGTGTTCACAACATGAGGCTTGAATGAAGCTGGTGAGAGGCAGGGACCTGCTCCAGCAGTCTCAGGGCAGAATTCCGATGCTTCCAGGAATCTCCTGGGCACCGGCAGGTGACGGTGAGTGAGGAGGTGCACCAGGATGGCTGGGGACCGGTGGGTGGCAGCAGACGGCAGACCCTGATGGCCACTGGAGCTGATAGACTTCAGACTCTGGTCCACTTGGCAGCTCCCCCTCCTAGCTGAGGATCCTTTGGTCTCTTCCCAGGCCATTGCACACAACTTGCTGATTCCTTGCAGGGGCCTTTGTACCCCTCACCCCTGAGTGCTCTGTCCCTCTGCACGCTCCCACAGCCCATGGCTGTTACAGCCTGGCCCATCCCACATGTGTCTTCTCCAGGAAGCCTTCCACCATGGAGCCCCTTATATTTTGGATCACCCTTGTCACTTGTCACAGGATGGTTCGTGCACCCAGTGGCCCCTGGTCAACACTAGGGGGAGGCCGTGTAAAGTCCTCAGACCATTGTGGGGTATACAACAGAACAAGGAAATAGCCTCCCTCAGCATCTTCCCTTGAGACCTTTTCCCAGTCTCCTCTCCTCAGTTGGACCTTGCATCCACTCATCACCATGGCAACCTGCATCTCAGGACAAGGAACAGCGGCATCGAAGGAGGCCTGGGAGTCACAGGCCTTTGCCTCCATCTGTCCTCAGAGGTTTTTGCCCTGTCTCTTACCTCCAAGGTCTTCCAAATGGTTGGATGCCTGCTTGACATCTTGTTTAGGACCAGGGAGAGCACGGTGACCCCTTCTCCTGCATAGTCCCCGTTTCCTTTCTTCTATTTTCCTAGCTTGCTGAAGGCCACAGGAAAAACAAACTGAGATTTACTTTTTGTGATCGTTGCGACAGCTTTTGTGTCCTTTGGACGTTCGAGGAGGAATCATGGTCCCCACCCCACCCTGCTGCCACCCCTGCCCATCAGGAAGCCAGCTAATCCTTCTATTCTGTTCTTTCAAGGCGGTGGTGATACAGACTTGACTGAATCACCAGCCTGGGAGAGAGGGAGACAGTGTTCTGAGAGCCCTGGGGGCTTTGTCCATGAAAGAAAAAACACAGGAGGGTGTTTGTTGGGGGACTGTGTCACGGACTGATCTGGGTAGACTAGCCGAAGCAGTGTAAAACTCAGCCTCTCTTAAATGGGGAGCCCAGCACCCTCTACCCGACTTTGGTTCTGTAGGACCCTTTTGCTCTTCCCTCCACAAATGGTGACATGTGCTTGGCTCGCGAGTCGTTCTCTTCAGTTACTTGAGTCCTCCCATCTCCTGGGCCCTGCATTGCTCTTGCACACCCATGTGCTGCTGAATTCACTCCGCCCAGAGGTCCCTGGGAGCCAGCTGGCAGCGGTGACTCAGGGTGGCACTGCCTATATCTCCAGAGCATCTTCTTAGACAGGGATGGCCCTGCCTTTCCCAGGTAGCTTTCTGCACCACCCCCGCCTCAGCTTCTAACACCTGTCTCTGGGTCGCTTCCCAGCCTTTTCAGTGGGGCTCCCGGCAGCTGCAGCTCGCCTGAGCTTGCAGCGCAGCGGGAGTAAGGGCGTGGGGGCGGGGCACCAGAGGACCATGGGCTCCCTGGCCTGTGTCCCTCTCCAGGGAACCTCAGAACGAGGGCACAGAGGGACTTAGGCACAGAGAGGTGTCTTTCTAATGAGACAGTCACAGCATCTGCATCATCCAGCGTCCCTCCCGCGGCCCCACTAGAAGGTGGCAGTGGTTGGCTGAGCTCAGGGGGGGAAACTGAAAGAACTAGGGTGGCACTGAGCCAGGAGTGTGCATCCGTAGGTTGGTCAGTCACCTACGATGCGGCAAAGAGCTCTGACTCGTCGGGGTGGTGTTAGCTAAACCAGTCAGATTTAGACTAGATTAGAGAAAGCAGAAGGACTGGGCAGCTGGGAGCAAGAGGAGACCAGAGATGCCACCAGAGAGATCCCAGGGCCGAAGCTGCTGATATTCACATGCCACCGGGGCAGCTCTGGACCCTGAGTCCTAGTGGGTCACAACTACGCTTCCCTCCATCACTGCCTCTGCCCTGCACCACGGCTCCTACCTTGGCCCCTGTCTGACCAAATATACCTGCGTTCAGGGTTTTTATCTGTAAGTTTTATGCTTTTGCATTGAGAGTTGACTTTTGTATATGACATGAGATTTAGGTAGAGGTTTGATTTTTTGGCTTATGGATTTTCTGTGTTGCATCACAAATTATCACAACTTTAGAGGCTTAAAACAGAACACATTTATTATCTCACAGTTTCTGTGGCTCAGGAGTCTAAGCACAGCTTAGCTGGGTCATCTTAGGGTCTAGTTGGGCTGTGTTCTCATCTGAAGGCTTGACTGGAAAGAATATGCTTCCAAGCCCAACCAAATTGTTGGGGGAATAATTTCTTTGTAGCTGTAGGACTAAGGGCCTTGGCTTCTTGCTGGTGACTTTCAGCTCCTAAAGGGCACCTGGTTCCTAGAAGTCTCTCTCCTGCAAGTCTTGTGGGCTTTCCAAACACAGCTGCCTACTCCATCAAGTCATCAGGGACAGTCTCTGGAGCAAGCAGCCAGCAAGATGGAGCCTCATACAACATGATGTAGCCATGGGAATGACATCCCATCACTCTGACATATTGCATTGGTTAGAAGCAAGTCACAGGTCCCACCTGCACTCAAGAGGATGGGTTTACACAAAGGTGTGGACACAAGAAGGCAGGAGTCATGAGGGGCCACCTAAGAGTTCATCTGACACAGTCATATCATTTAATGAGAAGATGATCCTTTCTTCATTGAATTCTGTTTGCACTTTTGCACTTTTCAAAAATCAGTTGATCATATTTGTGAGAGTCTATTTCTGGACATTCTTCTATTCCATTGATCAATGCATCTGTCCTTTGGCCAGAAACATAACATCCTGAGACTGTAGATTTCTACTAAATCTGGAAATCAGGTAGTGAGATTCTTCTAACTTTGTTGTTTTTCAAGATTGTTTTTGGATATTCTAGGTTCTTTTGCTTTTCAACATAAGTTTTAAACTCAGTTTGCAAATTTTTACCAAAAAAACCCTGCTGGAAGTTTGATTGGAGCTGCTCTGAAGTGATTTATTTATAGAAGTGATAAATCTATAAAAGTGATTTTAAAATGTGACAAGAGTTGAAAACTGATTTGAGTTTACACTGAGAAAACTCCAGATTTCTAGGTTTTCTTGAAAAACAAAAATAGGAAGATGGGACCACACCAGGCCTGTATCATCTGCTGCACGGCAACGATCGCCGCTCTTTTGTCCCATGCTCTGCTCCTCCAGCAGTGCTGCTGGGCCTCCTGGCCCCCTCGGCCCTGGGGTCTGTGGTTCCTGCGTTAGGTTCTGGCTTTGGGGAAAGGTGCGCTCTTCGGTATTCTTCAACTGGTTACTATCCTGCAGTCGTTCAGAACTCAGCTCTAAATGCAGGGTTCCTGAGTGACTTTTCTGGACCTGAACAGGGGGAGGACTCCAGGCTGGTGATCCGGGAGCTCCCTGCGCTTTCTCTGAGTCCTGGGTCCAGGGGTGAAGTGTTGTTGGTGTGATTCACGCGGTTCAAGGTCTCTCTCGCTCACAGAGCTCCCTGAGGGCAGGGACCATGTCTTCTGGTCACTGCTGCATCTTCAGTGCCCGCCATGGTGTCTGCACAGGGGAGAGCTCAGTGGACGTCCAATTCAAGGACAGATGAGCCCTTCTCCTGGGCCGTAGCTGATTAAACTTTAAGCTGCTCCTCATGTCCCTGCTTCCCCTGCACCCCCACCCTCTTGGTCTCACTTGATGACGTTGTGCCTCTGAAAATGGCCCACCAGGATCCTCGTGTCTCCGGCCTGCAAACTGTTAACTTCTAACAAGACAAGCTGGACTCCCAGCCTGCGGCCTCCCTGCCTGACCTAAAGGTTTTAGCTGCTTTTCTTTTCGTTTCCTGTTTTAATTAATTTTTAAATCAAGGCATTATTTACGTACATTAAAATGTAAAAATCCCAATTGTTTAGTCAGTGTTTTGACAGTAGTATACACCCATGTACCCACCGCTCAAAACACGATATAAAACAGCTCCAGGGGACTTCCCTGGTGGTCCAGTGGCTTAGACTCCGAGCTTCCAACACAGGAGGCCCAGGTTCCTTCCCTGGCCAGGTCCTGCATGCCACAACTAAGATCCGATGCAGCCAAATAAATAAATATTAATATTTTTAAAAAAGAGAGAGTTCCATTGCCCAGAGAGTTCCTTCAGGGCTTTCCTTCACCACCTCCTTCTGATTGCCACTCCCATAGAGCAGTTTTGCCTGTTCTAGAACTTTCCATACATAATTCATGCAGCGTGTACGCTCCATCCGGCTTTTCTCATTCCGTGTATCGACTATGGGATTCACACATCCTGTTGCGTCATCGGTGCAGCCAGAATGGTATTGTCTGAATCTCTGCTGAGTAACATTCCATAGTCTGTATGTTCCACAATTGGCTTGTCAAGTCACTTCTTGGACACTTGAGCTGCTTCCTGTTTGGGCGATTAGCAATAAGGCTGTTATAGATGTTCTTGTACAAGTCTTTTTGTGGACATACGTGTTCATTCTCTTCAGTAAATACCTAGGAGCGGAATTGCTGGGCCATAGGGTAGATATCCATCTAACGTTTAAGAAACTTCGGCTTGCTTTCTAAGGAAGTCTCGGTTTATTTTTCCTGCTCTTGGCCTCCTGTTCTCTGGATGAGAAACAGAGATTCCAAGAATTGGCAAAGATCAGAGCTGGCTGAGTTTTCGGAGGTCAGCCCCCACCCCTCACCCTGAAGTGGGGGAGGGGTGAAGTTTGTCCAGGGAAGCCTGGTGAGACCCGGAAGAGCCAGGACTGGACTGGTGCTCTGGTGCTAAGTCACTTCAGTCGTGTCTGACTCTGCGAAGCTATGGACTGTAGCCCTCCAGGCTCCTCTGTCCATGGGATTCTCTAGGCAAGAATACTAGAGTGGGTTGCCATGCCCTCCTCCAGGGGATCTTCTGGACCCAGGGGTCAAACCCAGGTCTCCTTAATCTCCTGCATTGGTATGTGGGTTCTTTACCACTAGCGCCACCTGGGACTGGTGGCTCCTGAAAAATTTGCTCCTATGTTCAGCCAGGTTGAGCGCATCTGTTCTTGCAACCAGGTTTCTTGAGAGAAATATATAAAGAGAATTGCAAGCTCAAGCCCCGGCCTACTACTCACATAGCACTAACCCTGAAGGAGTGATGGGAGATGCTAGCCAGGTAAGAGACCCAAGCCACGGCTCCAGTAGGACAGAAGGCATGCTGCCTTGTGCGCGGTTGCGTGCTCCCGGCAGCGCATGTAGGACCTGCGGAATACGCAGGACTAGCTGCCAAACGCTGATGTGCTGAGGGACGGGGGCCTTCCTGGGAGACCTCCTGGAAGAGCGGGCATGGAGCTGATGCCTGGAGAACTATCCCTCCCAAATCTTGCAGCAATCTCACTGCCGTGGGTCTGTCTCACAGAGGGCCAGTCCAGTAGCAGGGTAGGGGCTCACTTGTTTTACATCTGGGGACATTGATACTCCAAGAGGGAAAGGGACAAGCCCGAGGAAGTTCACAGAAGAGCTGGAACCAGAACTGGGGCGGGGGGCGGGGGGGGGTTCCTTGACCTGAGAGGAGATGGGCTTGGGGGTGGCAGGGGACTTCCGCCCTCACAGTCACCCAGAGAGCAGCCTGCATGGACCTGGAAGTGTGAATTTCCGCTCTGGACAGCTGGTTGCAATTACCAAGTGCAGGACGACAGGCAGGCGAGGGGCGCCCTGACTTCAGAGAAGGGTGAAGGAAGGCAGGGTGCTGAAAAAATGCCCTGGAATGCAAGCCAGCTGGACGGCTCTTCCTTGAATGATCCAACTTTTAAAAAAATGAAACTTTGGGACTGTTCTCTGGTCCACACAATTGGGCATGTGATTCTGAAGACCTCATACAATTTTTAAAGACAAGGAAAAAAGTACTCTTTTTCTTGGAAAGCAATGGACAAGTGTTTTTCTGTAGATTCGCTTGCCAGAGGGGACTCCTGGGTACTCCTGGGCATGGTTGGCTGGAAAAGCCCTGGGGTCCATGGGGTCCCAACCAGCTCCAGGGCACGAGAGTGCACAGGAATCCTGGAAGCTGCCTTTCTGCTTTCTCTCCCCTTCTTTTTAAGGGTTCTGGTCCACCCTGTACAGAAGGAAGAGGGTGGCGCCTTCTTAAAGCCCACTGGAAGTCAAGGTTGTGGCTACCTTGGTGGGGTGGGGAGGGCGCTGGGGGTTCCCGAGAGCTCACATGTTCTGTTTTTCGTCTAGATGCTGGTGGCATGGTGTGATGGGTTTGGGAATACTCAGCAAACTGCCTGTTTATGACTTGTGTGCTCTTCTATATGTCAACCACACTTCAAACAGTTAAAAAAAGAAAACAAAACAAAAAAAAAAGGCCTGAGTTAAATCAATAAATGTTAGCTTCATTTAAAAGAAATAATAAAGTTTTGATATGAAAAAAATCAGATTTAAAATATTTTATTAACAATAGCTTAACCAAAATCACTTGGTTTGCATATTTTGCAATGAAACTGCTTTATGAATTAGAGTGATCTCTTTCTTGAGCTTCTTATTCTCTCATGAATTATATTGAACTTAGCAAAACATGCTGCTTGGCACATAATAAAAACCCAATAATTTAATAAACAAATGAATTTGGTTAAAACAAAAAAGTTTAAAAAAAGGACAAAGGAATTAAGTCTGTTTGATTAATATAAGGCAGACAGCAGGCATCATTTTGCAAAATGGGGATAACCAAAACTGAGGTGTGCAGGAGTTAGGGAGGTTATACACTGTCGTGATTAGGAACCAATCTCTGCCCCTAGAAAAGTCAACTTGCCCTTTTCCCAGAGAAAAGCCAAAGTGCCTTTCTTATACCAGGGAAGGCCTTGCAAGTCTGCGGTCACAGGCAACTGGACAGAACACCCCTCGGTCCCGGCTCTTCAGGGAAGCGACAAACGGAGGGCCCGAGGTGTTGCTGCCCAGCCGTCTTGGGGAAGATCTAGGCGTGACCATTTGGTGAAAGGCCACCACATGCTGCTAACAGGTGGGGCTCCCAGGAGACACCCTGGGAGCCCAGCGGGGATTCCTTGGGTGGAGCCCATCCCGTCACCCCCTCTTCCCACCGCAGGAGCAGAGCTGGGTTAGCCAGAAACTTAGGCCGCCTTTCCGTTCCAAGAGCTCTTGGAGCAACGGCTGTCTGCAAGGCACGGGAACAGGCTTGGGAAAGGCTTTTCTGAAGCGTGGACCGTGTACCCCAGCTGGCCCCCAATTCAGAGAAATCAGAAGGCAGAACACATCCCTTAGGAGGAAGCAAGCCCTCTTCCCTGACGTCTCCAGCCTCCCCTATGGCCTTCCTTTCCAGCTGCTGTTCCTCTGCCCCGAGCGTGCTCCCATCCACAGCCCCACCCCCTCCACCAGGCTGACCCCCATCCACTGCACTCACACTTCTGTCTCTGGCCTCCTCGCCCAGGTAGGAGGTCAGCCCCCTACCATTGCCCATCCCAGCAGAAGAGTCGTACTCAGAAGGGACTAGAGGCTGACATCAGTGCATGGATGCATGGACGCCCCGCTGTGGCTTCCGGAGTCATTCACTGGACAGTCATTCACAGGAGTATGGACACAAGCGTTCAAGTCTTGGCCCTGCAGGTCTCGCCTCAGAACAGCCCTGCCTCCGTTTTCACGTCTGTAGGGCAGGGGAATCATTCTTGCCTGCCCCCCTGGGCAGCTGTAGAGACCCTCCCAAGTAGGAAGAGGGTGAATAGCTGTGGGTGGGACTGTGAAGGACACCTGGAAAGACCAGACAAATGGGGTCTGGGTTCAGTCTGGATGGGGCCGTGGGGAAGGGAGAGGGTTGAGGCTCATGTCGTCAAGTCACGTCCTGCTGGGAGGGCTCTCAACCCCAGGCCTCAGACTTTCCTGGGAGTCGCCTTGACAGTGATGGCGGACACGGAGGCCCCAAAGGTGGGTGAAGCTGGGACAGTAATTCTGACAGTAATTCTCAGGTGGCAGCGGCAGACGGCTTCAAGCTGGGTGCTGGGACCTCTGAGGCAGGAAGCCCTGATGCCACCAGCACTGTGGTGGGCGAGGGCCTCTTCCCACCAGTGGACTTGTGCCATCAGCCAGTCACCTTCCACTGTCCCCACGCAGCACAACCTCCCTCTTCAGGCGACGCTCAGGCTGATCCCCAAGGCTCATGTTCAGGCTCTGGGCCAAGAAAGCTGCAGGTGTCAGACGATTAGAAACACTCTGAGGGAAGACACCACCTCTCCCAGCCGGGCAGCAGATGAGATCTGGACGAGGGCGTGCTTCACCTAACGGCTGGGGGCTGCCGGAGCCCAAACCTGCTGGCCTCTGTCTGTTGAAATAGGTCTTCATGTGGCGGACTCTTCCTGTCTTCAAGGCATGCACTGACCCGCTGGGCTCCCGGGCCCTGTCAGCACGCTTGGAGCAGTGACAGGGGGTCTACAGGGTGGGTAACGGGTGGCAGGAAGGCCCTTGCTTGGTGGGAAAGAGGCCGAAGTGCTAGGCGGTCACCAGGAGCTCCACTCCCTCTGTCCTTGTTCAAAACTGTCCCCAGGTAGAAGTAGAGCTGAGAAGTGGCTGGCTGGTGGTGGGAGAATGACCAAGCCAGCTCCGGCCACTGGTCACAGGAGGGAGGGCCCCGTCCTCCCGCCCCTGCTCTCCTCCTCTGAGTCTCTGCGGGGCCGAGAGTTTGTAAAATACCACACGTTGGATGAGATATGGAGGACGAGTCCTTACTGCAGCCACATGCGGGACGGAAGCTGGGTGTCAGGAAGGGGAAGGACTGTCAGGGGCCAGGCCCTCATCTTGGGATTTCATCCCGGTGGGACCAACTCTCCAGGGGATGTCGGTTCTCAGTCAGGGGCTCGCCGGGATCCCTGGGCTTCCGTTCACCCATCTCCCCAGTCTGGGGGGAGGCCTGGGCGCCAGCATATTTACGGCCCTTCCTCCAGGTGGCTCTGATGCCCACCAGGAGAGGGTGGCACCTTCACTCTCACTCAGAGATGAGGGGGCTGGCCTCATCTGAGAGAGGGAGCAACTTCCTCTAGATCACACAGCAAGAAGGGCCAGAGCAGGGCCCACACCTCCACTGCCGGGGCTGGGGGAGCACGGGGCGCTTTGGAAAGGGCCCTTCTGGCCTTCTCCCCTCCCCCAGCACTGTCCCAGGCACGCAGCGGCTGCTCAGGACAGCTGGGGGACGGGGGAGAGGGGCTGGCAAGCAGAGCACAGAGGATTGGGTGCTGGGGCTCCAGCCCTCCCTCCACTCCTTACTATTGGGCCTCAGGTTCCTTAGCCTTAAAATGGGAGTAAGCACCAGGGCCCTGACCACCTCAGTGGGAAGGGGCTGCAAGGGGGTGGGGGTGGGAACTGCTGTTGCTGTCGAGGGACCCGACCCTCTGGTCCAGGAGGTCGTGTGAGCCAGTGTCCGCAGCTCCTCCGGGCCAGCTGCAGGAGGCCCTCTTGTTCCTACAGCCTGTTTTGGTGGCTGAAACCCTAGACTGATCCTGGAGCCAGACAGGCGGGCAGACAAGCGCATTCTTTTCAGGGGAGGCCCCCTCCTCCTCTCTCTGGGAGCCGCGAGGGGAGAGGGCAGGGCCTGCCCAGGCCTGACCCCAGACTGGGTTTCAGGCTGTGAGGCCAAGTCAGGCTCCTTGGGGACCTGTGGAGGGAGTGGGAAGGAAAGCCCCAAAGGCCACCGTCTGTGGCGCGGAGTCTTGTGGGAGGAGGTGGCAGGGGGCGGATTCCAGAAGCCCCGGGGCTTGGGCGCTGCAGCTCCAGGGCTTACTCTGCACGCTGATGACCAGTTTCTGGGCAAACCCCTGCCTGCCCAGGCTCTGCTTCCCCGATGACTGTCACCAGCCCTGGAACCACATATGACACGAGACTGGAACCCGAGCTGTAAAAGACGCTGCTTTCAGTTTCAAAAACCCTCAAAGGTCATTCTACTGCTCTGCGTCCCCGTAAAGGAAAGAAGGGTATGACGCACACAGAGGCGTCCTCCAGACGGCGCTTCTACAGAGCTGGTCAACTTAAAAAAAAAACAAACAAAAAACAATGTGCTCCCAGCACCTCCCACAGGAACCGGGCTGGACACAGGCCCCACTCCTCAGGAACGTGGGAGGCGGCTTCCTTCCACAGCCTCCCTCTGGCCAGCGGGCTGACCACCTCGACCCAGGTCACAAGCCCTCCATTCTGCTCACTGGATGGAGGGAGTCGGTTCATCTCGGGTGCCATTCTGGCAGCCAGGTCACCTTGGTGGAGTCTGCCTCTTGGGGAGGTGAAATGGCCTGCAGGAATTCAAGTCCTGCATCCTGGACACACACACACACACACGAGCCTCCAAGATGGAGACTTCAAAGGAGCGGTGGGAGGAGCGGATGAGCCAAGACCCAGCCTGGAGGGGCCGTGTCAGCCAGGGGATCAGCGTTCCCTCACTCTGTGGCCAAGCAGTGGCTCTGCTGGCGTCCCCCTGGTTCCCTCCCTGCCATGACCCCGACTGGATTTCAAGGGCACAGAGCGTGTCAGAAGAGTGACGTCCTGCCTGGGGGACAGCAGGACCTCTCTGCGGCCTTGAGGAGGGTCTGGACCACACTCAGGGTGAGTTGGCAGGAACAGAGGAGAACATTCAGCATCCGGAAGACAAGGTCTCCGCCTCCAGGATGACCTACAGGGTGTGAACAGTTTCGTTAAGTGTCTGCTGGGCTGCAGGGCAGAGCTGGTCATGACCATCACCGAGCGCGTTCTGCCAGGCAGTGCTCTAGGCCCGTTTCTTCCTCATGACAGCCCTGGATTAGCAAGGCTGACCCCATCACGGCTGTCTTACCAGTGAGGACGTGGCAGAATATGGCAGGTCTAACTCCCAAGAAGCTGGCCTGGCCTCTGTCCAGCTAGGGAACAGAGCAAGGAAATCCACATGAAGGCATTTGTAAGACACAACCTCAAGAGCCCGGCTGTGCTGGGGAGGGACTGGCCTGTGTGAAGGTGGGGGTGGAGTCTCCTGAGGCTCCTTAAAAACTGACTAGGGGGACACTCCTGCAGCACGGATGTACTGGTCTCTGTGTGTGTGGTCAGTCGCTCAGTTGTGTCTGACCCTTTGTGACCCCCATAGAATTTTCCAGGCAAGAATACTGGAGTGGCTGGCTGGCCATTTCCTACTCCAGGGTATCTTCCCAACCCGGGATCAAACCCGGGTCTCCTGCTTGGCAGGCAGATTCTTTACCCCTGAGCCACCTGGGGAGCACTGGTCTTTGGGATCTCCCTAAAGATATGATGAGCCTCCCTTGTTTAATCTGCCAAGTGTAAGGACAGTGATATGTACTTCACTTAAGAGTCTTTGATTTCAAGGAATGTAAACCCAACATAAAGAAAAAGTGAAGTGTGTCGGGGTAACAGGCATCTGGGGAAGAGCGTGAGTGCCATCGGGTTTCCGTGACAACAGGAATCACACTGTCAAGCTTCCGCTTCTCTCCACGCCCCCTCCCACCCAGGGCAGAACACAGCCTCCGTCAGATCTGAGCATGACCCGTCGTGGCCCCCACCACCAAAGGGGCAACCACAAGATGTACTCTGACTGGCCTAGATCGGCCCCCTTGTGGGCAGCAAGTCAGAGCACACTGCTTGGCTCAGCCGGGGGCAGGTGCCCATTCCTGGACCTGGTGGTGTTAGAGACTCAACAAGAAGGAAAAATGGAGAGTAGTGGGTTCCAGGGAGCAACTGCTGAGCACCTGATACTTGAAGGCCTTTCTGGCTGCTAGATGCCGCTGTCAAGAAGGCACCACCCTCCAGTTCAATTGAGCAGACTTTATTGAGCACCTATTAAGTGCAAGGCACTGTGCTAGGTGCTGTGGGAAATACAGAGAGTGAACACAGAAAGCCCTGCCCACGAGGAGCTCACAGTCTAGAAAAAGAGGTAAGACAGAGTACACAATCAGCCGCAGTGACACCAACCAGAGTGGCAAGTGCCGAAAGCAAGACACAAGTGCTGTGTGGGGTCAGAGAACACCATGAGGCTGCTTCTGGTCAGAAGCTTTAGGCAAGGTAGAGAGGACACAGGGCTGGGCCTCTGAGGGGGAAGCCATCTGGGAGAAAGGGCATTTCTAGCAGAGAAGAGAGTCACTCGGAGTGGGAGCCCACAGGTAACTGAGGAAATTGTGTGCCTGCAGTGAGTGGGCAGATGGACTACACAGAGTGGGCCATCACGTACGGCTGGGAGGTAGACAGCCAAGGATACTAAGCTCAGGAAGGTCTAAACTGGATACTCTGGTCGAGAGCGCCACTGGGCACTGAACAAGAAGAGGGGTGTGCAGAAGCGTATCTTCAGAAGATAAATCTAGCAGCTGTGCAGTCTCGGAAGGGTAGTTAGAGGGGGAAAGCTGAGAGGTGGGCTGACAGGTCAGAGGCTGACACCCAGGGAGGCCATGAGCACAAGATGCGGGGCGGGGGGCAATGGCCAAAATGGGACAGTGGTGGGTGAGGGGACCTTGTGGCAGGGTGGGTGGGAAAAGACAAAAGATGCAGGCAGAGGGTCTCGGGAGGTCTCAGGGCTTCTAGGTAGAGCTAAATATGCACTCATAAGGGGCAGGGCTGGAGCTGGGAGTCACTCCAGCAAAGAGGGGGCGGTTCGAGTCAAGGAAGTGTGCTGATCTCTAAGGGCAAGCGCTTCTCAAAATGTGGTCCATGGACCACCTGTGGGAACCATCCAGGGAGTCTGCTGGAATGGCAGATTTCCAGGCTTGACGCCAGAGCTACTAAATAAACCTCTCTGGGGGCAGTGCCCAGTCATCTGCATTTTTATTAAGAACTGCCCTCCCCATCATGCATCCCACAGCTGGTCCGAAGTTTGGAAACCACCTGTTGAGCTGGTCTTTCTGTTGAACTGGCCTTTAGGTAAAAGAAGGAAAAGGAATGAGGACTGTTTAGGAATGAGGGAAATCTCAGAAAATAGGGAAAGTAAGGGTCAACGATGTCATGCTATAGTTACTGAATGTGGACATGGAGATTCAGGATTGGGGAAAGGTTTCCAAATTTGGAAACTGAGTGGTCTCCAATGGCTTCCCTCGATTAATCCCACGTGATGGGTGGAGGCCAAGTTTGCAGACACAGAAGTGAAAAGTGGGAAGGGGAAGAAAAGTAGGAATGAACAGAGATCCTTAGGGAAATCAGGTTGTTTTAATCTCAGGATCTGAAATATGTGGGGAATAATGAGAGAGGTAGATAACAAAGAAATGGAGTGAGTCAGAGTAACTAACCAAACAAACTACAGTTGGGAGATGAAAGGAGGTGGGCTGAGGGAGGCAGGATGGAAGGGAGGACAGGTGGGGACGTAGAAGGGTTGCTGGGGAGGTAGAGGTGGGGAGAGATTCCTTAAGGAAGGCCACGTCTCAGAGATGTGTGGGAGGCAGGCTGGGCCTGAGGTGGGAGTGGTGCCAAGGCCCAACTCCAGGGGGCCCGGTGCCATTTGCCACGGTGGGGGGAAGGGCATGAGACTCCATGGGGGTGGGGGTTCAGAGCATCAAGGTTTCTATGTGCGGATCATATTCCACAAGTGCCACAATAAGCCTAAGTAATAAAGCAAGATTATCCTTCCTCTCACTGATACCAAAAGCTACAACAGGTCAACGGAGTCCCTGGTGACAGTCACGCCCTGCCAGAATAATGCTGACCCTTCATCCAGGATGGCTGAGAGGACTTCTTACTATTTTTCTAGCCGCCAGCCTATAGGGTCTCAAACAGTGGCTACTTGACAGAAAGACTAAACCAGTCTTTCTTCTCCCAGGTGGCAGTCTGGAGCATGGGGAAGAATGCAGGCCCAGGGATCATTCGGCATCACTGCCTACTTATTCTTTAACCCCGGACAACTTCTCCGAGTCTACTGAAAGAGGGTGGCGTCCTCTGCCCTGCCACCTGCTTCACAGGAACGCCGTGGAACACAGGATGCAGAACCACCTGCAGGAGTCACAGGAAACGCTGCTGCAGACACTCCCCAAGGTGGCTCAGAAAACCTACCAGGGGAGGTACACCGGGAGTATCAACACTGAGCCGAGTATTAGAGGAGTCTGAGAACAAGTAATGAGTTCTTAACATAACGGTTTGAGAACTGAGCTTTAAAATATTAGATTTAACTCCACGATAGGTTTCAGTTGTGAATTCTGTTTCATGTTATAATTCACCAAGGCAAGTGATGCCTTTCTGAAACTCCTCCTACTTATCTTCTGCACTCTTCCTTCCTGCACCCAAGAAAGAGCAAAGGGGCTGGTAGAGCTCTCAGAGACAATACTGAGATCACAGAGGCTTATGTAATTCAAAGGTCAGGTCACTTCTAGAGCCTAGAAAACTCCTGACCTCTAGGCTTAGCCAGCTCTACCTAGCATCAGTGGAGCCTCAGCCCCCCTTCCACGAAGACCAGTGGCTAAGTCCTGGCAAGCAAGGCATACCCCCTGAGTCCTTCTCTGAACAGGAGCAGTGCTGGATTGGCAAGGCCACTTGGCCTGGAAGGTAAAGTCATGTGAGAGGGACCCAGCCCTCACACCTCTGCTGTCGTTTCTAAAAACCACCAACTGTGAAGCTGGGGCACAGAGGCTGTGGCCGAAGCTGCCTGCTGGCCTCCACCTGCACAGCTGGACGCCTCGGGTATCCTACCCCCAGCTGACAACCAGCTCCACACCGGCTGCATCATAAAGGCATCCAAGAGAAAACAAGACTGAAGTCCGAATCTGGCCACCCGAGGACCCTGGACTCACCCCTGGAGGGACGCAGGATCACACAGGCCTGGAGGGAGCACTGTGGGGAGCCACCCAGGTCTGCTCATGGCCAACTAAGTCTCTTCACCATGAAGAACAAATCTGCACTGAGTCCTCTGGAATTGTTTCTGGGGGCCACAAGAGATGTGATCTACAAGGCAGATGTGAAACTGATCGTGAGCAGCCTGGGGGAAGAACAAATATAAAATACAAAGCCCTTTGAAGGTCCAGAGAACAAGAAAGATGTTAACAATTAATTATCCAGAAAAAAGAATTTTCACTGACACAGAATTTAGGCAACACTGAAAACACAATACTAAGATATCAATTCTGAGAAAGACCCATAGGAAGGGCAGCTTAGGAGAACACTAAGGAGACTAACACAGGAAAAATAAATATGGGGCTCTGGGCCCCCACAGAAGCTACTAATGCTATTTATTGGCTTGGGTCATTCTTGAGAATAGAAAACCAGTTTTTTGGCAAAGCTGCAGAAACTTCACATGGGATGTCTCCCAAGGTTGTGGACACCAAACTACTCTAATGACAACGCTCTTCACTGAACTTCCTCACATCCCTCTAGTAGCTTCAGAAGCTAAGATGTGACTTCTAGAGTCAGTCAGGGACTGAGTGGTGAGTGTCCCAGCCATGCACGAGGGGTCCAGTTCAGAGCTGTGGACTTGGGCGCACCCAGAGGGCACCCGGAGCCTCAGGTCCCTCTTGTGCAGGGTGGGAAGGGAGGAAGGGCTGGACCACATGGGCTCTCAGGGTTCTTCCAGCCGGGTGTTCTGTGCGTCTCACTCTGCCCTGGTCATTAACAATGGCTAGGCACAAGGTGCCATCTAGTGGCACCACTTGCCCACTCTCACAAATGGCTCCAATGAAAGACCCCAGAGGAGCAAAATTAACTCCTACGGACTCTAATTCCAGGGGTGAGGGTACAGGAGGCTGGGAGGGTGAGCACACTTCATGTCAGTGGACGTGACATAGTCTTCTCAAGAAAATATACTTTAAGAGGTCTTGCTTTCCCTAAGAAAGCAACTCTTTTTTTTCTTTTTTTTTATTTAGAAAGGCTAATCATATCCATTTGTCAATATTTTCAGCATTAAGGAAAATAGTTTAAAAAACATAAAAATGTAAGTGCACTCAAGAGTAACTGCTATTAAACAGTTCTGAACAGGCAGAAAATGTAGACTTTCCTTTTACAGAAAATGTTAAATCTGTAATAGCAGCATAATGTATACATATAAAAAAGCTGGTTTTGAAAACCCAGATTTTTTTTTATACACAAAACATCTGTGTTTTTTTTTTCTCCTATACACTACAACAGCATTTCCACTGGGAAATTGGTTTCTTCACATTATGTCACTTCCTGCTGCCACATGCAGATACTAGCTTGAGTGTGTGTGTCTTCAGCCCAGAGCCCCAGCTCCCAACAGCCTTCAGTCCAATACCATGGCGGAGAGTGCATTCAGGTCTTTCATGTATGGATGAGCCGCTAAGATCTGGTCGATTTTCAGTTTTTGTTCCGAGTCAGGGAAGATCTTCAGAAGGGCTTCCCTCAGCTCGTTGGTTTCTGCAGGAGATCTCTGTGCTGGCATGGGCAGATTCTGCTGGATGTTGGGAAGGTTGGGCAAAAGTGGGAAGCGGGGTTGCTGAGGAAGCCAGTGGCTGGGTGGGGTGCCCTGAATCCGGGTCGGAGGCTGGTGGCTGGTGCTGGCTGCCTGGGCACCAGGGACTCTGAAGTTGGGGTCAAACATGCCCACATTTGGCAGGGCGTTGAGTAGGGGCTGCATATCTCTGTGAATGGAAGCAAGTCCTGGTGAGCTAGGTTACAAGACAAACAAGAAATCTGTCTAAAAATATCTGCTGCTGACTCCAAAGCTTAAGATGCTGGGAGCTGCTTCCTGGCCTTTGAAGGCAAGAGAAGACTGCAGCCATGGCAGGGAGGGCAACCACCCACAGACAGGCCCGTGGGGATGCCACTGACACCAACTCCAGCCCAGTCGTGACAGGGAATGCTGGCTCTTCATGAGCCACTCCACCTCCTGGCCTGCTGCTGTGAGGACTGATCCCATCCAGCTGCTTGGCTCTGAACCAGGGTGCACCAGGAAGCTTTCAAAAGATCTGGACACAGGACCATACTTTCTTGCAGATTCAGATTCTCTGTGGGGCCAGGCTGATGGGAACCTCTGGGCAGAGGCTGCCTCTCCAGTCCCTCAAGTCTGAGTGAGATGTTGGTGTCCACAACTTGAATGCACATGAGTGTGTTTAGGGCATCTCTACCATTAAAAAGCCCCCCACTTGATTCTCCTTGCAGTAGAAAAATGGGGCTGACTGAACACTTTTCCCAACTTCCAAAGCTTAGTCCCTCTGTGGGGGGGCGCAATGACTAACTTCATAGTCAACGGCTCTTACGTGAGCAGGTAGGACTGACCCTGCTGCCAGGCTGCTGAGGCTGGAGGAGACAGAACTCTCCTTCCGTTAAGTCTGACCTACGGACCTCGATGCTTGCACACAGGCCTCAGGTCTTAAAGCCTAGCAGAGAATTTCCAAGTTAAGACTTTGGAAGAAAAATAAGATGTATGGCCATTCAGCAGGTGTTTAAAATGGCTACCATTCTCTTGGCACAGGTAGGTAGAAAACCTTTGGGAACTGAGTCCTCATCTGTGTAATAAAGCACAAAGGCTCAAAAGAGAAATGATTCACAAGACCTGGGAGTGGAAGTCATGCTGGTCTTGTGTGCTGAAGACAGCTCTACGTGAGCCACCGGCCCTTTTCAATCCAAACCCAGAATCCCCCAAAGGCCCTGACATAAACGGAGAGCATCGGCTCTAAAGTCTCACTGTCTTGAAACAGTGGGGGAGCGGTCTCTGACTCCTTTCAGCTTACACCCCTTTCAGCTGAGAAATACAAAGAAATGTAGCTTATTTCACTTTTTAAAAAGAGAAAAGGCCTATCACTGGGGAATATGATCTGCCACTTAGGTGCACAGGACTAACAATGTCCATACTTGAGAATTCTGAAAATGGAAACACGTCTTTAAACACAAACAAACAAAAACCCCAATCTACAACAAAGAAAATCTAAGCTATCAAATTAATTTCAGACAAATATAGAATACTTGCTTCTCTACTCAGTAAGGTAGATAGTACAGTTTCCCAGGTAGTGATTTCCTGAATAGTAAATAAATTCATATAAGCATAAAATACAAAGTAAATGACTTGGCAAAATGAACTTAAAAAGATACTCACACACACAAAGAACCTAACTAGCATTCACTACTAAGCGACCGCTAGCAAAATCTACTCTGTCTTCTTTGGCCTACAGAAAGTCTGGCTCCCCATCCTCTCTTCTGGGATTAAAACCAAATGGACCCCAAATGAAGATGTGGTCTCTGGGAGACATTCCATCTATATTTCACCAACACTAAATCTAAGGCTATTTTTTAAAATAAAATACCATTTATAATAGTCAGGTGCAAGTGTACTTGCACTTGAAGCACAAAGAACTGAAACAAATTTGTAAACACAAGACAATCTGGAAAAGGAAATAAATACCTAAGGTAGACTTCCTTCCGAAGAAATTCTTCTAATCGAGGTCCACTTCTTCCCAGAGGGTCATCAGGAACCATAAATATGTCCCCCACAAAGGTATACTGGAGCAATCTACAACAGGGAGAATAATTACAATGTGGGAGAAAAAAGTAAATTAAAAGACTGCTTAATTGAATCCACCTGCAATGCAAGAGACCCCGGTTCAATTACTGGGTTGGGAAGATCCATGGGAGAAGGCATAGGCTACCTATCCCTTCTTGGGGTATTCTTCTATCAGTATTCCCTTCTATCAGTATTCTTGGGCTTCCCTTGTGGCTCAGCTGGTGAAGCATCTGCCTGCAACGTGGGACACCGGGTTTGATCCCTGGGTTGGGAAGATCCCCTGGAGAAGGGAAAGGCTACCCACTCCAGTATTCTGGCCTGGAGAATTCCATAGACTGTAGAGTCCATGGGGATACAAAGAGCTGGACATGACTGAGCGACTTTCACTTAACCGCTAAAGCAAAGCAAAGCAAACCAAACACACCCCAGTGAAACCAATTTCTCTTGTGGATACACATACAACAGAGTAAGAAACTTTTACCTACTGGCTCTCCTATTTCTTATCAAGACTTTCAGATTTTTATCTGGGCTTGGGAAGCAGCTTCTTTTCCTAATAAAATGTTCAATATAACTTTGAAAAACAAGATGGAAAGACTGTCAGCTTAGGATACAATGGGTGCTCAACCAAGGTTTAATTTTTGAATAAATGAGCTCATAAGCAAACCTACTGATGTTCTTTTAAAAAAGAGAATTAGTATTATGAAGAAATACTGAAGGTCAGTTGAACATGATTTATCAAATCTAGAAAAATGTTTTTAAAAGTCCAAATGCCTGGTTTGCTGCCTGGATCTTGGTTTCTGCCTTGCTTTATGACTTCTGAAGGCAATGGGTTGGTGTGTGAGTGAGTCTTCACTGCACTTAAACCTTCTATGCACACACAGATGAGTGTCCGATAAATACTGACAATGAGCTCAGGGCACAAATCCAACAGAAACATGTGCTAGAAGATTAATGGCTTGTTAACTGTGCCCAGAAGGTCAAAGACCAATTCTCACTTTAGCTATCAACAATACTTTCTTAACAGCATATGGGTCAAATGCATATAGTAACTAACTTTCACCTGGGTATCATTTTCTAAAACCCTCTAATGATTCAAAAAACACATAAATATCAGATGAGGCAACCATGAAACCCCCCAGACAGGTAAGTATGTAGTTACACTAGTTATACACCAGTTATACCAGATATACACAATCTCAAGGTATGTTTTTTAGATTTCCGGTATTTATGACTCATCTCTGGCACTACCATAAGACTACTGGTTTTTGGTAAGTACTTGTCAGATGATGCTTGTTTATAGAAAGTCCTGGAAGCCTGTGTTCACTGATCTTAATGCAGCTGAACACACTCAGGGTGTCATCACAAACAGAAAACTTACTTTGTTATTTTGGATATTCAATGTGCTTTCAATACAGATGACTAAACTTTGATGGTAAACTTTGATGGCTCAAGAGAAGTATCAGATGTTAAAAAGTAGAAATAGTCTTTCCTTTCCCAAAAGTGAAAACCCAGTCAGCATACTGATTTTGGTACTATCCTCTTGCTGAAATCACAGTTGTTATCAAACCTAGCCTTCATATTTCACTGTTGAGTAACGTCTGGGGGAGGCGCAATGACTTGCTCAAGTGTCCCTCGGCATCAGGCCAAGGTCAAGCTAGGTGGTCATTTCTGCCTCATCACACAGTTGATAGATAGTTAACTGGGCCACAAAGATATGCCTCTTGCCAGGCGAAACTGGTCTACAGAGACACCTGTGGGCACCAGAGCATGCTCACACATCACCTGCTGGTGGTGCTGCTCTGTGCCCAGGCCTCCCGCCTACTGAGAGGGGCCAGCCACCCTGTGGACTGGAAGCACAGTCTTTTATCTTCGGTCTCCTAAACTGCTTCCAAGGTGGACAAAAAACAAATAGTAAACAACAAAAAACATCTCTGACCAAAGACAAAGAAAAAAGTATTACCTTTTTGTAATTATTTCTCTCCAGGAGACTGACTCAGTCACAAATTCTCTGAAGTTATCATTTGTTACAATTATGCCACCAGTTTTGTCTGCTAAGTGTAGTAGAAACCTATGGTAATATAAAAGTGGTTAAAACAGGCAAGCAGGCATCTCTGGCTCAGAGTAGCTTTACTATAAAAAACAAAAGGATTTCGTCTTCACAGGAAGATCAAAGAATTTAACCAAGGCTGGGATGCAGAAAAGTTAAGCCCCTGTCAAATGAACATCAACTTGAAATACTGAACATCTGAAATTACTAGAATGATTATAAATGAAGGTCTGGTTTCATAAAAATCTAACTTTTTAAAAATAATCTTAACCATAATTTATACATTTTTCTAGACAAGTTGTATTATCAATAGAGTGGTAATATGATAATGCATGAGGACTAAAGAGGAACGAATCAGAATTGATGCCTGTGAAATCACTATTCGGTTTTCAGTTGCTAAGCTACGGTACTTTGGTTCTAAGATTAGCCTTGCCACAGTCAGCCTTGCAAATTTTTTTTTTAAAGCCTAAATTCACATTTTCTGCTGTGACTTAAGAAGAGATGTCCAGAACTGCCATTAGGTTTAGTCTAAGTTATAGATCCATTCAAATGCAAATTATGAGAAGATATATGGTGATCAAAAAGTGTAACAAGTAAACATTACAGAGAATTCTATTTCGTTGTTCAAGATTATTCATGTTCAAACCCTCTTAATGAGAGATTTGTGAGGATAATATGAGTTTCATCCCCTACTCAGGATGACCACATTTGTCTGAGGCAATGCAGACAAAGATAATGAAACAATAAAATAAGTGAAATCACTGGAATTAAAGGTGCAAAACAACTGCTTTGATTATCAGTAGGGGGTACTTAAAAGGAAATCAAAAAACAAGCCTCATTAGTTTCAGAAATCTTAGGAAACCCTGATAAGTAAATATGATTTAGCATGAGTATCTTAAATTATTTCTAACTGGCATGAACAGTAAGTAGTAATGTTTGTCCACAAGTATTAACAAAAATAGGCAGTAAAGCTTCTGGGCGTGTACTGTGAACCAGGACACATGTTCACATCCCCTAAAAACCCAGAGAGCCATATAAATTAAGTGAAAACCTAGTTTACACACTTGTGTATGCATTCAAATTCTATAGGTGTGAGAAGGAAGCTGCTGCGTTAAAAGCATCTGAAGGCTCTTCCTGAGCCTGGCAGTCCAACCTGCCTTCTCATATGAGCTCTCCAGCGTCCCTACCCAGTATCTCTGGGGCAAGGGTAGTCCCTCCATCCCAATCTCCCAACACTTTCTCACGCCCCTACCCCCAGGTGCTTCCTCCCGCACTCTTCTTTCATGCTGTCTTGGATTCTCCCCAGATCTGGTCTCTCATACCAGCCTGGTGAAGGGCAAGGGGATGTCAGTGAGAAGGCCCTTTGGCCCTTTTGCCGAATGTCTGCTATCACTCCAAGTTCTCTTCCCCTGCCAAGCTCCCCTTTTCATCTCTCACCCATCTGACCATCATTCACTACCTTGGGTTACAAGCTAAGCACTGTCTTCAACGTGAGGGAGCACTGTGGTAGAACAATGAGGCAAAACCACCAGGGTGCTTTAAGTGCTAGAGGTCAGAGTGAAAGAGGGCAAGGGCAGGAGAGGAAAGGACAGGAGGCCACCACTTCAGTTCCCAGACACTCATCTCAGCACCTGCTCTCTGAGCAATGTACCAACCTAAGAAATGCAGTTTATTCTTTTAACACGAGGGTCAGCCGAGACCATCTTCTATTATGTGGAAGAAATACTGAGGGCCCAGGCATCACAATGACAGACTAAGTCTCCAGCCAGATATAACCAGGAGGAGACAGAGAAAATGTGAAAAGCACTCCTGAGGCTGCCACACTAAGACAAGACAAACGTTACTTCTGGGAAGTATTTAAAAAGACTACAACTCAACACAGGCTTTTACTTATAGATCCTCAGCCATGTTTTATCAGAAAAGTTTTTTAACTCAATAGCTTCTTTGGTAATGTCCCTGAATGTATTAGTATAACCTTAAAGACTATGAATGTTAAAATTCTCTAACTCGGGTCAAGCATGTCCTTTTAAGATGTGGATTCAGGTGCCTGATGAACTGTCTGGTGGAGCAGGTGGCTGGCTCCTCACCACCCCACACCCACTTTAGAAAGGAAAACAGTCTTTCATACCTGTCATCATGAGAAGCAATTCTTTCTCCAAAGACCATCCGTGCCGGAGTTAAAGATAATATTCCAAGCTCCTGGAGCTGGGTTAAGAAGTGCTGTTCTGTTTATGGAATAAGTTGAATACACATTCAGAAAATGGCTATCTTCCCGGAGGTTTGAATAAATGAAAGCACCCCCAAATGTTTCACTTGGAGAGTTGTGGGTAACTTTTTTCTATTGACTCACAAAGATTGCATTTTATAAACTTACGGGGAAGGGGGAAAAAATCAAGGAAGACATATTCCAAAACAAATGTAATGTAAAAATTGACTTTAGTTATTTTTTTAAACTTAAAATAATGTTCAACTTATTTGCTTAAGAATAAACCATAAACCTATACATAAAGGATCTTACTATTAAAAACTTTTTCTCAGCTACATTACAAGCAATAGAGGACAAAGAGAGTCAGGGCCACGTCCCTGAGAGAGCGCAGGGGCTGGAATAGAAGAGGGATGCCAGAGAGGCAGACAGACTGTTCTGTCCTGATCCCAAGAAAGGTCTGCTTGGTCCCTATTTCAAGAGTCTGTCAAATCTCCCTCTGACTGCTACCCTATCTAATCTCTTCTCTGTTATCGGTACAAATATTTACTGATTTTCATGGGAGTGGGTCATGACAGAGAATAAAAGAGGGCCAAAACCACAAAAGAGTAACAGGCAAAAGAGCAGCTACAGGCTCAGGGTTTGAGATTACCACTCCTGCATTCCCTACAATGGTACTCACCACTGACTTAGGCTGAAATGTCCAAACACAGTGCTTTATATCTCTAGACATGCACAGCACATAAGGCTTACAAGACTCTTTCAGGGATCCTACTGCAAAAATGACTGAAATGAGCAGATCTGCCTCATTCCCAGTACCCTCTGCTAGGACAAATACACTTCCCCTGAGGGAGGGAAGCTGGGATACCTGGGAAAAGTACTTTTACCATTTCTACCTCAACAGCGGCTAAGTTTTATTACTTCCTGCTGAATGTGCTGGGTGGGTCCTGTTCTCACCCTTCCTCCTCCCAGTCTACCTTTTATTTCTAGGTAGTCTGATGCATTAAGCTGCTTGGCACAGCCCTTTCACCAATCTTCCTATTAAGACCCAAGAAAAGAAAAACCTTAAGTTTCTCTGGATATTTCAGGATCCATAATAAGTTCAAATCTTTCGTGTGTGGCCTGCAGGTCAGCCATGCAGTACCACACAGTGAACATAAATGACTTATATTAAGTTATTAAACAAACTGTAAAAAGACATCCTATGTGAGGGTTCCAAATTTATCAAATGACCATTTTCAAAAATACTATTTAAAGAGGAAGAAACCCAGCCTAGTAGAAAGACATATTTAATCAACTTTTTAGAAAGTGAAAGAAAATTTTTGTGATACATAATGAAGACTAACATAACTTTCTATATAAACATCTATTAAACTTTCCATCCCTCCCCCAAGCAGGTTTTATGCTGTAACACTCTCTTCAACTGATTTTTTTTTAAACTGGGTGCAACAAATTTACAGTTTTGTTTTTAAAGCTTTAAAGCTGCTGCCTATGGCACATGACACGATTCTAAGTAGTGTGTGTTGCAATTAAGAGCCAACTGTTTACCTAATTATTAGTAACCTGGAAAAATCAGTTTGTCTCACCTGTGACATTAGGATCACGCCTGGTTCTCCACTGTGGAACAAATACAGTGATGTTTCTGTTGCCGAGCTTCCAAAAATATTCAACCGCAATTGCAATTCCACGACAAGAAAAGAACTTTTTCAGACCATGGCTATATGAAAATAAGTAAAATTTATTTCAGTTAAAAGCATGTTTAAAGCATGTTAAGTTTTACCAGGATAAAGTAAAAAAGTAAAATCCACAAACAACATAAACAATTAGGACAATATTTCCTTTAATAGTTTGCTGCTTTGCAAAGCCAAGAGAAACCAAGATAGGAGATATGACTCATAACTTCGTGATTTCTGTTGAATTTTATTCAGTTGATTTGAGTGTGCTTCTGTGGTAGAGGGCAGTTTGAGCTTTGGGGCTATACTTGTTTACTACACCTTTTATATTTGGTTTTAGATGAAGAGCCCATTCTAGAGAGTCCTAGTCCACTGGCCTCCAAAAATCTTTTGTGAATGTTAGAAGGCATTTGTGGCTGCAGCAGAAGCAGCTATGATCAGAATGATCCCATGACATGTTCGCAACTTCCAGGGGTTTCAAATGCATCTGCCTCCATCCAGGAGGGCTGCGTCCCCTCTCTAGACAACTGGGAAACCAACTCAGTCTACAGCTTCCAGGAAACAAGCTGATGGCAAGACTCACATGAAACTACCTGGGGGCCATGGCATATGATTCTGCTGAAGGAAGCAGAAAGCAAAGGGAAAGGAATCAAAGCACCAGACACTGCCGCACCACAGAACTGTCAACTCTAAGAGATGGACTGGAGCTAAGTTCCATGTTTACAAAAACAGGTGGTGGTCAGATCGGGCCCTTACAATGTAACTCATGGTACAGAGGATTAAAAACTGTTCCCCACCCCAAAACCAATTTCAAAAGAAATGAAGAAAAATTATCCTCCAGCAGTTAAGGAAAATCAGAGGTTTTAACCCTTTCAATTCTCCCCAGTGGTATCGTCCCCAACTAAATCTACGTTTTCATGGATCAAGAATGGGCTGGACCTGTAACAAGCATCTAACATCCAGAAGAGTGGCTCAGAAATGCCTATTAGAGGCTAAAACCCACTCTTCTCAGTGAATCATAAATCAGAGACTGCACAGGCATCAGCTCCACTCTAGGAAATGTACACAAGTAAACAAACCCATTCTTGATGAAATAACTTAGCAGTGGCTTGTTTATCTAAAAGCATTTAAATATGGCAGGAATGTAGCAATATGGCATTTGTTACTGGAAAATCAGCTTGAGGGGGTAGTTTTTGTAAGGAGGGTCTTAGTCTTGAGAGACATGCACTAAAAAAGCTTATTAAGTGCCTTCTTAGCCGATTCATCAGACACAAATGTATATGAACTCTTTTTCCTCTTTTCCTTAAATGTTTCTGTTGAGAGCAACAGCAGAAACTAAGTGGAAATAAAGTCTCAGTCCATTCCTTTGGGTCCTGGTGGTTCAGATGGTAAAGAATCTGCCTGCAATGCAGGAGACCTGGGTTCAATCCCTGGGTCAGCAAGATCCCTGGAGAAGGGATGGCTACCACTCCAGTGTTCTTGTGTGGAGAATTTCATGGACAGAGGAGTCTGGCGGGCTATAATCCACAGGGTCATTAAGAGTTGGACACGATCAAGCGACTAATGCTTTTCAAGGAAAAGGAGGGAAATGACAGTAAATAAAATTCTACTGCCCTGGAACCCCTCCCAAGCTTAGAGGGGGAAAGTGGAGTTTCTAGAAACATTAGCACTAAAACAAAATTCCAGGGGCTTCCCTGGTGGCTCAGTGGTAAAGAATCCCCCTGCCGACGCAGGAGACAAGGGTTTGAACCCTGGTCTGGGAAGATCCCACACGCCTGGGGCAACTAAGCCCGCGTGTCACAACTACTGACCCTGTGCTCTAGGGCCTGGCAGCCGCAGCTACTGAGCTCATGTGCCAACAGTGCTGAAGCCTGCGTGCCCAAGAGCCTGTGCCCTGCGCAACAAGGAAAGCTACCACAACGAGAAGCCTGCACACTGCAACTGGAGAGTAGCCCCTGCTGTCCACAACTAGAGAAAAGCCTGAGCAGCAATGAAGAACCAGCACAGATAAAAAAAATAAATGAAAAAAAAATTCAAAGGGTTAGTTATCCTCAGTGATAAGAGCAAAACATTTTCAAAACCCTGAAAAATTTCTAGAGCTGATTCAGGAATAAATAGCAGTTCAAACTTCTGGTAAAGAACATATGGACTAATCCAGAAGACAAAACAACAGAAATAAAATCAAGTAGAGCCTAATGACTGAGCTTAAAATAATAAGGTCCCACTTTTATTTTCATATCATGACCAAACAAAAAATGTGCTATCTCCTAGCTTCTCTGCAATCACAGAAAAGCAACTTGCTGACAGGTAAACACAGACCAACTGTCTTTCTGGTCTTTTTGTCTTTTGGTGGGAAGAGACAAAGGGTACACATACAATACCTCTCTACCCCGGTGAAGGCCAAAGCTCTGGGGCTCCCAGATGCAAATGGAGAATTAACAGATATTAAGCCTGAGAAGCCAGATGTGCAGGCTCTCAAGGGAAATTTAAACTTCTGTTTCCAAATACTTGGAAATGAGTTGTACCATTGTGTTGTTTTCCTTTTCTGTACTGTAGCAGACAGTCAACTAGGAAGAAGAGGATTCAAAGCAGAGAGGAGATGGGTGATAAATACCTGATAAAACTGATAAAAATTCAGGGCCATCACAGAACCAGACAGGGCAGTGTGGGGAAAGAGAGAAAACCCTTTCTGAGTTACCCAGGGAACAGTAATTCTTTTCTATAGCCTCCATTTAATAATAAGAGCCATGGAACCCTGATATACAAGACTACCATGAAAAAAAGGTGAAAATATATAGGCAAGTGAAGGGACAAACCTCATCTACATGGAAAATTATCTATTCAGATAAGTCAGGTGCTCTTTGCTGAAGTTTCAGACTGACAGAGACCAAATGTTATCTGGCCACTGCGGTGATGTCTAGCCATACACCACATACAATTTCCATTTACTCATCGTTTGACTCATTCATGGTGACAAAGGGGAAAAACCAAGTAGAGATATGCATAATCAGCAACATTAAGTAGGGTATATCGGAATTTCTCACGGTGTGTTATATACTGCAGACATCACACCGGCCTGGCAAATAAACAAGGCTCTGCAGAAACCCAGGGATGGGTGGGCCTGAGTGGCTTTAAGGAAGGGTTCAAACCTATTGCTCAAATACTCAAGTTTCCATTTTAACTACTTCCCCAACTAGCTGGGTCAAGCTAGTGAGATTTACTCAGCAGTGCCTACCTAAGCAACTCAGGAGTGATGTACCCAATAGTGCTAAGGCCTAAAAGTTCAATCTCAACTTCTGTGGGAAGAGGTGGGGTGTATGATGGCTCTGGAGAGCTGTATCATGGGTCCAAATTTTGTAGCTGCATAGTCTTGGACAAGATTTTCAAGCCATTTCATGTTATGTATATTACAGATTATTTTTACCTCACAAAACTGGTGTAAAGGTTATGTTTTAAAAGATAAAGTACAGTACCTGACATATAACAAGTGTTTCAGTTTTTAAGATTCCAAATATTTGTTGAAATGTAATCCAAATTGATTTACTACAGTAATTGTAACTGCAAGCTATAAACAGGTGGTGAAAAGTCATTTAAACAATCCTAATCTTCATTAAGTCTTTAATTAATTCATTAATTCAACACATTGTCACCGAGTGGTTACTATGTGCCAGGCACCATGGACCTTGAGGATAGTTCAGTGAGCTGAACACACATCAATCACTTCCTTTATGGAATTTACAGTCTATAATTCACATTTAAACTGAAGTAGCTGATTTAGAATGATAATTTTTTTTCTGACTCAAAAAACTTGACACCATGTAAAATAATTATTTTAAAGTGAATTTAGTATATTCACAATGTTGTGCACCCACCATTTGTATCTTGGTCCAAAACATTTCCATCACTCCAAAAAAAAACCCCTGTACCCATTAAGCAGTTTCTTCCCAAAATAAGAGTTAATTTTAATTACTGACATTTTCAGCTCAATCTCCATCAAATTAAGTATAAGTCTGTCTGCCTAGGATAATACATCTATTGTAAAAGAGTTGCTTTTAATTGAGACATCTATGAATTCAAAGAAAATTAAAACCCTCTCAATCAGCCTGTGGTTTCCCTTAGCGCACTAATTCAGTGGTTTTCAAAAGAAATGGTACTGTACTGAAGGATGTTAGGAAGCATGAAACAGGGTTTGGGGTGTCACAATGGCTTGGGGGCATTATGGGCAAAGTAGGAGGGACCAGATATGCAAAAACATCCTGTTCTGTACAGCCAGTGCAACTCTGAATTCCAACAGTGACTCCTCTGAGAAATACACTAGTTACTACAAAAAGGTTTTTTAAAAGTATCATTATCACTGTTCATTTTATCTTAATTTGCATTTCTTAGTCTTTGAACACCAATTTGGGAAATCTCTCCACATACAGAAAAATGAAAAAGGATTAATATTACTCATAATCGTGACCTAAATTTTGTATCATCATTAGGCTCAAGAAATTGTAACAATGAGGAACTGCTGTGGGGCTTGGACTCTGAGTAACTGAAATTGCACTTTACATTTTTACTTAGATAATGCCATACAGTTGTGGGCCATTTGCTGGGTTTCCCCCAAAAGGACTGCCAAAAAACAAAGTGAAATGACAATAAACAGCATTATTTGGAAATGAAGACAACCATATTACATATTTTTACTGCCTATATTCACTTTTACATGTGAAATGCTGGCATTTTCTTTTCTTATTTTTGACAGCAAAGAACAGCACCATTCAAAAAATAAAAATCAAAAGAATCTTTATATTTAAAAAATAGATACTAAAATATTAAAATATTTATAGATGGAAATGAGATATCTGATAATTCCTTCAAAATGGGTGGAAGGCAGCAGGTGGGGTACAGATGAAACAAGGTCTGAAATGATGAAACAAGACAGGCCATGAGTTGAAGTTAGGTGATGGGTACATGTGAGTCTCAAACGAATGTGAATCCCAACATGGATGGAATTCATCATATTATCTTCTTGTGAATTTCTCTGAAAATTATAACAAAAAATAATATGTAATAAATGCATAATTTAATAATAGTTTTCAATTCATTTTTCAATTTTATCAAGTATTCCTGAAAAATCAGGGGATTAATTGATGTTTTAGAACTCCTAGGAAAGAGGTCATATAAGCATTAAGCAATTCAGCAAAGTACATACGATCCTTAAACAACACAAGTTTGAACACAGGGCCCACTTAAACACAGACCTTTTTTCAGCAGTAAATACTACAGTACTGTAAGATGCAGAACAGCTTTATGGAGGGCTGACAATAAAGTTAATTCTGACCATGCAGAGGGTCGACGGCCCCTAACCCCACATCATTAAACGACCAACTGTATTTCAACTTCTCCTTCATTCCATGTCCAGGTGCCCCTTTTCTTGAATTGCAGCTACTTAAAATGCTAATCCCTTGGACTGCAAGGAGATCCAACCAGTCCATCCTAAAGGAAATCAGTCCTGAGTGTTCACTCAAAGGACTGATGTTGCAGCTGAAACTCCAATACTTTGGCCACCTGATGCGAAGAGCTGACTCATTTGAAAAGACCCTGATGCTGGTAGAGATTGAAGGCAGGAGGAGAAGGGGACGACAGAGGATGAGATGGCTGGATGGCATCACCGACTCGATGGACATGAGCTTGCCTAAGCTCCGGGAGTTGGTGATGGACAGGGAGGCCTGGTGTGCTGTGGTTGACTGGGTCGCAAAGAGTCGGACACGACTAAGCGACTGAACTGAACTAAAGATATCTTCAAAATCAGTGGAGTGACTGGTTTTGAAAACCAGAGATTTTACCTAGCAGTTGTTGAAATAGCATGATAAAGATATCCTTTAGCTCAGGGCAAAAGGTTGTAGCAAGTGAAACCAAGCAGGCTGAAACCCATCTGAGGTCAAACAGCTGGTTCCCAGTGGGTGGAGACTGACTCTGACCCCTACACTCTCCTTCTATCAAACTGCCTCTTAGAGTTCTAAGACAGGCTAAATAGAAACGATCATTTAACTTCTTTTACTATACAAACTTTCAGTAAGAGCAGAGGCCCATAAAGAAACTCAAACTGAAGAATTCCTTAGGAAACTGCTATCACTCTTATCAACAGAAGTAAACAGAAGTACATCACGCCTGTTATCACTGCACATTCTTGGGTAAAGACCTGGCATGTTGTACAGAAAAAGAAAAAGAAATCTCGTTTTTGTCTTAAGCTTCATCCTTGTATTCAGAACCCAGTGGTGTCAAGACAGCATTAATAACCTGAGGATTTAAGTCTCTATACTGCTTATCACTGGGAAACGCAATGTGAAAAGCCAAGTTTTCTATCATTCCTTGTCCTCAGAAATATAGGTTCAGCAGAGTGAAGAAAGAGTCTACAGTGCCAGAGAATGGGGTCAGCTACACACAGGATAGTTCCTATAAACACTGCAATTCTGAAACATGGCTAAGAGCCCGATTGAAAGCTATAATTTGAAGAGAGTGGACTTACGTAATCGCAACATTGCTTCCATCTATAACAATGTGCTTCAAATCCGTCCTCCCTGGTTCATTTTTTAATTCCAGCTTGTAGGGCACTTTCAGAGTATCTCGAAATCTTTGAACCCCCGTAACTGAGCAATCAATATGCTCAGAAGGTCCCACCAACCTAGCATCAGTAACTGAAGGTAACAGCTGGGAGAGAGGCATCGGTGGAGAAAGGGGTGGACAGCTGGGCTTAGACTGAGGAGAGCCACAACACCTCGAGCGGTTTTCACAGGGAGACTTCATACTATTTGGAAGCAAAGGTTCTGCTTGAGGCTGCAAACCATTTTCAGGAAAAACTGGAATTCTGGGCTGGTGACTTGAAGCTCCTCTTGAAACAAAACTGACAACTTCTTTGGGACTTGAAGGGACAACAGAGGGTAAAAGGCCATCGGTTTCAAGGTCTATGTTACAAATGTAGCTCTGATTTGAACTCCAGATTTCTTGTTTCTGTTCTATTGGCATGGTTCTGAAAGTATTAATTTTGCAATTTGAGGTACATGGTTTTGATTCAACTCTGAATGGTAACTGAGAAAAATTTTCCACCATATTTTGCTGTGTGTGAGTTTGTGTTTTCTTTGGAGTGGAATCTGCTGTAAGCTCATTTATGCTGCTACAAACACCTTTATTTTTGGTTCTGTTAGTCTCTGGATACACAGTACCAGGCGAAAATTCTCTGTCTCCTTGGAATCTCTTATTTTCTTTTTCAATTTCCTCCAAGAGTAATAATGGTTCAGTAGACGGCCCATACTCCCTAATGACCTTTTCAACAATTTCTTGGGAATAGCCCATGGTTTTAAAAAAGTTCACGAGAATGTTGTACTCCATTTCCTCAGTAGTGTCTTTTACGTCTGGACTTAAATTTTCGGCCTCAGTAGAAGAATCAGAGACATCAATGATTACACTTCCAGCTAATGTCTTACCATCATGTAGAAGCTCTCCCTCTTGAACATTTTCCAAAGAAAACTGTTTCTTGGAATGCCTTTCTTCAGAATCAGAAAACCTCCTCTTGTGACAAACTCTGTCTTTGGAAAGTGCCTCTTCATCTGGGGTTACACCATTTATTGGAACAAAAAGTACATCTTGTGAACTAGAAAAGACTGTGTCCATTTGTTTTGTAAGCTCAGAAACGGGTGTCCCCGCTTTATTTCTTGCATCTTCCTGCAAAACAACTTCATCTCTGGAAATAGTCAGCCCTGTGGCAGCATTCGGGGTAAACTCTGCTTGTGTAGAATCTCTAATTTCAATAACATCATCATCTCCTGTTTCAAATAGATTCTCCTCACCTTGGGTGAGTGCCAAGAGTTCTTTTTTCAAGGAAGTGGGTAAAATTAACAAATCCATTGTGTAACTGTCTGCACGAGCTTCAACAAATTGTTTAAATTCCCTTTTTACCTCTGATTCTTTCTGGCTGTTGGGTAGATTCTCATTATTCTCAAAGAGCTTTACAAACTGTTGAATGTGACTCCGAGCCATGACCACAGCTTCGGCACTTCCTCTGATGCCAAGAAGACCGATGTCAAGAATGCAGAGATCGGCACAGGTGTCCTGAATCAAGCTCTTCAGAAATAGGCTCTGTGCCCCAACAAAAATGCAGTGCATGGCCTTGGGGTAACATTCTCTTTCTTCTAGTTCAGGCTCACAGATTCCTTTAATATATTCCTGTAAAGAGAAGACAAGGAATTAGATCAATTTACAAAAGCACTTTACAGCACATATCATGTTACATACGAAATACAGATACCAAACTTTACAAAAGTCAAAAGCCTGCTAATATCTTTGAAAAAAATATGATGTTTACAATAAAAGATATAAGCTGTTTAATTGTTGTCAGAGGAACTGAAAACTCTGCATTTAAGTCCAAAAGGCAGGTATCTGTAACATTTTCAATAGTGTATCTTGCAATGTGATCTTTAGGAGTTTGCCCAGCTGCACAATTGATAATGACCAAGACTGGATTTATTTATGCCTATAAAGAATAAGCATCTTTGCTTGCTACCAGTCGTCGTTTATTACTATGACATAATTCAGAGAGGAGTTAAGTCAAAGGATTTACTCTAAAACAAACCTTGGCTTTTTCTCTGCAACTATTGTTTCCAGATAGACTGATTTTTGAAGGCATTTAAAACAAGATCAGTTTAACAACAAAAATTTTTCTAGCTGGCTGGAACAATGTATATACCCTATGTAATTTTATGTCTGTTTTCTAAGAATGACCAGACTACTTAAATGTAGATCTAAATATAAAAAAACAGAGAATGCTGAATAGTACCACCATTCTCAGAAATAAAGCTATAGTTTCTAGTGAAATCTGGTACTGAAAGAGGCCTGTACGAGCTAAGAAAGGGAACTGGGTTCTTGAGCAATTAGGTTGCCACTGGAGGCAGAAGTGTGAATCAAGTAAACATGTGAGCCCTCATACCCACAGTGGAACATAGTTGTTAATAACTTGGGCACTGGAGTCAGTTCCCAGGCTCAAATTGCAGCCATATAACTGGTGACCTCGCTCAAGTTACCTAACCCTCTCAGCCTGGTTTCTGCAACTATGAAAGAGAGAGGCAGGCTAGTGCAATTTCAGAGGTGCTGTGAAGAAATTCAATGAAATAATGAATGTAAAGTTCTAACAACAGGGTGTCACAAGTGCTTTCCAAATAACAGAAACACTGTTACTTTAAATTATCAGTGAAAGCTTTCTGGACAGACAGCCTGGGGATACCCAATCTAAACTTTAAACTAAAATCAGAATGGTGTTATCCAAAATGATGTTATTTAAAAGTTCAACCTATGTAGTCATGAGGCTTTACAAACCTGCACCTACCATGTATACCTATTACAATGGCCACATAACTTCTATTAGAATTTATATACAAATGTGTACATATTCTGTGTTCACACCATTAGAATACAAAATTCCGGATGAGGAGATGAAACATAAGGAATACAAGGAAAACAACAATGGGAAAAGCTCGACCCAAGTAGTATAATGTTCAGTCATGAGTTCTTTACTTCCTCAGGTTCCTTTGGATAAACCTGGAATATCTGTGGGCTTGTTAGTAAAGAATAAAGATAACTGATGCTGGACAGAGGAGCCTTAAAAAAAAAAAAAAAAGAACAATTTATTAGAGCTACTTTTGTGAGAATTGGACTATAAAGAAAACTGAGCACTGAAGAATTGATGCTTTCGAACTGTGGTGTTGGAGAAGACTCTCGAGAGTCCCTTGGACTGCAAGGAGATCCAGCCAGTCCATCCTAAAGGAAATCAGTACTGAATATTCATTGGAAGGATTGATGCTGAAGTTGAAACTCCAATACTTTGGCTACTTGGAAAAGATCCTGATGCTGGGAAAGATTGAAGGCGGGAGGAGAAGGTTGGATGGCATCACAGAGGATGAGATGGTTGGATGGCATCACCGACTCAATGGACATGAGTTTGAGTAAACTCCGGGAGTTGGTGATGGACAGGGAAGCCGGGCATGCTGCAGTCCATGGGGTTGCAAAGAGTCAGACACAATTGAGTGACTGAACTGAACTGACTTTTGTACCACGGTAATTGTGTTAAACACAAAATACAGTTATCAACTGTCCTTTTTCCCTAGATGTACAAACAGTGTTAAATATTAATGTGGGCATCTTTTTAAGATTTCCAAATGGGAAACATTTTACTATCACTTGTTTGAACTTATGCTGCATGTAGATTGTGGTCTAAAGTTGTTTTTTATTTTGAAATTGCAAAGATAGTTCATAAAAGTTCTGAGTACTCTTTACGCAGTTTCCTCCAACCATTACATAATACATATTAATAACTGTAGTACAAAATCAAAACCAGGACAATTACATTGATACAGTGAGTGCATACAGTTCTATGCCATTTTATCACAAGTACTGCTGTCCAGTCACTCAGTCGTGTCTGCCTCTTTGTGATTCCATGGACTGCAGCACGCCAGGCTTCCCTGTCCATTGTCTCCTCAAGTTTGCGCAAACTCATGTCCATCGAGTCGGTGATGCGATTTAACCATCTCATTCTCTGTCGTCACCTTCTCCTCCTGCCTTCAGTCTTTCCCAGCATCAGGGTTTTTTCCCCTATTGAGTCAGCTCTTCACATCAGCTGGCCAAAGTACTGGAGCTTCAGCTTCAGCATCAGTCCTTCCAATGAATATTTGAGATTGATTTCCTTTAGGATTGACTGGTTTGATCTCCTTGCAGTCCAAGGGACACTCAAGAGTCTTCTCCAACACCATAGTTCGAAAGCATCAATTCTTTGGCACTCAGCCTTCTTTACGGTCCAACTCTCATATCCATACACGACTACTAGAAAAACCATAGCTTTGATTATACGGACCTTTGTCAGCAAAGTAACGCCTCTGCTTTTTAATATACTGTCTAGGTTTGTCACAGCTTTTCCTCCAAGGAGGAAGCGTCTTAATTCACAAGTATAGATTCATGAAAACACCACTTCAATCAAGATACAGAATTATCACTACAAAGATTTCCTTCATGTTATCCTTTTATAATCACACTTTACTGCACTTCCATCTACTATCCCTACCCTTGGCAACCACTAATCTGTGATTTTGAGAATGTTATATAAACAGACTTATACCATATGTGACTTTTGAGACTGGCTTTCTTCACTCAGTGTAACTCTTTAAAGTCCATCCAAGTTGGTGCACGTATCACCAGTTCATCTCTTATTACCACTGAGTACTACTCTACAACATGGATTATGTGTTTGGCTGCACTGGGTCTCAGCTGTGGGACACGGGACCATCGTGTCCTGTGGGATCTTTTGCTTCAGGCGGCACACGGACTCTCTAGTTGCGGGATGCAGGCTTAGAGGCTCTGTGGACCTCTCCTGTGTCGCAAGGCGGGTTCTTAACTAACAGACCACCAGGGAAGTCCTCTTAACTAGTTTTCTAATCATCTCTCTACTGAGGGACATTTCCGTTGCTCCTGTTTGGGGCTATTACAAATAATGATGCTCTGAACAATCATGTACAGGTTTTAACGTGGATCTACATTTTCATTTCTCTGAAATAAATGCCCAGGAGTGCAACTGTTGGGTGGTATGGTAAGTACATGTTTAGTTTTTCAAGGAACTGCCAAAATATGTTCCAGAATGACTAAACCATTTTATGTTCCCACTAGCAATGTATAAAAGACCCACTTTCTCTGCATCCTTCCCAGAATTTGGTATTGCCACTAGCTTTTATTTTAAAAATTCTAGTAAGAGTCTTTCCCACATAGTTCAGTTAGTAAAGAATCTGCCTGCAACGCAGGAGACCCAGGTTCGATCCCTGGATCAGGAAGATCCCCTGGAGGAGGGCATGGCAACCCACTCCAGTATTCTCACCTGGAGAATCCCATGGACAGAGGATCCTGGCAGTCTACAGTCCATGGGGTCGCAAAGAGTTGGACACAACTTAGCAACTAAACCAAACCAATAAGAGTGCAGTGTATCTCATCACGGTCTTTGCCATTTCCCTAACGGCATGTGATGTTGAACATTCTGCATATTCTATTTATATCTATAGTCCCTCTTGGGTGAGTTGTTGCTCATTTCTTTTAGTTCACTTTCTAAAAACGGACTCTGTAGATTTTACTATTGAGCTTTGAGAGTTCTTCATGTATTCTAGACATGAATACTTTGTGAAGTAAGAGGCTGGCAATTTTTTCTCCTATAAGCTTGTTTCATCCTCTTAACAGGATCTTTTGTGACGGGAAACATTTTTCATATTAATGAAGTCCGTTTATTGGTTTTTTCCTTTACCAAGACTTAGGTCCCAAAGACTTCTTGTGTGTTAGCATCTAAAAGTTTTACGTTTAAAGCTAGAATCCATTTTGAGTTAATTTTAGTATCAAATGCAAGGTTTAAGCCAAGGTTCATGTTTTTGGTTGTGGATATCTAGCTGCTCTAGCATCATTTCCTGAGAAGACTATCTTTTCTCTATTATGTTGCTTTTGCATGTTCGTCAAATAACAGCTAGCCATACTTGTATGGGGCTATTTCTGGGTTCCCAATTCTGTTCCATCAACTTATGAATTTATCCCTTCACCAACACCACACCAATACCACATAGTAGCAACTACCGTAATTATATAACATTTTGAAATTGGATAGTGACTGCTCCCACATTTTTCTTCTTTTAAAAATTATTTTCAGCTATTCTACTTCCTTGGCCTCTCCATATCAAATTTTAACTTAATCTTATTTAGCAATTATGTTAAACTTGCACTTTGATTTGAGGATAAATTACGTCTGTAGACTCTTGCATGAACATGCTGTCTCTTCATTTCTCTAGATCTTTGCTTTCTTTCATCACTGTTTCATAGTTTTGAGCATACAAGTCCTATAGATGTTTTGGGAGGTTTACACCCAAGTTTTTCATATTTTTGAGTAACTGAACATGGTACTGCATTTTAATTTTGGTTCTTATGTGTTCACTGCTAATAAACAGAAATACAACTGATTTTTGTATGTTGACCATATATCCTGTAACCCTGCTGATCCGATTTCTAAAGTTTTCTATATTCCCTGGGGTTTTCCAGGTAGACAATTACATCATTTAGATTTTTTTTCCCCCTCATCTATAGGCCTTTTACTTTCCTACCTTGCTGTACTAGCTAGAACTTTCAGCACTGTGCCAAAGAGCTTACTGAGAGGTGGTATGCTTCTTTTGACCACAATCTACAGAGAAAACATGCAGTCTTTCACCACTAAGTTAGATTTTTGTGTATATTCTTTATCACATTAAGGACTGTTGTTCAGTTACTAAGTTGTGTCTGATATTCTTTGACCTCCATGGACTGCAGCACACCAGGCTTCCCTGTCCTTCACTATCTCCCAGTTTGCATAAATTCATGTCCATTGAGCTGGTGATGCCATCTAACCATTTCATTCTCTGCTGTCCTCTTCTCCTTTTGCCTTTAATCTTTCCTATAATCAGAGTCTTTTCCAATGTCAGCTGTTTGAAGCAGGTGGCCAAAGTAATGGAGCTTCAGCATCTGACCTTCCAATGAGAATTCAGGGTTGATTTCCTTTAGGATTGACTGGTTTGATCTCCTTGCAGTCCAAGGGACTCTCAAGAGTCTTCTTCAGCATCACAATTCAAAAGTGTCAATTCTTTGGCACTCAGCCTTCTTTATGGTGCTCCAACTCTCACATCCATATATGACTACTGGAAAAACCACAGCTTTGACTAGAGGGACCTGTGTTGGCAAAGTGATGTCCCTGCTTTTTAAAACACTGTCTACATTTGTCATAGCTTTCCTTCCAACAAGCAAGTTCCTTTTAATTCCATGGCTGTAGTCACTATCCACAGTGATTTTGGAGCCCAAGAAAATAAAGTCTGCCACTATTTGCAGTTTTCACCCCATCTATTGCCATGAAGTGATGGGACCAGATGGTACCATCTTATTTTTCTGAATGTTGAGTTTTAAACCAGTTTTTTCACTCTCCTCTTTCGCCCTCACCAGGAGGCACTTTAGTTTCTCTTCACTTTCTGCCATTAGAGTAGTACCATCTGCATACGCGAGGTTGCTGATATTTCTCCCAGCAACAGTGATTCCACCTTGTGGTTCATTCAGCCCAGCATGTCGTGTGATATACTCTGCATAGAAGTTAAATAAGCAGGGTAATAATTACAGCCTTGTTGTACATCTTTCCCAATTTGGAACCAGTCAGTTGTTCCATGTAGGGTTCTAACTGTTGCTTCTTGACTTGCATCAAGTTTCTAAGGAGGCAGGTAAAGTGATCTAGTATTCCATCTCTTTCAGAATTTTCCAGTTTGTTGTGATCCACAGAGTCAAAGACTTTAGTGGAGTCAATGAAGCAGAAGTAGATGTTTCTCTGCAATTCCCCTGCTTTCTCTAAGTTCCAGCGAATGTTGGCAATTTGATCTCTGGTTCCTCTGCCTTTTCTAAATCCAGCCTGTACATTTGGAAGTTCTCGGTTCATGTATTGTTGAAGACTAGCTTGAAGGATTTTGAGCATAACCTTGCTAGCATGCGAAGTGAGCACAACTGTACAATAGTTACAACATTCTTTGGCATTTCCCTTCTTTGGGATTGGAATGAAAACTGACCTTCTCCAGTCCTGTGGCCACTGCTGAGTTTTCCAAATTTGCTGGCATGTTGAGTGCAGCACTTTTAACAGCATCATCTTTTAGGATTAGAAATAGCTCAGCTAGAATTCCATTATCTCCACTAGCTTTGTTTGTAATTATGCTTCCTAAGGCCCACTTGACTTCATACTCCAGAAGGTCTGGCTCTATCTGATGGACCACACTATCGTGGTTATCCCAGTCATTAAGACCTTTCTTGTATCGTTTCTCTGTATAATCCTGCCACCTCTTCTTTTTCTTGGGGACAGTTTTAGTCATCACCTCCTGTATAATGCTACGAACCTCTGTCCATAGTTCTCAGGCACTCTGTCTAGTTCCTCAGGCACTCCGTCTAATAGACCTAATCCCTTGAACCTATTCATCATGTCCACTGGATGATCTGGGGTGCCCTCCACTCCTGGGCAGCAGATTGGCCCGAGGCAGCCAGCAGCAGTTGTGGGGTCGGGAGCCCTCTGCTCCTGGGTGTCCTCCAACATCGGCCTCTGCCTTGGCCCCTAGGCGGCACGCTGACCAACACTTTACGGCCAGTGAAGGCTTATACACTCAATAAGGACCAGCAGGGGGACAACCAGTGTGCCAGGCATGCCATCTAGCTACGTGGAGTAGCTGAAAGGCACGTCCCTGCTAGTCAGGGTCTGATAAAACGTGGTCCCCTGGAGAAGGGAATGGCAACCACTTCAGTATTCTTGCCTTAGAACCCTATGAACGGTATGAAAAGGCAAAAAGATACGACACTGAAAGATGAACTCCCCAGGTTGGTAGGTGTTCAATATGCTACTGGAGAAGAGCAAGGAAACAGCTGCAAAAACAATTAAAAAGGCTGAGCCAAAGTGATGACAATGCCCAGTTGTGGATGTGTTTGGTGGTGAAAGTAAAAGTCTGATGCTGTAAAGAACAATACTGCATAGGAACCTGGAATGTCAGGTCCATGAATCAAGGTAAATTGCAAGTGGTCAAACAGAATATGGCAAGAGTGAACATCAACATTTTATGAAGCAGTGAACTAAAATGGACAGGAATGAGCAAATTTAATTCAGATAACTATTATATCTACTACTGTGGGCAAGAATTGCTTAGAAGAAATGGACTAGCCCTTATAGTCAACAAAGAGAGTCCAAAATGCAGTTCCTGGATGCAATCTCAAAAACAACAGAATGATCTCGGTTCATTTCCAATGCAAACCATTCAACATCACAGTAATCCAAGTCTATCCCCCAACCAGTAATGCCAAAGAAGCTGAAGTTGAACAATTCTATAAAGACCTACAAGACCTCCTAGAACTAACACCAAATGAAAAAAAAAAAAGATGTCCTTTTCATCATGGAGGACCAGTATGAAAAAGTAGGAAGTCAAGAGATACCTGGAGTAACAGGCAAATTTGGCCTTGGAGTTACAAAATGAAGCAGGGCAAAGGCTAACAGTTTTGCCAACAGAACGCACCTGTCATAGCAAACACCCTCTCCCAATAACACAAGACAGCGGCTCTACACATGGACATCATCAGATGGTCAATACCAAAATCAGACTGATTATATTCTTTGCAGCCAAAGACAGAGAAGCTCTATACAGTCAGCAAAAACAAGACCTGGGGTTGACTGTGGCTCAGATTATCAGCTCCCTATTGCAAAATTTAGGCTCAAACTGAAGAAAGTAGGGAAAACCACTAGGCCATTCAGGTATGACCTAAATCAAATCCCTTATGATTATTCAGTGGAGGTAACAGATTCAAGGGACTAGATCTGGTAGACAGAGTGCTGAAGAACTATGGATGGAGGTTTGTACCACTGTATAGGAGGTGGTGACTAAAACCATCCCCAAGAAAAAGAAATGCAAGAAGGTCAAGTGGTTTTCTAAGGAGGCCTTACAAATAATTGAGAAAAGAAGAAAAGTGAAAGGCAAAGGAGAAAGGGAAAGATATACCCAACTGAATGCAGAGTTCCAGAGAATAGGAAAAAGAGACAAAAAAGACTTTTGTGAACAAAGCAAAGAAATATAGGGAAACAATAGAATGGGAAAGACTAGAGATCTCTTCAAGAAAACTGGAGATACCCAGGGAACAGCCTATGCAAAGATCAGCACAGCAAAGGACAGAAATACAGCAAGTACCTGAGAGAAGCAAAAGACATTAAGAAAAGGTGGCAAGAATACGCAGAAGAGCTGTACAAAAAAGGTCTTAATGAACCAGATAACCACAATGGTGTGATCACTCATCTAGAGCCAGACATCCTGGAATGTGAAGTCAAGTGGGCCTTAGGAAGCCTTACTACGAACAAAGCTCATGGAGATGATGGAATTCCAGCTGAGCTATTTCTAATCCTAAAAGATGATGCTGTGAAGGTGTTGCACTCAATATATCAGCAAATTTGGAAAACTCCGCAGTGGTCAGAGGACTGGAAAAGATCAGCTTTCAGTCAAATCCCAAAGAAGGGCAATGGCAAAGAATGTTCAAACTACCGCACAACTGTGTTCATTTCACATGCTAGAAAGGTAATGCTCAAAATCCTTCAAGCTAGGCTTCAACAATACATGAACCGAGAACTTCCAGATGTACGAGTTCAACTTAGAAAAGGCAGAGTAAGCAGATCAAACTCCCAATATCCACTGGATCACAGAAAAAGCAGGGAAATTCAAAACAAAATCTACTTTTGCTTCACTGACTACGCTAAAGTCTTTGACTCTGTGGACTGCAACAAACTGGAAAATTTTGAAAGAGATAGGAATACCAAACCACCTTACCTGCCTCCTGAGAAACCTGTATGCAGGTCAAAAAGCAACTGTTAGAATTGGACATACAATGAATTCATTCAAAACTGAGAGGAGTACGTCAAGACTGTATATTGTCGACAGATTTCATTTTCTTGGACTCCAAAATCACTGCGGACAGTGACTGCAGCCGCGAAATTAAAAGACATTTGTTCCTTGGAAGAAAAGCTACGACAAACCTGGTGGCTTCCCTGGTGGCTCAGGGGGTAAAGCGTCTACCTGCCACGTGAGAGACCTGGGTTCAATCCAGATTGGGAAGTTCCCCTGGAGAAGGAAATGGCAAGCCACTCCGCTACTCTTGCCTGGAAAATTCCATGGATGGAGGAGCCCGGTAAACTACAGTCCATGGGATTGCAAATAGCTGCACATGACCGAGCAACTTCTCTTGACAAACCTAGACAGTATATTAAAAAGCAGAGACATCACTTTGCCAACAAAGATCTGTGTAGTCAAAGCTATGGCTTTTCCGGTAGTCATGTACAGATTTGAGAGCTGGACCGTAAGGAAGGCTGAGCACCAAAGAACTGATGCTTTTGAACTGTGGTGCTGGAGAAGACTCTTGACAGTCCCTTGGACAGCAAGGAGACCAAACCAGTCAATCCCAAAGAAAATCAACCCTGAATATTCACGGGAAAGACTGATGCTGAAGCTGAAGCTCCAATACTTTGGACACCTGATGCGAAGAGATGACTCATTGGAAAAGACCCTGATTCTGGGAAAGACTGAGTGCAAGAGGAGAAGGGAGTGACAGAAGATGAGGTAGTTGGATGGCATCACTGACTCAGTGGATATGAGTTTGAGCAAACTCATGGAGACAGTGAAGGACAGGGAAGCCTGGTGTGCGGCAGTTCACGGGGTTACAAAAAGTCAGACACCAGTTAGCAATTGAACAACAACTACTGTATAATCATAAAGGATTTGTTTTAGGCTGAATGACCTAGTAGTTTTCCCCACTTTCTTCAATTTAAGTCTGCATCTTGCAGTAAGGAGCTGATGATCTGATCCACACTCAGCTCTATGTCTTGTTTTAGCTGACTGTATAGAACTTTTTCATCTTTGGCTACAAAGAACATAATCAATCTGATTTCAGTATTTATTGACTATTTGGTGATGGTAAAGTCATCTGTAAAAGGAATTTCCTATGTTGCTGGGAAAGGGTTTTTGCTACAACCAGTGTGTTCTCTTGACAAAACTGTTAGCTTTTGCCCTGCTGCATTTTGTACTCCAAGGCCTGGTATCTCTTGACTTCCTACTTTTGCATTCCAAATCCCTCTGATATGAAAAGGACATCTTTTTTTAGTGTTAGTTTTAGGAGGTCTTGTAGGAATTTATAGAACTAGTCAACTTCAGCTTCCTTGGCATTAGTGGTTGGGGAACAGACTTGGATTACTGTGATGAATGGTTTGCCTTGGAAATGAACCGAAATTATTCTGTCACTTTTGAGATTTGCACCCAAGTACTGCATGATAGATTGCATTAACTGATTTTTCAATACTGAACCAGCCTTGCATCCCTGGGATAATCACCACTGGGTCATGATGTATAATTCTTTTGTATACTGATGGATTTTACTTGCTATTATTTTGTACCACCTTTGTCTGGTTTGGGCACTGAGAAAATACAGATTACAAATAAACACAGGAGTCTTCACTCCCCTTGTATTTTCTGCACGAGATTGCATAGAGTTGATGTTAACTTAACTCTTAAAAACACCTTGCAGACTTCTCTAGTAAAACAACTTGGGCCCAGTAATTTCTTTTATGAGAATTTTTATATTATTAATTCAATTTCCCTAATAGCTGTAAGTCTATTCAAATGATCTATTTCATATTGGGTAAGTTATGGTAGTCTATACTTTTTCAGGAATTGGCTGATTTCATCTAAGTTGTCAAATTTATGTGTGTAAAGTTATAGGATTTCCTTATTTCTGATGTTTGCAGGGACTGTAGTTGATATTCTGGTATTAGTAATTTATGTCTTCTTCAGTGTTGCTGAAGTCTGTCAGCTTCATTGATTTTTTTCCCCAAGAACAAGCCTGTTATTTAATTAAGTTTACCTATTATTTTCAACTTCATTGATCTCCACTTTTTCATTCCTTTTGCTTACTTTGAGTTTATTCTACTCATCTTTTTCCAGTTCCAAGAGGTGAAAGTTTACATTATTGATTTGAGACTTTTCTTCTTATCTAATTATGTGTTATATTTCTTTCATCTCTGCTTTAGCTATACAGACCTTGTTTCCGAAGTGAAGTGGTTATCATGTTTGCCTCACATGCAAAAGGTCCACAGTTTGAAACCGGGTGGAAACAGACTTTCTCTTTGGGCTTCCCTGGTGGCTCAGAAGGTACAGAATCTGCCTGAAATGCAGGAGACCTGGGTTCGATCCCTGGGTTGGGAAGATCCTCTGGAGAAAGGAACAGCTACCCACTCCAGTAATCTGGGATGGGGAATTCCATGGACGGAGGAACCTGGCAGGCTACAGTCCATGGGGTTGCAAAGCCTGGGACATGACTGACTGACTTTCACTTTAGCTACATCTCACAAATTTTGATGTATATTACTTTCATTTTCTCTTCAGCTCAATGTATTTTAAAATTTCTCTTCAAATTATCCAATATTTAGAAGTCTGTTATTGAGTTTCTAAGTATCTGGATATTTTCTTATTATCTTTGTTATTCTAGTTTGATTCATTTGTGATCAGAGAACACACTCCATATGATTTGGTTCTTTCAAATTTGTTAGTTGTTTTATGCCCAGGTTAGGTCTATCTAGATATACATTCTGTAGGCCTTGAAAAGAATGTGTACTGTGCTGTTGCTGGGCAGAATGTTCTATAAACACTGATTAGAACCTTGTTGGTTGATGGTGTTGAGTTCTCCTATATTCTTGCTGATTTTCTGTCTAATGGTTTTATCATTTGTTAAGAAAAACATGTTGAAGCCTCCAACTCTAACTGTATATATGTCAATTTCTCCTTTCAGTTCTACCAGTTTTTCATTTTTATTTTGCAGTTATATTATTAGGAATATACACATTTAGCATTGCTATGTATTCTCAGTGAACTGACTCTTCACTCTGAAGGGTATTTTGCCTGAATATTTTATCTGCATATTGCCACTCTAGCTTTCTTTTGATTAATGTTTACACAGTATATTTTCCCTTCCTTTTAATTTTAACTCACCTATATCAATAAAACAAGTTTCTTAAAGACACCATATAGTTTGGTTGTTTTTTAAATCCATTCTGATGATCTCTTTTTAAATTGGTGTGTTTAGACTATTTAATTTTAATGAAATTATTGGTAAGTTTGGATTTAAGCCTACCATTAGTTTGTTTTCAGCTTGTTCTCTATTTTTAATTCCTTTTCCCCTCTCTGGACTTCTTGTGCCTTATACAAGCATTTTTTAGTATTACAGTTTAATTTATTGCACTCTTTTTACTGTATCTCTTTATGTAGTTTTTACAATAATCATGCTATCAGCTACAATATACACTTAATTTTCAGTCCACTTAAAATCAATATTCTACCATTTCAAGAAGAATGTATAAGTCTTACCACCCATACTACTGTGTTTTTTATTTCCTATATATTTACATGCTTTGAAATCTTGGGAGGCCTTTCCGACATGGGGAGAGATTCCCCCACCTCCAGCCAGGGTTAGTTGATCATCCTTGGAGTTGTGGGCAGACTGCTTAGAGCTTCCCTTTCACATACACAGGCCCATTTTCCTTTTCTAATTCACATACCAAACCCTGTAACAATCCAAGGTCAGGTACCAAACAACAGGCAGCCCCTGTGCCCCAAAGCCAGCAGGAGCTACCCCAACGAGCCGACCCTAACTGCTACAGCCTGCCCTGCTCTATCTCTGCCCTCACTCCTGCTTCTGCCGTGCACTCAGCTGCTCAGTTGTACCCGACGCCGACTCCATGAGCTGTAGCCTGCCAGGTTCCTCTGTCCATGGGACTTCCCAGGCAAGAACACAGAAGTGGGTTGCCATTTTCTCCTCCAGAGGATCTTTTTGACCCAGGGATCAAACCTGCATCTCCTACATTGGTAGGCAGGTTCTTTACCGCTGTGGCACCCGGGATTCTGTCTCCTGTATATTGTCACCCTGCTTCTTTAACTTATATGCAGAGTACATCAAATGAAATGCTGGGCTGGATGGCTCACAAGCTGGAATCAAGATTGCCAGGAGAAATATCAACAACCTCAGATATAGATGATACCACTCTAACGGCAGAAAGTGAAGAGGAACTAAAGAGCCTCTTGATGAGGGTAGAAAAAGCTGGCTTAAAACTCAACATTCAAAGCTGTTCCTCCTCTTCCAAGCGGGGCCACGGCCCAGCCGGCGGGAGCCGGGTTTGGAGAGTCCGGGGCACTTGGAGAATCCGGGTAGCCCCGGCTGGAGCCAAGTCCCGGAACCTGCGCACTGCTCTCATTTTCGGTGGCTTCATCTCCCTGATCGGCGCCGCCTTCTACCCCATCTACTTCTGGCCCTTAATGCAGCTGGAGGAGTACAGCCTTACAAAGCTGTCTGGATTCCATCACACACCATGGTGAGAAATAGAGGTGTTCCCAGCACTGGGAGGAGCCCGTGCTTCCAGTGGCCCCTTGATGCCCTCAGCCACCGGCTCGGACTCACTCCCATGGCATACACATCCAGCCGGGTCACCCTGCAGACTGCAGCAAAATGGGAGCACTAGAAAAAGAAGGAACAAGCCATTAATCGAGCTGGTATTGTTCAAGAAGACGTGCAGCCACCAGGGTTGAAAGTGTGGTCAGATCCATTTGGCCAGAAATGAGAAGACGAACACCACCTCTAATGATGCAAGTAGACAAAGACGTCACGCTTTCAGTTCTGCAGCAAGCGCAATAAGTCACCTGGCTAGAGAACACTGGCTGGAGCAGAAAACTCTAGAAGGCCATAAAGAGTCCTGTGCATGAGGATTATGTCCCTTCTTAAAAGAACCCTGGAACAAATCATACTATTAGGAGGGTTTTCATGATTTGGTTTCCTTTCTAAAAACGAAGCTGTCTCACTCAGCTGGGCTTGAAGGCTATCTACATATTATTCAGTCTCTACCTCTTAGCCAGCCATGCTGTGATATGAATACAAGCAACCAGTAGACTGGGAAAGATCCTAGACTGTTTTGCCATCCTCCAAATAGGAAATTTCAGGGGAAAACTACCATATTGAGCAGCCTCATAGGGCTCTTTGAAAATGTTAAAGTTGATAAAACTCTTTGAGGACAAGGTACATTGTACTCTTTAGGAATAAGTAGTTCAGCTCAACTATCTCATTAGGAAGGTTGCTGCATGTTGAGAAATAAATTTGAAGCAAACTAAATGGGTCTGCATGCCTATTAGAAATCATTGTTGAATTGACTGAAGTGAAAATGTATATATTAAAATGATTTTTCTTCATAAAAAAAAAAAACAAACAAAAACTCAACATTAAAAAAAAAAACAAAGATCATGGCATACGGTCCCATCATTTCCAGGCAAATAGATGGGGAAAAAGTGGAAACAGTGACGGATTTTATTTTCTTGGGCTCCAAAATCAGTGAGAATGGTCACTGCAGTAATGAAATTAAAAGATACTTGCTCCTTGGAAGAAAAGCTATGACAACCTAGACAGTGTATTAAAAAGCAGAGACATCACTTTGTTGACTAAGGTCCATATAGCCAAAGCTTTGGTTTTTCCTCTAGCCATGTATGTGTATGAGAGATGGACCATAAAAGCTGAGTGCCAACAAACTGATGCTTTCGAACTGTGGTGTTGGAGAAGACTCTTGACAGTCCCTTGGACTGCAAGGAGATCAAACCAGTCAATCCTAAAGGAAATCAATCCTAAATATTCATTGGAAGGTCTGATGCTGAAGCTGAAGCTCCAATACTTTGGCCACCTGATGTGAAGAGCTGACTCAATAGGGGAAAAAACCCTGATACTGGGAAAGACTGAAGGCAGGAGGAGAAGGTGACGACAGAGGATGAGATGGTTAAATGGCATCACCGACTCAATGGACATGAGTTTGAGCAAACTCCAGGAGATAGTGAAGAACAGGGAAGCCTGGCATGCTGGAGTTGCATGGAGTCGCAAAGAGTCAGACATGGCTTAGTGACTGAACAGTAACAACCACCAAAAATCTGATGGCCTGGCAAGGGGAGGCATGCTCTCTTTTCTTGGAAAATGTAAGTATATCAAAATCTTCTTTTAACGGCATTGACTTCTCCATGCCATCACTCTGTCACCTCCATAACTTAAACTGTTGCAGGAACTCATCATATGAGTTCCTTTACCCTTGGTCTACCCTCCTTGTTCTCTTGTATGTTATAGCTATCTCATATATTACACAAGTATAAAGTTGAAATCCTATCAGACAATGTCATAAATTTCACTTTCAACCACTAACTCACTTTAAAGAACTTAAGAGGAGACGATAATCTATTATATTTACCAGATGCAGTGTTATAATTTCTGTCTGAAAAGCTTCCTTTAGCAATTCTTTTGTAGCACGCTACTCGCAATGATTTCTCTTTAGTTTTTTCCTCAGCCAAGAATCAGCCAGCTTTATCATGCTTTATTTTACTTTCATTCTCAAAGAATAATTTCACTGAACAAAGAATTTTTGGTCCTTTTCTTTCACCACTTAAATAATAATGTGCTACTGCTCTGGCCGCCACGGTTTCTGATAATTTACTCACTATAGTTGTCCCCTGAACTTTTTTGTCTCAATGCTTTTATGATTTTTAATATGTCTTCAGTTTTCAGCAGTGTGGTTATGACATGTCTGGGTGTGGAATTCTTTGAGTTTATTGTGCTTGCATTCACGACTTCTCGAATCATTATGTTTACATCTTCTGCCAAATTTGGGAAGTCTTCAGCTATTATTTCTTCAAATATTTTTTTTAACAACCACACTTTGTCCCCTAGTCATCTTGTTCAGATTACAAAGTTCACTGAACTCCTCTGTCATCTCCACTTAAAATCTAAGTTCATCCAGAGATGTGCTATTTAGGTTATTGTAGTCTTTAGTTCTAACCTTTTCATTTGGTTCTTCTTTATGTCTTCTACTTCTTTGCTGAAACTTTGTATTTTTCTAATAGCTTTAAGAGCACTTGTGATTAGCCTGTTGAAGCATTTTTATAGTCTATGTTTTAAGTTCTTTGTTAGATAATTTCAACACCTCTATTATCTTGTCAATTATGTCCTCTGTCTTTTCTCATGCTGCTGCTGCTGCTAAGTCACTTCAGTCATGTCCGACTTTGTTCGACCCCATAGATGGTAGCCCACCAAGCTCCCCGTCCCTGGGATTCCAGGCAAGAATACTGGAGTGGGTTACTGTTTCCTTCTTCAATGCATGAAAGTGAAGTCGCTCAGTCGTGTCCGACTCTTTGCGACCCCATGGACTGCAGCCTACCGGGCTCCTCCGTCCATGGGATTTTCCAGGCAAGAGTACTCGAGTGGAGTGCCATTACCTTCTCCTCTTTTCTCATGAGAGCTGACATTTTCGTGGTTCTTCATATGCCAAGTAATTTTGTATTGCATCCATTTTCAATACTGAGTTCTGGCTCATTTAAATAAATCTGTGATGAAAGTCAGCACTTCTATTCTAGCAGGTATTCAATCTAGTTAGATTCAGGCTACAAGATGTACCCAGTCTGCTGTGAGCTGTGGTTCCAATATCAGTTTATTTTTTAAAGCCTTTGCAGTGCTACTTGTATCTGTCCCACAGGTGCGGTACCCAGTGGCCAATGTGGGACCTGGCTGGTGGTTTTCCTATTAGTTCAGGACTCGAAAGTCTTTGCTGTGCTGACAAGGAGTAGATCCATGCATGCATGTAGCTTGGGGATGAGCCTGGACGATCATAAACAACTATTAGGGAGTCATTTTTCTGAGCTCCTCCCTCTCTGCCATCTTTCTAGTGCTTTCTGGTTCCCTGGGCTCCTCTTTTCAGTCTTCCAGTCAGAAAGCTGGGGCTTTGGTTACCCCATTTTGTTGCACTTCTGCAACCATGCCTGGGTCCAGCCAAAGGACAGAGAGGGAGAGAAAGCAACAAGATTGGCCCTATCCTCTCAGGACGACAACCCCACCAATCAGAGGGGAAGGTTCTCCTCCCTCAGAATTTTGGCTTCTGTAAGCTACTGCCACCATCATGGGTGTTCAGAACCTGGTATCCAATGGAATGAAGAAAAACAAAAACAGGTCTTCACATTCTATTATAGATACTCCATTTTCTGTCCTTTGAGTTAAAACTGGAGGGCTTCTCCTGGTGCTCTTTTTGTGCCCTAGTGCCCATTTCTGCTTCCAGGTTAGGCTGTACTGAGTCCAGGCTAAGGGATAACAGAGGGGTAAAACTGGTAAACTCACCACCGATTTGGTTGTACTGTGAACCATGGTCTTCTTTCCTGCTCTGCCTCCTGTTTACTTTTCAGAGTTCTCAAGTAGCTGCTCAGTGCATTTTGTCCAAGTTTTGTCACTGTATCAGTATGAGTGGCAGGGTGGAGTCTTACTCAGAACTGGAGTTGCTCCCTGCTGCCTGCTAATATGTAAATGATATTGCCTATTTAGCATAAGTAAGGTTGAATTCACAGGAGTCAAATATGCTGAGACTACTATGCAGCTACTGGATAAGAAAGAGTTGGTTACATCCACTCGGCAACAGTGAACCAACCTGGAGAGAAATTTCTTCTCCAGATAACAGACTTCTAAAACAAATACCCTCTTAAACAAGGGCTGATTCTCTAACTGATCTAAAATAAAGGTCACCTATCAACATATCCTGCCCAGACACAAAGCTTCCAATAGGCTTTTCAGATTTAATATGAAATACCAACAAAAAAAAAAGAAAAAAAACCTGTCAGAAGAAAGTATGGCAAATATAAGACAGAAACCCATAAAGTAGAACACAAAATAGATGGAAACTAGGTATTCAGGGTAGAAAAGAAAAATTCAACAAAATTTTAATTAGTGCTTTCAAACAGAGGTAAGATGATAATGAATTCATAAAACAGGAATCAAATGTTTAAAGAAAAAAAGAAAAATTATCAGAATAAGAGCATTAGCAAATCAAGAATATGATGGCCAGGGACTTTCCTGGTGGCCTAGTAGTTAAGAATCCACCTTCCAAAGCAGGGGACGTGGTTTGATCCCTGGTTGGGGAACTAAGACCCCACATGCTGAGGGGCAACCAAACCTGTGTCACAACCGGAGAGCCCACATGCTGCTACTACTGAGGCTGTGCGCTCCAGGGCCTGTGTGTCACAGAGACCAGTGCAGCCCAATTAAACAGCCCAAGTTTTTAAAAGAGAATATAATGGTCAAAACAGTAACAGAGTCAATAGAAGAACTGAAAGGCGAAGTGGAAGAGAACCCTCCAAAAGTATCAGGAAAAAATGAGAGAAAACAAACTTTAAAGGTCTATCAAGGATATCCTAAATGTGAATAACTGGCATTCCAAAAAGACAGAGTGACACTTAATAAAGAAATAACACAAATCATTTCCTTGAACTAAAATATAGAAGACCCCAGGCATAATTAGTCAAAAAATTACATTAAGTCTTGTTTGGAAGCCAATGCACCCAAATCCCACTTTGAAAGGGTCCACTGACTATCCAAACATGATGAGTTTTTAAAGGTTCACTAGAGAAAAATCCTGGGTGCAGGGTGGGAACAGGACACACATAAGAGAATTACAATCAGAATGTCTAATTCTCAAGAGCAATTCTGGAAAATTAGGGGGAAAAGGTTAACAATGCGTTCAAAATTCTAAGGAAAAATGATTTTCAACCTATAATGTCCACATTACATACCAAATATAAAGCAGAATAAAAAACATTTCTAGCATGTTACAGGCTGAAAAAATTACTCCCAGAGATTCTTTTCTTGAGAAACTATTTTAAGATGAAGGCCACCAAAAATATGGGAGATGAAGTAATTAGTAAATTCCATCCAAGAGTAGAATAGAAGTCCACAGATTACAGCCGTGCAGCAGGTAAGATGAGGAACCAGCTGACTGGCGGAGGGAAGAGGGCTCTAGGGGTGTTCTCCTGGAAAAAGAGACTCAAAGAATAGTTGATATAAAGGAATATTTATAAACTATTAGAGATGCGCTTAAAGCAAATTTCCTAAATAGATGAGAAAGGGACAGATAAAAATCCTAGGAAAAAGGCTAAATCAGAAAGAGAACATTATATAACATATATAGAACTTGCCCTTGCAATGAGTAGTATTCATATCATTATATAAACTTGCTTTAAGTGAAAAAAAGAAAAAAAAAGTTGGCGTCTTAGTCTGTTTGAGCTGCTGTAACAAATACCACACACTGGGTAGCTTATAAACAACGGAAGTCTATTTCTCTCAGTTCTGGAGAAGGCTGGAAGTCCAAAATCAGGGTGCCGCCATGGTCAGGTGAGGGCCCCCTCTCAGACTGGGGACTTCGTGTCCTCACGTGGCGACTGGGCAGTGGCGCTCTCTCAGGCCTACTGTCTCAGGGCATTCATCTCATCCACGGGGTTCTGTCCTCGAGACCCAATCACCTGCCAAAAGCCCGTTCTCCTAATACCATCACAGTGGGCATTAGAATTTCAACATTCATTAATTTTGAGGAGACACAAATATTCAGACCATAGCAACTGAGCAAATGGATCTGGTTTTTGCCTCATCATTTTTCTTAAAGGAAGTGAATAATGTCCAATATTGATAAGAAATAGCACTATATTATTCATAACTATTTAGGTAAACATCAGGACAAATAGCTAAAAACAAGACATGCCTTCAGGAAGTTGGCGGTGGAGAAGAAACAGAGGGACTGCCATTCTTTGCCATAAAAACTCAGTAACATCTGATTTATTTCACCCACATGCAAATATTATTTTATTACCCTCCCTTCTTCCTAATTTTACTTAAAAAATTGAAAAGTGGATGTGTACCATGCTCTGATGCTGTATGGCAGGATTATAGAGGGCCTAGGAGAACTCCTGCTGTGTGAGCGCTAGGAAGACTGGCAGAGACATGCCCAATACAAGCAGAGCTGTCTGACATTATCCCCAAATAACCAAACTATTAATGCAAGACTAACTGCACAGGTTTGAGAAAGAACTGTGCTAGGAGCTAACAATGTTATAGCTTCATCTACCTAAAACTCCTTTTTGTTTGAGTGTTCCCCAGTAGGAATGAGTAATTATCCCTTGAGATTCAGACTCAATTTGTTTTCATAAATAATTTACTCTTGGGAAATTACTAAGTAGCAACAACTGATTTTTATACTCCAGTTCCGGAGTAAGAAATAATGTATACAGGCATACAGTGTTATTACATTCTAGATGTTTGGCCATCAGCTGTATTGATAAGAAAGATTCTGTGGATCCAAGCAGCCATCATTTGCATTTGACTCTATTTGGCATCTGAACATTTCAGTGTTAGTCAAAAACTGTTTTCTTCCATCCTGTAGTGTTAACACTGTTTTACTTTACTCAGGCTTTTAAGGAAAAAGGGGGGGGGGGGGGGCGGGGAGGGAGAGTATGTAATATATACATACAACAGTAACTTCCCTTGCATATGGCAAAATGGATTTCTATTATTCTACTTTCTACAAGGTCAGTTCTTCTTAACTGGAGCATAACAATGCATGTATCAGAGAAGCTCCTGGCAACCCTGCTACTCACAACAGCTAAAAACAGAAAGGATCGAAGTGGCTGTTCCAGAGTAGGTGTGCCCTGGGGAAAGGTTCTTGGCACCACGCTCACCAGCTACCACCTCTTATTATGGGCACACACTTGAAGGACTTTATCAGCGTGCCTCCCAAATCCCATGGTTTGAAGCAGCTGAATAAAAGCATAAAGGGGGCAGCACAGGGGTGAGCACGCAGCAGCAAGTAACTGACAGCCCAGGGGCAAGAATAAGGAAGACGCAGTGGTTGGGAAGCACAGCGACGTGGGATCGTCTGTCCTGAGTGCAGAGCTGACACACTCTGGCACGTGCCAGGAGAGTACCTGTGCCCTGGCACAACGTAACGGAAGGTACACAAGCCAACCACACATCAATGAGGAGGGAGAAACTACGCAGGCAAGGAAGCCTTAATATACTACAGGCAGAGCTCTAAAATCATTCCCATCACTAGTTCTCTACTTTGGCTGTACACTTAAGGATTCTAAAGATTTCTTGTAACTCAGGATGTTCTTGCATAAATGGTGCTGTGTGATATCTCTAAGAGAAAAGAAAGGAGGAAGATTAATATTTTTAGACAGTGACACATGAGTCCTACAGAATGTATGTAAATTAGAAGCATTACAATGCCTTGCAGAAAACATTTAATATAAATACCTACAAATCTGTAATGGGTCATGATGGAGAGTTCTGACAAAACGTGGTCCACTGGAGAAGGGAATGGCAAACTATTTCAGCATTCTGGCCTGGAGAATTCCATGGACTGTATAGTCCATGGGGTCACAAACAGTCGGACACGACTGAGTGACTTTCACTTTCTTCCAACAACACAAGAGATGACTCTACACATGGACACCACCAAATGGTCAATATCAAAATCAGACTGATTATATTCTTGGCAGTCGAAGATGGAGAAGCCCTATACAGTCAGCAAACACAAGACCAGGAGTTGACTGTGGCTCAGATCAGAAACTCCTTATTGCAAAATTCAGAACTGAAGAAAACAGGGAAAACCACTAGACCATCCAGGTATGACCTAAATGAAATCCCTTATGAGATTATACAGTGGAAGTGACAAATACATTTAAGGCATTAGATCTGAAAGAGTGCCTGAAGAACTGTGGACAGAGGTTCATGACACTGCACAGGAGGCAGTGATCAAGACCCCAAGAGAAAGAAATGCTAAGAGGCAAAATGGTTGTCTGAGGAGGCCTTACAAATAGCTGAGAAAAGAAGAGAAGCTAAACGTAAAGGAGAAAAGGAAAGCTATACCCATCTGAATGCAGAGTTCCAAAAAATAGCTATGAGAGATAAGAAAGCCTTCCTGAGTGATCAATGCAAAGAAATAGAGGAAAATAATAGAATGGGAAAAGCAGAGATACCAAGGGAACATTTCATGCAAAGATGGGCAAAATAAAGGATAGAAATGGTATGGACCTAACAGAAGCAGAAGATATTAAGAAAAGCTGGCAACACAGAATACAAAAAAAAAAAAAATCTTAATGACCCAGATAACCACGACAGTGTGATCACTCATCTAGAGCCAGATATCCCGGAGTCCAAAGTCAAGTGGGCCTTAGGAAGCATCACTATGAACAAAGCTACATGGAATTCTAACTGAGGTATTTCAAGTCCTAGAAGATGATGCTGTTAAAAGTGCTGCACTCAGTATGCCAGCAAATTTGGAAAACTCAGCAGTGGCCACAGAACTGGAAAAGGTCAGTTTTCATTCCAATCCCAAAGAAGGGAAATGCCAAAGAATGTTCAAACTACCACACAACTGCACTCATCTCACACGCTAGCAAAGTAATGCTCACAATTCTCCGAGCGAGGCTTCAACAGTATGTTAACCAAGAACTTCCAGATGTTCAAGCTGGATTTAGAAAAGGCAGAGGAACCAGAGATCAAATTGCCAGAGACCAAACTGATCTGCTGGATCACTGAAAAAGCAAAAGAGTTCCAGAAAAACATCTACTTCTGCTTTATTGATTACGCCAAAGCTTCTGACTGTGTGCATCACAACAAACTGGAAAATTCTTAAAGAGATAGGAATACAAGACTACTTTACCTACCTCCTGAGAAATCTGTATGCAGGTCCAGAAGCAACAGTTAGAACTGGACATGGAACAATGGACTGGTTCAAAATTGGGAAAGGTGTATGTCAAGACTGTATACTGTCACCCTGCTTATTCAACCTATATGCAGAGTACATCATGCAAAATGCCAGGCTGGATGAAGCACAAGCTGAAATCAAGATTGCCGGGAGAAACATCAATAACCTCAGATATGCAGATGACACCACCTTTATGGCAGAAAGCGAAGAGGAACTGAAGAGCCTCTTGATGAAAGCAAAAAGGGAGAGTGAAAAAGTTGCTTTAAAACTCAACTCAAAAAACTAGGATCCCGGCATCCAGTCCCATTACTTTATGGCAAATGACAGGAAATAATGGAAACAGTGACAGACTTTATTTTCTTGGGCTCCAAAATCATTGCAGATGGTGACTGCAGCCATGAAATTAAAAGACATTTGCTCCTTGAAAGAAAAGCTATGACACACCTAGACAGCATATTAAAAAGCAGAGACATTCCCTTGCCAACAAAGGTCCATCTAGTCAAAGCTATGGTTTTTCCAGCAGTCATGTATGGATGTGAGAGTTGGGCCATAAAGAAAGCTTAGCACTGAAGAACTGATGCTTTTGAACTGTGGTGTTGGAGGAGACTTGAGAGTCCCTCAGACTGCAAGGAGATCAAACCAGTCAATCCTAAAGGAAATCAGTCCTGAATATTCATCAGAAGCACCGATGCTGAAGCTGAGGCTCTAATACTTTGGCCACCTGATGTGAAGAGCTGACTCACCGGAAAAGACCCTGATGTTGGGAAAGATTGAAGGCAGGAGGAAAAGGGACGACAGAGGATGAGATAGTTGGATGGCATCACTGGCTCGATGGACATGAGTTTAATCAAGCTCCACGAATTGGTGATGGACAGGGAAGCCTGGTGTGCTGCAGTCCATGGGGTCGCAAAGAGTAGGATACGACTGAACAACTGAACGGACTGACAAATCTGTAATAGGTTAACATAACATTTTAACCTGTTAAGATAACATGTCTCTATCTGACCAGCAACATTAATAATATTGCTAGAGAATTTTAACCATTTTTCCAGTGCATTTCCAACATTTGCTTTCTGTTCCATCTTTCTTCTCAATCTTATTTTCTGAAATGCCTACAAGTTCTTCTCCAGGAGGAGCACAAATGCTCACTGAGTGTACTTCTGGAGACAGTACTAGGAGCCACACTCCACCCTAGACTTCACCCCCATTACAACTGCAAGTCTCTGAAATCCTACAGCTTCCAAAGCTTTCAGTTCTCCTGAGCAATTTAATCTTCACTCTTATCCAAGTAAGCTCTTTGGGTCTCCAACATCATTTCTGTCTCTCTCCTTATCCTTAATAAATGAGCCGGGAATGTATGAATTCCTTTGACTGCCTCTCTGCTTTCATCTAAACATTCTACCTTTCACAAACCCTTCTCCTTTTTTCTCCTTCAAAGCCATGCCATTTTCTCAGACCTTGATTCATCACTCCCCCTTCATCCACCCACCCCTGTCCCTCTGTCTACAAACCGGCGTGGGTCTCCTTGATCCTAAAAAAACACTTCCTTCAGCCCAACTGCGTGTGCATAGAACCACTCTGTCTTTTCCTCTTCACACTTTTTGAAAAAGTATCCCAAACCCCATTCCCTGTCAGCCCCTTGAAATCTGGATTCTGTCCCCATTCAAACAGAAACCACTTTCCTGAATGACAACTAAAGCCTGTCTTTTTGACTATCCCCCCAAATCCTTTGCTGCCTTTCCCTACTGTACCTTAAATGCAGATATTCTATTAGGTTCTGTCCTGGTCCTCTCCCTCAATTATACTCTAATAGGCTCTTTTAAGTTCCAAAGATAACTTTTACTTCTCTGGCAGTAACTCCAAATGTCCATCTATAGTCTTTAATACTGGTAGGCTGCAGACTATCCCCTGGACATTTCCACCTATTCAGTTTCACACATGAATATAGTCTGTATGAATTTGATTTTACAATCTGATCATGTGGCAACCTGTCAGCAGGTAACAGGGAGCCACTTTTTGTGGCATGAGAGACTATAAGAATATCTGGTTTTAGCTTTTTCTGTTCTTCTGTTTGTGCAAGAACGTGTCGCAGGCCTATTGACAGAATAGCTCTTATGAAACCTGGACCAGTTTTGTGTTTTTGGATTACTTTTCGACCTGTGGCTAAGATTAGGGAACCAAAGCTAAAAATTTTCTGTGTCTCTAAACGAGAAAAAGCATTTATCTCTTCATGGTGTGAATGTGAAATATATTCCTATCTCCAGGGGTTATTAATAAAATAGATAACAAAGTTTCCTAAAGAACTTCTGTTCAAGTTGGTTTATAGAGAACAAGCTTTCACATAAATCTATATTACTCCTAGAAAATAAAGAAACTAAATATCTGAACTTACAATGAGTTCTTAACGACGAAAACAACCTAAAATGCACAGAAGCTGACCCTCCAAAGGCATTTGTTTTTAGAATATAAATTCATGTAATAAAAACCAACGCTGGTGGTCCACTGATTAGGACTGGGCGCTTTCACTGCCGTGGCCTGCGTTCAGTCCCTGGAAGAAAACTGAGACAATCCAGGTCACACGGCATGGCCAAAAAACCCATATACAAATCTATCTGATTTGATCATTTTAATGCTAACAAAAACAGATGTCCTTTCTCTGATTTTACTAGTGCAGAGTACAATGCATGCATAAGATTTTTTTTTTTTTTACTTTAAGGTTTTCCTTTCATGAAAAGACTGATTATGCAGAAGAAAAATGTACACCTTCAACTACACTGAATTATAACTTTTTTTTATATATCAGATGTTACATGTTGCTCAGTACTTGTCAGTTTAAGCATAATTTCCAATATCCTTACTTAAAGATCCTGGTTGGACTAACAGTAAATGGTTCCCTAATGGACATTCTTTGGATACATGGCTAATTTCCAAGTGAGAAACCAAGCATAGTTTAAACACACACACTACATGTTTTCTTTTTAATGTAAGCACAATGTCATTATTGTACCCAACAAAATGAACAATAGTTCCTAAGTATCATCTAATACCCAGTCTGTATTTAATGTCTTTTTCCAGTTGTTCTGCTCTAATTAGTCTGATTTTTTCCCCCACTAAAATTACACAATTAAGTCTTGCCTTGCCTAGTATGTCACACATATAGAATTAGTATGCACTGTTTTGTGTAAGACTATTTTCACTTGGCATAATATTTCTGAGATTCAACCATGTTACTGAATGTCTGAGTAATTTATTCTTTTCTATTACTTTGTAGTATACCACTCTGAAAGTCTTCTACACGTAAACTATCTTTGATGTTTTGCAAAGGTCACCAGGCACTCAATCACAAAGATTTCTCTTTCACCTCATAAGGATGCTAAAACTATTCCTTTCTTTGGGGTACTCGGAATTTCTTAACTGCGAACATTTATTAACTCTGTCAAATAAAAAAGGAAACTTGGTCCACTTTTACTGAATCTCCTCACCTTTCATGGCAATGTAGTTATTTGCATACGACTGTGAAGAATCTGTCCTTCCTTTTACTAGGGCAAAATTAGACAAATTTATCATGCAACCCAGGCCATAACTACAAGGTCATATTTAAGAATAAATTTCATTTAATCAGGTATGGCAAGGTTACCACTAAAACACAGGGATTGTAGTTCATGTATGGAACCAACCAAAACTGCTCTGATACCTACTCTGTGGCACACATGCAATATAAAAACAAAAATCCCTTCCTGGCAAGCCAGAAATTCTAGCATATTTTGGGAATCTTGAGGGGAGAATTCATCCATATGTATAAATGCTACAGGTGAAATATGTAGAAACAATTTTCTTGATTTGCTCTTTTTTTTTTTTTTTTGGGTGAGGTTTGCTTCCTAGCTTTAAAACAGAAGAGCCAAAAGAGGCAATTAAAAACAAAAACAAATGATTAAGTACTCGGCTACTGAAAAGGCAACCTAAGGTTCCTTATGAAATTTCCAGAGAGGATAATTCTCTAGTCTTAGTTGTTGCTAATATTTCCTGCCATACTCTACATACAATCAGGCGAGTCTGTAAGTATATGCATTCATGTGTGTGATCAAGAGTAATCCTTGAGGCAATTTATGACCAAAAGGGGCACAAATAACACAAATTACAGAAACTCTGGAATTATGGTAAAAGAATGGCTGCAAGCTCTTTCAATGCCGTACTAGAGAACGATCTAGCAGTTTTGTCCAACCAAGGGTTATTTAATAGCTAGAGCAGCACCATCCAGAAGAACTTACTGTAATGACATGTTCTGTATCTGCACTGTCCAAATTGGTCATGGCCACTGAGCACCTGAAACACAGTGAGGAACTGAATATTTAATTTCATTAAACAGCCAAATGCAGGAATGGCCGCATATTGGACAGTGTAAATCCAGACTTCAAACTTTTTGTACAGGCCCAAAGAATTGTTTCTACCTTTTAAAAGGTTGTAAAAAGCAAAAACAAAGAAAAATATGAGACAGAGACCCTGTCTGGTTCACAAAGTCTGAAAATTTATTATCTGGCTCTTTATGGAAAATGTTTGACCATGTATGTAAGCTCTAGGTGTATGTATTTTTTTTGACATACTATTTTATATTGAAAAAAAGCAAGAACATATTAACTTGCAGATTTTTGTCCAGTGAAGACACAGATGATTTCTGAGATAACCTCTAAAATTATGGTTTCATTATCTTGTATGATATGAACAAGTTTTCTATCCAGTCCAGCAGTCTTATTCCAACATTCTTTTTTCAGTACCTCTGATCATATATTTCTTGAGCCAGTTTACCTATGCAGCTAGTTACCTCACAGACAAGTTAAATAAATGTTTGATGTGTGCTCACTTTGAATCTTTAGAAATGACATTTAAAAAAAAAAAAAAATGAAACTAAAGTGCTCATTTAAAAAATTTCTATTCACGAAAACAAATCTAAAAAAACAGTGGGGATTCAGGGAATATTTTAAGAAGTAGATGACATGATGCAGCAGTCCTTCCTATTGTCTACCAATATCCATGTTTTGCTTCTTTAACAACAGAATCTAGATTTTGTTCAGGGCAGTAATGTATCTAGTTAAAACTGAACATTTCCTAGCTCCTTTTCCATATTGGCCATATGACATCATCCTGGTCAACAAGACATAAGGAAAAGTCTGCTGGGATATTGTTGAGAGCTACTGTGTCTTCTTTCTTCCTTCTTGAAACAGAGATGTGGTGGCTGGAGCGGCATCAGTTATCTTGTGACCATAAGGGAAAGGCTGAAAGAACTGCAGAGACCTTGACCCTGACAGCGCCTAACTACTACTCAGCTGTGAACTGTTGTTCATCTTAAGACTTCTTGTTGAAAGAAAACCAAACCATTTTGTATAGATTTCTGTCACTTCAGCCAAATCTAGATCTATCTATCAGCCTATTAGAGATAATATCATCAGCATTAACCTAAACTGTCTTAATTTTAAAAATGCCCTAAAAACAGGGTTAATAATGAAACACACTGTGAACTAAACATGTAGGTTCGAGAATGGATGTAGATCCCAGGCGACTGGTGGGCAGTTTCGGAGAAAAGGTGCCATAATCACAACTGACTTTTACACAGAAAATTCAAACGTGAATCCACACAGCTCTGAGTGGATTAATTATGTAACTAATGTAACTAATTCTAATTCTGCCAGCACTAATGTAACTAATTAATGTAACTAATTCTGTCAGCACTAAAACTGAACAAAATTTTCTCTAAGTTGAAAGGAAACTCTTCAGTTCAGTTCAGCTGCTCAGTTGTGTCCGACTCTTTGCGACCCCATGAATCGCAGCACGCCAGGCCTCCCTGTCCATCACAAACTCCCGGAGTTTACACAAACTCATGTCCATTGAGTCAGTGATGTCATCCAGCCATCTCCTCCTCTGTCGTCCCCTTCTCCTCCTGCCCCCAATCCCTCACAGCATCAGGGTCTTTTCCAATGAGTCAACTCTTCGCATGAGGTGGCCAAAGTACTGGAGTTTCAGCTTTAGCATCAGTCCTTCCAATGAACACCCAGGACTGATCTGCTTTAGGATGGACTGGTTGGATCTCCTTGCAGTCCAAGGGACTCTCAAACTCTTAAATTAACAATTAAAAGAAATTATTCTGAACTTCCCTGGTGGTGCAGTGGATAGGAATCTTCTCCAAGGCAGAGGACACAGGTTCGATCCCTGGTCTGGGAAGATTCCACAGGCCAAGAAGCAACTAAGCCTGTGCACCACTAAGCCAGCAAGTCACAAATAATGAAGCCCAAGCACCTAGAGTCTGTGTTCCACAGGAGAAGCCACCGCAGTGAGAAGCTGGCACATCGCCACGACAATGAAGATAAGCCACCGCTCACTGCAACTAGAGAAAAGCTCACACAAAGGGACAAAGACCCAGTGCAGCCAAAAGAAAAGAAATAATTTGGTTTCTTTAAACAAAAGGATTTTCCTATGTTGTTTCCATAAGACATAACTGATTTTTTAAAAAGCAGATCTTTAATTAATTACTGTAAGGATCTTACCCCTATGATTGTTTTTGAAATGCAAGATTTCTAACTTCATACAATTATATTAATTTAGTAGAAAGTCAACACAGAACAAGATGTCCCTGATTTAATTAAAACCCTACAATACTAGCTGGTAAACAAATCGGGAAGAGGAAACTACAGGCATAAGCAATCACTTTGACCCTAGTACGACCAGTGTGAGTATCCCTTATTTCAACATTCTGGTATAACCCCAAAATATTAACCATTAAAAAGAGACTGAACAAATCACTTTTTCTCAAGAAGATGATTTTCACAACCATAGTCAGTTAAAAATTATCATTACAGGAAATGCAAAAAGGCCTCCAACCTCTTTTCTGGTAAAATCAAAACAAAAACTGTCACTACCCACTATTACATCTACGGATTATTTCCTTCATGAACAAATCTACTGTTCAAGAATCTGTTCATGAAACCAGATACCAAATTCTTCTAACAAAAAAGGAAATTAAACAACACAGGGTCCATTTTAACCCTCTGAAGTCAGTGAAGTAATATACACCACTTCTACCGGAATTGCATTTTCTTTACCCTTATCTTTCTCCTCTCTTACTCCACAAATATGTAAGCAAAAACTCAAGTAAAGACAATCACCAACTCTTCATAAGACCCTCTCTTTTTTTCCTCCCAAATTAAAAGCAGGTTGGATGTTAAGGTTACTTTACCACAGCTTCTCAGGTGTACTGAGTAATAATTTCAGTGTTTAAGATTGTTAAGTTCTCCAAATTACCCTCCTTAAAAGTCCTCCAGATTGATGGTTTTGGTAGGTCACTGGCTATGCTTCATGGTGGCTATTCATTGCCATGAAGTAATGCCTGAAATAATACCAACTGATGGGCAGCTGTAGGTAGCAAATTCAGTACCGTAAAGGCTCATGGAGAAGCCATACAACAAGCAGCCATGCTGTTTACTTCCAATCGGTCCTCGTTTGTTAACCTCCAGGACAGGCTCCTAGCTCATGAACTAACTCCAGCACCCAACTCCCTGCTATGGACCTCAGTGACCTCAGCACTACATTATCTCTAGATGTCACACTCTATCATCCTTTAGCCTCTCATTTCTTTCTCTAAATTAAAAAGAATGCTTTCACTTTACCCAGGACCACTGAGGAACCACCCCTTGGTCCTCAGAATCATCCTCAGAAATCTTCCATATCCAAGATTCTGATCTCTGAACTGCCTCTCTAACGGTCACCTCTAGAATTCTTCAACACTGATTGAACTTGTCCTCTGCCTGCAGGATCCCCTGAGTCTAGGAGGGGACACAGTCGAAGGTCCTGTCCCTTCCTTGACTCTTACAGTTTTATATGTCCTTTCTGCCTTCACCTCCCTCCTCTCTGGTCTGAATCTCTCAAGCTATTAGTTCACTGATAGTAGAAGGTAAGTCTTACATATTCTTGGACTGTCCTAGATGACCATTCAGAAACATTTCCTGGGCCCCATTTTGCCTTCCTCAATTGCGCCTTAGACTCCTGCAGTCTTTATGTGCTGGCTTCATTAACATACTGAGTGCTGGAAATCATCAACTACTTGAGAATTTCTAGATCAAGTGATAGAATAAATTCAAACCATCTAATCTTCCCTGGTCCTTACTTCAGTTCCAGTACTTTTTTTGTTCCTTTCCAATGCACTTCCAACAGTTCCACTGCATCTATGCTGACATACTGCACTGTCTTTAAGTTCTTACCCTCCCTCTCTGGGAGTAAACTGGCATCCTATTTTACTAAGACAGTACTATAGGCCTTCAAATGCCCTCTTCCCCAAGTGGAAACAGATGTGTATCTTCATTCACCTTGTCTCCTACTATCTAAAGCAGAGGTCCTAAAAATGTAATCCAAAAGCTGAACCTCGTCCACTGACATGTTCCGTTTAGTATGCATGATTTTTATTTTTATTTTTTTCAGAATATGTACTTTAAAAATATAGTGGTGTAGTACTTTTATTGAGCTATAATTCACAGCATGCATGGTTTTCAAAACATAAATTAGTTGTCTCTTATAACAGATTTCCCATTATGAAATGCAGACGTCTGGCTTCCTTTGGGTGAGAAGATCAGACATCAGGCCCACACCGTGCACGAGCACCCTGGTTCACCAGTTCCTTCCTACCAACCAGCCACTTCCCCATGCAGTCGCCTCACCTGGTCCCAGGGGCTCTTTGATCTAAAATAAGGATCTAACTCTTTGCACTCCCAGGAGCTGAGATCTCTTCAGCCTCATATCTCCCCACCAATGCCAGACTCCAAGGATCCCACCCTTGCTTTGCATCTTTGATTTCTTTGTAAATTGGGCAGCTCATATCAGTGCCTCCACTTCCTCTCTGAAAGTCAATCTCCTTTGTTTCCATGATGTCTGCCACCTAGGACTTCAGTCCCCTCCCACTGGTCCCTTATGCACAATGCCCCCTTCTAGTTTCCCTCTCACTTTCAGACACTGCTTCTCTAGCCCCTACAGTAATGTCACACTGCTATAAAAGTTGCTAAACACTTATCCCCAATTTCTGTAATCATATCATCATTAACCAGCAAGTAGTACTAAGCAGCATAAACCAAGTGGTATAAACAATGACGATGCAGGCAAGGTTTAGAAATGTAAATCTGACGGCCGTACACCCTCTTGGGCAGGGCAACAGTTCCTTTCCCCTATTAATGCAACACACTACACATCAACTCTTTAATAATGCTGTTTCCAACTTTTTCTCCCATATTAGGCTTATTAGGCTGTGGGTTCCTTGAGGTCAAGAGGCAACCTAACATACTTCTTGGCACAGAAGTTTTCTTTTAAGGATGGGAAAGCTGATCCCACCAACCTCCAGGTCAAACAATGTATCCACCACCCATCCTCCCTGCACTGGGGCTTCAAATCTCTCCCTCAGTCGCTATATACACTTAGATGCCAGTCCTGGTGACAACCTCCTCACCTCCTCACCTCTAGTTCTAAATTGGAACAATGTTCCCTCCACAGTTGAGTCTTAATTGTCTTCAAATACAAAGTTTCAAGCAAATCCTTCCTTTCCCTAAATTCTCACTGACTCCCTACTGATAAGACCCAACTGGCCTGCATTTGGGTCCCTGGAGGCTTCACCTCTCACAGGGCACCTTGACACTTTCTACCCAAACACTCCATGTTTTTCTGGCTTCTAGGTCCTTGCACGCAACCATTTCTACCTGAGAATGTCCTGGTTCTTCAAAGACCAGCTCAAGTGCTACTTCCTCCAACAAATTCCCCTTTGACAAAAGTGGTCAATCCTAGAGCATGTGCCTTTATAAAAAAAACTTCCCAGAACATTATCACTTTCTACCAGAGGCCACCTCACCTCTCCATGGAGCCCTAACTAAACCTCCACAGTCTTCTCTACCTAAGCATTTGCTTAAGACTAGTGACTTAACATTTTTAAAGCAGGAAAACAACACGAACCACTTGATGAGACCCAGAAAATTGCAATTAATCACAGACTCTAAAAAAAAAAAAAAAAAATCAGAGACTACTTCTCTGGTGGCTCAGTGGGAAAAAATTAGCTTGCAAATGCAAGGAGATGCAGGAGACATGGGTTCAATCCCTGGGTTGGGAAAAGCCCCTGGAGAAGGAAATGGCAACCTATTTCAGTATTCTTGCTGTTAGGTACTTAGAATAGGGAAAAGGAGTCCAAAGTGGCGGTGGCTAAAAGACAAGGAAGGGAAAAGCCTGCAAAAATAAAGCAGAGGACCAAAGGAAGGACCCAGGACCGGAGTGAGGACTTCAGGTAGAACAGCGCTCCTGACTAAGCCCAATTTGCATAGGGCAGGCCCAGGGGGAAGGAAAAAACATATAAAAAGAGGAGCCAAAGGGCCCTTGCTCTCTTTCTCTCCCCGAGCAATGGGGTGCTCTTCTCTTTGAGTCTTTGGATCAATGTGCCCTCACGCCTTGAAGATGGATTTTCCTGCTATTATCTAAATGAAAAAGAACTGTAACACTGAGCTGTAACACTGATTTATTTAAGAGCTATAACACGGTCTGTCCAAGACCCGAGGGCTGTGACTCGCCGAGGGGGCCTTAATATCCGTCGCTCCAAATCTTTGTTGTGACGAGACAAAGAACCGAGGAGCGTACATTCGCCTGACACTGCCTTGAGAATCCCATGGAGAGAGGAGCCTGGTGGACTACAGTCTATATGGTCACAAAGAGACAGACATAACTAAGCACATACACATATCAGCTAAAAAAGCTATAAAAAGTCCTTCCCCTGAATCTTCCTTCCCCTAAATCTTTTCCTCCACAGCTTAACTTAAAATATTGTAGATGCTGAAGTTTGTTCTATTCTTAAATTTTTTTTTGGCTGTACTGCATAACATGCAGGATCTTAGTTCCCTGGCAAGGAATGAACCCATGTCCCCTGCCTGCAGTGGACACCCAGAGTGCCAACCACTGAAACACCAGGGAAGTCCCTCCTGTTCTTAGTTTTTAGAAATCAAGTTAATTTTTAAAAATCAAGTTTTCTCTTCTCAAAAGGTAAAGCAAACTCCAAAACAAATTTACGAGAACAAAGCCTTTGAGTATGGCATTCAACTCTTACCCATCACTCTCAAGGGGGAAAAAAAAAGGGATTTCTTAACAAGTGGGAAGGTTGGATTATGCACAACACACATAACAAAGATAAACAGGCAGGTGACACATACTACCAAGATAACGTAAGACACACCTTTTCCAATTAGCTTATGCTGAGTTGCACAGCAGGGACAGGCAAGAGGACTGGGAGGAGGAGCTGGGAGGGTCTGGCAGGGTTTTTCTGCAGAGCAAAAGCAGCACTTTCCACACTCTGCAGTGAGCCATGAGTGAAGCTGAACTTGGAGCAGGCAGAGTACACAATAAAAGCAGTGAGACTAGTCAAACTACAGCTGAGTTTTAAGCTGAGAAATGCTAAGGCAGAAAACTGCAAAAGTAAAGTGGGCTTGGATTAATACGTGTTTTGTAAATCAGAAAAGTTTTTAAAGTGAATGAGCTCGGCAATAGGAGACTTCTTGTGGGAGGATATTCGTCTCATGCAAGTTGTAGTGGGGAGAGAGGGAAGGCAGTGAAATAGAAAGGGCACATACCAAGAAAGAGGGTCTTAATTGCTGCAAAAATAATGGAAAAGAAAGGAATGAATGCATGGAAGAAACTTCAGAAGCCATTATAGGACTTAGTCATGTCAAACTTTTCAGCCCTGGCGAGTGGGAAGAAACTGGGTAGCTGGAGGAGAAAACCAGGAGAGGACTGGGAAGAAGTTAAGACCAGCTGTCTGAAATCAGAAAATTAAAAAAAAAAAAAAAAAAAAAGAATCAAGAACAGGAAAGTAAACTTGATTCAACATCTGCACTGCTTTAAGCTTGGAGAAGAATCATACAGTTAAATGTCCTATCTTCTCTAAACACATTAAAAGCAAACAAGCAGGGTTTTTTTTTTTTTTTTTTTTAAGCTAAGAAAAGTCAAGAGTTACAGCTAATCAGATTCTTCAAGGGCATTGTGAAATTTCTGAAGTAGGAGGCCAACAAAGGATCCCCCCACCCCCAGTGCTCATCATTTCGAAGATAGGTATCAAGAACAAGGTCTCTGGAAACAAACTGCCTCTGTCTGAGTTGTGACTCTCCCACTTACTTGATGGGAAAAACTGGAGAAACTTGGCTGGTGGGGGTGGGGGGAGGATGTACTCTTGCAGTTATTTTGGCTTGCGGAGGGAAGGGAGTAGCTGAAGATGTCTTAAGTAGGTACAAGTCTGAAATGCTGATTTAGAGAGAAGGTGAGTCACCTCTCCGAAAGTTTCAGTTTCCCCAGCTGTTACAGACAGGAAGATAATAAAATCTACCTCACTGGATTTTTTTTTTTTAAGGATTGAAAGTGATAATCCTGAAGTATTGCACATAACGTCTGATGTACTGTAACCATTCGATAAACGTGAGTGATACACAAAATCAATACGAGTAAATAATGCTATTTTTAGCACCATTATTAAACATTCCCTTCTCTGCTTGATGTTCTCTGAATACTGCACTACTACGAAGGTTCTGTCAGATTCTCAGAGAGACTGACATCCCTCGAAGGGTCAGAATCCCTGTAGCGGAGGCCTGGGGAAAAAAGAGTGGCTGAGATGGTGGGCCCGGAGGTCGCGCGCCCAGCCAGCAGGCCCTACGCACCAGCCCGCGGGCTGGGAGGCGGGGGAGAGAGAACAACAGGCAACACTCTCGACGCCTTCACTCCGGGCCAGCCTCTGCACAACACCCAGGCGAATCCTCGCCACAGCCCTCTGAGACAGGTGCTTTCGTCAACGCCACTTTACACACGGGGAAACTGAGGCGCCGGGGACGAAACCGCTAGCCAAGGTCACATGGTTCGAAAGCCGAGGCTCGGAACAGCGCTCTCACCACCGCGCCTGGCTGCGGTCGCGCGGGGAAGGGGGTGGGGGCGCCCAGGGGACCCCCGATCAACCCAAGGCCGCGCGCGCGCGGCAGGGGGCCGGGCCGGAGAAAGCGATCTCCCGGGGGCGGCGGCCGGACTTACCTTGGCGCTGTGCACCGCCTCCTGCGCCCCGCGAAGCTGCAGCCAGATGCGCGCGGGCAGCGGTTCCTCAGCTCCGAGCGCGCCGAGCACGGCCAGGCTCACGCCGAACAGGCCCTCGATGCGGCCGCGGCTCCTCTCCAGCAGCGCCGCCTTCTCGGCCGGCGCGGTGAACTCGTCCAGCACGGCCCGGGCCGCCATGGCGGGCGCGGCCTCCCGCGGCGGCGCCGGGGGCCGGCGGCGGCGACGCCCCCTCAGCGTGCTGCCGCTGCACCCGAGCCCCGTCAGGTGGCGTCGGCCGTTTCGGCCTCCTCGCCCCGGCCCGCGCCCCGCCGCCTGGTCGAAAGGCCAGCTACACCATCCCGCCGCGGCCGCCGCAACTGGGCAACTGAGGGCAGATAGCCCCTTCGCCGCCGCCGCAGCCGCGGGCCGGGCCCCGCCGCCGCGCATGCGCCCCGCCCGCCGCCGTCATTGAGAGTCGCCACCCCCCGGGGGTGGGGGTGGGGGTGGGGTGGGGGGCGGAGGCGATAGAAGTCGACGTCACGCTCAGTCGCCATGTTTGTTGTTGGCACGACGAAGACGCTCGAGAGGCCCTCGGGTGGCCTTTGGTGAGGGCCCTGAGGCTTTTGAGTGGCCTGGTGGCTGGTGAATTAATGGTTTCACAGGTGGGGAAATTGAAGCCCCGAGCCAATAGGCGAGACTAGCCCAGTGTCACGCTAGGGACTTGGCTTGCTTTCAGACATTTTGAAGCCCAACCTAGGGCTCTAGCAAATTGAGTTATCCAGCTTCTCATGAGTTGATAGATGGTTCTCTCTCTCTTCCTCCCTCCTCCTCTCCCTCTCCTTTCTCCTCCTCTCCTACCCCCTCCTCCCTGCTTCCTTTGTTTTCCCTCTTTCCGTTGTTATTTCAGTAAAAATGGTAACAGGAAGAGAAGAAAATGGGAATAATGTGTATGGAGAATTGAAAAGCAAAAGAATGATTAAGGAAAAGTCAAAACAATGTTTCTTCTGGGAGGGGAGGAGGAGGATGTGTTATAGGAGAGGTACAAGACGTGGGGGATTAGGGGCTCCTGTGTGATTTTTAATGCGGGACGTGGGCAAGTACACTCTAAACCCTCTTGGGGTTTAGATACCTGGGTTGCTCCCAGGTATCTCCGAAATCTTTTCCATATTTTGTGTTCTCTGACTCCATGAAAACAGATTGTGGAAGATAAAGTGGTTTCCTTTCTCTGTCCTAAATGTTGTCATATGATAGATACTTAGGGACCATGAGCATATTACTTGTCTAAGCCCACATTTTCTCATCTGTCTGTGTGGATAACAACAGTACTTCCTGCTGTTGTGAAAATCAGTATAGTACCTAGACACGATAAGTGAGCATGCAATATTAGCTATTGTTAAATTAGCAATATATTTAGGGCTCTATTTTCACAGAAAAGCTTTGTGGGGATTATGCAGCCATACTGAATTAGTGAGCCTGGGGGCCCCCTTGCTCTGTATGGATTACCCCTTGAGAAAGAAGGGGATCTAAAAATGTTGCAGCTGGAAAGGCCAAAGGGGAAAGGTCTTGGTAAGAGGGATTACCCAAGGTAAAAGCTCTCAAGAATCCTGGCTGCTGGGGTTTTCCATATGCCTCAGAAGTTCAGACAGGTGTGGTCCCCTGGTGCCCCACCGAAAGATGACTCAGTACAGGGAAGAGAGCCACTAGGCTCACAGATGGACAACTTCCTGCTCCCCTGGGCTTCTCCCTAGGTATCCGTATAGCCAGCCACCTTCATCCATCAGGTAGACGACATGAGATTGGCTGAGGCCGGTCAGGTGGAGAGCAGGGGCCTCCCAAACAGACTGCACTGAGAGCTGGAGTCAGCACAGCATGTTATTTCCTGTCTTCTCAGTGCCCTCACCTTAAATGGAGTTGCTATTGTTCAGTGATCGGACAGGGCTTTCCCCTGGTGGTTCCTGTTTGCTCCCAACGACTTCCCTGCTGGTGAGTCTTAATTGCTTAATTGTTAGGACTGAGAGAGACACTGCTTTGAAAAGCATACTACAGCTTCTTCCCCTTTCCCCGCCAAAAACTCACCCTGAAACATTGGGTTAGTGTATCACCAGAGATACAGCTTTGGGGTTTTTTATCCCCCTGGTTAGAAGACTTGCCAGTTCCTACCCTGGTCAGCATTTCCCTTCAGGGAACTCTCAAGGTTTCCTGAGTATAGGGAACAAGGAGAGAGAGAAATCCCCTTTTAAGAAACTCCCTTGCTTCCTGCAGTTTCGGAACCACAACTTCCATCTGTTGGTCAGCCTTGACTACCTGGCTGGTTTCTATCACCCACAACAACTGGCACCAGGGGAGAGACTTTCATGGAGTCTATATTCTACATTATAGATACCCTACCAGTTTTTCTCTAGGCTCCATAGCAATCAATGAGAGGGTGTTCAGGGAATCACTTTTTCCCCTTTGTCACATTTTCATGGGGAGGGGAGAGGGGTATTCCTCTTTTCTCCAGCAGAGTTGACTGTGGAAGAACAGGTGCCGTGCCCCTTGCCCACACTCCACCAGGGCAGGAGCAGAACTTGTCAGACCCCACCGATTGCCAACTTTCCGAGAAGGATCTCTGCTCCCAGAGAGGGTGTGTCTGCTGTCTGTGGTTGCTCACTATGTCAGTGACTGGGTGAAGTGTTGTCACCCCAGCCACATCCTCCACTCCAGCTTTGTCAGTAATAAAGTTGACACTTTGATCTCTACCTGTCTGACACCTCAGTTCTGAATGCAGGAGGGGCAGAAAGAGTGTTTATTGGTTTCCGAAAACTCCGGCAGTGGTTGCTATTTTTATCATGCTTATTTTAAAGATGAGGAAAGAGACGCATGGAGAGCTTCTGGAATGTTCCACAGAGCTGGTAAGCAAAGTGGTAGGAATAGGCATTTGAATTTAGGCAGTCTGACTCTGTACTGAGTGCTCTTATGTGCAATGGGCCCCCTTTTCTGCCCTTATGCAAAAGTAATGAGAAATGAAGTATTTCCTGCCATATCAGTAAACAGCGATATCACAGTCTTCAGTGACTGCAGTCACCGCTGATGGTGAGCCCTGAGGGAACTCAGGAAGGAAAGAATACCTGCCACCTAGTAGCCATCAGACCTACGGTGAGCCCTGAGGAAATTTAGGATGTGAAAACATAGGATACTGACCCCAGATAGGTGAGGTGCATGTCAAAGGAATGATTCCAGTGAGCCACCACTCTTGCATCTTCCTTTAATTAACAATCTTTTGATGTTCACATTGCCTGCCCTTTGTTGCAGAACTTCTACATAACTTGGTTCCATGCCTTCGCCTCCTCAGAGCAGTTCTCTCAGGGCTACTTGAGATGCTGCCTGTCCTAAAAATTCCTGCCAAATGAAACATAACTCTCAACTTATAGGTTGTAAATATTTTTTACATTGATAGTAAGCAAGAGAAGACAATATAATCATGTGTGTGTGTGTGTGTGTGTGTGTGTGTGTGTGTGTGAGTCGCTCAGTCATGTCTGACTTTTTGTGACCCCACTGACCGTAGCCTGCCAGGCTACTCTGTCCATGGAATTCTCCAAGCAAGAATATTCGAGTGGGATGCCATTCCCTTCTCCAGGGGATCATCCCAACCCAAGGGTTGAACTTGGGTCTCTGCATTGCAGGCAGATTCTTTACCGTCTGAGCCACAAGGGAAGCCCACCAAACCCCTAATGTTTTGATCCTCCTTACCTCGGGATGCTGTCAAAACTAGACAGACTTGCACCTGTCATATTGCTTGGTTCACCCACTAATCTGATAAACAGACTCAGGATGACAGGTCTTCCTGGGTTCTTTACTTTGGTATAGTAACACCTAGGACTTTAGAGTAACAAAGAGGAATACAACTGTGCTTAGCCACACACAAATTTTAATACACTGGCAAATTGTTCAGTGTTTCTGATTTCCCTTGTCACTAGTCCAAGTCATGTCATCTCTCTCATTGACAGTTGTGGGGTCTCCTTCACAATTCTTCCTGGCCTGTCTAAATTTCAGGAGCAATGACTGCTATAAGATTGGGAGAAATTATTTACAAGTATTGATGCTGTGTCTAGAGTTCTGTTCTCAAATTGCAAATTTCCTCAGTTAATCTCATGCTTAAGACCTTACAAGAGTTTTGCAATATGCTCAGAGTAAAATTCAAATTCTTTACCTTGATATGCAGCACTTGCAAGATCCATCTGCTTACTCCTCTGCTCCTCTCTCCACTTGGCCTAGCTTACACTGCCTGGGGGTTATTTGCACAAGCCATTACTTCATCCAGCTTTTTTTTTCCCACTGAGTTAACTCCTGCCCATCCATCAGATCTCAGTTCTGGAGTAATTTGTTCAAGAATTCATTCACTGGGCTCTCTGATGTGTCAAGTCCCCTGGTCCCAGGCTCCTGGGTCACTGTGGCCCTCTCACAGCACTAGGACCAGTTTTTACATGTATTTGTGTTATATGATTGTTCCATGCCCATCTCCAGATGTCATCAGACCTTCAGTTTCATGGGGGCAGTGACTTGAGACTGGATTGAGCTGGAAGTATTCCAGGAATGGTGAGTAGCCCTTCATGGCTGGAGTGTGCTGTGAGGCAGGGGGCACCCACAGGTAAAATAATAAATAAAAATAGCTGTGCTTAGTTGCTGTGCTTAGTTGCTGAGTCATTCAGTTGCATCCAACTCTTTGTGACCCCACGCACTGTAGCCCACCAGGCTCCTCTGTCCATGGAGATTCTCCAGGCAAGAATATTGGAGTGGGTTGCCATGCCCTCCTCCAGGGTATCTTCCCAACCCAGGGATTGAACCCAGGTATCCTGCATTGCAGGTAGATTCTTTACCAGCTGAACCACTAGGGAAGCCCCAAATAAGTTTGGATCCTTCAGAACCTGGTGGGCCAGTTACAGATTCTGTGTTTCATTTTAAGTGCAGTGGGAAGCCTTCGCAGGTTTTTAAACAGCAAGTGCTTTTGTTTGTTCCATGTGAGATGTTCCACGATCTCTCTCCTTTCCCTGGGGGAGGAAGCCTGGGGGGAAAGGGGGCGGAGTGAATCTGGGAAGAGCCTTCAGGGGAGATGGGTCTAGGCCTGCTAAGTCACTTCAGTGTCGGCTTCTATGCAACCCTATCATTGTAGCCTGCCCGGCTCCTCTGTCCATGGGATTCTCCAGGCAAGAATACTGGAGTGGGTTGCCATGCCCTTCTCCAGGGGATCTTCTAGGGATCAAACCCGTGTCTCCTGTGGCTCCTGCATTGCAAGCAGATTCCTTACTGCTGAGCCAGTGGGGAAGCCATGGGTCTAGGAGGGAGATGACAGTGGCTTGGACCAGGAACACTGGAATGGAGACAGAGAGGGGTGATTTGAGTGGGATTTTGGTGGTGGAATGTTGACATTAAAATGAAAGGACTTCAGGACTTCCCTGGTTGTCCAGGAACTAAGACTCCAGTTCCCAATGCAGGGGCCTGTGTTCGATCCCTGATCATGGAACTAGATCCCACATGCCACAACTGAGAGTTTGTATGCCAAAGCCAAAGGATTCCAGAAGTGAAGTGAAACTCACTCAGTCATGTCCGACTCTTTGCAACCCCATGGACTGCAGCACACCAGTCTTCCTTGTCCATCACCAACTCCCAGAGCTTGCCCAAACTCATGTCCATTGAGTCGGTGATGCCATCCAACCATCTCATCCTCTGTTGTCCCCTTCTCCTCCTGCCTTCAGTCTTTCCCAGTATCAGGGTCTTTTCCAATGAGTCAGTTCATCGCATCAGGTGGCCAAAGTATTGGAGCTTCAGCTTCAGCATCAGTCCTTCCAATAAATAAATAAAAATAAATATTTTTTTTTAGTGCAAGAGGCTCTTTCCTTCACTGCAGGAAAAAACCTTGCTGCTTCTGCCACTTCTCATCATGTATTTTTCTGTCTCTATAACTCCTTTACATTTTTATTTTCCATGCTACTGAAGCTCCCTTAACATCAGTTTAATGTGCTACAACTGCTACAATATTGAGGAGGAGTTATTTGTAAAACTCAGTCATCTTAAGTGGGAACACAATTTCTGGACCAAATGCTACTACAAATATTGCCTGCCAGCTCCCAGATGCTCCTAATTCACAGTATTTTCCCATCATTCTTTACAGCAGGGTTTCTCAACAATGACACAGTCAGTATTGGGGGCAGTTAATTCTTTGTTGTGGGGGCCTGTCCTGTGAATAATTAGATGTTTGGCAGCATCCCTGGCCTCAGTCGCTGGATGCCAGTAGCACCATCCCACCCCACTTGTGACCACAACAAAAATGTCTCCAGATATATTGCCTGAGGAAGTGGCGAGGGGGCTAATCCCACCAGTACTGCTAATGAGAGTGAGTGGGCTACACAAGTTCAGGGAAAGCCCTGTCTCTGGGGCTGAACTAATGCAAATTCAGATTACATCTCCTCCTGCCTTCTGCATATCCCTCCTGCGCGCACACACACACACACACACACACACACACACACACACAAGTGTAATGAAAGCTCCCTGAGTTCCTTTTAATTTGCTCTCCTGTCTGTATCAAATGTGGACAGCAGGGTTCGAGAGAGTCCTGGTCAGTCATGTGTCCACCAGGCAAGTGGCTGAGCAACTCAGCTCCCATCACTGCTCCTTCTCAACCTGTCTGTAGAACATGTATCTTGCTAGGACTACCTGCCTTTAAATGCAAGCTTAAATCGCACTTCTTTCATGAATTCTTGTTGGCCTGTTCAACTTCCTGTAGTTGGTGAGGGCAGTTGAATGACTGTTAATTCATTCATTCCGCAAATATTTACTGAGCACCTATGACGTGTCAGGCATTGTTCTGAGTCCTGGGATTATAGTGATCAACAAAGCAACATGTCTGCTCTCATGAACTTGTAAAAGGGAAGAGACAATGAATGAATGAATTACTGAATGACACAGTGTGGGGAAGTAACTGTAGGAGTCTGGAGGGCTCAACATTCCATCCCCCATCTGTGGTAAGTAGTCTTCGATTCTGGCCCTTCCCTCCCTGTATGTATAAACTGCTCTTCACATCAAGACTCTGGGCTGGCTCTGTGACTGCACTAACCCATAGGATTCGGTAGGAGTGATAATCCAGGGCTTCTAGAACCAGTTCTTAAGAAGAGTGTTGGCAGGCTTCCCTGGTGGCGCACTGGATAGGAATCTGCCTGCCAATGAAGGGGACACGGGTTCGATCCCTGGGCCAGGAAGATTCCACATGCCGTAGGACAACTGAGCCCAGGAACCACAAGAGAAGCCACCACAAGAGGAAGCTTGAGCACTGCAATGAAGAAGAGCCCCTGCTCACCGCAACTAGAGAAAGCCTGATCGCAGCAACAAAGACACAGTGCAACCAAAACTAAAAACAAATAAATACATACATAAATAAAAATGTTACAAAACGAAGAAGATCGTCAACTTCTACTTCCTTCCCGTTGGAACACTTGCTTGTGGAACAGTCCTACTTGGAGCCTAGTTAGCATGCTGAGAGGAAGCCCAAACAGCTATATGGAGGAAAGCCAAGACCCTCCCCCACAGCTCACTCCCAGGCCCAGCAGACAGCTCCAGATGAGTTCCCAGCTAGTGGCTAGAGCCAAATACCAACCATGCAAATGAGGCCATTTTGGACTTTCTAGTTGGTCCATCATTCCAACTGACAACCTGGGAAGCAAAAGAACTATCTGGTCAACCCACAGACTCATGAAAAATAGTACATTCTTAATTTAAGCTACTGAGTTTGGGGTGATTTGTTGTGCAGTGATAGGGAAAAGAAACACATCTAAATCCATAACCAATTGACAGGTCAACATAAGAGCAATAGATATTTAAGCTTATAACTAGCAATGCTGACTGAAGGATGTGTCTAGATAATGCTTTACTCATGAACTAGACAGAGCCCAGTGACTGGCACAGCTAGATACTCTTGGGCCTTCTCTTCTTCTCCCTCCATCCAGGGCAGGTGGGAGGCCTCTTTTGTGAGACAGAGAACAGAGAAGAGGACTCAAGAACAGGGAGTGATGGGTAGGGAGATGAGCCAAGAGAGACGGTCTGCTAGTCTCCCTCCACATGGAAGTGTAAAAAATGGAGAAAAAGAGTGTCCCAACAGTGACAAGGATTCTGCAAAGGAGAAGCTGTGTTTGTGCTACTTTACACAGCTGTGGTTTTTCCAGTGGTCATGTACGGATGTGAAATTTGGACCATAAAGAAGGCTGAGTGCCAAAGAATGGATACTTTTGAACTGTGATGCTAAAGAAGACTCTTGAGAGTCTCTTGGATAGCAATGAGATCCAACCAGTCCATCCTAAAGGAAATCAGTCCTGAATATTCATTGGAAGGACTGATGCTGAAGCTGAAGCTCCAATACTTTGGCCACCTGATGCAAAGAACAGACTCTGGAAAAGACCCTGATGCTTGGAAAGATTGAAGGCAGGAGGAAAAGGGGGCGACAGAGGATGAGGTGGTTGGATGGCATCACCAATTCAATGGACATGAGTTTGAGCAAACTCAGGGAGATGGCGAAGGACGGGGAAGACTGGTGTGCTGCAGCTCATGGGGTCGCAAAGAGTCGGACACGACTTAGTGACAGTACAACAGAAACAACACACAGGCTGGACAGGGAAGGCCTCTTGGAGAGGCTGACATTTGAGCGGAAATCTGGATGGGGGTGCCATGGGGACGTCTGGAGAAGAGCTTCTCGGCAGAGAGAGTGGTTAGTGTGTTTGCAGAGCAACAAGAAGACCCGTGACCTGAAGCTGGGGGGTAAGGGTGAGAAGAGAAAGGATTGAAGCTGAGAGGTGGGCAGTGGCCAGAGCATGGGGGCCAAGTGAACCGGGGAAGGGTGTTGGATTTTATTTTACATGTGATGGGAAGTCATCAGACGATGAGCAATGTTTTTTGATAAATGAGGTCTCCAAATCACAGAGGCAAGGGCTTCAGCATCCTGGTAATTAGATTTTCTGTTTGTGGGCGGCATGGTTGAGCCGGGGAGGTGGGGGGGCCATAGGGTTCAAGTTGGGGGTTGGATGGGGAGCCTCTGGGTGCTCAACCTTGTGCGTGGTAGTCAGGTTTCACACCTGGCTGGTTAGGCTCTCAGAACAAGACGGCCCAACAAAAGGTGTCTGCTTTGTGGGACCTCTGGTCTCAGCTATGTGGGCAGTGGGATTTCAGATGACAAACTTCGCATGAGTGCCTGCAATGTTCAGGGTGTTCTATAGAGGCTGGGTAGGAGGGAGGAGGCAGCGATGACTAAAGTGGGCTCTGCTTGTCTTCCTGGAGAAGGAGAGGGAAGTTGATGTCTCCACAGTGGAAGGGAGGATGCTGTCACCACCATGAGGGAGTGCTGAGGGGGGTCGCTCAGAGGATGCAGACCACATATGAGGAGGGGATTGGCCAAAATTGCTGTGCTGTGGAAGATACACTATACAAATTTATATATATATATATATTTATATATAATATTATATATATATAAATATATGCTATTTTTCCAAATACTTCTTGCATGCTTAACCCTACATGAGGAACTGAGTTATGCACTCAGCACTTAAAATAGTAGGTATTCTGGAAATTGTTGATTGGCTGACTCTACACAAACAATCCTATTTAGCCCCTACAAACAACTCTTAAGAATCAGGCATCATGCCCATTTTACAGATGAGGAAACTGAGACTTAGGGAGATTAAGGAACTCATCGGGTTTCCATCACCAAGAAGGGATAGAGGCAGAACTGGTGGAGCAGGTCTGGAATACTGAAGACTTCTCTGCAGAAGCAGAAGGGTGGAGGCCTGCCTTCATTCTACTCTAACACTATGGCTGGGCGACTCTAAGGATCTCCTTACCCTGAGATGTTATCTTGCTTTCCATAAGAGCTCCAGGGTGGGGGCAGGCTCACAGGAAGCCAGGCCTCCACCCTTTTCCTCCAGCTTTCCAGAGTAAAAAATAACTTGCCGTTTCCGGAAATATGTGCACACTGCAGGAAGGACATGGGCTATCCGTCAAGGCTCTCTTTGTTCTGCATCCGGGTAAAAAATGTAGCTGCCTCTCTCTCCAGCTCCCCCTGCCCCCTTCTCCCCCATCCCTACTTCTGTCTCCTCTCATTCAGAATTCCTGGGAGAACTTGTGTTGGAATCCCAGTTTTTCCTAAAGTGTGTAAAACACGACACGGCTGCTATGGCAAACAATTTTCATCTGGAAACAGCCAGACCTCTAAGGAATCATAATTGTTAAGTATTTATTTTTACAGTCCTGTTTTGGCAAGAAATATCGGGCTTCTAGTTATTAGAGCAATAAAATGTTTCCTGTATAATTATATTTAACTTTAAAAAGTGAGTTGATTTTAAGACAGATGTTAACCAGATAATAACTTGGGTGATGTGGAGATAACGGCCAGAATCACGAAGAGGGATGTAAAGGGCTGGATGTGGGAACTGCTCATCTTAGTTCAGAATCCAGCACACCGTCCTGTAAGCAGGGATGGGCGAATAGCGGAAATCTTTGGGAAGAGCCCAGCCGGTGGGTCTTGGAGCCAGCTCCAGAACTGGAATCTGGGCTCTGCCCTTCCTCTTGGGGGCCTACGTGAGCCTCTCTGCGCTGTGCTGAGTTCCCCTTTTCTGCAGTGAGGAGGCTGCCGCCCTTCCAGCCGACGCCTCCTTCTTGCCCTCTCCTGCCAGCTCTAGAGCTTAGACCCGAAGACGGTGTAACGGGAACCGACCTCACGTTTCACGTGCACACTGGCTTCCTGTCTCAGGCCCCTCCGCACCGGGCAACTCGGCTGTCTCTAGGAAAGGCTGGTACTCGAGGCCTCCTAAAGCCCAGGGCGCCACCTGCTGTCTCTAATGGCGCAGTGCAACCGCCCACTTCGAGCGCCCTTCCTGCAGAGGCAGAGGATGAGAATCCCAGGGGAATTCCGAGGCGCAGCTCTTTTGAGAGCAAGGTGGCAAGGCCGAAGGGGAATGCAAAGTAAACAGATCCGGGTGATAGGCAAAAAAGCCTCCCACGGCGGGAAGGGCCTCGGAGGGAACCGGAGAAAAGTGGGCAGCAGCAGTAGCAGCAGCAGCCCGGTCCCGCCGTACTTTTCTCTGACATAAACGCTTACACCTGGCACCAGCAGGCAAGCAAGGAGGCACTGGGTTAGTTCCCCGCCACGTCCACCGTGTGGAGAGACAAGCTGGGGAGCTGCATCAGAAGCTCAGTAAGTGGATGATGAATGAATTTAACTGGGACAGTGCATTCTTTTTGCTACTTTAAGTGGAGAGGAAGGCGATGCAAGATCCAAGGTTCAGAAAGGGCAACCCCCCTCTCCACCCGCCGCAACACACACTGAAATTGCTCCCCAAAGCTCGCTTTCTTAGCAGCCTCAGCTAGGAGGCTGGAACTTCTCTGCCTCCAGAGTGACATCTCCATTTCAGTTGGCCTGGGCCTGCCGCCTCTTGCTCCCCGCCCCCCCTCAGCACCCCACCACCTCCACTTAGTGGAAACTTGAGCAAACAGATCAAAGTCCAGTTAGGTTTTGCAGCTGTAGGCCGGGATGCCTCCAGGAGCACAGGCTTTCCACCTTAGGTGTTCTCTCGCTTTGGCCTGAGTAGTGGTGGGGATGGGAGGGTGGGGCGTTTGGATGCAATGAGGGTGGGGGGTGGTGGACGTTAAGAATTGGAGTGTTCTGGTCTCAGCTATAGATTATGGGGCAGTGGGTTTGGGTCCAGGAAGTCACCCCCGCAGTGATTCTTGTCCTCCAAAGTTTGCACACCACTGCACTGGACTGAAAGGTACCCCTTTGTCCAGGCTTCTTCCAGGTATGGTGAAAAAATAACTGATTGTGGATGGGAAACTTCTTACTAGGTAGTACACCCGGACATTATGAGAATTCTCATTTAAAACTCACCACTGCCCTTTGAAGGGGCTTCCCAGGTGGCTCGGTGATAAAGAATTCGCCTGTCAATGCAGGAGATGCGTGTTTGACTCCTGGGTGGGGAAGATCCCCTGGAGAAGGAAATGTCAACCCACTTCAGTATTCTTGCCTAGAGATTCCCCATGGACAGAGGAGCCTGGTGGGCTGCAGTCCACTGGGTCACAAAAGAGTCTGACATGGCTTAGCAACTAAGCAACAACTGCCCTTTGTGCGGGCACCTTCTTTCTGTACATTTTAAAGAAAGAGGAGATCTAAGGCTTAGAGAATTACTTGATCTGCCCCAGACCAGTAAATGGCAGGGGGAGGCTTGGAATTCAGGTCATTCTGATTTCAAGGCACATGCTCTTTTCCCTCAACTTGTCCCAATACAGTGATTTTCTTTATTCATGTTATTTGGGTATAATGATTTTAAAGTTAGTTTTTGAAGCAAGCAATACAGGTATGTGGTTCAACAATGTTTTAAAAGATTTATTTATTCATCTGTTTATGGCTGTGCTGAATTTTCATTGCTGCATCGGCTTTTCTCTAGCTGCAGAGAGAGGGCCTACTCAGGCTAGAGATTGTGGTGCGTGGGCTTCTCATTTGTTGCGGATCATGGGTTCTACGGTGCATGGGCTTCAGTGGTTGCATTTCCAGGGCTCTAGAGCGCAGGCTCAGCAGTTGTGGCACACGAGCTTACTTGCTCCCAGGCTTGTGGGATCTTTCCAGACCCGGGATCGAACCCATGTCGCCTGCATTGGCAGGAGGATTTTTACCACTGAGCCACCAGGGAAGCCTTTGACAATTTTCTGAAGTATTAATACTAGAACATATTCAGTACATTGCAAAGCAATGTCAATACACTTAACAGTCCTAACCCCTGTGCTTGAAAATTTAAAGATGGTGAATTTTATATGTGCTTTATTTATTCCTTTTCATGTATTAATTTTTAAATATGTGTTTTGAAGCATTCTGTGGAAGGATTCTCTCTTGTCATTGTCCCCTGTTGTCTAGTGACCCCTCACCATGGGTAAGCATTGCTGTTAGTTTCATATGAATCTTTCCTTTTAAAGACATACAGGAGTAAATACAAATACATCCCATTCCTTTCCTTTTTGCACAAGCAGTAACAAGCTATCCATACCAATCTGCATCTTGTTATTGTCCTGGGACACTATGTCTTGGAGATCTTTGTATATCAGAACAGCAAGGCCCCTCATTCCTTTTTAAAATTAATCAATAATGAAAAATTTAAAATTGAGGTATAACCAACATATAATATTATATTAGCTTCAGGTGTACAACATAATGATTCGACATCCTTATACATTAACTGTAACAAATCTAGTTAACATCCGTCACCTTACAGAAATTTCTTCTTGTGATGAGGACTTTTAATATTACTCTCTTAGTGACTTTCATATATATTCAGTACAGTATTAACTAGAGTTGCCATGCTGTACAATATATCCCTGTGAAAAGTGAAAGTGTTAATCGCTCAGCTGTGTCTGACTCTTTTCGACCCCATGGACTGTAGCCCACCTGGCTCTTCTGTCCATGGAGTTCTCCAGGCAAGAATACTGGAGTGGGTTGCCATTCCCTTCTCCTGGTAATCTTCCTGACCTAGTAATCAAACCCGGGACTCCCGCATTACAGGCAGATTCTTCACTGTCTGAGCCACCGGGGAAGGCCCGTACCCCCGTGACATCTATTTTATAACTGGAAGTTTGTACCTTTTAACCCCCTTTGCCTGTATTTTCCACCCTCCCACTCCCTGCTCTGCGGCTATGGGTGTGGTTTTTGTTTTTGGTTTAGATTTCACATATAAGTGAGATCATATGATGTTTGTCTTTCTCTGACTTATTTCACTTAGCCTAACACCCTCAGGGTCCACCCACGTCAAATGGCAGGATTTCCTTCTCTTTAAATGACTGAATCGTGTTCCATTGTGTACATACAAATTCACATCTCCTTCATCCTTTCATCCATGGACACTTGCGTTGTTTCCACATCTTGGCTCTTGTGTAATGAATGATGCCGCACCTCCTTGCCTTTGTCAGCTGCTGGAGTTAGTTGCTCATTGTACAGACACCGTGGTTGCACTCACCACTCCCCTGCTGATGGGCGTTAAGGCTGTTGGTTTCTAGAAGACACAGGAAACTAATAACCCAAAGGAGCCCGTTCAACTTACCCAGAGTTTAAACCATGACATCAAAATAAAATGTACTGTTTAGACCCACCCTTGAAAATGGACAGGCCCACGTGCAAGCCTTGACCCCTCCCCTCAGTAAATCCCAGGCTGGTTTGCCTCCAGCACTGCCACAGATCACGTGCCATATAGGGTATCAGCTGTGCCTTTCGGGGCCTTGTGGGCCAAACCAAGTGTCTTCACATGGTGCAGTCGCCGCACGCCATGAGAGGCTTATGCCACAGAGGGTCCTGCCGTTCACAGTCCCCATTTCAGGCTCTCTCTGGGCTTGCTGTGAGGCAAGAAATAGACGGGTCCTAGGCTGAGCAGCCGAATTCATCCCCTGTGGACAGATTCTCTAAAATAGCAGGAGGGAGGAAAAGCTCAGCTCTGCCCAGATAGGAGATAAAAGACCACATATTCTTCATTCTCAAAGTCACGGCCTTCCTTACCACACAAGCGCAGAAAGGCTCCTTGAAGACCAAAAAGGGAGGCGGTGTCACCCCATAGTAGGTGATGCCAGCCTGCTCATAGGCCTCTTTCCTAGAATCCATCTTGGCCAAGAGGTGCCCGTGCACACGTGCGACGGGCCTGCACGTGTCAGTCGCTCAGCCGTGTCTGACTCTTTGCGACCCCGTGGACTGTAGTCCACCAGGCTCCTCTGTCCTTGGAATTCTCCAGGGAAGAATACTGGAGTGGGCTGCTATTCCCTTCTCCAGGAGATCTTCCCGAACCAGGGCTTGAACCCGGGGTCCTCTGCATTGCGGGCAGATTCCTTACCATCTGAACCACCAGGGATAGGCCAAATACAGGCTCAGAACCAGGCAAAGCAAGATGATTGGCCAGAGGAAACTGGAAGAAATGCCCATATAAGTGATTCGAACTATCACAAGGGTGCGGCAGGTCTCTTTCTCTGAGCCCACCCCTGTGAGTCTATCCACAGGTACTCCTTTTCCTCCTAACAAACACTTGTTTCGCTACTTTCCACCTCTATGTAGAAATTCATTTTGACACAGCTGATGAGTCATGGTCTTGTCCCTGGCCATGGATCACTGGTGTTCACCTGGTTAGGACTCAGTGCTCTCACTGCCTCGGCCTGACTTCAGTCTCTGGCCAGGAATCCAAATCCTGCTTTAAGCCACTGCTGGCCGAGGCTGCCAGAGATCAGCTGGATGGGGTGGTGGGTGGAGTCACTCAAGGTCTTAAACGTTTTTTGTCGGGGGAGGATGCACACAAGTGAATTAATGTAAATTGCAGGCAGACATGCTGGGGTGCCACCTCTTCCAGTGCTGCATGGGGTCACCCCATGAGTGCCCTGCTGGCCCGTCCACTAGCACTTTCTTCCGCTGCTCCCGCGGAACTGTGAGCTCCTGAAAACTCTGTTGTCCCTGCTGTTCTCTCAGCCTTGGAGGAACCACCTGGCCATAGGCAACACTGAATCCTGATCAAGTCCCGGGTGCCTGCTCAGCACCTTATTCAAGCGCCTCACTCTGTCCTTGTAACGACAGGAAAACGAGGCACAGAGAGCTCGGGCCATGTGGCAAAGTCACACAGCTCCTAAGTGGTAGAGCTGAGGTTGTGAGTCTGGGGAGTTTGGCCCCAGAATCTGTGCTCTTCACTGCTCTGCTGCCTCTGTGGCCTTTCCTGTTTGTCCTGGAAAGGGAAGGAGGAAAGCTGGGCCATGTTTAACCTTTGCTTTAGCAAAAGTGTATTGTGAGCCTCGGATCTGGGGCTGATTAGCTGTTATGACTCTGGGATAGTTACCATTTTTGTTTCTCATCCGTAAAGGACGGACAATAGTATTGATTGCATGGTGCTACCGTGAGGCCTTGATGAGTCAGTACCCATAAGGAGCTTACACACAGTAAGTGCTCAGAGTGTATGCTGTTTCTCTTCTCCGGGCAAAGGGCCAGGTCCTCTAGGCTCTTGGTACTCTAAGTTCAGCAGTGCAAGGACCAGTAACATAGGCATCCCCTGAGAGTTTGTTGTTCAGTTGTTTTGTCATGTCGGACTCTTTGAGACCCCATGGACTGCAGCACACCAGGCCTCCCTGTCCTTCACCATCTCCTGACACTTGCTCAAACTCATGTCCATTGAGTCGGTGATGCCATCCAGCCATCTCATCCTCTATCATCCCCTTCTCCTCCTGCCTTCAATCTTTCCCAGCATCCGAGGCTTTTCTAATGAGTCAGCTCTTCCTATCTTGTGGCCAAAGTATTGGAGTTTCAGCATCAGCATCAGTCCTTCCAAAGAATATTCAGGACTGATTTCCTTTAGGATTGACTGGTTTGATCTCACAGTTCAAGGGTCTCTCAAGAGTCTTCTCCAACACCACAGTTCAAAAGCATCAATTCTTTGGCACTCAGCCTTCTTTAGGGTCCAACTCTCACATCCATACATGACTACTGGAAAAACCATAGCTTTGACTAGATGGACCTTTGTTGGCAAAGTAATGTCTCTGATTTTAATATGCTGTTTAGGTTGGTCATAGCTTTTCTTTCAAGGAGCAAGTGTCTTTTAATTTCATGGCTTCAGTCACCATCTGCAGTAATTTTGGAACCCAGGAAAATAAAGTCTGTCACTGATGGGTGAATTGCAGAATTCCAGGTCCCTACCCCCAGGCTAGCTGAATGAGAACCTGCATTTTAGCAAGGTCCCCAGGTGACTTGCATATGCATTAATGTTTGAGAGAGGGGCTTCCCTGCTGGTCCAGTGGGAATCTGCTCCCAATGCAGCGGACCAGGGTCTGATCCCTGGTCATGGAACTAAATCCTGCATGCTGAACTAAGTCATGTGCCACAGCTAAAGATTCCACAAGGAAGATCTTGCATGGCACAACAAAGATCCATGTGCCATGGCTAAGACCCAACTTAGTGCAGCCAAATAAATAAAGGTAAATATTAAAAGGAAAAAAGAAGAGGAAAAGTCTGAGAGTCTGCTCTGGGGCAGTATCTTTCATTTACCCTTTACCCTCAGACTCCTTCCAGGCCAGACTCCTGATCCCTCACCAAGGTGTGTGTGGAGCAGGGTGGTGGGGAGCTGGAGCATCCAGTTTTACCAGCTCCTTCAGCCTTTTCTGAACCTTGGGGACCAGCCAGGCTTGGGAACATAGTTGTAAGAGCCAGCAGAGGTAAATGAATGAAGCCGTTTCTGCACTTTTGATGTGAGAGGGTGGACACCCTTTGGCTGTAGTACCCAGACTTTTTCATCTTTTTCTGTGTCTGTCTGTCATCTTGCCCAATCTGGCGTTTTGAGAAACGAAGCGTTATCTGGCTCAGGAAAGAACGGCGGCCAGAGACAAGAGTGCCACCCTGTGGCAAGAGCCTGGCATTACCGTTCAGAAGGCCCCTGGGGAGAATGAAGTTGGTCTGTGATAACAGGATAGTTTATAGCTACATCCTACTGAGCCTTTCTTATACGTCATACTCTGTGCCACGTCCTCCTCGTGGATTAGCTTCTTTGAAGCAGGTACTGTTGTTACCCCCATGTTGCAGGGCTGGGGGAGCAGAGATGAAGAGGGATGAAGCGATTTGCTCAGGCTCTGGGAGGTGAAGGCCGGATCTAGGAGGGAATTCAGGGTAGCCTGGCTCCAGAGCAAACAATTCTAACAGTTTATTTCTTTTTTTAAAAATGCTTATGTATTTATTTGTCTGTGTGGAGTCTTAGTTGTGGCACACAGGATCTTCAATCTTCTTTGCAGCATGTAGGATCTTTTTTTTTTTTCAGTTGCCACACGTGATCTTTATTTATTTATTGTTTTAGAAGTTTTAAACAGTATATATTTATTAGTCATTTTAATTTATTTTTTTGGAATTGCCCCAGAATGCAAACTTCTCAATGGTTCCCCCCTTGTTTTTTTTCTTTTTTTTGTAAATTAGTTTATTTATTTTAATTGGAGGCTAATTACTTTAAAATATTTTAGTGGTTTTTGCCATACATTTACATGAATCAGCCATGGGTGTACATGTGTTTCCCCATCCCGCACCCCCCTCCCACCTCCCTCCCCATCCCATCCCTCTGGGTCATCCCAGTGCACCAGCCCTCAGCGCCCTGTCTCATGCATCCAACCTGGACTGGTGATCTGTTTCACATATGATAATATACATGTTTCAGTGCTATTCTCTCAAATCACCCCATCCTCGCCTTCTCCCACAGAGTCCAAAAGTCTGTCCTATACATCTGTGTCTCTTTTGCTGTCTCGCATACAGGGTCATTGTTACCATCTTTCTAAATTCCATATATATGTGTTAATATACCATATTGGTGTTTTTCTTTCTGACTTACTTCGCTGTGTATAATAGGCTCCAGTTTCATCCACCTCATTAGAACTGATTCAAATGCACATGTGATCTTTAGTTGAGGCATGTGGGATCAAGTTCTCTGATCAGGGATCGAACCCTGGCCCCCTGCATTGGGAGCATGGAATCTCAGCCTCTGGACCCCTAGGGAAGTCCCCAGTTCTGACAGTTTTGCATATATTTCCTCCGTAGCGAGAAAAGGAGGCCTTTCTGGTGTAGACCCCCACCTTTTAGACTGTCATTAGACCTGAGCTATTTTATTCACTGTAGCCATACAGTGAGCACTGGGCCAGGAGTCAAGACCTGGGTTCTGGCGTGAGTGCCCTTCTGTCCTACCCAGGGAGTCGCAGGCAAGTCATTCACCCGATCTTTCTGAGTTTGTAGGACAGCGGGTAATACTATTTGAGCTGCTGACCTGTTAGAGTCTCTGCCTGTTCCACAGGAAGGCAGCATCCACACACCAAGGTGAGAGGCCTCAGGAGAAATCAGCCGCCAACAACTCGATCTCAGACTTACAGAGCTGTGAGGAAATGCGCTTCTGTTGTCTAAGCCTTCCAGGCTGTGGTACTTGGTCGTGGCAGCCCTAGCAAACTAATATAAGCCCCCAAAGCAAAAACCTCAGTCCAGACAGAGCATATACAGTGGAAGCTCTATTTGAAAAATGGGAAAATGTATCATTAACACATATACCCATGATTTCATGGTCATTATGGTTTAGAGTGCACCAAGTTAAAAACTAATAAACTGGAGACTTCTCTGCATGTCCAGATGGCTAAGACTCTGTGCTCCTAAGGCAGATGGCCTGGGTTTGACCCCTGGGTTTGACTCCTGGTCAGAGAGTTAAATCCCACATGCTGCAACTAAAGATCCTTGCATGCTGCAACTAAGACCTAGTGCAGTCAAATAAATCGATATTTAAAAAATAATAAATTGATATGAAGTTGATTTAAAGAAAATTAGATTAGTTGGAGTCTGAAGTCAGTGGGTCTTAGGAAGCACCACTATGAACAAAACCAGCAGACGTGATAGTATTCCAGCTGAGCTATTTCTAATCCTAAAAGATGATGCTGTAAAAGTGCTGCGTTCAATATGTCAGCAAATTTGGTGGCTCAGACAGTAGAGTCTGCTTGCAATGTAGGAGACCTGGGTTTGATCCCTGGTTTGGGAAGATCCCCTGGAGAAGGAAGTGGCAACCCACTCCAGTATTCTTGCCTGGAAAATCCCATGGACAGAGGAGCCTGGTGGGCTACAGTCCATGGGATTGCAAGGAGTTAGACGTGACTGAGTGACTTCACTTTCTTTTAGCAGTGGCTGCAGGACTGGAAAGGGTCAGTTTTCATTCCAATCCCAAAGAAAGGCAGTGCCAAAGGATGTTCAAACTATCGGACAATTGCACTCATTTCACATGCCAGGAAAGCAATGTTCAAAATTCTCCAAGCTAGGCTTCCAGAGTATGTGAACCAAGAACTTCCAGATGTTCAAGCTGGATTTAGAAAAGGCAGAGGAACCAGAGATCCAATTGCCAACATCCATTGGATCACAGAAAAAGCAAGAGAATTCGAGAAAAACATCTACTTCATTGACTACGCTAAAACCTTTGACTGTGTGGATCACAACAAACTGTGGAAAATTCTTCAACAGATGGGAATACCAGACCACCTTACCTGCCTCCTGAGAAATCTGTGTGCAGGTCAAGAAACCACAGTTAGAACTGGGTATGGAACAATTGACTGGTTCAAAATTGGGAAAGGAGTATGTCAAAGCTGTATATTGTCACCCTGCCTATTTAACTTATATGCAGAGTACATCATGCAAAATGCAGGGCTAGATGAAGCACAAGCTGGAATCAAGATTGCCAGGAAAAATATCAATAACCTCAGATGTGCAGATGATACCACCCTTATGGCAGAAAGCAAAGAGGAACTAAAGAGCCTCTTGATGAAAGTGAAAGAGGAGAGTGAAAAAATTGGCTTAAAACTCAACATTCAAAAAGCAAAGATCATGGCATCTGGTCCGATCACTTCATGGCAAATAGATGGGGAAACAATGGAAACAGTGTCAGACTTTATTTTCTTGGGTCCAAATCACTGCAAATGGTGACTGCAGTCATGAAATTAAAAGACACTTACTTCTTGGAAGAAAAGCTATGACAAACCTAGACAGCATATTAAAAAGCAGAGACATTACTTTGCCAACAAAGATCCATCTAGTCAAAGCTATGGTTTTTCCAGTGATTGTGTATGGATGTGAGAGTTGGACCATAAAGAAGGCTGAGTGTCAAAGAATTGATGCTATTGAACTGTGGTGTTGGAGAAGACTCTTGAGAGTCCCTTGGACTGCAAGGAGATCAAACCTTGCAGATCATTTAGTGAATGCTAAAGGAAATCAACCCTGAATATTCATTGGAAGGACTGATGCCAATGCTGAAGCTCCAATACTTTGGCCACCTGATGCGAAGAGCTGACTCATTAGAAAAGACCCTGATGCTGGGAAAGATTGAAGGCAGGAGGAGAAGGGGACGACAGAGGATGAGATAGTTGGATGGCATCACTGACTCAATGGACAAGTTTGAGCAAGCTCCGGGAGGTGGTGAAGGACAGGGAGGCCTGGTGCGCTGCAGTCCATGGGGTCGCAAAGGGCTGAACGACTAAGCACAACACAAGGGAATATACGATAGCAATTCAGCAGAATAAGGAAGGTATATTCACATGACTCCCGGGGTAATGCTGAGCTGAGGACTGGCTGTTTTTCTGAGGTTTAGTGTTGAGTTGTGCCCTCCCTCACAAAGGGCTACATCTCTGCTTATGGGTCTGAATGAACTTGAATATTAAAATGATTGAATACAATGAATGTATCAAAGTTGCTTCAAACTGCCAATTCCACCAAAGACTGAATTATACAGAAGAGAGGAAACAGGGCCAAGGAAAAGGATTTGGAGTGTTAGAAAGGGAATTCCTATGAAATAAGGTGCCTGTTCCATATGCAGGCACACACATCGAGGCAGGAGAAAACTGTCCTGCCAAGATCCGTTGAGGAAATAAGCTAAGAGAGAAAATGCAGGAGGAGTGGGACAAAAGGCCAGTCTCTTACAATTGCTTGTGTTAGTCGCTCAGTCGTGTCTGACTCTTTGTGACCCCATGAACTGCAGCCCACCAGGCTCCTCTGTCTGTGGGATTCTCCAGCTAAGAATACTGTAGCAGGTCACCATTCCTTTCTCTAGGGAATCTTCCCGACAAGAGACTGAACCTGGGTCTCCCGTATTGCAGGCAGATTCATTACCATTTGAGCCACTAGGCTCTTCACAATTAGCAAAGGGCCTACAGGTTTGTTTTCTTTCTTTTCTTTATTTAAAAAAACATTGACTTATTTATTTAATTTACTTGATTATGCCAGGTCTTAACTGAAGCATGTGGAATCTAATTCCCTGACCAGGGATCAAACCCCAGCCCCCTGCATTGGGAGCCAAGAGTCTTAGCCACTGGCCCATCATGGAAGTCCCAGGCCTGGATTCATCGGTATTAATCCACGGAATTAAGAACTGTGAGTTTGTAGTTAAGCTGGATGAGTCGGGAACATAGAACACTGTGTTCTCCTGCACCTCCTTTCTCAGTCCCCTTGGTCCAGCTCCAGCCTCGTCACTCCACCAGCTGCCCTCTCCAAATCACCAGGGCGTTTACAGACGAGAAGCCGAGGGCCACAGAGTGAAGCATCTTCCTTAACTCAGGCTGCCCAGCTGGGGGTGGGGGCGGGTGGTAACGCTGAGGGGCTTTTGGTTCCTCACTCTAGGTCTTGTTACAACCTAGCAGTTTCCTTTCTTTACATATTTGCAAGACTATTTTGTTTTGTTTTTGGCTTCGCCGCAGAGCTTGTGTGACTTTAATTCCCTGACCAGGGATTGAACTCATGCCCTCAGTTGTGAAAGTACAGAGCCCTAACCACTGGACCACTAGTGAATTCTCTGCAGGACTATTGTATGCATGAGACACGACTCGGTCTGGGCAGCTGGAAAATCTGGACTCACTGGGAGAAAAGGCCAGCAGAGGGTGGAGCTGGCAAGAGAGGGTAGGGCCAGAGGCAAGTTTCAACTCTCTTATCTCACCAAGAAAATTCTCCTGACTTCCTTATTTCAGTGGCGTCATGCTTTAAGTCTCCAGGCCTGAGCTATTTTTAAAGCCAGCTTTATTGAGGTATAGTATTCATACAGTAACATGCATCCTCTTTCTGTATGCAGTTCCATGAGTGTTGGCCAATGTTTACACCCAGGCGTCCACTGCCGCCATATTCAGATATAGAACTCTGACATCACTCCACATTTCCTTGTGTTCACAGATCTCCTTTCTGCCGCTGAAGATGTGATTTGCCATTGCTAGAGCTTTCTGTAAGTAGAATCCCGCATTAAGTACTCTTTCATGGCTGGTCTTACTCTCCCAGCATGTTTTGAGACTCTTGCATATCATGTGTATTTGCTTTGTTTCTGACTAGATGTTGTTGTAGGTATTCTTCCTAATTTGCTCATTCATTTATTTCTTGGTAGACATTTAGGTTGTTTCCAGTTTTTAGCTAATATGAGTGAAGCTGTCCTGAACATTCCTTGTTTAAGATTTTGCGTGGACATACACTTCCACTTCTCTTAGGTAGATAACGAGGAGACATATGATAACAGGTAGCCTTTAAGGAAAATGCCAAACTACTTTTCAAGGAGATTTTTTTTACATTTCCATTAGCAATGTATAAGAATCTTGGGTTGCTCCACATCCATACTGATGATGGGTAATGTTGGTCTTCCCTGCCCCCAACTCTGCCCCGCTTTTATTTATTTGTTTTTGGCCATGCTGCACTGGAATGTGACATCTTAGCTACCAGACCAGGAATTGAACCTGCCTCGTGCCCCCTGCCCCCCCACCGCTCCTCCCATCCCCTGCCAGAGGAAGCTCAGAGTCTTAATCACTGGACTGCCAGAGAAGTCCCCAGTCTCTTTAGTATTAGCTGTTTTATTGAATGTGCACTGGTATCTTTGATTTTAATTTGAACTTCCTTGATGACTAATGATGTTGAGTATCTTTTTGTGGGCTTGTTGGTTATTTTTAATGTCTTCTTTTGTGGTGTGTCTACTCACATCTTTTTTTTTTTTTTTTGGCTCAGTTTTTATTGGGCATTGTTTTATTATTGAGTTGTAGGAATTTTTAAAAATATTATCTGGACACTAATCCTATTTTCTCTCACTCTGTGGCTTGCACTTTCATTTTTTAAAAAAATATCTTTAGAAGAGAAGGAGATAAAATGTTTCTTTTCTTTTGCCAAGTGGATTCTCAAGATTTTATTTTCACATTTTCTTCTGGTGCTTAAGAAGTGGGAAGGCTATTTATTCTATCACATAACATGCCCTGGTCCCCAGTCTTCCTCTGGCCAAGTCCCTTTCGCTGTAAGTGTTTCTCCATGCTGTGTGGGAGGGATCCATCTGTCCCCCTGACTCTCTCCCAGTCAGTAATGCCAGCTAGGAAGTGCCTTGGCACAGACATCTTGGCTGCGGAGGAGAGGGACCCAAGATGAGTCCTGGGTCAGCAGGGCAGGCTCCTTCCCTTTGCAACATCTGACGCTGTGAATCAAAATAGAAACATCCTCTTCTTTTTCTCTCTAACACTTGTGCTGATTTTGTAATCTTATCTTGGTGGGTTTATATATCTGTCTCCCACTTGACTGTCTCCGAGGGCAGGGACTTTGTCTATTTTTATTTTTATTTATTTATTTGGCTGTACTAGGTCTTAGCTGCAGCATGTGGGATCCTTTAGCTTCATTGCGGTATAAGGACTCTTTACTGCAGCATGTGGGATCTAGTTCTCTGACCAGGGATCAAACTCCGGCCCCCTGCATTGGGAGTGCAAAGTCTTAGACACTGGACAACCAGGAGGCCCTCCTTGTCTGTTTTAATGTCCAAGAACCTGCAGGATAGTACTGAGCTTCACAGCCCTACTTGCCTAGCACTGTGGTAAGAAGGCTGACTGTTCCCATTCTCAGAGTCCACAAGGAGTTCTGACTCGTGACTGAGAAGGGTCCCTCATGGTTCTCTGTCCTTATTTCTTAATAAAAATAAGGGCACACATGCTTGTCATTTATAAGCAGGAGTCAGGGAGAACTCCACCTCTTGTCCATGTGCCTGGGGTCCTTGCCTTGGGAAACATTGGTTTTCATCTTTCCCCTTTTCGCCTTGTGGATCCTCTGCTGGTCTGTTTGGTGATGAAGGGTCTCATCACGCCTATTTGCTCTTTCCTCCTGTCCTCTGTCTCCACTCTTCTTTCCATCTTTTTTTCTGGGGTCTTTTCCTGCCTGCTGCAACTCCCTGCTTCCCTCTTTTCAGCTATAAGATATGAGGAAAACCTCAAAGACTCACCAGTAGACAAATTCATTTGCAAAGACAATAAATGTAAGCATGGATGACTATATGTACAAATTCCAAAAGGATTATTCATTCTTTTCAAAGCAACCAGTTAAACAGCAGTCCTTGCATGCATTATTAACTTCCTTAAAATTCATTGCCATCTGTTACAGTTCAAGTGTCAGCCTCAAATTTCACTTCAAGTGCGCAGGGCTGAGACTTAGACTTTCTGGGTGGGTTAACCTCAAGTAATTTCAAAGAACTTCAGAAATGGAAAGTGAAGGCACATCTAAGGAATTTTTACATAACCCTGGAGGAGTTTTTAATTTTGATGAAGTTTAATTTTATCTTTTTTTTTTCTTTTAAGATTGGTGCTTTTTGTATCCTATTGAAAAAAATTTTGCCAACTTACTTCAAAATTATCCATGTCTTCCTTTAGAGCTAATGATCTGTTTCAGGTTAATTTTTTGTGAATTTTGTGAGGTTGCCTTTTCATTTTGTTGATTGTTTCTTTTGTTTACAGAAACTTTTTAGTTTGATGTAGTTCCACTTGTTTATTTTTGCTTTTGTTTGCTGTGCTTTTGGTGCCATATCCAATAAACCACTGATAAGACCCATATCAAGGAGATTTCCCCCTGTATTCTTCTTCTAAGTTCGTGGTTTCAGGTCTTACATTTAAGTCTTTAAATTATTTTGGATTACATTTTGTGTATTATAAGGGTCCAATTGCATTCTTTTGCATGTGGGTATCTAGTTTTTTAAAACATCATTTACTGCATAGACTATTTTCCCCAATGATTGTTCTTGGCCCCTTGGTCATAAATTTGTTTACCATGTATGTGTGAGTTTATTTCTGGGTTCTCTATTTTGTTTCATTAATTTATGTGACTACTTTTATGCAAGTACCACACTGTTTTGATTAGTATAGCTTTGTAATATAGTTTTGAAATCAGGACGTGTGATACTTTCAGGTTTGCTCTGCTTTCTATAGATTGCTCTGTCTATTCAGGGTCTTTTATGGTTTTCTTATGCATTTGGGGATTTTTTGGTGTGTGTGAAAAATGCCCTTGGAATTTTGATAGGGGTGGCATTGACTCTGTAGATTACTTTGGGTGGTATGGGCATCTTATCAATATTAATTCTTCCAATCCATGAACATAGAATATTTTTCTATTTATTGTGTCTTCTTCAGTTTCTTTTATTAATATCTTACAGTTTTCAGTGTATAGGTCTTTCACATCCTTGATTAAATTTATTCCAAATATTTATTCTTTGATGAAATTATAAATGGGATTATTTTCTTAATTCCTCTTTCTGATGGTTTGTTGTTAGTATATAGAAACACAACTGATTTTTGTATATTAATTTTGTATCACGCAACTTTACTGAATTCATTTATTAATTCCAACAATTTTTAAGTGGAGTCTTTAGGGTTTTCTGTGTCATATCATCTGCAAATAAAGACAGTTTTATTTCTTCATTTTTCATTTTGATGCCTTTTATTTATTTATTTTAATTTTTTATAGCCTACTTGTTCTGGCTAGGACTTATACTACTATTATGAATAAAAGTGGTGAGAGTGAGCAACCCCATTTTACTTTTGATTTTAGAGGTAACACTTTGAACATTTTCATTATTGAGTGTGATGTTAGTTTTGGGCTTATTATATTGGCTTTTAATATGTTCAGACATATTCATTCCATCTGTACTCAGTTTGTTGAGTTTTTTTTTAACATATAAATGCATATTGAATTTCATCAAATACTTTTTGTGCATCTATTGAGATGCTCATGTGAGTCTGCTTTCTTAGCATATTAGTTATACTTCTTTTTCAATAATTTGTAGTGATTACCTTAGAGTTTGCAATATACATTTGCAGTCAATCCAAGTCTACTTTCAAATAACACTTTATCACCTCACAGGTAGTGTAAGTGCTTAAAATAATAATAAATTAGCCTTAATTTCCATCTTCCCTTCCTTGAATTATTGCTTTCATTCATTTCACTTATGACTAAGCATACATAGCATGTATATGTTAAATACATGTAAACATCCATAATTGAATACATTTTTGCTATTATTATTTTAAATTTTTTTCATAAATCAATTAAATAAGAAATTTAAAAATTACCTTCACTAATCCCTTTTTTGATGCTCTTTCTTACTTTATGCAGATTTGAGTTTCTGACATATAGTATTTCCCTTTTCTCAAAAGAATTTCTTTTACTATTTCTTGCAAAGCATGTCAACTGTCAACAAATACTCTTAATTTTTGTTTGTCTGAGAAAGTCTTTATTTCCCCTTCACTTTTGAAGAATAGTTTTGTAGGGTACAAAATTCTAGGTCTAGTTTTTTTTTTTCTGTCAACACTTAGTATTTTACTTCACTCTTTTCTTGGTTGCCTGCTTTTTGAGGAGAAGTTGGACGTAATGATTATCTTTGTAAGGTAAGATGCCCCCTCACCCCCAGGTTCTTTCTTTATCTTGGATTTTCTGTAGTTTGAAGATGATATGCTCATGTGCAGTTTTGTGTTTGTTATTTTTGTTTTGGGCCTGTACCCTGTGTGGTGTTCTCAGAGCTCACTGGATCTATGGTTTGCTGCCTGGCATTAATTTTAAGAAAGTCTCAATGACTATTCTTTCAAATATTTCTTTTGTTCCTTTTTTCTCTTTCTCCTTCTTCTGGCATTCTCATTACATGTCTTGCTACAACTTTTGTAGTTGTCCCACAGTCCCTGATATTCTGTTCTTTTCAGTCTTTGCTCTTTTTACTTTTCAGTTTTGAGGATCTCTATTGATATATCCTCAAGCTCAGAGATTCTTACCTCATCTGGATCCAGTATAGGTAAGCCCACCAAAGGCATTTTTGTTAGTTTCTGTTAGTGTTTTTAATCTCTAGCATTTTTAATATTTTATCTTAGGATTTTCATCTTTTTGTTTACATGCCCATCTTTTCTTGCATGCTGTCTACTTTATCAATTATAGCCCTTAGCATATTAGTTATAGTTGATTAAAATTTCCAGTCTGATAATTCTGACATCTCTGTTATGTCTGGTTATCATATGTGCACTGCCTCTTCAAATTGTGTTTTTTACCTTTGCTGCTGCTGCTGCTAAGTCGCTTCAGTCGTGTCCGACTCTGTGCGACCCCATAGACGGCAGCCCACCAGGCTCTGCCGTCCCTGGGATTCTCCAGGCAAGAACACACTGGAGTGGGTTGCCATTTCCTTCTCCAGTGCATGAAAGTGAAAAGTGAAAGTGAAGTTGCTCAGTCCTGTCCGACTCTTCCCGATCCCATGGACTGTAGCCTACCAGGCTCCTCCGTCCATGGAATTTTCCAGGCAAGAGTACTGCAGTGTGTTGCCATTACCTTCTCCGTTTTTACCTTTAAGTATACCTTAACCTTTTCTTGATGTCCAGACATGATGTACTGGATAAAAAACTGCTATGGTAGGTCTTTAGTAATATGGTGGTAAGGTATGAGAAGAGGAGGGAAAGCATTCTGTATTCCTACAATTATGTTCCAATGTTTTAGTGAGACTATGTACCTGGACTATGAATTCACAAATGTTTCTGAATTCTCCCCACCATCCTCGCCCCTTATTTGGGATAGAATGGCTCGAATGGTCTGGAGTTGGGTGTTTCTCTTCCTCCAGGTCCCTTGAGCTCTGCTAAACCCCAGCAGGTTCAACTCCCGCTAACTTGTTTCTCCTGAGGGTAGGTTTTATTAAGGCATCCTCTACTGGAAGCATGAAAGAATTTCTCCCCATTATTTACTGTAAGAACCTGGAGGTTCTCCTGGAGGTAAAACCCACAAGTGTGGGAGCCTCCCTATGACTGGATACCCCTGAAGTTTTTAACTCTAAAGTTGTCCACACCAAGTCTCTAGCAATTAACTAATTTTAGCAAAGGTTTTTGTTCCTGTCCCTGCCCTTCTTCACACTGGTTCTCACCACAGTTTCCATTTGTGAGTTTCTGCTGCAGTACACCTTGATTCCTTGTATCTGCCTATCTCTCTAATTTTGGGGACAGAGTTTAGCTTTGAACCCACCTCTCTTATGGATCCAAAGAGAGTTGCTAATTTTTCATTCTACTGAGCTCCTTTCTTGTGGAACTGGACACTGGAAGTATCCTTTCTCCAATTTTTAGTGGGATATTTTGTGGTTGTTTTTGAGTTGTACTTCTTTATGTGTTCTGGATTCTAACCTCTTATAAGGTATATGATTTGCAAATATTTTCTCTCATTCCATGAGCTGCTTTTCCACTCTGTTGGTAGTACCCTCCGATGCACTAAGTTTTTAATTTTGATGAAGTCCACCTTATGTATTTTTTCTTTTGTTGTCAGTGCTTATGGTGTCATATCCAAGAAATCATTGCCAAATGTCATAACACTTTACTCTTATGTAAAAACTCTAATAGAGGTTTTATAGTTTTAGCTCTTATATTTAAGTTTGATTCACTTTGAGTACATTTTTGTCTATTGTATAAGGTACGGGCCCATCGTTGTTCTTTTGATGTGGATATTCAGATTTCCCAGGACCATTTATTGAAGATACAGTTATTTCCCCATTGTGTAGTCCTGGCTCCCATTTTGAAATTCATTTGACCACACATATGAGGGTTTATTTCTGGGATCTCTGTTATATTCCACTGGTCTGCTATTATGCCAGTACTACAGTTTTGATTACTATAGTTGTAATATGTATTGAAATCAGGAAGTGTGAGGTTTGTAACTCTATTCTTTTTTTAAAGATTTTTAAAAAAGATTGTCTTGACTACTTGGGGTTCCTTGAGACTTTGGATAGACATTTCTGTTTTTGCAAAAAAACTGTTAGGATTTTGATAGACTTTGCATTGAATCTGTAGACTTCTTTGGGTAGTAAGGATGTTTTAACAATATTAAGTTTTCCAATCTATGAACGTGTATTTTCATTTGTTTGTATATTTAATTTCTTTCAGCAGCATTTTGTAGTTTTCAGTGTATAAATCTTTCACCTTTTTTGATAAGTTTATTCCTAATTATTTTATTCTTTTTGGTGCTATTGTAAGTGGGATTGTTTTATTAATTTTCCTTTCATATTGCCCATTGTTAGTATATAGAAATGCAACTGATTTTGTATATTGATTTTGTGTCCTGAAACTGCTGAATTTGTATATAAGTTCAAACAGCGTGGGTGTGTAATATTTAGAATTTTCTACTATAAGGTGATGTCATCTGTGAACAGAGATAATTGTACTTTTTCCTCCCTTCCTTTAGATGCCTTGTATTTCATTTCCTTATGTGATTGCTCTGGTTAGTATTTCCAATACTTCTATAGTATTTCCAATACTATGTTGAACAGAAGTTATGAAAGTGGGAATCTTTGCTTTGTTTCTGTATCTTAGAGGAAAATCTTTTCATCTTTCACCATTGAATATGACATTAGCTATACATATATGACCTTTTTGATACTGAGGTAATTTTCTTCTATTCTGAGTTTGTTGAATTTTTTTTTTTTTCATACAAGGGTACTGGATTTGCCAAATGCTTTATCTGTCACTATTGAGAGGATCATTGTGTGATATTTTTCCCACTTCATTAATTGTTTTTCATATGTTAAACCATCCTTGCATTTCAGGAATAAATCCTACTTGGTCATGTTTTATAATCTTTTATAATCATTTTAACATGTTGATGAATTTGGTTTGCTAGTGTTTTGTTGAGGATTTTTATATCAGTATTTATAGAAGATACTGTTTATTTATTTTTTGTAGTAGTGTCTTTGGCTTTGGTATCATGGTAATGCTGGCCTCATAGAATGATTGAGGAAGTGTTCCCTTCTCTTAAAATTTTTGGTAGAACTTGAAAAGAGTTGTTAGTTCTTTAAATATTTCATAGAACTCACCACTAAAGCCACTTGGCTTAGGGGTTTTATTTGCTGAGAAGTTTTAAATTATACATTAAACATCCTTTGTAGGTGTAGATCTGCTCAGATTTTCTTGTTCTTTGATATTCAGTTTTGGTAGGGTGTGTGTTTCTAGGCATTTGTCCTTTACATTGAGATTATTCATTTCTTTGGTATACAGTTTTTTGCTTTTTTGTCATACTGTGTAGCTTGTGGGAGCTTAGTTCCCTGCTTGGGGATCAAACCCAAGCCCTCTGCAGTGAGAGCATGGAGTCTGAACTAGTGTGTGCGTGTGTGCTGAGTTGCTTCACTCCTGTCTGACTCTGTGCGACCCTATGGCCGTAGCCTGCTGGGCTTCCCTGACTACTGGACCACCCGGGGAATTTCCTGGTATGCATCTTTTCATGCTACTCTTTTATGGTCCTTTTTATTTCTGTAAAATTTATAGTAATGACTCCATTTTTACTTACAATTTGAGTAATTTGAGACCTCTCCCTTTGTTTCTTTTTAATCTAGCTAAAGATTTGTCAATTTTGTTGATATTTTTGAAGAACCAGCTTTTGGTACCATTAATTTTCTTTATTGTTTTTCTGTTCTCTATTTTATTTAACCCCGTTTTATTTATCCTTATTATTTCCTTTCTGCTTTTTTTTTTTTTTTTGACTTAATTTGCTCTTTTCTTTATCCATTCCTCAAGGTATAACTTATATTCTTGATTTGAGATCCTTTTCTTTTTGGTACAGGTATAAAGATTCCCCTTAGCACTGCTTTCATCACATCCTGTGTTTTGGTATATTGTGTTTTCACTTTAATTTGAATAGAGATATTTTCTAATATGCCTTTTGATTTCCTCTTTAGGCCATTGGTTGTTTAAGAATGTGTTGTTTAATTTCCACATATTTGTAAATTTTTTGGTTTTCCTTTTGCTATTGATTTCTAGATTCATTCTTCTGTAATCTGTAAAAAATACTTGATAATATTTCAATCATTTCAATTTTAAGACTTTTTGGCCATAATATATTATCTATTGTGGAGAATGTTCCATGTGTATCTGAGAAAAATATATATTCTTCTGTTATTGGGTGGAGTATCCTGTCTATGTATATTAGGTTCGTTTGGCTTATAGTATTAAGTCCTCTATTTCTTTATTCATTTTCTGTCAGCTGTTATATCCATTATTAAAAGTGGGAGTATTGAAATCTCTCCTATTGTAGAATGCCTGTTTCTTCTTTCAGTTCTTAATATTTGCTTCATATATTTTTGAGCTCTCATGTATGGTAATTGTTATATCTTCTTGGGAAATTGACCCTTTTATCTGTAAATGATGTCTTTCCTTGATTCTTGTAACAATATTTTGACTTAAAGTCCATTTTGTCTGATATTAATGCAGTCATTGCTACTCTCCTTTAGTTATTATTTATGTGAATTATCTTTTTCTATATTTTTTACTTTCAGTCTATATATTCATTATGTCTAAAGTGAGTCTCTCGTAGATGTCAGGTAATTGGACCATTTTTCAATCAGTTATTCACTCTATGACTTTTGGTTGTAGAGTTTAATTCATCTACATTTAAAGTAATTGCTGATAGGAAAGGACTTACTTTTGCCACTTTGTTATGCTTTCTGTGTGTCTTATGACTTTCCATTCCTCTTTTTTTCATTATTGTTTTCTCTTGTGTTTAGTTCATTTGTTTTTTTATTTTTTTCTATTTTCTGGCCACAGTGCATGGCATGTAGGATCTTAACTGCCTGACCAGGGATCACACTTGTGCCCCTGTAGTGGAAGCACGGTGTGTTTACCACTGGACCACCAGGGAAGCCCCTAGTTTATTTTTTTATAATGAGACATTTGATTTTCTTATTTCCTTGGTATATATTCTATAGATACATTCTTTGAATTACTGTGAAGATTACAAATAACATCCTAAATTTATAACAATCGATTTTAAATTGGTACAATTTAATTTCAGTTGCATACAAAGACTACTCCTTTACAATCCTGTCTGCTACTTTATATTATTGATGCCACAAATTATATCTTTATATATTGTATACCCATCACATATATTTATAATTTTTAATGCATTTGTCTTTTAAGTCCTGTAGCAAATAAGAAGTAGGGTTCCAAATTCTTAAAGTGGAATCTAGGATTGTTAACTTTAAAGCATTTAAAACCATAAATTTCTTTCTCAGTACTGTTTTAGCTGTACCCTCCACATTTTCATATGTTGTGATTTTATTTTCATTAGATCCAAAATTTTATTACTATTTTGATTTCTTTTTTTACTCATATATTATTGAGAAATCTGTTCTTTAACTTTAAAATATTTTGGGAATTTCCCACATATTGTTATTCATTTCTGATTTTATTTCATTGTGGTTAGAGAACATATTTTGTATAATGTCAATACATTTAAATTTACTGAAATTTGTTTTCTGACCTAGTACATGTTGCTTCTGTGCTGTGCTTAGTTGCTCAGTCATGTCCAATTCTTTGTGACCTCATGGACTGTAGCCCACCAGGCTTCTCTGTCCATGGGGATTCTCCAGGCAGGAATACTGGAGTGGGTTGCCATGCCCTCCTTCAGGGGATCTTCCCAACCCAGGGATCAAAACCAGGTCTCCCTCATTGCAGGTGGATTCTTTACTGTCTGAGCCAACAGGAAAGCCCAAGAATACTGGAGTGGGTAGCCTATCCCTTCTCCAGGAGATCTTCCTGACCCAGGAATTGAACCAGAGTCTCTTGCACTGCAGGTGTATTCTTTACCAGCTGAGCTACCAGGAAAGCCCCTAGTACAAGTTATCTTGTTGCAAATTCCATATGCCCTTGAAAAGACTGTATTCCACAGCTGTTGGGTGATTGTTGTTGTTCAGTTGCTCAGTCCTGTGTGACTCTTTGTGACCCAATGGACTGCAGCATTCCATGCTTTCCTGTCCTTCACTATCTCTTAGAGTTTGTTCAAATTTATGTCCACTGAGTCACTGATGCTATCTAACCACCTCATCCTCTCCCACCCTCTTCTCCTTTGCCTTTAATTTTTCCCAGCATCAGGCTCTTTTCCAGTCATTCGGCTCTTCACATCAGGTGGCCAAAGTTTTGGCACTTCAGCTTCAGTATCAGTCCTTCTAATGAATAATCAGGGTTGATTTCCTTTAGGATTGACTGGTTTGAAGTCCTTGCAGTTCAAGGGACTCTCAAGAGTCTTCTCCAACACCACAGTTCAAAAGCATCAATTCTTTGGTGCTCAGCCTTCTTTATGGTCCAACTCTCACATCCGTACATGACTACTGGAAAAACCATAGCTTTGACTAGATGGACCTTTGTTGGCAAAATGATGTCTCCACATTTTAATACTCTATGTTTGTCATCACAGTACATCTAAGAAATGCCAGGCTGGATGAATCACAGGCTGGAATGAAGATTGCCAGGAGAAATACCAACAACCTTGGAGATGCAGGTGATATCACTCCAGTGGCAGAAAGCAAAGAGGAGCTAAAGATTCTCTTCAGTTCAGTCACTCATTCGTGTCTGATTCTTTGTGACCCCATGGACTGCAGCACGCCAGGCCTACTGTCCATCACCAACTCCATTTTACTCAAACTCATGTCCATTGAGTTAGTAATGCCATCCAACCATCTCATCCTCTTTTATTCCCTTCTCCTCCTGCCTTCAATCTTTCCCAGCATCAGGGTCTTTTCCAAGGAGTCAGTTCTTCGCATGAGTTGGCCAAAGTATTGGAGTTTCAGCTTCAGCATCAGTCCTTCCAATGAATATTCAGGACTGATTTCCTTTAGGATGGGTTGGTTTGATCTTTTTGCTGTCCAAGGGACTCTCAAGAATCTTATCCAACACCACAGTTCAAAACCATCAGTTCTTTGGCACTCAGCTTTCTTTATAGTCCAACTCTCACATCCATACATGACTCCTGGAAAAGCCATAGCTTACAACTAGATGGACCTTTGTTGGCAAAGTAATGTCTCTGCTTTTTAATATGCTGTCTAGGTTGGTCATAACTTTTCTTCCAAGGGTAAGCATCTTTTAATTTCATGGCTGCAGTCACCATCTGCAGTGACTTTGGAGCCTCCAAAAATAAAGTCTGTCACTGTTTCCACTGTTTCCTCATATATTTACCATGAAATGATGAGACCAGATGTCATGATCTTCATTTTCTGAATGTAGTGGTTTTTTTTTAAACTAATTAATTTATTTTAATTGGGGGCTAATTGCTTTACAATACTGTAGTGGTTTTTGCCATACATTGACATGAGTTAGCCCTGGGTGTACATGTGTTCCCCATCTTGAACCCCCCTCCCACTTCCTTCCCTATCCCATCCCTCAGGGTCATTCCAGTGCACCAGTCCTGGGCACTCTGTCTCATGCATCGAACCTGGACTGGTGATCTGTTTCACATACGATAATATATATGTTTCAATGCTATTCTCTCAAATCATCCTACCCTCGCCTTCTCCCACAGAGTCCAAAAGACTGTTCTTTACATCTGTGCCTCTTTGCTGTCTCCCATATGGGGTCATTGTTACCATCTTTCTAAATACCATATATATGTGTTACTATACTGTATTGGTGTTTTTCTTTCTGACTTACTTCACTCTGCATAATAGGCTCCAGTTTCATCTACCTTATTAGAACTGATTCAAATGCATTCTTTTTTTATAGCTGAGTAATATTCCATTGTGTATATGTATCACAACTTCCTTATCCATTCGTCTGCTGATGGACATCTAGATTGCTTCCATGTCCTAGCTATTGTAAACAGTGCTGTGATGAACATTGGGGTACATGTGTATCTTTCAATTCTGGTTTCCTCGGTGTGTATGCCCAGAAGTGGGATTGCTGGATCATATGGCAGTTCTATTTCCAGTTTTTTAAGGAATCTCCACACTCTTCTCCATAGTGACTGTACTAGTTTGCATTCCCATCAACAGTATAAGAGGGTCCCCCTTTCTCCGCACCCTCTCCAGCATTTATTGTTTCTAGACTTTTTGATAGCAGCTATTCTGACCTGCATGAGATGGTACCTCATTGTGGTTTTGATTTGCATTTCTCTGATAATGAGTGATGTTGAGCATGTTTTCATGGTTTGTTAGCCATCTGTATGTCTTCTTTGGAGAAATGTCTGTTTAGTTCTTTGGCCCACCTTTTGATTGGGTCTTTTTTTTTTCTGGAATTGAGCTGCAGGAGTTGCTTGTATAATTTTGAAATTAATTCTTTGTCCATTGCTTCATTTGCTATTATTTTCTCCCATTCTGAAGGCTGTCTTTTCACCTTGCTTATAGTTTCCTTCGTTGTGCAGAAGCTTTTAATTTTAATTAGGTCCCATTTGTTTATTTTTACTTTATTTCCATTATGCTGGGAGGTGGATCATAGAGGATCCTGCTATGACTTATGTCGGAGAGTGTTCTGCATATGTTTTCCTCTAGGAATTTTATAGTTTCTGGTCTTACATTTAGATCTTTAATCCATTTTAATTTATTTTTGTGTATGGTATCAGAAGCGTTCTAGTTTCATTCTTTTAAAAGTGGTTGACCAGTTTTCCCAGCACCACTTGTTAAAGAGGTTGTCTTTTCTCCATTGTATATTCTTGCCTCCTTTGTCGATGATAAGGTGTCCATAGGTGCATGGATTTATCTCTGGGCTTTCTATTCTGTTCCATTGATCTATATTTCTGTCTTTGTGCCAGTACCATACTCTCTGGATGACTGTAGCTTTGTAGTATAATCTGAAGTCAGGCAGGTTGATTCCTCCAGTTCTATTGTTCTTTCTCAAGATTGCTTTGGCTATTCGAGGTTTTTTGTATTTCCATACAAATTGTGAAATTATTTGTTCTAGTTCTGTGAAAAATACCATTGGTTGTTTGATAGGAATTGCATTGAATCTATAGATTTCTTTGGGTAGTATACTCATTTTCACTATATTCATTCTTCCAATCCATGAACATGGTATATTTCTCCATCTATTTGTGCCCTCTTTGGCTTCTTTCATCAGTGTTTTATAGTTTTCTATATATAGGTATTTTGTTTCTTTAGGTAGATTTATTCCTAAGTATTTTATTCTTTTCATTGCAATGGTGAATGGAATTGTTTCCTTAATTTCTGTTTTCTCATTGTTAGTGTATAGGAATGCAAGGGATTTCTGTGTGTTAATTTTATATCCTGCAACTTTACTATATTCATTGATTAGCTCTAGTAATTTTCTGGTGAAGTCTTTAAGGTTTCCTATGTAGAGGATCATGTCATCTTCAAACACTGAGAATTTTACTTCTTTTCCAACCTGGATTCCTTTCATTTATTTTTCTTCTCTGATTGCTGTGGCTAAAACTTCCCAAACTATGTTGAATAGTAGGGTAAGAGTGGGCACCCTTGTCTCATTCCTGACTTTAAGAAAAATGCTTTCAATTTTTCACCATTGAGGATAATGTTTGCTGTGGTTTTATCGTATATGGCTTTTATTATGTTGAGGTATGTTCCTTCTATGCCTGCTTTCTGGAGGGTTTTTATCATAAATGAATGTTGAATTTTGTCAACGGCTTTCTCTGCATCTATTGAGATAATCATATGGTTTTTATCTTTCAGTTTGTTAATGTGGTGAATCACATTGATTGATTTGCAAATTTTGAAGAGTCGTTGCATCCCTGGGATGAAGCCCACTTGGTCATGATGTATGATCTTTTTAATATGTTGTTGGATTCTGTTTGCTAGAATTTTGTTAAGGATTTTTGCATCTATGTTCCTCAGTGATATTGGCCTGTAGTTTTCTTTTTTTGTGGCATCTTTGTCTGGCTTTGGTATTAGGGTAATGGTGGCCTCATAGAATGAGTTTTGAAGTTTACCTTCCTCTGCAATTTTCTGGAAGAGTTTGAGTAAGATAGGTGTTAGCTCTTCTCTAAATTTTTGGTAGAATTCAGCTGTGAAGGCATCTGATCCTGGGCTTTTGTTTGCTGGAAGATTTCTTTCTTTCTTTTTTTTTTTAGAAGATTTCTGATTTACAGTTTCAATTTCTGTGATTGTGATGGGTCCGTTAAGATTTTCTATTTCTTCCTGGTTCAGTTTTGGACAGTTATACTTTTCTAAGAACTCGTCCATTTCTTCCAAGTTGTCCATTTTATTGGCATATAGTTGATGATAGTAATCTCTTATGATCCTTTGTATTTCTGTGTCATCTGTTGTGATTTCTCCATTTTCATTTCTATTTTTGTTGATTTGATTCTTCAACTTTTTTCTTTTTTTTTGATGAGTTGGGTAATGGTTTGTCTATTTTATTTATCTTCTCAAAGAACAAGCTTTTAGTTTTGTTGATTTTTGCTATAGTCTCCCTTGTTTCTTTTTCATTTATTTCTGCCCTAATTTTTAGTATTTCTTTCCTTCTACTAACCCTACAGTTCTTCATTTCTTGTTTTTCTAGTTGCTTTAGGTGTATGGTTAGGTTATTTATTTGATTTTTCTCTTGTTTCATGAGGTAAGGTTGTATTGCTATGAACTTTCCCCTTAGCACTGCTTTTACTGAATCCCATAGGTTTTGGGTTGTTGTGTTTTCATTTTCACTTGTTTCTATGCATATTTTGATTTTTTTTATTGCTTCTGTGATTTGTTGGATATTCAAAAGCGTATTGTTTAGCCTCCATGTGTTCGTATTTTTAATAGTTTTTTTCCCCTGTAGTTGACATCTAATCTTAATGCATTGTGATCAGAAAAGAGGATTGAAATGATTTTTTTTTTTAAATTTACCAAGGCTAGATTTATGGCCCAGGGTGTGACCTATCCTGGAGAATGTTTTGTGTGCACTTGGAAAAAGGTAAGTAATTGTTTTGGGGTGAAATGTCCTAGAGATATCAAAGGTCTAACTGGTCCCTTGTATCATTTAAAGTTTGTATCTCCTTGCTAATTTTCTATTTAGTTGATCTATCCATAGGGGTGAGTAGGGTATTAAAGCCTCCTACTATTATTGTGTTATTGTTAACTTCTCCTTTCATACTTGTTAGCATTTGCCTTACATATTGCAGTGCTCCTATGTTGGGCGCACATATATTTATAATTGTTATATCTTCTTCTTGGATTGATCCTTTGATCATTATGTAGTGTCCTCCTTTGTCTCTTTTCACAGCCTCTATTTCAATGCCTATTTTATCTGATATGAGTATTGCTACTCCTGCTTTCTTTTGGTCTCTATTTGCATGAAGTATCTTTTTCGAGCCCTTCACTTTCAGTCAGTATGTGTCCTTTGGTTTGAGGTGGGACTCTTGTAAAGCATGTAGAGGGGTCTTGTTTTTGTATCCATTCCGCCAGTCTTAGTCTTTTGATTGGGACATTCAACCCATTTACATTTAAGGTAATTATTGATAGGTATGGTCCCGTTGCCATTTACTTTGTTGTTTTGGGTTCGTGTTTATACAACCTTTCTGTGTTTCCTGTCTAGAGAAGATCCTTTAGCATTTGTCGAAGAGCTGGTTTGGTGGTGCTGAATTCTCTCAGTTTTTGCTTGTCTGTAAAGCTTTTGATTTCTCCTTCATATTTGAACGTGATCCTTGCTGGGTATAGTAATCTGGGTTGTAGGTTTTTCAGTTTCACCACTTTAAGTATGTTCTGCCATTCCCTTCTGGCCTGAAGAGTTTCTATTGAAAGATCAGCTGTTATCCTTATGGGAATCCCCTTGTGTGTTATATGTTGCTTTTCCCTTGCTGTTTTTAATATTTGCTCTTTGTGTTTTATCTTCATTAATTTGATTAATATGTGTCTTAGGATTAATATGTGTCTTAGGGTTTATCCTGTTTGGGACTCTCTGGGTTTCTTGGACTTGGGTGGCTATTTCCTTCCCCATTTTAAGGAAATTTTCAGCTAGTATGTCCCCAAGTATTTTCTTGTGGCCTTTCTTTTTATCGTCCTCTTCTGGGACTCCTATAATTCAAATGTTGGGGTGTTTAACATTGTCCCAGAGGTCTCTGAGGTTGTCCTCATTTCTTTTCTTTTTTTTTTTTTTCCTCTCTGCTTCATTTATATGAAATCAAATGTATATATGGAGTTATCTGTAACTCCATTTTGTTTTCAAGATTTTGGATCATTTTTACTATCATTATTCTGAATTCTTTTTCAGGTAGACTCCCTATCTCCTCATCTTTTGTTAGGTTTGGTGGGCATTTATCATGTTCCTTTACCTGCTGAATATTTTTCTGCATTTTCATCTTGTTTAGATTGCCATGTTTGGGGTGGCATTTCTGTATGCTGGAAGTTTGTAGTTCCTCTTTATTGTGGAGATTCCTTCCTCCCCCATGGATGAGTGGCTTGTCAAGGTTTCCTGCTTAGGGAAGCTTGTGTTGGTGTTCTGCTGGGTGGAGCTTGATCTCTTCTCTCTGGAGCACAATGAAGTAAATGTCCACTAGTGAGTTTTGAGGTGTCTGTGGGTTTGGTGTGACTTTTGGCCCCCTGTATTATAATGCACAGGTTTATGTTCCTGCGTCATTGGAGAATTAGCTTGGTATGTCTTGCTCTGAAACTTGTTGGCTCTTGGGTGGAGCTTGTTTTCAGTGTAGGTATGGAGGCTTTTGGATGAGCTATTGTAGGTTAATATTCCATGGAGTCAGGAGTTCTCTGATATTCTAAAGTTGTGGAGTTAAGCCTCCTGTCTCTGGCTTTCAGTTTTATTCTTACAGTAGCCTCAAGACCTCTCCATCCATACAGCACCGATGATAAAACATCTAGGTTAATGATGAAAAGATTCTCCACAGTGAGGGACACCCAGAGAGGTTCACAGAGTTACATGGAGAAGAGAAGAGGGAGGAGGGAGATAGAGGTGACCAGGAGGAGAAGAGGTGGAATCAAAAGTGGAGAGAGCAGTCTAGCCAGTAATCAATTCCCTATGTGCTCTCCACAGTCTGGAACACTCACAGAGGTTCACAGAGTTACACAGAGAAGAGGGAGGAAGGAGATAGAGGTGACCAGGAGGAGTCAAATGGATAGAGACTGATCTAGCCAGTAATCAGTTCCCTAAGTGTCCTCTGCAGCCCGGAGCACCCAAAGAGATTCATAGAGTTAGGTAGAGAAGAGAAGGGGGAGGGTGGAGATAGAGGAGACCTGGAGGAGAAAAAGGAGAGTCAAAATGGGAGAGAGCAATCAAGCCAGTAGTCACACTCCTAAGTAAAAATGATTACTCAAGATTGGATTCTTAAAGGTACAAAATTGATAACAAATACCACAAAGCAAAGATTAAAAATCTAGAGTAGAGGTTAGACTCTCAAAAATAAAATATTAAAAGAACAAAGCAAAAAAAAAAAAAAAAAAGAACAAAGCAAAATCACAAAAATTATAAAAAAATATATGAAATTGGCTTTAAAAATAGGGTTGTTTATTTTTTGCAAGGTAAAAGTAGGTTATAAAAATGAAAATTAAAAGAGTAATAAAGAACTTAAAAATTAAAAAATGATCATAGTAAAATATATCTAGGAATTTCTCTGGAGCTGTTGCAGGCAGTATGGGGTCAGTTCAGTTTCAAATAGTTCCTTGTTCTAGCTTATACTTCTTCTCAAGGTCTATAGGCACCTTCCATTGTAGTTAGTGCTAACTACAGGGTTTTAATCTGTTGCACCTGTCACTTCTAAAGTGGTTCCCTCTTCTTTGTTTATTTTTGCTTCTTCTGTTTGCAAGTCTCTTCAGTGTCTGATTTGTACCCTGAGACTAGGGGGTGAAGGTGGTCACTTATTTAGGCTCACTTATTCAGTTGTGCTGTGGGGAGGGAGGAACACTGCAAATATCACTGGTGTGTTTGGGGAGTGCTCGCAGTGCCTGGGCCACACTGGGTTTGCCCCCACTCATGGCATGTGTGCTTTTCTGGTCTACAGTGCTCAGGCTACAGGTTGCTCTGCAAGATAACTGTCCAAAGCAGGCCCTGGGTTTCATGCACTTCCCAGGTCTAAGCTGCTCAGGTTCAGGTTCTTGGGTACTCCACAAAGGCACAGACTCGGTTGGGTCTGTGTTTTGCACCCTTCCCAGGTCCGAGCAGCTCAGGCGACCAGGTGCTTGGCAAGCATGCTCTTCCAGGTGTACGATGCCTCTTATCACCTCCCGAGTCCCATCCACCCAGTTTCCTGGGTGTGCAGCGAGAGCGCCGTCTCAAGTGTGCCTTATGTCTCTTCTCGGGAACTGATCTCTGGCTGTGACCCTCCTGGCAGATGTCAACCGTCCAGGGTCCCAGGAATACTTGGTTAGCAACTGGGAGCCTGCTCGCAGTTTGGTAGAGGATGCCACCTCTGGGGCGGAGATTGCCCCTTGCCTTCCTGCTCTGGCTGCCACCAGCCTGCCTCTCTGCCCCCAGCAAGGGGAGGGGCCAGTCCAAATTCGGCTAGCTCTCCTCTGGTATTCGCTCAGTCCTTTGTTCTGTGAGAAGGCCCAGCAGTGCCTTAGGTTAGAGCTTTTCACGGGAAAGTTCTCTCTCTCTCTCTCTTTTTCTCTCTCTCTGGCTATCCCACAGTTTGGGTTGCTATCTCATGTTAGTTCCCTCAGATTATCCTCAGGGCATTCAGGCCCATTCCTTACCCTAAGCATGCAGCCTGCACCTCCCTGTTCAGCTCCCGCTCACTGCTGGCAGACGTGAGCGTCTGGGCTACTTCTCCACTGGAGTTGCAGTTAGGCGCGTATTGTGTGGGTTTTTTGTTTGTTTGTTTCCCTCCCGGTTATGTTGCCTTCTGAAATTCCAAAACTCCCCACAGACCAGCCAGTTAGAGGGTTTCCTGGTGTTTGGAAACTTCTCCTCCTTCATGACTCCCTCTCTGGGATGGGTCTCCATCCCTAACTCTTTTGTCTCTCTTTTTATCTTTTATATTTTGCCCTACCTCCTTTAGAAGAGAATTAGTTGCCTTTCTGGGTGTCTTTGTGTCCTTCGCCAGCATTGAGAAGTTGTTTTGTGGAATTTGCTCAGCATTCAATTGATCTTTTGATGAATTTGTAGGGGAGAAAGTGATCTCCCCGTCCTATTCCTCCACCATCTTAGGACCTCCCTGCGTTTCTTTTCCTTTGTGATGGTCTTGATCTTGTCTCTTGTACAGTGTCATGAACCTCCATCCATAGTTCTTCAGGCAGTCTGTCTATTAGATCTAATCCCTTGAATCTATTTGTCACTTCCACTGTGTAATCGTAAGGGATTTGATTTAGGTCATACCTGAATGGTCTAGTGGTTTTCCCTACTTTCTTCAATTTAAGTCTGAATTCGGCAATAAGGAATTCATGATCTGAGCCACAGTCAGCTCCTGGTCTTGTTTTTGCTGACTGTATAGCGCTTCTCCATCTTTGGCTGCGAAGAATATAATCAATCTGATTTTGGTATTGACGATCTGGTGAGGTCCATGTGTAAAGTCTTCCCTTGTGTTGTTGGAAGAGGGTGTTTGCTATGACCAGTGCATTCTCTTGGCAAAACTCTATTAGCCTTTGCCCTCCTTCATTCTGTACTCCAGGGCCAAATTTTTCTGTTACTCCAGGTATCTCTTGACTTCCTACTTTTGGATTCCCATCCCCTATAATGGAAAGGACATCTCTTTTGGGTGTTAGTTCTGGAAGGTCTTGTAGGTTTTCATACAACCGTTCAACTTCAGCTTCTTCAGTATTACTGGTTGGGGCATAGACCTGGATTACTGTGATATTGGATGGCTTGCCTGGAAAGGAGCAGCGATCATTCTGTCATTTTTGAGATTGCATCCAAGTACTGCATTTCAGACTCTTTTGTTGACTATGATGCTACTCCATTTCTTCTAAGGAATTCTTGCCCACAGTAGTAGATTTAATGGTCATCTGAGTTAAATTCACCCATTCCAGTCCATTTTAGTTCACTGATTCCTAAAATGTTGACGTTCACTCTTGCCATCTCCTGTTTGACCACTTCAGATTTGCCTTGATTCATGGACCTAATATTCCAGGTTCCTATGCAATATTGCTCTTTACAGCATCAGACTTTACTTCCATCACCAGTCATTTCCACAGCTGGGTGTTGTTTTTGCTTTGGCTCCGTCTCTTCAGTCTTTCTGGATTTATTTCTCCACTGATCTCCAGTAGCTTATTGGGCACCTACTGACCTGGGGAGTTCATCTTTCAGTGTCCTATCTTTTTGCTTTTCATTCTGTTCATGGGGTTCTCAAGGCAAGAATACTGAAGTGGTTTGCCATTCCCTTCTCCAGTGGACCACGTTTTGTCAGAATTCTCCACCATGACCCATCCATCTTGGGTGGCACTACATGGCATGGCTCATAGTTTCATTGAATTAGACAAGGCTGTGGTCCATGTGATCAGATTGGTTAGTTTTCTGTGATTGTGGTTTTTAGTCTATCTGCCCTCTGATGGAGAAGGATAAGAAGCTTATGGAAGCTTCCTTATGGGAGAGACTGATGGAGGGGGAAACTGTGTTCTGATGGGCCACAGTAAATCTTTAATCCAATTTTCTGTTGATGGGTGGTGCTGTGTTCTCTCTCTGTTACTTACCTGGGGCCAAACTATGGTGGAGGTAATGAAGATAATGGTGACCTCCTTCAAAAGGTCCCATGTACGAATTGCTACACTCAGTGCCCCCAACTCTGCAGCAGGCCACCACCGACCCACGCCTCCACCAGAGACTCCTGGACACTAATGGGCAAGTCTAGGTCAGTCTCTTGTGGGGTCACTGCTCCCTTCTCCTGGGTCCCGGTTCTGTTTGTGCCCCCCAAGAGTCTATTTCCCAGTCCTGTGTAAGTTCTGGCAGCTCTATGGTGGGGTTAATGGTGACCTCCTCCAAGAGGGCTTATGCCATACCCAATTCTGCTGCACCCAGAGCCCCTGCCCCCTGCGGCAGGCCACTGCTGATCCCTACTTCCACAGGAAATACTCAAACACAGTTCTGTCTCAGTCTCTGTGTGGTCTCTGGATCCTGGTGTGGACAAGGTTTGTTTGAGCCCTCTGAGTGTCTCTGGCAGGTATGGGGTTTGATTCTAAACATGATTTTGCCCCTCTTACTATCTTGCTGGGGCTTCTCCTTTGCCCTTGGACGTTGGGTATCTCCTCACAGCCACTCCAGCACAGCACAGCCACCACTCCAGATTCTCAAAGATTCTCTTGATGAGGGTGAAAAAGGGGAGTGAAAAACTGGCTTAAAACTTAACATTCAAAAAATTGGCATCCAGTTCCAACACTTCATGGCAAATAGAAAGGGAAAACATGGATGCAGTGGTAGATTTTATTTTATTTGGCTCCAGAATCTCTGAGGACAGTGACTACAGCCTTGAAATTAAAAGATGCTTGCTTCTTGGAAGGAAAACTATGACAAATCTATATAGAATATTAATAAACAGAGACATAATTTTGCCCACAAAAGTCAAACCAGTTAATCCTAAAGGAAATCAACCTTGAACATTCATTGGAAGGATTGATGCTGAAGCTAAAGCTCCTATACTTTGGCCACCTGATGCAAAGAGCTGATTTATTAGTAAAGATCCTGATGCTGGGAAAGATTGAAGGCAGGAGGAGAAAGGGGAGATAGAGGATGAGATGGTTGGATGGCATCACTGACTCAGAGGACGTGAGTTTGAGCCAACTCTGGGAGACAGTGAAAGACTGGGAAGCCTGGTGTGCTGCAGTCCATGGGGTCGCACAGAGTTGGACTCGACTGAGTGACTGACCAACAAGTATGCATAGAAATTAAATAAACAGGGTGACAATATACAGTCTTGTCATACTCCTTTCCAAATTTTGAACCAGTCAGTTGTTCCATGTAAGATTCTGTTGCTTCTTGACCTGCATACAGGTTTCTCAGGAGACAGGTAAGGTGGTCTGGTATTCCCATCTCTAAGAATTTCCCACAGGTTATTGTGATCCACACAGGCAAAGGCTTTGGTGTTGTCAAAGAAGCAGATGTTTTTCTGGAATTCCCTTGTCTTTTCTATGATACAATACATCTTGGCAATTTGGTCTCTGGTTCCTCTGCTTTTTCTAAACCCAGCTTGTACATCTGGAAGTTCTCGTTTCACATATCTGAAGCTTATCTAGCTTGAAGGATTTTAAACATAACCTTACTAGCATGGGAAATGAGCACAATTGTGGGGTACTTTGAACATTCTTTGGCATTGCCCTTCTTTGAGATTGAAATGAAAACTGACCTTTTCCAGTCTTGTGTCCACTGCTGAATTTTCCAAATTTTCTGGCATATTGAGTCCAGCACTTTAATCATATCATCTTTTAGGGTTTAAACAGCTAAGTTTAAATAGTTTGTTCATAGTAATGTTTCCTAAGACCCACTTGAATTCATGCTCCAGGATGTCTGTCTCTAGGTGAGTGACCACACCATTGTGTTTATCTGGGTCATGAAGATCTTTTTTGTATAGTTCTTCTGTGTATTCTTGCCATCTCTTTTTTAATCTCTTCTGCTTCTGTTAGGTCCTTATCATTTCTGTCCTTTATTGTGACTATCTTTGCATGAAATGTTTCCTTGATCGCTCCAGTTTTCTTGAAGAGATCTCTAGTCTTCCCCATCTATTGTTTTCCCCTGTAAATGTCAACTATGTCAAGCTGATTGAAAGTGTTAAGTGTTCTGTGGCCCTATTGATTTACTGTCCAGTTCTATTAATTATTGAGAAAAGCTATGTTGAAATACCCAGTTGTAATCATGGATTATTCTGTTTTTAATTCCATTAGTTATTGCTACATATATTTTGAAGCTCTATTATCAATTGACTACGCCAAAGCCTTAGACTGTGTGGATCACAATAAACTGTGGAAAATTCTGAAAGAGATGGAAATACCAGACCACCTGACCTGCCTCTTGAGAAACCTGTATGCAGGTCAGGAAGCAACAGTTAGAACTGGACATGGAACAACAGATTGGTTTCAAATAGGAAAAGGAGTATGTCTAGGCTGTATACTGTCACCCTGCTTATTTAACTTATATGCAGAGTACATCATGAGAAACGCTGGGCTGGAAGAAGCACAAGCTGGAATCAAGATTGCCAGGAGAAATATCAATAACCTCAGATATGCAGATGACACCACCCTTATGGCAGAAAGTGAAGATGAACTAAAAAGCCTCTTGATGAAAAATGAAAGAAGGGGAGTGAAAAAGTTGGCTTAAAGCTTAACATTCAGAAAACTAAGATCATGGCATCTAGTCCCATCACTTCATGGGAAATAGATAGGGAGACAATGGAAAGAGTGTCAGACTTTATTTTTTTGGGCTCCAAAATCACTACAGATGGGATTGCTGCCATGAAATTAAAAGACACTTACTCCTTGGAAGGAAAGTTATGACCAACCTAGATAGCATATTAAAAAGCAGAGACATTACTTTGCCAACAAAGGTCTGTCTGGTCAAGGCTATGATTTTTCCAGTGGTCATGTATGGATGTGAGAGTTGGACTGTGAAGAAAGCTGAGCTCTGAAAAATTGATGCTTTTGAACTATGGTGTTGGAGAAGACTCTTGAGAGTCCCTTGGACTGCAAGGAGATAAAACCAGTCCATCCTAAAGGAAATCAGTCCTGGGTGTTCATTGGAAGGACTGACGCTGAAGCTGAAACTCCAGTACTTTGGCCACCTCATGTGAAGAGTTGACTCATTGGAGAAGACCCTGATGCTGGGAGGGATTGGGGGCAGGAGGAGAAGGGGATGACAGAGGATGAGATGGCTGGATGGCATCACTGACTTGATGGACATGGGTTTGAGTAAACTCCAGGAGTTAGTGACGAACAGGGAGACCTGGCATGCTGTGATTCATGGGGTCGCAAAGAGTCAGACATGACTGAGCGACTAAACTGAACTGAACTGATTATCAATTTGCGCTTAAATTGAGTATTGTTACATATTCTCAATAGATTGACTCTTTATCATTATGATATATTCCTTTTAATATATTATATATTCCTTTTATATATATATAAAATTATATTTATATTCTTTATATAATATTTATGTATTTATATATATATATTCCTTTTAATCCCTGGTAATAGTCTTTGATCTGATGTTTACTTTGTTTGATATTAACAAAGTCATCCTAACTTAATTATTATTATTGTTTACACTATATATATTTTACTATACTTTTTACACTTACACTTTGTATTTTAGTATTTAAAGTGAGTTTCTTGAATTCATCATATAGTTGGATTATGTTTTTCTTTGTTTTTGTTCCTTAAATCCAATTTGGCAAACTGCCTTTAATTGAAATGCTTTCTTAGACTGTTTAAATTTAATGCAGTAATTTAAAAAATGGGTTTCAGTCTATCAGCTTGATATTTATTTTCTATTTCCCTCATCTACTCTTTATTCCTTCTCCCCTCCTTTCTTAACTTCTTTTGGATTGTCTTCTGACATTCCATTTTATTCTACTATTGGTTAATTAGCTAAACATCTTTTAAACATTAAAAAGATCTATTTATTCATTTGGCTTTCCTGGATCTTTGTTGCAGCATGTGGGATCTTTTCTGCTTCTCTGGTAGCTCAGATGGTAAATAATCTGCTTGCAGTGTAGGAGACCTGGGATCAATCACTGGGTCAGGAAGATCTGCTGGAGAGGGAAATGGCAACCCACTCCAATATTCTTGCCTGGAGAATCCCATGGACAGAGGGGCCTGAAGGGCTACCTCCATAGGTTGCAAACAGTTGCAAAGACTTGACTGAAATGACTTAGCACGCATGCATGCACACGTGGGATCTTTTTAAACTTGTGGCATGTGGGATCTTTAGTTATGGCATGCAAACTCTTAGTTGTGGCATGTGGAATCTAGTTCCTTGACAAGGGATTGAACCTGGGGTTCCTGCACTGGCAGTGTGCAGCCTTAGCCACTGGACCATCAGAGATGTCTCTTAGATATTTTTTTGTGTAGTTGTTTTAGTATTTAAAATTAAATTAACAAAAGTAACATTGTAGACTCATGTGCGATATAAGAATCTTACAATACTATACTTCCATCTCCTCCTCCCACTCTTTGCACAGATATTTTACCTCTATATATGTTATAAATCCCCAAATATATTATTTTTGGTTCAAACAATTACCTTTAAAGAAATTTTAAAAATGAGAAAAAAGCCTTTAATATTTAATATTTCTATTTCTTTTCATCCTTTTGTTTATATGCAAGCCTCCAGTTAGCATAATTTTCCTTTTGCCTGAAGTACTTTCTTTAACATTTCTTATAGTGTATATATGATAGTGATGAATTATCTTAACCTTTTTCCTGAAAATATCTTTGTCTGCCTTCATTGTTGAGATATACTTTTTCTGTGTATAGAATTCTAAGTTGAGAATTTTTTTCTTTTAGCATTTCAAAGATGTCTCATTGTTTTCTGGGTTTCTGAAGAGAGGCCTGAAATTATTTTCATGTTTGTTCATAACGTGAACAAACATAATATGAACAGTACATAATATTCCTTTTTCCTCTGGTTCTCAAGACTTTAAGATGTGTCTTGGTAAACATTGCTTTATGTTTATCTCATTCGAGTTTTGTTGAACTTCCTGAATCTGTCAGTTTGCAGTTTTTATCAAATTTATAATTTTGAAATTTATTTATTGGATAAAAGTTGATACTTAACATTGTGAAAATTTAAGATGTACTTTATGTTATATTGATACATTTAAGTATTGTAATATGGCTACAGTTGTAATGATATTTATTACATCACATACTAACAGTACAATAAACTGTATATTAAATATTTATTGCTATTTTAGTACTTGTTTACAAGGTTGTACCCTTAAACATCCTCAGCCCACACCTATACTCTGGTAGCCACTGTTTAACTCTCTGTTTTTTTGTTTAAACATTTTTTTTTGTTTGTTTGAGATTCCATATGTAAGTAATATACAATACTTGTCTTTCTCTGTCTGGCTTATCTCATTTAGCATAACGTACTCAAGGTCCATCCATGTTGTTGAAAATGGCAGGATGCCCTCCTGTCTCATGGCTGAATAATATATCATTGTGTATGTATACTACATCTTTTTTAACCATTTATTTGTTGATGGGCATTTGGGTGTTTCCATATCATATTTGTAATTTTATTGGTCACAATTTTCTCAAAACATATTCTCTGTGCTCCTTTATCTCTCCTCTTCTCTCAGACTTTAATTTTTTAAAATGTTTGATGTTATTCCATAGGTTACTGAGGGAGGCTCTGTTTATTTTTTCAATCTTTTTTTGGGGGTTATTCTGTGCCTTATTTTGCATTGTTTCTATTGTTATGGTTTCAACTTCTTTTCTTCTGCAGTGTCTAGTATGCACTTATTTCTATCCAGTGAAGTTTTTTCTTCTTGTGATTTATATTTTTCATGTTTGGTAGGTCCATTTGATTCTTTTTTATAATTTCCACTCAGTTCTCACAATGTTAATGTTTTTCTTTAACTAGTTAAGCACTCTGAATGTATTTTAAGAATTGTTTTAGGAACTTGTTAATTATGTAATTTTTGTCATTTATACATATGTTTCTATTGATTTTTTCTTCCTGTATGGATCACGTTTCTATAGATGTCTAGTAATTTTTTATTGAATGCTAGACGTTGCATATTATGCATTGAGTGGTGCATTTTCTGTAATCTCTTAAAGAGTTTTGGACTTTTTACTGGAAAGCAGTTAAGTTACTCTGGGTTAGCTTGATTCTTTTGATGCTTGTTTTTAAACTATTTAAGGGTGACTTAAGAGTGACCTTTCCTCTAGGGTTAGTTTAGCTCCACTACTAAGACATGTTTTTTTTTTTGCCTTCTACTAAAGATTCTGTGATTCAGTAAGTTCTCTCAACTTTGCTGGTGAGAACTGGAATGATTCCAGGTCCAAAGTGAGCTCTGCAAATTATTTAGCCTATAGCTCTTTAATAATTATTCTTTCCCTAGAGTTTATCCTTTGCCCAGCTTTATTGAGTTTCACCATATATAGGTTGTTATTTGAACAAAGAATCAAGGGAATCTCTGTGCAGATATTTAGAACTCATTTTGTGATAGTTTCCTCTTTCTTGACATTCTGCCCTACAAAGTTTAGCTAAGTCAACTCCCTGAAATACTGATCTCTCACTCCTCAATTCAATAATACCCTCTGTTCTCTATTTAGGTTCCCCTTCCCTTCACCACAATCCAGAAATTGACTCCAGACAGGAAGTTAGGGTGATCATGGAATTTACTTTGTTTATTTCCGTTCTCTCAGGGATCACAGTGTTTTGTTGCCTGTTGTCCAATATCTGAAAATATATTTTGTACAGTTTCCCAATTGTTTGGGATGAGGGGTTAGTCTAGACTGCTATTCCCTCACAACTTGAAGTAGAAATGGGGCTGGCATTTTTTGTTGTGTACTGCCATCCCTCTGGCTAAGCCCTTCGTTACTCCCTTTCTGATTATTCTAAAAGCTGCCTCCTTTTCACCCACCAGTCCATCTGTTCAGGGCATTCATGTTTATTTTTATTTATTTATTTCTTGTTTCATTTTGTTACTCCCTTGCTCAAAAGTATTTAGTGACTCCTGGAGTGAATATATGATGTTTTTCCTGCTCTTGTGTTCTTTCTTTTGGAAACCATCTCCCCTCCACTATATTCTAATGGAAATATACCTCTCTATCCTTTATTCCATTCCTACTCACCCACCCTGTCTGTCCAGTCTTGGTACCTCATTTCATAGCAATAGTGATTATTCCAGAGGTAGATAGTGTCAATCATGGTCTTCTTTGGGACTGATATATAGATACTGAGACAAAGGGATGCTCTTTTGTCTAAGTGTGCTAGGCTGGGAGAATGTAAATTTGGGACTATTAAGGATCATCTTCCTTTGCCTAATGGAGAAAGATTTATGCTGTAGGAGCAAATGAAATCAGCCTGATAGGTGAAGGACAAAGAGACAGAGATAAAGATAGAGACGATGCAAGAGAAAGCATTAAGTCCCTTGATTCATATGTGCATGAAGGTGGCAGATCCCTACACTAACCAGTTCATTGAAATAATTAGTTTCCTTTTGCTTCATCTAGTTTGAGTTGAAATTCTCTTACTTATATCTGAAATAATTTCATTTAGGACAATTTTCCCTTTGTTTTTTATAATAAAATATAGCTTTACAAAAGCTACTCCCTAACCCCAGGAGATTTCCCTACTTTTGGTACTTTGTGCTGACATCAGGCATGCTGGTCTTTGCTTATCAAAATGCTAGGCAGAGCAGCTCTGTGGTATTGTGGAAAGAGCTTTGGCTCAGAGTCAGAGAGATCTGGGTTTATGCTTTTGTGCTTCCTATTAACTGTGCGGTATGAAAGGTCAGTGCATATATTTCACTTCCTTCTTCAATAAAGAGTGGGAAAAGTAGGAAGCCCCAATGGTACTCATAAAAATTAGACTTATCCATGAATAACTGAAAACCAAAGATAAGAATACTTTGAAGACATATTATAGAAGTTTCTTTCTCATGTATCAGTAAATTAAATCTGGTGGTAAACATGCAGGCTTCACAAAGTCAGGAGTGAGTCACTTCTTACCCTCTTTTCCTCCACAATTATAACATGTGGCTTCAATTCTAAAAGTATTCCTGTCTTTATTGAAGTCAGCTGGACCTATGATTCAGACTCCATGTATTATTCCCACCCAAGTACCAGGAGAAATGGCTTGAGGGAAAAGACAGGCATTTTTCTATGTTGAAAAAAATTTTTCCCCTCAGAAGGAAGCTTTCCCTTGCTACTATTATTCACCTCTGTTAGCAGAATCTGCCAAAATAGAATGTTGAAAGCTCTCAGTATCTCCAGTAAAGAGGAGGAGAGAGCAAGAGCAAGGCAAGATGGCAGTCACCATGAGCTCAGACACTTTATGAAAACTGAATATACAGCCTTAAAATAGAATGTGGACATAAAAACTCAAAGCGCTATCCCTTTTGTAAGATTTATAGCAAAAATATTAACAGAGTTAATATTTCTAATGGAGTGGTGGACCCAAGAGTCATATCCCTGCTAGCAAAATGGCAGAATTCATAGAGCATCAAAGTTGTCCTGCAAGAGCCTCAGCATCTAATGATGTCTAAAGAAAATGTGAAACTCCCTCAGCCCCTCGAAGGACAGTGTTACAGCAATTAATCAAAAGGAAAAACCACAGGCCCTCCCCTACCACCCCTATTTGATTTAAGCAGTCTTCATTTTCCACAGGTGGTGCTAGTGGGGAAAGAATCCACCTGCCAATGAAGGAGATGCAAGAGATGAGGGTTTGATCCCTGGGTTGGGAAGATCCCCTGGAGGAGGAAATGGCAACCCACTCCAGTATTCTTGCCTGGAAAATTCCATGGGCAGAAGAGCCTGGTGGGCTACAGTTCATAGGGTCGCAAATAGACACAATTGAGAGACTGAGCACACACATTTCCATAGTAGTAAATTTTCTAGATAAGTCTTATAGACCTCAAAGTACTGGAAGGAATTCCTTTGTCCACGGAATTCTCCAGGCAAGAATACTGGAGTGGCTGCCATTTCCTTCTCCAGGGATCTTCCCGACCCAGGGATTGAACCTGGATCTCCTGCACTGCAGGCAGATTCTTTACCACTGAGGCACCAGCGAAGCCCACTGGAAAGGAAACCCCCATTCAAAGGCAGTTTATCTTAACATATTGCAAATGATGCTAATTTTTTGACAATTTGAAATACCTAAGTTGTGCTATAACATATCATCCTGTCAAGTGTAACCACTTTCCACATAGTTGAACTTCTGGGATCAAGAAAGTATATTTACACTGATTCCCATTATAACCGGTGAGGCACATCTGACTCAACCATGAAAAGACACATCACATAGTCACCTTGCTGTCGATTACCTGGCCCAGGGTCTCTGCCTTCTCTCCCCTCCCTTCCCCTTCTTCCTTCCCTCCCTGCAACAGCCCTCCAGCTTGGGGTGGCTTGTTAGAGTAGACGTGAAGATTTCAGGTCATAGCCTGTGTGACTACTGCTGGGTGTGTGTGGGTGCTTCTTCTGCATCCCTGGTTTCTTTCTTTGTCTTAAATAATGCCCCCCTTCCAAGCCATCATCCTTTCCCCCACTTTCTACTATCACCCTTGGGAAAAGCATAGATTGTTACCCCCTCTGCTCCCTTTAGGAATTCCTGGCTTTCCCCATATCTCCTCCTCCAACTTTTATGAGGGGTGATGACTTTTCCTTCCTCCTTCTCAAGTTCCCTTTTGGCAACGCCGCAACCCAACACTTTCCATGACACCTCCTTGTTTTGGATGGATGCCATCAGGTAAGGTTGGAAAGACTCTCTGACCTCCCTCATTTAGTTTTGGAACCACATTTACTTGCTCTCCACCAGCCTGGGAAATGAATATTAGGTTCTCAGCCCTGCCACCCTCTGCTGTCATTATCAGCTGATGCAGTCTTTTTTTTTAATAGCTCAGGTTTTGATAAAGTGAAAAGAATAGTTACCAGGGTTACTCAGACCTGCCAGCTCTCAAAGTCCTTGGTGGCTAAACTTGGAGAAAGGCCACAGAAGACACTCGTAAGCACACATGATCCCTCTGAATGCATTGTTTTCTTTTCTGGTAATGGCTTTTGCTTTTAAAAATTGAAGATGTTTTAAACAGGGCTCTTGTATGGTCATACTTGCAATCCATTTGGGTCTAGTTTGGAATCTGACAACTGGAACAAAAAGAGCCTTGAATTCAGTGCATACTTTGGTTTTGGTGCTGCTGCTTCTCACAGTCCTCAGCATAGATGAAAAAAGAACTCAGTGTACATGGTGGATCCCTGAAATTCCTGGTAAATTGCTGTGTTTTTCAATTTTCTGTTTAGGACCATGAAATGCTAAGATATGGATGAATACCAAAATAAAAGCAATTCGTTGTGTTCTAAGGGTTTTTTTTTTTTTTTTTTTAAATTTGGTGTTTGTGTAAAATTACCTTTTGAAGCAGCAACTATCAAGTCTGAAAAGCAATTAACATTTCCATGAATCTTTTCCCAGGAAAAAACCTTAGTTCTAAGGATTTAAGATCCTATAAGTAAAGATGAATATAACAGTATTCCATAAGCAATCTTTTTATGGTCAGATCATTACCTGATTTTAATGTAATAAAAAGTGTGCACTAATATATATATTTTTTAATAAAAGAGGAGGAGATAGGATCTAAGACTATGTGGATCTATGATGAGTTACAAGTTTTGTTTTTTTTATCAACTGAGGAAGGTGGTGCTTTGCTTAAAATGGTTAGGCTTGGTTACATTTGTGGGGATGGTAAGGAAGGGGAAGATACAGAGAAGCTAAGTAATTTGGGGACACTAGGACTACCGGCAAAGGGAAGGTCAAAGTTCACATGGCTGCCTGGAGTCTCCAGGGCCCCCTTCCCATCATCTTCCATGATCCTTATAGTTCCACCATTTTATGGCCTTTCCCCCCTGTATCTTTATTATTTCTAGCTTTATTTGTTCTCTACCCCTCAAGTCACTACCTCCTCCAATATATCTTCATGTTACAACAAAAATGTCTTCCAAGAATACAATTTTTATTATGTCGCTTCTCTTTTTTGGTGATATCCATTTTCCCCCCCTCTCCTGGCTGCTATATTTTGATTGCTAGGACCTATCTCTTCAGGAGTCATGGTCTCTAGGATCCTAGAACAATGTAATTTAAGAAATTAAGACAGCCTTGGGATGTCCTGGGGGGCCGGTGGTTAAGAATCCACCTTCTAATGCAGGGTTTGATCACTGGTCGGTGAACCAAGATCCCCACGTGCCACTGAGAAACTAAGCCTGCTTTCTGTAACTACTGAGCCCATGATCTCTGGAGCCTGTGCTCCACAACAAGAGAGAGAGACCCCTGAGTGCCACAATGAAAGATCGCTCATACATTGACATGAATCAGCCATGGATTTACATGTGTTACCCATCCTGAACCCCCTCCCACCTCCCTCCCCATCCCATCCCTCTGGGTCATCCCTGTACACCAGCCCTGAGCACTTGTCTCATGCCTCCAACTAATAAAAATAAATGAAAAAAAAAAAAGCAAAAAAAAAAAAAAAAAATCGCTCATGCCCCAACTAAGACCCAACACAGCCAAATAAATAAATATATTTCTTTGTAAAGAAGTTAAACTAGATAGTTTGACTCTCAGGAGATTGATATTGATTATTGATACTCAATGTGCCGCATGTCTTTGAAATTAAGCCATGCTGTGTTCACATCTGAACCACAGCGTCCAGATGGTCTGGGCCATGTGGGCTGGAAGGGGCTTCTCCACACAGACACTCAGGGAGCCAGAGTCACCACTTCCTTGTAGCTGTATCCTTGTACCTGGACCCTGTGGTCCTGTCTGTCTCTAAGTGAAAAGAGAGCACTGGAGACTGCCTGGTGTGCCCCCGAAGTCAGAGGATAAGCTACCTGGGGTCGGCACTGTGATAAATGTATAAATATTCATCTGTTTACTCATTCTGTCATATCGCCTAATGAGAGATGGTGTGAAGGTGAAGTTTGGCCAAGAAGACATTAAAACCCAAATTCCACTTGTTCTTTCCCCCCCAGAAAAGCAAAGTGGAAGTGAAGTCGCTCAGTCGTGTCTGACTCTTTGTGACCCCATGGACTGTAGCCCACCAGGCTCCTCCGTCCATGGAATTTTCCAGGCAAGAATACTGGAGTGGGTTGCCATTTTCTTCTCCAGGGGATCTCCCCGACCCAGGGATCGAACTCAGGTTGCCTGCATTGCGGGCATATTCCTCACTGTCAGAGCCACCAGGGACCCTGAGGAAAATGAGCAATGAAATGGGAACTGGCACCACCTCCCAATGCAGAAGACTCTGGCAAGCTGACCTGGACAACACAGGCAGGCCCTTCCGCACAGACACCGTGGAAAGGGAGTGGAGTGTGGGTCTTGCTCTGCCTCTGTGGTCCCTCAGTGTGAACACTGAACGCTCAGTTCTTTTTTTTTTTTGGCTCTACTGGGTCTTCATTGATTTGCACAGGCTTTCTCTAGTTGTGGTAAGCAGGGGCTACTCTCCAGCTGTGATGCATGGGCTACTCATTGTGGTGGCTTCTCTTGTTGTGGAGCATGGACCCTGGGTGCGTGGGCTTCAGTAGCTGCTGCGTGTGGGCTCAGTAGTTGTGGCACATGAGCTTAGTCACCACGAGGCATGTAGGATCTTCCCAGAACAGGGATCAAACCCATGTCCCCATGGGCAGAGGGATTCTCAACCACTGTACTACCAGGGAAGCCTGTTCAGTTCTTAACATCAAGAAGAAAGGCTGATCCATCCCTTCCATCCAGAGCCAGAAGACTTACAAGAGGGACTGGCAGTGTAGGAAGAAAACACTAGTCTCCAGTGCCTGGCACCAGGCTGACCTAGTCCTGTGTCAGGGCTGGTGCCATGTGGGACGGTGAGGAGGAGGTGAGGTGGCAGGAAGTGAGGAGGGGGCTGGGTGTCAGCACCGGCCACCTTACCTCTCTCAGCTCCTAATACGGAGTGTCTCCACTCTTCAGTCCAATAATGTTCACAGATCTGACCAGTGCATGGAGATCCCGCCTTCCTGTACAAGTGAAGAAGAGGATGCAAAGATGAAATGGATCTTGAATATTAATTAATTCAAGACAACATACTAGTCAATTAAATTAAAAATTGTGTTGAACAACACCCATGGGTCAAACATTCCTCCCAGTTGTCATATCAGAACTAGGGTCAAATAGGAAATATCTAATTATATAATAGGCCACACTATTAATTTTCCTAATAAAATATGCATATTTTCAAAATTAAATTTGCTTTTCTGCCACTCATTGAAGTTCAGAGGTAATAACAACAATGATGCTAGGTAGCAGTCAGTTCAGTTCAGTCTCTTAGTCACTCAGTTTCGACTCTTTGTGACCCCATGGACTGCAGCACGCCAGGCTTCCCTGTCCATCACCAACTCCTGGAGCTTGCTCAAACTCATGTCCATCGAGTCAGTGATGCTATCCAACTATCCCATCCTCTGTCATCCCCTTCTCCTCCTGCCTTCAATCTTTCCCAGCATCAGGGTCTTTTCCAATAAGTCAGTTCTTCACATCAGGTGGCCAAAGTATTGGAGCTTCAGCTTCAGCATCAGTCCTTCCAATGAGTATTCAGGACTGATTGCCTTTAGGATTGACTGGTTTGATCTCCTTGCTGTCTAAGGGACTCTCAAGAGTCTTATCCAACATCACAGTTCGAAAGCATCAATTCTTTGGTGCTCAGCTTTCTTTATGGTGCAACTCTCATATCCATATGTGTTTATTGCAAAAACCAGTTTTGATTAGATGGATCTTTGTTGGCAAAGTAACGTCTCAGTTTTTTAATATTGCTGTCTGGGTTTTCCATAGTTTTTCTTCCAAGGAGCAAGCATCTTTTAATTTCATGGATACAGTCACAATGTGCAGTGATTTTGGAGCCCAGAAAAATAAAGTCTGTCCCTATTTCCATTGTTTCCCCATCTATTTGCCATGAAGTGATGGAACTGGATACCATGATCTTAGTTTTTTGAATGTTCAGTTTTAAGCCAACTTTTTCACTCTCCTCTTTCACCTTCATCAAGGGGCTCTTTAGTTCCTCTTCACTTTCTGTCATAAGGGGGGTGTCATCTGCATATCTGAGGTGATTGATATTTCTCCTGGCAGTCTTGATTCCAGCTTGTGCTTCATCCAGCCCTGCATTTTGTATGATGTACTCTGCATATAAGTTAATTAAGCAGGGTGACAATATACAGCCTTGACGTACTCCTTTCCTAATTTGGAACCAGTCTGTTGTTCCATGTATGGTTCTAACTGTTGCTCCTTGACCTGCATACAGATTTCTCAGGAGGCAGGTAAGGTGGTCTGGTATTCCCATCTCTTTAAGAATTTCCCACAGGGTATTGTGATCCACACAGTCAAAGAGTTCGGTGTTGTCAAAGAATCAGAAGTAGATGTTTTTCTGGAATTCCATTGCTTTTTCTAAGATCCAGTGGATGCTGGCAATTTGATGTCTGGTTCCTCTGCCTTTTCTAAATCCAGCTTGAACATCTGGAAGCTTTCAGTTCATGTACATTGCAGCCTAGCTTGGAGAATTTTGAGCATTGCTTTACTAGTGTGTGAGATGAGTACAGTTGTACTTATAGCAGGGGGTATTGCCTATTCAGTGTTTACCATGTGTCGGTCACAGTGCTAAGTGCAACACACCAGTAAACTGTCACAACAGATCAAAAGTCATGGATGTTACTGCACTCTATTTTGTAGGTAGGTGGACTGGAGTTTAAGAGGAGACATGGCTCACCTAGAGATACACAGTGAGTGATAGACAGGGCCCGACTTAAGTTAGGGTTTTCAGTTCTGGTTCCTTCCCTGGCTTCCTTGAGGAAAATGAAATTTCAGCTCTCAATAGTAAGAATGTTAATAATCATACTCACAATCCTACTAATGCTTCTACTAACATTGCACAAATTTATATGCCAGATACCATTCTAAATACTTTACTGAGACTTCCCTGCTGGCCCAGTGGCTAAGACGCTGCACTGCCAGTGCAGGGGGCCTGTGTTTGATCCCTGGTCCGGGAACTAGACACCATTTGCCACAAAGATCCCACATGCCAAAGTGAGAACTGAAGGTCCTGCACGCCGCAATTAGACCCAGCACAGCCAAATAGATAATAAAAATACCTTACATATTATATTAGTTGAATCTTCATAACCAACTGTGAGGCAGGTGCTATTGTATTCCCCACTCTTTGGATGAGGCAGCTGGGCTGGAAGTTTGAATCTAGTACGTGGATCCTGGTTTGAATTGCCCACACTATCTGGATAATAATGATGGCATCTCACAATTGCAGCAATTGCATGTATAAACAAATATGTCTCTCTCTCTGTGTATTTATTTATTGTTTTTTTGGCTGCATCAGGTCTTAGTTTCAGTATGTGGGCTCTGTGGTTGCCTGGAGCGGGTTTAGTTGCCCCTGGCTTGTGGGATCTTAGTTCCCCAGCGAGGGACTGAACCCAGGTCCCCTGAATTAGAAGGCAGATTCTTAACCACTGGACTACCAGGGAAGTCCCCGAGTGTACTTAACAGTTACATACAAGGCCTAAAGTGCTGAAGTTGCAGGAAAACGAGATAGATTGCGTGGTGGGCTTCTGGAATTCACCTTCCATCTACAGTGTGCGTCACATGGCTACACACATGAACGGAAGCTCCATGAGGCAGAAACCTTTTTTGTTGTTGTTTCCTCATGTTTCCAACCCTGCTGCCACAGTGCTTGTCATATGGAGGGTCCTCAGTGGCTTGGTGTCTCTTCTGCTATTCCTTTATATAGGTAGCACTGGGCTGGCAGGTAGACTAGGATTTGAGCTCTGCCCTAACTTACCTTATTAGTTGGGTGAACTCAATCAGTTCTTTCAACCTCTGTGAGCCTCAGTCTCCACACCTGGGGGATGGAGCGGCCACTGTGCTGCCTCCCTCTCTGAGCTGCTGTGAGGATTTGATGCCAGTGGGCTGGGAGAGAGCTGTGTAAACGCTCAGATGCATTGTTTGATTAAAATCTCTGGCTCATTAGGATGCTTTGGTATAGTGAAGAGGACCTTACAAAGATGGCTGCAGAATGAGGTTTTACCAAGAGGATACATGTGGCAACAAAGAGATAAGACTTGGACGTATCCTGGGAGCTGTCAGAGAGTCAGAGTGAGGCATAGTTCACAAACTGGAAGGTTCCGAGGCCTTTGTACCACCAAGGTTCTGTTTGGCTCCTTCGTTGGAATTTGCAGATATGCCACCTTAAGGTAATGTAACATCTCAGAATATTTGCTTTTACCATTCCTGCCGTTACTGACATCATTCTTTTCTGTCCCCTGAGTCGCTGTCCCTCCCCTCCCACCACCCCTGCAGATATTTTTCTCCTCTGGATGACTTTTGCTTCTGCAAAAATTCAGAAGCCCCTGCTGCTTCAGGTCATCCCTGCAGTGTGTACCCTTAGGAACTCGGCTCTGATCACCAAATACTGCTGCTTCTAAGTTGCTTCAGTGTGACCCCCCCAAATAGTCCTGATTGGATTCCTGAGGGATAGGAGCTGACAGGCTCCACTGTCTCCATCTTCTCTCTCTTAGCAGACCTTTTCCCTCCAGGACACTGCATGGGTCAGGGTCTAACCCTGGTTCAGTCCCCTGTGGCTGGGGGATGGGGCTGTGTCTGCTCTGTACTGACATGGGTCACTCACTTTTGGGAGACCCAGCCACCATCTTGTGAGGACACTCAAGCAGCCCTGTGAAGAGGTCCACTTACTGAGGAGCTGAGCCTCCTGCTGACAGCCAGCACCAGCTGTTCACATTGCAGTCAAGCCTTCCCTCAGCTTACACCCCACTGACATCTTGAAGGCAACTTCCTAAGAGACCTTGAGCCATAATTGCCCAGTGAAGCTGCTCCTTGAATTTCTTGCTCCCAGAAACTGTGAGAGGTAATAAAAGTTGACCGTTGCTTTAGGCCACTAAGCCTTGTAGGAATTTGTTGTTAACTAATACTGAGTGAGTCTAAAGGAAAATAGGTGTGTCCAAGCAAGACAGCAGGCTAAGTTATTACAAGGCCTTTGAGTCTCCAAAAATAGGAGGAAGTGCTGCTCCTTTCAGTTAAAAAGAGGCTCAGAAAGACCTCCAGTTTTAAGATCTTGAACTTCATCTGGATCCACCCAGATATCCCTGTATTAAGTCCAGGGTCCCACTCATTTCCAATCAATGCCTAAGCTTTTACATATGAGACTTGGTGAATCTGAGAATTAAACCAAGTTGTAATTCTACAGCTCATACAATTAAGTTTTGGGTTTGCTTTTTGTTGAGGTGAGATCTGCAGCTGCAAAAAATAAGAATTTCTTTTAGGGCTGCCATCGGAGCTTTCTAGTTCTCTGACCACAACTTAAGCTGAGCATTTAAAGCCCTGAGTTTGTCATTTTCTTTCTAATCTCTCCAGTGTAGTTAGAAGCAATTATCCTGCTGTAGGGTCTTTGGAGTGATTATCACTCCTCTAATAGTCAAGGGCAGGAACCCTTTTGTCACCGAGGCAACTGCTTCAGTGGGCGCTCCATCACGGTCAATTACAGGTGATAATGTGATTAATCATGGTGTCACTGCTCACTACAGGTAACTGTTACTAATATCCCACTTCTCAAGGACCACAGCACTATTTTCAAGACCAAGGACATGATGACCAAGCCAAACCCAGAATCCCATCTCTGAGAATCAACTTTATAGGACCACTTTTGGTATCAAATACTGGATTAGTCAGAGTAAAAGTGGAAAAAAGAACCTCACTAGCTTTCTCTGTTTTATTCAATTTAATTGATTTACTTTAAAAAAGTGTTATTGACCTTGCCATGAGGCATCTGGGATCTTGGTTCCCTGACCAGGGATCGAACTTTCTCCTCCTGCATTGGAACGGGGAGTCTTAAGCACTGAGCCACTAGGAAAGTCCAGCTTCCTCTATTTTAAATTCTCTCTTTTAAAGGGATGTAAAGGGCAAAAAGGGAATACTGAGCTATCAAAAGATAGTAATTATTCTTAAGGCTTTAGAAACGAACTTAAGAACAGGGGGCTATTGGAACCTATATTCTTGGAGGAGGGACATTCTGGAACTGGGACTCAGCGCTCTGAGAAGGAAGCACTACCAGCTGGTGTGGGTGGAGAGGATGTGGTGAGTTTGTATCTGGGAGGGCTTGAAGGAGCTGGGAAATGGGGCCAACTGTTATTGCTGAGGGGAAAGATCTTCTCTTGTTGATGCCAACAGGAAACAGCAAAACAGGAAACAGTAAAACAGGAAAGAGCAAGTCCTTTCGTCCTCCTCCAGCTTTTCAGTCTCCCTTTAGTGCCCTCCATCCATGGCACTTAACAGGAACCCAGCTGGGAAAGGAGAAATGAGTTTGTAGCATCTAAGCCCCACACTAGGGCTTCCCCAGTGGCTCCGTGGTAAAAATCCGCCTGTAATGCAGGAGACTTAGGTTTAATCCCTGGCTTGGGAAGATCCCCTGGAGTAGGAAATAGCAATCTACTCCAGTAGGCTTGCCTGGAAAATTCCATGGACAGAAGAGCCTGGTGGGCCAGAGTCCAGGAAGTCGGACACTGACTAAAACAGCAACAAACCTTCCCACCCCATGGAGGAGAGTGCAGATAGGTGGGTTTGTTGCTGAGAACAATAGTTTAATAACCTGAACTGGCTCCTGGAGGCCATGGCATCTCTAAGCCCTGATTGAGATGCTGAAGGATAACCCACAACTAAGGGAATTTTACTTAAGACCAGTGCTCCCTTAAAACATTGCCTGGAATCCAAGGAGGAAATAGTAGGAGAGACTCCACACTTTTATTTCCTTCCTCCCCACTTCACTGGCCTTCTTCACCTTCCTCCTGCTCCCAACACTGGTGAGAACTCAGCTAAATGAAAGACTGCTGGGGTGTGGTTACTTTCTGCACACACTGGACCACCGTGCATCCCAATTAGAGCTCTGAAGAGTGCACTGCATGGGAACATTTTTGTGCCTTTAAGTAGCATTAGCAAGCTTGCCTTCTTTTTTTAGCACTTAAACTTCCTTTTCTCATTAGCACAGTCTTCTGGAGGGAGAGGAAGGGGCAGAAGGGCTAATTAGTGAACTTGGGTGACTGCCTCCTACCTCTAACCTTTCCCAAACATCTGCCCCCCTGCTAGAGGAGGCCAGCACCTGCTGCTAGCCCACTTTCTTTTTTGAGAAACTATCAAAAAACATTCACAAATAACTGTGATTGCCTTAAAATGGAGGAAAGAAGCACATTTTCCAATTACAGCCTGGCGATTGCTCTGGCTTGTTTAATTAACGGAGTGGGCCTCTGTTTGCTGAGGCCCTTTTGAATGTGTTTTCTGAAGTTCCTTAATTAGTTACAAAAAACTGCAGGTGTACTGGCAGGCAGGAGTGGTGGAGCTGGGATGTCTTCCAGAAGAGACACTCTTTTTTAATGTAAATATTTAGCCTTATGATGATGAGTTCCCTTTTAAAGTTCTCTTCCTATTTGGTCTGGGTGCGGTGGTGTTGGAAGATATATTCGGGTTCCATTTGGACTGTTGACAAAATAAATTGAAATGGAAGAGACCAATTTTCATTATGATAGACACTTACATGCAGTTAGGCCATTACCAGGATGACAAGTTATTCTCGCGCTGTCATGGTGAGACTGCCGCTCAGTTTTTCAGGCAAAAATGCTGTTGCCTGAGAGAGAGGAGCTGTTGCATGTTAATTCTGTATATCGAATTGTGATGTTACATATGGTATATGGAAAGACCCACGGAGGTAACAAGAGGGGCTTTTGGCCTCCTGGTAAGTGAAGATCCTCTCGGCAACAGGGATATGCCCAAAAGGTCTACCTTCCTCTGACACTGCTCTCTGCCTGCTATTGTTTGCGAGAATCCAAAGATGTTGCCTTTTATGGCAGTAATTACCACCTCTGGATCTGAGAGATGATGTTATCCTCTGAAAATGCTGGCAGTTGCATTAGACAGTCTATGATGACGAAATGTGTGGGTATCAGAGGGCACACTCTGATCAGCTGTAACAAAGCAAGATCATGGGCCAGATCTGGGCCACTATTTCCTTAAATAAATCTTCACTGGACCATGCCCACTCCCATTAGTTATATTTCCATTAGGTTATGTTTACCACACGGTCAGAGTTGAGTAGTTTTTTTTTAAGAGTTGAGTTGCATTGACTGTATAGCTTGCACAGCCTAAAACATTTGCCATCTGGCTCTTTATCGAGAAGTTTGCTGACCTCTGAACCGTAGGGACTTTGTGATCTATTGTAGTGGCCCCCAACTTCTTTGGCACCAGGGACCAGTCTCATGAAAGACAATCTTTCCACAGACTAGGGGTGGGGGTGGGTGGGGGAAGGCTCAGGCAGTAATGTGAGTGATGGGGAGCCACAGATGAAGCTTCCCTCACTCGCTTTCTGCTCACCTCCTGCTGTGCAGCCCAGTTCCTAACAAGCCCTGGACTGGTGCTGGCCCGGGAAGTGGGGACCCCTGATCTATTGATTGAAGCTCTGGGAGAGGGACTGTGACTTCTGTGGTGTCCTGTCCAGGCCTCCATTTCTAGAGCTCTGTAATGGTGCTAAACCTTCTTACCCTTTGTGTCTTAGAATGCTGTATGAGGTATAACAGTTGAAACATTGCCCGATGAATTTTTAAAGAATATTTATTATTTATTTATTTAGGCTGCACTGGGTTTTAGTTGCAGCATGTGGGATCTTTTGTTGCGGCAAGCGAACTAAAATTGCGGCATGTGGGATCTAATTCCCTGACCAGGGCTCAAACCCGGGTCACCTGCATTGGGAGCTTGGAGTCTTAGCCCCTGGACCACCAGGGAGATCCCTGTTGGAGGAATTTTTGTATTTTCTCACTAACAAGCACATACTCAGTAACTGAGAAAATGCAAGATTTGCTTTGTCTTTCCTTGATGTCCTGCATCCTGTGAACCAAGAGTAGGACAAATGAGGCACTTGAAACCAAACATTTCTTGGACCAGCCCCTCCATTCTCCAGTGCTGCTCCTCCCCAACATCTTTTGCAGCACATGCGGGACAAAGGTTCTTTTTGTTCTGGAGAAAAGGTGCACACACCTGACTGAATGGCGGCTCACTGCTTCTCTCATGCACACATCTCCCGTTCTCGCTCTGGGTCCTCATTGTTTTATTCCAAGAATCACATGTGGAGGCAGCTCCTTATTGTAAATCTTATTTTTTTTCATTCAAAATGTCTCACAACATTGTCCTCCAGCTTTCTGGTCCAGGACTAAAAGTTTGAAGGCCAACTGATTTCAGCAAAGCCTCTTGTGAGCTTTTGGGCTCAGCTTGGCGAGCGGAAGTGCTGCCCCTCTTTGACTTAACTCCAGCCACATCCTGGTGCCCACAGAAATAATACAACTGAGCAGCCAAGATAAGAGAGGCTTGTAGAAACTGCTATTAACTAGCTAGGTGACCTTCCACAACTCATCTGCCTTCTCTGGCTTTCATCTGCCAAATGAAGGATTTGGGAAAGTTGTTCTCTAACATTGCTATCTATTTAAAAAACTACAGTGGCTAAAACTCTGAGCTCTCAAAACAGGGGGCCTGGGTTCAATTCCTGGTCAGGGAACCAGACCCCATGTGCTGCAACTAAAAGTTTGCTTTGATGCAGCTGAAGATTCCATGTGCTGCAACTAGGACTTGGTACAGCCAAATAAATAAATGCATGCATGCATGCTCAATTGCTACAGTTGCCTCTGACTCTTTGCGACCCAAAGGACCATAGTCTACCAGGCTCCTTTGTCCATGAGATTCTCCAGGCAAGCATACTGGAGAGGATTACCATGCCCTCCTCCAGAAATAAACATTAAAAAATTTAGTATATGGAATTCCCATTATCTGAGTAATGGAGTGATAATCTCATCCAACATGCTATTTCTCTTTTGTCACACACCTGATTAAATCTGGCCTTTGCCACGCACTTGTATGTGACAAAGCATGTTGGGATAAATTGGTAAGAAAGTGCGTGTGGTCAGGGTTCTGCTAGACAGACACCAGATGTGCAAACAACAGAGACTGACTCCTACAACCTTAAGGAGAAAAATGAAACTCTGGGAAGGTAATGAGGAGCTTGGAGGATCCACAGGAAGACTGGGGAGCAGAGGCAGGGGAAGCTGGGTGACTCAGAACACAGCCAGAGTTATGCTCTGGAATAAACTGCTTATTCTCCTGGCTTCCCTGATAGCTCAGTTGGTAAAGAATATGCCTGCAATGCAGGAGCCCTTGGTTCAATTCCTGGGTCTGGAAGATCCACTGGAGAAGGGATAGGCTACCCAGTCCAGTATTTTTTGGCTTTCCTTATGGCTCAGCTGGTAAAGAATCCACCTACAATGAGGGAGATCTGAGTTCAATCCCTGGGTTGGGAAGATCCCCTGGAGAAGGGAATGGCTACTCACTCCAGTATTCTGGCCTGGAGAATTCCATGGACTGTATAGGCCATGGGGTCACAAAGAGTCAGACACGACTGAGTGACTTTCACTTTTTCAGTGAACCCCTGTCAGGACCTCCGCTCTTCACTGGTGTGGGTTAGAAAGGAGCCTGCTTTGTCACTGCCCTCTCGAGGACCGCCCTGGTGAGCAGAGTGTGGACTGGATTCAGCCCCTGTTGTTGTTGTTTTTGTCCAGTCCCTAAGTCTTGTCCAACTCTTTGTGACCCCATGAACTATAGCCTGTCAGGGATCCTCTGTCCTTCACTATCTCCCAGAGTTTGCTCAAATTCATGTCATTGAGTTAGTGATGCTACCGAACCATCTCATCCTCCACCACTCCTTTCTCCTGCCCTTAATCTTTCCCAGCATCAGTGTCTGCATGCAAAGTCGCTTCAGTAGTGTCTGACTCTGTGTGACCCTATGGACTATAGCCTGCCAGTCCCCTCTGTCCATGGGATTCTCCAGGCAAGAATACTGGAGTGGGTTGCCATGCCCTTTCTCCAGGGGATCTTCCTGATCCAGGGATTGAACTCACGACTCTTATGTCTCCTACATTGGCAGGCAGGTTCTTTACCACTGGCATCTTTTCCAATGAGTTGGCTCTTCTCATCAGGTGGCCAAAGTATTGGAGCTTCAGTATCAGGCCTTCCAATGAGTATTCAGCGTTGATTTCCTTTAGGATTGACTGGTTTGTTCTCCTTGCAGTCCAAGGGACTCTCAAGAATTTTCTCCAATATCACTTCTTCAGCACTCAGCCTTCTTTATGGACTAACCCCCACTGCCATATGTGACTACTGGAAAAACTCTAGCTTTGACTATACTAACCCTTGTTGACAAAGTGATGCCCCTGCTTTTCAAGCCAGCTTTTTTACTCTCCTCTTTCACTTTCATCAAGAGGCTCTTCATTTATTTATATATTTTTAAATACTCCTATCATTTATTTTTTTTCCATTTATTAGTTGGGGGCTAGTTACTTTACAATATTGTAGTGGTTTTTGTCATACATTGACATGAATCAGCCATGGATTTACATGTATTCCCCGTCCCGATCCCCACTCCCACCTCCCTCTCCACCCGATTCCTCTGGGTCTTCCCAGTGTACCAGGCCCGGGCACTTGTCTCATGCATCCAGCCTGGGCTGGTGATCTGTTTCACCCTAGATAATAGATATGTTTCGATGCTGTTCTCTCGAAACATCCCACCCTCACCTTCTCCTACAGAGTCCAAAATTCTGTTCTGTACATCTGTGTCTCTTTTTCTGTTTTGCATATAGGGTTATCGTTACCATCTTTCTAAATTCCATATATATGTGTTAGTATACTGTATTGGTCTTTATCTTTCTGGCTTACTTCACTCTGTATAATGGGCTCCAGTTTCATCAATCTCATTAGAACTGATTCAAATGAATTCTTTTTAATGGCTGAGTAATATTCCATCGTGTATATGTACCACAGCTTTCTTATCCATTCGTCTGCTGATGGGCATCTAGGTTGCTTCCATGTCCTGGCTATTATAAACAGTGCTGCAATGAACATTGGGGTGCACATGTCTCTTTCAGATCTGGTTTCCTCAGTGTGTATGCCCAGCAGTGGGATTGCTGGGTCATATGGCAGTTCTAATTCCAGTTTTTTAAGGAATCTCCACACTGTTCTCCATAGTGGCTGTACTAGTTTGCATTCCCGCCAACAATATAAGAGGGTTCCCTTTTCTCCACACCCTCTCCAGCATTTATTGCTTGTAGACTCTTGGATAGCAGCCATCCTGACTGGCATGAAGTGGTACCTCATTGTGGATTTGATTTGCATTTCTCTGATAATGAGTGATGTTGAGCATCTTTTAATGTGTTTGTTAGCCATCTGTATGTCTTCTTTGGAGAAATGTCTGTTTAGTTCTTTGGCCCATTTTTTGATTGGGTCATTTGTTTTTCTGGAATTGAGCTGCAGGAGTTGCTTGTATATTTTTGAGATTAATCCTTTGTTGCTTCATTTGCTATTATTTTCTCCCACTCTGAGGGCTGTCTTTTCACCTTGCTTATAGTTTCCTTTGTTGTGCAGAAGCTTTTAAGTTTCATTAGGTCCCATTTGTTTATTTTTGCTTTTATTTCGAATATTCTGGGAGGTGGATCATAGAGGATCCTGCTGTGATTTATGTCAGAGAGTGTTTTGCCTATGTTCTCCTCTAGGAGTTTTATAGTTTCTGGTCTTACATTTAGATCTTTAATCCATTTTGAGTTTATTTTTGTGTATGGTGTTAGAAAGTGTTCTAGTTTCATTCTTTTACAAGTGGTTGACCAGTTTTCCCAGCACCACCTGTTAAAGAGGTTGCCTTTTTTCCATTGTATATCCTTGCCTCTTTTGTCAAAGATAAGGTGTCCATAGTTTCATCGATTTATCTCTGGGCTTTCTATTCTGTTCCATTGATCTATATTTCTGTCTTTATGCCAGTACCATACTGTCTTGATGACTGTGGCTTTGTAGTATAGTCTGAAGTCAGGCAGGTTGATTCCTCCAGTTCCATTCTTCTTTCTCAAGATTACTTTGGCTATTCGAGGTTTTTTGTATTTCCATACAAATTGTGAAGTTATTTGTTCTAGTTCTCTGAAAAATACCATTAGTAGCTTGATAGGGATTGCATTGAATCTATAGATTGCTTTGGGTAGTATAGCCATTTTGACAATATTGATTCTTCCAATCCATGAGCATGGTATATTTCTCCATCTGTTTGTGTCCTCTTTGAGTTCATCAAGAGGCTCTTTAATTTCTCTTCACTTCTGCCACTAGAGTGATATCATCTGCATATTTAATGTTGTTGATATTTCTCCTGGGAATCCTGATTCCAATTTGTGATTCATCCAGCCCAGCATTTTGCTTGATGTACTCTGCATATAAGTTAAATAAACAGGATGACAATATACAGCTTTATTGTACTCTTTTCCCAATTTGGAACTAGTCAGTTGTTCCATGTCCAGTTCTAGCTCTTGTTTCTTGACTTGCATACAGCTTTATCAGGAAACAGGTAAAGTGGTGTGGTATTCCCATCTCTTTAAGAATTTTCCACAGTTTGTTTTGATCTACACAGCCTAAGACCTTAATATAGTCAATAAAGCAAAAGTAGGTGTTTTTCTGGGATTTGCTTGCTTCCTATGATCCAATGAATGCTGGCAATTTGATCTCTTGTTCCTTTGCCTTTTCTAAACCTAGCTTGTACATCTGGAAGATCTCGGTTCACATACTGCTGAAGCATAACTTGAAGGATTTTGAGCATAAACTTATAAACATTGTGTAATGAATGCAATTATACAGTGGTTTGAACATTCTTTGGCATTGCCCTTCATTGGGATTGGAATGAAAACTGACCTTTTCCAGTCCTGTGGCCACTGCTGAGTTTTCCAAATTTGCTGGCATATTGAATGCAGCACTTAAAAGCATTATCTTTTAGGATTTTAAATAGCTCAGGTGGAATTCTATCATCTCTGCTAGCTTTGTTTGTAGTAATGCTTCCTAAGGCCTATTTGACTTCACACTCCAGCATGTCTGGCTCTAGGTGAGTGACCACACCATCATGATTATCTAGGTCATTAAGAATTTTTTGTATAGTTCTTCTGTGTATTCTTGCCACCTCTTTTTAATCTCTTCTGCTTCTGTTAAGTTCTTACCATTTCTGTCCTTTCTCGTGCCCATCCTTACATGAAATTAAGCTATCCCTTGATAGCGGTAATTTTCTTGAAGAGATCTCTAGTCTTTCTCATTCTATTGATTTCCTCTATTTCTTTGCTGTGGATTGGCTTCAGCCCCTCTATGTGTCCTTATGCAGGCAGGGGCCACCCTAGAGCACGGGGTCAGTGCCAACCCCCCTGACCCATTAGTATTGGCTTCTCAATTCCAATGCTAATGTCTTTGATGATTTCCACTTAGCCTGCATTTTTTGTATGACCACTTTTATTTATTTAAATTGATAATTTATTTGTTTATAAATTAATACATAAAAATAACATATTGCTGATATATAATATTATAAGTTTCAGGTGTACAACATGGTGATTCATAATTTTAAAGGTTATATTGCATTCATTTGTTGTTGTTGTTTAGTTCTTAAGTCACGTCTGACTCTTTTGTGACCCCGTGGACTATTGCACACAAGGCTCCTCTGTCCATGGGATTTCCCAGGCAAGAATCCTGGCATGGGTTGCCATTTCCTTCTCTAGGGGATCTTCCCGACCAGGTTCGATCCTGCATCTCCTGCTTTGGCAAGTGAATTCTTTACCCCTGAGGCAGCAGGGAAGTCCATTCCACTTACAATTATTGTAAAATATTGGATATATTCCCTGTACTGTACAATATATCCTATAGCTTATTTATTTTATACATAGTAGTTCATACCTCTTAATCTCCTACCCCTATTTGCACCTCTGCTCTTCCCTCTTCCCACTGGTAGCCTCTAATTTGTTTGCTATATCAGTGAGTCTCTTTTTTGTTATGTTCATTAGCTTGTTTTCTATATTAGATTCCACATGTAAGTGATGTCATGCAGTATGTGTCTTTCTCTGTCTGTTATTTCACTATGCATTATGCCCTCTAAGTCCATCCATGTGGTTGCAAATGGAAAAATGTCATTCTTTTTTATGGCTGAGTAGTAGTCCATTGTATATGTATACCACACCTTTTTTATCCATTCATCTGTTGACAGACACTTACGGTGCTTCCATAACTTGGATATTGTAAATAGTGCTGCTATAAACACTGGGGTGCATATTTATTTTCAAATTAATGTTTTTGCTTTCTTCTCAAATTACTGCTTTTAGATTTAGAGTTCTGGGCAAGAGCTCTGGTTTATTTTGGGTTACTTTGACTGAGCCTGGTTCAGATCCAAGTTGTGGGGGAGGGGAACTATGGTTACCCTTTGGCTACCATAATGGGATTTGGGGGTCCTGTGGTTTGGGTACCTCTCAATTTGAGGGGACATTTTCATGCCAGGCAGCCTAACAAAAGACAACAGCCTAACTACAACCCGTGACAAGTACAGAATGCGGGTTGTTCTCTGAAGAAGCTAGGGGGCGCCATCTGCATTGTGGTCTGAATGAACGGTGTCTCCAGGTTCTGTGTGCACGGCCAATTCCACTCTGCTGTAATCAAAAACAGTGCACACACTCACCTGCTCCTCTCAGCATTCTGTGAAGACTGATCCAGCAGCCCCCAGTTCTCTTTGTCTTCAAAGAACATCATGTCAAATTCAGAATTACATGAACATTCTGAATACATCGAACAGGAGCGAGGATTTAATTCCTGGCTCCTTGATGTGATGTGACTTGGTTTGAAAATATGCAAATTGTCATTCAAATGTTTTCACAAGTACAAAATGAGAAACGGATCATTTGCCCATTTTCGGAGAGTTTGCTTCACTTAGGTGATCTCTTTTCGACCTTTACAAAATTCATTTTCCTCTGTTCAAAGGAATTTTCTCTGGAAACACTGCAGGGATCTTATGAAAGAAGTTAATATTTAAACTTGCTGTAGATATGTTTATATTTAATGTTCATTTTTGAATGCCAAAAGAGGGAGAGAGATTGCTAGTGATTTTGCTCAGAAAATGTGCCTTCAGTAGTTGTTAAGGTTTGAAAACAGAGTTTAAAGGAGGTTGTTTTCTAAATTCCACATCATGTATAAAATATATAACTAACGAGAACCTACTGTATAGCATAGGGAACTCTACTCAATGTTCTGTGGTGACCTCGGTGGGAGGGAAATCCAATATGTCTGGGACATACATATACATATAGCTGATTCACTTTGCTGCAGAGCAGAAACTAACACAACATCGTAAAGCAACTGTACTCCAATAAAAATTAAAAAAGGAGAGATTGTTTTCCTGTAACCATCCTACAAAAACCCCATACATGCTTTGCTCTCCTTGGATGATCTGTTTATGTTCATTTTCCTGACTTTAATAACAGAGAATTCTCTTTCCATTATTTTATCTATAAACCTGTATTTTGACATAAAACCAAGCAGCATTTCCAATCCTTACATTTTAGTTTCTTCACTTCTCAAAGCAAAAAGTTGTTCAATTAAATATCATTGAAGGGCTCCTTTGAGGCAGAAACCTGTGGAAATTGCTCTAACCCTTTAACATTTAGAAAAGCATATTTATAGAAGCAGAATGTCTTTGCAGTATGTGCTTGCTGTTCAGAAAGCGAGAAACTCCCCACACGCTCCTCTGAAGAATGAAGTAATTCCGTTTCAAGTCTGGTCATTAGGAGTAATGGAGGGGTTGCCCAGATGGAGCCTGGAGTGTCATGGGCCCATCAGATCAGATTCATATTAGGTTTTAAATGAGCTGCAAGGAGAGTGTCCTCTTCCACTAGAACATCAGGGTGGAGATTTGGGGAGGACTCTTTGAAATCACAAGAAGAAATTTCCTCCAACCTAAGGGGTGGAGAGTAATATGCCCATCCTCTCATTTATCTATTGAATGATCCATCCATCCATTGATCCTAGTATGTATTCAGTATATATTTAATGAGCACTTACTGTGTACCAGATGACAGATGTGAATGGTACAGGGATGGGGAAACATAGGATGCCAGAGAAACAGATTCAGGAACAGAAAGGGATATGGTGGATAAGGGAAGGTGGGAGGGCAGAGTGGTGCTAGGGAGGTAGGTCACTAACAAGAGGAAGTAGGCCAATGCTCTCTAAAATGTGATCTCATTCAGATTCACTCTCTAATTATTATTTGTAAAATATTTATTTATTTATTTGGCTGCTTTGGGTCTTAGTTGCATCATGAGGGGTCTTTGTTGTGGCATGCAGACTCCAGAGCACGTGGGCTCAGTAGCTACCCATGGCACGCAGGATCTTAGTTCCCTGACCAGGGATCCATCTAGCGTCCCCTGCACTAGAAGGTGAATTCTTAACCCCTGAACCACCAGGGAAGTCCCTCTAATTATTTTATGTGGATTTTCTGCTATATAGAATTTCCATGACTAAATGCATTCTTGGATGAATTTATTTATTCATTTAACAAATATATATTGATACAGGGACTGTGTCAGGCCTTGGTATACAGTAGTAGATAAAGAAAAGATACACTCTCTGGTCTTATGGGATTTACAGTCTAGTGGGAAACATATATGCCTAAATAAATGTCCATTTATAATTGTAATATGGATCATACAGGGAAAGTAAAAGGTACTGAAATAGAAAGTGGTAAGTCAATAATATGGCATCTGGTATGCAGGAAGTGCACATTAAATATATACTGAAAAAATGCTAGAATCATTGGATGGATGGACCAATGGATGGATGATTCACATAGATAAACGAGAGGATGGACTTGGAACTCTCCCACCCCCGCCCCTTAGCTTGGAGGAAATTTCTTACTATGATTTCAAAGATCCCCCCAAATCTCCACTTTGATGCTCCCCTAATCCAGTGGGAGAGGACAATATCCTTGTAGTTCATTGAAAACCTAAACATAAAGCTAGTCTAATGGACCATTGAGATTCTAGCTCCATCTGGGAGACTTTATTGTGATTAGTGGTGAGAGAAGGCATTCTGAACGATTAGATGTACCAACAGGGGCTATCCAGGAGAAAACAGGCCAAGAGTGTTCCAGGCAGAGGTAACAAATAGCTTGTGTGAAGGTCCTGGGGCCAGAATGGAGGGCCTTGTCAGCTGGGCAGGGAGTAGATTGGCTTTTGTTATAAGAAGAATGAAATGATTATGAGGAGTTTAAGATGGGGGCTGCCCTGAGGGCACAGTTCATGATGGAAATCCTGACATGGAAACATCAAGGATCTTGAATATTTCTGTCCATTTGTGGACAGAACTCTGATGCACTCTGTGGTATCCATGCTGGATACAAGGTGACAACTTCAACAGTTTACGTGTTTTGTGTTCTACAAATTAAAGTTTTATCACTTTTGAAATAAAAAGATGTTGAAAAAGCTGCATTGAATGGAAAAAAAATTTGTATTATTACAAGAAATTTCAACATTCAAAAGTCATTTGGTTCAAGAAGTATAATTTCAACATTTGGAATTGTTGTAAAGATAATTAAAATTTTTCATTGTTACCTGTTTTTTCATCATTAGCTGTTTACTTGTTACACAAGTTTTCTCATGGTGAATAACAAGACTTTGAAGAGATATCATCAACAAGTATTTATCAGGAATTGTGTGTGGCCATTTCAAGTATAAAATATGCAGAAAAGTTATATTCACCAAATCAAGCCCAAGTTTCTTTATTAAAATATTTAAAAATATTTTAAAGGGAAGATTTGTCAAATTTATTTTTATTTTTTAAAACATTTAAAAAATTTTAATTAATTCATTTATTATTTTACTTTACAATATTGTATTGGTTTTGTCATACATTGACTTGAATCTTCCATGGGTGTACATGTGTTCCCCATCCTGAACCCCCCTCCCACCTCCTTCCCCATCCCATCCCTCTGGGTCATCCCAGTGCACCAGCCCCGAGCACCCTGTCTCATGCATCGAACCTGGACCGGCGATTCATTTCATATATGATAACTTACATGTTTCAATGCCATTCTCCCATATCATCCCACCCTCGCCCTCTCCCACAGAGTCCAAAAGACTGTTCAATACATCTGTGTCTCTTTTGCTGTCTTGCATACAGGGTTATCATTACCATCTTTCTAAATTCCATATATATGCGTTAGTATACTGTATTGGTGTTTATCTTTCTGGCTTACTTCCCTCTGTATGATAGGCTCCAGTTTCATCCAGCTCATTAGAATGGATTCAAATGTATTCTTTCTAATGGCTGAGTAATATTCCATTGTGTATATGTTTCACAGCTTTTTTATCCATTCATCTGCTGATGGACATCTAGGTTGCTTCCATGTTCTGGCTATTTTTTTTTTAATTATTTTTAAAAAATTATTTATTTATTTTTTTCCATTTATTTTTATTAGTTGGAGGCTAATTACTTTACAATATTGCAGTGGTTTTTGCCATACATTGACATGAATCAGCCATGGATTTACATGTGTTCCCCATCCTGAACCCCCCTCCCACCTCCCTCCCTATCCCATCCCTCTGGGTCGTCCCAGTGCACCAGCCCCGAGCACTTGTCTCATGCATCCAACCTGGACTGGTGATCTGTTTCACACTTGATAATATACATGTTTCGATGCTGTTCTCTCAGATCATCCCACCCTCGCCTTCTCCCACAGAGTCCAAAAGTCTGTTCTGTACATCTGTGTCTCTTTTTCTGTTTTGCATATAAGGTTATCATTACCATCTTTCTAAAGTCCATATATATGCATTAGTATACTGTATTGGTGTTTATCTTTCTAGCTTACTTCACTCTGTATAATGGGCTCCAGTTTCATCCATCTCATTAGAACTGATTCAAATGTATTCTTTTTAATGGCTGAGTAGTATTCCATTGTGTATATGTATCACAACTTCCTTATCCATTCGTCTGCTGATGGGCATCTAGGTTGCTTCCATGTCCTGGCTATTATAAACAGTGCTGCAATGAACATTGGGGTGCACATGTCTCTTTCAGATCTGGTTTCCTTGGTGTGTATGCCCAGCAGTGGGATGGCTGGGTCATCTGGCAATTCTATTTCCAGTTTTTTAAGGAATCTCCACACTGTTCTCCATAGCGGCTGTACTAGTTTGCATTCCCACCAACAGTGTAAGAGGGTTCCCTTTCTCCACACCCTCTCCAGCATTTATTGCTTGTAGACTTTTGGATAGCAGCCATCCTGACTGGCACAAAGTGGTACCTCATTGTGGTTTTTATTTGCATTTCTTTGATAATGAGTGATGTTGAGCATCTTTTAATGTGTTTGTTAGCCATCTGTATGTCTTCCTTGGAGAAATGTCTGTTTAGTTCTTTGGCCCACTTTTTGATTGGGTCTTTTATTTTTCCAGAATTGAGCTGCAGGAGTTGCTTGTATATTTTTGAGATTAATTCTTTGTCAGTTGCTTAGTTTGCTATTATTTTCTCCCACTCTGAAGGCCATCTTTTCACCTTGCTTATAGTTTCCTTTGTTGTGCAGAAGCTTTTAATTTTAATTAGGTCCCATTTGTTTATTTTTACTTTTATTTCCATTACTCTGGGAGGTGGGTCATAGAGGATCCTGCTGTGGTTTATGTTGGAGAGTGTTTTGCCTATGTTTTCCTCTAGGAGTTTTATAGTTTCTGGTCTTACATTTAGATCTTTAATCCATTTTGAGTTTATTTTTGTGTATGGCATTAGAAAGTGTTCTAGCTTCATTCTTTTACAAGTGGTTGACCAGTTTTCCCAGCACCACTTGTTAAAGAGGTTGTCTTTTCTCCATTGTATATTCTTGTCTCCTTTGTCAAAGATAAGTTATCCATAGGTGTGTGGATTTATCTCTGGGCTTTCTATTTTGTTCCATTGATCTATATTTCTGGCTTTGTGCCAGTACTGTACTGTCTTGATGACTGTGGCTTTGTAGTAGAGACTGAAGTCTGGCAGGTTGATTCCTTCAGTTCCACTCTTCTTTCTCAAGATCGCTTTTGCTATTTGAGGTTTTTTTGTGTTTTCATACAAATTGTGAAATTATTTGTTCTAGTTCTCTGAAAAATACCATTGGTAGCTTGATAGGAATTGCATTGAATCTATAGATTGCTTTGGGTAGTATACTCATTTTCACTATATTGATTCTTCCGATCCATGAACACAGTATATTTCTCCATCTATTTGTTTCATCTTTGATTTCTTTCACCAGTGTTTTATAGTTTTCTATATATAGGTTTTTCGTTTCTTTAGGTAGATATACTCCTATTTTTTTTTTGTTGTTGTTGTTTTTGCAATGGTGAATGGAATAGTTTCCTTAATTTCTCTTTCTGTTTTCTCATTGTTAGTGTATAGGAATGCAAGAGATTTCTGTGTGTTAATTTTATATCCTGCAACTTTACTATATTCATTGATTAGCTGTAGTAATGTTCTGGTGGAGTCTTTAGGGTTTTCAATGTAGAGGATCATGTCATCTGCAAACAGTGAGAGTTTTACTTCTTTTTTTTCCAATCTGGATTCCTTTCATTTACTTTTCTTCTCTGATTGCCATGGCTAAAACTTCCCAAACTATGTTGAATAGTAGGGTAAGAGTGGGCACCTTTGTCTCGTTCCTGACTTTAGGAAAAATGCTTTCAATTTTTCACCATCGAGGATAATGTTTGCTGTGGGTTTATCATATATGGCTTTTATTATGCTGAGGTATGTTCCTTCTATGCCTGCTTTCTGGAGGGTTTTTATCATAAATGGATGTTGAATTTTGTCAATGGCTGTCTCTGCATCTGTTGAGATAATCATATGGTTTTTATCTTTCAATTTGTTAATGTGGTGAATCACATTGATTGATTTGCAAATTTTGAAGAATCCTTGCATCCCTGGGATAAAGCCCACTTGGTCATGATGTATGATCTTTTTAATATGTTGTTGGATTCTGTTTGCTAGAATTTTGTTAAGGATTTTTGCATCTATGTTCCTCAGTGATATTGGCCTGTAGTTTTCTTTTTTTGTGGCATCTTTGTCTGGTTGGTATTAGGGTGATGGTGGCCTCATAGAATGAGTTTGGAAGTTTAAGTTCCTCTGCAATTTTCTGGAAGAGTTTGAGTAGGATAGGTGTTAGTTCTTCTCTAAATTTTTGGTAGAATTCAGCTGTGAAGCTGTATGGCCCTGGGCTTTTGTTTGTTGGAAGATTTCTGATTACAGTTTTAATTTCTGTGATTGTGATGGGTCTGTTAAGATTTTCTATTTCTTCCTGGTTCGTTTAGGAAAGTTGTACTTTTCTAAGAATTTGTCCATTTCTTCCAAGTTGTCCATTTTATTTGCATATCGTTGCTGATAGTAGTCTCTTATGATCCTTTGTATTTCTGTGTTGTCTGTTGCGATCTCTCCATTTTCATTTCTAATTTTGTTGATTTGATTTTTCTCCCTTTGTTTTTTGATAAGTCTGGTTAATGGTTTGTCAATTTTATTTACCTTCTGAAAGAACCAGCTGTTGGTTTTGCTATGGTCTCTTTTGCTTCTTTTGCATTTATTTCTGCCCTAATTTTTAAGATTTCTTTCCTTCTACTAACCCTGGGGTTCATAATTTCTTCCTTTTCAAGTTGCTTTAGGTGTAGAGTTAGGTTATTTATTTGACTTTTTTTCTTGTTTCTTGAGGTAAGCCTGTATTGCTATGAACCTTCCCGTTAGCACTGCTTTTACAGTGTCCCATAGGTTTTGGGTTGTTGTGTTTTCATTTTCATTTGTTTCTATGCATATTTTGATTTCTTTTTTGATTTCTTCTGTGATTTGTTGGTTATTCAGTAGCGTGTTTTTCAGCTTCCATATGTTGGGATTTTTAATAGTTTTTCTCCTGTAATTGACATGTAATCTTACTGCATTGTGGTCAGAAAAGATGCTTGGAATGATTTCAATTTTTTTGAATTTACCAAGGCTAGATTTATGGCCCAGGATGTGATCTATCCTGAGAAGTTTCCATGTGAGCTTGAGAAAAAGGTGAAACTCATTGTTTTGGGGTGAAATGTCCTATAGATGTCAATTAGGTCTAACTGGTCTATTGTATCATTCAAAATGTGTGTTTCCTTGTTAATTTTCTGTTTAGTTGATCTATCCATAGGTGTGAGTGGGGTATTAAAGTCTCCCACTATTATTCTGTTATTGTTAATTTCCCCTTTCATACTTGTTAGCATTTGTCTTACATATTGTGGTACTTCTATGTTGGGTGCATATATATTTATAATTGTTTTATCTTCTTCTTGGATTCATCCTTTGTTCATTATGTAGTGTCCATCTTTGTCTTTTCACAGCCTTTGTTTTAAAGTTTATTTTTTTCTGATATGAGTATCGCCACTCCTGCTTTCTTTTGGTCTCTATTTGCATGGAATGTCTTTTTCCAGCCCTTCACTTTCAGTCTGTATGTGTCCCTTGTTTCAAGATGGGTCTTTTGTAGACAGAATATATAGGGGTCTTGTTTTTGTATCCATTCATCCAGTCTTTGTCTTTTGGTTGGGGCATTTAACCCATTTACATTTAAGGTAATTATTGATAAGTATGATCCCATTGCCATTTACTTTGTTGTTTTAGGTTCACATTTATACACCCTTTCTGTGTTTCCTGTCTAGAGAAGATCCTATAGCATTTGTTGGAGAGCTGGTTTGGTGGTGCTGAATTCTGTCAGCTTTCACTTGTCTGTAAGGCTATGGTTTTTCCAGTGGTCATGTATGGATGTGAGTGTTGGACTGTGAAGAAATCTGAGTGCTGAAGAATTGATGCTTTTGAACTGTGGTGTTGGAGAAGACTCTTGAGAGTCCCTTGGACTGCAAGGAGATCCAACCAGTCCATCCTAAAGCAGATCAGTCCTGGGTGTTCATTGGAAGGATTGATGCTGAAGCTGAAACTCCAGTACTTTGGCCACCTCATGCGAAGAGTTGACTCATTGGAAAAGACCCTGTTGCTGGGAGGGATTGGGGGCAGGAGGAGAAGGGGACGAAAGAGGATGAGATGGCTGGATGGCTTCATGGACTCGATGGACATGTGTTTGAGTAAACTCCGGGAGTTTGTGATGGACAGGGAGGCCTGGTGTGCTGCGATTCATGGGGTTACAAAGAGTTGGACATGACTGAGTGACTGAACTGAACTGAAAGCTTTTGATTTCTCCTTCATATTTCAATGAGATCCTTGCTGGGTACAGTAATCTGGGCTCTAGTTATTTTCTTTCATCACTTTAAGTATGTCCTGCCATTCCCTTCTGGCCTGAAGAGTTTCTATTGAAAGATCAGCTGTTATCCTTATGGGAATCCCCTTGTGTGTTATTTGTTTATTTTCCTTTGCTGCTTTTAATATTTGTTCTTTGTGTTTGAGCTTCATTAATTTGATTAATATGTGCTTTGGGATGTTTTGCCTTGGGTTTATCCTGTTTGGGACTCTCTGGGTTTCTTGGAATTGGGTGATTATTTCCTTTCCCATTTTAGGGAAGTTTTCAACTATTATCTCCTCAAGTACTTTCTCATGCTCTTTCTTTCTGTCTTCTTCTTCTGGGACTCCTATGACTCTAATATTGGGGCATTTAACATTGTCCCAGAGGTCTCTAAGGTGGTCCTCATTTCTTTTAATTCTTTTTCTCTTTTTTCCACTTTGTTTCATTTATTTCTACCATTCCATCTTCTACCTCACTTATCCTATCTTCTGCTTCTGTTATTCTACTGTTGGTTCGCTCCAGAGTGTTTTTGATCTCACTTATTGCATTATTCATTATATATTGACTCTTTTTTATTTCTTCTAAGTCCTTGTTAAACCTTTCTTCATTTTCTTGATCCTTGTCTCCAGGCTATTTATCTGTAACTCCAATTTGTTTTCAAGATTTTGGATCATTTTCACTATCATTATTCAAAATTCTTTATCAGGTAGATTCCCTATCGCTTCCTCTTTTGTTTGGTTTGGTGTGCATTTATCCTGTTCCTTTACCTGCTGAGTGTTCCTCTGCCTTTTCATCTGGTTTATGTTGCTGTGTTTGGGGTGGCCTTTCTGTATTCTGGCAGTTGGTGGTTCCTCTTTATTGTGGAGGTTCCTCACTGTGAGTGGGGTTGGACAGGTGGCTTTTCAAGGTTTTCTGGTTAGGGAAGCTTGTGTCAGTGTTCTGGTGGGTAGAGCTGAATTTCTTCTCTCTGGAGTGCAATGAAGTGTCCAGTAGTGAGTTTTGAGATGTCAATGGGTTTGGTGTGACTTTGGGCACCCTGTATGTTGGAGCTCAGGGCTATGTTCCTGTGTTGCTGGAGAATTTGCGTGGTATGTCTTGCTTTGGAGCTTTTAGGCCCTTGGGTGGTGCTTGGTTTCAGTGTAGGTATGGAGGCGTTTGATGAGCTCCTATCGATCAATGTTCCCTGGATTCAGGAGTTCTCTGGTGTTCTCAGGATTTGGACCTAAGCCTCCTGCCTCTGGTTTTCAGTCTTATTCTTACAGTAGCCTCAAGACTTCTCCATCTATACAGCACTGATTATAAAACATCTAGGTTAATGATGAAAAGTTTCTCCACAGTGAGGGTCACCTGGAGAGGTACACAGAGTTACATGGAGAAGAGAAGAGGGAGGAAGGTGATAGAGGTGACCAGGAGGAGAAGAGGGGGAATCAAAAGGGGAGGGAGCAAGCTAGCCAGTAATCACTTCCCTATGTGCTCTCCACAGTCTGGACCCCTCAGAGATGTTCACGGAGTTACACAGAGAAGAGAAGAGGGAGGGAGGAGACAGAGGTGGCCAGGAGGATAAAAGGGGGAATCAAAAGGACAGAGACAGATCCAGCCAGTAATCAGTTCCCTAAGTGTTCTCCACAGCCCGGAACACACAAAGAGATTCACCAAGTTAGGTAGAGAAGAAAAGGGGGAGGGGGAGATAGAGGCAACCTGGTGGAAAAAAGGAGAGTCTAAATGGGGAGAGAGCAATCAGGCCAGTGATCTCACTCCCAAGTAAAAATGGGTACTGAAGATTGGGTTCTTAAAGGTACAAAGTTGATAACCAATACCAAAAAGCAGTGATTAAAAATCTAGAGTAGAGGTTAGATTCTCAAAAATACAATATTAAAAACAACAACAACAACAACAATGACACACACAAAAACAAAGTCACAAAAATTATAAAATATATATATATGAAGTTTGCTTTAAAAATAGGGTCTTTTTTGCAATTTAATAGTAAATTATAAAAATGAAAATTAAAGGAATAATGGGGACTTTAAAATAAAAAAATAAAATTAAATAAAAGAATTTTTTTTAATTTAAAAAATGATAATAGAAAAAATATGTCTAAGACTTTCTTGAGCTGTTGTGGACAGTGTGGGATCAGTTCATTTTCAGATAGTTCCTTGGTCTGGCTTGTACTTCTCAAGGTCTATAGGCCCCTTCCTATGTAGTTGGTGCTAACTATAGGGTTTTAATCTATTGCACCTGTCACTTCCAGAGTAGTTCCCTCTGTTTATTTTAGCTTCTTCTGTTTGCTGGTCTCTTCAGTGTTTAATTCCCACCCTGACACAAGGGGCACAGTGGTGGTCACTTTTTTTTATGCTCGCTTGTTCAGTCGTGCTTTGGGGAGGGAGGAACCCTGTGAACAAATATCACTGGCATGTGTGGGGAGTGCTCACAGTGATTCAGCCACACTGGGTTTGCCCCCGCTCCCGGCGTGTGTGCTTTCCCAGTCTACACTGCTCAGGCTCCAGGTTGCTCTGCTAGGAACTGTCTGAGGCGGGCCCTGGTTTACATGCCCTTCCCAGGTCTAAGCCGCTCAGGTTCAGGTTCAGGTACTTCACAAAGGTGCAGACTTGGTTGGGCCTGCGTTTTGCACCCGTCCCAGGACCGAACGGCTCAGGTGACCAGGTGCTTGGCGCGTGGAGTCGCCCCCATTGAAGGCTGCGACTTACCCCTTCCCCATCCCAGCCACTAGGTTTTCTGGGTGTACAACGGCGCGTGTGTTTCTTCTGGGGAGCTGATTTCTGTCTGCGACCCTCCCTGTGGATGTCGATCGTCCAGAGTCCCAAGAAGTCTCGGTTAGCAGAGAAGTCTGCTTGCAGTTTGGTATCGGATGCCTCTCTGGGGCTGTGATTGTCCCCTTCCGGCTCCGGCTGCCCTCACCTGCCTGTTTCCAGTGGGGGATGGGCTAGTCCGCAGCCCGCTAGCTCTGCTCAGTCCTTTGTTCTGTGAGCGTGCCTGGCGGTGTCTTGAAGGAGAAGAAGTGAAGTCGCTTAGTCGTGTCCGACTCTTTGCGACCCCATGGACTGTAGCCTAACAGGATTCTCCATCCATGGGATTTTCCAGGCAAGAATACTGGAGTGAGTTTCCATTTCCTTCTCCAGGGGATCTTCCCGACCCAGGGATCGAACCCAGGTCTCCTGCATTGTAGGCAGCCGCTTTGCAGTCTGAGCCACCAGGGAAGTCCTTTTCGCGGATAGCTATCCCACAGTCTTGGTTGCTGTCTCAGGCTATTTCCCTCAGATTGCCCTCAGGGCATTCAGGCCCAGTCCTTACCCTAAGCAGTGCAGCCCTCTCCTTCCCGTCCCTCCCCCACTAGCAAGTGGATGTGAGCGTCTGGGCTGCTGCTGCACTGGGAGTTGCTGTTGGGCACGTAATCTATGAGTTTTAATTATTTATTTATTTTTCCTCCTGGTTATTTTGCCCTCTGAGATTCCAAGGCTTGCCACAGACCCACCAGAGAGAGTGTTTCCTGGTTTTTGGAAACTTCTTCTTTTTTTTTTTACGGCTCCCTTCCTGGGACGGATCTCTGTCCCTACCTCTTTTGTCTCTCTTTTTATCTTTTATATTTTGTCCTACCTCCTTTCAAAGACATGGGTTGCCTTTCTGGGTGCCTGATGTCCTCTGCCAGCATTCAGAAGTTGTTCTGTGGAATTTGCTTGGCATTCAAATGTTCTTTCGATGAATTTGTGGGGGAGAAAGTGGTCTCACCGTCCTATTCCTCCACCATCTTAGGACTGCCTCCCTGTCAAATTTAATAATAAACATGTTCCCTAAATCTTTTCATATTATAATTATATAACATTATGAAAATAAAATGGCCCATTATACAGTGAGGTAAATCAGAAAGAGAAAAAGAAATATCACATATTAATGCATATATATAGAATCTAGAAAAATAGTGCAGATGAATCTATTTGCAGGGCAGCAATAGAGACACAGCCATAGACATTGCACTTGTGGACACATTGGGGGAAGGAGAAAGTGGGACAAATGGAGAGAGTAGCATTGAAACATATACAACTACCATGAATAAAATAAATAGCTATTCCTGGGTTGGGAAGTTACCCTGGAGAAGGGATAGGCTACCCACTCTGGTATTCTTGGGCTTTCCTGGTGGCTTAGACAGTAAAGCATCTGCCTGCAATGCGGGAGACTTGGGTTCAATCCCTGGGTCAGGAAGATCCCCTAGAGGATGGCATGGTACCCCATTCCAGTATTCTTGCCTGGAGAATTCCCATGGACAGAGGAGCCTGGCGGGCTATACAGTCCATGGGGTCGCAAAGAGTCAGACACGACTGAGCTGCTAAGCACAGCACAGTAGGAAGCCGCTACGTAACACGGGGAGCTCAGCTCGGTGCCCTGGGATGACCTAGAGGTGGGGTGGGGGGAAGGGAGGCTCAAGAGGAAGGGGGCATGTTTGTACTTATAGCTGATTCATGTTATCCAGCAGAAACCAACACAACATTATAAAGCAATTATCCTCCAATTAAACAATAAATTAAAAAATAAATTGGAAGATTAAAAAAAAGAAAATAAACAAAATGAAGTTTTTACCAAATCTTATATAGATATTCCCAATTTTCCTTTAGTTTACCTTCAGGTGCCATATGCATATTAACATTTTCCACATGTGATAAGATGTGCAAAAGGCAGGGATGTCTCCTACCAAACCAACAGCAACATCAGTCTAACTTTTGTTCTAAACAATTTAAGAAGCAGCTAGGCCATGGCTTGCCAGATAAAGTGAAGTGAAGTGAAGTCACTCAGTTGTGTCTGACTCTTTGCGACCCCATGGACTATAGCCTACCAGACTACTCAGTCCGTGGGATTTTCCAGGCAAGAGTACTGGAATGGGTTGCCATTTCCTTCTCGACCTCACAAATCCTCTTTGAGTGTTAACATTCTACCATGTAGAAAGTTCTCAACCTGTGAGTTTAGATGATGAGTCAGTCATAATGGACTAGGTTATTCTGCATAACAAACAACTCCCAAATCTCACGTTTTATTTTTCTACTATGGCACATGGGACTTGCAGGCTAAGGGCTGGGGGAACTCCACTCATTGCAGACAGAAGAACTCTGGTCACAAGGAGGCCAGAAAGCATGCTCGTCATGTGTGCCTGGACAGAAGAGAGCCAGGACCCAGTGTGTGAGCAGCCATGTGGACTATGGGTGGTTTCTTTGAGCGGTCCTGGTGATGGCTACTGTCACCTTTGTCCACTCTGCCTGTTCTACATGCTCTCCACAATTGTTCAGAGTCTGGCGCAGTGGATCATGGATTTTACCAGCTCTTGTTTGTTGTTCAGTTGCTAAGTCGTGTCGAACTCTTTGTAACTTCTTGGACTTCAGCACATCAGGATTCCTTGTCCTTCAGTATCTCCCAGGGTTTGCTCAATGCTCATGTGCATTGAGTCGGTGATGCCATTCAACCATCTCATCCTCTATTGCCTCTTCACCTCCTGCCCTCAATCTTTCCCAGCATCAGGGTCTTTTCCAATGAGTCAACTATTCGCAATGGGTGGCCAAATATTGGAACTTCCGCTTCAGCATCAGTCCTTGCAATTCAGGATTGATTTCCTTTAGGATTAACTGGTTTGATCTCCTTGCTGTCCAAGGGACTCTCAAGAGTCTTCTCCAGCACCACAATTCAAAAGCATCAATTCTTCAGCACTCAATCTTCTTTATGGTCCAACTCTCACATCCAAACACGACTACTAGAAAAACCATAGCTTTGACTAAATGGATCTTTGTTGGCAAAGTGATGTCTCTGCTTTTTAATACGTTGTCTAGGTTTGTCATAGCCTTTCTTCCAAGGAGCAAGCATCTTTTAATTTCATGGCTGCAATGACCATCTGCAGTGATTTTGGAGCCCAAGAAAATAAAATCTGCCACTGTTTCCATTTTTTTCCCCCATCTGTTTTCCATGAAGTGACGGGACTGAATGCCATGGTCTTAGTATTTTGAATGTTAAGTGTTAAGTCAGCTTTTTCACTCTTCTCTTTCACTTTCATCAAAAGGCTCTTTAGTTCCTCGTTGCTTTCTGCCATAAGGGTGGTGTTATCTGCATATATGAGGTTGTTGATATTCCTCCTGGCAATCTTGATTCCAACTTGTGATTCATCCAGACTGGCATTTCACATGATGTACTCTGCATATAAGTTAAATAAACAGGGTAACAATATGCAGCCTTAACGTGTTCCTTTCCCAGTCTGGAACCAGTTTGTTGTCCCATGTCCGGTTCTAATTATTGCTTCTTGACCTGCATGTAGGTTTCTCAGGAGGCTGATAAGGTGGTCTGATATTCCCATCTGTTTAAGAATTTCCCATAGTTTGTTGTGATCCACACAGTCAAAGGCTTTAACATAGTCAATGAAGCAGATGTTTTTCTGGAATTCCCTTACTTTTCCTATGATCCAACAGATGTTGGCAATTTGATTTCTGGTTCCTTGCCTTTTCTGAACCCTGTTAGTACATCTTGAAGTTCTTAGTTCATGTACTGTTGAAGCCTATCTTGAAGGATTTTGAGCATTACCTTGCTAGCATGTGAAATCAGCTCAATTGTACGGTAGTTTTGAACTTTCTTTGGCATTGTCCTTTCTTATCAAACAAAGATCAGATTCCAAAGATTGAAATGAAAACTGACCTTTTCCAGTCCCGTGGCCACTGTTTAGTTTTCCAAATTTGCTGGTGTATTGAGTGCAGCACTTTAATAACATCATCTTTTAGGATTTGAAATAGCTCAGCTGGAATTCCATCACTTCCACTAGCTTAGTTCATAGTAATGCTTCCAAAGGCCCACTTGACTTCATACTCCAGGATGTCTGGCTCTAGGATAATGACCTGGGTCATTAAGACTTATTTGTATAGTTCTTCTGTGTATTCTTGCCACCTCTTTTAATCTCCTCTGCCTCTGTTAGGTCCTTGCTGTTTCTGTCCTTTATTGTGCCCATCTTTACATGAAATGTTCTCTTGATATCTGTAATTTTCTTGACGAGATCTCTAGTCCTTTCTCTAGGGTACTTTAAGGGATGATATGTCCTTCTCAATTGCCCATGAAAAGACTCCTTATAATGGGGTCTGTAACTGGGGCCTCGAGTCTTTAAGCTGAAAAGTGAGCTCTAGGCTTTGAGATCAGGGAAGGGGCTGGTGAGTGGCAGAATTGTTGTCTTCTCATCCTTGGCAGACAGGGTCTAGTTGGAGTCGGGAGTGTCCATCTTTGTCCATTGGAACTTGCCTTGGGGCTTCACACCCTGGGTCGAAACACTCCCCTCATTCAATCTCCCTTTTGCACATACTAAAGCAGCTCCAACCTACAGGAGAAGATCTTAATCCTTTACTTCTCACAGAGATTCTCCTGCTCAGCTTGGGCCTCAGTCTGAAACGAGCTTTCAGCTCTCCGCCTGCTCCAGGCAGGCTGGCTGTTCTACTTCCTACCAGTAGGGATCACCATTTCCCTTTTGTATATCTTTGGAGACTAAAGCTGGTACCTTCACAGACCTAACTATATTTTTTCTTTTTTATTTATGGCATTAATCCTGAGGTTAGGGTCGACCTGTGGTGAGCAATAATATGTTTAACCTTTGCCTTCGTGCACTAAGATGTAATTGATCATTTGTGGTCTCATTTCCAGGAGCTGGGAGTCTCGGTTCAGTTTAAGATAAATGAAGATGGGGGACCCTCGTTTTTAGTGACGTGTTGAAGAGAGCAAAGCATAGATATGACTTATTTTATGAACTCCACTATCTCTTTCATCTTTATTTAAAAGAAAAAAAAGTATTTTTCACTAAGTGATTTGTTGCTTCTCATTTTACGACCATAGTTGGATCTTGGAAAGAATAATTTCCCTAGAACGCATGTTAGCTTTGGTAAATAATTGGTAATTAAATTGGTAAATAAACTTGAAGCAAAGTTTACATTGGACACAAAATCAGTATGGAAACTTTGAATTCTAAACCAACTGGGAGCACAGAATTACAGGTTCTGTACGGGGCACACGGTGCTGTTTCTTTGATTATAATCTTTTTGCTGTATGTCTGGATTGTGAAACAGTATCTAATGTGTTTTAAAGCAAGCCTGTAGAACCATTTCTGGTGAATTCACAACCACCATGACTGTTTACTGAAGGCCCACTGTGTTTATTGTCAGGCACACTAGTTACTGACGTCCTGTTTTCTGTACTCACAGTGTGAGAGAGTAGAGGAGTAGGTATCACGAGATCTGATTCAGCTGCCTGGAGAGTAGGTATTCCTAGACTTGACAGACAAAGAAAGTGAGGCAAGGCAATAGTAAGCAGGACATGATAAGATGACAAAACTAATAAGGGAGTAGAATCAGGATTAAAACCCAAGTCTCGGGCTCACATGGCCCCTGATCTTACCATGATACCACTTTGGGCTCTGAATACTTGCATGAATGTCTTGCCTTTCTGTCCTTTTAAAATTTTGGTTTGTTTTTTCTTATTTTCCAGTTTGAGGCTCTAGACATATGAAATTTTCAATTCCCTGATGTATGTCTGGACTTTAATTTGGCCTGAGACTTAAGGAACATCCCTGGAGTAGTCCAGTTAGTAGCTTTCTCCTCGTAAGAAGGAAACAATATGTGCTGGTATATTTTTAATCTTCTAAGTGGATGCAGCAGCCAGATGAATTCTGCAGGGATTTGATTTCTTCTGTCCAAGGGGCATTCTTCCTCATCTTTGAACAATAAAACTGCTTATTGAAAAAGAACCTGAGTCCAGCAGGTAAGTAGAGATCCCCAAGTAAGGAAGTTTATGCCCTGGATGGCCAGCCTGCACCAGGCTAGTGATGGGTCCTCAGTTAGTGTCCTTGATTGGACTGACCACCCGGATTCTGAAGCCTTTGTGGGCAGGTTCTATAGATTCAATGACTGCATGGGGCTTCCCTGAAGGCTCAGACAGTAAAGACTGCCTGCGAGCACTGTTTACAATAGCTAGGACATGGAAGCAACCTAATGTCCATCAGCAAATGAATGGATAAGAAAGCTGTGGTACACGTACACAATGGAATAATACTCAGCTATTAAGAAGAAACACATTTGAATCAGTTCTAATGAGGTGGGTGAAATGAGCCTATTATACAGAGTGAAGTAAATCAGAAAGAAAAACACCAATACAGTATACTAACGCTTATATATGGAATTTAGAAAGATGGTAATGATGACCCTATATGCGAGACAGCAAAAGAGACTCAGCTCTAAAGAACAGACTTTTGGACTCTGTGGGAGAAGGTGAGGGTGGGATGATTTGAGAGAATAGCATCGAAACAAGTATATTACCATATGTGAGATAGATTGCCAGTCCAAGTTCAATGCATGAAACAGGGCACTCAAAGCTGGTGCACTGTGACAGCCCAGAGGGATGGGATGGGGAGGGAGGTGGGAGGAGGGTTCGGGATGGGGGACACATGTATGCCTGGGGCTGATTCATTTCAATGTTTGGCAAAACCCACCACAATATTGTAAAATAATTAGCCTCCAACTAAAATAAATAAATAAATTAAAAAAGAAAAAAATAATCTGCCTATGATGCGAGAGACCCTGGGTTCAATCCCTGGGTCAGGAAGATCCCCTGGAGAAGGGAATGGCTACCTACTCCAGTATTCTTCCTGGGAGAATTCCATAGACAGAGGAGCCTGGCAGGCTACAGTCCATAGGACTGCAATGAGTTGAACATGACTGAACAACACTTTCACTGGGGCTTTCTGCAAAGTCATCCCTGGTGTCTGAGGATGACCCTGGTCTCTGGTCAGGTAGATGCATTACCATTAAATCCCGCATTTCTGTCTAGTGGGGAGAGTGGGTCAAAGGACTCCATCCTTCTATGGTCAATGCTTTCCTGTCTCAGAGAATAGCTCTCCCACCTGACTGCCCTCTGAGGCCAATTTCAAGTCCAGACATCTAGGTTTTGTATCCAGCTATGCCCTCAGAGGGACACAGATGCCATTTTTGAACCTTTCTGCCCCTTGTGCACTGACGTCCCAAGAGTTTCTCTGTTTTTAATGAAACCTCACAGTATGATTCCACAATCTTCTATAACATCATCTGATTGTTCAAATTTATTAAATATTTATCTTTTCTTACAATTAACTTAGCTAGTACATACTATAATGTCAGCCCCCTTCCCATGACTTCCTTGGGCAGAAATCTGAAGAAACTCACTGATAGTCCGTAAAGCATGGATTGATCTGATACTTTAAGGCATGAATACTCAAGGCATGAATCTATCTGATACTTTAATAAAGATCAAGAAATCTGAAGTCCTTAAGTATATACAAGGTGCCTTCCGGACCACATGAAATGGACTTTTTTATTAAAAAAAATTTTTTTTGGATGTAGATTATTTTTAAAGTTTTTGTTGAATTTGTTACAATATTGCTTCTGTTTTATATTTTTGTGTTTTTAGCCAGGAGGCATGTGGGATCCCAGTTCCCTAACCAGGGATTGAACTTGCACCCCCTGCATCAAGGAAGTCACTGAAATAGGCTTTTAGCTAGAAGTAAACTGAGGCAAAGAGAAGTTAGAGGATTTGCCTGGATCACACAGCTGGGCACTCAAACCAAACAATAGGTTGGAAAGGCCTGGGAGAGAAGATGAGAGAGGATCAGATCAAAATCCATACAACTACTGAGGTAATGGAGGGAGTGAGCAGGCGCCTGTGGAGTGAAGATTAGGAGAGCTTTTCCTGTCTCTTAACAGAAAATTAGTCTCTAGGGCCCTATTCCAATATTCAAGGCCTTTATTCACATCCATCCAGATACAGCAATTGCTGCTGTATGCACTGGGTTCATAAGGACTGTTCTAACGGCGTCTGACTCATTACCATGCTGTTGTTGCTTATGTTAATCAAAATTATCCATATATATATATTTATTTTGGGGTGGGGTGGGCAGGGTGGGGCTTCCTTGGTGGCTCAGTGGTAAAGAATCTGCCTGTCAAGCAGAAGACACAGGTTTGATCCCTGGTTCGAGAAGATCCCCTGGAGAAGGGAATGGCAACCCAACTCCAGTATTCTAGCCTGGGAAATCCCATGGACAGAGGAGCCTGGAGGGCAACAGTCCATGGGGTCACAAAAGAGTCAGCGACTGAACAGCAATATATTTATTTATTTATTTTGGGGAATTGGTTCACAGGATCATGGAGGCTTGTCAAGTCCAAAATCTGACCAGGTATGTGGAATGCTGGAGACTCAGGGAGGAGTTACAGTTCAAGTTCAAAGGCCTCTGCTGGCAGAATTCCTCTTTCCTTGGGGAAGGTCAATCATTATTCTATTCAAGCCTGTAACTGATTGGATGAGGCCCACTCACATTATGGAGGGCAATCTGCTTTACTCCAAGTCCATCAACTTAAATGTTAATCTCACCCCAAAAGCACCATTATAGAAACATCTGGAATAATGTTTGACCAACTACCTGGCCACCCTGACCCTACAAAGTTGACACATAAAACTAGCAATCACATCCCCTTTCCAGGGTCTGTCTTAACTGCTGAACTTTGTGTGGACCCTCCAGGGCAGGCACTGTCTTTTATCCTTCTCTCGAGTACTCTCTCAGTGATGAATCTGCAGCAGGCACTCAATAAATGCATATTTTATTTGATTAGACAAAAAAAATGAACAAAAACCCCAAAGTGCTTTCAAAAATGGTATTCAATTTTATTCCTACCACACTTCTGTGGGGTGGGCACACTTGTCCCTACTTTCCATAGTAAGAAACAGAGGCTTATGAGAACATGCCCAGAATCACAAACATAGTAGGTGAGTGGCAGAATCTGGTCCCCAGTTGTGGTCCTTATGCTTTTTCTTTTGTACTATACTACAATGTGTTGTTCCGTGATCTGAATGTTAGAGGAGGTGTTCTGGGGTATAAGAATCAGTATCTTACAGAAACAGCTATTCAAAGTCTAGTCCAGCTACCACCAGCAACAGTATTTTATTGAGATCTACTGTTTTTTTCCTGGGTGGCACTGGTGGTAAAGAACTGCCTGCCAGTGCAGGAGACATGAGACACAGGTTCAGTCCTCGCATTGGAGAGATCCCCTGGGAGAGGGCATGGCAAACCACTCCAGTATTCTTACCTGGAGAATGCCAGGGAAAGAGGAGCCTGGCAGGCTACAGTCCATGGGGTCACAAAAGAGTCAGACATGACTTAAGTGACTTAGCACCACACGATCATTTTGTGTGCACATCAACCAGCTATTTACCGAATAGCTATGAAGCACCTAGTGCTGACTGAAGGTGGGCAGCTGGTTCATTCTCTACTCATCCATTCCTTCACCTTTCCCTCTCTCCCTTCAGCTGATACTTATTGAGCATGTACTATGCACCAGATGCCAGGAGAGGTGCTGGGAACATAACGATGGTTAGGACCTGGTTCTGCCTGCAAGATGCTCACAGTCAAGGGGGACCCAGACAGGGGGCCCACCAGCCACAAGGGCTCAACCTCAGCATGCCTCTCCAGCCAGGGGAAGCCTGTGAGCATCATGGCTCCTGATCCCAGCAGAGACTTGGCACCAGCAAGAATGCCTTCACATGCAAGGGATCGGCCAGCTGTGGTAGTGAGACTGGTCCCTGGGCTTCTCAGGTGTGACACAGGCAGGAGGTAGAATGAAGAACACTACTGTCTCTTTTGTCCTTTATTTGAGGCTAAAAAAGACCACATACACAATGCTGGGGGCAGCATTGCCCCCTGACCACCTGATATCTCGGTCACTTTAATCATCATTATCAATAATTACATCAACACTTATCACCAAATATTCAGAGTCATCAGGCCATCTGGAACTTTCGTTTCCTTCTATCTTCCCTTCTCAGGTTTTATCACCAAAGCCACACCCAAGAGAGCTGGCTGATAGCTCCCCATCAGCCCTCTTGTCAGTGTTTCTTGTGGGCAGCTCCACCTGCAAAGCCTGCTGGGGGGAGGATGGCTTTCATCATCCACATGGGCCTTGGGGGACCCCAGAGCCTTCTCATACACCCTTCCATATGCCTGGGCACTCTTTATATGGTTGCTCCTCATCCCCTTACATCCTCACTCACATGCTGCATCTTTTTTTTTTGGGGGGGGGGGCTGTGTTGGGTCTTTGTTGCTGTCTGTGGGCTTCCTCTAGTTGCAACAAGCCAGGGCTACTCTCTGTTGAGGTGCGTGGACTTCTCACTGCGGTGGCTTCTCTTGTCTTGGCTTCTCTTGTTTTTCCTTCTCTTCCCATTCTCCTAGAGCATGGGCTGGAACATCAATAACTGGAACATCAGGGAAGTCCCACATGCTACATCTTTGGAAAGATTGTTCCTCACCTTTTACTCCCATATGAAGTATCTCCTTTCCCATTGCTTCTCACTGTCTCCTATTCTCTGGTTTATTAAATTGTTGGCTGTCTTCCCCTCCAGAATGCCAATTCCCCAAAGGCTTGCCTGCTTTGTTCAGCCTAGCGTAATGTCTTGCAGGTTGTAAATGTTCAACCAAGATTTAGTGAATGGATGTGAGAGTCTTTGGAGCCACATAGCCTGTGTCTGAACAGCATAGCGCCTCTGATGTCTGTCCCTGCTGGACCAACTCCAGTGACAGGGAGCTCACACCTCCCACTCCTCTCATAGGTGTTCTCATCCAGGGCTGACAGCACACCCCTGGTGGAAAACAGAACGTTTATTTGAGGTTGCTCTGCTGAACCATTTATTCTGAACCCTTCCAGCACTTTCCTTATGGGCTGTCTGGTGATGTCCTCTTGCTGCTTCCTGCCCACGTTCCCAGGTGGACTTGATATGCTCTTTCCTATCCCTGACAGCACTATGTTCTCAGGAAATACTTATGGGGTGTCTAGTCATGATTGTTTTAAAGCTCAGAACCTTCTAGATTCGGATAGAGCTCTGCAACTCTCTGACCTTCCCAGCTAAGGCGACAAGCTCCCAGTAGTGTAGTGCAGTGGATAGGGATTTGACCTTGGAAATCAGCCAGTCTGAGTTTGAGTTCTGGCTCCGCTACTGTGACTTCAGGTAAGTCACTTAACCTATCTGAGACTTCATTCTTCAGTCTATAAAATGGGCATAATTATCGTACCCACCACCCAGAGTTCACAGATGGAGGAGAGTGTCCAGGGCACATCTGGAGGGTCAGAGGAGAAGGAAGAATTGCTGTCAAGCTGTTGCCCCCTTACATGTGCTTGCTGAACATGGTTTGTTAGAAGCAGGCAGAATCGTGCTATTCATGAGTGGCAGAGGATAGTGAAAGCGGAAATAATGATACAACAAAAACCACACTCAGGACTGCAGAGGGCTGCTCTGAGTCAGTGGGCTACACAGCACTTGGGGCTCTCAATCACAGCCTGAGATTTCCAGGCAGAATGTGGCCTGTGAGGTACTGTCATCTGTAAGACTCTTAGCAAGGTTTCCACCAGGAATAGTTAAAGCAAAAATACATGTATACACTTGTAGTCACATAAATTGTCATGTAAACAGTGAAACCTCTGAATCTGCTAGTGATAGCTTATGGTGAATGATGTCTGATTTGTGATCTCCAAAGAAGAAGATTTAGCTTTGGGACCAGGGACCAGTCTTGATCACTCAAGAACTTTGTGTAGCAGAGTTTTATTGAAGTATGAGAAGGGACAGAGAAGCCTTCTGACAGACATCACTAGACTAGTGCGCCTACTCACTAGTCTTATCAAGGCCTTATATAATTTTACCAGACCCACTCCCACAACATACATCTTAAATTAACTAACAAGATTAGAACTAACAATGGAAAAGTCTTATCAGATCCACTCCCACAACAATTGTTTTAAGATAACAAGATTAGCCAGAAAACCTTCTTGTTAGGGAGAAACACAACCTGGAGCAAGATACATTGTTATATTGACTAAGACAAAGCAATGTAGAAAAAAACGTTTGTCCTTTTCTCCTCCTCCAGAGCCCCAGACCCCTCTCTCCTCCTTGGGGCCCTGGACTTCTTATCAACCTACCTAGGAATTGACTCTCTCACTAGGTTATGAAATCTTTGAGGACAGTGTTAAGAGGTGGTTCATCCTGGAAACCTTGACGCCTGCAATGCACCAGGTACAGTGCAGGAACTTAGAAGATGCTGCTTGGTGGAATGACCGAGCCTAGAATTTGGTATTTGAGGGACACGTCATTCCTATTCCCTCCGTGCTCACAGCAGCAACTCACCAGAGTCGGAAGGGTGGGGGTTCAACTTTGTAAAAGGATCAGCTGAATCAGGGGCCAGATAGGAGATGGGCTAGATACCTGATCAGGCTGGATAATTAGAAGTGTGGTCCTGGCAGTGCACAGAACCTGGGGTCAGGGGAGACAGGGAAACTGGAAGGATGCTGCTTGGAATCTGAGAATTGGGAAGGACCTACAGAGATCAGTGGTACCAGCCTTTCCTTCAGCACATAGAAATCTGACCAGCACCTGGAAATATGACATACCCAGTTCTTCTTGGGGGGTCTCCAATGATGGGGAGCTGCTGCTTTCCTCGCTTTCCTTTTAAAGGTACATTTCCCTGGTGACTCTTTCTTACGGCTGACCACAGTCCCTTGCTTTATTGGGAGTCCATACGTCATTCTTTGGGCCCCAGGAAAGAAGAGCCAGCATCCTCAAGTGCATCATTTACTGCAATGTCTTTTAAAACAATTTTATTTATCTATTTATTTATGGCCGTGCTGGCTGGGTCTTTTGCTGCGCTCGAGGGGTTTCTTTAGTTGCAGCAAGCGGGGGCTGCTCTATAGTTGCAGAGTGCAGGCTTCTCACTGTGGTGGCTTTTCTTGTTTCTGGGCATGGGTTCTAGGGTGCACCAGCTTCAGAAGTTGTGGCATATGTGCCTACTTGCCCCACAGCATGTGAGATCTTCCTGGATCAGGGATTGAACCCATGTCCCCTGCATTAGCAGGAGGATTCTTAGACCACTAGGAGGCTTCTTAGACCACCAGAGAAGTACTGCAGTGTCTTTTAAAATACTTTAATCAGAGCTGGGTATGATGCCCAATGTAAGCCTTACTAATGAAAAAGTTTCAAATGGACAGGAAAATCATGGTATTCTGAAAGCTCAGCCACCAGTCTTTAATATTCTGACCCAGCTGAAGCTGTCAGCTCTATGGCCACAATGAAGTAATCAAATTCTCCAAAGGTGAGTAGGACGTAGCCACGAGCCTCCCAACAGAGCCAGCCACACTGGGTTTAGAAGGTGAGCTGGTACCTCGGTATCTGGGGAGCTCCAGGGCAGCTGGGGCTAGGAAAAGGGTTCCAGTTCTGGGGGATGCAGTGTGAACAATAACGCTTTCTGGGAAAACTCTGTGGGTGATTGGACTGAACTCAGAGTAGTGACTCAAGGAGGGCTCTAATACAAATAGCAACCAATTATGAAGCTTTAATGATAAAATTTGAAATGAAGTTTGAAATGACAATTTTTGAAATGACTCATTTGAAAAGACCTTGATGCTGGGAAAGATTGAAGGTGGGAGGAGAAGGGGACGACAGAGGATGAGATGGTTGGATGGCATCACTGACTCAATGGACATGAGTTTGGGTGAACTCCGGGAGTTGGTGATGGACAGGGAGGCCTGGCATGCTGCAGTCCATGGGGTTGCAAAGAGTTGGACACAACTGAGTGACTGAACTGACCTGAACTTAAATGAGAAAATTATTTTTTATTTATTTTTCTTATGAAAGTAGCATGTTTCTATTTTTTTTTACTTTCCCAGCTTTACTGAGCTATGATGACCAAATAAAAATTGTACATATTTAGGTTGTACAATGTTATTTTTTCAATGATATACTATGTGACAATTTAATGTATGTTGTGAAATGATTATTACAATTAGTTAACTGACACATCCATCATCTCACAAGGTAGCCTTTTGCTTTAAAAGCACTTGCATGTATGAAGTATTCTGAACAAACCCTTTATACATATTATCTCATTTACTTCTCACAGTAATCTATGAATTGGACATCATTATTATGCCCATTTTACAGGTAAGGAAACTGAGGTACATAGTGTAGTAACATGCTTAACAGATATTCTGTTAAAGACCATAGGAGTGTCTATCAACTGGCAGTGATTTTACCCCCAGGGGACATTTGACAAGCCCATCCCCAAGAAAAAGAAATGCAAAATGGTTGTCTGAGGAGGCCTTACAAATAGCTGGGAAAAGGGGAGAAGCAAAAGGCAAAGGAGAAAAGGAAACATTTACCCATCTGAATGCAGAGTTCCAAAGAAGAACAAGGAGAGTTAAGAAAGCCTTCCAAGTGATCAATGCAATGAAATAGAGGAAAATAATAGAATGGGAAAGACTAGAGATCTCGTCAAGAAAATTAGAGATGACTAGGGGACATTTCATGCACTGATGGGCACAATAAAGGACAGAAACGGTATATACCTAACAGAAGCAGAAGATATTTAGAAGAGGTGGCAGGAATACATAGAAGAACTTTACAAAAAAGATCTTAATGACCCAGATAGCTATGATGGTGTGATTACTTACTTACAGCCAGACATCCTGGAGTGTGAAGTCAAGTGAGCCTTAGGAAGCAACACTGCGAACAAAGTTAGTGGAAGTGATGAAATTCCAGCTGAGCTATTTCAAATCTTAAAAGATGATGCTGTTAAAGTGCTGCACTCAGTATGCCAGCAAACTGGAAAATTCAGCAGTGGCCACAAGCCTGGAAAAGGTCAGTTTTCATTCCAGTCCCAAAGAAAGGCAATGCCAAAGAATGTTCAGACTACCACACAGTTGCACTCATCTCACATGCTTGGTAAGTAATGCTCAAAATTCTCCAAGCCAGGCTTCAGCAATATGTGAACTGTAAACTTCCAGATGTTCAAGCTGGATTTAGAAAAGGCAGAGGAACCAGAGATCAAATTGCCAACATCCGTTGGATTGTCAAAAAAGCAAGAGAGTTTCAGAAAAACATCTACTTCTGCTTTATTGACTGTGCTAAAGCCTTTGTCTGTGTTGATCACAACAACACAGAAAATTCTTCAAGAGATGGGAATACCAGACAACCTTACCTGCCTCCTGAGAAATCTTTATGCAGGTCAAGGAGCAACAGTTAGAACCAGGCATGGAACAATGGACTGGTTCAAAATTGGGAAAGGAGTACATCAAGGCTGTATATTGTCATCCTGCTTATTTAATCATATGCAGAGTACATCAAGCAAAATGCCAGGCTGGATGAAGCACAAGCTGGAATTAAGATTGCTGTGAGAAATATCAATAACCTCAGATATGTAGATGACACCACCCTTATGATAGGAAGTGAAGAAGAACTAAAGAACCTCTTGATGAATGTGAAAGAGGAAAGTGAAAAGGCTGGCTTAAGACTCAACATTCAAAAAACTAAGATCATCACATATGGTCCCATCACATCATAGAAATAGACGGGGAAACAATGGAAACAGTGACAGACTATTTTCTTTAGCTCCAAAATCACTGCAGATGGTGACTACGGCCATGAAATTAAAAGATGCTGCTCCTTGAAAGAAATGCTATAACAAGCCTAGACAACATATTAAAAAGCAGAGACATTACTTTGCTGATGAAGGTCCATCTAGTCAAAGCTATGATTTTTCCAGTCATCAGGTATGGATGTGAGAGTTGGACCATACAGAAAGCTGAGCACCAAAGAATTGATGCTTTTGAACTATGATGTTGGAGAAGACTCTTGAAAGTCTCTTGGACTGCAAGGAGATCAAACCAGTCAACCCTAAAGGAAATCAGTCCTGAATATTTCATTGGAAGTACTGAGGCTGAAGCTGAAACTCCAATACTGTGGCCACCTGATGCTAAGAACTGACTCATTTGAAAAGACCCTGATGCTGGGCAAGATTGAAGGCAGGAGGAGAAGGGGATGACAGAGGATGAATGGTTGGATGGCATCACCAACTCGATGGATATTAATTTGAGCAAGCTCCGGGACTTGGTGATGGACAGGGAAGCCTGGTGTACTGCAGTTCATGGGGTCACAAAGAGTTGGATATAACTGAGCAACTGAACTGAACTCAACTAGAGATATTCTTGGTTGTCACATGGAGCTGAGGGGCTTTGCCACTGGCATTTAATGGGTAGAGATTAAGGGTGTTAATATACACCCCCCAATATATAGGACTGGATCCCCACTCTTAACTAGCTTAAAGAGTCAATAGTGTCTCAGCTGAGAAACTTGGCTCTATAAAAGTGACCTACGTTAATCCTTACAGTAACCTTGATGAGAAATTGAGACTCACAGAGATGGAGGCAAATGCCCCAGGTCTCTCAATAAGTGAGTGACAGAGCTGAGGATTGAAGCTATGTGTGTTGAATTTCAAGCCAGGACTCTTAATCATGCAGTTAGATGGCTCCAAAGAGGTTGGTATGCAGCATTTCTGGGATGGATAAGAGGCTTGGAAGATCTGAAACTGGAGCACTGTTATCAAGATGTGGATAAGCTACAGTTTAGGGTCTATGGTGGGAGCTCAGTCATGAGCATGGGGGGAGCTGTGTTCATTTTCGACCCCAAGGGGAGGGCACTTTACCCATTTTGATAGGAAGAGGACATCCCCTAAGGGATTTGGAGTGAATTTTGGTTGCCAATTCATTTACCCATTTTGTATTTATTGAGTGTCAACTCTGTGCTTGGTGCTGGTGATGTAATGGCAAAAAAAAGGTCGGTTTCCTGCCCCAGTGGAATGTATATTCAAGTGGGGAGATAGACAGCATGCTACTGAACAAACACACAAATAAGAAAATTGTTATTAGCCCCTTGAAGAAAATGCATAGATGCTGTGATAATGAATATTGGGGTGGTGGATATTTTACAGATGGAGTCTGGGAGGCCTCCCTGAGGTGGGACATGAAAACTATAAGAATGCTGGGACAGAACAGGAGAAAATAATTGCAAACAGTGGGAATTGCGAGGATAGAGCATGTGGTGGGACTATGCTCAGGGTGTCCCAGCAGCAGATAGAAGGTGTTTGGCAGAGCACCGGTCTCTGACACTGCCAGGCTATGACACGGAAAGAAGCTTGCCCCAGCGTGTGCAGTAACACGCTGCTTCCTTCATCGAGAGAGTCTTGTTATGAAGGAAATGTCAGTGGAGCCCAGAAGTGTGCTTAGTGATGTAGCTGACCAACATCCTGGCCCAAGTTCCTCTTTTTATCACAGACAGGTTGCATTTTGAGGATGGTAGCTGGTCCCAGACCACACACTGAGTAGTCCCGCAGAAGCAGATGCTGATGGTTTTCCAACTAGATCCTTCACTCTATCCATGCAGGCATGGTCCTGTGTTTTCTGACTTAAGAGTGTTCCCAGCCCTGGATCGCCACTCTGCCAGAGCACTGGGAACTAAAGTCCCCAGAATGACGCTCAACAGTGAGGGATAGGACAGGGAGGATAAACTCCCCAGCTTCCTCACTCTGTGTTGGGACCACTCTGAGATACGTCTACATAGAGGGTCCCCAGGAGACCTGGGCCCCTATTATCCATAGAGGTGATCCACGTATTAGTGTATCCTGTTACACTTTTCCAACTCCCTCACAATGCTTCTGGGATCATCTCTCAGATGATCCCCTTGAGCCCAACTCCTTGTCTCAAGGCCTGCTTCTGGGAGAACTTCCACAGAGAACATGGCCAGACTGGGATGCATGTAGGGTAAATGGTGCCTGTGAAGGCCAGATCACACAGGGCCTTGTTGACCATGGCAGGAAACTTGGACTTTATTCTAAGCGTGGGGAACCACTGAAGAGCTTAAGCAGGGGAGGAGTATTACATGATCTAGTTTGTAATTTAAAAATCTCTTTAGGTTGTGATGTGTGGAGTGGGTTGGATGGGAGCAGGAGTAGAAGTGGGGGACCAGTTAGAAGTTGTTTACAGCAGTTCAGGGAGGAGCTGATGGTGGCTAGGGGGGTGTGATACAGATGGAGTGGTTTAGTCACTAAGTCATGTCTGACTCTTGTGACCTCATGGACTGTAACCTGCCAGGCTCTTCTGTCCATGGGATTCTCCAGGCAAGAATACTGGAGTGGGTTGCCATTTCCTTGTCCAGGGGATCTTCCTGACCCAGGAATCAAACTCAGGTCTCCTGCATTGCAGGCAGATTCTTTACCGACTGAGCTGTGAGGGAAGCTACAGATGGAAGCACATGCATAGATTTGAGATACATTTAAGAAGATCAGTCAAAAAGACTTGATGGTGGGTGGGCCATGGCAGGAGAGAGAGGGAGGAGGATCAAGAATGATGCCTTGATTTCTTGATTCCCAGTGTAGATGGAGAGAGCTGGGTGGTATTCTGCCATAGGAGGCACTCAGAAAGTCAATGATCAGGACGAGATTCTCTGCTTTGATAGTGTTCCACATTTAAGCCATGCTAGCTGATCTAGGAATCCACTGCACGCAGTGAATAAATATGTTCTGTGTGTATCTGGGTAGAATCTCTGAGAGAAGATTGAAACCACTATTACAGCCACAAGGAGAAGCTGTTCCCTCTATTTCACCAAGCACAGGGGCATTAAACTTAACAGGCTAAAAAATGAAGTGGAAGACCAGCCCAGTGACCGCGACAGCTGCTGACGAGCTCACACTGAGAGGATGCCCTCAAAGTGAAATGGGAGACATGGAAAAGGTAGGATAGGGGCCTGAGACCAAGACCTCGAACTTCAACAGCCAGAGGCTGCTGAACCACCACCCTCACGCCACTGAAGGCCACTGGAAATGCGCAAGTATGTTTCCCAAGATCTGGATGCAAAGGGAGGGATTAGAGATCTGGGGCCATGCTTTATTTTGAGTGTGATCTCTCCTGGAAAATGACATTTGGAACAAACACCAAATGATACCCATATTGTAACAGACAGTCCAAGACTTCATGCACCCAAGTGAGGATTTCTTTGGGAAACAGTCTCCTTGGAAGCCTCTATGATTATAGGTTTTTAGCCAGTGATGTGCAGAGTTAGCACGGGTTGCCCCAAAGTGCAGTGAGCATCTGGCCACTGGATGGAGGAGTATTTGGCAGCATTTTGAGAACAGCTCCAGTGGGGAATGTCTAATTCTGGTCTTGAAATTCAAACTGTCTCCATATTCTCAGTTGATGATACTCACAAGGCAACTGGTTTCTGTATACCCTGTGGTACCTGGGCTTAACCACAATCATGACACCTGGATTTTATACCTTGCTTTCTTCACCAGACTGAGGTTCATCTATCTATCCATCATCTATTTATCTATTTGCCTATCTATCATCAAGTGATATTTGATTTTTACCAAGATGAAAATCTGTTTTCATCGTAAAGTTTGGCCACCAGTGAGCATCATCCATAGCAGAGCATAGAGATTATGAAAACATGCATTAGGGTTAAATCTATGGGGTTTAAATCCTGGCTCTGTTCCTTAGCCACTAAGCACTCTTGGGCAAGTTGTGCTGCAGTTTCTTAAGCTATAAATGGGGTAATACCTCCTAGGACTGTTGTGAGGGTTAACTGCATCAAAGCACCTAAAGCTTTAGAGCAGCAGCTGGTCCTAGGTCTTAACATGGGTTAAGCACTCAGGTCTTAATATGGGTTGGTGATGATGTTGTCTGTATGTTTGGAGTCCGAAGGTGTATTTTAAAAATTGTTATTTTAAATTGAAGTATAGTTGATGTACAATATTATATAAGTTACAGATGTACAATATAGTGATTTACAATTTTAAAGGTTATACTCCATTTATAGTTATTATAAAATATTGGCTATGTTCCTCCTGTTGTACAATATATCCTTGTAGTCTATTTATTTTATACCTAATAGTTTGTACCTGTTAATCCTCTACCTTTTTTCCCCCTCCTCCTCCTTCCCCTTTCCCTACTGGTAACCAATAGTTTTTTCTCTATATCTGTGATCTGCTTCTTTTTTGTTTTATTCACTAGTTTGTTATACTTTTTTTTTTAGATTCCACATATAAGTGACATTATGCAGTAGTTGTCTTTATCTGACTTATTTCACTTAGCATAATACCCTCTAAGTCCATCCATGTTGTTGCAAGTGAGAAAATTCTGAGCTGGGGCAGTGTCCTCACCTTCAGGACTCGGCATCCTCAACTGTGAGTGTTCCTGCCAGATGAACTGTTGGATGGTCCCTTCGATTGCCTGTGACCCCACAATTCAGAGACTTCCCCATAAGTGGCATCCAAAACCTGCAGACCCACCTCCCCAGATCCCTCAGGAACCTTTTAGTAACCTTGGGACAGGGGTGGGGAGAGCTATGAAATACTTTATATATTGTTTTTGGTCACTTTGTAAATAATATTTCCATTGTTCTGCAAAAGTAATGTCTATTCTTTATGGCAAAATTGTAAAAAGTCTAGAAAAGAACAAAGAAGAAAATAAATACCATCAATATCTACCACCAAGAGACAGCCATGTTTAACAATACATAAGCCCAGGGCTGTTTTTATGGAATCATTAGTAGCTGTAGTTATTTAGTATTAACTGTGTGTGTGTGTTTTATTAACATATTTTACTTCTTTTGACCTCATTTTATCCTCACCACAGCTTTGTGAGATGGGTATCATTTTTGCCATTTTATAGATAGTAAAGTTGAGATTCAGAGACATATGACTTGCTCAGGGTCAAACATTCTCTTTGGTAAACTATTTCTGCCCTTTAACAAAATATTATATCCTTAAACTACTAAAAACAGAACTTCCATATGACCCAGCAATACCACTACTGGGCACATACCCTGAGAAAACCATAACTCAAAAAGACACATGCATTCCAGTGTTCACTGCAGCACTATTTAGAATAGCCAGGGCATGGAAAAAACCTGACAGTCCATCAGTGGATAAAGACAATGTGGTATGCATATACAATGGATTATTACTCAGCCATAAAAAGGAATGAAATTGGGTCATTTGTAGAGACGTGGATGGACCTAGAGTCTGTCATATAGAGTGAAGTAAGTCAGAAAGAAAAACAAATATCATGTATTAATGCGTGTGTGTGGAATCTAGAAAAAAATGGTACACATGAACCTATTTGCAGGTCAGGAATAGAGAGGCAGATGTAGAAAATGGACGTGTGGACGTGGAGTGGGGATAGGATGAACTGGGAGATTGAGACTGATGAATGCGTACTGCCAAGTGTGAAACAGACAGCGAGGGGGAACCTGCTGGAGAGCACGGGGAGTTCAGCTCAACCTGTGTGACCTAGATGGGTGGGATTCGGCAGGGGGGTGGCACTGGGAGGACGCGCCAAGAGGGTGGGGATATGTGTATACATACAGCTGATTTGTTTCGTTGTGCGCCAGAAACTAGCACAACATTGTAAAGCAGCTATACCCCAATTAAAAAAAATATAAGTGTCTCCCCATGTGGTTAAATATACTTCCAAAACATGATCAAGAATTTCAAATATTTAACTTTGCAACTGAGTAATTCACTCACAAGTTTAAAAAATAAAAAGGTTTACAGTGAGGCGCTTTCACTGATTTCCATCCCCATCTGACTACTCTCACTGAAAACTGTTGCTCATTTCTTGAAACTTTTTCCAGGATCCCCTTATGATGCTACAAGGAGGTAGGCATATAGGTTTTTATTTTCTGCAAAATGTTGTACACTATAACCATTGTTCCACACTATAAACCTTGCTTTTCCACTGAACAATGTTTCTGAGAGGATTTTCTATATCAAGTATATACAGAATTACCTCATTTCTTTTTGTCACGCTACAGCAATCCATTATTTGAATATGCTGCAATTTATTTAACAGTCACTATTGATAGACATTTGAATATTTTCCTCAGTATTTTTACTATTTCAAGTAATACTTTAAAGAATAACACTGTAAATGAACTGTTTTTCACTTTTCAAAGGCTCTATGCTTTTCCTGCCGTAATTTATTTAACCGATCTACTATAAATAGATGAATTGTCATCTTTCTGACTCAGGGATCAAACTCACACCTTCTGTGTTTCCTGCATTGCAGGCGAATTCTTTTTTTTTCTTCTTCTTTTTTTAAAAAATTAATTAATTAATTAATTTTACTTTACAATATTGTATTGGTTTTGCCATACATTGACTTGAATCCTTCGTGGGTGTACATGTGTTCCCCATCCTGAACCCCCTCCCACCTCCCTCCCCATCTCATCCCTCTGGGTCATCCCAGTGCACCAGCCCTGAGCACCCTGTCTCATGCATCAAACCTGGACTGGCGATCTGTTTCACATATGATAATTTACATGTTTCAATGCCATTCTCCCTTATCATCCCACCCTCGCCCTCTCCCACAGAGTCCAAAAGACTGTTCAATACATCAGTGTCTCTTTTGCTGTCTTGCATACAGGGTTATTGTTACCATCTTTCTAAATTCCGTATATATGTGTTACTATACTGTATTGGTGTTTTTCTTTCTGGCTTACTTCACTCTGTATAATAGGCTCCAGTTTCATCCATCTCATTAGAACTGATTCAAATGTATTCTTTCTAATGGCTGAGTAATATTCCATGGTGTATATGTACCACAGCTTTCTTATCCATTCATATGCTGATGGGCATCTAGGTTGCTTCCATGTCCTGGCTATTATAAACAGTGCCACGATGAACATTGGGGTGCACGTGTCTCTTTCAATTTTGGTTTCCTCACTGTGTATGCCCAGCAGTGGGATTGCTGGGTCATCTGGCAGTTCTATTTCCAGTTTTTTAAGAAATCTCCACACTGTTCTCCATAGTGGCTGTACTAGTTTGCATTCCCACCAAAAGTGTAAGAGGGTTCCCTTTTCTTCACACACTCTCCAGCATTTATTGCATGTAGACTCTTGGATAGCAGCCATTCTGACTGGCGTGAAGTGGTACCTCATTGTAGTTTTGGTTTGCATTTCTTTGATAATGAGTGATGTTGAGCATCTTTTCATGTGTTTGTTAGCCATCTGTATGTCTTCTTTGGAGAAATGTCTGTTTAGTTCTTTGGCCCACTTTTTGATTGGGTCTTTTATATTTCTGGAATTGAGTTGTGGGAGTTGCTTGTATATTTTTGAGATTAATCCTTTGTCAGTTGCTTCATTTGCTATTATTTTCTCCCACTCTGAAGGCCGTCTTTTCATCTTGCTTATGGTTTCCTTTGTTGTGCAGAAGCTTTTAATTTTAATTAGGTCCCATTTGTTTATTTTTGCTTTTATTTCCAATATTCTGGGAGGTGGGTCATAGAGGATCCTGCTGTGGTTTATGTCGGAGAGTGTTTTGCCTATGTTTTCCTCTAGGAGTTTAATAGTTTCTGGTCTTACATTTAGATCTTTAATCCATTTTGAGTTTATTTTTGTGTATGGTGTTAGAGAGTGTTCTAGTTTCATTCTTTTACAAGTGGTTGACCAGTTTTCCCAGCACCATTTGTTAAAGAGATTGTCTTTTCTCCATTGTATATTCTTGCCTCCTTTGTCAAAGATAAGGTGCCCATAGGTGTATGGATTTATCTCTGGGCCTTCTATTTTGTTCCATTGATCTATATTTCTGTCTTTGTGGCAGGCGAATTCTTTGCTAACTGTGCCATGTAGTGATAAAGAACCCACCTGCCAATACAGAAGATGTAAAAGACATGAGTAAATCCCTGAATCGAGAAAATCCCCTGGAGAAGGAAATGGCAACCCACTCCAGTATTCTTGCCTGGAAAATCCCATGGACAGAGGAACCTGGCGGGCTACAGTTCATGGGGTCACAAAGAGTCAGACATGACTGAAGTGACTTAGAACACACATAAATAGATATCTAGGTTGTTTCTGGGTTTCCCTTATTGTAAATAATGCTGATGTGAACATTCTGATTCATGAACATTTGTGCTATTACTTTTGAGCTTTCTCTTAGGGAAATACTAGCAAGATTTTTAAGGTATTTGATATACATTGCTCACTTGTCTCCAGGAAAAGCTGTGCCAATTGCCAGCGGCAGTGTCTGAGAAGGTGGAGTCCTGCTTCTCCAAATAAGATATGTTTGGGAGATGGAAACTAGGGTGGAAGAACAGTTGTTCAGACCACGGCCAAGGGCAGCCAGATTGGGAAAGTCCTTCAGACTTCTTAATTGAGAAGGAAACCATGCTCAGAGAGAGGAAGAGCCTTGCCTAAGCCCACAGGGATGGTGTGGATGATGTGGGCTGGAGTTGGAACTATTTTGGGATTCCTGAACCATTGCCCAGGCAGCATAGCTCTGTGGTTAGGGACATAGATGACTCAGTTTGGAATTCTCCCAGAATTTTTTTTAGCTGTGTGCTCTGGGATAAGTTAACAAACCTCTCTGAAGCTCAGATTTCTCATCTGTAAAATAAGACAAACCCCACTTAATTATGGCAAGGAATTAAAGGAAGACAGGGGCTAACCCACACTTATTGGTATTTTACTAAAGATAGTCATCATCATTATCCATTTATTCATGGTCTCTCTAAGTTGATCCAAATAATGACAAGCAGCTTGGGAGATATTTGTAGGTACCAAGTCAGACTCTGGCTGCTGATTGATAAGTAGATTTTGATGACTGCAGGAATGTCTTTATTTTCTAAGGGTATATGAACCTATTCTGTTGTAAACCTTTTCTCCAATCCTTGATGTACTGGAGGCAGAGGGCTTGGAGAAGAGCAGGCACAAATAGGGTCTCAGTCTGCCTAGTTTTCCTTTGCTAATCTCCCAGAAGCTTGGTCCATGCTGGCTGACTGGAGCTGCATTGTGCTTTTTGAAAGCCCCCTGGTAGTGTAGGACTGGTCCACTAATATCTATCCATTTAGCAAATACTTATTAAGGGTCCGCTGCTTCCCTGGTTGCTCAGATGGTAAAGCATCTGCCTGCAGAAGCGTTCTCCTTGGGTCAGGAAGATCCCCTGGAGAAGGAAATGACAACCCACTCCAGTACTCTTGCCTGGAAAATTCCATGGATGGAGGAGCCTGATAGGCTACAGTCCATGGGGTCGCAAAGAGTTGGACATGACTGAGCGACTTTGCTAACTATGTCATGTGATAGTGATGCAATGTTGAGCAAAAATATAATCTATGATTAAACAGAGCTTAGCATATAGTAGGGTATATCAGTCTGTTAGTGCAGTGTAACAAACAACCATAACATTTCAGTGGCATGCAGCAATAAGCATTTATTTTGCTCTGTATCTGTGTGTTGACTTCAAATTTGGCTGATCTAGCTGGGCTCCTCAGGGAAGTTCTCAGTTGTAGGTCAAGTCGGTCTAATCCTCATGACTCCCATCCTCCTTGTGCTAGTGGGCTCCCTGGGCATGTTCTTCACATGCTGATGGTAGAAGCACAAAATATCTCAAGGTCTAGGCTCAAAACTGAGTCACCATCACTTCCCTCCATTTGCCTAAATAGATCATGTGGCTGAGCCCAAAGTCAGGAAATGAGACTGTGAAATTATGTAACAAAATGTGCATACACAGGGAAGGTTGAGAGCTAGAACCAATATTCCAGTCTGCCACAGGGGAGATAGACATTAATGAAATAGTGCCACAATTATATAATTATAAACTATGACACATACCAGGAAGGGAAATTCCTGAGTATGAAGAGAAATCTAACCTGGTTAGAGACACTAGGAGAAACTTTACAGAGGAGGTGATGATTAAGATGAGAGTCTAATCATAACCTAGAAGGATGTCAATCTAGAAGGAAGACAGAGTAGGAGACGATATCCAGGACAACGAAGCATCACATGCAAAGTCCCTAGGTCAGGTGGAAGCAAGTGTGGCTGGAAGTTATGATAGGAAGTTTGAGATGTGGGTTGGGCCATGTCCTTTAGGATTTTGGTCTTTGTCCTAAGAGTAACTCATGTCTTGAAAGTGAGGAGTATTGGCTTCCTGTCATGATTGTTAGCACTGGATTCTTGGCATGACTGTTCCTTTTTTTAAAAAAAAAAATTTATTTATTTGCCTGAACTGGGTCTTAGTTGTGGCATGTGGGATCTAGTTCCCTGTCCAGGAGTCAAACCTGGTCCCCCTGCATTGGGAGTGTGCAGAATCTAAGCCACTGGACCACCAGGGAAGTCTTTTGACTCTTCCTTTGCTGGGCGTTATACTCACCCTATGGACCAGAGAAAGTCAGTATTCATTCCAATCACAAAGAATGGCAATGCCAAAGACTGTTCAAACTACCACACAATTGCACTCATTTCACATGCTAGCAAGGTAATGCTCAAAATATTTCAAGCTCGGCTTCAGCAGAATATGAACTGAGAACTTCCAGATGTACAAGCTGGATTTAGAAAAGGCAGAGGGACCAGAGATCAAATTGCCAACATCTGTTGGATCATAGAAAAAGCAAAAGAATTCCAGAAAAACATCTACTTCTGCTTCATTGACCATGCTAAAGCCTTTGACTGTGTGGATCACAACAAACTGTGGAAAATTCTTAAAGAGATGGTAGTACCAGGCCACCTTACCTGCCTCCCGAGAAACCTGTATGCAGGTCAAGAAGGAGTAGTTAGAACCAGACATGAAACAACAAACTGGTTCCCAATTGAGAAAGGAGTACATCAAGCCTATATATTGTCGCCCTGATTATTTAACTTATATGCAGAGTACATCATGTGAAGTGCTGGGCTGGATGAAGTTCCAGCTGGAATCAAGACTGCTGAGAGAAATATCAATACTCTCAGATATACAGATGGCATTACCCTAATGGCTGAAAGTGAAGAGGAACTAAAGAGTCTCTTGATGAGAGTGAAAGAGGAGAGTGAAAAAACTGGCTTAAAACTCAACATTCAAAAAACTAAGATCATGGCATCTGGTCCCATCACTTCATAGAAATAGATGGAGAAACAATGGAAACAGTGACAGACTTTAATTTCTTGGGCTCCAAAATCACTGTAGATGGTGACTGCAGTCAAGAAATTAAAAGATGCTTGCTCCTTGGAAGAAAAACTATGACAAACCTAGACAGCATATTAAAAAGCAGAGTCGTCACTTTGCCAACAGAGGTTCATATAGTCAAAGCTATAGTTTTTCCAGTAGTCATGTATGGATGTGAGAGTTGGACCATAAAGAAGGCTGAGCACTGAAGGATTGATGTTTTCAAACTGTGGTCCTGGAGAAGACTCTTGAGAGCCCCTTGGACAGCAAAGAGATCAAACCAGTCAATCCTAAAGGAAATCAGTCCTGAATATTCATTGGAAGAACTGATGCTGAATCTGAAGCTCCAAAAATTTGGCCACCTGATTAGAAGAGCTGACTCATTGGAAAAGACCCTGATGCTGGGAAAAATTGAGGGTGGGAGGAGAAGGGCGTGACAGTGGATGAGATGGTTGGATGGAGTCACCGATTCAATGGACATGAGTTTGAGGAAACTTGGGGAAATAGTGGAGGACAGGGAAGTCTGGCATGCTGCAGTCCTTGGAGTCACAAAGATGGACATGACTTAGCGACTGAACAACTGAACAGGAACAATATTCATCCCTTTCTTATTCACAGTCCTGTCCATCCCTCAGGATGCACTGGGAATATCAACTCCATGAAACCCCTTTCAGCTTCCCTAGGCAGCCAGTTGCTCTGGATCTCCCTCTGCTGGGTATGGGAGTCTTCTGTGATAATGCTGGCCTGAAACTTTGGTGGTTTATCTCTCTTGCAAGGCTGTGGGCTATTGGGATGCTGACACTGCTGTATTTCTCTTTGCTCCTCCTACACTTGGCAACAGGCCTTGGCTCAGATTAATTACCTGGGAAATGTTTATTGTTTTGAAGATTAAATACAATAATGGATACTATGTGAAGTGTGGAACACTACATTATTATTATCCACATCATCTGAATGCTGACATGTTATTTTCCCTGGTGGGAGGGACAATCTTGTTGTAAGAGTGGGCTCTGGACTAGTAGGTGATACAGAGGTTGCAAGCACATAGGTTGCACAGAGAACCCAGGAAAGTAAAACAAATGAGTAATGAAAGGCTGGGGTAAACAACCAGGAGTGGTGAGGTTGGGGCAAACTATAGAGGGAGTGCCCCACCATAGGGAGCGGTCTCTATTCAGCTCTGCCAACCCTGTCTGTGCAAGAATGTGGGTTCCAATGACTAGATCTGATTATTTTCAAGAGAAGCTAAACCTCTAGATTTTATCTGGTGAAATAGATATTTTAAAATGCTCCCCACTGTTTAAAAATTAAAAAAAAAAAAAAAAAACAACCCACTGTAGGTCAAATGAAACATAGCTGCTGTGGCTTTTGGGAGGCCTTCACTATCTCCCCGAGTTTGCTCAAACTCAAGTCCATTGAGTCGGTGCTGCCATCCAACTATCTCATCCTCTGTCATCCCCTTCTCCTCCTTCCCTCAATCTTTCCCAGCATCAGGGTCTTTTCCAATGAATCAGCTCTTCACATCAGGTGGCCAGAGTATTGGAGCTTCAGCTTCAGCATGCATCCTTTTGTGTGGCCTTCCATTTGTGTCCTTTGGGCTAACAGAATGAGCCTTCAGGCCAGACAAAACTAGGTTCAAAACCCAGCTGCTTTTCTTTAAAAAAAAAATTAAATTATTAATTTTAACTGGAGACTAATTACTTTACAACATTGTGGTGGTTTTTGCCATATATAGACATGGATCAGCCATGGGTGTACATGTGTCCCCCAGTCCCAAAACCCCCGCCCACCTCCCTCCCCATCCCATCCCTCTGGGTTGTCCCAGTGCACTGGCTTTGAGTACTCTGTTTCATGCACTGAACTTGGACTGGTCATCTATTTCACATATGGTAATATACATGTTTCAATGCTATTCTCTCAAATCATCCCACCCTCACCTTCTCCCACAGAGTCCAAAAGTCTGTTCTGTATATCTGTGTCTCTTTTGCTGTCTCGCATATAAGGTCATTGTTACCATCTTTCTAAATTGCATATATATGTGTTAATATACTGTAGTGGTGTTTTTTTTCCCTGACTTACTTCACTCTGTATAATAGGGTCCAGATTAATCACCTCATTAGAACTGATTCAAATACGTTCTTTTTAATAGCTGAGTAATATTCCATTGTGTATATGTACCACAAGTTCCTTATCCATTCATCTGCCGATGGACATCTAGGTTGCTTCCATGTCCTGGCTATTGTAAACAGTACCACAATGAACATTGGGGTACGTGTTTCTCTTTCAATTCTGGTTTCCTCATTGTTTATGCCCAGCAGTGGGATTGCTGGGTCATATGGCAGTTCTATTTCCAGTTTTTTAAGGAATCTCCTCACTGTTCTCCATAGTGGCTGTACTAGTATGCATTCCCACCAACAGTGTAAGAGGGTTCTCTTTCCTTCACACCCTCTCCAGCAATTATTGTTTGTAGACTTTTTGATAGCAGCCATTCTGATCCGTGTGAGATGGTACTTCATTGTGGTTTTGATTTGCATTTCTCTGATAATGAGTGATGTTGAGAATCTTTTCATGTGTTTGTTAGCCATCTGTATGTCTTCTTTGGAGAAATGAATGTTTAGTTCTTTGGCCCATTTTTTGATTGGGTCTTTTTTTTTTTTTTTTCTGGAATTGAGCTGCATGAGCTGCTTATATATTTTTGAGATCAATTCTTTGTCAGTTGCTTAGTTTGCTATTATTTTCCCCCATTCTAAAGGCTGTCTTTTTACCTTGCTCATAGTTTCCTTCGTTGTACAAAAGATTTTAAGTTGAATTAGGTCCCGTTTGTTTATTTTTGCTTTTATTTCCATTACTCTGGGAGGTGGGTCATAGAGGATCTTACTGTGATTTATGTCAGAGAGTGTTCTGCCTATGTTTTCCTCTAGGAGTTTTATAGTTTCTTACGTTTAGATCTTTAATCCATTTTGAGTTTATTTTTGTATATGGTGTTAGAAAGTGTTCTAGTTTCATTCTTTTACAGGTGGTTGGCCAGTTTTCCCAGCACCACTTGTTAGAGGTTTTCTTTTCTCCATTGTATTTTCTTGCCTTCTTTGTCAAAGATAAGGTGCCCATAGGTGTGCGGATTTATCTCCGGGCTTTCTGTTTTGTTCCATTGATACATATATTTCTGTCTTTGTGCCAGTACCATACTGTTTTGACAACTGTAGCTTTGTAGTGTAGTCTGAAGTCAGGCAGGTTGATTCCTCCAGTTCCATTCTTCTTTCTCAAGATTGCTTTGGCTGTTTGAGCTATTTGTATTTCCATACAAATTGTGAAATTTTTTGTTCTAGTTCTGTGAAAAATACCATTGGTAGCTTAATAGGGAGTGCATTGAATCTATAGATTACTTTAGATAGTATACTCATTTTCACTATATTGATTCTTCTGATACATGAACATGGTATATTTCTCCATCTATTTGTGTCATCTTTGATTTCTGTCATCAGTGTTTTATAGTTTTCTATATATAGGTCTTTTGTTTCCTTAGGTAGATTTATTCCTAAGTATTTTATTCTTTTCATCACAATGGTGAATGGGATTGTTTCCTAAATTTCTCTTTTTGTTTTCTCATTGTTAGTGTATACGAATGCAAGGGATTTCTGTGTGTTATTTTTCTATTATGCAACTTTACTATGTTCATTGGTTAGCTCTAGTAATTTTCTGGTAGAGTCTTTAGGGTTTTCTATGTAGAGGATCATATCAACTGCAAACAGAGTTTTACTTCTTCTTTTCCAATCTGGATTCCTTTCATTTCTTTTTCTTCTCTGATTGCTGTGGCTAAAACTTCCCAAACTATCTTGAATAGTAGGGTGAGAGTGGGCATACTTGTCTTGTTCCTGAGTTTAGGGGAAATGTTTTCAATTTTTTGCCAGTGAGGATGATGTTTGCTGTGTGTTTATCATATATGGCTTTTATTATGTTGAGGTATGTTCCTTGTATGTCTGCTTTCTGGAGGGTTTTTATCATAAATGGGTGCTGAATTTTGTCAAAGGCTTTCTCTGCATCTATTGAGATAATCATATGGTTTTTATCTTTCAATTTGCTAATGTGCTGTATCACATTGATTTGTGAATATTGAAGAATCCTTGCATCCCTGGGATAAAACCCACTTCATGATGATGTATGATTTTTTTTTCATATGTTTTGGATTCTGTTTGCTAGACCTTTGTTGAGGATTTTTGCATCTATGTTCATCAGTGATATTGGCCTGTAGTTTTCTTTTCTTTTGGCATCTTTGTCTGGCTTTGGTATTAGGGTGATTATAGCCTCATAGAATGAGTTCGGGTGTTTACCTTCCTCTGCAATTTTCTGAAAGAGTTTGAGTAGGATAGGTGTTAGCTTTTTTCTCAATTTATGGTAGAATTCACCTGGGAAGCCACCTGATCCTGGGCTTTTGTTTGTTGGGAGATTACAGTTTTGATTACAGTTTCTCTTTCTATGCTTGTGATGGGTCTGTTAAGATTTTCTGTTTCTTCCTGGTCAGTTTTGGAAAGTTGTACTTTTCTAAGAATTTGTCCATTTCTTCCAAGTTGTCCATTTTATTGGCATATAGTTGCTGATAGTAGTCTCTTACGATCCTTTGTATTTCTGTGTTATCTGTTGTGCTTTCTCCATTTTCATTTCTAATTTTGTTGATTTGATTCTACTCCCTTTTTTTTTCCTTGATGAGTCTGGCTAATGCTTTGTATATTTTATTTATCTTCTCAAAGAATCAACTTTGAGTTTTGTTGATTTTTGCTATAGTCTCCTTTGTTTCCTTTTCATCTATTTCTGCCCTAATTTTTATGAGTTCTTTCATTCTACTAACCCTGGGGTTCTTCACTTCTTCTTTTTCTGGTTGCTTTAGGTATAAAGTTAGGTTATTTATTTGATTTTTCTCTTGTTTCATGGGGTAAGCTTGTATTGCTATGAACCTTCCCCTCAGCACTGCTTTTACTGAATCCCATAGGTTTTGGGTTGCCGTATTTTCATTTTCATTTGTTTCTATGCATACTTTGATTTCCTGTTTGATTTCTTCTGTGATTTGTTGGTTATTCAGAAGTGTGTTGTTTAGCCTCCATATGTTTGTATTTTTAATAGTTTTTTTTCCTATAGTTAGCATCTTATCTTACTGCATTGTGATCAGAAAAGATGCTTGAAATGACTTCAATATTTTTGAATTTACCAAGGCTAGATTTATGGCCCAGGATGTGATCTATCCTGGAGAATGTTCCGTGTGCACTTGAGAAAAAGGTGAAATTCATTGTGTTGGGGTGAAATGTCCTATAGATAGCAATTAGGTCTAACTGGTCCATTGTATTTTGTGTTTCCTTGCTAATTTTCTCTTTGGTTGATTTATCCATAGTGTGAGTGGGGTATTAAAGTTTCCTACTATTATTGTGTTACCGTTAATTTCCCCTTTCATACTTGTTAACTTTTGCCTTACGTATTGAAGTGCTCCTATGTTGGGTGCATAGATATTTATAAGTGTTATAGCTTCTTCTTGGATTAATCCTTTGATCATTATGTAGTGTCCTTTTTTGTCTCTTTTTATAGCCTTTATTTCAAAGTCTATTTTATCTGATATGAGTATTGCTACTCCTGCTTTCCTTTGGTCTCCATTTGCATGAAATATATTTCTCTAGACCTTCACTTTCAGTCTGTACGTTTCCCTTGGTTTTGTCCCTTGGTTTGATGTGGATATCTTGTAGATAGTATATATAGGGGTCTTGTTTTTGTATTCAGCCAGTCTTTGTCTTTTGGCTGGGGCATTAAACCCATTTACATTTAAGGTAATTACTGATAAGTATGATCCCATTGCCATTTACTTTGTTGTTTTGAGTTTGAGTTTATAAACCTCTTCTATGTTTCCTGTCTAGAGAAGATCTTTTAACATTTGTTGAAAAACTGGTTTGGTGGTGCTGAATTCTCAGTTTTTGCTTGTCTATAAAGCTTTTGATTTCTCATTCATATTTGAATGAGATCCTTGCTGAGTATAGTAATCTAGGTTGTAGGTTTTTCTCTTTCATCACTTTAAGTATTTCCTGCCATTCCCTTCTGGCCTGAAAAGTTTCTATTGAAAGATCAGCTGTTAACCTTATGGGGATCCCCTTGTGTGTTATTTGTTGCTTTTCCCTTGCTGCTTCTAATATTTGCTCTTTGTGTTTGATCTTCATTAATTTGATTAATATGTGTCTTAAGGTGTTTTTGCCTTGGGCTTATCCTGTTTGGGACTCTCTGGGTTTCTTGGACTTGGGTGGCTATTTCCTTCCCCATTGTAGGGAAGTTTTCAACTATTATCTCCTCAAGTATTTTCTCAGGCCCTTTCTTTTTGTCTTCTTCTTCTGGGACTCCTATGATTTGAAGGTGGTGTGGTGTTCTCATCTCTATTAGAATTTTCCACGGTTTGTGGTGATCCACACAGTCAAAAGCTTTGGCAGAGTCAATAAAGCAGGAATAGATGTTTTTCTGGAACTCTTCTGCTTATTTGATGATCTATCAGATATTGGCAATTTGATCTCTGGTTCCCCTGCCTTTTCTAAAACCAGCTTGAACATCTGAAAGTTCACGGTTCATGTATTGCTGAAGCCTGGCTTTGAGAATTTTGAGCATTACTTTAGTAGCATGTGAGATGAGTGCAATTGTGCAGTAGTTTGAGTGTTCTTTGGAATTGCCTTTCTTTGGGATTGGAATGAAAACTGACCTTTTCCAGTCTTGTGGCCACTGCTGAGTTTTCCAAGTTTGCTGGCATATTGATTGCAGCACTTTCACAGCATCATCTTTTAGGATTTGAGATAGCTCAAGTGGAATTCCATCACCTCCACTAGGTGATAATAGTAAATATATATCTAGGAATTTCTCTGGAGCTGTTGTGGGCAGTGAGGGGTCAGTTCAGTTTCAGATAGTTCCTTGTTCCAGCTTGAACTTGTTCTCAAGGTCTATAGGCCCCATCCAATGCTTAGTCAATGTTAATTACAGGGTTTTAATCTGTTACACCTGTTACTTCCAGAGTGGTTCCCTCTTCTTTGTTTATTTTGGCTTCCTCTCTTTGTAAGTCTCTTCAGTGTCTAATTTCCAGCCTGACACTAGGGGGCAAAGCTGGTCACTCATTTATGCTCACTTTTTCAGTTGTGTTGTGGGGAGGGCGGAACACTGCGAACAAATATCACTGGTGTGGATGGGGAGTGCTCGTCATGTATGGACCACACGGTGTTTGCCGCCACTCACAGTGTTTCTGGGTCTACACTGCTCAAGCTCCAGGGTGCTCTGCAGGGGCACTGTCCAAAGCGGGCCCTGGGTTTTGTGCACTTCCCAGGTCCAAGCTGCTCAGGTTTAGGTTCTCGGAACTCGGTTGGGCGTGCATTTTGTGCCCTTGCCAGGTCAGAGCAGCTCAGGCGACCAGGTGCTTGGTGAGTGCACTGCCCCAGGCAGGCTGTGCATCTTAATCACCTCCCCAGTCCCGGCCACTTGGTTTCACAGGTGTGCTGCGAGAGCACCGTCTCAGGCGTGCCATGTATCTTCTCTGGGGAGCTGGTCTCAGGCTGTGGCTCTCCTGGCAGATGTAAACCAACCAGGATCCCAGGAAGATGCGGTTAGCAACTGGGAGCCTGCTCAGTTTGGTGGAGGATGTTGGTCTTTAGGGTCAAGATTGCAGCAGCCCCTTGCCTTCTGGTTCTCGCTGTTGCCTGCCTGCCTCTCTGCCTTTGGTGGGGGTGGGGGTGGGGGTGGCCCAACTAGCTCTCCTTTGGGGTTCGCTCAATCCTTTGTTCTGTGAGCAGGCCAGGCTGTGAGGTAGAGCAGTAAGAGGAGTAAGCCGCAGTTCTTGCCCTCAAGAGTTTGTGTCTAGGCAAGGAGCAGGACAAGACAATGGCAGGAAAAGAGACAATCTGACATGGGACTGGGCCACTCACTAGCTGTGTGATGTTGGGTAAGTTACTTAACCTGTCTCTTCACCATGTTTCCTTACCTGCAGCATGGGATTGTTGTGAGTACATACTGCTGTGGTGGAGAAGGGAATGCAATCCACTCCAGTATTCTTGCCTGGAGAATCTCATGGACAGAGGAGCCTTGTGGGCTGCAGTCCATGGGGTTGCAAAGAGTCAGACATGACTGAGTGATTAAAACTAACACTACTGCTACTGCTGTGGACTCAATTGTATCCCTTTGAATGCATATGCTGAGGCTCTACCCCCCACTATGGTTGTATCTGGAGAAAGTTTTCAGGAGGTGATTAAGGTTAAATGAGGTCATAAAGGTGGAACCCTGATCTAGTAGTATTAGTATGCCTATAAAAAGAGACATCAAAGAGTTCACAAACTGTCCATCTCTATCTCTGCCTAGTTCTCTCTTTTTTGTCTCTGCCCCTCTCTCTTGGTTTGTCATCTTTCTTTTTTTTTATCTATATGAAGGCACAGAGAGAAAGTGGAAGCTAGGAAGAGAGCCCTCACCAGGAACTGAATCCTGCTGGATACTTGATCTTGGATTTTCCAGCCTCCAGAACTGTAAGGAAATAAATCTGTGTAAAGCCACTTAGTCTGTGGTATTCTGTCATGGCAAAATGAGAAGCTAAGCCCAAGCTAAGACATAGACAATGCAGGCACTATCTGCATAACTAGGTACATCATCTCATTTAAGCCTTACAGCCAGCCCCAGGAGGCAGATTCTATTAACATTCCCATTTTACAGATTAGGAAAATAATAGTAGTAGCTACCATTTTTGAGCACTTATTAAATTTCTGGTGCTGTTCTTAGCACTTGCACTTGTTTTCTAAATGAATGCTCTCAGTTCAGTTCAGTCACTCATTCCAACTCTTTACAACTCCATGGACTGCAGTACGCCAGGCCTCCTTGTCCGTCACCAACTCATGGAGCTTGCTCAAACTCATGTTCATCAAGTTGGTGATGCCATCCAACCATCTCATCCTCTGTCATCCCCTCTCCTCCTGCCTTCAATCTTTCCCAGCATCAGGGTCTTTTCCAATGAGTCAGTTCTTCGCATCAGATGGCCAAGTACTGGAGGTTCAGTTTCAGCCTCAGTCCTTCTAATGACTATTGAGTACTGATTTTCTTTAGGAAGGACTGGCTGGATCTCCTTGCAGTCCAAGGGACTCTCAAGTGTCTTCTCCAACACCAGAGTTGAAAAGCATCAATTGAATGCTCTGTATACACCCAAAAGATATTATTATTATTCTCATATTACAGAAGAAGGCACCTAGGTTTATAGAATTAAGGAATGTGTTCAAGGCCACAGAGCTGGATGTGGTAAAGCTGGGATTCACATCCAGGGTGTTTCAAATCCCCGTAAGACAGGTCCCAGAGCCAGGAAGGGGTTTAGCCACTGATTTCAGAGCCATTGTGTTAGTCTGTGTCCCCGAGGCTTCTCACGCATAAAAAGGATGGCCCTTCCCTCCTCCCTCCCCTCAGGAATCACGGCAGTGACTCATAATTGTCAAGTGTTACAACCAGTGATTCAGAGTTTTCTTTCCAAGCCACACGCAGGCCCTCTAAAACCTCCATGGGAAGAGCATCATTACAGCTGCCCTTCGCAATGATAGAGTCTCAAGGAGAAAACCTGTTTCCTCACAGGCTCTTCCTCACTGTCTCTCTCTCTCTCTTAAAAAAGAAAAGAATTTCCTCTCTAATAGTCAAACCAAATAAGCATGTTAAGCCCCGAATAGAAGATTATTAAAGTAGTCCCATAGTCAGTCTTCTAGCTCACAATCTAATTAGCTGGAAGAGGCCCCTTGGAGTCTATACCAGAGAAATCTCCTAAGGCCCTAGAAAGTTGTCTAATGAGAGAAAATGGAACCATCAGACGGAAGGGAGAGGCTTGTGTTTGTGTGTCTGTGGGAGGGAGAAGACTTCAGCTCCTGTGTATACCTCAGTAATCACTTCCCCAGCACCCCTGGCCAGAAAACGAAAAATGTAATCACAAGGCTCTCAGCTAACACAGCCTGGGCAGTTGTCACCCTGGAGCCTGGTATAGAGGACACCTCCTAGGGTTTTTCAGAGAGAGGAAGATTGGTTTTCTTTTGAGCTACTGCAAGCCCCAGGTAGCCAACTTCTTCTCACCACCTTAATAGACCAGAGAGGAAGAAGCAGACTAAAAATAACCTGTGATTGTGTTAGGGAGGCCTCTTACTCTCAGAGAGCCGGAGAGTCGTAAGTGACCTGTGAGAGAGGATGGGCGGGTCAATCAAGTATTCTCTGAGTCACTGCTCTGTGCTCCAAGAACAGCAGGAAATGGAGCCCACCTCTGAGGCCTTTGTAACTCCATCACTGAGTTCAATCACGCTACCATTTGCTCCCTCAAGTATTGACTGGGAGTTCAACTGTGAAGCGGGCACTGTGTTAGGCACTGAGATATGGAGCAAAACAAGCCCTTCCAATTCTGGAACCAGAGACAGACAACATAAGGAAAATGAACCAGATAAAAGGAGGGCATGAGAAGTGTGCTGTGTAGGGAACTAACGTGGAGTTTGCATGACAGAGTGTGCACAGGAATTTGTGATGTGCTACATCTCTCTCCCTTCAGGGCTGAGGCACTTGTTCAGCAACCTTGGGCTCTGTGGGCTTAGATGTTCTGGTTCCCAGAGGGGGATATTGCCAACAGGGAGCCACGGCAAGAGTCCCATACACCTCAAGCTGTGGTTGCTGCCTGGTCACTTCAGCTCCTGATAATGGACTCTGATCATCAGTAGGAGGCGGGCTGCTATTAAATAGTAGAGGCAGGGAAGAATGTATTTGTTATCCAGGTTATCCATAGGGGCACCTCTTGCCCAATTTTGTAAGTAGATGAGTAAATGCAGCAGCTAAGGCCCCAGAAGGGCATGATGATGGCAGCTCAGACCTGTCACGAGGTAACCTCACTATACTTGTTCTGAGCGGCAAGGGAATCCAGAATAAGTCGAAGAGGGTGACCCAGAGGGCAGCAGGGATGGTGTGGTCTCAGTTAATCCCATAAATCTTCTCTTGGAAGTTTGACCCTACCCCCCGCAAAAGAAACCAACCAGAATCCTAGGGAAGCTGTCCACAGAACTGAGCAAATGGAGGAAGCAGATCTGAGCAGCACAATAAATCGAATGTAGCAGATGCTATCATGTGCCACTAACACACCCTCTGTAGGATACAAGCTCCTATTTCCCAGTTGCTGGGAGTTGCTAGCTGATAGCTCTCAGCAGAATCACTCTCTGGAAACACCTCCAAGAGAGAGCTGCCTTTCCCAAGGTCATGTCTCCTTCACGAGGATAGCTTGTGTCTTAGGACCAGCAGGGCAGAAGTACAAAGCCCAGGCCCCTTGGCTCAGCTCTAGGGCTCCCAGGCTCTAGAGGTCTTTGTTGTGAGGGTCACTTGAGACTTTGTTGTGAACACATCTCAGCTTAACTCCTCCTTCTGCTTTGTCCTATTTTCTTCACCCCCAACAAGTGCTGGTTCCAAGGGAGGCCCCATAAACTTTTTGCAAAGAAGTCTTCAACTCAGAGTCTGTTTCCTAGAGAATCCACCCCAAGACAGTGAGTGACTGATGGAGGAGAATTAAGTTATACAGTGTTGCCAGAAGATCTCTCTGAAATGGTAACATTTTAGCCAAGTCCTGAATAATGTGTTTGTGTATAGGTGGTGGACTCAGCTTTGAGAATATGCCTGGGAAAAATATCTCTGGAGTAGAGGGTAGTTAGTATTGTTACAAAGTCTGTGATATGGGGAAAATCTTGATGTATTAAAGGAATAGAATGAAGGCCTGTGGGGCTTGAAGGTAGTGGTGGAGAAGGCAATGAAAGAGAAGGTAATAGGGCCAGTTCTTACAGGGCCTTACATGTTTCAGTGAGGAGTTTGGGTTTTATTCTAAGGGTGATGAGAAATCATCGGAGGGAGTCACAGAGAAGAATGAAAGGATCCAATTTACATTTTAAAAAGATCACTCTGGCTACTCTGAATTCAATTTCATCAGGAAGACAAGACTAACTGACACAGAAAATTAGAGAATAACCCCAAAGCAATATGATTCTGTGTCTATAAAGGGAATGTCTCAAGCTCTTTAACATGAGTGTCTCTCATATTCATTGAATATTCATTTAACAATAAGAATAGTTGAACAGCTATTATATACCAGTTGCTATACTTGGTTCAGAGATACAGCAAATAAACAATGGAAATAATATCCTGAACCTCATGGACATAGTGAACAAACTCGTATTCACAGTGAACAAACTTGAATAAAGTGCTTAATTGGATGTCACAGAGATTAAGCAAGTCACTGGGAATGCCAGATGAGGGAAGACTTCATGGAGATGTGACTTGGATTAGGTGGGGAAATGAGTAGGGAGCACCCAGGACAGATAGAAGAAACTAATATGGCAACAGTGGTGAGCATGATAACACTATCAACAGTTACCATCTATTGAGTACTTACTATAGGCCAGGCATCATGTTAAGAATTTAGTATCTTTTATTTATTTACTGGCTGCAGAGTAAGGCATGTGGAATCTTAGTTCCCTGACCAAGGATGGATCCTATGTCCCTTGCATTGGAATCATGGAGTCTTAACTGCTGGACCACCAAGGAAACCCCTAGTCTTTTATATTGTGTAATCTTCAGGAATACCATATTGAATAAGCAATAATTTTCTCCTATTTTACAGATGATGAAACTGAGACTCCTGAAAATATTTGTTCAAGGTCACGTATTTAAAAAGAGGTCAATCTGTATTTCACTTCATGTCTGATTAACTCTAAAACTAAATCCTATGCCCTTAAGAGAATCCTAATTGAGCAAAAGTGGGCCTCTGGTTATACATTTTCTGGTGTATACCTCTGGTTATACACCACCCTTTTCAGGATGAGTTCTGTGGCAAGACTTGCTTCTCTTCTGTTGTGTGGATATAACTTTTGACTCAGTGTTTCCTTTTCTGCCTATGACTCTTTCCTTACCTTCTATCCTGTCTCTCATTTGGCAGAGACTGCTAAATGGTCACAAATATCTGTTTTCTTCTCTTTATGGCACATGGTTTAGTGTATTTCCCAACATCTCTCACAGTTATATGTAGTAATGTGACTGAATTCTGGCCAATGGAGCATGAATGGAAGTGACGTGTGGAACTCCTAGGTCTGTGCTCCAAATCTCCCTCTCCTAATTCTTACCTGTTTCTCTTTCTGGATGTCTTGGGAGCCACTCATTGAAGATATCAAAGCCAATCTTAGCTTGTGTCTTTGAATAACTGTGAGGAGAAGAGCCCACTCTCTGACCTAGATTGCAGTGTTTTATTTATCTGAAATAAAATAGGCCACTTATTTCTATTTTATCTAGTAGAAATAAAATTCTATTGTGTTGAATCATGGCATGATTATAAATAACATATTTGTTACTGCAGCCACACCCACACACCTGCTTTCTGTCATTGCTTCTGAGGATCTAAATTTCTTTTCAAAGATCATTCCAGACTTTTTTCTCCCAAGATGTTGGTTATTCTATTGGTAATTTGGGCCATTATAATAAAAACGAGTTAAGCCAAGGAGACTACAGATAAAAATAAAAGAGTGAGTGAATGAACATTCAATATTTGTTCTAGTTTAGTGATGATATGATAGTGGGACACAGGGGCATGGAACAAGGGACAAATAGACAGAGAAAGAAGAGAGATAGGAGGAAGAAAGAGAAGAGGAAATAGAAAAGTGAGAGAGAAGACATGGAAGAAAGGACACAGAATCAAGAGGAGAGAGGAAACAGGTGAGGATAAAGAGATGAAAAAGAGTAGATTAAAAAGCCTGAGGGGAGAAAATGAAAATAAAGTTACTCTTAAAGGTCCAAGAAGATAAGGCTCTCCCAGCATGACTTTCCCAGGAAGTGTGTCAGACTTCATGACACTCAACTTCTGATACTGAAAGATGGTTCTTTCCTGGTACGGGACTGCATATCTAGTGGACCAAGCTGTTACCCTCCCACACCTGCAAATATTCCTCAATAGATATTGTGCTCAGTAGCCTTGGTTTTTGTGTCAAGCCTGAGATTAGCTCCCAGTCAGCTCTTAAGGAAGTGGTTTCCTCCTGGCAGGTAAAACAGAAGAAGGATAAAGGTTACATCAGCAGGAATCAACCAGAGCTTCAGCAACTTTACATTGAGAAAGCAGTAGATGGGAGTTAATTAGGCTTGATGTCTTTTCCACTTCTACCTCCCATCTTCTTTTTCCTGAATAGTTTGAAAATGGATTACAAAGAAAATTGGAGTGATTCTCAGGACAGCTAAAGGGGTCGCAGGTCGGTTAGGAGAAAAGTCTCCTGGAAGCAGTTTCGTTCTAACAGAACTGTTAAAAGTCAGACGTTTGTCAGGACCATGGACAGCACTAGGACGGCCTGTGGGAGGTCCTTGGAGGTGCCCATGAAGGTAGCTTTAGTAACATGAGCCCAGAAACTCCTGGATAGCTGACTCCTACCGCCTTCCACCTTATTTAATTATGCAATGGTCAGCAACCCTTACATTTTAATTAGGGAGTCACTGTAATGAAGCTATCCTGCTTCTGCCTGGGCAGGCCTTGCTCATTCTCTCCTTGCTCCGGAAGGGTCTTTTGTACTAATTGGCTATTTGGTACCTAGATCTTGACAGTATGAGATAGGTAGTGATCCCCTTGCTTTCCTTCTAATGCATTTTCTGGTCTCTTTGCCCTCCTCCGTTTTGATTTGCCTAATTAGTGCTAATAATTTAAAAGCTGCATAGCCCTCCTTTGATCCTGCTGTCGATGGCAGACAGAAGCATTCCATTAGCCGATATTAAATAGCACTAATATGTGGTGACACACGGTTGGAGCTGGCTTGCACACAGTTCCAGCCTGGGATCCTGGAGCTGCCTTACACACACACACACACACACACACACACACACACACACACACACACACTCACCTCATTCATTTTATTCCTGGAGAAAAAGTCATTCTAGGCAGTAGCACAGCTTAGAGTGCTGTTTGAGGCCCCTTTTATCGTGGGCTGGCCTTGAAAACCACATGATTTATTCCACATTTCAGGATTTTAATGATTAATTCATGAATGTATCTGCAAGAATGCCAAGGTCTCCTATAATGAAAGCCCTTTTTTCGCCTAAAGTTGTTTGTTTTCATTTCAAATCAAAGCAATCTGTCTTGAGCATTCATTTCTCTCCCTCTTCTCTCCTTTCACCCTGAAAAGGGGGGAAAAAACCAGAGCTCATTTCATTGGGGTCCTGATAACATTTTGACAAGTAATTGAATTCATTTACATTTATCAAAATAAACAGTTACGTCTTCCATCTTCTCTCTGTTTAGACGGATGGGTCTCTCACCTCCAACAGGCATCAGTAAGCTCGAGGTCATGTGTATGTGTTCTCAGGTATTCTGACATTTTTGCTGGAATGTAAAGGGGGTGCTCAGATTGAAGGATCCTGAGTGAGTTCTCAGCAGGATAGAACCTCCTAGAACCTAGGAGGGCAAGTAGTGTAGCTCTCAGTTTGCCTTGGACTTATAAACCATAAACCAGTAGGATTCCATGGTTAAGAATATTTGTGCTGGAATTGAATTGATTGGGTTGTAATCCTAGTATCATCAATTTCCCATAAAGTGTGTGACTTTAGGCAAGTTACTTACAATAGGAGTAGCTACATCATAAAGCTGTTATGATGATTAAATGAGATAATACAGTATAATGCAAAATGCTTGGCATAGCAGCTGACACATAATAAGTGCTTCAGAATGTTAGGGATAATGATGAAGAAGATGATGGTGGTGGTGGTGGCGCTTGAAGAGCATGAGATTCTGTTGGTGAGCTTTTATATTCTGTGCAAGATGAGCTGGTGACTCGATTGCTGTAAAATTCAGATAAACTCTGATGCCTTGGAACACTGAAGTTAACTTAAAAAAAAATTCCTGCCTTTAAGACTGTTTCTGAGAGACTTCTTCATTTTTAAGGAGTTACTATGTTTTTCTAAATAGCTTCATTACCTTAAATGCTGGTGTTTTACAGCCTTAAAGACAAGCAAAATAGTCTGGAAGTGTGCAATAAGAGTGGGCAATCAGAACAAATGCTTGATTCTACATGAAGAACCAGTTCTGCTCAGTCACTGCATCCTGGGCTAAAGGAGACTGACCTCTTTGAACCTGGGGGGCAGGCATCACAGTAAGGAATGGAATTCAGGATCCCTAGGATTGCAAATAATGTCCTTTTGGTGGCCCTATTAGTTTTTTAAATTAATAAACTATTTTTTTAAAGAGAAATTTTAAGTTCACAAAAAAAATAAGTGCAAAGTAGAGTTTCCATATACCTTTTATCTGTACCCAAACTCTCCCATTATCTACATTCTGTACCAGAGTGGTATCTTTGTCAAACTTGATGAAACTTTATTGATCAATCATTAGCACCCAAAGTTAATAGTTTACATTAAGGTTCACTCTTGGGTTTAGACAAATGTATAATGGCATGTATCCACCATTATATTATACAGAATATTTTCCCTGCCATAAAAAGCTTCCGTGCTCTGCCTATTCATCCCTCCCTTCCTCCTACCTAACCCTTGGCAACCACTAATCTTTTTAATCTCTTCATTGTTTTTCCCTTTCCAGAAAGTCATGTAGTTGGAATCAGACAGTATGTAGCCTTTTCAGACTGACTTCTTTCACTTAGAAATATACATTTAAATTTCCTCCATGTCTTTTCATGGTTTAATCACTCATCTCATCTTTTTCTTTCTTTTAGCAGTTAATAATCTTCTATTGTCTGGATGTACCACAGTTTATTTAATCTGAGGACATCTTGGTTGCTCCCAAGTTTTGGCAACTATGAATAAAGCTGCTATAAACTTCCATGTAGGGATTCCCACATGGCTCAGTGGTAAAGAATCTGCCTGCCAATGCAGGAGATGCAAGAGATGTGGGTTTGATCCCTGGGCCTGGTAGATCCCCTGGAGAAGGAAATGGTTATCCACTCCAGTATTCTTGCCAGGAAAATCTCAGGGATAGAGGAGCTGGTGGACTACAGTCCCTGGGGTCACAAAAAGTCGGGCACGACTGAAAGCATGCAGAACTCCCAAGTGCAGATTTTGGGTGGATGTAAGTTTTCAACTCATTTGAGTAAACGCCACAGAGCGTGATCACTGGATCTTATGATAAGAGTATGTTTAATTTTAAAAGGAATAGTCAAACTGTCTTCTGAAGTGAGTGCACTATTTTTGCATTCCACCAGGAAATATGAGAGGTCTTGTTGCTCCTCATCCTTGTCAGCATCTGGTGGTTTCAGCGTTCTCAGTTCTGGCCATTTTAGTAAGTGTGTAGTGGTGTCTCATTATTTTGAAAATTTCCAATTCCATAATGATGTGTGATGTAGAGCATCTTTCATATGCTTACTTTCCATTTATATATTTTCTTTGGTAAGATGTCTGCTAAAGTCTGGCTCATTTATAATTGCATTATTTTCTTTTTGTTGAGCTTTAAGAGTTCTTTGTGTTTCCAGGATAAGTTTTTTTTTTTTTCAGATGTTTTGTCTGAAAATATTTTCTCCCAGACTGGCTGGTCTTCTTTTATGCTCTGGACTTGTCTTTCACAGAGCAGAAGTTTTTAATTTTAATGAAGTTCAGCTTACCATTTCTTTCATGGACTGTGCCTTTGGTGTTGGGTCTAAAATGTCTTTGCCATACTCAAGATCACCTAGGTTTTCTCCTGTGTTCTCTTCTAGGAGTTTTGTATTTTACATTTAGGTCTGTGATCCACTTGAGTTAATTTCAGTGAAAGGTATAAGGTCTGTGTCTGCAGCCATTTTTATGTATATGGATATCCAATTATTCCAGCACTGTTTGTTGAAAAGACTACCTTTGCTCCATTGCATTGCTTTCGCTCCTTTGTCAGAGATTAGTTGGCTGCTGTTACTTGGCAGCCAGGGTGGGAGGGGAGTTTGGGGGAGAATGGATACATGTATATGTATGGTTGAGTCCCTTCACTCTTCACCTGAAACTATCACAGCATTATTAATTGGTTATACACCAATACAAAATAAAAAGGTAAAAAAAAAGATTTGTTGAGTATGTTTATGTGGGTCATTTCTGAGATTTCCATTTCTGAGATGTTCCATTGATCTATTTTTCTATTTTCTCACCAATTTCCCACTGCCCTGATTGCTGTAACTTTGTAATAAATATTAAAGTTGGGTAGCGTCAGTCACTTGATTTTGTTCTCCTTCAATATTGACTTGCTTTTTCATATAAAATTAAGAATCAGTTTGTTGGTGTCCACGAAATGACTTGCTAGGGTTTTGACTGATATTGTAGTGAATATATAGATTAATTTGGGAGTAACTAACATGTTGAGTCTTCTGGTCCATGGACCTGGAACATCTCTCTATTTATGTAGCTCTGCTTTAATTTCATTTATCAGAATTTTGTAGTTTTCCTTGTTTAGATATTCTACATATTTTGTCAGATTTATATGTGGCATTTCATTTCAGTTGATGCTAATGAAATGGCAATTTTTTTAAAAAAAAGATTTTATTTACTTTTAAATTTTTGGCTGCACTGAGTCTGTTGCTTTGCATGAGCTTTCTACAGTTGTGAAGAGGGGGCTACTCTTCCTTGCAGTGCTTGGGCTTCTCATTGCAGTGGCTTCTCTTGTGGAACGCAGGTTCTAGGCATGCAGGCTTCAGTGGTTGTGGTGTGTGGGCTCTTGGGAGTGGGGTCTTCAATAGTTGGGCACAAGCTCAGTAGTTGTGGCCATGGCCTTAGTTACCCTGTGGCAGGTGGAATCTTCCTGGACCACGGATTAAATCTGTGTACCCTGCATTGGCAGGCAGATTTTTATCTACTGCACCACCAGAGAAGTCCTGGAAATATGTTTTTAATTTCAAATTCCACTTGCTCATTGCTGGTATATAGGAACACAATTAGTTTTATGCTAACCTTGTGTCCAGAAACTTAGTTATAATCACTTATTAGTTCAAGGAAGTTTCTTTTTTTATTTTGGTTATTGAATGTTTTGAATTTTCCACCTAGTTGATTGCCATCTGTGAACAAAGACAGCTTTATTTCTTTCTTCCCAATCTGTGTACCTTTTGTTTCCTTTTCTTGTCTTATTGCAGTACCAGGACTTCCAGTATGTTGTGGAAAAGCAGTCGTGATAGGATATATTCTTGCTTTGTTCCTTATATTAGTGGGAGAGTTTCAAGTTTCTCATCATTAAGTATGATGTTAGCTGTAGGTTTTTGTAGGTATTCTTTGTCAAGTTAAGAAAGTTTCCTTTTAGTCCTAGTTTTCTCAGCATTTTTACCATAAGTTTATGTTGCTGCTCCTGCTGCTAAGTCACTTCAGTCGTGTCCGACTCTGTGCGACCCCATAGACGGCAACCCACCAGGCTCCCCCGTCCCTGGGATTCTCCAGGCAAGAACACTGGAGTGGGTTGCCATTTCTTTCTCCAACGCACGAAAGTGAAAAGTGAAAGTGAAGTCGTTCAGTCGTGTCCGACTCTTAGTGACCCCACGGACTGAAGCCTGCCAGGCTCCTCCTTCCATGGGATTTTCCAGGCGAAAGAGTACTGGAGTAGGGTGCCATTGCCTTCTCCAAGTTGATGTTGAATTTTTGTCAAATGATTTTCTTATATCTATTGATATGATCATGTGATTTTTCTTTTTAAGCTATTGTTGTAATAGATTACATTAATTAATTTTCTAATGTTGAACAATATTTGCATATTTGGGATAAATCTCGCTGGATTCAGGTGTTTAATTCTTTTTGTTTGTTAGATTCAATTTGCCAATCTTTTATTGAGGATTTACATCTAGGCTCATGAAAGAGATTCATCTGTAGTTTTCTTATTATGTCTTTGTCTAGTTTTGATATTAGGTTAGTGTTGGCCTCATAGGATGAGTTAGGAAGTATTCCCTCTGCTTATATTTTCTGGAAAAGATTGTAGAAAATTGGTATAATCCCTTTCCAGATGTTTGGTAGAATTCACAAGTGAATCCATCTGGTGCTTTTTGTTTATTAATTAGTTAAAGGTTATTAATTATTGATCAAATTTCTTTAATAGATGTAGGCCTAATGAGATTTTCTATTTCTTCTTGTGCATTGGCAGATTGTGTCTTTCATTCTGATTGAAATCTGAAATCTGTGTCATTTCAATCTAAAATGGAATTGGTCCATTTTATTTAGGGTACCAAATTTATGGACAGAAAGTCCATAATAAGTTCTTAATATTCCTTTACTGTCCTTTTAATGTTCACAGGACCTATGGTGATGTCCCCATGCCATACAGTGACATGAATCAGCCATGGTTTACACGTGTCCCCCCTGTCCTGAATCTCCCTCCCACCACCCTCCCCATTCCATCCTTCTGGGTTTGTTTGGATAGAGTCTTTCTTGCATAGATGCTGAGTCGCTTCAATTGTGTCCAACTCTTTGTGACTCTATGAACTGTAGCTCACCAGCCTCCTCTGTCCATGGATTCTCCAGGTAAGAATACTGGAGTGGGTTGCTATGCCCTCCTCCAGGGGATCTTCCCGGCTCAGGGACTGAAACCACGTCTCTTATGTCTTCTGCATTAGCAGGCGGATTCTTTATCACTAGTGCCACCTGGGAAGCCTGGATAGAGACTTACTGATTTTATTAAGCTTTTCAAAGAACCAGCTTTAGTTTGGTCAATTTTCTGTACTGATTTCCTGTTTTTAATTTCATTGATTTCTGCTCTCAGTCCATTCAGTTCAGTCGCTCAGTCGAGTCCAACTCTTTGTGACCCCATGGACTTCAGCACACCAGGCTTCCCTGTCCATCACCAACTCCTGGAGCCTACTCAAACTCGTGTCCATTACGTCAGTGATGCCATCCAACCATTTCATCCTCTGTTGTCCTCTTCTTCTCCCGCTTTCAATCTTTCCCAGCATCAGGGTCTTTCCCAATGAGTTGGTTCTTCGAATCAGATGGCCAAAGTATTGGAGTTTCAGCCTCAGCCTCAGACCTTTCAATGAAATATTCAGGACTGATTTCCTTTAGGATCTCCTGCAGTCCAAGGGACTCTCAAGAGTCTTCTCCAACACTGAAGTTCAAAAGCATCAATTCCTTGATGCTTAGCTTTCTTTATAGTCCAACTCTCAAATCCATACATGACTATTGGAAAAAACCATAGCTTTGACTAGATGGACTTTTGTTGGCAAAGTAATGTCTCTGCTTTTTAATATGCTGTCTAGGTTGGTCATAGATTTTCTTCCAAGGAGCAAGCATCTTTTAATTCTGTGGCTGCAGTCACCATCTGCAGTGATTTTGGAGCCCAAGAAAATAAAGTCTCTCACTGTTTCCATTGCTTCCCCATCTATTTGCTATGAAGTGATGGGACCAGATGCCATGATCTTAGTTTTCTGAATGTTGAGTTTTAAGCCAACTTTTTCACTCTCCTCTTTTACTTTCATCAAGAGGCTCTTTAGTTCTTCTTCACTTTCTGCCGTAAGGGTGGTGTCATCTGCATATTTGGGAGAAATGTAAATTTCTCCCAGCAATATTGATTCCAGCTTGTGCTTCATCCAGCCTGGCATTTCTCATGATGTACTCTGCATATAAGTTAAATAAGCAGGGTGACAATATATAGCCCTGATTTACTCCTTTCCTGATTTGGAACCAGCCTGTTGTTCCATGTCCAGTTCTGATTGTTGCTTCTTGACCTGCATACAGATTTCTCAGGAGGCAGTTGAGGCGGTCTGGTATTCCCATCTCTTTAAGAATTTTCCAATTTGTTGTGATCCACACAGTCAAAAGCTTTGGTGTAGTCAATAAAGCAAAAATAGACATTTTTCATTATTTTTTCCTGCTTGCTTTAGGCTTAATTTGTTCTCCTTTTTCTAGGGTGTTAGGGTTTAAGCTTAAAATATTGATTTTAGATCTTTCTTCTTTTCTAATATATGCATTTCAATGCTATGACTTTCCCTCCAAGAGCCATTTTCTCTGCATCCTACAAATTTTGATAAGTTGTATTTTCATTTCTATTTAGTTAAAATATATATTTTTAATTTTATTTTTGGCTGCATTGTGTGGCTCATGGGATCTTAGTTCCCTGACCAGAGATTGAGCCTGGGTCCTGCAGTGAAAGCATTGAGTCCTAACCACTGGACTGCCAGGGAATTCCTTCATTTGATTAAAATATTTTAAAACTTATCATGAGATTTCTTCTTTGATCTACATGCTATTTAGAAGTGTTTTGTTTAATATTTTAAAAAATTCTCTCATATAAAAAATTGACACGGAGCAAAGTTCAAGTGGTACAAAAAAAGGAGAATATAGCGAGAAGTCAGTTACTTTCCCACTTAGATCTACAAAGTTCCCTTGTTCTCTCAGGGAAGTGACCCTGGTATCTGGCTCTTACGTATCCTTCCAGAGGTATTAGGATAAAAACCCAAATGTGGTCTCACTGAATCCAGGTATGAATTTTAGGGAGTGGGAGTCGGGGAGGAAGTCAGAGGATTGATTGATTGATATGTAGATGTCAAACAGAATGACGGCACTAAACAGAAAGTCTGATTCCAGACTAGGTGGATTTAACCATAGTGGTACAGCACTTGAAGCAAGAGGTTAAGAAGGAGAAAATGTAGAGAAATTGGAAACCAGATGTTGATACTGGGGAAAGGACTAATATTTCTGGCAGGCTACGGTCAATAGTGTTGCATGGAGTTGGACATGATTGAAGTGACTTAGCAGCAGTAGCAGCAGCAACCATATTTATTACTAAAAGTGAAAAAAAAATTATTGTGCATATTTTGAAGAACATGACTTGGCTCATGGTACTGCCAAATTTACTTCATCATGAGCCATGTCACTGTGGTTTTCATTCTGGAGGAGTAAAGAATTATAGAGAGGTCTTCCTGATCCCTGGTTCATTGTTGTGTTGTGTTGTGTGTTAGTCACTCAGTTGTGTCTGACTCTTTGTGACTCCATGGACTGTAGCCCACAGGCTCCTCTGTCCATTACAGAAATCTAAGTCTAGAGATTGACATCAAAGCAAAGATACTATCAGTCACAGGCCCATGGACTTTCAGAGTTGGCAAGGGTCATTTTACAGGAGGTCAAGCTGAAATTCAGACAGGGTGAAGTATTTACTAATTCATGGGATGGGCTACATTAAAGAAAAGCCATTTTTAACACTCGATGCCATGTGATGTAACCATCAACTCTCTTTCATACAGTCTTGACCGCTTGAGAGCTGGGACTGATCTTGCTCATGTAGGATGGAGTAGGCCCAGTATTTAGACTCAATAAATATTGAGTGAATTAATACACACACGCTAGGGAACAGATGATGAGTCTGATAGTTTGTGGACTCCAGATTCAAAGGATCCCATGGAAGGACATTTCACAGAGAAAAAAAGTGACACCATTTCCTGAGTTCAGACCTCATACGCAACCAAGCCACAGCATGCATGGAGAAGATGAAGGATAGTGAGGTTGGATGATGAATCAGATAGAAAGCTTCTTGAGTGCAAGAAAGAGAACTGGGCTTTCTTTGGTTTGAACCATAAGGATATTTATTGACTCATGAAACTGGAAGTTCATGTGCAAGGTGGGCTTCCCAGTTCCTTGTGGTTCTGTTGCATTTTCTCATTTACCCACAGTCTCATTTACCCTCCAGACTCTGTCTTTCCCATGGAGTGGCTTCATGTTCAGGTGGGTATGGAGAGGCTGCTGCAGTTACTGTTCACATCTAGACATGGTGATGACAAAGACCAAGAGAGGGAGCTTCTGGAAGCTCCTTCCAGAAGCTGGAAGGAGGGCTATGCCAGCTTTTGTCCTTGCTTTCTCTCAGTCTGTTCTCCAAACAGCAACCAAAGCAATCCTGTTAAAGTGTAAGTCAAGTCATGACATTTGCTCAAAACTCTCTGATGTTTCCCATCTCAACCTGTAAAAGCCAGAATCCTTCTCAGATCTACAGAGCCTAACTGGATATGCCAAGCATTATGTCTTTGCCTTCCTCTCTTATTCTTGTCCCCTTTGTCCACCCTGTTCCAGCCACACTGGTTTCTTTACTGTTCTCCCAAAACACTAAATCCATTCCCACATTAGGACAATTTGCCTGAAGTGCTGTTTGCAGACTCCATTGGGATGAATCCCTCACCTCTGTCAAGCGGCCTTCCCTGAGAACCTCAATTTAAAATGCAGCCCTTGGACTCTCTCTCTCCTCTTCCCTGCTTTAGTTCCCCTTGCTTCACTCAACACTGCCAAGTATTATGTTTATATGTACATTTATATATATGTGCTCAGTCTTCATGTGTGCTGAGTTATGTCAAACTCTTTGCAACCCCATGGGCTATAGTCCACCAGGCTCCTCTGTCCATGAGATTTTTCAGGCAAGAATACTGGAGTGCATTACTATTTCCTTCTCCAGGGGATCTTCCTGACCCAGGGATCAAAACTGCATCTCCTGGGTATCCTGCATTAGCAGGCAGATTCTTTACCACTGCAGTTGCCTGGGAAACCCGATATATATTGTGTATAATTGTGTATTTTATATATATATATATATACATATTTATGTATATATATAATGATTTATTTTGTTTGTTGTATATCCCTCTTCACAATGACAGTGATTTTTAAGAAAAAAAAATTCCTGAGTTTTGTATGCCCATTGCATCTACAGCAGTGCTTGGAACATAGTAGATGCATAGTTAATATTGTTGAATAAATAAAGTTCCCTGCCAAGCCTCTCCTTTTCTTTCATTGGCTCAAATTTGATGAGCTAGTCATTGCAGGGGGTTTGGGATTACTTTGAAAGCAACCAGGTTCATCTCTGGAGCTGGAGGTGGGATTCGTTTCCTACAAAGCACTTGGCTGCATGCACACCTGAACAAAAATTGTTCTGTCAGGAAGGAAAATAAGGGAAGGGGTGTTGGCGGAACATCCAAAAATGTCAGTACAGCTAGTTCTAGACCTTTCTGTGTTCTAGCCTCAATGTGGACTCCTGTGCACTCCTCGCCTCCTGTCAAAGGGTTTTCTACTGACCCAGCAGAATTGCAAAGACCTTCCCTCTGGAATGTTGAGAAGGGATGAAGGGGGGTGAGGGGACTGTGGAGGTAAGAATAATTACTTCAGAGAAACAATGAAAAACACCGCTGACAAGCCACAAGACAATCTGCAAAATGAGAAAATCACATACACACCCCAGATTGCAAAATCAGAAGTGCTAATGGCAATGTCTGACAGGACTTCTCTTGAATGACAAACCAATTTTTCCGCTATGGCAGAGAGACCCCCTGAAAAATAGAAACTCCCCAGCCCAGACTTCTAGGTGCTGAGGTTTGTGAGTGAGGATGTCGCAAGAAGCCCATTTCTGCCTGGAAGTATACAAGGTGCTCAACAAGGATCTCTGGTCTACAGGGCCCAAGTTGGCCTCAAGGGTCCATGAGCTCATGGCAAGCTCAAGTTTCAGCAGCAGCTAAGAACACTTTGTTCTTGCTCAGAGAGAGGATCTTAAAAAAAGCTAAGCTGAGATGGGGAGTGGCCTCATTTGACACCTGAGAATGTACAGGTATGTGTGTTCTTTGGTTTGGTAGTAGGTTAGCCAACACCTGCTGTGTGGTAGACTTCATTCTAGGCATTGAGGACACACAGTGGTCTCTACAAAGGCAGCCAGGGTGCTCTTTAAAAAAATGAAAACCAAAGCCAGGAACACTTAGAATAGCCCCCAAATTCTGTACATACCTTGCACCCACCTCACCAACCTGGATGATTGCTGTACTCTAGTCACCCTGGCAGCCTTCTTTCTGGTTCTCTCATACTCCAAGCTTCTTCCTGCCACAGGTCTTTTGCACATGCCTGTCTTCTCCCGGAGCACTCCTCCCTATGGCCTAATCATGGCTGACTTCTCCTGATTCAGATCTGACTCAATGCTCTGCTTTTGAAGACACCTTCCTTGGCTATCTAATGATGCATCATCACACACCAGAGGTGGCATTAATGTTTTCTAACCCCAGGGATGACACAATCACTGGATAATCCAGACAGATGTTAGCCATGCACCACTGGGACAGCTGCATTTTTGCAAACTGGCTGAACACCACCAGATCATGTGCCACACATGGCCCCTATCAATGTATTTCCTTCAGAGTATCTATCACTCTCTGACACTGTCATGGTTTTCTTTTCAATTTTTTCTCCCCTCCTTTTCTTCTTCTTAATTGCATGTCTTAGCAATGTCAAGAGTTTTTCTGTTTCATTCCTTGTGCCTTATGGCATCGACAGTGCTTAGTTCAGGTCTGGCATAAAAATAGTGCTGCATTAAAATCCAGAACTTGTGCAATGAAAGACCAAAACACCAGTCATCAGGCAGTTTACATGCTGGGAGCTGGTATTAATGGTGGCAACATTATAGAGGTGTGCATACCACTGAATGGCTTTCGAATTTCAAATTATGAAATCAGAATTTCTTTGGAATTGGAAGTAACTCTAAATTGGGGGATAGAATGATGATGTAACTGTGGGTGCATGAGGCTGCAAGCTGCACAGGTTCTGGGGAGATACATCAGGAGTGAAGCCTGGATACAGTCATGGATACCCTTGAGTACAGTGATCCCACTGGACTGACAACGACCTGTGAAGACACTCACTGTCTCTGCAGTGTTGGCCCTTTTGTAGAGCCTGGTGCAAATTGGCATGAATCTGGCTCTCGATTGGTCAAATTCTTTATTTAATTATCTTACGTACCTAGAATGTAGCTCAGTTGGTAAAGAATATGCCTGCAATGCAGGAGACCCTGGGTTCGATTCCTGGGTTGAGAATATCCCCTGCAGAAGGGATAGGCTACCCACTCCAATATTCTCGGGCTTCCCTGGTGGCTCAGATGGTAAAGAATATGCCTGCAATGTGGGAGACCTGGGTTCGACCCCTGGGTTTGATGGCAGCCCACTCCAGTATTCTTGCCTGGAGAATCCCCCTGGGCAGAGGAGCCTGGTGGGCTATAGTGCGTGGGGTTGCAAAGAGTAGAACATGACCAAGCAAACAAACACAGCACCTAGAATGTCTCACGTTTCTCCACAGTACCTTTGTGAGGTAGGTGGGTGAAGCCAACGTCATCTTGCAAACTGAGAAATGGAAACTCAGTGAGATTGAATGACATGCCCAAGGTCACAGAGACAAAACCTAAACCTGGTCTCTCTTTTGCACCCCAGTGAAAGCTTCTGCTACTGGGGCCATGTGTCTCCTGCGGTGTGTACCCCTGTGCCCCCTGGAGCTTGCTGTGGAAAAGACTCAAGTGAGATTTCCTTCTTCACAGACTCAGTAAAGAAAGTGGACACAGCCACAGAACTTCTTCCTGGTGGTGTATGTCAAGATAGCGGTTCTACCAGGCTCTCTCCGCGTGACCTTGGGCAGATCTCATCCCCTTGCAAGCCTCAGCTTCCTCATCTGTAAAATGAAGGGCTTAGATAATGGCCTTAAGAATCTTTCCAGCTTTGATGTAGGATTCTGTGGTGTCAAAAAGAAGAGATATTGTATTATTGTGAATTGAAATATAATTATCTTTTATGCTCCACATGTAATTTTCTACTTCTCAGGCTACCTGTTATATAGTGTCAACATTGCCTCATCTATCAGATACTGTTGTAATAAAGATGCAATTTGTGGGTGCAATTTCCATTTTATTGCAATATCTGATTTACACGAGGTATTTTTAAAGCATGTCACTTGTAACCTGTGTACCTGCCAGGAGCCTGCTTTTCCGTAATGACTTTCCAGTGAGGTCAGAGAAAGTGCCCAGATTTAAGTAAACACACACGAGGTAAGTTTTCAACACTAAAGTCTCCCTCTCATGTTGGGGAGGAATGTTCCATTCCCTTAGGGGATGACGACAACTCTCCCATATTCAGACACAAAAGTCCCTGGCTTGGTGCATAGAGAATACCGGAACTTTTCTGATAGATGCTCTCAAATTCTGATTCGGGGAGAGAGGAGTTGTTCAGAGGTCTGTGTGCCTACCAGCTCAGGGGATCTCAGAGATCAATTTGCCAATAATCGGTCAGCTGAGAATTCAATCAATGACCAGTTTGCCATGTCCAGTTGATTATTTTGATACAAAATTTAAGGCAAATATTGGAAGGGTAGAAGCAGTATGAGAGGCAGGAATATCTAGGGAAAAACATCCTAACTTGGTGAATTTTTCTGTTTATTAGTCTTTAAAAAAAATTCTGGGTTATTTTGCAAGTTAGCTTTTGACTAACTGACTTGTGGAAAATTGGTCTGTTTCTGCGAGGTCAGTCCAGTCAGTTGGAAGTCTGCAACTTTGACCTTCTGATGCTGCAGAGGCAGATTTTAAGACCACTTAGTCCATTTATCTGAAGCCAGGGAAAGCATCCCTGAGCCAGCTCAAACCATAGAAAAGAGAGAGTGATAATAAGTCCAGTTGTATGTGATGGTTCTAATTCTTGTCTTGCACACCTTGAGTGAAAAGGATTTTGAGGAATCTTTCTCCTTAATTCTGGCAGGAATTTAGTGGCCTTTGAAGCAGAGCCAAGCAGACATGAGCTCCTGGGAAACCTGATCCTCTTACAAGCTTCTGAAGCCCTTTCAGCCAGCCCTCAAATGGCTCCCATATTATGCTGTGGGATTTTTAAAAAATGAAACTCCCATCATTGTTAGTGCAACAATGATGAAAGCACCCAGAGGCCAGGGAAGACAAGGGAGGTGAGCATATCTTTGTATAAGGCATCTGCTGACCCAGCTGCTGAGGTCCAGTTAAGCAACTTGACATGGAGAAAGGTTGCCTGAGAAGGGGGTAAACTTATGTCCCAGAGACCTAGCCACTAGTTCAGAATCCTCCCAAAGGTCATTTAGCCGGTGAGGATTTTTTCTTGAGCCCTGTCTGGCCTGTGCAGTTTACCCTTGATAAGGACTCAATTCTGAAGCCTACAGCTCAAGTCTGCAAGGCCCAACTACTTTTTGCTCTAGCTCCAGGGCCAACACAGTGCCAGGCTAGGAGGAGAGGCTCAATAAACACTCATGAATGGATGGTGGCCTTGAAAGGCAGGCAGCCAACAGGAGGCTTACTTTCTTCCTCCTCCTACTGCCTACTTTGTCACAACTGAGGGCTTTCTCAGACCAGGTGCAGATTACAGGGAATGACAAAAGGGGGTTTATCATTCCTGAAATGTAGCCTGTTTCTGGGTGGTGGCATTGTCTTTCATGCTTTTGAAAATGCCATTCTCTTGGCCAAGAATGCCCATTCCTTCTTTTCCATTAACTTGTCTGAACTTCTCATTCAATATCCAGCTCAGATGTCACTTTCTTGGGAACACTTTCCAGTTCTACCAGGCGTGGATTACTTGTAACTATAACTGGGCACATTATCTTTCCACTATAAAATCTTCAAAGACAGTTACTTCATCCTTATTCTCATTTATTCACTCACTTGTTTAGAAACAGCATAGTATAATGTTCAAGAGCATGAGCAATGGATTTAGAGACTGTATGGATTTAAAGGCTAGCTGTGACACTTATTGATTATGTAATTTACAGTGAGTGACTTATCCTGTTTAAATCCTATTTCTCATATATAAGAAAGAACACAGTGGTACTATTCATCTTCTAGGGTTGTTGAAAAAATTAAGTGCATATATTATTTCTTGGGTACTTATTACATGCTGATAATAGTAATTATTATGATTATTTATTCAACAAATATTTATTGTACAAATACTGGGTGCCTGATATTCTTCTAGGTGCCACCTCCAAGATCTAACCAGATGTTTAGTACAGAGTTTGGGCTCAGCTAATGTTCACTGAATGAACAAAAGACTGAACAAGTCATTTATATTTAGTTTTTAAATCTGTGTATTAGTTGGGCAGGCTGGATAATAGTATGTAGTATGTAGTAAATACCACCACCATCCCAAATCTTAGTAGCTTAGTTGAACAAATTGTTCCTTTTATGCATTCAGCGTGGGCTGGCTGAAATGATCTGTTCATCAGGGGTCAGAGAACCAGGCTGACCATGGCCGTCTCAACAGATGCTTCTGTGATCTCTATAGCAGAAGGAAGAGAATGATGGGCTCTCTCTGAAAGGTTCCACTTGAAAGCAGCACACATCATCTCTGCTCACATTGTCTTGGCTAGAGCAAGTAACAAGGCCCTGCATAACTTTAAAGGGCAGAAAAGAACTGCAGTTGCAGTCCTACCCTTTGCCCCAAAGGAGAAGAATCAGAATATTTGTGAATATCCTTCATGATTGTCATAGGCTGGAAGCCGATGGTACAGTCTTCTTACTAACACACAGCCATCTTTGGCTTACAAAGAACCCCCGTTCAAGGTCAGGATCAGTAGTTACCCCCAGGCTTCTGATTTAGAATTAAATTTTCAAATTAGGTCTTTTTTTTCTCTCTTCTCACTTCCCCATTCAATTATATGTTAAGCAGATGGGTGATCCTGTCAGCTTTAAAACAACAGAGGAGAAAACCCAAATGTATGTAAAACGTCCCACCATCCAATTAAATTTCTCTGCCACTCCAAGATTTGGGCTGTGATGCTGATTTACACTTAAAAAAAAAGTAAAAGCAGAAGCCCAAATTCAAGAAACTTGCAACATGTTTTCATGTTGTTCTCCATGGCTGACGTGTAAATGAAAAGAATGTTTTTATTTCCCCCATGTCAAACACCTTTATTTCTGTTGCTTGATGGCTTGGAACAGGATTCTGTTTCAAGACAATTAAAAGCAGCTTCTAAATGCAAACCCAGTGAAGCAGGCCAATGGGAAGATGTACATGGAGGGTTAAGTAGGACAAATCTTAATCAAGTAGTTATGGATCTTTGAAGAACCTTGGCCAAGCCTCTGGGCTTGGCCTGAGGCTCCAAAAGACCTTCATCACAACCCTACAGATCCCCCCCATCCCTGCCCAGATCAAATGAGGGTGCACTAGCTGTCCGTTTCTGTGTAACAACATCTCCTGAGAGTCAGGAATCCAGGAGTGGCTTAATTGGCTTGTCCTGGCTAAGGATCTCTCATGCGACTGTAGTCAAGTTGTCTGTTGGGGCTGCCCTCATCTGATCCTGGACTGGGCCGGAGGATCTTCCCATGCGTGTGGTTGTTGAATGACCCCAGTTGTTAGCCAGAGACTTCAGTTCCATGCTGGGTGCTCCTTTCCACAGAACCATTAATGATGTGTTTGCTGGCATCCTCAAGTGATCTGATAGATAGATATCTAGATAGACCCATCAAGATGGAGTCATGTGCTCAGTTGCAGTCCTGTCTGATTCTTTGTGACCCCATGGACTGTAGCCTGCCAGGCTCCTCTGTCCATAGGATTCTCCAGGCAAGAATACTGGAGTGGGTAGCTGTTCCCTTCTCCAGGGGATCTTCCCAACCCAGGGATCAAACCTGTGTCTCCTATGCTGACTGGCAGATTCTTTACCACTGAGTCACCAGGGAAGTTCAATATAGAGTCATAGTCATCACCTACTTTTGGAAAAGACATATATCGCTTCTCCTATGTTCTGTTGGCCGCATAGACCGACTCAGGTATAGTTTAGGGAGAGAACACACAAGGATGTGCATATCAGGAGGTGGGGATCATTAGGAGTTAATTTGGAAGCTGGTTACCATATGAGGGATGCCCGTGTACGCACACACCTATGCACACACTCACGCACACACAGGCACATATTTAATCAGTAAATAAGAGAGCAAACTTCATCTACTATGGCCAAGACCTGGGCTAGGTAATGTTCATAGATTATCTCAGTCCTCACAATAACTCTGTAAGGTAAGTGGTCTTATGATGCTAATCTTCTTGATGAGCATGACGAACCTGAATTTCAAAGAGGTTAAGTAGCTAAATGTTGTCTGGTGGGAGGTGGCAGAGCCAAGGCACAAAATGAAGTCTGTCTGATGCAAACACTTCCTGGCGCCATGTGACTACTGGGTAAGGTGAGGATCGCACAGTTGGTCTTGACAAGGGTCTCTGAAATTAGCCCACCTGGCCTCATCTCTAGATACTGCTACTCACCAAGTATGTAGCCGCAAGCTAGTTACCTGACCTCTCTTAGCCTCTACATTCTCATCTGTAAGATGGGGATGCATTTAATGACACCCACTGCATTCAGCTGTGTGGAGATTAGGTCAGGTAACAGCTGTACCCCACCAGCTCTGAGGTGAGTATTCAGTACGTGCTGGGGGTCATGGTTATGAGCCCTGGACTCTGCCCCCCAAACTAGATTAAATCCTTTCCCTCATTTTACCTCAGTTTTCCCGAGATGTGAAGGCCTTACATTATATGTCCCAGGTCACTTCCAATTCACAGTTCATGAAAATTTTTTAACATAGTATTTATCTGAATATTGGAGTGGTGCTAAGCAGTGTGAAGCTAAAATATTCTCTAATTATGGTATACTGAACAGTTGAGGTTTTCTTGACTTTAGCTGGGATTTAATGAAAATGGATTGTAACTTTCTCTTTGATACTCTGTATTCAAAGTGTCAAAAGATGGCCTTGAGGTGGAGGGGAAAGCATGTCAGGCTGAGGACTCTGCTCCCAGAGGACTTTGACTCTGATGGCTGTGTGACCTCAGATAAAGCTCTTGACCGCTCTGTTCTTATGCATGTTCTTTATTCCAGATGAGGACAAAACCCCTGCTTTGCTTTATGATCAAATGAATTTGGGCCACACAATAAAAATGAAGCACATTTTCAGTAATGAAACTCCTAAGGGGACGCTGAATCCAAGAGGCTTTGGAGGATGGTTCCTTGTGTCCTTCTGGGGCCTGTGAGCACACAGGGGCAGGAGGGCCAGGCCAATTACCTTCTAGAGAAAAATAGCAGTTTGGAAATTCTGAGGACCTTTTGACACATCTTTTTCTAAAGGATTTCTCAAGGCAGAGATATAGAGGTGTCCATGGCAGTGACAAAAGAACCTTACATTGTTTTTAACCTCTGGGGGCAGAAATGCTGGCTGTCTTGGACGGACTGAATTTTATCTACTCAGTAGAGAAAAAAACCAAGGGGAAGCAGGAGAAGGGGAGGGAAGGAAAATGAAGTGTGTGCATGTGTGTGTGTGTGTGTGTGTGTGTGTTGTGTGCATGTGCGTGTTTTCCCTCCCCTTGTCCATTCCTGCAGGTCAGGCGGTTTGGAATCAGCTCTTACGCTGGCCACTTTGACCACTCTGCCTGCACGGACGTTGCAGGTGCTGTCTCCAACCTGTGACTCTAGGCTGTTTCTGCTCCTGCTGCTATCCAGTTAGCACTTTGTTATCCATACCAACACCATGGGTATAGAATTATAATCCATGATGGATGAGAGACACTTGATCTAGTCCCTCTGTACCCTGTACTAACAAGCCAATCTGGTCCCTGTTCCTACAGAGGGACTGAGTTCCCCGCCATCTCCTCCCACCCCTAATCTCAAAGTATAGTACCCTCATGGCTTCAAGGCCCCCACCCCATCCTCTTGCGCCTGAGTGTTTCCATCCACTTCTTATCTTATCTAGGGAGATGTTTACTTTGATTTTTAGTGGGTCAATGCCACACTTATGTATATATTTTAATCCCTTTCCTATCATTGTTCTAAATGGGCTTCCCTGGTGGCTCAGTAGTAAAGAATCCACCTGCAATGCAGGAGACGCAATAGATGCGGGTTCAATCCCTGAGTCAGGAAGATCCCCCGGAGAAGGAAATGGCATCCCACTCCAGCATTCTTGCTGGGAAAATGCCGTGGACAGAGGAGCCTGGTGGGCTACAGTCCACAGGGTCACCAAGAGTCAGACACAACTGAATACACACATGCATCATTTCTCTTTATTTCTCTGTTTGGTTCAGAGGGTAGTTTGATGAGTTAAACACAGCAAGCACTGTCTTAACTAGATATACAATTTCATGCCATTTTAAAATTCCTCTCACAGATTTAAAAAAATTATTTAATTTATATTAATCGGAAGATAATTACTTTATAATATTGTGATGGTTTTTGCCATACATCGATGTGAATCAGCCACGGGTGCACATGTGTCCCCTGATCCTGAAGCCCTCTCCCACCCCCTCCCAACCCCATCCCTCTGGGTTGTCCCAGAGCACCAGCTTTGAGTGCCCAGCTTCATGCACTGAACTTGCACTGGTCATCTATTTCACATATGGTAATATACTTTTCAATGTTATTCTCTCAGATCGTCCTACCCTTGCCTCCCCCACCTAGCCTAAAAGTCTGTTGTTTACATCTGTGTCTCTTTTGCTCCCTTAAATATAGGATCATCGTTACTGTCTTTCTAAATTCCATGTATATGTGTTAATGTACTGTATTGGTGTTTTTCTTTCTGGCTTACTTCACTCTGTATAATAGGCTCCAGTTTCATCCACTTCACTAGAACTGAGTCAAATGCATTCTTTTTTTATAGCTGAGTAATATTCCAATGTGTATATGTACTACAACTTTCTTATCCATTCGTCTGTCCATGGACATCTAGGTTTCTTCCATGTCCTAGCCATTGCAAACAGTGTTGCAATGAACATTGGGTACATGTGTGTCTTTCAATTCTGGTTTCCTTGATGTGTGTGTATACCAGCAGGATTGCTGGGTCATATAGCAGTTCTATTTCCAGTTTTTATTGAGGTATCGTCTCACACTGGTCAGAATGGCCACCATCAAAAGTCTACAAACAATAAATGCTGGAGAGGGTGTGGAGAAAAGGGAACCCTCTTATACTCTTGGTGGGAATGCAAACTAGTACAGCCATTATGGAGAACATTGTGGAGATTCCTCTCACAGATTTTTAACTAAAAATTTTTACTAAGATAATTGTAGATTCCCAACAGTTGTAAATAGTACAGAGGGACTCTGTGCACCCTTTATCCAGTTTCTCCCAATGAAAAGCATTTTCCAAAACTATAGTACAATGTCAGCCAGGATACTGAATCTCTTGCGATTTCTGAGAGAATTTTTAAAATGTGCTCTCAGGAAGGTGAGGGGGACATGGTGCATGCTCCCAACCCTTGGGCTCTGCTGGCACTGTTCTTATGGAGTAAAGAGATGGTGCAGATGTGACTCAGCTCTGCCGCAGGGTCCTGAGTGGCCTCCCTGGGACTCAGTTTCCTCATCTGTAAAATGAGAGGGTGGGATGAGAAGCTCTCCAGAGTTTCTTCTATTTCTACCACTGTGTGGTACATGGCTTGGGACAGTCCTGGGGCCACACTGAATTTCCTCCATGGACTCTTCCCCACCTCTTCGGGCCCTGTGATTGGGTGTCACAGACACATGCTCCTGGGATCTAGGGCTATGTGTGTGATTGGCTTTCCAGGTCTAAGGAGACCTTTCCATTCCATCTGTGGATGGTCCAGGTTTGGGGGCCGGACCCATGAGCATGCATCGTGGGACGTTTGTTGGGGCAATGGGGGTGCTGAGGGGTAGGATGGAGGCTTGGAGCTTCAGGCAGTCAGCTTGCCCCCAGGAAGGAAGTGCCTACTCAGAATTGGGTTGGAACAGAGCAAAGTGGAGCTGATGGTTGCAGAGAGAGGGAGGAGCACAACCCGAGTCCAGAAATGTCTGGAAATACTGAAGGTCACATAGCCATCATGGAGCCTCACTTTACCCTTTAAACCCAAGTGAGTAAGGGTTATCTTACTAACTTCATGCACCTGGTTCTATGGGGTGGGGGGCTCTGAAAGAAGGCTGGATTAGAGGGAAAAAAAGTCTGCATCACCTGCAAGCTTGGAATTAATCACGAACTGGAGGGTATTTCTTTCTCTCTCAGGGTCTGGGAGGAGGTTACAGGCGTTATCGCATTGGTTTCAGCTGTAATCGAGGGAAGTCACCTTGATGCATGTGCTTTCCCCATTCCTGTGAGGAAACCAAGTTGCAGTGGATCCTGGGCTGCTCCTGCCCGCTCCCACGGCCCATTACCAGGTATTGAGCTCATCTGATGCCATCGAGTCTTGTTTGGTGGTGTCTCCTCTTAAGCATTGTACAGGGTGACTCAGATCTCCCCTCTGAGCCATTCATCAGGGAGACAGTGATTTATTGAGATGGGACAAGGAGGTGCTAACTCCAGCTGTTGGTCCAGGCCTCATTAACACCGAGCCTCTTAGAGTTCAGCTCTAAGCACAGGTGGGTAAAGGTCATAGCCAAGGGCTTCTCTCGCCTCCTGCTCCACCCTCTGGAGTCTTCCGGAAAGTCTTGGCACTCACTGAGGTGGGAATGGTACCCTCAGAGCAGAGGCTTTCAACTAGGGATGTGAAATAGTTTCACCTGGAAAACCTTAATTCTGTCCAACCATCTGTCCACTGCCTCTTCTCATCACTATTTATTTAAATAGATAATGTGAGCCTAAAGGGAAACAATTTAAAAAATGAAGCTTCCTCATCTGTAAAATAAACATAATAATAACACCTACTGTAGAGAGTTGTTATGATAATTAAATGAATTACTATATGTCAAGTGCTCAGCACAGTGCTGGCTCTTTTTATAAATATAACTCTTACACTTCCAACCCCAACCACCCAATTCCCTTCCCATTACAGGTTCTAGAGATCATCTCCGTATAAAGATATGAGTGTATATAAACACGGCTTCCCTGGAGGCTCAGTGGTAAAGAAACTGCTGATCAATGTAAGAGATGTGGGTTTGATCCCTGGGTCAGGAAGATCCCCTGGAGAAGGAAATGGCAACCTTCTCCAGTATCCTTGCCTGGAAAATCCCATGGACAGAGGAGCCTGGTGGGCTAAGTCCATGGAATCACAAACAGTAGGACATTTCTTAGTGACTAAACAACAACCATACACACACACACACACACACACACACACACACACACACACACACACACACATTCCTCAAGGTGCTAACCCTGGAGCAATTTCTCAGGACTTGTTTCCAGACCCCTGCTCTGGCCAGACCACAGGAGTTTCTAGTGCTAGCCTGGGTTGGGAAACTCAGGCTTGGAAGCCAAATAAGATTCTGGGGAACATCAGGAAATCAGAGTGTGGAGCCACTAAGGGAAGAAGCAAACAACCATGTTTCCACAAGTGCCTAAGCCTGGAGGACTGCCTGGAGGAGGGTCACAGTGAATGAAATATGCACAATGTAGCTGTGAAAGTCACAATCAAAATAAGAGTAACAGAACTGGGGGACATTGGTTGGGGCTTATTGTGTTATCTCAGCACTCTGGTTAGAGTCCCAGGCTCAGGACAATTGGCATTGAGAAGTTCCACAACCCTGAGAGCAGCAAAATGGTCAACAAACTCCTTCCCCAGGACTTACTAAGAGGCAGTAGAAATGCTTCTGTTGCCTTCATTGCCATGCTCCCCTCCCAGATGTGAAGATAGGTCTGGGGAATCTCTAGGAGTCCTGACTGATTAGTCCAATGGGGGTGACACATCAATTTATTTTCCCTCTTTCCTGGGGGGTTTCGCCTGGGTGCAATGCAAAGCACACTCTCTCTCTTGAGAGAGTGAGATACAAGCATCTCATGCCTAGGCAGGACACTTGCTGAGCTGATGAAACCTGTGTGTCCTCTGGGGCTGCCAGTGGAAGAATTCATGGACAGCCTGGCAAGTCTCCCTGGAAATGTACAGAAGCAGAGAGACTGGAACCAGCTCCTGGCCTGACATGCTGAAGGTGAGAGGCTGGTGGAGCAGCCTGTCCCAGTGGATACAGCGAAAGACGGTTGTAGAGCTGTGGGCACTTTGCACCACTGATGTGGCCAGGATGCCTATGCTTCCTCGGGACCCAGAGGATGCTGCAGAAGGCAGGCAGGCTTGGGCATTCTCAGCAGTCCTTGTCCGAGGATACTACCCCCCACTGAGGAGCCTGGGCAGCAAGAGGCTGTGCAGAAGGAGCGTGGGAGTCACGGGGGCGGGGGAGCCCTTTGAGGGGCTGTTGAAAGAGGTCAGCTAGAGGGCATTGCCCATGGCAGGGAATAGTGGAGGGACTCCTTGACATCCTCCCCATGAGACCCTACAATACTCAGATGCACCTGTAGAGGTTTGATGGGAATGAGAGGGTTCCAGCAGCCTCAGTGAGGGGAAAGGCTGCTTTCCTCTCCCTGCTGATCACAGTAGGAGCTGGAGCACAGAAGTGGGGCCTGGGCCATGAGAGTGGGCTATTCTTATCAGTTCTGGTGCCTCCCCCACTGCTGGGGCCTGAGTAAAATGTCCTTGGGGGGAGCCCAAGGACAAGGATTCAGTGTGAATACTTGATAAGTGGTCTTAGGATGCGGCTAAGCAAGTGGGGACAGAGATATTGAGGGAAGAAAGCCAATCAAAGACTGCCTGCCACACTTAGTGGTTCCTGCTGTGGGCCACGTGGCTAACACCTCCCCTGCGTTTTCCACCAGGGGTCCAGTGGGCATTCAACCTGCAGCTCCTGCTTTCACTCGCTGAGGGTTGGACCCGCACCTGATAGTGTCATGTGCATGGTGGGAAAGTCCATGGGCTCCCAGTATGTGCCAGAAACACGAGTGCCAGGGGTGGGCCCTGACAACCTCTGCTTCGGGGGATGGGGGAGGCTGAAACAGGATACGAGATGAAAGATTTGAACCAGATTGAATTGGACTGGACAAGACTGGAGTGTTTCCGTACCCAGAAGTGACCCAGAAGCTGTGGGATCAGTTGGGAAGCTCAATGCAGGACAGGGAGATGCAGGTGAACGTATGTGAGGCAGGAGCCAGAGAAAAGGAAAGGTATTTCAGGTTGCTTGCCAAGTCCAGACTGAGAACGGTGCTGACTTCCTGCATTAAGTGCATGCTTAGTGCTGTGAGGACTACCCCAGATGCCCACCTCATTTAATCACTTCAAGGGATGGCTTTGCTATTATCCCCGTTGTGAAGATGGATGGGCTGGGCTCTGGGAGGCTAAGTCATGTCAAAGCCGCTCAGCTACTTGGCAACAGAGTCAGGTTTGTCTCCAGCCCCACGCTGTTTACATTGGGGAAGAGATTCCTGGGGGCCTGTCTCCTGTCCATTTTCTCCTCCTTCCTTAGCGACAGAGCTTCGGTGTTCTTTCAGGTGCCAATGCATCTGCCTTCATGACCACACTTTCCAGCCTCTTTGGAGCCAGGGGTGCCAATGAGCTGTAGGCAGAGGCTTTTGGGTGGGAGTTCTAAGGCTCCTTAAGAAACAACTTACAGGTAAAATGTGCCCTTTACTCCTTCTTTTGCTTCTTCCCTGGACCAGGATGTGATGTTCAGGGCTCTAGCAGCCATGGGGGACAAGGAGGTAACTCTGAGAATGGGCACCACATAAGAAGGGATGAAGGGCTGTGGAGAAGAATGTTGGCAGGAGCCTGGGTGTCTGGCAACTCTGACCCAGATCACCCACCTCATCAGCCTTGTACAGGCCACTGTCCTTTTTTATCTTTGTTATTGGCAGGTGGATGCAGCTTCTGATGGATACAATCATGGAGCTATTGCATTTTCACAGCAAGAAACATGTGAGACATTCAGTACCTGCAGAAGATATTTACTGAGGAACTTGTATGAGATCAGCCCCAAATGGAAGGCACTGGGGAGCCACTTTCTTCCTTCTCTCAGACACCAGCACCTCCCAACCCACCACACAGAGTCAAAGCCCTGGCCCATTTGACCATGAATCTGACAACCTGTTGATGTTTCATGTTTCACTGTTTAATTTTTCAATGGATGAAATTCCTCCAGGACAGCATCATGTTTTAGAAATTGTGTGTTCTCCTCTGCATGTGCATTTTAGGAATTCTGTGTTAGGCGTGAAAGCTATAGAGATTCTATTGGCGTGAAGATCTGGAGGAGTGGAAGGAGTGACGAACAGGCCTTTGGGACTGATGGTAAGAGTCTTGTGTGCTAAGTTGCCTCAGTCATGTCTGACTCTTTGGGACCCCATGGATTGCAGTCCGCCAGGCTCCCCTGTCCGTGGGGATTCTCCAGGCAAGAATACTGGAGTCAGTTGCTATTTCCTCCTCCAAGGGATCTTCCTGACCCAGGGATTGAACCCAGGTCTCCCATATTGCAGGCAGATTCTTCACTGTCTGAGCCACTAGGGAAGCTCCTAGGGGCTCTATTAAACAGACCCTCAAACTAGAAAGAGGGTAAAAAACGCTGATGGGTGCACCCAAAGTTAGGAAAACAACTCTGAGTAAAAGAAGCAGGCATTTGGGGGAATTTTTTATTTTTTATTTTTTTTGGTGAGATAATAGTGGCTTTTCATTCTTTTTTTTTTTTTTTTTTGGTATATACTTTTTTTTTTAATTAGTTGGAGGCTAATTACTTCACAACATTTCAGTGGGTTTTGTCATACATTGATATGAATCAGCCATAGATTTACACGTATTCCCCATCCCGATCCCCCCTCCCACCTCCCTCTCCACCCGATTCCTCTGGGTCTTCCCCGTGCACCAGGCCGGAGCACTTGTCTCATGCATCCCACCTGGGCTGGTGATCTGTTTCACCATAGATAATATACATGCTGTTCTTTCAAAACATCCCACCCTCACCTTCTCCCACAGAGTTCAAAAGTCTGTTCTGTATTTCTGTGTCTCTTTTTCTGTTTTGCATATAGGGTTATCATTACCATCTTTCTAAATTCCATATATATGTGTTAGTATGCTGTAATGTTCTTTATCTTTCTGGCTTACTTCACTCTGTATAAGGGGCTCCAGTTTCATCCATCTCATTAGGACTGATTCAAATGAATTCTTTTTAATGGCTGAGTAATATTCCATGGTGTATATGTACCACAGCTTCCTTATCCATTCATCTGCTGATGGGCATCGCAAGAAATATTTTTGAGTGTCTAACTCAAGACTGACATCACTCATATAATGGCTACCATCCCTCTCTCGCTGTGTATTAGGGTCTAAGAATTTTGAGCAAGAGATTGGTATATTGGTCAGAACTCTATGGGCTGTGAGCATAAGATTTACACATTTCTTTCATTGACAAACTTACCTGGAGCCATAGGCAAAGGGAATTCTGGAAAAAGTAACTCCCAGTTTTAGAAGGGAATGATGTGATACCAAACTGACTACAGGCAGGTCAGCTTAAGAATGCAGATTTTTTTGACTGCCCATCTTTTGCTATCTTGTGCTATCTTTCACAGAAGAATTGTATAAGAACCTGATTCTTGATTCCAAGGAATCAATCCAAACTCGGTTCTACAAGACTAATCTTGCCTTGAAAAAAAGCTGAATATGATATGGTAAATCCCCCGTTAAGTATGTTAACTAGATTAGGATACCAATGCAGGGCATTGACCCTGGTCTCTTGGAGTAGGCAAGAATGAAAACAATTTGCATTTCCACCAACAGTGTAAGAAGGTTCCCTTTTCTCCACAGCCTCTCTAGCATTTATCATTTGTAGACTTTTTGAAGATGGCCATTCGGACTGGTGTGCGATAATACCTCATGGTGGTTTTGATTTGCATTTCTCTAATAAAGAGCAATGTTGAGCATCTTTTCATGTGTTTATTAGCTATTTGTATGTCCTCTTTGGAGAAATGTCTGTTTAGGTCTTCTGCCTACTTTTTGACTGAGTTGTTTGTTTTTCTGATGTTGAGCTGCACGAGCTGCTTTTATATTTTGTGGAGACTGATTGTCAGTTGTTTCATTTGCTATTATTTTTTCCTGTTCTGAAGTTGTCTTTTTACCTTGCTTATAGTTTCCTTCATTGTCTAAAAGCCTTTAATTAGGTCCCATTTGTTTATTTTTATTTTTATTTCCATTACTCTAGGAGTAATCATCTTGCTGTGATTTATGTCAGAGAGTGTTCTGCCTGTTTTCCTCTAAGACTTTTATAGTTTCTGGTCTTATGTTTAGGTCTCTAATTCATTTTGAGTTTATTTTTGTTTATGGTGTGAGAAAGTGTTCTAATTTCATTCTTTTACATGTAATTGACCAGTTTTCCCAGCACCACTTGTTGAAGAGACTGTCTTTTATCCATTGTATATTTTTGCCTCCTTTGTCAGAGATAAGATGTCCATAGGTGCATGGATTTATCTCTGGGCTTTCTATTCTGTTCCACTGATCTATATTTCTGTCTTTGTGGCAGTACCATACTGTCTTGATGACTGTAGCTTTGTAGTATAGTAGTAGAGTCCAAAGTCAGGAAAGTTGATTTCTCCAGTTCCATTCTTCTTCTCACAATTGCTTTGACTATTCAGGGTCTTTTGTGTTTCCAGACAAATTGTGAAATTATTTTAACAGTGTGGAGATTACTTAAAAAAAACTGGGAATAAAACTACCATATAACCCAGCAATCCCACCACTGGGCATATAGCCAGAGGAAACCAGAATTGAAATAGACACATGTACCCCAGTGTTCATTGCAGCACTGTTTACAATAGCTAGGACATGGAAGTAACCTAGATGTCTGTTGGCAGATGAATGGATAAGGAGATTGTTATACACAGTGGAATATTACTCAGCTATGAAAAGGGATGCATTTGAGTCATTTCTAATGAGGTGGATGAACCTAGAGCCTGTTACACAGAGTGAAGTAAGTCAGACAGAAAGACAAATACTATGTATTAATGCATATATATGGAATCTAGAAAGATGGTGCTGATGATTCTACATGCATGGCAGCAAAGGAGACACAGACATAAAGAACAGACTTTTGGATTCAGCAGGGGAAGGAGAGGGTGGGGTGATTTGGGAGAATATCATTGAAACATAAGCATTACCATATGTAAAATAGACAGCCAGTGAGAGTTTGATGTATAATGTAGGGCACTCAAATCCAGTGCTCTGTGACAATGTGGAGGGTTGGGGTGGGGAGGGAGGTGGGAGGGAAGTTCAGGAGGGAGGGGACACATGCATGCCTATGGCTAGTTCATGTTGATATATGGCAAAACCCATCAATATTGTAAAGTAATTATCCACCAATTAAAATTTTAAGAAAGAGTGAAAACAGGATACGTCCACTGCCCAATGGCCATCATCACCTGGCCTGTCTGGGGGCCTCCAGGGAGTGGGTTTCTGGTAACTCAGGGTTACTTTTCTTCTGACCCCATTAACACAGACACCCTATATGAAGTGATGGGTGGAGCTTGGATGAGTGTGGGCTCTTATGAGCAGTGGGTGACTTTACTCATATGGGCTTCAGACAGTCATGATGAATGGTATCACTGACTGACTTTTCTGTGTTTTGGACAAAAGAAAAAATAATAAAATGAAACATTCATGACTCAGGCAGTCTTGTTGACAAGCTGGTCTGCAGTGAGAAAACTTGAGAAATTGAACTTGAAAATAGCTTGAAAGCACCTTCAATATGTTTCTGTGGAGCAAGTGCAGGTGTATCTCTGGAGTTAGTTCTGATTCTTTGACCAGCTAATTTTAAGTGGCTGTATCTTGAAAGAAGTCATGGTGACATATTGGGACTCCTGTTGAATTTTTAGGTTAGTCACTAAACACAATTGCAACTTCTGTCTCTTTAGAAGGACTTTTAAGGGTAGAATAAAATAACAAAATGCAACAGTCTTGGTCTGAGTTCCCCAGAAATCAGGGCCTGAGACAAAGGCTTCCCTGTTATGGTAGCTTGTTTAGAGCACAGGGCAGGGGAGTGAACAGGGAAAGAGGGGAAGCCCACACAATGATGGGTTATTGAGTTGGCTACCACTATTGGCAGGTCATAGCACTTGATTCTGCTAGGACTTTCCAAGGACCTTTATGGAATGCGCCTGAGAACTCTTTGCCCAGAGGATCAAGGAGGGAAGCATTTATTCATTGGCTTCAGGTTCCCATTGATCAAAATAGGTCCCACAGAACCTTGCATTTCAGGTCATGGGTGTTAAGTACAGAATGGGTTTCAGTGGGTGCTCCAGGCAGGAACTGAGATGTACTCAGTGCAGACCCAGGGGGAGTCAGTGGTCTGAATACAGCTGCTCAGAGATGACCACTAGTTGAAACCAGTCTCTGCATCAGTGGTTAGAGGGAGACACGAGTTTGAGAAGGTTTTCAAGGGGATACAAGAGGTATCCAAAACATCTCCCAAACAATAAGCATGTACTAACTATTCTGGATATTGGGTGTAGGGATGGTATGGGTGGAATAGGTAGAACAGTGATGTGGTAAAGCCTTCACTTCTTTTGTTGCTGTTGTTCAGGCCCCCAGTCATCTCTGATCTTTGCAGCCTCGTGGACTGCAGCACGTTGGACCACCCTGTCCTTCACGATCTCCCAGAGTTTGCTCAGACTCATGTCCATTGAACTGGTGATGCCAACCAACCATCTCTTTCTCTGTTGCCACCTTCTCCTCCTACCCTCAATCTCTTCCAGCAACAGGGTCTTTACCAATGAGTCCACTCTTCACATTAGGTGGCCAAAGTTTTGGAGCTTCAGCCTCAGCATCAGTCTTTCCAATGAATATTCAGGGTTGATTTCTTTTAAAACTGACTGGTTTGATCTCCTTGCCATCCAAAGGACTCTCAAGAGTCTTCTCCAGCACCACAGTTTAAAAGCATCAATTCTTCAGTGCTCTGCCTTCTTTAAGGTCCAACTCTCACATCTGTACATGAATACTGGAAAAACCATCACTTTAATTATACAGATGTCAGCAAAGTGGTATCTCTGCTTTTTAATATGCCATCTAGTTTTTTTTGGTCATAGCTTCTCTTTCATGGAGCAAACGTCTTTTAATTTCATGGCTGCAGTCACCATCCACAGTGATTTTGGAGCCCAGGAAAATAAAATTTTCCACTGTTTTCACTTTTCTCTATATATTTGCCATGAATTGATAGGACCAGATGCCATGATCTTAGTTTATGAATGTCAAGTTTCAGGCCAGAATTTTCACTCTCCTCTTTCACTTTCATCAAGAGGACCTTCAGTTCCTCTTCACTTTCTGCCATTTGGGTGGTGTCATCTGCATATCTGAGGTTGTTGTTATTTCTCCTGGCGATCGATTCCAGCTTGTGATTCATCCAGCCTGGCATTTCACATGATGTACTCTGCATACATGTGAAATAAGTAGGGTGACAATATACAGCCTTATGTACTCCTTTCCCAATTTGGAACCAGTCGGTTGTTCCAAGTCTGGTTCTAACTGTTGCTTCTTGACCTGCACACAGGTTTCTCAGGAGGCAGGTGAGGTGGTCTGGTATTTCCATTTCTTTAAGAATTTTCCATCAGTTTGTTGTGATCCATACAGTCAAAAGCTTTAGTGTAGTCAATGAAAAAGAACTAGAAATTTTTCTGGAATTCTCTTGCTTTTTCTATGATCCAGTGGATGTTGGCAATTTGATCTCTGGTTCCTGTGCTTTTTCTAAATCCAGCTAGTACATCTGGAAGTTCTTGGTTCATGTACTGTTGAAGCCTAACTTGAAGGATTTTGAGCATGTGAAATGAGTGCAATTGTTTGGTGGTCTGAACATTCTTTGGCATTGTCTTTCTTTGGGACTGGAATGAAAACTAACCTTTTCCAGTCCTGTGGCCACTGCTGAGTTTTCCAAATTTGCTGGCATATTGAGTGTAGCACTTTAACAACATCAGCTTTTAGGATTTGAGATAGCTCAGCTGGAATTCTATCACCTCCATTAGCTTTGTTCATATTAATGTGTCCTAAGGCCCACTGGACTTCAGACTCCAGGATATCTGGCTCTAGGTAAGTGACTACCCCATTGTGATTATCCAGGTCATTAAGATCTTTTTTGTACCATACTTTTGTGTATTCCTGCCACTTCTTTTTAATTTCTTCTGCTTCTGTTAGGTCCTTGCCATTTCTGTCCCTTATTGTGCCCATCTTTGAATGAAAATTTCCCTTGGTATTTCTAATTTTCTTGAAAAGATCTCTATTCTTTCCCATTCTATTGATTTCCTCTATTTCTTTAAATTGGTCACTTAAGAAGGCTTTCTTATCTCTCCTTGTTATTCTTTGGAAATCTGTATTCAGTTGGGTGTATCTTCCCCTTTGCTCTTTACCTTTCACTTTGCTTTTCTCAGCCATTTGTAAGGCCTCCTCAGACAACCAATTTGCCTTCTTGCATTTCTTTTCCTTTGGGATGATTTTGGTCACCACGTCCTGTACAGTGTTATGAACCTCTGTCCATGGTTCTTCAGGCACTCTGTCTATCAGATCTAATCCCTTGAATCTTTTTTATTTCCCCCTAAATCAGGTTTTCATAGGGAAAGAGAGTGTGCCACAAGTATCCTGGGAATCTCCTGTGGTTGGGAGCCAAGTTTTCTAAAACTTTTATATTTTTTTCCTTATCATCCTGGCTTTGCCTTGTGCTTATAACCTTGGGAGAAGGTGTCCTGGTACCACCCCCTCTTCCAAGGGTAGACTTTTTCCCCAGTCATTCTTCTCCCTTGGCTTTTGCCATAAGGAACCTGATGTGAGGAGAGAACTCAGCAAATATTTAAGTAAATATTTATGGAATGACATGAATGAATACAGAGTTAAAAATAGAACACTTTCCTATTCTACTGGACTAGATGTACGATCAAACAAACCTGAATAGATTTTGCATAGATTAAACGTCACCTTCCTGACCTCCCCAATGAGTTCAGCTCCTGCTTCTGTTTTTTTCCAGACCACCATGTATATTCACCTGCTGTAGTCCTTATTCTTCCTTGTACTTATTTAATATTTGCTAGAATGTGGACTCCTCAAGGGCAGAGACCATTTCTTGTTCATCTTTCTGTTGTTAGCACTGAGAAAAGTCTCTGGTGCCTGGATATTTAGAATTAATTAGAATCTGACTTTATGTAAGTCATGATATCTTCAATAATGTAATTAAAATGAAGAAAACCATTTGAAGAGTAAAATGTCTAAACCTATCTCCCAGCTGAGTGACTTTGGGCAAATCACTCAACCCTTCTGTGCATCAGTTTAAGTGAAACAGGAGAGATTAGACAGAGTTAGGAGATCTCTGGTGTGCCCGCTGCCCTCTGCTTCCTGTGCAGAGGAAGCGCACATTTCTATTGGATCATGAACCTTTCTCATTGGGTCCAGACATGGGTTTATTATTCTTATCTAACAGGCATTCTTTGTTTAATTGTGCTTCACAGATATTGTGTTTTTTATAAGTTGAAGGATTGTGGTAACTTTGCCTCAAACAAGCCTATTGGTGTCATTTTTCCTACAGCATTTGCTCACTTTGTGTCTCTGTGGTAAATTTCGGTAGTTTCCACAGTATTTCAAACTTTTAAATTATCATTGTTTTTGTTTTGGTAATCTGTGATCAGTGGTCTTTGATATAATTGTGCAAAAGAATATGACTTGTTGAAGGGTCAGATGATGGTTAGCATTTTTCTGGGCAATAACCTATTTTTAAATTAAAATAAGCACATTGTTATCTTTTAGACATAATGCTATTGCATACTTAGTAGACTATGATATAGTGTAAACATAACTTTTATATGCACTGGGAAACAAAAAATTCATGTTACTTATGTTATTGCAAGTCATTATTGCAGTACTCACTTTGTTACAGTGGTCTGAAACCAAAACTGCACTATCTCTGAGGTATACCTGTTTAACTGGAAGTTTCTCTGATGATCTTAGCTGCCATCAGGCTGAAATCAGTTCTTTGGAAGGTTTTAGGCAGGAGAGAGATAAAATTTGATTTAGGTTTTTTTCAAAGATCATCCTGATCAATTAGTAGAAGCTGCCCAGAGTAGTGTATCTTCTCTGAAACTCTAACTAAATTATTAATATAACAACAAAGACCAAAGCACATGATTGATCTGGTAGGAAAGTAAATGTCAGTGACATAAGTGAAATTGTAGCAAACAGGGAAATCCTGTCACCTCATAGTTTCCCTGGGAGGAGGAGTCTTGAGTGTGTAATTAGGTCTAATAATTAAACTTCAGGTCAAATTCAGGGATAGGAGATCCTGTCTTGGGTCTGAATGAATGACTGACATTCCAGGGGACTGAATGAATGACATTCCAGGGGACTGGAATGAAAAGCCACATAAACCAGGATGCCTGCAGGGTTGATCTGTAGAGATAAGACTCTCTAGACGAAATTCCACCTACCAACATAGAGAAGAAAGCATGTCTATGTTTTGCTCTGGGTGAAAACTATTATCTCTGAGAATTCAGAATCTCTACTTTCTGCTTTATGCAGATTTAGGATCTAAATCTATTCTTTCCAATTTTTCCATAAAACTCAAACTGAAAAATTAATATATAAAGTGATTCTAAGCCAATGTTATTCGTGGGTACCTGGCAGAAGTGAAGCAAAACTCCTGTGGAGGAGCACTTCCATTTCCTAAACCATAGGCATTCCACCAAGTAAGAGAGACTGATGATGAATCCACAACCCGCAATTACAAAACACACACAGAAACAAAGCAACATGCATTAGAGAGCCAACAGACAAAACAACGTTAAGTAATTTTATATTTGTTTAAATGTCTGAGACATAGTATTATGTAAATGTCTAGATAGAGAAGTGGATGGATAGATAAATAAATAAATATTAATAACAAAAGAAGATTAAAACACCAAGAGCATTGATTACCAGAGAAATTAATAAAATAGTTTATAAGTATACTTAAAACTTTTAAAGATATAAAAGGTATAAAAATTTACAAGAATGTTCATTGCAGCATTATTTACTATAACAAAAAATTGGAACTCAATCTAAACATCGACCAATGGGAAAATGGACAAATTGTGTACACTCAAATAATGAATGAATGAGTGAATACTCTACATGAGTTAAATGAACAAACTAAAACTAAGTTTATTTAGTTAAGTATCAAATACATAATATTAAGAAAAAAAGAATAAATTTTAGAAGGATTTCTACAGTATGATTTTATTTATAGTTTAAAATCACCCATGCATAGTAATGTTGTATTACTATATATTGTTTGTGGGTATATATATATATGATAAAAATATAAAAACATAAATATGCTTGACAAGCATCTAAAATCAGGATAGGGTTTACTTCTGAGTATGAAGGGGTAGGAGGGGAATAGAATTGTCTCCATTCACCTTATTTCTTAAGCTTGGTGGTAGAAACTTCAGTTCAGTTCAGTTGCTCAGTCGTGTCCAATTCTTTGCGACCCCATGAATCACAGCACGCCAGGCCTCCCTGTCCATCACAAACTCCTGGAGTTTACTCAAACTCATGTCCATTGAGTCGGTGATACCATCCAGCCATCTCATCCTCTGTCGTCCCCTTCTCCTCCTGCCCCCAATCCCTCCCAGCATCAGGGTCTTTTCCAATGAGTCCACTCTTCGCATGAGGTGGCCAAAGTATTGGAGTTTCAGCTTCAGCATCAGTCCTTCCAATGAACACCCAGGACTGATCTCCTTCTGAATGGACTGGTTGGATCTCCTTGCAGTCCAAGGGACTCTCAAGAGTCTTCTCCAACACCACAGTTCAAGAGCATCAATTTTTCAGCACTCAGCTTTCTTCACAGTCCAACTCTCACATCCATACATGACCACTGGAAAAACCATAGCTTTGACCAGACAGACCTTTGTTGGCAAAGTAATGTCTCTGCTTTTTAATATTCTATCTAGGTTGGTCATAACTTTCCTTCTAAGGACTAGGTGTCTTTTAATTTCATGGCTGCAGTCACCATCTGCAGTGATTTTGGAGCCCAAAAAAATAAAGTCTGACACTGTTACCACTGTTTCCCCATCTATTTCCCATGAAGTGATGGGACCAGATGCCATAATCTTAGTTTTCTGAATATTGAGCTTTAAGGCAACATTTTCACTCTCCTCTTTCACTTTCATCAAGAGGCTTTTTAGTTCCTCTTCATTTTCTGCCATAAGGGTGGTGTCATCTGCATATCTGAGGTTATTGATATTTTTCCCGGCAATCTTGATTCCAGCTTGTGCTTCTTCCAGCCCAGCGTTTCTCATGATGTACTCTGCATAGAAGTTAAATAAGCAGGGTGACAATATACAGCCTTGAAGTACTCCTTTTCCTATTTGGAACCAGTCTGTTGTTCCATGTCCAGTTCTGACTGTTGCTTCCTGACCTGCATACAGGTTTCTCAAGAGGCAGGTCAGGTGGTCTAGTATTCCCAGCTCCTTCAGAAACAGTGTTTGTTAAATTATTCTGTATACATTTTTTAAGCGTGAGGTAATTATTCATCACAGTAATCACAAAAGAGAACTACTTAGTGATTGATATTTATTTATCCATAAAAGATATTATAGAAGAGCACAGAGCAAACCCAATAAAGTAATGGAAATAAATAGCAGAGATAAGAGCAAAAATTCATTAAAAAGAATGTAAAGAAACAATAAAAGAGAATGAAATAAAACTAAAAACCAGGCTTTTGAGAAGCTTAATGAAATAAACCTCTGATAAATTCAATCAACATAAAAATAGAGTATACAAATAAAAACTATTAGTATTAAAAGGAGACATAACTACTGATTCAGTAGAGATGAAAAAAAATCAGAAGAGAATATTATGAGCAACTTAAGCCAATGCCATCTGAAAACTTATACATGGATATCTTTTAAGAAATTGACTTAAGATGAAACATATATGTTACCATATGTAAAACAGAGAGTCTGTATAGTCAAAGCTACGGTTTTTCCAGTAGTCATGGATGGAATTGAGAGTTGGACCATAAAGAAGGCTGAGCGCCGAAGAATTGATTCTTCAGAACTGTGGTGTTAGAGAAGACTCTTAAGAGTCCCTTGGACTGCAAGGAGATCAAACCAATCCATCCTAAAGGAAATCGATCCTGAATATTCTATGGAAGACTGATGCTGAAGCTGAAGCGCCAATACTTTGGCAGCCTGATGCGAAGAGCTGACTCATTAGAAAAGACCCTGATGCTGGGAAAGATTGCAGGCAGGAGGAGAAATGGACGACAGAGGATGAGATGGTTGGATGGCATCACTGACTCAACGGATATGAGTTTGAGCAAGCTCCAGGAGATACTGAAGGACAGGGAGGGCTGGGATGCTGCAGTCCATGGGGATGCAAGGAGTCAGCCATGACTGAGTGACTGAACAACAAATGGGAAGTTTCTGTACAGCACAGGAAACTCAGCCTGGTGTTCTGGGACGATCTAGAGGGGTAGGGTGGGGCGGGGGGGAGGTTCAAGAGAGACGTGACATATGTATACTTCTTCATGTTGTTGTATGGCAGAAGCAAACACAATATTGTAAAGCAATTATTCTCCAATGAAAAATAAATTTTAAAATACAAAAACTAAATGGACATAATTATTAAGGAAATTAAAATAGTGGGAAGTCTATTCATTTAAAAAGTCTCTAAGGTGAATTTACAGGCAGGTTTTGTAAAAGATCCCCTGGAGAAGGAAATGGCAACTCACTCCAGTATTCTTGCCTGGAAAATCCCATGGTCAGAGGAGCCTGATAGGTTACAGTCCATGGGGTCGAGAAGAGTTGGACATGACTAAGCGACTTCACTTTCTTTGTAAAACTTTAAGGAGCACATACCAATTTTGAATAAATTGTCCCACATAATAATAAGGATGAAACGCTTCCTAACTGCTCTTATAATATTGATAACACACCCGAAAAGGGTACAAAACCTTAGGCTTAGGATATCTTCGTGGGATGCTGCAGTCCCCTCACCAGTTTAGGTTTACAAGGCCGTCCCTGAGTCAGCAATAAAAGGCTAGATTGAATGTTCTGCTTAAGCAAAGTGCCACGGAGAAGGGCAGACATGGGGCTGACGTGTTTGCTGTGGTGTCTCAGCCTCCTGGGTGCAGATTTCCTCTTATAATAAGCATCCCTACAGCTGTGTTAGAGTCGCAATGATCGACATTTCCAAGTGTTCACTGGCTAAACAGGCATATTACAGCTACCTGGAGAATTTCTCATGCAGAATGTATCTTTCCTTGGTGGCTTCTGCGGGGTGGGGAAGAATCTCTGTATATCTTTCTCATTTGTTGCCCTTCTCATTTGTTTAAAAGCAGTATGTTCTTAAGTATACTGTTGCCTTATAACTGCAGTTTCCCCCTTATTGTCTTGCTTACTCCACACTTATTTCTTTAGGAAACACGTTTTTTTTTTTTTTTTAAACAAACAATAATAGTAATAAAGAAACTATAAACATAACTTCAAAAATTCCAAAGAAGTTAATAAGAGCAAAATAATTTGTCAATAATACCTAAGTTAAATGATAGATCATGACCAAGTAGACTTTATTTCAGAAATATAAAGAAGATTTTACATTCAAAAGTATTGCATGTAGTTTATCACACTGCAGTAAAAAGAAACATCTCATGATCACCTAAATGGATGGAAAAAAAAGATTTAATAAAAATTTAATACTCATTTATAATATAAATTCATAATGGACAAGGACTATAAGAAACCATCATGAATCTGATAGTATATTCTAAAAAATTATAATGGTCACAATTAATGGCAAAATTTTTAGAAACATTCCTATTTAGTTCAGGGATGATATTTTCTTGGCGGGCTTAGCCATCATAATTAAATAAGAACAAATACAAATATGAGGAGTTAAAAGGAAGTAACCTAATCCTCATAATTCAAAAGTTGTATAATTGTCTATACAAGTAATCTAAGAGCATTAGATTAAATCATTAACACTAATAAGAAAGTTCAACAGGTTTCCTGGATTTAAGATAAATATATAAAAATCAATTATATTTTTAGGTACTAGGAGCAATTAGGAAATGAAGATTTTAAAAAAGATATCATTTTGATAAATGTAATAGTTATCCACCACCATCACTCCCCAGATTTCCCTTGTAATTATCATTTCTCAGTCCATATCCTCATCCCCAGCCCCTAACACCACTGATTTCTTTCTCTATTATTTTTTATTTTCTCAGAAATTCAAGTAAATGGAATCACACAGTTTATTGTCTTTGCTATCTAAGCTTTTTATTTTATACATGTTTTTGCATGTATTAGTAATCTCTTACTTTCTATTCCTGGATAATATCCCACTGTATGGATGTACCCTAAATTTTTATATTCAATTACCCATTGATAAATATTTAGTCATTATTATTAATAATAAGCTCACTATAAAGATTTGTGTACAGGTCTTTGTGTGAACATGTTTTGATTTATTTTGGGTAAATAAGAATAGGAGTTGCTGCTAGAAATAGGCAAACTTTTTTCCAAGGTGATTCTAGCATCTTCTACCAGCAACATGTGAGAATTCCAGTTGTTCTTTGTCCTTGCCAACACATTGGGCCATCAGTTCTTTTTTTAGCATTCTGTTGAGTGTATAGTTCTACCTCTTTATAGTTTTTTTTTCCATTTATTTTTATTAGTTGGAGGCTAATTACTTTACAATATTGTAGTGGTTTTTGTCATACTTAGTTTTAATTTGCATTCCCCTAATGACTCATGTTGCACATTTTTTCATACATTTATTTGCTGTTTGTATATTTTCTTCATTGAAGTGTCTACTCAAATTCTTTCCCACATTTTTAAACTTCTATTTTAATATTGAATTGTAAGAGTACTTTTTATATTCTGGATAGAAATCTTTTATTCGATATGTGTTTTGCGAACATTTTCTTTTTGTGTGTGGCTTGTCTTTTCATTTTCTTATCTGTCTTTTGAAGACTGGATATTTTAATTCTCATGAAGTTCAATTTTTCAAATTATTTATGGGTTACTATGTGACTCATATGATTCATTTCATGTCTTTTTAATGTGACACAGGTTCATGTTTTTGGATTTGGATTCTTCTAGCACTATTTCGTGTAAAATCTATCTTTTCCCTATTATCTTGGCAAATTTGTCAATCAACCATATAATGAGGGTCTATTCCTGGACTCTAGTCTGTTCCATTGACCTATATGTCTGTCTTAACATCACTACCACGCCATCTTGGTTACAGCAGATTTATGCTTGCGAGGGTGCTAATGCCCTGTCTGACTCTGCAATGCTATGGACTGTAGCCCTCCAGGACCCTCTGTCCAGGGATTCTCCAGGCAAGAATATTAGAGTGAGTTGCCATCCCCTCCTCCAGGGAATCTTTCTGACCCAGGGAGCACAGCAAGTGAATTCTTTAGCGCTGAGCCACTGGGGAAGCCCCACAGCAGGTTTATAACAAGTTTTAAAATCAAGTAGTGTGAGTCTTATGACTTTGTTCTTTTTCAAGATTGCTTGGATCATTTTAGAGTCTTTGCTTTTCTATGTAAATTTTAGCATCAGCCTGTCAATTTCTATAAAAATGACCTTCTGGCATTTTAATTGGGGTAATATTGAATATGTAGATCAATTTGAGGAAAACTGACATCTTAACAATAACGAAACAACTGAGTCTTCCAATTCATGAGCACATATTCCTATTTATTTAGGTCTTGTTTAATTTTTCTTATCAAGTCAACAAGTTTTAAAGGCTTTGTTATACATAAATAAATAACCATAAACATCTGCTTTGTTACTATTTTATACTGAGACCTTAGAACATTTTCTGATATTCAGTTAATGAATGCTCAGTGAATATTCTTTGAATCAATAAAGAGTTCATATACAAGATATTTTGAGAATATGTTAATATCTACTCCACAAGATTGTGGAATGAAAGAAATGAGTGAAAAAAGTGAGAAATGATTTTTGAGTACTTGGCACAGTTGGCACTTGGTAAGATTAATTATGTCAAAGGAAGAGAAAGGGTAGAAAAAATAATTTCATATTGCCTTGGTGATCCTGTGTTTTCCAAAGTGAAGAATGGAGGATTAGCAAGCATTCTGAGATAAGATAAACGGTAGAATTTGGTTCTGAGAACTATCTTGATCCAAATTGGATAAACGAAATATTTGCACACATCTCCTTTTCGATCTTTTATAAAATATTAATTTTATTTATTTTTATTTATTTGGCTGTGTGGGGTCTTGGTGGTGGCATGTGGAATCTTGGGAACTCTGAGCTGCCTCATGGGAACTCTGAGTTGCAGCATGTGGGATCTAATTCTCTGACCAGAGATTGAACTCTGGCCCTCTGCATTGGGAGTGCAGAGTCTTAGCCACTGGACCACCAGGGAAGTCCCACCTTGTTGATCTTTGTGAAGTCTGAGTCACTGGGTAGATGTCCATATTTCAGAGGAAAGCAATTCATCATTTGTGGTCCAACAGTGAACAGCTCTGCTTACGTTTTGTGGGGAATGACCATTGGAGTAGGTCAGGATCAACCGGAAGCATTTCACAGCACTACTCTTCCGGCTGTCTGGGCCCTCCCACAGTGGCCCGTCAGAACGTCCCAGAAAGCCCCGTCAGAACTGGGCAGTTGGGAGGCAGTGTGGCAAATGGAAAGAGCAGAGGCTCTGAAGTTACATGGACTGAAAGCTGAGTCCTGGCTCCACAATTTTACTAAAGTATGACCTTGGACAAGTTACTTATGAACTCTGAATCTCAACTCCCTTATCTGTAAAGCAGGAGAAATAAGAACTACATCAATAACTTCTCAATGTAGAATGTAGTTCTACACTGAGAGCTACAGTAAGAACTTTTCAATGTAGTTCTTATTTTCCCCACTTTACAGATAAGGGAGTTGAGATTCAGAGTTCATAGGTAACTTGTCCAAGGTCATACTTTAGTAAACGGCAACCCGCTCCAGTAGTCTTGCCTGGAGAATTCCATGGACAGAGGAGCCTGGTGGGCTACAGTCCATGGGGTCGCAAAGAATCAGACACAACTTTGAGTGACTAACACACACACACATACATATATATATAAAATCACTCTATAAAACTCTGGCTAGAGCATTCTATGAAACTCATGCTTTAAGCTCAGTGATCTATTGAATAAGTAGTCTTTACACCATTATGGTTTCCTGGGTTGTTGATAAACATCTGGTTAAATAATGTCTCCTGAAAACAACAATAATAAGCAACTATCCAAACCAGAAAAAAGCACATGTATCTCCCTTCCCCACCAAAAAATAATAAATAAATAAAGTCCCAATCAACAGTGGTAGCATGGGTCTCTAGACTCAATACTCAGCAACTTTTTTTAGTGAGGTCCATAAACAAATTTTACTCCCCTCTTAAATTTTACTGCCTTTGTTTTTCCTGCAGAGCTGTATGACCCTTTTTACTTCATTCTTGGAAGCACTGTTATTAACCACTGGAGCCGGATAGATACTATGAGGCGGCCACCAGCATGCCACTTCTGTCTACCTTGCCAGGGATGCTGAACTGCAGGTGATTCTTTCTTTGGGGATCAGAGGCTGTGAGGAAGGGTGAGAAGGTGGGGCAGGTCTGGGGATGGATTAGTGAGCTCTTTCTGAGCAAATCCCAACGGAAGCTGGCACGTTTCAGAGTGTTTTCTGAATCACTCTTAGCAGTCCTTGGAGTAGATTTACAAAGAGACATATGTTCTCAGTATTTGACTAAACACAGACAGGCACTAAAATATGGTATGCTCACAAGTTGTTTACAGGTATTGAATTTTAAATCACTGACACTCTTGGGCATCTATTCAAAGAAGAATTCAAGCTCTCCATGCTGTAATCTACCTCTTGTAACACAGGCACAAAAGAGACCCTTGATAAATGCTTGTGGAAGGAGTAAGGAAGGGGTGGGAGAAGGAGGAAGAAGGAAAGCGATGGATGGAGGTTGAGAAAATAAAGAAACAAAAAGGATGGGACAATTATTAAGTTGCACCCTATCCCTTTAAGAGAAAAGGTTACGGTCAGGCAAGTGTTCCCAGGAACCAAACCTAGAGTCGCTACTTGGGTCCACCATATCTCCCTCTCTGGCATGAATCTGGACCTTCCTTTTGCCAGATCCACATTTCCTAGCTTCCTCTTAGAGTGGCTCAGTCACAGGTTTGGCTTTGACCTTTCTTTCATTGCTGTTAACCTTACTGTCTTGAGAGGCTTATGCTTAGGAAACTCCTTTGGGACTTGGTGGCCGGTGTTCCCCCTCTGGTCTCACCCCTGCCTGGGATGGAGGCCCAGGTCCTGCCCGGAGCTGACTTCTGCCAAGGGATGCTTCCTGATGTTGAGGTACCAACAGCCTCATGGGTGATGCCATGAGCACGGCTGGACATCCTGAAGGGTCTGCAGGCTCAGCTGCTGGGAACAGTCAGTTTTTGATGAAAGAACCCTCCTCAAAGAGGGGTAATCTGAGACAAATTAATGTCCCTCAGCTAGTGCTTCCATGGAAAAGAATGATGAAAACATAGGAGAGGACACTTGTAAAAAAAAGCAAACTACACTATGAACCTCCACCCCAGACAGCAGTTCCTACTACCTTCCAATCTTTATTTCTTCTCCCTTTAAAACACATTTGTGGCAACTTCAATTACCAGTCTTAACAAGGTTCAAGAAATGACCCTAATTAGTTAATTGACTTTAAAAGGATGAATGATGTACTGGCCAAGGATGAACTGTGTAACTAATTTACAATATTGTCTTAGTTTCAAGTGTACAGTGAAGTAATTCAATTATACATATCTATCTATCTATCTACTCTTTTCCATTATAGGTTACTCTAAGGTATCCCTTGGACTGCAAGGAGATCCAACCAGTCCATCCTAAAGGAGATCAGTCCTGGGTGTTCATTGGAAGGACTGATGCTGAAGCTGAAACTTCAATACTTTGGCCACCTCATGTGAAGAGTTGACTCGTTGGAAAAGACCCTGATGCTGGGAGTGGTTGGGGGCAGGAGGAGAAGGGGACGACAGAGGATGAGATGGCTGGATGGCATCACTGACTCGAGGGATATGAGTTTGAGTAAACTCCGGGAGTTTGTGATGGACAGGGAGGCATGGCGTGCTGCTATTCATGGGGTTGCAAAGAGTCGGACACGACTGAGCAACTGAACTGAACTGAACTGAAGGTATCAAGTATATTCCATGTGCTATACAGTAGGTCCTTGTTTACCTATTTTATATATAGTCGTGTGTATATATTAACGCCAAACTCCTAATTTACCTCTCTCTCCCCTCAGTTATGGAGAAGGAAATGGCAACCCACTCCAGTATTCTTGCCTGGAGAATCCCATGGATGGAGGAGCCTGGTGGGCTACAGTCCACGGGGTCGCAAAGAGTTGGACACGACTGAGCGACTTCACTCACTCACTCACTCACTCCCCTCAGTTATGAACTCTTGAGACTGGCCCTCCGATGGCATGAAATGTGCCTCACCGAGCATCCCCCTACCCCCAGCTGCAGACAATGCTTTTCCTCCTTTCCATCTGGGAGCACCCATGGCCCAACCCACTGAAGACATAGCCTGTTGATCAGTAGCCACAGCTGAGCATCCACCAAGCATCAGATCTGGTGTCAGGTCCTGAGCCAGAGAGGATGAAAATGGTCCTTCAAAGAGCTGTCCTCGCAGCTCTGGAGCTGGTGGAAGGAGGCAGCCATTCGCTCTCCTCTCTTCTTGTGGTATTAGTTCCTCCTGTCTTGGGCAAATACTATCTTTCCTGCCTCCCACCTCAGACCACTCAGTTCTGGTGGAGCTGTTGCCTGCCTGGGCATGACAAGCAGAGTGCTTCCATGGAGAAATCTGAATTGGAAATAAGAGAAGAGCATCATCTCTATTGTTTTCTGGCAACAACCCTGGGGAATGTGAACACAGAGCTTTTGTTCTAATCTGGTAGCGACAGCCATGTGGGGAAATGAGGCAGAAAAGAGTCCATGTTCACTGATTAGTAAATCATTGTAAGATGATGCAGAAATCAGTTGTATTAGTTTGCTATTGCTGCTGTAACAAGTTAAAACAATTAGGTGGCTTAAAACAACATGACTTCATTCTCTTATGGTTTTGTAGGTCAGAAGTCTGGGGTAGGCTTTATGAACTAAAATCAAGGTGTTGGCAGAGCTTCTTTTCTTCTGGAGGCTGTAGGGAAGAGTCTCCTTCCTGGCCTTTTCCAGTTTCTAGGTGCTGCCTTTATTCCTTGGCTCATGGTCCTTTCCTCCATCTTCCAACTGCATCCCCTCTACCTCTGATTCCATCACCGTATTTCCTCTCTCTGCAATTCCTCCCTCTTACTTAGAAGGACCCTTGTCATTACATTGGGCTGACCCAGATAGACTAGAATAATCTTCTCATTTCAAGGTCATCTCAAAGTTAATTAGCAATTTTAACTCTGTCTACAACCTTAATTCCCTCCTGCCATGTAACATACATATTCACAGGTTCTCAGGATCAGGATGTTGACATCTTTTGAGGCCCTTATTCTGCCTATCACATCAGTAGATAACAGTAGAGCCCAAGTTAATATCCCTCAGGTTGCAGAGGTACAGAGAAGGGGATGAGGAGCTTAGAAAGAAAACTGAATAAGGTTTCCAGGGCCAAAGGTATCATTTATTCACATGTGAAGTGAAGCTTCAAATCACCGTATTTTTCCCCTACAGGCACACATTCTAAAATGTGCAGGCTTTTGTCATTCAGTCCCCCAGGCTGTAGAATCTTTCCAATTTATACTCATTTCAAAGATCAGGACACTTTTTTTCTGTCTTATTTCCTAGCATCCCCAAACGCTGTGATTCTTCCACTTACTGACAGGTTCTGCAGCCAGGTCTGCAGTTCCCAGGTGACCTGGAGATGTCCTTACTCTGATCCTGGGGCTCACTTACATCTCCTTAGCTATTTAGGCCTCATTTCCCTCCCAACAGTGGGCGTTCTGCCTGCTCTAAGTGGAAGCAAACCTGAGTCCGGCAAAACGAAGGCTGAGTATGTGCCTTCTTTGCTTCTCTTCGGGGAAACACTGCATGACTGGCCCCCAGCTGTTTGTTCCCTGCAGGTTCATCTTGCTCCAAACAAGCTTTTAAACTCTCTGCTCTCTTTTACACACACATTTTGTTCACGAGAAGAGATCTTCCTGACACTGTTAAGGTTTTTCCTTAATTCTTAATTCTTCTGTATTTGTTCTTGGTTACTCGCTCTTCTCTTTTATTGTGTGTATGTCATTCTGATAGGTGTGTCTGATTTTGCCTCCTGAGTAGCTGGATGGAGTGAGCGAAGAGGAAGCAGTTTATTCTGGGTGTCCCAAGCTCACCTCCATAGACTAGAAAGCACTCAACGCAAAGTATTAAAGGTAGCAGGGCCCTACTGACTGGATGCTGAGGATGCTTAATACCCATCACAGCTAATATTTGTTGAGTGCTTACACATGACACCGTGCTGAATGCTTTATGTGTATTATTTCTTTTAGACTTTCAACAATTTTTAAGTACAATTAACCTCATTCTATTGACAAGGAAACTGAGGCACACACAGGTTAAATAATTTGCCTAATGTCCCAGAGTTGTAAAGTGATACCATTGAGATGGAAATTTAGGCAGCCTCCTATGGGCTTAACTGTCCCCCCCTCCCCTCAATAAAAAAGAAGATGGGAGAGGCATCCATGGCCCATGTTTCCTGTTCTTAGCAGATACCCTGAGGCCCAGATGCTCTTCCTGGGGGTGGATGAGTTTGAGATGCTTGTCGCTTTAGTGACTCTCCTTGGTCCATGGTTTGTTTTGAGCTAGAGGTGCTTCTTTTGGGGAAAGTCAGGCGGTTGACTGGGTCTTCCAGCACCCAGTAGGGGCATGGTGTCAAGGAAACCACAGCTGATCCTGTGGTTGGTCTTCTTAGAGCATTTCCTCCTCTATTCATCAGAATGGGACAGAGTGGGGCCAGGTCTTCACTGGTCCGTCTCTCCCATCAGAGATGGCAGCTGGATCCTTATGGCTCATTTACTTTAAAGATCCACTTGGGGACCAAATAATTACTGACTTTACATACTCATCTTGCTTAGGGGGGACAAAATTGATTAGCATCTGTATTAGCTTCCTAGGGTTGCCACAGCAGATAATCATAAGCTGGGTGACTTAAAACAATAGACATTTATTCTCTTATAGTTCTGGAGGCTATAACCCAAAGTGTCAGCAGGGTTGGTTGCTTCTGGAGGTGCTAAGGGAAAATCTCTTCTGTGCCTCTCTCCTCAACTTCTTATATTTTAATTAAAAAAAAATGATATAAAGTCTCCCATTCTTTTTTTTTTTTTCTTTTTTAACTTTTTAGTATAGTCAATTTACAGTGGTGTGTTAGACCCAGGAAAGGCTGGGGCTTGGGCAGGTGGGAGAGGGATTGTTTGAAGAATGCACCTCAGGTAAGAGGTTTCTTCTGCCTCCTCAGTGTGGGAGAAGGGCTGCTTCCTCCTCACCTCAGGCCAGGAAGGAGGAGATTCAAGAGCACCATTTGGTGGCAAGGTGTAGGTCTCTTGCGCGTGCATGCTCAGTCATGTCCGACTCCTGGTGACCCCATGGAGTAGCCCCCCCAGGCTCCTCTGTCCATGGGATTCTCCAGGCAAGAATATTGCAGTGGGTTGCCATTTCCTTTTCCAGTAGGTCTCTTAGAGTTTGGCAAATACAGGATCCTGACTAGACTTATTCCTGGAGTCTACAGGTGAGAATGACCTGTGGCAAAGAGGAGAGTTGCCTCCTCAGTCTCCAAGCTACACTCTCTGTAGGTTGGTGTTAAGGGATGGTTTTCCTGAGAACCAGATGTGGACCCTGCAGAAGGCAGCCAGGCTAACATCATCACCATGGGGCTTCCTGGGAGGATGCAGGGACCCTAGCAAAAAAAAAAAAAAAAAAGAGTGTATTCATTTCCTATTGTTTCTGTAACAAATTACCATAAACTTGGTGGCTTAGAATAATACACATTTATTTTTCTCATAGTTCTGGACGTTGGAAGTCTAAAATGGCCCATGGGAAGAACTGTGTTCCTTCCAGAGGCTCTGGGGAGAATCCATTTCCTTGTTTTTCCAGTATCTTGAGGCCATCTGCTTTTCTCACCTCCTGGCCCCTTTCCTCTACTCTCAAAGCCAGCAGTGTAGCATCTTTACCCATCTCTGACCTCTGCTTTTCCCTCACACCTTCTCTCTGACTGTGACCCTCCCACTTTCCTCCTGTAAGGACTCCTGTGGAGGCACTGAGCCGACTCAAGTAACTCAGGATAATCTCTCCATCTCAAGATCCTTAACTTAATCACATCGCAAAGTCCCCTTACAATGTAAGGTAACATGCTCACAGGTTCCAGAGAGGATTAGCATGTGGTCATCTTTGGGGAGTTGTCAGTCAGCCCAGGACAGGTGGACTGCTGGGAATCAGTCTTGGCTTGAGATCTGATCTGTTACCTGGAGGACAGGCATTGCCCAAACCAAAGGAGAGGAATCCAAGAAGTGCCTGTAAAAGAAGAGGTGGGCAAGGGAGACTACACTGGATGGCCACTGTATACTAGTCATTCCAAAGGCATCAAACCTTAACAAACTAAGGCACATAATGACTTAGACATACAAAAATAGTCTCTTGTCCTTCATCTCTTCTCCCCCAGGCACATTTCTGGAAGAGGGGAAAAGTGTCCTAGATGCTGATTTTAAATTATGGAAACAGAGTAGATCTCATGATTGAAAGAGCCCAGAAAACCATGGGACTTGATAGAGGTTTCCTCCTGAGACAGAGAAGAATGAATCAGAGTCCAAAGAGAGATCCCCAAGTGATGGAGGGATGTAAGATGCAGCTGGTTTCTGCTTGTCCATTTGTATCTAGCTCTTCACTCTTCAGGAGCCACCTGAAAGCAAGGAATGACTGTCTCATCCTTCCCTCCCAGCCTGATGTAAGGAAAGGTCCCTAGGAGATAGTCAGGAACCATGAGCTATTGGAAGACATGATCCAAGTCCATTTACAAAGTTTTCCACCCCTCTCTCCTGGTGATTCCAACACTGTGTGGTTCCATCGGCAAATTATGCCCCGTGCTCAGTTGCTTCAGTTGTCTCTTTGAGACCCCATGGACTGTAGTCCCCAGGTCCCTCTGTCCATGGGATTCTCCGGGCAAGAATATTGGAGTAGGTTGCCATTTCCTTCTCCAGGGGATCTTTCCGACCCAGGGATTGAACCCTTATGAATCTCTTATGTCTCTTGCATTGGCAGGCAGGTTCTTCACCAGTAGCACCACCTGGGAAGCCCCAGAAACCACTAAATGAACTGATGGAGACATTCGCCTGCAGCACACACAGGTGGTAGAGAAGAAGGGGCGTCAGAATCCAGAATAAACCTTACCTTGGTGGCTGACATCAGCTCCTACTTGGTCTGACTGTCAGAAATAGTCTGTATCGTGGGTGGCTAGTGAGCCATTCCAGCTTGTCACCAGTGGGCAGAGTAATGACACCTCGAATTAATTTATGTGATGAACCAAGAGGCACAGATATTCAGACCTCTGCAGTTTATCTGTATCTGTCCCCATGGAGGAGGCTGCTGTCAGGAGCTTCAGGAGACTGGGGAGGTTAATGGTGAGGAAAGCAGGGCCTGCAGCCAAACTCACCTGGATTTGAATTCTGATTTGCCCATTTTATACCTGTATGACCCTGGGCCAGTGAGCACCTCTAGAGCCTCAGGTCCTCTTGTGGTGAGGTGGGGGAAATAAGTAGGATAATTCGTATGAAATTCCAGTACAGGGCCTGGCATAGAGCCAATACTCAGAATATGTTAAGTTGTTGTTACTACTATTACTGGGGTAATCAAAAGTGTCCTGGACTGGGAATCAGAAGACTTGGGGTTCAGGTTCAAAAACTAGTTGTATGGAAATAATAGTTCATGTTTATCACACACTGAGAAGGTACTGAATAACTTGTTAAATATTGACATCAGTCCTCTCATTTAAGCCTCAAAACCATTGTAAGAGGTGGGGATCTTCATTCATCCAGATGTTGTGGGTGAGGGAGCTGATACACAAAGGAATAAGGAGCTTGCTCAGAGTCCCATGGCAGTAAGACCTCCAGAGTCCCTGCTCTGAACTAGTGCATGTAACCAGCCCAATCCCTTCCTTCACTGCTCCTGAGGCTGGCTTTGAGTTTCCCAATGTACTGTGATTTTTAAAAAATTTTCAGTTGGAGGATAATTGCTTTACAATGTGGTTTCTATCATAGAACAATATGAATCAGCCATAAATTTTCATATGTTCCCTCCTCTTAAGCCTTCCTCTCACCCCTCTAGGTTGTCACAGAGCATAGGGTTGAGCTTCCTGTGTTATACAACAACATCCCACTAGCTATGTATTTTACATATGGTAATATATATGTTTCAACACTACTCTCTCAATTCATCCCACTCTCTCTCCCCCCTCTATGGCCACATTTCTGTTCTCTATGTCTGTGTCTCTATTCCTGTCCTGCAAATAGGTTCATCAGGTACTGGGGTATTTTAAAGGCTATTTTGAGGCATGAAAAACTGATATTTCTGTTAGTTGTGACACTTTTATTTTTGAGAACCTTGCTAGTCCTCAAACTTGCAGAGATGCTTCTGTCTCAGGGCCTTTGCCCTGGCTGTTTCCTCTGCCTAGAGCATTCTTCCTGCTGATCTCTGCATGGCAGCCTCCCCGACTGCCTTGAAGTCTTCACTGAAATCTTATCTGGTCAATGAGGCCTACCATGCTACCCTCTTTATAATCGTATCCCTCTCCCTTCCCCTAAACTCTCCACACTCCATTAGTATAGTACTTGTCCTCTTCTAACATACCATACAATGTATTTATTCACTATGTTCATTTTTATTATGTAATTCTTCTCTTCCTGCCCCATTTAAATGTACTCTCTATTAAAATGTGCCTGTTTGTTCTCTCAAATGTCCCAGGTGTTTAGGTCAGTGCCTGGTGTATAGTTGTTCAGTTGCTAAGTCATGTCTGACTCTTTGCAACCCCATGAACTGCAGCACTGCAGGCTTCCCTGTCCTTCACTATCTCCCAGAGTTTTCTCAACCTCACGTCTATTGAGTTGATGATGCCATCCAACCATCTCATCCTCTGTCACCCCCTTCTCCTCTTGCTCTCAGTCTTTCCCAGCATCAAGGTCTTTTCCAATGAGTCAGTTCTTTGTGCCATGTGGCCAAAGTGTTGGAGCTTCAGCATCAGTCCTTCCAATGAATATTCAGATAGGCATTCAATAAATAGTGATTAGTTGAATCAGTAAGTGAAGATGACCCTTTAACCACACTCCCCTCCCCTATTAAAAATCCTTCCAAGGCATCTTGTCCTATAGTCACTCATGGGTAGAACAGTTTTTTGTGGATTCCATGGCCATCTCTGGCTAACATAGTTGGTCTGGGCCCATGTGCTTCCAGTGGGCACCCTGATGGAGGGGGTTTATATTGGGGGGGAAGATGAGGAGAGGGATATTGAGTAAATCTGGAGGGAGGGGAGCCTGAAGTGGCCTGTTCCTTCTCTTCCCTGAGGACTGGACTCCCTACCCTCTCCTCCCCTTCCTTCTTGCAGCTGGCTCCACACTCTCAGGGCCCAGCCTGCCAGTTCTCCCTCCCCAGTCACCCACTGCATTGGAGAAACCCAATGCAATGGTTGGAAGAGCCTTGACCCTTGACTCTGGCCTTTCTCAGGGGAAGAGCATCTGATGCCCAAGCATACCAGTGGCTGGTGACCATCCACCATTTTGTTCCTGCACTGCGGCCACAAGTTCTTGCTCCTGGGCCTCAGTTTCCCATCTGACAAATGAGGTGGATTATATTGTCTCTTCTGATCTGACTCTATTTTGCCAGGAATCTAGGACTTGATTCCAAAGCCCTTTTGTTCACAAAGTTAGCCCTTCTCTTCTCTGGCTTCCACAGTACCTTGCTGGTCACCTGTGCTAGTTCTCACCAAGGGCATGGGCTGTAGTTGTCCCTCTGTCTCCCCCTGCCCTGGTGTTGTTGTTCAGTCACTCAGTTGTCTAACTCTTTGCAACCCCTGGACTGCAGCATTCCAGGCTTCCCTGTCCTTCACACAGCTTGCTTAAACTCATCTTCCAGAGCTTGCTTAAACTCATCCAACCATCTTGTTCTCTGTTGTCCCCTTCTCCTCCTGCCTTCAGTCTTTCCCAGCATCAGGGTCTTTTCCAATGAGTTGGCTCTTCGAATCAGGTGGCCAAAGTATTGGAGCTTCAGCTTCAGCATCAGTCCTTCCAGTGAATATTCAGGATTGATTTTCTTTAGGATTGACTGGTTCGATCCCTTTGCTGTCCAAGGGACTTTCAAGAGTCTTCCCCAACACCACAGTTCAAAAGCATCAATTCTTTGGCGTTCAGCTTCTTTACGGTCCATCTCTCATATCCACACATGACTACTGGAAAAACCATAGCTTTGACTAGACAGACCTTTGTTGGCAAAGTAATGTCTCGGCTTTTTAATATGCTGTCTATGTTGGTCATAGCTTTTCTTCCAAGGAGCAAGCATCTCTTAATTTCATGGCTGCAGTCACCATCTGCAGTGATTTTGGAGCCTGAGAAAATAAAGTCTGGTTAAAGGACTGCATTGTGTGCCCCTCTTCCCCAATTCGTGTGTTTAACATGCCTGTGTCAGGGACAGAGCCTTTAGAGAAGTAATTAAGTTAAGTGAGGTCAGGGGGTGGGTCCCTGATCCAATAGACTAGTGTCTCTATAAGAAGAGGAAGAGTCAGCAGAGATCTCTGCAGGGGCATGCACAGAGAAAATGGCCATCTGCAACCCAAGGAAAGAACTCACCCCAGAGATCAATCCTGCTGGCCAGAACTGTGACAAGATAGATTTCTACTGTTTAAGCCACCCAGTCTGGGGTATTATGTTATGGCAGACAGAGCAGACTGATAAACCTGCTTTCCTAGTCTATCTGCTTCCAGAGGGTGGGGGCTGCCTTCAATCCATTGAGGATGTTCTCAGGCACATGTGCTTACCTTCTCCACACCCCCATTCCCCCGCCTTCCTTCCTCCCCCATACCATTCCTGGTAGATGGTTGAAGAATGGAAGAAAAGACATGCAGTCAGAAGACTGATTTTGGTAAAATATACAAATAGTCCTTCCTTCCCAAGACATTTGCTAGGCTGGATCTTGTGTAAATGCTGCTGTTGAGTGCTGTAGGGAGGAGAGCAAGGAGATCAAACCAGTCAATCCTAAAGGAAATCAACCCTGAATATTCATTGGAAGGACTGATGCTGAAGCTGAAACTCCAATACTTTGGCCACCTGATGTGAAGAGCTGACTCCTTGGAAAACACCCTGGTGCTGGGAAAGACTGGAGGCAGGAGGAGAAGGGGACGACAGAGGATGAGATGGTTGGATGGCATCACCGACTCAATGGACATGAGTTTGAGCAAACTCTGGGAGATAGTGAAGGACAGGGAAGCCTGGTGAGCTTTAGTCCATGGGGTGGTAAAGAGTCTGACATGACTAAGCAACTGAACAACAACAAGAAGGGAGGAGAGGGAGGCTGGGAGTGAAGCTAGAGGTTCTGGGTTCAAGCCCCGTTCCCCACTTAGCAGCTGGGGCCCTGGAGACAGGTCCTTAACTGCCTGACCTCGGTTTCCTCAACAGTGAAACAGGCATAACACTCTCTGTCTCCTAAGCAGGTATTAAATGGTGCATGAGACTAGCCGTGTGTTAGCACATAGGACTGCTCATCAGTGAGAGTGAGTTTATATTAGGAGTATTAGTGATTCCTATTCCTTCATTGATTAAAGGATTAAACGCACTTAACATGCATTAAAACGCATGTTTATGGAGCACCTGTTAACTGTTGGTGAATCTGCTTGTACTGGATATACTGCGGTGAACTTCCTGGATCTGAGTCCTGCCTTCCTGGAGGGCGCGGTCCTGATGACCTCCGAGCCAAGCCTCTAGATCCCATTCACTCCTCTAACAACCGATGGGCTAGCGGTGTCACCCGGTCCCCGAGTGCGGAGACCACACCAGGCCCCAAGCGGCCCGTGCCCACCCCGGGTCTAGAAGCAGATGGGAGGACTCAACCCCGCGCTGCGTTCCCCGAGGCGCCGTGCCCACCGCTCCGGCCTCCCCGCGGCTTGCGCAGGCACAGCGCCCGGCGGGCGGGCTGCGGGGAGCTGGCCGAGCACGTCTCGGCGGTAAACAAGGCGCCGAACATGCTCCGCGGTGAACCTCGCCGATTTAGACACTCAGCCCTAATTGCAGGGAGCCCGGGCCGCGGCACCCGCGCGGGGCAGATGTGCCTCGTCGCGGCCCGGCTCAATTGCTCCCATTTATCCCGGCCTCGCCCGCCCGGTGGGGAGCGCGCCGCCAGTAAACGCCGGTGTACTCAATCCGAGCGGCGGGGCGGCGGGATCGATGGCCGCCCCGCCCGTCGTCAATCCCAGAGCTGGGAGACGGGTCGATGCGTCTCGACCTTCGCGGGTTCCCGCGGCCTCCCCGGGATTGGATGCAGCTGGCCTGTCGGGCAGAGGCCGCGCGGTGCCGCGTCGCCCCGGGCCGGCTCGACCCGGCTCTGGGGGAGCCCTCGGGCGGCGGGCGCGGGGGCAGCGGGCCGGGGACACAGCACCGGGGGCGGGGGTGGACGTAAGGCCGCAGAGGAGGCTGCTTTCGCTGTCTCTCACGTCCCCTCCCTTCCCCGCTCACCTTGCCCCATCGCCCGTCCATGCCTCATCTCCATCTTTCTCTCCCCCACGTCTCATCTCGCTTTTCTCTTTTCTTTCCTGCGCTCTCCCCCACCCTCCCTCCATCTTCTTTCTCCCCCACCTCTCCCCGCTCTCTACGCCTGCCCTTGCCCCTCCTTTTCATCTCTTGTAGTCCCATCTGCTACTCCTGGAGGCCTCTCCCTCCCTTCCGCTAGTCTCTCGATCACTCTCGGACTTGCTCTCCCGGGCTGGTAAATTTCAGAGGCTTACCCCGCCCCTCCCCCATCCCCCGCAGCCCCCTCCCCCGCGCCATCCCATTTAATGTTGCCTGATTGATTGAAAGGCTGTAGCGCCAGCCCTCCAGGCAGAGGTGCTGGGCCCAGGCACTGGGTAGTAATTGCTTACTAGAGGGTGGGAAGACCCTCTCGACCCTTCAAACAGAATCAGGATAATGTCAGCAAAATTAAACTCAGGCCCTCTAATTACCTCCTCAGTTCACTATTAATGTTTTCATTTGAGCTCATGTTGAATGAGTCTTTGTCAGAGAAAATTAGCAATGCCAGTCCCACAGACAGCCAGAGAAACTCGAAGAACCCCAAAACAGCGCAGGGAGCTTTTTGTATAGACACCAAAACCTTTGAATACGCCATGACTGTATGACCCCACTCCGCCCTGCCCTCCGTAATTCTTTCTTCATGTATGTGTGTGTTAGTTGCTCAGTCGTGTCCGACTCTATGTGACTCCATGGACTGTAGCCCACCTGGCTCCTTTGTCCACGGAATTCTCCAGGCAAAAGAATACTGGAGTGGGTTGCCATGTCCTTCTCCAGGGGATCTTCCAGATCCAGGGATCAAACCCAGGTCTCCTGCATTGCAGGCCAACCGCACCTTCTGAGCCCCCAGGGAAGCACAGTCTTTCTTTGTAAAAAAGGAGGTCTTCCAATGCACAGGATTGGTACTAGGACAGCAGCTAACTTCTGCCGGAGGAGTCACATTCTGCTCTAGGCATTATCATCTTCCAAAGGGTTCTGTCTGCTCCCATCAGAAAAAAGAAGGAAAAAAAGTCTGATTCTATGGGGTTTTTCTGCTAGCCATTACTTCAGAAAGTTCAAATCCCCATCTCCCTTTTGAAACCTTAAAATACTAAGCTAAAGCTGTCGTTGCCTTGGGATGTGGGCTCTCCCAGCCTGACAGTGGTGTGTTCCATTACCTACAAATCTTTCAGATTCAAATAGGTGGGACGGGTGGTTCTGATTAACCTGCAGGATCCTCTGCTGTGTTCAGCCCACCTTCCTATCCTGAGTGATTTCTGACTTTGTTGAAAAATTAGTCACAAAAAAGAACCACAGTATTAGTAGATTAAAAGTAGCTCAAAATTAGAATTGCAACAAGCGAACTTTCCTCTTCCTCCCTAATCTTTTCCTCCCCTATTTTTAGTTGGACTTTAGGGGTTTTACAGCAAGGAGATCAAACTAATCAATCCTAAAGGAAATCAACCCTGAATATCCAATTGGAAGGACTGATGCTGAAGCTGAAGCTCCAATACTTTGGCCACCTGGTGCAAAGAGCCAATTCATTGGAAAAGACCCTGATGCTGGGAAAAATTGAAGGCAGAAGGAGAAAGGGATGACAGAGGATGAATTGTTGGCTGGCATTACTGACTCAGTGGACATGAGTTTGAGCAAACTCCGGGAGATGGTGAAGGACAGGGAAGTCTGATGTGCTGAAGTCCATGGGGTCACAAAGAGTCAGACATGACTGAGCGACTGAAGAACAACAGGGGTTTCACTATTTGTGTGTGAGGATGGGAGCAAGAGAGACTCTGCCTCACTTTTACAAAAGGGCCTCCAAATTAGACTTCTGATATGGTCTACTGATTAATAGAGTCTGCTGTAAATTCATGTGATAACTTAGTGTGAATTGCAGAAAGACCTCTCTTTCACAAGACACTTTACTGCCAGCTGTCAGAAGACTGTCATGAAAGCTGTGCAAATCTATGATAACTGTGAGGAGGCCCTTGGAGGCCTTGCTCACAGTCAAAGCACGTCCATCCCTTCAGCGGCAACGTGTGTGTCATTAATGGAGCAACGTGTCTGGCAGAGCTCTGTGAATTAATGTTTTAAATCGACTGCATTTGTTTTGTGATTAGCACCAGGACACTGTATTAATCCCTTTGTGTGAAAACATTTGCTTGTTAAAAGTATACATTAGGAATATCTCATCACTTTTATAACCATCTTCTGGCATTTATTCATTTAGTTCAACATACCAAACTCTTACAAAATTAGTTTAGCCTCTTGTAACCTCTCAGGGGCCCTGGGAGCCAATCCTGAAGCCAATCCAGCATCCGTTGCCTTAAAGTATTCCCTTTGGAGACCACCTTTGCTCAACTCAAGAACTTCTGGTCATAGTGTGCCTAGACCTAACTGGCCCATCAGGCTATTGGATTTTTCTTGAGGTGGTCATGTGACCACATTTCCCATTGCGTTTGAATTTCAGCACTTTGTTTTAGACTGCTGTGGAGCACTCTCTGCTGTGGGCTTTTCTGCTGGGGCTGCTGAGGCCTTGGGTTCCTGGCAGCCATTTTGCCACCATGAGGTGAAGACAGGCTGTGAGTGGATCCAGCACAGAAGACTGAGAGATGGAGAGAGAGAGAAGTGTTAGTCGTTCACACCCTACTATTGATTTCAGCCAGGGAAAATTGTCCTTCCAGCCTAAATGAGAGTGCTGGAAGGGGTGTTAGAGGTCAAAACCTCATTTCACAGGAGGAAAAAACCCAAGGCCTAAAGACCAGGAAGCCAGAAAAAGCCAGAGCCAGCCTGAGAATCCAGTATTCCCTGTTCTTCTGTCCACAGAAAGTTTGATGGCCATGGTGGAGAAAAAGGGACCAAGGAAAGGCAGGCCCTGTGATAAAACAACTGAAATCTAGGCTTTTAATTAAATTAAACTCATCAGACATTTTTGGGAGCAGCTCCTATTTCATACAGATGCGTGATAAACATCTGTCAAAGGCTAAATAGGTGTACTGTGCCAGGAGCGGTGTGTGCAGGGGGGTGCCAAAGCTGACTCAGAGTAAGAGCTTGTGGGCTGCTGAAAGGGGCTGTGTGCCTTGTCTACTGCCCAGCCCAAGGAGGACCAAGCGCCAGAGTCTCACATTGTGCAGAGCCCAGCAGTATGGCATCTCTGGGGGCTCAGTAAACAGTTATTCCTGAATATTGTCAGCCCGCTGGATGGGAATGCAGGAGAACATGACATGGTGCCCCCGCCCTGTAGGATTTTGCTCTGTCACATGGGACAGCCCTTCGTAAGGTCTAATTCCCTGACTTTAAAAACAATGAGAAGAGTGCCAGGGGCACACGAGGAGAAGCTATCTCATGCCCTGCTGAATGCCAAGCTTTCTTAATAATTTTCGGTGATTGGGAAGAGGGGGATGGTGAGTGGGGAAGCCAGAGGGGAACTGATGGAAAAGAAATGCTGTGGCCAATTAGCTGAAATGTTACAGTCAGTGCATCCCCGCCTGACGGGCTCATTAAGCCACAGAACTCTTCTGACAGTTTTTGGTTGTAGTTAAGAGCCGACGTGGACCCTCCACTTCGCATGTGTGTGCAGTCGTGTGCTTCTGCGTGTGCTAGGCTGTCTGTGCCTCTCAGCCCCCTGGGTGCTCCCCCTGCTGACCCCCTTGAGGGTCTGTGGCTTGTGCTGGCCGTTCCCCCCTCAAGTCTTTCCCAAATACCAAATAATTTCCCTGCATGCGCAGATCCTATTTTCCCCTTGAAAGTTTAATCTGAATGCTCAATGTTCAGTTGCCAAAGGCTGTGAACTAATTTCTTCTGTCATTGCCACTTGGTGAAAATGTCATCATTAGCGAGGCAGGAGATGTTGAAGAAAGGCGAGAAGGGGAGAAGAGGTTGGGGAAGAGGGTCCCAGACCCCTCTGGAGACTCCTAAATGCCACAGCGTTCAGAGACCCAGTGCTAGGTGAGGGTGCTGCCCAGGTGAAAGTCCAGCTGCATTCAGGGGGCTGACAGCTTGGCCGTGTTCCCTGGGTGCAGGGGAGCTTGCTTGGCCGGTATGCCCTGGGGACAGGCAGCCAGAGTCCTGGTGACCTCTGTAATGAGAAGCATTCCTAAACGAGAGATCTGCCTTTTGCAAAATCACTGTTCCCTTTGTGACCTGGTGTGGCTTATGTAAGGGTCCTTGCAAGAATGACTCCTTGCAACTGGGCTGGGGAGCCTTTGCGAACAAATCTGCCTGCTGCCTGTGAATGGTCACTTAGAACTCAGCCAGCTGCCAGGGTCAATGCAAAGCTAAGTTCCACCCTCAAAAATGCTTCCTGTCCTGCTGTGTCTGGTCACGTTCATGTTTCTCGACCCTTTCCATTGTTTTTGCATCCCTGCTTTACATTTTATGTAATTTTCTTTTGTTAAAGAACATAATTTTGAAATTAGCAAATAATTTCATTAAAAACTACTAAAAACATTTCTGATACACATTGACTCTTTCCTCCTCCATCCCTGACACACACAGTTCTGATTTCTTTGTGCTAAATTTCATAAGTCATCTCATATTCAGTTTGGGAATGAATAATTTACAAACTTAACAGGAACAAATACTGATTGGGTGCAGCAAGAAATGTGCCAAACACTCTCTTCATGATTCTTCCCATTTTATCTTCACAAACAGCCCGATGAGATAAACGCTATGGTTCCAGTTTCCTGATGAGGGTCAGAAATAGTCAGTGATTTGCCCCAGAGTTCACAGTGCAGTAAATGGTTGAGCTGGGATTTGATCCTGAGACTAACTGACTTCTAGTACTTGTGTTATTTATAACACATTCCTGTTAGTGAGTTATAATCAGAGCTAGGTTATAAACAGCTCTACCCCAAGCATTGATAACAATGGTTGGGACATGCGTTGTTGCAGTTAATTCCTTTTGTCTCTAGGCCTCAGTCCCCTTATCTGTGCAATGGGTATAATGTTCTGGGCCCTGCCTCCATCACCAGTTTATTGTGGGAACTAAATTGGATAGTACATGGACAAAATGGTAACAAAACAGCATTAGTCAGTGTGAGGAACATGAATGAATAGCTTATAGTCTTCCCAATATCTTCCTAGCAGTCTTGGGCCTGCAAGTTACCATAAGAATGATGACCTAGAATAAGCCTCGGCTAGGATCTGGAAATCCAAGTCCAGGGCTGAGGAAGGGATGGTAGGTGGTTGGAAGCTTCCTTGTCTAGAACCTGCATCCTCTCACCCATTGCATAAATACAGGTGATCTCATTTTTAAAACTTGCCTCATTACCCTGCTGCCTTCAGGAAAGAGATTACATTTCTACAGCAAAGTCTGCTTTCATATCTTCCCATTCCACCCTTCCAAGTTGGTGGGCTTGTGTCCTTGTGGACCTGTAATGGAGGAGGGGCAAGAGACCTGTGGTGCCTGGTTGGCAAACACTGTTAAGGTGTTCCTTGACACCTGGATCTTGTCCTGGGCCCGTGGACAGGTGGGCTCCTCAGGGGCTGGCACAACCATCAGAGTATGGCCCCATATTGCCTCCTGGCTGAGGTGGTGGTTAATTCTGGTTGGACAAGTAGAGCAGTGACTGGGACCCTGGGACCACTGGCTGCCTCCAAGGCTAGCCTGGAAAGATGTCAGGAATGTATTTTGTACAATTACTTTGGCCTTTCTCTGCATCTGCTGCTCTGTGTAGCTTCTGAGATACCCAGCCAAGGCCCCCATCAGGCTGAGATTTTTTTCATCAGGCAGTGAAGTGCCCTCCCCTCCTGGCCTGCCTCTGGAGTTAGGGACCCATCTTTCTGTGTCAAATGCAAAGTTCAGGGCTGCCAAACTTGTTCCCTAGGCCCAGAGGCCCACCCTGCCTTCCTTCTGCACCTTTATAGCTTCTTTGATTTGAAAACACTTACCCCAAACACTTACCTTCCAAAAATGGAGCAAAAGGGAGCAAATGGAAATGGCTGTTCACATGAAATTTTATGTCAGTATTTTTTCACCCAGACACAGACCAGTCCCTGAGATGCCCGTGAACTTTGGGGTCAAGGTCTGAGTCATGACCCCTGGGGGCTCTGTAGTTACAACAATACTCACTGAGCACCTTCTATTGGGTGAGGCCTTGGCTTGTTGCTGGGAGAGAGAATTGCCTTTAAGGAGTCCCTGGTTTCATAGCTTCCTGGGGGGTCAGGAGTGAGGGCCTGCTCTCAGGAGCTGACTCTGTAAAGGAGGAAATGTTGAGAGGCAGGTAACTAGCATGGCATCCCCTTTCTTTTTCTTTTATGTCAGCTTTACAAAGGTTATTTCCCCCTCATTATCTCATTCATCATGACCTCTCAAGAACTCTGTGAGTAATCAGGGAAGGGATTTATCCCCATTTTATGGAACTGAGGATCAGAGGGGCCAAGCGATCTTTCCAAGGTCACTGGCCCACTGTGAAAATTGAAGCCAAGATTCAAATGTATTTGTCTGACTCCAAATTTAACCAGTGCCTCTTCCGAGGATCGGTGCTTCACCTGGGTATTTTGTGAATGATGCAAGCTATTGGAATGTTTGCGGGGGTGCAGAAAGAGATAGAGCCTTAGGACAGGGGTAGCCCTGGAAGGCTTCTTGAAGGAGGTGGGTCTGGGCTGGCCAAGGAGAGAATCTGGCCATGCAGAGGGTGAATGACCTCTCAAGGTTGCTCTTTGCCCAAAGTCTCTGATTTTGCAGGATCCAGATGCTATCCTTGCCTCTCTCTCCACCTCTCTCATCAGGGACCAAAAGGCTTGAAATTAAAAAGTCATCATTTGCTGGAACAAGGCAGCTTCAGGCCCTGGGGCCTTGTCTATGAGGACCATACTTGACGGTGCCTGTTCACAGCCTGCCTGGGCTAAGGGGATCAGAAAGTCATTACCATCTGGCTGCTGAGCCAGGCTGGTCAAAGGAAGGACACAGTGGCTTGGCTGGGGTCACCGTCACCCTGGCTCAGGCTGGAAGCTACATCCCCGACTGTCTTGTACCTTGACCCCACTTCCTGCCCCTTCTTTCCAGCTGCTCCCTGACCTGCATCCCAACCTTGACTTAGGCCTGAAGAGGGTTACTGAGAAAGTCTGTAAACATACCTTCGTTTCTGTGAGAGAAATTTCCATAGCTTTTGCTCTGACCTTCCTGTGATGATAGTTGCCAGAGTGTCTGCTCTGGGCCAGGTGTAGTGTCTGTGCTGGGGAGGCAGAGAGAGGTCAGACACTCTTTTCCTTTGGAGGAAACTGTGTCTGGTGTGGGATTATATGACAGGGGCTCAACTTAGCTTGTTTTGCTTGTTGCTCCTGCTCCACATCTGAAGAAGGGTGTGGGTTTCAGATCTGGGAAGCAGAAGAGAAACAGAGTGAGAAGTACAGGGTGGGAGGCGCCAATGCAAATCCTTAGAGATCCAGGCAGTGAGGTGGGCCAGGTGGGGAATGTGGGGACCTGGTGACTGCAAATCCCACCCCAAAGTGGGCATCACTCAGCTCTGGTCACGTGTCTGCGTGGAGGAAAGAGGACCCAGATTGCCATATCTCTGGATTTTTCATGAGAAGCTGAAGATCTGGATTTTTAAGTATAAGAAATACTCTGAAATAATTGATAAAAATTCAATTAGTTATTTAAAAACATGGCACGGTGCACACATACACATGTACGTATGTGTACAGGTCAGTTTTAGGCCACGAGTCGTGACTTCATCTCTGTAGTAGAAAGAGAAAGTCTGGGGGAGTTCTCGGGTTGCCTAGTGGTTAGGATTCTGGGCTTTCACTGCCATGGCCCAGGTTCAATCCCTGGTCAGGGAACTGAGATCCTGCAAGCCTTTTGGCACAGCAACCTTCCCCCCAACTTCTTCCCTCCAAAAATGTCTGGAGAGTGAAGGAGGAAAGGATCAGGAGAACATAATCAGAGATGCTAAGCTGATTTACAAAATAAAGGGCTAGGAATGAAAAAGTAAGAGGAAGAAACACTGTGCATGTTGGGATTGGAGGGAAGATTTGGGGTTTTGCGTGAGAGACACTTGGAGGAGGTAGTCAGGTGTGAGAGATATCTGAAATAGAGGAAAGATATTGATCAAGATTGCTTTGGGGTTATGAATTAGATATTTTTAATGTACTCCTGCTGAAGCTGAAACTCCAATACTTTGGCCACCTCATGCGAAGACTTGACTCAATGGAAAAGACCCTGATGCTGGGAGGGATTGGGGGCAGGAGGAGAAGGGGACGACAGAGGATGAGATGGCTGGATGGCATCACCGACTCAATGGGCATGAGTTTGAGTAAACTCTGGGAGTTGGTGATGGACAGAGAGGCCTGGCATGCTGCGATTCATGGGGTCGCAAAGAGTCGGACACGACTGAGCAACTGAACTGACTGACTGACTGACTGAATGTACTCCAGTCAAAACTGATATTCCTCTATGGAATCTTCACTTGGCTGTTGGCTGAATTTTTTTTTTAATGTAAATTCTTACAATCCTGAATTACATGAAACCACAGCTTATATTTAGGATATAAGTATCACGTAGTATATTCAACATCATGACTTATCTGGAGTAAGTTTGATGAATTCATTATAATGTGCTTGGTGGGATAGAGGAGAACAGAGTAAATCAGTGAGGGTGATTGTGCCAGCCTTTCCAGCCCGTGTTCCCAAAGGAAGCATGAAGTGAATCTCCGAGCCCCTGTCAGCCTCAGCTCTCACACATTTCTCATGGTGTGAGCTCTCTGTGCTGAGTATGATTTGGGTTAGGTGTGTGTGTGCGTGTTTTGTTCAGTATGGATCCTAACCACAAGTCAACCATTTCACTTAGTACCTCAACAACAGAAACAGAGATTTCTTCCCAAACTGAAGGAAAACAGGACTACTGATGGCTTGATGAATATGCTATGACGGCATCCTTCTGAAGGCATTTCAAGGGTGATTTTGAGCCTGTGTGACTTTTGCCTTGTGTGCTGACTTTATAACCTACTCCTTGCATGATATGTTATGTGTTGGTTATAAAATCATAAAGAAAATACTGTGACTGTCCAAGGAAAGTGCTGACTATCTTTAAAGATGTGGTGGGGTGGGGTGGATAAAGGGAGGGAAAGGTTGAGGAAGGCTTTACAGAAGATGTAAAATTTCTCTAGGGCCTAAAGAAAAGTTTGTCAGGCTTGGAGGTGTAGAAGTGGGAATTCAGAAGAGAGACGTTCTAGGCAGTGTGCAAAGGAAAGAGAGGAAAAAATATTGACTGGTTTGGAAACTGGCATGTCATTTTCTGTGACTGGAGGTGATAATTAGGGTGGGCAGCTCAGGCTATGGCCAGATTATTCAGTTTTGTATACCATGCCAAGAGGTTTAGAGCTTTATTCCATAGATCATATTTTGAAGCAATGGGAGTGGTGGGTTTTCCAGACTTACCTAGCATTCAGTCAAAAAGGGAGGAATGTAGATGAGATTTGAAGGTTCCATCCACCTCCGTGATTCCAACTTTGTTTTCCAAGTCTTCTCTCTTCCAAGGAGGCTTCCCAATTGTCCATTCCAACAAGTAGTTCTTTGTTTATAAGACTGTAGTATTTCCTATGTGACCCTCTCACACAGTACATGTACATTGTTTATTTACTCATCTATTTAGACTTCATTTATTCACTCATACATTTATTCAGCACATATTTATTCTATGCTTTTCTCCATTTTGGGTATAATGTTAGGCTTTGTGCATGAAAAAGATGAACAAGATGGAGGAAATGGCACCCCACTCCAGTACCCCTGCCTGGAAAATCCCATGGACAGAGGAGCCTGGTAGGCTATAGTTCACAGGGTCGCAAAGTGTCTGGACATGACTGAGCGACTTCACTTCTCCATTAATGGGTATAATGTTAGACTTCGTGTATGAAAAAGATAAACAAGATGGACATAACCCTACTCTCACGGAGCTCATGTTACAGGAGGGAAGCAACACTGCACAAATAAGGGTGTGGTTTCCAGAGACTTATAGGCATTTTAAGAAAATGTCATGAGGTGATTTGATTGCTTCTGCGGGGTAGAAGACCAAAGATGATTTCCCCAAGAAGTGTGTTTTTTTCAACTGAAAATAAAATATAGGTAGAAATTAGGAGTAGAGGCCAGCAAGAGTACTTCAGGGGGAGAGAATAGTGTGGGCTGAGGCTTTGGGGTGGGAAGGACTTGCGGTATTTGAGGAACTGAAGAAAGAGGAGCATGGCTGAAGTTTGGACGGGGATGAGGGAGAAGACAAGGCTGCCAAAGCAGTTCTGGTGGACTACTGGGGAGATTGTGAGGTCTTCCTTAGGTGTAACAGGGAGTCACTGAAAACATTTGACATGGGACTATCCATGTTTTGCAAAGATTATTCTGCGGTGGGGAGACTGGCTAGGAAGGCCAGACAACAGAGGGAGTTTAGGGGCCATTACAAGGATTCAGGCTGGATTAGGTGTGGCAGTGGAGATAGACAGAGGTAGATGATTTGATCAATACTTGTTGGGTTAGCTGTAGGAGATGAGGGATGTGGGGTTGTCAAGGGCTTTGGACTTGTATGTATATACCACAGACCACCAGGTGGTCAATAACTTCAATGGTTCCTTCACCCGTAGGACTATTGATTTTGTATATTACAAGTACTTAGTAGATTCTTAAAAACATAACAACTTTGCTGAGATATAATTCATATACCATACAATTCATGTATTTAAAGTATACAATTAATGGTTTTTACTGTGCTTACAGAGTTGTACAGCCTTCCCCATAATCAATTTTAGAACATTTTCACCATCTCCCCAAAGAAATTCCCTATCCATTAGCAGTCACTCCCCATTTTTCCCTCCTTCTCACAGCCCTGGGCAACCACTAATCTATTTTCTATCTCTATGGATTTGCTTAATAGAGATATTTTATAGAAATGGAATCATAAAATATAAGGTCCTTCCTGTCTGGCTTCTTTTACTTAGAATAATGTTTTCAAAATTTATCCACACTGTAGCATGTACTAATTCATTCCTTTTTATTACCAAATAATTTCCCGTTGTATAGATAGACCACATTTCATGTATCTATTTTGTTAATGGATGGACTTTTGGGTTGCTTTCAATTTTTGACTGTTAAAAATAATGCTGCTGTGCACTATTTACAATAGCCAAGACTTGCAAGCAACCTAAGTGTCCATCAGTGGATGAATGGATAAAGAAGATGTGGTATATATATATATATATATATACATATATATATATACACACACAGTGGAATACTACTCAGCCATAGAAAATGAGATAATACCTTTTGCAGAAACATGGATGGACCTGGAGATTGTCATACTAAGCGTGGTAAGTCATTCAGAGAAAGACAAATATTAATATATGATATCTTTATATATGGAATCTAAAAAAATGATAGCAATGAACTTGCAAAACACAAAACAGACTCACAGACATAGAATATAAACTTATAGTTACCAAAGGAGAAAGGCTAAAGGGAAGAGGGGTAAATTAGGAATTCAGGAATAATATGTACAAACTGCTATATATAAAATAGATAATCAGTAGGGACCAACTGTATAGCAAAGGGAACTATACTCAATATTTTGTAATAAACTATATGGGAAAAGAATCTGAAAAAGAATATATATGTATATATAAATAGAAATATATATAAAAAAATATATATATATACTTCCCTGGTGACTCAATGATAAAGAATCAATCTGACAAGCAGAAGACGTGGGTTTGATCTCTGGGTCAGGAAGATTCCCTAGAGAAGGACATGGCAATCCATTCCAGTACTCTTGTCTGGGAAATCCCGTGGACAGAGGAGCCTGGCAGGCTATAGTCTATGGGGTCAAAAAAAGAGTTGGACATGACTTAGCAACTGAACAACAGAACCAACAAAATATATGTATATATGAATCACTTGCTGTATACCAGAAACTAACACAACATTGTAACTCAACTACATTTCAATTAAAAAAATTTTCCTTTGGAAAAAATAATTCTGCAGTTAGGTTCACTTGTACCATTTTTCTAGATTCCATATATATGTGTTAATATACTATATTTGCTTTTCTTTTTCTGATTTACTTCACTCTGTATGACAGACTCTAGATCCATCCACATTACTAAAAATGACCCAGATTCGCAGGGCAGGAATAGAGAATGGACACAGGAACAGAGAATGCAGACATAGAGAATGGACACGTGGACACAGCAAGGGGAAGAAGGGGGAGGGATGAATTGGGAGAGTACCACTGGCATATATACTCTACCGTGTGTGAATCAGAGAGCTGGTGGGGAGCTCAGCTCAGTGCTCTGTGATGACCTAGAGGCGTGGGAGGGAGGCTTGGGTGGGAGGGAGGCCCAAGAGGGAGGGGATATATGTATACACATAACTGATTCACGTTGTTGTTCAACAGAAACTAATGCAACTAGTAAAGCAATTATACTTCAATAATAAAATAAAATAATGCTGTTATGAACACTTATGTACATGTTTTTGTGTGGAAATATGCTTTTACCTCTCTTGGATGGATACAAAGTGGAATTACTGGGTCATATGGTAATACTGTTTAAAATTTTGAGAAATTGAGAGACTTTTTTTCAAAGTGGCTGCACCATTTTACATTCCAGTTCTCTGCATCTTCACCAGCACTTTTTACATTCTTTTTTATTATAGCCATCCTTGTGGGTATAAAGTGGTGTCTATCTCTTTATAGTTTTGATTCACATTTCTCTAATGGCTAATGATGTTAAGCAGCTTTTCATGTGCTTATTGGCCATTTACACATTTTCTTTGGAGAGATGTTCAGATTCTTTGGCTACTTTGAATTCAGTTGTGTCTTTTAAGTTGTAATAGTCCTTTATATATTCTAGATACAAGTTCCTTATCAAATATATGATTTTGCACATATTTTCTCATTCTGTGGGTTCTTTCCACTTTCTTAACTGTGTCCTTTTGAAGCACAAAAGCTTTTAATTTTGAAGAAGTCCATTTAATTCAGTTTTTCTTTTGTTGTTTATGTTTTATTGCCATATCTAAGAAATAATGGTCTAATCCAAGGTCACTAATATTTACCCCTATGTTTTCTTTAAGGAGTTTTATAGTTTTAGCTCTTAGATTTTGATTGATTTTGAGTTAATTTTTCAATATAGTATGAGGAAGGAATTTATTCTTTTACTTATGCATATTTGGTTGTCCCAATGCCACACCCATTGGAGAGACTATTTTTTCCTCATTGAATGGTCTTGGCACCCTTGTCAAAAATCAAATGGCCCATGTATGAGTTTATACATGTACACTCAGTTCTATTCCATTGGTCTATATGTCTATTCATATGTTAGCACTACACTGTTTTAATTACTTAGCTTTGTAGTAAGTGTTGAAATCAGGAAGTGTGAGTCCTTCACTTTGTTCTTTTTCAAGATTATTTTGGCTGTTTGGGGCCTCCTAAAATTTCCTATGAATTTAAGAATCAGCTTCCCTTCTCTACAAAAAATGGCCATTGGAATTTTGATAAGGATTATTTCGGATCTATAGATTGCCTTGAGTAGCACTGATATCTTAATATTAAGTCTTCAGGTTCTTGAGCACTGGATGTTTTCATGTTTATCAGGCTCTTTTAAAATTTCTTTCAACAGCATTTTGTAGTTTTCAGAGTATAAGTTTCACACTTCAATTAAATTTATTGTGAGGTATTTTATTTTTTAATGCTATTGTTAGTGAAATTGTTTTCTTAATTTAATTAATTTAATTTTCAGATTGTTCATTGCAAGTGTAGAGAAATACAATTGACTTTATATATTGATCTTGTATCCTGAAACCTTGCTGAACTGGTTATCAATTCTAATAGCTTTTTAGTGGATTTCTTGAGATTTTCTGTATATTAATACAAGATCATGTCATCTGGAAACAGAGATAGCCTTACCTCTTCCTTTCCAGTTGGATGCACTACATCCCATTTTCTAATCTAATTTCCCTGGCTAGAATCTTCAACATGATGTTGAATAGAAGTGCTGAGAGTGGACATCTTTACCTTGTTCCTGGTAATAATTTTTTTTTTTAATGAAATTCAATTTGGATGGCAAGTTTCTTGAAAGCATCTTAAATGGAAAACAAACTCCTAGGGAAAGAAAAAGCAACAACAAAAGCATGATACTTTGTAGCCATGCATATTTCACTCTGGAAGGTTTATCTGTCCTGAGATCTCTCCATTATGGTGCCTCATTGTTCAGTGACCTGGCAGAGACGGTATTACCCTGAAACAATGGAAACTGTGCTGCATGGCTTGGCCCAGAAGCCCCTCAAAGGAAGGACTTGTTTTCTAGTTGCTGGGGAATGCAGTCACTCTAGGCCTCCAGCTATCAGTCCATTCAGGGATTATCTGAGTTGCCTTGCCCAAGATCACACCTCTTCCTGGGTGGCTTAAAGGCATGATCTTCTTGCCCCACTTTGGCCCAACTGCTTCATTCTTTCTGAAGCTCTTAGTAATTGTCCTCTCTTCCCCAGTAGCACATTGGACACCTTCCAACCCGGGAGTGGGGGGTTTATCTTTCGGTGTCATATCTTTTTGCCTTTTTATACAGCTCATGGGCTTCTCATGGCAAGGGTACTGGAGTGATTTTCCATTCCCTCCTCAAGTGTTTTAAAAAGCTAAGACATCACTTTGCTGACAAAGGTTCATTCAAGGCTATGGTCCTTCCAGCAGTCATGTATGGATGTGAGAGTTGGACCATAAAGAAGGCTGAGCACCGAAGAATTGATGCTTTTGAACTGTGGTGTTGGAGAAGACTCTTGAGAGTCCCTTGGACAGCAAGAAGATCAAGTCAGCCAATCATAAAGGAAATCAGCCCTGAATACTCATAGAAAGAACTGATGCTGAAACTGAAGCTCCAATACTTTGGCCACCTGATGCAAAGAGCCGACTCATTGGAAAAGACCCTGATGCTGGGAAAGACAGAAGGCAAAAGGAGAAGAGGGCCACAGAGGATGAGATGGTTGGATGACATCACTGATTCAATGGACATGAACTTGGGCAAACTCTGGGAGATGGTGAGGGACAGAAAGGCCTGGCCTGCTGCAGCCCATGGTGTTGCAAAGAGTCAGACATGCCTTAGCGACTGAACAGCGGCAACTTCTTGCCCCAACTAAGGACAATTCTGAAGATCATTCCAACTCTACAGCTCCCGTAGGCTTGGCCAAGCCTGTTGTTGGACTTATATTGCATCTCAACTTCTCTCTTCCTTCCTCTTCTGCTTCCTTCTTCCTCCACTGGTGTTGATCCCAAGGGTACCACCTCATGTGGTGGTGTGTGTTTGCGCTCAGTCATGTCCGATTCTTTGAGACACTATGGACTGTGGCCCACCAGGGTGTTCTGTCCATGTAATTTTCTGGGCAAAAATATTGGAGTAGGTTGCTATTTCCTACTCCAGGGGATCTTCCCGATCCAGGAATTGAACCTGTGTCTCTTGCATCTTCTGCATTGGCAGGTGGATTTTTTATTGCTAGTGCCACCTGGGAAGCCCTATTGGTAAAGAATCTGCCTGCTAATGCAGGAGACACAAGAGACTTGGTTTTGATCCCTGTCGGGAAGATCCCCTGGAGTAAGAAATGGCAACCCACTCCAGTATTCTCATCTGGAAAATTCCATGGACAGAGAAGCCTGGCAGGCTACAGTCCATGGGGCCTAAAAGAGTCAGACATGACTGAGTGATTGAACATACACACACTTCTTGCTCCAACTCAGGACAATTCTGAAGATCATTCCAACTCTATAGCTCCTGGTAGGCTTGGCCAAGCCTGTTGTTAGGCTTATATTGCATCTCAACTTCTCTCTTCCTTCCTCTGCTTCCACTGTTATTGATCCCAAGGGCACTCCTTCATAGACACCTGGCATGCTAAATTCCATATCAGAGTCTGTTTTCTGAGGAATCCCACCTATGGCATTCATGCCTGCCTGTTTCCATGTTGACGGGACACAGAGCTCAAGTACCTACACAGGGAACTGTGTCATAAGAATAACATCCCTTGGGAGGTTTAAATAACTTTTTTTCCCATATGTAGGCCCCGGGTCATTTCTTTTTTGGGAACTGGTAATAACACTGTATGCATTCCTGGAGTGATTTTATACATTTATATAAATACATTATGTATTCCTGTGGTGATTTCTGTTGAGAACCAGATACATAATCTTCTACAGGATGCTGACTAAGGAGTAATTCCCCTAGAATTGTTGATCCTAGCCCATGCTGAGCTTCACTGCTAATTTTGTCCAGGTCAACATTTTTTTTTTTTTTTTTACCTAACTCTGGCTATTGTAGGCTAAAAACATGACTGCCCAGAGATATCAGGACCCCAGTCCCAGGAACTATAAACATTATCCTCTAAGAAAAAAGTCTTTGCAGGTGTGATTAAATTAAAGGTTTTGGCATTATCTGATAATCCATTATCCTGGATTATCTAGTCAAAGTATTAATAGCTCAGGTGTGTCTGACTCTCTACAACCCCATGGACTGTAGCCCACCAGGCTCCTCTGTCCATGGAATTCTCCAGGCAAGAATACTGGAGTGGGTCACCATTTTCTTCTCCAGGAGATCTTCCTGATCCAAGGATTGAACCTGGGTATCCTGCATTGCAGGCAGATTCTTTACCATCTGAGTCACAAGGGAAGCTCTGGATTATCTAGGTGGATCCCAAATCCAATCACAAGTATTATTAACATATAAAGAGAAGGAGATTCAACACAGACAGAAGAGAAGGTGATGTGACTGCCGAGCAGAGATTGCAGTGATGTGGCCACAAGTCAGGGGAGGCTAACAGTCACCAGAAGCTGGAGGAGGTAAGGCACAGGTTCTTCCCTAGAGGATTGGGTGTGGGCCTGCTTTGATTTCACTGGGTGTGTCCAAGTGAAACTGATTTTCAACTTTTGGCTTCTAGAACTAGGAAAGACTAAATTGCTGCTCTTTTAAGCCATCACATTTGTGGCAATTTGTTATAGCAGCTTCAGGAAACAGATGTAGTGGTCTTTACTTATGCTTTCCCCTCTGAAGTGTCTCTATACTCCTGAAGCAATACTGAAGACAAGGAAAGTTCTGTAACTAAGAGCTCCAAAGAGCTTGTGGAGAAGAGGGAACCCCACCAGTTCCTGGTACAAGGTCCTTCAAGGCAGCTATGCAGAAGATGTGGGAGTACAACTTCTTGATGTTGGTTCAGGTTGCAGCTAAAACCAGGGATAAAACAAAAGGTCTGGAGGCTCTGCAGGATCCAGGCTCCTTTTAAATCTTTCACAAATAACTTAAATGTTTCTCCTTATGATTGGGAGTTGAATTCACTAAGACAAAGTGAACCAGGCCATGTGCATGTGCGAGAGTGCTAAGTCGCTTCAGTCGTGTCTGACTCTTTGTGACCCTATGGACTATAGCCTGCCAGGCTCCTCTGTTCATGGGATTTTCCAGGCAAGATTACTGCAGTGGGTTGGCATGCCCTCATCCAGGGAATCTTCCTGACCCAGGGATCTAACCCTGGTCTCTTATGTCTTCTGCCTTGGCAGGTGGGTTCTTTACCAATGTACAACATCATCCTAATTCTTTCCTTTATTCATGTGCATTTTGTCTCATTGTTACATCATTTTCATATACTAGGGACCCTGTTTCTAGGAAAACTGAGTGAAGTACGAATGGCTTGGATTTACATAATCTTTACTTGGTCCAATCCAACCATGATCTTGGGGTTGATCTTGGGTCCCCTCATTACGGATGCACAAATACAAATGTTAGGCATTTCCTCCTCTTTTCTGTTTATTTTTTTTTCACCCAAGGTTTTGGTGTCCTGTACACTTTTCTCTCAGTTTACCCTCTTAACTAATTTGATTTCTACTAAACTTGATAACTTTCTTCACTCTGGTACAATAGATTTCTTATGGATCAGTTTGTTAACACTTCTCATCAAAGACAGTGAAGATTTGCTTAAAAAATTCACAGATGATAAAACCTGTAAGGCAGAGCTTTCTAATTCAAGTATGGGGTGGTAGAGTCAGGATTTAGAAAGATTTCATTGAAAATCCCAAGGATGGAGGAGACTGGTAGGCTGCAGTCCATGGGGTCTCTAAGAGTCGGACACGACTGAGCAACTTCACTTTCACTTTTCACTTTCATGCATTGGAGAAGGAAATGGCAACCCACTCCAGTGTTCTTGCCTGAAGAATCCCGGGGACAGAAGAGCCTGGTGAGCTGCTGTCTATGGGGTTGCACAGAGTCGGACATGACTGAAGTGACTTAGCAGCAGTATCAGTATCGTTGTTTGGAAAGAGATATCCAAACCACCATATTGAAAGAAGACAAAAGAAAGAACTATAGAATCTTGCATTTAGTTTCAAAATGATCAGTTGTATATGTGTAGGAAGGGTGAGACTTTATTTTCCAAATGAAAGTCATTTATATGAAACAGATCTGGAGGATTCAGTTGAGTCCAGTCTCAATATAAGCCAATTGTGTGATGTGCCTGCTAAAATCTTGCACGATTGTAGGCTATATTAATAGGAGTATAGTGACTGGATTGAGGGAGGTGATTATGTTTTGGACTGGCCAGGTTTCTCGTGTTCTCTTCTGGAGTTGGATGAGTAGGATATATAAGGAAGGGTGGAGTTCAGAGGATAGAGGATTTGAAACATAAAGAGTGAGGAATCTGAGATTGTTGTTCTGGAGAAGAACAGACCAAGGGCAGGCGAATCACTCCTTCAAGTTCCCAAGGGATCAACTGTGTGAAGGAGACATAGCTAAGGGCAGCCCTGCCCCAGGACCAGGATTGGGCAGATCTCAGCTCACAGAGGTGTCCAGCCAAAGGAGGAGTTGCTCTGAGCTGTCTGGAGTCTCCGTCTTTGTGTAGAAGAAGAATGGACACCTGTCAGAAAAGCTCTGGAAAGAATTCCTGCATTTGGAAAGAAACTGGACCAGACGAACTCTTTCCAGCGCTGACAGTCCTTGGTTCTCTGATGTCCACTTAAGTCTCACATGAACTTTGTAAGGGAAGCAGAGTGGTGATATGATTTCTGTTCTGGAGATGAGAGTTGAAGAGACTTGAATTCCAGAGGAGTGACTGAGCTGGGATTGAAATTCAGGCTGACTGGTTCCCAGCCCACAGCTCTGTCCACAAGTCTTGGGTTTGCCCTGGAAGCGCCATATGGAAAACTGATGGTTATTTATACCTGCTGTGAAAGCCGTAGTGAAGAACCAGGATCCTCTGCTGGGCCGGGCCTGGGGAAAGGAGAAGGTTGTCTTTCTCTAGGGAGGGAAGTTGCCACTTGCTCTGACTTTCTGAAATTCAGGTTTGCTCTGCCCACTCTCTGCCTCCACTTTCCTGACTGAATACACCTGGATGTATAGTAAGAACAGTGACTGATTTCATGTCACCCCTCTCAGGAAGGGGACACTACGGAGGAGCCAAATGGATTGGACACCGAAAGGTTGCTGCTGCGAGCCGTGTGTTTCGCTGGGATTCATGACCTCCAGAGGAGAGGATTTTGATCCGGGGTCAGAGATGAGGCTTGATTACTTGGAGCTTTTTGTGTAGCAATCTTTTATTAAAGTATAATAGATATAGGGAAAGCTTCAGACATAGACATCAGAAGGGGACAGAAAGAGTGTCCCCTTGCTAGTTTTTGGCAAGTGTTTTATGTCTTTTAGAAAGCTACTAATTAGATAAGCGAGACCCCTTAGGGCTGAGGGAGTTTCCCCAGGCCCCTCTCCCACAATATGCATTTTTGAGATAGGAAGGCATGAGGTAGGTCATCCCCTGGCCATTAAAACAATTGACACGAATACTGGTTTGTTGAGCCATTATCAGCCCAAGGTTTGAGAAAAGAAAAAAATGTTAGTCCGAGGCAGAACCGGTCAACAGAGAAGGGAAAAAAAAATGTCTGCCACTTGAAGTTTATTTCCTCCTGCCGCTCGGGGCACCTCTGGTCTTCCTACCTGTTACCCTCTCAACACTTCCTTTTTGCCCAAATTGAGGGTCATTTCCCAGCCTTCTTTGTGCTTTTCTGACCTGGCGAGGCAGCAGATCTGACTCAAATGCATTTTTTTCCCATCTGGTCGGCTTCTGGCAGAAATCACCTCTTGCCTGGTTGCAGAAACCTTGGCAGACTGTGGCAGACTGGGAATGAGAGGTGGCAGGTAGGAGACACTAGAGGCAGGGAGATGGTTAGGAAGCCTTGGGGATGGCTGCTGGGATAGGGTGAGTTGGTGGGTTAGGAAGAAGTGGATTTGAAATATTTAAGATGTGTTGTCTGGCTGCTTCAGGTAACTTACTAGTGACTCAAAGGACTGAGTGGTTACGAATTGACAAGAAAGGGATCTCCTTAATGGATCACAGCCTTGTCATGGTGAAAGGGGCTTGCATAACTCAATGAAGCTATGAGCTATGCCATGCAGAGCCACCCAAGACGGACAGTTCATAGTGGAGAGTTCTGACGAAGTGTGGTTCACTGGAGGAAGAATGGTAAACCACTCCAGCATTCCTGCCATGAGGAGCTCGTGAACAGTATAAAAAGAGACAAAAAAGCAAAAATATATAACATCAAAAGATGAGGCCCCCAGGTCAGAAAGTGTCCAGTATGCTACTGGGGAAGAGTGAAGGGCAATTACTAATAGCTCCAGAAAGAGTGAAGAAGCTGGGCCAAAGTGGGAAAGATGCTCAGTTGTGGATGTGTCTGGTGGTGAAAGTGAAGCCTGAGGCTGTAAAGAACAGCATTGCATAGAACCTGGAATGTTAGGTCCACAAATCAAGGGAAATTGTACATGGTCAAGGAAGTGATGGCAAGAGTGAACACTGACCTCTTAGGAATCAGTGAACTAAAATGGATGGGAATGGGTGAATTTAATTCAGATGACCATTATATCTACTGCTATGAGCAAGAATCCCCTAGAAGAGAGGGGGTAGCCCTCATAGTCAACAGAAGAGTCCAAAATGCAGTAGTTAAGTGCAATCTCAAAAATGGCAGAATGATCTCGGTTCGTTTCCAAGGCAAGCTATTCAACATCATAGTAATCCAAGTCTATGCCCCAACAACTGATGCCAAAGAAGCTGACGCTGAATGGTTCTATGAAGACTTACAAGATGTTCTAGAACTAATACTGAAACAGATGTCCTTTTCATCATAGGCGGTGGGAGTGCAAAAGTAAGAAGTCAAGAGACACCTGAAGGAACAGGCAAGTTTGGAGTACAAAATGAAGCAGGGCAAAGGCCAACAGAATTTTGTCAAGAGAATACACTGATCAGCAAACACCCTTTTCCGACAACACAAGAGGTGACTCTACACATGGATATCACCAGATGGTCAATACCAAAATCAGATTAATCATATTCTTTGCAATGGAAGATGGAGAAGCTCTATACAGTCAGCAAAAACAAGACCTGGAGTAGGCTGAGGCTCAGATCATGTACTCCTTATTGCAAAATTCAGGGTTAAACTGAAGAAAGTAGGAAAAACCACTAGAACTTTCAGGTATGACCTAAATAAAATCCCTTATGATTATATAGTGGGGGTAACAAATAGATTCAAGAGATTAGATCTTGAGTGCCTGAAGACCTATGAACGGAGGTTTGTGACATTGTACAGGAGGCACAGACCAAAATCATCCCAAAGAAAAAGAAATGAAAGAAGGCAAAGTGATTATCTGAGGAGGCTTTTCACATAGCTAAGGAAAGAAGAGAAGCAAAAAAATCAAAGAAAAAGGGGAAGTATATCCAACTGAATGCAGTATTCCAGAGAATAGCAAGGAGAGATAAGAAGTCTTTCTTAAATGAACAGTGCAAAGAAGTAGAGGAAATCAATAGAATGGGAAAGACTAGAGATCTCCTCAAGAAAATTGAAGATATAAAGGGAACATTTCATACAGGGAAAGGCACGATAAAGGACAGAAACAGCAAGGACCTAACAGAAGTAGAAGAGACTAAAAAGAGGTGGCAAAAATACACAAAAGAACTATGCAAAAAATATTTTAATGACTTGGATAATCATCATGGTGTGGTCACTCACCTAGAGCCTGACATCCTGGAGTCTGAAGTCAAGTGGGCCATAGAAAGCATTACTACAAACAAGGCTAGTGGAGGTGATGGAATTCCAGTTGGCCTATTTAATGTCCTAAAAGATGTGCTGTTAAAGCACTGCAGTCAATATTTCAGCAAATTTGGAAAACTCAGCAGTGGCCACAGGACTAGAAAAGGTCAGTTTTCCTTCCAATTCCAAAGAAGGGCAGTGCCAAAGAATGTTCAAACTACTATACAATTGTGCTCATTTCACATGCTAATAAGGTTATAATCAAAATCCTTCAAGCTAGGCTTCAGCAATACATGAACTGAGAACTTCCAGATGTACAAGCTGGGTTTAGAAAAAGCAGAGGAACCAGAGATCAAATTGCCAACATTCACTAGATCATAGAGAAAGCAAAGGGATTCCAGAAAAACATATTTCTGCTTCATTGACTACACTAAAGTCTTTGACTGTGTGGATCACAGCAAACTGTGGAAAATTTTGAAAGAGATGGGAATGCCAGATCATCTTGCCTGTCTCCCAAGAAACTGGTATGCAGGTCAAGAAGCAATGGTTAGAACCTTACATAGAACAAGACTGGTTACAAATTGGGAAAGGAATGTGACAAGGCTGTATATTGTCACCCTGTTTATTTAACTTGTATGCAGAGTACATCATGAGAAATGCCAGAATCAAGATTGCTGGGAGAAACATCAACATCCTCAGATACGCAGATGATACTGCTCTAATGGCAGAAAGTGAGGAGGAACTGAAGAGACTCTTCATGAGGTTGAAAGAGTAGTGTGAAAAAGCTGGCTTAAAATTCAACATTAAAAAAACTAAGATCATGACATACAGTCCCATCACTTCATGACAAATAGATGGGGAAAAAGTGGAAGCAGCAACAGATTTTATTTTCTTGGGCTCCAAAATCACTGTGGATGGTGACTGCAGCCATGAAATTAAAAGACACTTGTTTCTTGGAAGGAAAGCTATGACAAACATAGTCAAGGCATTAAAAGCAAAAGACATCACTTTGCTGACAAAGGTCTATATAGTTAAAGCTGTGATTTTTTTCAGTAGTCATGTATGGATGTGAGAGTTGGACCATAAAGAAGACTAAGCACAGAAGAATTGATTGGATTTGGTGCTAGAGAAGACTCTTGAGAGTCCCTTGGACAGCAAGTAGATCAAACCAGTCAATCCTAAAGGAAATCAACCCTCAATATTCATTGGAAGTACTGATGCTGAAGGTGAAGGTCCAATACATTGGCCACCTGATGTAAAGAAGAGATCCATCTATTGGAAAAGACCCTGATGCTGCAAAAGATTGAAGGCAAAAGGAGAAGAGGGTGGCAGGAGATGAGATGGTTAGATAGCATCACTGATTCAGTGGACATGAATCTGAGCAAACTCAGCTAGTGAAGGACAGGGAAGCCTGGCGTGCTGAAGTCCACGGGATCTCAAAGAGTCAGACATGACTTAGCAACTGAATAACAAGGGAGGGATGTTGGACCAGGCTGGTTCACTTGATGATGACCACATCCCTGACTCATCAGCCCCTGATGTCTCTGCCTCCATGTCCCTTTGTTTTCTCTTGCAGGTGGGTGTCCTTCATGGGAGACGACTTTTGTGGCCTTTGCTGTGCAAGGACCAGCTGGCTGAGAGCTGACCTTCCTGTTGAGAGCATGCACATTAACCCAGGTCTTAGCCCTACGCCTGGCAACATGCAGAGGCCATGAGGTCACGTCCTTAGCGTCCCTTTTCATCCTCTGCTCCTTTGACCCCAAGTATGTATTTCACATCTGACTCCCAGCCCTGGCAGAACCCGTCCACCTCTTCCATAAGACGGCTAAGGGTTGTCAGTAGGCTGCAAATGAGCAGCCTCGATTGCTCAGGAAAAGATATTACAATTTTATCTCCTTGTACTGTTCAATAAAACATTAGTATCTCAGCATTTTTATTTAACAATAGGCAACCTTAGGCCAGTAATTATGCAACAATTATAATCATAAAAACTGTCCCCTGCTGCTCACCTAGAAACATGAATATATTAAACCCAGACTAACCACCTAAAAGGCAAGCAGCAAAGCCCCCTCATTTTTAATGTCCCTGCAGTGCACCATGGGAAGCTAATAATTCACCCTCTAATTAGTATCCCTTCTGCTGCTGTTGGCGCAAGGACAGACAAAGAGGGAGCGGCTTCGGTACAAACTCGCCTCGGTAATCTTTAAACGTCGGGATGCTCTGCGGGTTGGTAGGGCTGAGCGGGGCCAAATGGGGTGTGCGGTTAGAGGCGGGCAGGAACGCACCTTGTCCCGACAGGGTGTTCCTGCCCTAACGAGCTCCAGGCAAGCGCCCTGCCAGCCCACCCCCAGACCCCTTTGCTTTTGAGCCGTGCCGTTTCTTCTTGCTTGTCCCTTATTAAATGTGACCATGGGAAGGGCTTGGAGTGGCAGCGCTGGTAGAGAGGGTAGACAGAGAAGGGGTGACAGCCTGTCTGAGTGTCCCTAGGCTGGGACCGCCCTGGAGGGCGAGGGAGCCAGTGGGCAGTGATGGGGAAATTCCCAGGATGCCATCTGCCCTGGAGAGGAGGGTGTGTGTGTCTCCCCAAGCACCCCCTCCCCGCCTAAGCCCTGCGTGAATGCTCTGCTCTGAATTACCTCTGACCCCAGCCCCAGAGGCCGTCCTGCACACAGCCCTCTGAGGGGTCACGGGGTCAGGTAGAGCTTCTTAGGGCTTCCCTGGTGGCTCAGTGGTAAAGAATCCGCCTGCCAATGCAGGAGACATGGATTTGATCCCTGCATTGGGAAGAGCCCCTGGAGAAAGGAATGGCTACCCACTCCAGCATTCTTGCCTGGAGACTCCCATGGACAGAGGAGCCTGGCAGGCTACAGTCCCTGGGGTCACAAAGACTCAGACAATACTGAGTGACCAAACAGCAAACAACAGGGCCTTTTAAGGACTGCAGAGTCCCTTCCTGCTCACCCCGTCACTGTGCAGGTGAGAACAACCAAAGGTTAGGTCAGGAAACAGTCGCCAGGCATGACAAACACCAGTCTTTTCAAGGAGCCCAGTGTTAGCAGCAGTGGGCAGTGATGGGGACTGCAGTGAACTGGGGCTCACACACTCCATTCACTGGGGCACCTGCTACCCAATTCTAGCTGGTTAGCAACATGTTTAGACCTTGGGCCTCGTGTGGTTCTTTGGATTTTATAAGAGAAACCAGAAATCTATATAGTTTTTAGGTGAGACCTTCTGAAGTAAATACTTTTTAACACTTCAGAATCACACAATTGTATAATTGTTTCTTGTTATTTTATATTATTATTATTATTATTTTTTAATGCAACATGCTTCTCCAAGCCAGACCTCGCCTCTCTGCTCTCAGTGTGAAGCTTCTGGGTCATGGACCACCATCTGTGGGCCCATAGCCAGATGACATGGATTTCTCTGCATCAAGTTCTGGATCCAATTTGACCACTAATTGGCCTTCTCTGCACCTTGCTTGTGTGGCCAGCCGGTCAGGCTCTCTCACTGGTAGGGTGAAACCAGTGTGGGAGAGAGTCGTGGAATAGCCGGCTACAATTAGGCAGCTAGGAATAAGGCTAGTTTTAAAAAGATGGGGCATTTTGCTTTCCATCATCAGCTCATTAAGTTTCCCAATTTGACAGCTGAAGCATTCCTGAGGCTGGCCGAAGCCAGATTTTTTTTCCCCCTCCAGCACCAGTTAAGAGAGAGAGTACTGAAGATTTGGTAACCAGGTTCCCTGTGATCTCAGATGAGAGGGCAGCAGCGGCTGAATCACCAACTCCTGGGGTACTTGAACTGATTCTTTCGAGCACCACCCTCCGTCCAAAGACCCGGCCCTGCAAGAGGAAATGGATGGAAGAGAATTGAGCCAGGAGGTCAGGACTGCTTTGCTTGCAAAGGGGAGAAGCCCCCAGGCTTCTGTTGGGGCATCCATTGCTGCCACCGGCCTTCACCACATCACTGCTTCTGATGGCTGCCCCAACCGTTACCAATAGGAGTGTCTGGGTCATCATCCAGGGTGGGATGATCCAGGAAGAGGGCCAGCAGGAACCTCAGTAAATTAGATCAAGGTTGAGAAGACATCAAAAGGTCCTTCTTGAGTCCTAGGGCACCAGAAATTTGGAATATTGTTAATGCAATGATTTCAGCTACAAGGGAATCACTGATTTCCTTTTTCCGGGGACACCCTAGCAGGAGAATGCCTTTTATTTGACCCTTTTGTTTTTCTGAAATAGCAAAAATGAAAACAGGACTGGAGCTCTCCTCCTGGCCTGGGGAAGAGTCTGTGTCCTGAAAGATGGTTGGAGTGGCAGGGACAGCTGCTGCAGTGATTGGGTGTTAAGAGAACCTCCTGGGCGTGCTGTGGCTGATCTTTGGCAGGAAAAGCTGAGGGCTCTGTTCTTAGGGAGCAGGCTGTTTTATGTAGGTTTTTTTTTTTTTTTCTTTTTGAACATTAAATTAAAAAAATGACAATAGGTTTTTATTCAGGAGAATATCTATTGGTAACACAATAGAAAAATATTTCTATTATGTTCTTGAGTTCATATTTCAAATACCTACCCTGAAGGGAATGGCGGAGAACTAACATTTACTTCCTGTTATGAGGGTTTTAAGTTACATTTTCTTATGTAGTTTCTCAGTTACTTTTTCTCACTCAGTCTCATTCATTACTTTTTCTCATGATGTAGATATTATTCTGCCCATTTCCAGATGAGGAAATGCTCAGAGACAGTAAGTAACTTGACCCAGGTAGCACAGCTGGTAAGACGATGGAGTCAAGTTTCAAATGTACGTGGAGGAGACTGTAACCGCACTCTGCCAGCATCTCAGATGGGCTCCCCTCTTTTCATCCTGCAAGTTAGTGGTTTTCGACTTGGAGCACATTTCTGAATCAGATTCCTGTCTTTCATCCCAGAATTATTGAGTTGTAAGTACACCAGGGCCCAAGTATTTATTTATTTATGTGTAAGACCTCACAGGTACTCCTGATGTATACCTCTAAGTGAGCTCTGCTGGTTTAGAAAGAGGACAGAGGTCCGGAATCAGGAGTCCTGGATCTGAGCCCTTCTTCATGCCCCTTCTCACCTCTCAACCCCACCCTGTCTTTAAGTGAGCTCAAAAATGCATTACTGTGGAAGGAGTCGAATGAGATTCTGTCCATGTAGGTATTTTGTAAACTCTAGAGTTGCTATGCAAATGTTGGTCATCATTCTTGTAGACACTCTGAGACTTGGGCCTGGTCTTTCCCTCCAGAGTTATGCAAGTTCAGGGTCACAGTGGAACTCTTAGTCAAGAGCCCTTGTTTGAAAATCTGACAACCTTGCTTCTTCTTCCTGCACAGTTGTTTGTTGATGATTAAATTATTGTAAATTAGTTCTACGTGTAGCATAATAAATGTCATTAGCATGACTAATCACATACCTGATTATACAACCCACTCCTCCTCCCCCAATTTATTTTCTGCTTCCCACACCCAATAAATCCAGCGTTGATGTAGAGCTCTTGTTAGGGCTGATGGATGGTGTATGGGGATGTTTGCTGGGTGTGGGCTCAAATTCCACCCATGACTGGAAAGAGCTTTTGAGAGGAGCTACAGACCAGAGCGGAAATGCGCAGGACCAAGGTACCAGGTTTTCGCTTGCCTCTTCAGCTTATCTTCCAGGTGTTATTGCTACTGTTGTTGTTATTATTTAGTTCCTACTACTAGACCATTTGTTGGATTCCTTATGTTTCAGGCACTGTGTTAAACCCCTTTAGGTTTGTTATTTTATTCATGGAGATATTGTTTTGTTTATTCCTTATGGAAAACTTATGATGTGGGTATTACCACAGTTGTCCCCATTTTAAAGAAAAGAACACTGAGAGAGAAATTAGGTAACTTGCCCGCATCATCCAGTTAGGAAGTGGCAGAACCAAGGTTTGTGCGTGTCTGCCTGGCTCATGAGCACACGCTCACTCCAGTCTCCTGCACTGACTCTCTGTGCAGACAGGAACTGAACCAGGCCCACCCTCCTGGTGAGTTTGGGGGATTTAGGGGCTTGATGAGTGGTGGAGATGGGTGAACCAAAGTGTCAGCACCCATATGGGGAGCTGAGAAGTGTGTTCTCCTGGTTGTTAAGGATTTGGAGTGGGTGGTGACATGGTGATGTTGTTGGCAGTGGTCACCTGTCCCCGGCGGGTGGTGGTAGGTAAGAAGATACAGTTTTGTGCTGTGCAAAGAGCACAGAATCTTAATAAGAAGACCCATGTCCTGGGCCTTGCTTTTCCTCCTTTTTCCACTTGCCCTTAGGCTTATCATATAACCCGTCTGGACCTCAGTTTTCTCATCACAGAGCTGTTTTGAGGATCAAATGAAATTAAGGTTGTGAGAGCAATGTGTAAGCTGTGAAGTGATTTCCATATGCAAAGAACTATTTTTACCCTCCTTTGCTGAATGAGGGCAGCCAGAATAGAAGACCTACAGCCTCAAGTCTTAACACAAGTGGAGATTCATGATCCAGTTAAGCAGACGATGAAGGTGGGGGCAGCAAGGCAGGTGGTCCACACTGGTGTGAGGATGCCAGCTCTGGAGAGGATCCACATGCTGCGGGCCCTTCCTGTGACTTTGTTAAAAAGAATGTTCTGTGCTTTACAGAGAAGAGGCATTCCTCAGATTAAATTTCTGTAACAATAGTAAAAATGAGCCCCCCCACCAAATTTGAATGGACAATAATGAGTTGCTTTTTTTTTTTTTTTTTTGCTCAGCACTAAACCTTCCAGCCTAAAGACAACTCAACCAGGCCTGCTAGGTGGAGTGAATAACACTGGGAGAAAAACTGTCCTGTACTTGTGTATTATCTTTCTTTCCAGAGCAGCACCCCACAGGTCTCTGTCCTAGGTTTTTCTCTGTGTGTTCACAGCTTAAAGGAATTGCTAGGTTTGGGCTGAAGGGCAGAGCGGAAGGTAGGAGATAAAGGAAGTGCTGTCCACGGTAGTAAGAGTTATTCAGAGTTGGACTGGTCTGGCAGGGAGCATGAGATACTCAATGCTGAAAGATCCAGCCTAGTCGTGGCAACTGTGGGGCCAGGGCGGTGCTCCTCTGTCTCACCTCCCTAGTCTTCCTGTTCTTTGATCATGACAGACATCACTAATTGATAATAGCTTTCTTTCCTGTTGAGCCTTCTTCAGCTCTGCATTCTGAGCAGCCGTCCCCAAGAAACTAGAGCTGTTGTGAGTAAAGAAACCCAGAAGATGCTGCTCCGGAGCAAATCACTCATTTCTAAGAAGAGGAGGTCTCAAGTCCCAGAGGTGGAAGGAGAGTTGTGCAAGATTTATGGCAGAGTTAGAATCAGAGGAACTCTCTCCACTTTACATCCTGGAATCTACAGTCTCTTCTTAACCTGTCCATACCAAATAGAGTCATTTATTCATTTATGTATCAGTTTTGAGCAGGCTCCTTGGGAGAAGAAAATACCTATAGTGCAGTGAAAGGAAAGGTAAGAATGTATGTTAATTACCTACCACTGAATAGCAAACCATTCCAAAATATCTTAAAGCAAGAACCATTTTTTGTTTCTGGTGAGTCTGTAGGTTCATTAGCAGTTTTGCTGAGTTGGACTGGCTGGACTGATCTCAGCTGGACTTATTTATGCCTCTGTTGTCAGCTGATGGGTCAGTTGGGGGCTGAATGGTTCAGGATGCCTTCAGTTGAGACAGCATGTCTCTCTTCCACATGGCCTCTTGCCCTCTAGCTGGCTAACCCAGGCTTACGCTGTGGCAATGGCAGGTTCCAAGTGGGGGAGGCTAAGGCTCAGAGCTGGCATGATGTTATTTCTGCCACATTCTGTTGGTCAAAGCTAGTCTCCAGCTGAACCTGGACCAGGGTGAGGGGAGCAAGTCACCTAGGGCACACATTTTAAGGTGGCACTCACTCTCGGGTGTTGACATTACACACACATGACCCTGAGAGTGAAAGCCTCCTTAAATTTTGAGCCCTAGACCTCTTGTTTGCCATATCCTAGACCCAGCCTTGGTCAGAAGGCCAGGCCAGATTTAAGGGGTGAAAAACAGACCTCACCTCTTAATGCAAACTCACATTGCAAAGGTTACAGATACAAGCAAGGGGAAGAAGCAAGGCCCTCAACCAAATCAATCAACAGAAGGATATTGCAGACCCTCAAATATCAGGGTGAGCCAAAGGCTTCACAGAGAGCAGTCAACTGAAATTTATAACCCTTAACCTCATGATGATTTTCTCCCATCAACTCAATAGTCATTTATCACAAAGAAGCCTTCATCACATCCCCATTTGCTTATTCCTAAACACTTCCCCAGTACTGCACTAGTTAGAATCAATTGCAACACTGCAGGGCCTTGGCATCCCTGGGTATAATCTAAAGTCAATGGCAATATAGTCAATGTGATGTGAGGACTGCTATATACAGTCATGGATTTTGTGTGTGTGTATGTGTGAGCACTCAGTCATGTCTGACTCTTTGTGACCCCATGGGCTGTAGCCCGCCAGGCTCCTCTGTCCATGGAATTTTCCAGACAAGAATACTGGATTGGGTTGCAATTTCCTCCTTCAAGGGATCTTCCCAACCTAGGGATTGAACCTGCATCTCTTGCATCTCCTGCATTGGCAGACGGGTTCTTTACCAGCTGAGCCACCAGAGAAGCCCATAGACATCAATTATTTCAAAACTGATTTCCAATGATACTTTGGCACACAGTTGAAGTTTTTGTTTTTGTTTCAACAGGATGTATAGCTTTAACATATTTGCTAAAATCTTTGCTATGTTCTTTCTCCAATAAGATTCTAGGAATTTATAGAACTCATAGGTTTTCAACTGAAGAAATTTCTGAAGGATCCAGGTGTCTGAGTGCATGTTTATATTTGGACCTGAAAAATGTGGATCCTGTGGGGCCAGAGATATTGTCAATAGAAACAGCACCTGGATTTACTGCTGCAGCAGATAGAAGCCATTTTCTGCATGATGATGGAAATCTTGCCACCTGATACATTGTTATTAAAGCTGAATTTAAGGTCACTCTTTAGCCAAGAGTATCATGCTGGGTCAATAGGAGATAAATTGGTCAGGCTTCTTGCTTGAATAATGGCATCAGCCATGGTATGATGTCCAGGACCTGGGTACTGCATCCAACTCTGGTTTGTTTTTCAAGGAGGCCTAGAGTTGGTCTTTACATTTTTGTCTTTCTTTGCCATCTGACCCTCACCTCCTGATAGAAAGCCTATCTAAAACTGAGCTCTAATCATGTCATGTTCGATGGCTCTTAATTATCTCCATGTACCTGGCCCTGCTCCTTTTCTCTGGCCTATTTCCTTATGCTTCTTTCATACAGAACATTCTCCAGTCAAACTGAACTTATTTTCACATGTGCCTGTGGCCTCCCCTTGCCCTGCCATGCTCACTCTGTCCCCTTTCCTTGGAATGCCCCTCTCCATCTCTGTAAGTGCAGATTCTATCAATTTGTTAAGACTAAGATTAGGTTCCACCTCTTTTATGAAGTGCTCCTTAATCTCTTTCTAGAAGTGATTACTTCCTTTTCTGAGCTCTCATGACCTTTTAGGGTATTAAGAATATGGCTGGGCTTCCCTGGGGCTCAACAGTAAAGAATCCTGCCAAGTCAGGAGACTCGGGTTCGATCTCTGGGTTGAGAAGATCCCCTGGAGAAGGGAATGGCAATCCACTCCAGTATTCTTGCCTGGGAAGTCCCATGGACAGAAGAGCCTGACAGACTACAATCCATGGGGTTGCAAAAAGTCAGACACGACTTAGTGACTAAACAACAACAACAAAACTATGGTTAAGGATGAAGTCTTTGGAAATGGCTCAGCTGGTAACGAATCTGCCTGCAATGCAGAAGACTTGGGTTTGATCTCTGGGTTGGGAAGATCCCCTGGGGAAGGGAAAGGCTACCCACTTCAGTATTCTGGCCTGGAGAATACCATTGACTGTATAGTCCATGGGGTCGCAAAGAGTCGGACACAACTGAGTGACTTTCACTTTCACTTTTAGAATCAAATGCTAATTCTATCACTTATTTGTTGCATGAACTTGAGCAATGTTCTTTATCCTTCTGTACCCTAGCTAGAAAATTGGATTACTAATATAATCAGTTTATAGGTTGTGGTAAGAACTGAGCACTTTTGTATGAGATGATTTTCAGTAACATCTGGTGTATGGTAAGTATTAACTTTACTGTTGCTATTTTAAAGTATCCAATGCTAGTTACTGAGCATCTACCAGTCTCCTGTAAAGCATTGGAGATGTACTGTGAATGATGGACATCACTCCTGCCTCATAGAGATTAACAGGTTAGAGACACCAGTTGAAGTGTGTATTGTAGTGATTGGTATATTGGTTTTTACTTTCTTTTCCAGACTATGAAGTTCATGGGTACTATCTTATATTTTCCTGTAACTTTTCGGTGCCCAGAATAGTGTTTCATGTATAGTAAATGGTGTGCCAATGAATTAAAGGTGGTTAATAGCAAAATCAGTCACCAATTCAGGCTGGAGCTTTCCCTACAAATAATCATTGGTCATGAACTCTGGATCACATTGGAAAGATCTTGAATAGAACACTTTCGCTGGAATCCTGGGTCAGGGACAAGGCCTGGCTGAGGAGCTGCTTGAAGTAAGGACCAAGGGTAGGAGTTCTACCCCAAAGTGTTTTGGAGCAGACTGCCCTTAATTCTCCTTGCCACCATGAAATAAATCCCTTGTTCCTAAAATCTAAAATGCACAAAGCAGATGCAATGGGAAACGTATTAGTCTGGGAGCTGGAACATCTGGATCTCAGTACAGGCTCTGTTGCAAAGCATCTGTGTAACACTGGACAAACCTCTCCCACTTTCTGAACCTCAGTTTCCCCATTGGAAAAATGAAGTGGTTGGTTTAGATCAGTGGTTTTTAAACTCATCCTCTTCCTTGTCAGTCCTTTTATTTGTTCCCTTCTTTTCCCCCTTCTTATCCTAAGCCATTTTTATAATAAATTCAAATTCAGAGATGTTCTGTTTGAAATGAGACTGGAAATCCCAGGGCTTCTGACATTCAACTCCCTTTCCCTTCTCTGCTTCCTATATTGGTCCAAGAAGCACTTGTAAAAATCCCTGGGGTTCCAGTAAACCCTGGCCTCTTAGCTCTTGGGGCCCTTATGCTTTAGCATTCTATGACTCAGGGCAACAGAACCCAAATGCCTTTAATTAAAATCATTTCAACATATCCCCATTAACTATGATAGATGCTCCTACCGGAGAATAAGTGCATTAATGCTATAATTATCTGTTGAGGATGTTTTATTGATTCTGCAATGATATTTTAGTCAGTTTGTATTATTCGCTTTCTGACTTAAGTCAGGAAGAAATGGCTATTGGTGAAGAAATTAATCATCTAAATCAAATTGTCATTGATGCTTCTAGAAATAAAAACCTAGTATAGGACTAGCCATGTCTCTTACAGGCTGATGTTCATTGCTATGATGATTGATAATGCAGGCTGAAGAGGCTTCAGTTTGCCCCTCTAAAGTTGCAGGTGAAATATCAGTTTCCCCTAGGACTTTTGTAAAAGTCTTCTCCAGCTCAGCCTTCTGGAATCCATCCTGGGTTGGAAGGTGACTCCAAGGCAGGGAGATCCTAAGGATTTGTGAGTTTCCAGGTCCTCAGGAGCTTCTCTGAGCAAGGGCACTTTGTTCCTTTTCACACATGCTGTTCCAGTCATGTGTGGGAACAGCAGGGAAGGTCTGAGAGGGTGAGAACCTCAGATTTGGAATCTGTTTCAGTGAGAAGCCTTTTAATTGCCAGTGACAGAAAACCTGATGCAAACAGACCTGAGCCAAGAGAAAGCTGGCTCTCCTGAGCAAAGTGTCCGGCGGAGGACCAGCTTTCCATGCGGTCTGGTCGGAGCTCAAGTTGATGCCACAAGGCTTGGCTTCTCTGTGGCTTGGTCTGGTTTTCCTATGCATCTGGGCCTTATTTTTTAACTTTGTGGTGGCAAAAAAGGGGCAGCAACTCCATCTCTCCAGTTCCAGCTAAATGCCCCATGGGGAATACTGCCTGTTTCTCTTCTAGACCCCCAGGAGAAGATGCACCATACCTCGCTGGCTGTAAGTATTTCCCTCTCATATTAAATATTAGTGACCATGGAGTGGCTGCCACATCCATGGTCCTGTTAGGCCCTGCTGGGCTCCCCACCATGTGCCTTCTCATTCAGGCTGAGGAACAGCCCCCAGGTGCAGAAGAGGAGGGGACTGAGCTGACCCATACAGTCAATCTGAAGCTTCTACTCAGACGTGGTATGCCATGACCACTTATATTCTCTTGGCCAAAGATATTCACATGGCTAAAACGGTATCATAGGGGCTAGGATGCATACTTTTCCCATGGAGAGAGAGGTGAGTGAACATTTGCAAATGGTAATATGATCTTCCATAGCTCCCAATCTATAAAGGCTGAGAGGGGAAAGTGGGTTTTACTCAAAAGAAAACCAGGGTGCAATTTTCTGGAAGAATGGTAAAGATCAGTCATCCTCATTTGGTATATTATAATCCCCCCATCCAATGACCGAAACTCCTGTGCTGCCCAAGGTAACACCCATCTTCTCCCTCCGGTGAAAGGACAGATAACCTGCAGAGGCAAACTATTCTGTATTTTGATTGGTTGCCCATCCCTCCAAGAAAAAAAAAAAAAAAGTAGTGAAAAATCTTTCTTTAGCTCAAACTACTGGTATGGGCTTATACAGTAGAAGAGTGGGGACAAAGATGAAAAAATAAAGACCTTGTGACTCACTTTGGGGGCTTTACTGCAAGGAAAAAGAAAGAAGCAGGGTGTAGAAAGGATAAGCAAGATAGAAAACCACCCTCTCAAGAGCTCTCCATGATAATCTGTGCAGAGCAATGAAAATGCTTGCTATTAGTACATCATTTAGACCAGAGTGATAGATCTGTGAGTAAAGGCAAGAATCCTGATGGGGGCAGAGGGCGAGTCCTTCATCAATGGGAACATGACTTACTTCTCTTTCATATGTCTTTGGATGAACTATTTACTTGCACTTGCTTTTAATTTACTGGCCAACAGTTAGAGCCAGCTAACAGGCCAACAAGCTGGCGTGATGCACCCAATTATCTCCTGAAAATGTATTTCTGTGATTGGAACTTTAATTGCAGCTTAAATCAAATGCTCATGAACCCAGTCACCATCGAGAGAATGAGACCAGCTAATGAAATAATGAGAGCTCTGACTCCAATTCAGAGGTAGAGAGACATGGGGAAAGAAGATTGTTCCTTTTAAAAATTCCCTTCCCTATTTTTTTTTAAATTGCTTTTGAAGACAGTGATGTCATAAATCCCACCACGAGGCACTGATGTTACAAAACGGGCAGTGTGTTCCAATCAGACCACAAATGGAACACGAGCCTGTTTTGTTTCCTGGGATTCACTCTCACATTTACCTGCATGGGTTTGTGTGGACACCAAGGTTTGCACTTCTGTAAGTCCAGATTCAACACCTATAGCCTTGGATTTCAAATTCATGAAACAAGTTCCCTTCTCTGAATGCCGTTATCTGTGATGTTGGATGTGAAGTCTTGCTGTAGGGTCACATGAGGAAGGAGCCCGAGTCCCTGGGACTGATTCATTTATGCAGATGTGGCTTATGCCTAGAGCCCAGAGCTGTAGGCGCCCTTCCCCACTAACTCACGGTGCTTAATTCAGATTACTTCCATCTTAATGAAGAGCCAATTTGCCAATTATCCCTGAAGTTGTGATTAGGCGCTTTTTACCTAAGATCCTGTGCCATGGGCTATGCCCTTCTGAGGTTCATTTAGTTTCCTCTGAAAGACGACAGTGGTTTGTCTGAGAATCACAAGCATTCCACTGTTCTCCAATACAAGCAAGTCCTTTTTTCTTAGAGGTCTCATACCTTTGGCTTTGCGTCTGGGACGATGTGGATTATAAACAGCAATGGCAATGACCATAATAGCTACCATTTATCTAGTGAAGTGGCTGTCTTTCCAGCTGCAAATTAGAATCACCTAGGGAGCCTTAAAATGTACTGATGTCCAGGTTTCCACCCCCAGAGGTTCCAGTTTCATGGGTCTGAGCTGGAGACTGGACATCAATATTTTTAAAAGCTCTCTAGGTGATTCCAATGAGCACCCAGGATTGAAACCCATCAATTTCACGTTTCCAGTGGGCCAGGGACTGTGTAAAGAGATAGACACATAGTCATAGGAACTTGAATGGGGTAAATATTTTTAATCCCTATTTTATAGACAGGGATATTATGCCAAGAAAAATTTAGTAACTCATGTAAGATCACTCAGCTAATAAGTAGTGATGGCAGGTTATTAGGATTATGTTCTCCAAAGTGCAGGAGTGATGTAGGCACAGGATGGTTGAATTGTTTCAGGTGTAAAGACCAGTGAAGAGACAGCGTGAAAACTGGTGGGAGAAATGGGCAAACAGCAGTGTTTTCCTTTCGTAGAGACCGGTGAGAGGACACACCTCTCTGTCTGTGAATAGGCACACACATGGTGCAATGAACATACGTACTGTGCCTTTTTGCTGTTGTTGTTGAGTCACTGAGTTGTGTCTGACTCTTTGCAACCTCGTGGACTGCACAGCCCAAAGCAAAAGGTCATACCTGATTTCTATGAAGAACAGCTTACCCAAGGACTTGGGAAATGCCTGAAGAGAAACCTCAGTGTCCTCCATCTCTCTTTCCAAGAGAGCTGATATTTGTCAAGTAGATATACTTTCCGTCCTCTGCCATATAGAGGAAGGAGTCACAGAGGAGATTGTGGCCACTGTGGCTTCTTACCCTCTGTTGTCAAACAGACTCTTCCTGGCACTGGCTAAACACTTTGCTTTTTGTCTTATTGTATTTGTGTTCAGTGCTTTTCACTATTATTTCTTCCCCAGTGATCTCCCTGTTATGATATGCTGGGTGAACGAGGGTGCATATGTTTTAGACACACCTAGGCTGTGGGTGTGGGGGCTGAGAAGAGAGCAGACACGAGTTACTGTTTGACTCGTCTCTGTATTCCTTGCGTTCCACATGCCACGAGTCACCTCTTGGGTGTAAGTCAGCAGTTTTAGAATCTGCTTTGTTTATTGATATATCTCCTGTACTGTGCCTGGCACATAGTAGGTGTTCAATAAATATATCTGAATGAATGGATAAATAATGAAGTGCAAGGAAAACAGGAAGTCATAGAATCACCAACTAAGGGCTAAGAACAACAGAAGACATTAGAAACAAATTCTCCTAAGACTTCTCCAGTACAATGGTATCAAGTTGAAGTGGGATACAGGACTGTCTGAAGTGTCCCATATTTTATCTTCCATCACTTCCCACATCCACTTACAAGTGAGATGGATTAGTGTTGTGGATCATTGTGATTCAGTATCTTTGTGTGTAGCAAGAAAATAATACCTCTCTTAAAGAGTTTTGGGAGAATTAAAAGAAGTAACACATATAAATTGCCTATAATAATGCTTAATGAATGCTCTGAACCTAATAATTAATGCTTAATGAATGGAAGTTAATAATTATTATCAAGAAGTAAGGTGTAACATGTCCCTTTGACCTTGCATACTAGGGATGATTAATATAGGAACTTTTGGCTAGTTATCTGTATTCTTCTAAGTCCTCTTACTCCCATGTACCATTCATTTTCTTTTTCCACTACCCATATTGAAAACCCGCTTAGCCAGACTCTGAGCTAGATTCTGGAGATGGAGTGTTCTCCAACACAAGGCAGAGTGTTCCAATACACTTGATGCTTCCTGCAGAGATGACAGCCCACATCCCAGGAGCCCCTCTTGTAGATGCCCCCACTTCTTTCTGGCCAGGGGAAGACCTGGCCTTTTGTCACACAGTCTATAATGTCAGTAACTTGACTTAGCTTGATTGGTGGCATCTACAATCAAGGAGCTGGAGAGCCACTATGGAGTGCTTTTTCCTTAGAGCCTTGTTTGGCTCACTTCTCTTTACTCAGAACTCCACCAAATGGTGCTTCCCAGGGAAGAACTTCTGCATTCCCAATCCACTCTACCCCATCACTCCATGTTACATCACCTGTTCTATTTCCTTCATAGCACTTATCAATGTCAAACATTATTTGATTCATAAAACCTTTTATTTGTTTATAATCTATCTCCCTCCTAGAATATAACCTCCATGAGGTCAGGGATGATATGTGCCCTTTTAATATTGGTACCATTGCACTTAGAATGGGGACTGGCATATCATCATTATTTAATTCATGTTTGTGATTGACTGCCTCCAGACTCCCAGAGGTTCCTTTGCGCATCTCCCAGAGCTTCTGGAAGGTAGAATTCTCTATTGAAGGTTGATATGGGATTCATCTGACAATAGAGTCAAAGAAAGCAGCCATAACCAGCAGAGTTGACAGTGTCCTTTTAAGAGCTGGCATGGAACATTTGATAAAAATACAGCGAGAGATCAGAGCACAATGAATCATATTTAGGAGGAAATCTCTTTTGAAAAGCCCAGGGTAGGTCATGTTTTTTTCATGCTTGTCAACTTGGCTGAATAATTTGCTTAAAATAAATGGACGAGAATGGTAAGTTGCTATGTAAGGGAAATGAAACAGACTCCTGGCTTCGTGTGCCACACGTCTCAGCTTCTGAAGGGTCTGGCTTGGGTGGTGGTGAGCTTTGTGGGTGGGGAGGTGGCTCATGCATTTAGACAGGTTTAATGTCTTCTTGGCTTTAGCACAAGATTTCTGGGGCATCAGCACACTAGCCAATTTCCAATGCAAACAGATTTGATCCATCACTGATGTTACAAAAAAAAAAAAAAAAAAGCCCTACCTCTCAGATCTGTCAGGTTCTCAAACATGAGCCAAATGAGTTAATATCTTCTCATTGTTGTCTTTATTAAGCCTTTGTTAAGCCAATTTTGAATAATGATATGTCTCTGTCAGAAGGCTCTTAATAAAGTAAGTGTTCCTTTATATAACTTCTCCAGGGAGAATGCTGTGGCTTTAAGAATGCGGGGAGCCACATTGTCCAAAATGTAAGCAACAAGGCTAACCCCTAGTGTTGGGCCTGGGACTTTAGCAGTAGACCAGGGGACAGCTCAGTATCTGTGGCACAGGCTCTGGAGGCAATATGTACAGGAAGCTGGAGCTGGATGTCCTTTAGGCTATAGAGGGGAGGATGGATGCTCTGGTGACTGGGACAATGCAGGCTTAGTGCCCGTCTTTGCACCGTGGGAGGTTCAGGTTGTGACTTAGTGCCAAAGCCGCGGCAGAGGGACAAATGCAGAAAAACCACATGGACTGGCCTAGTTCTCCTTGCCTCCACCTGTCTACAAATAGGGATGCAAATTTCTGGGAAACCCACGTTTGGTTTATTGGCAATTCACAGCTTGCACACCAGGCCCAACCTGGACAGAACCCAGTTTCCAAAATTGTTCCTCCTCCTTCCTTTCGTCAGAATCCACTTGCTATCACCTAACTATTTCGCTGTAAAGAGCTAAATGATAGATAAGCGAATTCAGCCTTAAAACTTATGTTGTAGGTAGCTCATAAGATGGCCTCAGGGATGTTTGCCTCCTAGTACTCATAGCCTGTGTAAACCTGTCCCCTTCTAACCAGTAGAATACTTCAATATTAAGGGAATGCCACTTCTGTGATTAAATTAGAAATGATTGCTGTTAATCTTACTAGCAGACCCTCTCTACTGCTTTCTCAGCTTGCATGCTCCTGATGAAGCTGGAAGTTAGGATGGAGAGGCCCTTGTGGCAAGAACTGACTGAGGCCGGCCTCTGGATAACAGTCAACAGGAAACAGGAAACCACAAAGAATTGAATCCTGCCCCCAACAAAAGTGTGAGTTTAGAAGTAAATCTTTTCCAGATGAGCTTTCAGATGAGACCTCAACCCTGGCTGATACGTAGGTTATAGTCTTGTGAGGCACCAGATGTAGAAGACTCAGCTAAGCTGTGTCCAGATTTCTGACCCACAGAAACTGTGAGATGATAAATGCCTGTCCTTTTAAGCCACTGAATTTGTGATTATTTGTTCATCAATAGAGAACTTGCATGACTGACAAAGGCTTAGCAGACTATGTATTCCAGAGAGGACACATCATCCATGGACTCCATCACAGTAAAGCCAAAGAAGCACATCTCTGACGGTGAGACATGGTGGTGGGCAGGATGGGCAATCCAGGGAGTATTAGCAGGGAGAGACTGTGGGAAGTTTCTGGAGCTTCTTTCCGATTTGTCAAAAGATGAACACTTCACTCAGTTGCAAGTAACCATAGAATCTTAGCTTTTCCTTCTAAAGAAAACCTCTCAAGTCCTAGCCATCCTGTCCCAGTGGGGCTGGCATGATTTGCCTTCTTGGGTTTTCATGATGACAAGGGTTTTAAATGATTTCCCACCCATTTGCTTGGCAAATACCAACCCATGACCTCCCATGCTCTTTTAAAAATCAGTTAATACCGCTCCTTCTTTAAAATGGGAAACATGCTCAGGCCAAAGCATGTGCCAAGAGCACTTAAGAGTGTGGTCTTAAGAGCTTCAGTGATGCTTCTCCCACGGTTACCTGAGTGAGATGAGCTCTCTATGTCTCAGGTTCCTCATTGCAAAATACAATTAAAATCATACCTATCTCCATATGGTCACTATAAAGATTAAATGTAAATCCTTTAGAGTACTCAGTGAAAACTAAGGAGTAGGTACTCAGTAAGTGTTAGAGGTTATTATGGCTTTAACAAATTCTCCCCTTTAATGCTTGCTTGGCCCCTAGGCTCTGACAGTAGAGTACAGGTCCCACACCTAGAGGTGATCCTTGTCTCAAAATTACAGCTTGTTCACAGAGGTGAGGACTTTCCTGTGTCCCAGGGTAACTGTTTGTTTCCAAAACACCCCCATTATCATTCTCCAGGGATTCAGGGGAAATCAGGACATTATGCCAGCTCTGCCCCTCACTCCTGTGACTTGAGGGGATCAACTCTCCTTTCTGGACCCGTTTCCTTATCTGGTGGATAGAACTAAATGCAGCCCACTGTTCCCCCAGGGATGGTGGCAAAAGCTCAAGGGATGGGAATTTGAGCCGGACTAACCCACTCCAGTATTCTTGCTTGGGAAATTCCATGGACAGAGGAGCCTGGAGGGCTATGGCCCATGGGATCCCACAAAGGGGCAGACACAACTTGGCAATTGAGCATGTAAGAGACTTTCTGAGACTCTAAAATGGAGTTAGAAAGCAAAATTGGAGAATGAAGCTGAAGGTCAGGGGAGACTCAAAGCAGAAGAAGGCAGGAAGCACAAAAGAAAATCTCCAGGCTGTACAAGTCCCAGGCTTCTCATCCTGGCCATCCAGAGCAAGTGGTAGTGGCTCCATCTCCCCGCAGGACAGTGGATGCTTGAGACTGAGTCTGTGCCCCACCCATTTCTTTGCTGGAATACAGGAGGCACTTGGCTAATGTCTGTTGAGTGGATGCCCCAGTGAGTAAGCAAGATGGTGTGTTTTCTAAGTACCTGTGGCGAACAGATGACAAACATGTTCCTTGGAAGCTTAGAGACTCCTAAGAAATAAAGGCCTGGTCTATGAGCCTTCTGGTCTGGACTTGGGTTTATTCCTGCCCTGCTGAGTCCACATAATGATTTTCATTCCAGTAGCAAGCCTGTTCATGTCAGAGGCCCAGGCCCAAAAGGGCAGTGGGTGATCTAGACATATTCTTCCAGTCTTGCTCCTGGAGGGGGAGCAATAGAGCAGTCTGGTAACCTAGAATGCCAAGGCCATTCTCAGGCTAACTCAAGGTCAGTTAATGGGCGGACATGCTGATGGTTTCATCTGCTTCAGCCAGGCAGTCAAGAGCCAGTATGTAAGAACCTGGGGTTTCCAGCTGACAGTCCAAAGTCAGAGGGAAGGGTTCCCTAAATTGATGCCCAACAGTCCCTTTGGTGCCCGTGGGGGTCCTAGGCAAATGGCCTATAATTTTTTCCCAGCCCTGGTCACACTGACTACTGCCACCTGAGGGTCCTGGGAGGGCAGAGTATGGCTGATCCATCTGTGTCCTTGGTGCCTGGGCCTGGGGGTAAGTCAGTGCTAAATGAGGAAATAAACTCATGAATGAATGCACAGAAGAGTGCAGAGGAGAAAATTCAGATATTCTGGAAAGGGCGCTAGTGTGGAAGCTGAGAATCCCTTTCTCCCATGTGACCCTGGGCCAATCACTTCCCTTCCTCCGATCCTTAGTTTTATCCTCTGCAAAGAGGGGAGCCAGCCTAGACTGGATTACCCCTTCAGGTCCCAAACGTGTTTTTTATTTGGCCAGCACTGGATTTCAAAAAATATGAAACTTGCATGTCTTTAGGCAGGGCACACACACTGCCCAGCTGTCCACAGGAGAGGCTTGCCCCAGCACTTAATGCTTGTTTTACATGCTCATGTGAAATGCTGGCCCCCAAGGACTTCTGAGTTTGTTACCTCTGGACCTGACTCCTCTGGGAGCATTTTGGCTTTGTCATGCTAGAATTCTATTAAAGCAAGAGGGAAAATAAATGGAGTGAAAAAGAAGAAAAAGGGCCGAGGGAGGGGAATAGGGAGAGAAGAAACAGGAGAAGGTGAGGGAGGAGGAGAACAGTGAAGTGGAGAGAGGTCACCTAGGAAGGAAAGTTCCACTCAAGACTGATCCCAACATGTTCCTTCGGTCAAAAAACAAAAACAAAAAACAAACCAAAACAAAACCATGGCTACCTTTGAGGGAAACAGCATCAGAGGAAAGAAGAAAACCCTGGCCTGGGGGAGATCCCCACTGCTCAGGAAAACTGACCACAGGCTGGGTCTGGGGATCAACTCATCTCTCTTCCATAAGGACTCCATCTCCTTTGAGGACCAGGATTTGACTAACCTTGAGAAAGGGCATAGACCTGGCCTCTGGGGCTCCTCTTGGCCATGGGGTCCAGGGTGTTTCTAGAGCCAAACCCAGGAGGAGTCCAAGGTTGGGAAGGGCAGGGCCCAGAAGTTCTGCAACCCTGGCCCTGGTCCTGAATTATTAATGTTCATTTCCGTTATCCTTCGGTTCAGCAGAAATATGACAAAGCAATCTCAGATAATAAAATCACCCACACTTTCTGCTGTTCACAGCAGGCTCGCAGGGGCAAATTCTGCTCCCACCTTCACAGTGTTGATTGAGTTACACATTTCTGGGTGAGGGTGTGACTCTCCTTGAGTTACTGATCGTTGTGTAGAACATAGATTAGTGACCTGAAGACTTTCCTTTCAGCAGGTCAGTGACTGTTCATGGCCAGCCAGTAGAAGAGGAACCTTTACCGGAGAAACGTTCACTCCAAAGAGGGTTTCTGGGGGTGTTAGGAGGCCAGGCAGCCCTGGTCTAACCTGGAAAGACTTCAATGTTCTCCCTGATCCTCCCTCTCGATCTACTGCCACCGGACCCTCATACTTTGAATTGTGCCCTTTTATGGCATTTCAGAACTCAGCACTTTTACAGGAGAAGAAGGAACTTGCCCAGGGTTACACTGCTTTCTTTTTATTTCTTCCCTTCTCTCTCTTCTACTACCTCCCCATGACCCTTTGATGTCAGTTAAAATAAATTCAGAATCAAGTAAAAGAAAGAAAACAGAAGATAAAGTTACCATCATTTACCCAGAAACCAGCTTCCCTGGTGGCTCAGATGGTAAAGAATCCACCTGCAGTGCAGGAGACCTGGGTTTGATTCCTGTGTTGGGAAGATCCACTGGAGGAGGGCATGGCAACCCACTCCAAGACTCTTGCCTGGAGAATTCTCATGGACAGAGGAGCCTGTTGGGCTACAGTCCATGGGTTGCAAAGAGTAGGACACGACTGTGTGACTAAGCACAGCACACATCCAGAAAGAGCAGAACCCCAAATCAGGTATAGCAGACATTTGTCAATGGGCAGAATCTGCCACTCAGTAATGGTTTATTTCTTCATGGTGATCAAATCATTTCCTTGGTAGCTGAAAATATCAAATTTGGTTGATTACATTTTAGAATTGGTTAATCACATAAAAATCTAAAGGTAAGAACTCTTCTGAAATAGAAGATCTGGCTCTTCAAGCCCATGGAGTATCAACTGTCCAATGATGAAACTTGAGAGTATTTTACCTTTCTCTAGTTCTTTGAACATTGCCAATGTATGCAACCTTCTAAAACTGATTAACTAGCATATCAGTTCAATTCAGTTCCGTTGCTCAGTTGTGTCCGACTCTTTGAGATGCCATGAATCACAGCACGCCAGGCCTCCCTGTCCACCACCAACTCCCGGAGTTTACTCAAACTCATGTCCATCGAGTCGGTGATGCCATCCAGCCATCTCATCCTCTGTCACCCCCTTCTCCTCCTGCCCCCAACCCCTCCCCTTTCCAATGAGTCAACTCTTCACATGAGGTGGCCAAAGTATTGGAGTTTCAGCTTCAGCATCAACCCTTCCAGTGAACACCCAGGACTAATCTTCTTTAGGATGGACTGGTTGGATCTCCTTGCAGTCCAAGGGACTCTCAAGAGTCTTCTCCAACACCACAGTTCAAAAGCATCAATCCTTCAGCTCTCAGCCTTCTTCACAGTCCAACTCTCACATCCATACATGCATATACCACACCCTAAACTCAAAAGGAGGACAGAAGAGGATTTTGGTGGGTTTTGCCATAAATGTAAGTGGAATTCATATGATACTGTCCCTAGAGGTGGTTGCTGTCCAAGTGTTATTTGCTTTTGAAATAGTAATAGCTAGTTAACCATTGTTAAGAGATCTAATTTTAAACCTTTATAGGAGATAAAAGTACCCTTATTCAAAGAATAAAAATATTTTACAGGCTGCAGTAAGTCAATATCACCCTGAGAGGGGATGGAGAGTGTCAGGATTCTCCAGAGAAATAAAACCAACAGAACACACACACACATACACAGATTTGTTATCAGGAATTGGCCCATGTGGTTATGCAAGCAGAAAAGTCCCCTGCTCTGCCACCTGCAAGTTGGAGGCCCAGGAAACCTGTTGGTGCAGTTTCAGTGTGAGCTCAGAGGCCTGAGAACCAGAGATGCTTACAGTGTATGTCTCAGATCAAGTGCAGGAGGGGATCAAAGCTCAGGTAGCCAGGTAGAGGGTGAATAGTAGTCCCTCAGTAGATCAGCTATGGAGAGTCATCAGGTTTACTTAGTCTATCAATTCAAATGCTAATCTCATCTGGAAATACTCTCATAGACATGTCTAGAATAATGTCTAGCCAAATATCTAGGCATCTCGAATCCTGGTCAAATTGACACACAAAATTAGCCATCATAGACGGTAAGATTAAATTGAAAATGAGGGCTTCCCAGGTGGCACTAGTGGTAAAGAACCCGCCTGCCAATGCAGGAGATGTAAAGTGATGCGGGTTCAATCCCTGGGTTGGGAAGATCCCCTGGAGGAGGGCTTGGCAACCCATTCCAGTATTCTTGCCTGGAGAATCCCTTAGACAGAGGAGCCTGGTGGGCTGCAGTCCATGGGGTCGCGGAGTTGGACATGACTGAAACAACTTAACATGCACACATGGTGTGGAATAGACATATATGATCAGCCAAGATTCTCTGGGTCAGTCTGATGGTGCTTTGGCCCTGCTGGTGACATTGGGTACATGCGTGCTCAGTCACTTCAGTTGTGTCTGACTCTTTGTGACCCTATGGACTATAGCCCACCAGATTCCTCTGTCCAAGGGATTCTCCAGGCAATAATACTGGAGTGGGTTGCCATTCCCTCCTCCAGGGGATCTCCCCAACCTTGTGATCAAACCTCTGACTCCTCCATTGCCGGCAGATTCTTTACCCACTGAGCCACCTGAAAAGCCTGGTGATATTGGGTAATATTTAGTAGTTGTCAGCTATTGGGTAAAGCTATTGAGTGACACTTGATAGTTGCTTGCTATGCCATTCATGGTTTTGGAATGTTCTACTTAACAAATCCCGATGGTCTAATCCTGGGATTCCCTCTTCCCTACTTGAGCCACTAGGCCCGAGAACATCTTTGTGGAGCTGATCTGAGCTCCATCATGTCTTCGATTGGGCTTCTCTGATAGCTCAGTTGGTAATGAGCTTGCAATCCACTTGCATTGCAGGAGACCCTGGTTCAATTCCTGGGTCAGGAAGATCCACTGGAGAAGGGATAACCTGCCCACTCCAGTATTCTTGGGGTTCCCTTATGGCTCAACTGGTAAAGAAACTGCCTGCAAGGCAGGAGACCTGGGTTCAATCCCTGAGTTGGGAAGACCCCCTGAAGAAGGGAAAGGCTACTCACTCCAGTATTTTGGCCTAGAGAATTCCATGGACTGTATAGTCCATGGGGTCGTAAAGAATCGGACAGGACTGAGCGACTTTCACTTTCATATCTCTAGGGTCAGGGCCCAACAATTGGCTTGCACTGAGGCAAAGCTTATTGGTTGTAGTGTCTGCCCCTGCCTTGTGGAATGTGAAGATAGAATGGCAATAAATACACAGAACATCACCCTTTTGAAATCTTCGGACTGGATCTTCAGCTCCCTGACATTTAGTTCTCAAAAACAGCACTGGCAAACAGAAACGTGCACACGGAAGACAAGAAAAGACAATATCCACCAAAAATTGGGAGATAACTCACAGTTTTCCTGGAAGAATCTCTTTGGAGGTCATCTTGTCCAGCCCTGTGCCTCCAGGCAGATTGACCCTGGCTCCACCTTAGGATGATAGAAAACTTCCCTCTTCTCTACGTCTTGGACCCCATGACCCTCTGCAGGTCATGGGAGGGATAACCCATTATTCTGACAACAAAGCCCTGGGGTTTACTGTGGTGCTGTGAGCCTCAGCACCAGGCCCTCGGAATCTCCTCACCTGTGTCTCCCGCCCCTGACAAATGTCTCTTTATCGGTTGCCAACAATTAGATTCTCAGAGCACCTCTGGCTTTATTTTCTCCCCATGAACATTATCTATTTGTCCAATTCATCCCAAAATAGCCCGGCCCAGCCATCCCATAATACCCCTATCCTGTGTCACTCAAAATGGGGGCCCGGCAGGAGCTCTGAGCCCTTCTTCCTGTCCTTTCTCTTCTCTAATAAGCAAACCCCGGGCTTCAGTCAATGCCTCTCCTCCAGATTCATGAGTTGGAGGCTTCTGCAGCGGCCCCAGATCCTGGCAGATAAATCTCCCCCAGAGCTGTCAACACAGACAGAGGGGAATGGCTCAACTGGGTCCTCAGAGAAGCGACTGTAGAGACACCAGATTTATCACCGCCCCTGTCCCTTAGGGCGATTCCTCCTTGACCTTCAGGATGAAGCAGGGCCAGTGTATGGTTTTTGCTGCCAGGAACCGAGACGCCAAAGGCACTGCCTCCAGAAATGCCCTCCCCGCTTGTCCTGGGTGACAAGTGGAGAGCCTGATCCTGACGATGGGAGGTGAGGCCCCTTTAGCTCCCCAAGGAAGGAGTGGTTGCACTGCTGGCCTTGCTGGGAACGCGCCGCCACTGGAGGGAAACATGCTGATTTCCAGCCCCGCTCTCCAGGGTCACTCTGGGTTAATTTTAGCTGCTTCTCTTCCCCTGGATGGGCCACACATTTTTCCTCCTTAGCCATGTCCAAGGCTCTCTTCTCATGCAGCCCCAGTGCCTGCCCAAGCAAAATTGAGACATGTGCTTATGACAGTGTGTTTCCATGAAGACAGATCGCTCTCTCTCCAAGGTCAGAGCTCCCGCTGGCCAGGCTCTCTGGCAAATGATTCGTCAACCAGGGCAGCAGGCAGTCAGCTCTAGGGCCCTTGGCTGGCCGGCTCGTCAAAACCTTTCAGAGGATTACTGTGCCCTGTAGAACTTCTCTCCTTCCACAGTTTGTCTGTGTCTCCCCTGCCACTCCCGCACCCCCACCCAACACAGAGGGAGAAGTTGGCACAATATCGGAAATTATGACAGGGACCCAGACGGCGAAACAAATCCTTCTGCAGAAACTGGGAACTTTTTCTGTTATTTTGCAAGGCAAGAGCCGTGTTCCCTCGTGAGGTTTAAAAAACAACAGCAAAGACGTGGCCTGCTGTGCCTGTCCGTTTCCTTGTCTGGCTGACACACCTGTGAGCAAGCCTGCATCTCGTTCTCTGCCAACCCACAGCCCGGTGCTGGCTTCTGTTAATTTGTGAATTTATTCTTTTTTAAGTGCCTCCTATTAGCCTGGCACTGGGCTTGTGGTTCCTGTCTTCATGGAGCTGGCTGTCTTGTAGAAGACAAGGCATGATAAAAAAGTGAAAGAAATAAATGAGAAATAATGGATTGAGAAAGTGTTACAAAGGTTACTCTGGGAGGCAACCTCGAAATGGTACCCAGTGATCCCATGTGCTAATAGTCAGGCCCTGTTGTATAGTTGTCCCCTCCAGGGTGGCCTGGGCCTAGTGACACTTCTGAGGAGTAAAAGGCGGCAAGAGTGATGGGGTGTCACTGTGAAGATGATTAAAATAAGTGACTTCTGTTGTGCTTTCCACCAATCTCTCTCTCCCACCTCTCACTCCGATGGAAGGCAGCTGCCTGTGTGTAGCCCTACCAGAGGCCTACATGGCAGGGAACTATGGCTTCAGTGCCCGAGCCCTGTCCATGGCCTTGTGAGTGAGCCTGGAGGTGGCTCCTTCTCAGGTTTACCCTTGGGGTGACTGCAGCCTCAGTCAACACCTTGATTCCAACCTCTCAGGGACCCTGAGCCAGAGACCCACCTGAGCTCAGCCAGACCCCTGGCCCACAGACACAGTGAGATATAGGATGTTGGTTGTGTTTTTGTACAACAGTGCTATCCAAGGAGTTTTTGAAGAGATTGATAGAGGAAGGCCTATGGAAGTTGGGGGGGCCAGGAAAGGCCCCTCTGAGGACACTGCATTTAAGGTGAAGATTAAAGGATACACAGGACCAGATGTACAGAGCGCCAAAGAACAGCATTGCAGGCCAAGGGAGCAGCACGTGCAAAGGCTCTTCGGCAGGAAAGGGCTTGGATTATTTTGAGTTGTGACTGAAGGCTCATCCCTTTATTTCCCCTGTCTGTATTTCCCAACTCAGCCTTGAAAAGTGGGCATTATTATCCCATTGTTGGGGGAAACTGAGGCTGAGAGCCATCTGTCACCAAGTTAAGGGCACACAACTAGAAGGGGAGTGGGGCTTGGAGTCAAGCCTACATTTTTCTGAATCTCAAATCTACCTGTGTATTGGCTCATGTCTCTTAACACCACATGACTTCTTCCAACTGTTTCTCAGAGAGCCTCCCCACCCCCTGCATTCTCCTGCTGTGTCCCAGGAACACCTGGTCCCCTCCTGATGCAGCTCACAGCTTATAGGGAGAGCTAGACAGGACAGCGAATGCTTTCCAGGGCTTTACTCTTGGTTCCTCATATAGACCCTGCAGATCAGCTGGGGTGGGGCAGGATCATCCTTGTACTGATTTACAGGCTGGGAAAGGGAAGCCCAGGGGGATAACAGTCAGCATAGGGTACCTTGTTAGTGAGGGTGAGATGAGGCCTGGACCCCAGGGCTTCTGACTGCAATTCTCATGCTATTTCCTCCACCCACACGATCCTGAGTCACTCAGGAGCCTCTGAGATAGGGGTGGAGTGCCTTTGATAGTCAAGAGACTTTTTTATAGCCAGCTCTGCTGTCAAAGTAGACTTGTATGCATCACAGTGGCTCAGACTGTGGTCCATATATAAATGACAATTCTCACGAAGCAGTTGAATATGGAAAACTTACATATGATACAGAGAAGTCTTTAACTGTACAGTTTTCACCACTGGCTTCATTTATAATAACTAGACCTTCTGGTTCATTAATCCTAAGATCTCAAGGAAAAACCCAGACTCAAAGGGCTGCATGTATCTTCCCAGATGGGCAATTTACCTCTTTGTGCCTACCTAACTCCCACCACACTTGGGTTTTAACTTAAATGTGACTCCCCCAGAAAGGCCTGCCTTGAGTCTCAACCCCAGTTTGGGCTGTGTTCCCTCACAGTGCCTCACCCATCTCCCGCTTGGCTCTGACTACTTGCTCAATAGACATTAACTTGGGGTCCATTCATCCACTGTGTATCTCTTTCACTCAAGTAAGCCTCAGAGAGTGTGTCCGGAGTTTACTTTTGAATCTCAGTCTAGCACAGTGCTTGGGACACAGTGGAACCCTCTAAGTTTTGTTAAATTAAAATGGTGTCATTGGGACTTCCCTGGTCATCCAGTGGTTGAGAATCTGCCTTCCAATGCAGGGGATGTTGTTTGATCTCTGGTCAGAGAACTAAGGTCCCATATTCCCTGGGGCAACCGAGCCTTTGTTCTGCAGCTGCTGAGCCTGCATGCCACAGTGAAGATCCTGCATGCCACAGTTAAGACCTGATGCAGCCAAAAAAATAAATGTTAAAAAATTATTAAAAAATAAATAAAATGGTGGTGTTGACTCATCACAAACACTGTGGGGCAAATTGCTGAATTGTGAGCACAAGAATGGGGGAGAAATATTTTTAGAGTAGGGGTGACATTGCACATGAGCAACCAGAACATAGTAACAACAAAGATTATAATATTAATTTATAATACGAAATTATAATAGCAATTATAATATAAAATTTACAATAGTAATATTTTTGACTGCTTTATGGAGTGTGTGTAAGTATTTCAAGGGTAGTTAGTTTAAGTAGTTTAACTAGTTTCAAAGAGTAACTTAGAGACAGTTATTCTGCACACAAACATTCTCATTTGCAAGTGATAAGGTGACAAATTTGTCTTAGTTTCCCTGGGACTGTCTTATTCTAAAACTGAAAGTCCAGCATCCTAGGGACCCCCCCACCCCTGCCCCCAGGCTCAGGCAAAATGAAATCAATGGTTATTCTAGCTGAGAAGGGGAAGCAATCTGGACTTTTGCCAAAAAGAAAAACAATAGAATTTACAAGAGAGGAGAGAGGAGGAAGAGAAAAAAACCTGCAGTGAGTCTAGAAACAGTGAATCTCTTTTGCATTTGTCAGGGGTGTGTGTGTGTGTGTGTGTGTGTGTGTGTGTGTGTGTGTGTGTGTAGGGGAGGTGGTAAACTGATTAGTTAGCAGCTAGAAAAGAGGCCAGGCTGTGCACCGTGTCCTTGAGAAGAATAGAAAAGGACATTAAAGAAGACAATTTTAATTGTGTATGTTTCTGTGGAAAGCTTGTACAGCGGATGTGGCAGGTGCTCAGGTCATGTCGGCTGGGTCCTTCCAGCAGACCAGCCCCTAAGCTAAGCCAGCTCTGCACCACCTCCCTTAGCAGAACTTCTCAGGAACCTGTGGGAACACTACAGTGCAGCCAAACCCCAGGCTTTGGGGACCCAGCGCCGGGGAGACTTTAGTTCCAAGATGAGAGAGAGGAAGTGGCAGCTAGGGAGGCAGAGTGTTCATTTTCCCTGTGTTTCAAGTGAAGAGCTCCAGTCCTCAGTTATCTGTCCCCAACAAATGTCACTTTGGGTCATCAGAGCATTTGTAGACACTCAGATGTCATTTCTGGTACCCGTGGTCCCTTAGGAAAGTTCAGCACCATGGCACCGGCAAGTGAGGGCTACATGACTGGGTGCAAATTCTAGGGACTTGTAACCCTTGGCTGCAGAAACACTCCATGTTCTCAGGCAACAGATAATGAAGTGTGAAAATAAATTTCTCAAGGACTTGAAGGCACATCCTGGTTCCTGAAGGGTGAGGGGGATCTCGTTGTAACAAAGAGTGATCCCATGTCTGTGTGGCTCTTGGGGTACCCACAAGATGAGGGAAAATGTTTGGTGTGCAAGGCAGGGTGTGGGCAGGAAGACTGGGGTCTCCATTCTTGACTGGGACCAGTCCCTCATGTATTTGTTTGCTTATTAAAATCCATTCCTTTCTTCATTCTTTTATGCATTCTTTCATTTCTAGCTGTTCACTGGTTTGCTCAGGAATTCCTTTATTCTTATGTATTCATGGGTTCGCTTACTCCTTTGTCAGTGCTCATTCCCCTCCCCAACCCCCGTTCTTACGTTTTTACTGAACACTTACTATGTTGTCAGAGATGTACTGAGTTTTCTGGGCCAGAAGGGATCCCTGCCTCAGGGAGCCTTCTTTCCTACAGGAGTGGCCAATCCTTCCTCCATAGTCCATAATCCAAGGCCTATTGGGCTGAGTCACCGTGGCTAGCCTTGGATGATCCCTGTTTCACTTCATCTTTGTGAAGAACTCCTGGGTGCTCAGAGTCACTGAGAGGTTCAGTAGAGTTCATGGGCCTTTTGGTGATGCCTCTAGGGCCTGGACCCCTGTGGGTGGCCAATAAGATGGTTCTGGCCCCAAAGTAGATTTTCCCTGGGTTGAGACAATGGAAAGTCAGGTCCCCTTTTCTTGGTATGGTTGGCCAGGTTTACAAGGCAGTGACAGAGGCCCATAGGATCTGATTATACGGGCCACCCAGTTCTTTCTTGCTTGTCTACATAACCTCAAGAATCTAGAGGCCCAGAGATAGGATTCTTTTTCTTTTTTTGATTGGAGTATAGCTGCTCTACAATATTGTGTTACTTTCTGCAAAGTGAATCAGCCACATGTACACACATATCCCCTCTTTTTTGGGATTTCCTTCCCATTTAGGTCACCACAGAGCATTCAGTAGAGTTCCCTGTGTTATACAATCAGTTCTCATTAGTTACCTATTTTATACATAGTATATAAATGTATATATATATACATAGTATATACATATTTTACACATAGTATATACATGTATATATGTCAATCCCAATCTCCCAATCCATCCCACTTCCCGGATTTTATTTCTTTATGTCTCAAAATACCTTAGGAAACCAAGCCAAGTAGGGGTTCAGGAACCAGGCAACAAAATTCCCAGAAAAGTTGCCCAAGGTCAGATGTCCTGTCTTCCTAAGCCCTGTTGAGCACTCAGCCCCATGGTGGGAATCATGTGGGACCCAAGAGGGAAGAGATAACTCAGTTCATGCTTTTGAAAGATGCCAGGAAAAAACATGGAGCTTTCCTGGTGGCTCAGAGGTAAAGAATCTGCCTGCCATGCAGGAGATGTGGGTTCGATCCTTATGTCAGGAAGATCCCCTGGAGGAGGAAATGGCAACCCACTCCAGTATTCTTGCCTGGGAAATCCCATGGACAGAGAAAACTGGTGGGCTACAATCCATAGGGTCACAAAGAGTCAGACTTGACTGAGCAATTGAGCACAGAAAGAAACACAAAACCCCAAAATAACCAACACTTGTATATCATTTACAAACAGTTTTTACATGGCTCTTCTCGTCTGCTCCTCACCTGGACTGTGTGAGGAGGTGAGATGTTATTACTTTCATTTTACACCTGAAAAGAGTGCTGGAATTGTCCACAGTCAGCAGAGACAGACGGCAGAGTCAGAATTTGAACTGGTATCTGTTATGTTCCAGATCACACGTCTGCACCATAAGCCTGCACCTCAGCATGTAACCCGTGAAAGCTGAGGGGTGGCCTCCTTAGACACAGGGAGAGGTCGCTGTCATGACGTGTGGCCAGAGGGTTTGGAATTTCCTTTGGATTGAGTTAGAACTAGTCATGAATTTACCCTTGTTTTTACTTTCTATCTTCTTAATGTATCAGGGGGTGGGTTTTACCTGCTAGCTCTCACCTCTGCCTGGGGAATGGGAAACACGGCTTTTACTCCTCAGTAATATCAAGACTTGGGCATGAGACCTGAATGGCTCAGTGAATTTAATCATTCAACAAGCGGCTTTGCCTAAGAGCAGAAATAAGAACTGACGCAGAGTCCTCTCTATGGGTAAATATAATTAGCCTGGCTATTATGCTCCAAATCCTCCCTAAGCCCCTACGCTCAGGTGGCAAAGGGAACCTGCTGGCTTTTGGTGACTCTTAAAACCAAGAACCTTTGCTGGGGCTGCAGTAATTTGATTTATCTTAGAAACAAGCCAATGTTACAAGGCTGGGTTTGCAATTTCAATATGCAGAGATTAATTTACATGCAGAGCTAATTAAGCAACTGAAACACCCACTAATTGATTATTACATGAAAAAGAACACATCAATTTGGAGAAATACACTCTATAAGGTTGTACAATATTTGCAAACTTAATTGCCAAGTGGAAATTCCTCTTCTAGCAGCTGATAAATTTAACCAATTAACCTTTGCTAGGATGGTCCTTAATTCTTGGAGTCCAGTGGCAGTCATCAGGAAAGCTTCAGTCTCTGCTTTTTCAAGCTCAAAGTCAGAAAAGTCAGTGGCTCTGGGTTGGTTTCTGTACTTGACCAGGCCTGGTTCATAGTAAGAGTTCACAATAAGTGCTGTGAATAAGGGGCCAAAGAGTCTATAGCAATTTTTTCCCTTTTATTTTTTAACATTTATTTATTTTTTACTGTACTGGTCTTTGTTGTTGCACATGCACTTTCTCTAGTTGTGGCACATGGGCTTCTCATTGAGGTGGCTTCTCTTGTGATGAACAGGCTCTAGATTGCATGGGCTTCACGGGCTTAGCTGCTCTGCAGCACGTGGGATCTTCTCAGATCAGGTATGGAACCCATGTTCCCTGCATTGGCAGGTGGATTCTTAACCATTGGACCACTATGAACAAAGCTAGTGGAGGTGATGGAATTCCCATTGAGCTATTTCAAATCCTAAAAGATGATGCTGTGAAAGTGCTGCACTCAATATGTCAGCAAATTTGGAAAACTCAGCAGTGGCCACAAGACTGGAAAAGGTCAGTTTTTATTCCAATCCCAAAGAAAGGCAATGCCAAAGAATGCTCAAACTACTGCACTGTTGCACTCATCTCACACGCTGGCAAAGTAATGCTCAAAATTCTCCAAGCCAGGCTTCAGCAATACATGAACCGTGAACTTCCAGATGTTCAAGCTGGTTTTAGAAAAAGCAGAGGAACCAGAGATCAAATAGCCAACATTCGCTGGATCATCAAAAAAGCAAGAGAGTTCCAGAAAAATATTTATTTCTGCTTTATTGACTATGCCAAAGCCTTTGACTGTATGGATCACAATAAACTGTGGAAAAATCTGAAAGAGAAGGGAATACCAGACCACCTGACCTGCCTCTTGAGAAACCTGTATGCAGGTCAGGAAGCAACATGCAACTGTCTGACTGGACATGCAAATGGACTGGACAAGGAACAACAGACTAGTTCCAAATAGGAAAAGGAGTACATCAAGGCTGTATATTGTCACCCTGCTTATTTAACTTATATGCAGAGTACATCATGAGAGACGCTGGGCTGGATGAAGCATAAACTGGAATCAAGATTGCTGGGAGAAATATCAATAACCTCAGATATGCAGATGACTCCACCTTCATGGCAGAAAGTGAAGAAGAACTAAACAGCCTCTTGATGAAAGTGAAAGAGGAGAGTGAAAAAGTTGGTTTAAAGCTCAACATTCAGAAAACTAAGATCATGGCATCTGGTCCCATCATTTCGTGGCAAATAGATGGGGAAACAGTGGCTGACTTTATTTTTTGGGCTCCAAAATCACTGCAGATGGTGATTGCAGCCATGAAATTAAAAGAGGCTTACTCCTTGGAAGAAAAGTTATGACCAACCTAGACAGCATATTAAAAAGCAGAGACATTACTTTGTCAACAAAGGTCCCCCTAGTCAAGGCTATGGTTTTTCCAGTGGTCATGTATGGATGTGAGAGTTGGACTATAAAGAAAGCCAAGTGCAGAAGAATTGATGCTTTTGAACTGTGGTGTTGGAGAAGACTTTTGAGACTCCCTTGGACTGCAAGGAGATCCAACCAGTCCATCTTAAAGGAAATCAGTCCTGGGTGTTCATTGGAAGGACTGATGTTGAAGCTGAAACTCCAATACTTTGGCCACCTGATGCGAAGAGCTGACTCATTTGAAAAGACTCTGATGTTGGAAAAGATTGAAGGCAGGAGGAGAAGGGGACAATAAAGGATGAGATGGTTTGATGGCATCACCAATGGACATGAGTTTGGGTAAATTCCGGGAGTTGGTGATGGACAGGGAGGCCTGGTGTTCTGTGGTTCACGGGGTAGCAAAGAGTTGGACATGACTGAGTTACTGAACTGAACTGAACTGAACTGGACCACCAGGGAAGTCCCCCCATTTATTTTTTATTATGAGAATTATTTTAGATCATCCTTCTGGAAAGCATATTAATATAATCTTTTCTTGCCTCAACACTTACAAAAGCTACATGGCATTCACAGAAGCTTATAACTAATCCAGTCACAAAGTTAGCAGAGGGTGGATTTTGGCCTTGAACTCAGGCCTTCTGACCCCAGGTTCAGCGTTTGTTTTTTTTTTTCCCCTCTCTCTCCATTTCAAGCCCTTTCTTATGTCCCAGTGACTAAAACTGACTGTCTGCAAGGCTGGAATAAAATAGTCACTGGAAGGCCATGACATAATGGGTCCAAAGCCTTACTCCCACTGATTTGACACAGGACCAGATCCCATCTTAGAGAATGATTCTTATGATTGAAGGAAGGGTTGGATCTTTAAGTCCTGTGTCAAAGTGCAAAGACCTATTAAAAGAGTTGCCATCAACCTCTCCCAGTCACTATAGCCCTAGGGAATGTGCCCAGGTAGATTCACTTTTTAGATGGAGTCACAGGCTACAAGGATCCATGGGTACGGGATGTGGGACAGATACATCTTGACAGGTCAGACAGATGGCATAACTGGGTCCGTGACCAAGGAAGAAATGGTCCTGATGGAGTGGTGGTCCTGGGTTGCTAAAGTCAGCACAAGGACACTGGTACATTCAAGATTTTGAAGCAAAAATGGTAAAGATTATGGGCAAATAGACAAGGGAAAGATGTGCATTGACTCCTCATGTCCGTGCTGAGGAAGCTGTGCAATGCCTCCAGGCCTCTGTTTCCTCATCTGCAAAATGGGAGTCAGGAGACTGCTCCTCCAGGTGTGTGTAACGCTCACATAAGCCAACACTAGAAATCTCTTAGCACAGTGCCAGGCACTTAGGGACTGGTGGGCATCTGGGGCAGTTCCTGCAATTGTTCTGGGCAGCTTATTCCCTTAGCACTGGACAGACTCAGAAGGCCTGTGTTCTAGGCCCAGATCATCTACAAACTTACTGAGGACCCTGTGTCAATACTTTCCTCCTTCAGCTCTCACTCTCTTCTTTACAAAACTAGAACTGGATGATTTCTAAGTGCCTCTCTAGCTCAGTTCCATTCAGTTGCTCAGTTGTGTCTGACTCTTCGTGGCCTCATGGACTGCAGCATGCCAGGCTTCCCTATCTATCACCAACTCCTGGAGTTTGCTCAAATTCATATCCATTGAGTAAGTGATGCCATCCAACCGTCTCATCCTCTGTCATCCCCTTCTCCTCCTGCCTTCAATCTTTCTCAGCATCAGGGTGTTTTCCAGTGAGTCAGTTTTTCATATCAGGTGGCCAAAGTATTGGAGTTTCAACTTCAGCATCAGTCCTTCCAAAGAATATACAGGACTGATTTCCTTTAAGATGGACTCGTTTGATCTCCTTGAAGTCCAAGGGATTCTCAAAAGTCTTCTCCAAGACCACACTTCAAAAGCATCAATTCTTTGGTGCTCTATAGCTAACTTGTTCCTTTATTGATTTGCTTGGTGACTGTGTTTTGAGAGCACACTTTGTGTGCCAGACACAGAGCTAGGCAGTTGGGACATATCTTGGAGAAACAATCTCTCTGCTCTAAGGGAGCTCATGTTCCACTGAAAGAAGGAGACAGAAAACAGGTATGTGAGATAATTTCAGATAGTGATCTGTTACGTAAAGAAAAGCAAAAGGATCTGTGTTCATCAGTCTTTTCTTTTTACTTCCCAAGGTTTATGAGCCAGCACTGACAAGTTTAAGGGGAAAAAGGCAAGGGCAGTTGCTTATTGACAGGATTTGAGATTCTCACAAAGTCTGAGGAAGATCTGCGCCCCCAAACCCCAGGAAATCTAAGAACCAGATTAGCTCTGGGACCCCACAGCCAGCTTCTATGGAGCCCTCTTTCTGGAAGGTTTCTAACAACTTATCCCCATTAACTGTTCTTTTGATCTGCTCTGTATATTCTTTTCCACCTTCTCTGCTCCTGTCAGTTCTGTTTCCCATGCTGTGTAGTGGAAGATGTGACCCGAAGTCACATGTTCTTTCTCTCTTAATCACAGCCCTAAATTCCAAGGAGAGAGACTCTGATTGGCTCTCCTTGGGTCAGGTGTCTCCTGTGGACCAATCAGCTGTGAGGTGAAGTGTGTGTATGCTTCTATGAAAACATGGCTGCTCTAACCATAGGGGAAAAGGCAGGAGGAACAGTTTCCAGAAAATTGGGGTCAGGTGGTGACGGTGGGTGGGGGGTGGAGGTTGTCAGTCCAATACACAGATTAATTGGGCTGTGATGCATAGAGAGGTTCGCACATCCAATTTACTTTGGATTTGAAGGCACTTCCCAAGTAAAAGGTAGTGATGTAGCCTGCTGGAAGGTTGTTCTGGGTGTGGAATCCAAAGACTGGATCCTGATCCCATGTCTCCACTGACCTGATGTCTGACCTTAGATAGGACATTTACTCTCTCTGAACCTTCAGTGGAAAGTGGGATAATAATACTAGAGTTACTGTGAAGTTCAGAGGAAAGCAAGGATAAGAAGAGACTTTCAAAATTCTGTAGTAAGGCACAACACCGGAGGCTCTCAGAGAAGGGTGGGTCCTACAGAGATGAGAGGAAGGGAACTTACTGGAGAATTCTGCAGGAATTCTTCCCTGGAGTAGTGAGGTTTGTTTATTTGTTTGATTCCTTCCCCAGAAGCTTCACATTTGGAGCTCTTTGTCTGATTCACTATCAGGACATATGCATCCATGTTTACAACCAGCATAGGTCATTCCCAGGACGCAGGCAGGTTTATAATTCTACCAACTCAACCTGGCAGATAAACACAACTCCCCCCCCGCCCCCCTGCCATGAGTAGGACATAAATTTTCCTGAGTCAATGGAGTCAAGCTATTTGGTGCTCTCATCTGCATAGAGCTTCACAGACAGCAGGGGAGGGAGTCTGGTTCACTCCCTTGATCCAATCCTGCTCTTCACAGTGAAATTCCAGCTTCCCCTCTACTCTTGATAAGTCATCCTAGACTCCTTTCTCAACCCTGAGTTCTGCGGGTTCTTCTCCAGGGTATCTCTCCCCTATGTGCATGCATGCTAAGTAGCTTCAGTCACGTCCATCTCTTTGAGACCCTATGAGCTTCCAGGCTCCTCCATCCATGGGATTTTCCAAGCATGAATACTGGAGTGGGTTGCCATTTCCTTCTGCAGGGGATCTTCCCAATTCAGGGGTTGAACCAGCATCTCGTATATCTCCTTCATTGGCAGGAGGGTTCTTTACCACTAGAGACATCTCGGAAGCCCACAGATGGTAGGAGGGCCCTCAACTCATGTGGTGATTACATGAATCTATACATATGTTAAAATTCACAGAATTGTAACAAGAAAAGAAAAGAAGTCAACTTTACTATATGATAGTAGAAAAATAAAATTAAAAGACCCCTTTGGGCAAAAATTCAAATTATTTTAAATGATTTTAGAGCATCTCAGGTCTAGTTCCTGCCTTCTTTACCAGTTCTGCCTTCGGTCTTTCTTTGGATGTTTATCACTAGAAATATCAAAATACTCACAGCACTCTAAATGGACTATGCAGTCTTGCCTCCTGGCTGAGCCTTCTGCCTTACTGATGTAGTAAACTCCTATTCATCCTTCAAAACACTGCTCCCAACTAGTCTCCTTTGCATAGCTTTCTTTCTTCTTCCCAAAAAACAGACTTAGGAACTCTGTTCTATGCTACTTCTGAATATTGTAAATTCTTTTACTATTGTAGGTTACAGTCATTGTAGTGGCCTATTGCCAGCTTCTCTGTGCAGGGCATGACTTTCCACTTTCTGTCTCTGGGGCTTTTGTTCAGCAGTGTGGGAATCAGCTTGGCTCATGCTCTAGCAGAGCTCAGAAATGGGTGATTACTGTCTGGGGCAACACTTAGGTGGACAGTTCTGGGAGGTGGTATGGACACTCAGAGATCCTAGTGGATTCGAGCCCTGGCTGTCCATTGCAGCAATTGTAACAATACACCACTTTAATGACTTTTCCTCCTTCGCTGGGCCACTCTCTTTGTTCCTTCACTCTTCCGAGTTAATGACCTGCATAACATCCTTGTCTTAGACTCTATCATTGAGGGTGACCAATCTAGTACACCTCTTTTTCTATTATAGGGGAGGGGGGAGGATGAGTCTGAGTGATTTGCAAGAAGAAATTTCCCAGCAGGGCTTCTTTCTGAGTCAGGAGACCATGGCTCAGTCCCTCTCTGTTTAGGAGACCTTGGAAAAATCTGCACCTGTCTGAGCCTCATTTAGTTCTGTGTTGCAGCTTAGGCTTTCCAGAATCTGAGCCTGGGGCACAAAGTATTTATTAGGTCCCAATTTCTGAGAAATAAGTGGGGAGAAAGCAGGAGCAGATGAAGAAGGGAAACTGCATTGGAGACCTGACTGAGCATTGACCAGCCCCACCCAAGAGGCACAGGCTGCTTGGGAGACTTGCCTGGCAGAGTCTGTATGCTCCCACCTCCCTCAGCCATTGGATGTGACACTGGCAGCCCTGGGCACAGTGTGACCAAGGATGAGGCAGCTCCCTGCAGCTGTGGTGGAGCCTGAAGGAGTGACAGAGTGAGGCCATCTGTGGGCCATAGTCTCTGCAGTTGGGATGCAAACCCATCCTTGCAGGGCCATCTGAGTGGCACATCTCCACATATACTTCAGGACCCAAGGGAAAACGCCTATGGGCTCCAGGCAGGTAATGCCAATGAGCAAGGTGGGCTGACTGTGATACAACATGGGCTGAGTGTGATACAACATGGGCTGAGTGTGATACAACAGGGAGTAGCGGGGACTGTGTTGACCTGTGATATGCGTGTGTCTGTGCTCAGTCACTTCAGTTGTATCTGACTCTTTGTGACCCTATGGATTGTAGCCTGCCAGGCTTCTCTGTCCATGAGGATTCTACCTGGGGAATAGCCACCACTCAACTCCATCTGACTTGTACAAGCAGGCATATTGTTGCCAAGCTCAAGAGACTCTAGGCATTTCAAGTTTTACATAACATTTCTGGTTCTTAAGCCACCATGCCATTAGCTAATTCATAAGGCCTCTGAATGCCTCTGGGTTGACCTCTGATCTAGAGGACTAGCTTTCACCTTGGGTGGTCCTGGGGGCAGGGGAAAGACTGAGGTGTTCTGGATGGGTCCAGAGCCATCTTGCAGAGCTGGGGAGCTCTTGGGGTTAAAGGTGGGCAGGGCCTGGGAAGGACACAATGTTTCCCTGTGTGGACATCCGCCATCTGCAGATATGTCTCACTCAGTACATATGATTAGGGTTGAAACCTTAGGTGCTTGCATTAGATGTGAACTGTTCTCAGGAATGGGAAGCAGTCCCTGTTGGGGCCCCGGATGCCTGGCTTCAAAGGCTCTGGGATCCATGGCCTGTGCACAATGAGGCCACATCTGTTCCCATGCACCTTAATTACACCTTTCCTGGGGCTGGTGGAGCCAGAATTGTGTGTTTAAGGTAGTATCTCTAGTCCTGTTTATTCACCCTTGCTAATACGGCAGGCCAGGTTTTTAATTCCATGGAGTCAGAAGGCTGGAATATGATTTCCCTAGTGAGTACCACTGGCAGATCTCTGCTTGGAGGGAGGGAGCAGCAGGACCTGGAGGACTGAGGGGGAAAGGCATGGCAGGTCTCAACAAAACCCTGCAGTGTCCTCTGGGTGTGGGCTTCTGAAGTCACAGGGGAATTTGAGTGAGTTCTGGAGCATACTGGTAAGGGCTCATGCTGCTGCGGCTACCTGGCCCAGCCTCCTTCACTCTCTCCTGGGAAAGACTATGGATTCTCTGGCCAGGGGCTCCTATAAGAGTCAAGGTGAACTCTCCCTCCATCATTCCTGTGCCTGGGCAGGCAGAATGAGAGCTGAAACTACACTGGTTGTTTTCCAAAGGTCAGATTAGGTTACTGTTGTGGTTTCAGCTGCCCTAACGACTTACGGGGTTGAGGACTCACCAAGAGGAATCCGGGCTTTGTCAAATCCTCTGGACTTCTGAGCTTGAATACTGCTGAGAAGACGAGAGGGATATTGTTTGGGGGAAACTATTTTGTGCAGGACGGAAGGGACCAAAGTGTTATGTGTTATAACGGTTATCTACCCCTGCATAAGAAACTATTTGAAAACTTAGTGGCTAAGAATTATAGTCGCTTATTTGCTCATGATTCTAGAGGTTAGCAGTTTGATAAGGGTCTCCCCTGTGGTTGCACTCATGTAGTGGCTTGGCTGGGGCTGGGTGGTCTAAGATGGCTTTATCACGTATTTGGTGACTGGTGCTGGCTGTTAGCTGAATCACACTTTCCCAACAAGTTATTCTGGCCTTTTAAATGTGGTGGTGCTCCAAACGTAGCAAGAAAGAAAATGAGCCCCCTTCTACAAGAATATGCTTGGGTCATTCTTGCTAATGTCCCATTAGCCAAGGCAAGCTACATGGCCAAACCCAGATTCAATGTAGGAGAGGCCTATACAAGGCTGAGGATACAGAAAGACAAATTTCACAGGGTCTTTTACTGTAATATCTACCACAATGTGTTCAGGAAGAAGTGGGTGTGATTCCTACTTCATTCACTCATTCATTCAAAATAGATATTTATTGAGTATCAACCAGATGTCAGGTACTCATGGGCACAGGGATTTCACAGTGAACAAGACAAACACCCCTGCTCTCACGGATTTTACAATCTAGTTGGGGAGTCAGACGATAAACAAAATACAGTCAGATGGCATCACTTGTTTATACACAAAAATAAGGTAGAGGAAGAGATGAGTCCAGGGCTCCCTAGTTCTGGGAGTCGTGGACAAATACCCTGGCAGGACATGGCATTTGCAGAAAGGAAAGAACCCTGAGTGCCCTGGCAAATGTTGGGCCAAAAAATGAAATGTCTGACCCAGAGAATTGTGGCTCTACTAACTGGACCAGAGGGAGATGTCGTTGCTTTATCAAGGGAGACCCTCTGCTGTCCAGAGGCTGGGATGAAGCTGAATCTGGCTCTGTGAACAGTTACATGGAATCCACAGCTTCAGATAGAACTGGTCCAAGCAGAACTCCTCCCTAACATATCAGCAGACCTGGGAGGGAGAAAATACCTACTGTCTTTCTTCCTTGTCCCCCAAGCTAAAAAAGATGAAAAAGGGAAGAAGAGAGCAAATCTCAGATCTGGACCTTATATTCCTTTCTCATCTCTAAGCAGCTCAAGTCTGGCTGGGGGAGTGAAGAAGAGGGGCTTTGAATCAAAGCTAGAGATTAAAGGGGGAAAAATTACAGGAATGAGTCTATAGTACTATTTGAATAACTGGAAGTGGTAGCAAAGTTATGGAGATGGACGGACCAAGGCATCATAAGTGAGTCTCTGCATTTAGAATGTGACAGGGTCGATGTCTAATACTCTGCTTTCTTGCTTGTTGTTATTGTTGTTTATTTGCTCAGCTGTGTCCTACTCTTTGTGACTCCATGGACTGTAGCCCACTGGGCTCCTCTGTCCATGGAATTTCCCAGGCAAGAAATTCCCATACTGGAATGGATTGCCATTTCCTTCTCCAGGGGATCTTCTTGACCCAGGGATTGAAAACACATCTCCTGCATTGGCAGGCAGATTCTTTACCACTAAGCCACCTGGAAACCTTTCCTGCCTGTTACCACAGAGGAATCATCTGGGCCCCAGTATGAAAAAGATCCTTCCAGTTGTGCACTAAGTTCTGCTCCTTCTTGCCTCTTGAGGAGCATCAGTCCAACAATCTTCCTCCTCTCACAACCTCCTCCTCAGAATATTGGAGGTTCCAAGATTCAGTTCTTGGCCCCCTTTCCTTGTGTGTCTTTCCTTGGCTTCACCAGGTCTTAAGGCTTCAAATACCACCCTTGTGTCAGTGGATTCCCAATTTATTTCTCCAGCCTGGACCTCTCTCTTTCACTCAAGACAAGTGTCCCCACTGCCTACTTGACATTCCCACCAGGATGCTGTACCAGATGGGAAAGACTACGTTATGCTTTGCTAGTGATGACCTCGAGTCTCAGTGGCATGTCACAAAAAAGTTTATTTCTTACTCATGATATGCACTATGTCATCACTCAGGACTTAGGCTGATGCAGCAGCTCCCACCTGGAACATTGGGGATCACAATTTTAGGGAAAATAGGAAACATGGCAAACCATAAACTGGTTCTTGAAACTTCTGCTCACATTTCATTGGCCAAATCAAGTCCTATGGACAATCTTGACAACAATGAAGTGGGGGAAATATAACAAACATTTGTAGCAATTGCACAGTTTATCAGAGATGTCCAATAGACATCTTCAACCTTTCTAATTCCAAACTGAGCTCCTTCCCCTACAAACCTACTCTTTTCAATCATCTCCCTCTCAGTCAATGTTGATTCAGTACTTCCAGTTACTCAGGTCAGAAATTTTGGTGTCATTCTTGACTTCTCTGTTTCATATCCCATAGTTAATCCTTCAAATTGCATCTTAACAATATATCCAGAATGTAACTTCTTGGCATCAACCACTCTATCCACCCACTAACATCTCATTATTGGATGATTTTGATGGTCTTTTAACATCAGCCCTCCTTGCTTCTATTCTTGACCTTCTCCCAACCCCCACTCTCCAGTAGCGTAGTCTGAATGGAATAGCCACAGTAGTTCTTTAAAAATACAAGTTAGATCTTTCCTTGCTTCTGCTGGAAATCCTTCAATGGCTCCAAATTTCCCACAAAATAAAACCCAGATTCTTCCACTGGCCCAGAAGGCCCATGCGATCTGGTCCCTGTCACTTTTCTCACCTCTTTCCCTACTATTCTTAGCATCCCTTATACCAGCCTCCTGGTTGCTCCTTCATCAAGGGCCTTGGCAATGGCTGGTCCCAGGCTGGGAATCCTCTTCTACCAGATGCCACGTGGCTGCCTCTTTCCCTTCCTTCCCAGCTTACTTTCTCCATGAGGCTACCCTACTGTTTAGTTGACATATTTTGGTCTGTTTTACTAATCGTTGTATGTCAAGTGTTCAAAACAGTGCCTGGCACATGTTAGCTTGATACTTAACTATGGAATGAATTGAATGAAAGAATGAGTAAGTGAATGAATAGCAGTACACTGTGATGAATTTTTGATATGGGACGATCTTCTTAGTTCCAAAAGGATCTCAGGACTTGAAAGTCATAGTGAGGTGAATTCAGATTAGGATTGATTTTAATTCTCAAGGGGGACCACTTCTACCTTGTATGCAAGATTTTAGGTGACACATGGAAGAATGTGTTTAAGAATTATATGCTTAATTAATTATGACAGGTGATCCAGTTTTTCATCAGTAGCAATTATAAATTTACACCTTGAAAGTAAATAAATATAATATATTAGTGCATGTATGTGGAATCTAGAAAAATGGTACATATGAACCTATTTGCAGGGCAGGAATAGAGATGTAGCTGTAGGGAATGGATGTGTGGACAGGGAGGGTGGGGAGGTGGGATGAACTGGGAGACTGAGATAGATCTATATGCATCACCATGTGTAAAAAAGACAGCTAGTGGGAACCTGTGGTACAGCATAGGGAGCTCAGCTTGGTGCTCTGTGGTGACCTAGAGGAGTGGGATGGGGGTGAAATGAGAGGGAGATCTAAGAGGGAAGGGATAAGTATATATACATATATGGCTAATTCACTTCTTTGGACAACAGAAACCAACACAATTTTGTAAAGCAACTATACCCTAATAAAAAAGTAAATAAATCAAATTAAAGGAAAAATAATTTTAAAAAAGAAGGGACAGATGATAAGTGGATATGGCAAAAGCTGTGAAGATGCTGTGCAAGTGAGTGACATTTGGGAAAGCCCAGGTCCTACAGAGGAGCAAGTGAAGAGCTGTGGGGAGGAAAGAGTGGCACTGATGGACATGGCAGAGCTAGTAAGGCTCTGGGCAGGGCCTGGACCCCTAGGAGTGACTGGGACCCCCTCCCCTCAAGGATGTCCACCTGTTGCCTGAGCCTGGGCTCCTATGAGTTGCTGGATCCTGGAGGAGCGAGGCCCCGAGAGCAACACTGCTTGGAAGGGGAGTGTGCAGCAGCAGCAGCAACAGCGCCTCCAATCTATTACTGTCAAGTTATAATTGCCATTTTCCTGAAGTGTGGTTTGCCTCATTAGCTTTGAAATAAACATCTTGTGTTTTTGTAGCAATTTCCATTCTGGCTTTGTTTCTACTGACCTCATTTCTTCCTTGTGCTTCATCCTTCCCTGCTAGGCAGAATGAAGTTGGGCTAGTGAACAACGGACTGTGCTGTCACCAAGATGCTTGATATTTATGCTAAGTCGCTTCAGTCATGTCCAACTTCAGTCATCTTTGCAACCTATGGACTGTAGCCCACCAGGTTCCTCTCTCTACGAGATTCTCCAGGCAAGAATACTGCAGTGGGTTGCTGTGCCCTCCTCCAGGGGATCGTCCTGACCCACGTCTCTTACATCTCCTGCATTGGCAGGGGGGTTCTTTATCACTAGCATCACCTGGGAAGCCCTGATATTTATGGAGCTTTCAATTCAAAAGGCCATCCTGAGAGATGCCAGGCCCAGCCCAATGGGAGAGAGGGACAGAGACAGAAAGACATAGTGAGAGACGCTGTTGAAGTATAGAGGTCTCCACACCTCTTAAAGCCATTTGAAATTTTCAGTGCCCTGCACTCTTCCCCATCCCTCACCCCAGGAAACAAGAGGAGCCACAGTTCCTACTCTGTTTTACAATCCTTTACTCTGCTGTCAAAGATTTCACCCCAGTCAACCCTGTGCACTTTTCACAAATAAAAGACAACATGAGGAAGAGAGGTAACCTTCATCAGCCTCTTGGCCTAAGTAGGGCATCCCTAGCTTCTCATGGTCACTCTTAAGCCAACTTCCCTTCAATTTTTCTACCCTTAGAAAGCTGCCCTAGGACATTTGAGCTAATTGGGTTCCATCCATCCATCAATCCATCCATCCAATGCATTTGATGGTAGTTACTGAGGTCTTTTTAGGCTTCCCTGGTGGCTCAGCAGTAAAGAATCTGCTGCGATGCAGAAGATGCAGGAGACTTGGGTTCGATCCCTGGGTCAGGAAGATCCCCTGGAGGAGGGTATGACAACCCACTCCAGGATTCTTGCCTGGAGAATCCATGAACGGAGAAGCCTGGGGGGCTACAGTTCACAGGGTGGCAAAGAGTCAGACACAACTGAGCGACTGAGCATGCATGCACACATGCACACTGAGGTCTTTGATCTTTGGGGTGAGTTAGTATAGACGAAAGTTTGGAGAAGTCACATGAGGTCAGTATTCACAGCCTCACAGCTGGCCTGTGAGGAAGGTAAGATAAAGCTAGTTTTCCCCTTGTATACATAGAAAGGGTGAGGTTAAGGAAGGATAAGGATGTGTCAGGGTCACAAAGCAATTGAGTGGTGGAGTCAGCTCAGAACCCAGGTCTGTAGTGTTCCACTTCCTCCATCTGGGTGGGTGAGTTTAGGATGAGGAAGAGCCTGGGGCAGGCAGTTGACCAGCTTTTTCCGGAGGAACCTATGGGGCATTTCCCTTGCCTTAAAGTTGTATTGCCTTATACTACGTCTTCAGTGCAGTTCAGTCACTCAGTCATGTCCAACTCTTTGTGACCCCATGGACTGCAGCACGCCAGGTTTCCCTGTCCCTCACCAACTCCTGGAGCTTGCTCAAACTCATATCCATCGAGTCAATGATGCCATCCAACAATCTCATCCTCTGTCGTCCCCTTCTCCTCCTGCCTTCAATCTTTCCCAGCATCAGGGTCTTTTTCAAAGAGTCAGTTTTTGCATCAGGTGGCCAATGTATTGGAGCTTCAGCTTCAGCATCACTATGCTACATGGGAAAGCTGACTATTTAACCACAGACAGATGCATACTAAGCCCCTTCTACTCTTCTTGGGAGGGTAAAAATCTCATTTCTGATGTAGGTCTTTGAAATCATAGGTAAAACCACAGTTAGCTCTAAATTATCCACATGTGACCCAGAGAAAGAACGGGCACATTGTCTGAGTCTCCAGACCTGCTGGGTGGGTACATGTTCTATGCTGGTCTCCACCCCAGGTGTGTCAGATACACTAGGCATTTCAGGTTCATGTATCACAAGGCTTGACCAGGAGTTTTCGCGCAGGGCCAGGAAGGATTCTATTTTTTTCATTCTGTCCCCTGTTCTGATGGATACAGTCTCATCTACTTGGCTGATGCAGAGGGCCAGACTAAGCAGAGACAGTGGCTAAAAAGCTGCCTGTGGAGCAGGAGAAGTGGTTAAGAGGGTTTTTCTGATTGCTTGGAAAGCAAAAATAGGAGAATGACATGCAAACACCTTATTTAGAGTAACTGCTCACCTCCTTACCACTCTCTGCCACATCACTCTCATTTCTATTGTCTTCACTACATTTGTCCTGCTTTGAAATTTCTCCTTCCTTTTCTTACTAGTTATTATCTCACTAAAGTGTATGCTCCATGAGAGCAGGGTTCTGGTCTACACTGACCACATCTTCTAGAACAGCATCTGGCCCAGAGGTGCCTGATACATATTCAATGAAAGTACGGACAAGGATGTGATTGCCTTAGAAAGGAGCTGAGGGAGGTCACCTGGGAAGCAGGGCAGATAGTGGACATGGCCATGGATGTGGCTGAACTTAACAAGAACCAAACAAACTCAGAGAACCACATACAGTGGTGCCCAAGTTTATGGACTTTGGATTTAGACCTAATACAAGTCCCAGCTCCTCATTCCAATTTCCTCATCTATAAATGGGTTAAGAATATTTCTTGGAGTACCTGCTCTGTGCCAGGCTCCGTGCTGAGTTCTGGTGATCTAGAGAAATCTACTGCCCCTGTGGACTGAATCCAGGCAGATGTCCACTCCTGCAAGTAAACAAATAAGCACATCCTTTGTAAGAGCTGACAAGGAAGAATATCATGGGTGACTCTTCTGGGTGGTCAGAGCAGAGCTGGAGGAAGAGCTGAAACTGCCTGAAGGTGTGTGCAGAAGGCTGTCGAGTAAGGGGAAGGGCATGTACCAAGGAGGAGGCCACGAGCTACAGTGTTAGAGGGACTGTAACTATATGTCACAGTGTATACAAGATGTAGTGGGGCCAGGAGCAAGAGATGAGTGAGAAGAGCTAGGCATAGACCAGATATGTCTCATAGGGTTGTGAGGATTCCAGGGGATCATTCACTCCTTCACTTATCCAGTACATTTATTGAGGGCTTTCCCTAGTGGCTCAGATGGTATAGCATCCGCCTACAATGCAGGAGACCTGGGTTCGATTCCTAGGTTGGGAAGATCCTCTGGAGAAGGAAATGGCAACCGCTCCAGTACTCTTGCTTGGAAAAATCCCATGGACGGGGAATCTTGGTAGGCTACAGCCCATGGGATCGCAAAGAGTTGGACACGACTAAGTGACTTCACTTTCTTTCTTTCACTTTCCGTAGGTCAGGAGTTATTCTTAGCACTGAGGATACAGTGGCAGAAAATCAGACAAATCCCCTTAAGATCACCTATGCTACCAGAGAGCCAACATACAACATGACTAGTTACCACTGCCATATGCTATATATGAAAGTTGTTAAGAGGATAAATCTCGACAGTTCTCATTATAAGGTGACATTTTTTTTCTCTTTATTTTTTCTATTTCCTTTTATTGTGTTTATATGAGATGATGGGTGTTTACTAAATTTATCCTGGTAATCATTTCACAACATCTGTAATTCAAATCTTTATGCCGGACACCTGAAACTCATACTGTGATACATGTCAATTATGGCTCAGTAAAACTGGAAAAAAAGAGCATCTGTGAATGCAATGGGGAGGGGTTTTGCAGTTTTACATAGTGTGGGCAGGGCAGGCCTCAATGAGACTTGAAAGGAGGTAATTCTCATAAAGATATCGGAGATTTCAGCAGCATGCTGGTATACAGCAGGGTGTCAATAAGCGAATTAGTCAAATAAGCACGACAATGATGGTGGTAGTGATAAGGCTGGTGATGATGAAGGTGGTGGTGATAATGATGGAGATGATGATGAAGAAGATGAAAGAGAAGGACAAAGAGAAGGGGGAGGAGTAGGGAACGGGAAGTTCTTTGTAAAGAACTCTTTCCTGACCAGTCTGTCACCAGGAAGGACCATTCTTCTCTCTTTTCTTGCCCATGAGTGCCTCCTCCAGCCATTGGGCCTGGCAGGGTCTCAGGCGGCCATTTCCGGCACCAGGAAAGTTGCACAAATGGTGGCCGATTCTTTCAGAAATTCATCTTCCAAAAATTGCTTTCCATCCATTTTGCTCCAATTCCATTTTATTTATTACCTAGCAGTGAGCAGATGGAGCCATTTTTTTTCTCAGAGCTGCTTGAAAGAGACGCATGGCAATTGTGCAGCAGGCTTGGGGGCTGATTTATGGGCTCTGTGCCCCAGGAGCCAGGCCGATGCCCCTGCCCACACCTGCAGCTGGCAGAACTTAACACTGTCTGGCCTGACTCCCTGTGGGAGGTGCCTTAGGTGCTGACATGTTTCCCGGTCAAAGACACCTCATCTGCTCCCATCCTATGCCCGAGTTGCAGTCCCTCCCTCCAGGCTGCTAACCCTGGTCTCACCTCAGTGAACACACGGGAGAGAAAATGTTTCTCAAGACAAAGGCAATTTCCTCCTGCCAAAGGAAACACCCGACCACGTCTTTAATCATCTGAGCTTTCAGAGAGCTGCTCCGTTGGGCCATTTAGAAGTTATTATAGAAGCTAATTTCTTCTTTGACATTTTCTATTGAATTTTTAGTTCCCTCATTCAAACTTGAAAAGATTATGACCCTATAATGTGGCCTATAAACCCACATTATAACTACCAATTGGACCAAATCTTTATCTTTCCTGGTGTGTGACTGGGCAAGTTGTTGGGCTTTTCCAAGACGTAATTCCAATATCTATAGAACAGGATGGCTGTTGGTGATGTGGATTCAATGGGCTAATGTATGTGGATTGCTTAGCTCTATAATAGGTATTGATGAATGTTCAAGAGATGTTACCTATTAATGTGTGTGAGTGCCAAGTTGTTCAGTCGTGTCCAACTCTTTATGATCCCATGAACTATTATAGCCCACCAGGCTCCCCTGTCCATGAGATTTTCAGGCAAGAATACCAGAGTGGGCTGCCATTCCCTTCTTCAGAGGATCTTCCTGACTCGGGGATCAAATCTGAGTCTTTTACCTCCCCTGAACTGGAAGGCAAATTCTTTACCACCCGCCACCTGGGAAGCCCTACCTATTAATAGTATTGTTTAAAAATACTATTGTCTTTCAGAGTTAAATTTCCTCTGTCAATTTGTAATCTGTGGGCCAGCTGAATTTCTACCCACGTGATTTAAGACAGATATTTAACTCAAATGGATCCTCATATTTTATGAAATGGGAATAGCCACTTCCTTCCAGGGCTTCACTTGTGGCTCAGACAGTAAAGAAACTGCCTACAATGCAGAAGACTGGGTTTGATCCCTGGGTTGGGAACATCACCTGGAGAAGGAAATTGCAACCCACTCCAGTACTCTTGCCCGAAGAATTCCATGGACAGAGGAGCCTGGTGGGCTACAGTCTATGGGATCACAAAGAGTAGGACATGACTGAAGTGACTTAGCACTCCAGGACTCTAGAAAGGAAAAAAAAAAAAAAACACTACATGTAGAAGTTTCCAGTAAAAGTCAAATCCCTGAATAAAGGCTGGGAACTGCCATCATTTAAAAAATAATGTCTGCAGTTATTTTCAAGGTAGATCTATTGCTGAACAGAGACATGCACAGACCTCCTGTGGCCCTCTGCCTAACTTCACACAGGATCTTGTGGACTTTCCTCTTGTGACTGGCAGCTTTGGGTGACAAAGACAGACTGAGCCTTCTCCCTTGCCTGGATGCTTCCCCTAAACAGATTCAGCAGTAGGTGAGTCTGGGATGGTTCTTGATTTGATGACTTCAGCATGCTTGGGGGGCTTATAGGAACTCCCTGGGCTTTCCTGGTGGCTTAACTGGTGAAGAATCCACCTGCAATGTGGGAGACCTGGGTTTGATCCCTGGCTTGAGAAGATTCCCTGGAGAAGGGAATGGCAACCCACTCCCGTATTCTGGCCTGGAGAATCCCATGGACTGTATAAAGTCCATGGGGTCACAGAGTCAGACATGATTGAGCAGCTTTCACTTTCACTTTAGGAACCCCTCACTTAGCGTTCAGAGTCAGAGTCTTGGCTGTTACAAGATTAGGAAGTGGTTAGCTTCCTATTTTGTTTCCCTTGTACGATCTCCTGGCTTTTCTCTCAACTGATATCTAGACTCTACTTTGCTATTTACTTGCTGACTAAGTGATGCTGGGCCCAGGGAGAAACCTAAAGAGCCCTCAGGCTGGGAAGTTCTGAATCTTCAGTTTTGGAGGATGCTGGCGACGGTACTATGCCCCAAGCTCCCAGGACAGGAGGCAAAATTTGCAGTTGGGAAGGAATATGGGGAACTCACCTATATCGGTCCTCCTTATGGGGTTCCGTTCTTCTGCCTCTCCCTCCAGAATTTTTAATTTAATTTTTATTCACTTAAATAGCCACACCGTGACTGGGGCTATCATACTGAACAGCACAGTTCTTGACAGTCTCTCTTTTATTTTGTGGAGTTAGTATTTGCCCACGAGGAATTCCGTGAGGGCCTCCTAGGTGCCAGCCCCCCAGCCAGGCCTTGCAGGGAACACAGGGGAAGAGTGGGCTGAGTGCCATCTCCGTGCCTTGGAAAAGTTTCATTTCTTACTGGGAGGAGAGAGGGAGATGGAACAATAGAAGGTGGAAGCCAGTGTTGGGAGAAGAAACTGCAGGTGCTGTTAGTCTTGTCTGCCAAGCAGAGAGTAAGTTCCCGGAGGGCAGGGGTTAGCTCAGCGCGGGCTGAGTGCACAGTGATTGCCTAATAGGGACCAGTGTGCTACGGGGGGCACCGCCTTTAGTCAAGGGCCCCTCAGCCATCCAGGCAGCTGGGTTTGATGGAAGGTAGGGACTCCGCGGAGTCGAGCCTGGTCCTATCTCAGGAGAGGACACATAGCCCTGCAGAGATATTGTCTAATCCCCAGAGAAAGCCCAGGGCTCCCAGCTCCAGCCTACCCAGCAGCACCAGTCCCCGTTCTCACAAGGAGTAACCAGTGACATCCAAACTCAGTTCTTTTCTGTGACTCTTTCTGGAAGGAAAGAGATTCTGACTGAACTCTCTGGTGGACACCAGGGACACATTCCAGCCTTCTTCCCTGATGGCTGTCATCACTGAGAAAACATTGAGGCCAGGGGCTCGCTGGCCTCTCTGGGCAGGGCATGTGGGTTCTGCCCCTCTGTCTGGAATGAATGGTTTTCCTGAGTCACGCTCTGCCCCGATGGCCCCTGGAGCTGTGCCTCCCTCCGCTTTTACCCGGAAGAGCTCAGAGACAGTCTCCACTCTCAGGACAGCATCTCTTGCTCCATGAATGTCAGAGTCAGTAATCTTTTTTTTTTTTTGGTTAACAATTACTGTGAAAAATTTCTCTAACTTCTGCAGGAAGCAAATGACTATAGCATTTATTTAATGAACACTCACAGTGTTTTCTATGTGCCAAAACTGTTGTATGTGCTTTACAAATATGAATGGGCCTCCAATTTATAATAATGCCAGGAGGCAGCTCTATTTATAATCCTGTTCTGAGGACTGAGGAAGCTGAGACACTAGTAACTTAATTAACTTGCCCAAGGTGACATAGACAGTGAATGGCAAGCCAGCAGGTGAACCTGTAGGGTGACCAACCTTCCCGATTTCCCTGGGACTGGGGGTTTGCCTGGGACAGGGGACTTTTCAGTGCTGAAAGCAGGATACTGCCAGGTAAGCCAGGCTGAGCTGGTCATTCAATACCCTGGGGAAGTCTGGCTCCAGTGTTCTGCTTTTAATCTGCATCTGCTTAGTGTGAGCAATGAGGGTACCTGGCAGAAGATCAGTGAATCAGAGTTAGCTTTGTCCTAGAGACAGACAGACATATATAGCATTGTCATATGTTTGTCTCATATATATATATATATATATACAGCTTTGTCCTATAGTTCCATTTTATAGATAAGAAAACTGAGGCCTGGCTGATTTGCACCCAGACCTCAGGGAAGTCAGAGGCAGAACTGTGACTATATTTTGTTCTATCAAGTCCAGTCCTAGGATCAATTCATAGGTTCCTGGGATGTCTTTATTCATTAAAACCCCAGATCTGAGGAAAAGGGATTCAGAGTGACTTGTGGGAAAGGATGTGATAACAAGTTGACAAAATACAACCAGCAGAAGAAAATCAAGACTAAAGTTTAATGCAAATACACCAGTTCTAGTAGATAATTTGACCTTGAGCTTCCTGGAACCCACAGTAAAAAAGGAAACCCTTAGAGTTTTCTCTAAGGAGACAGGGTTGTCATTGTTTATAGCTGAATTACAATCTGGCTGAGCACTGAAGAAGTGTAGTGTCAGACTGTGGTGCTGGAGACGACTCTTGAGAGTCCTTTGGACAAGAAGGAGATTAACCCAGTCAATCCTAAAGGAAATCAATCCTGAATATTCATTGAAAGGACTGACACTGAAGCTGAAGCTCCAATTCTTTGGCCACCTGATGTGAAGAGCCGACTCATTAGAAAAGACCCTGATGCTAAGAGAGATTGAAGGCAAGAGGATAAGGGGACAACAGAGGATGAGATGGTTTGATGGCATCACTGATTCAATGGACATGAGTTTGAGCAAACTCCAGGAGATAGTGAAGGATGGGAAGCCTGGCAAACTGCAGCCCATGGGGTTGCAAAGAGTCAGGCACAACTGAGTGACTGAACAATGACAATAGGATTCCTAGATAGGAACTATTTACTCGGGGAAGGTGCTTAGTGCTAAAAGGTATATGGAGGCTTTTACTGGTGAAAGTAGAAGCATATTTTTTAGTTGCCCATTATACCAACCCTTCCTAAAAGCCAAGGCATCTGGTTAAGCACAAGTCAGGAAAGTGACCCAGAAAGTGGCTGAGCTAAGGTGGTCCAGGTTTGAAGATGTCTGAGCGTTCAAATATAATCCCAACAAATTCTGAAGCAGGGGTTCACCTTATAGAACAGCTACAACCTATGGTTTAAGGGCCTGGAGGTCTGCTTGCTCCTCTCTGGCTGCCCCCATAGCCCGAAGTTTCCCATGGAGCCACAAAATCTCTGGAGTGATTTCTGTCCTTCCCGAGGACAGACGTAGGCCTTTGGAAGCCTGACTGGCACTTCCTTAGCCTGGAGGGGCAACCTGAACTTTAGGGTAGATGTCCACCAGCACTGCTTCCTGCATACTGGAGCCTAGGTTCCAGGTTGGCAAAAGTGGGCATTCCCTGGTCCCTTTGCCTGTGGTGGGGGAATGGCTGACTGCTCAGCTAGGAACCATCTGATTTCATTCTTGTTAGTTTCTCATCAGGATGTTCACTGGCTTTTCTTTCAAACAATTTCTTGGGTTTCTTTCAAGGTCGAGGAGAAGGAGGCCACTGAGGGAGGGGGGAGAGCCCCACCCTAATCAAATCTGAGCAAAGACAGGATAAAAATTGACCTTCATTTAAATATGTAAACAAACACTGCCTTGGTAACTTCCAGATGTCCTTGGCTTGGGTCACTGAGGAGCAGCCCAAAGTGATTCATCTGCCAAGTCTCTTCAAGGGAGCAAAAACTTTATTCTTAAAGGCTTTTTACACTTGAATAAGTGCTAAATAATAATAATAGGCCAAGACTGAAAGAAACTCTTTTCCCTGGAAGGGTGTCAACAGAGGCAGGATGAAGAACTGAAGAACTCCAGTTTGGGAGGGGGTGACAAAATCTGGGTTGATGAATGCTGACATTCTGAATAAAATCACTCCGTGCCTTCACCTAGGTCAAGAAACGACATTGTTTTCCTGAGCCGCGGTGACAGCGAGGTGACAGAGATTAATAGCTTGGTATTGACTGAGCAACTTCTAGTTCCTTATCTCTGTCAAGTCAAGGCTGTGTCCAAGGGCTGAAAGTGTTATTAGACTTATAATTGCAAAGACATTTAAAGGGTTTCCCCTTAAGGGACTATGAAATCCAATAAACCTTTCACAAAACCTCCAGCGCTGGAGTACGAAACCCGTCTGGAGGAGAGGCGCACTCCCAGCCAAGCACCGGGAAACCTTGAAGCCGCCAGCATTGAATAATGTTTGATTTATGAAGTTGGTTTTGAATTTGTATCAGTTGTTTTATTAAAAATATATGAAAGGAAGTTTTAAATATGAGCAAGCCCTGTAGGCGCTCCTCTGTACCCAGGAGCCGCTGTCTGGCCCAGCCTCTTGTGCCTCCTGGCCAGGTCCCTCCATCCAGGAGGGCTAATTTGTGGGGTTCATTTGGCCTGCCAGGATTAAGTCTCAATTTCTCACCTGGGTTTAGAGGCTGGAGATGGGAGAGGGGGTAGGTGCGGAATCAGTCTTTCAGATAAAGGTGGTCCCGAGATACCACTCAGCTGGGTTACATTTCCTTGTCCATAGCAGCAGCGTTGACCTCTTCAAGAGGTGTCCCTGCTTCCTTTCAAGAAGGCTGTGGCATCAGAGGATGCAGACAAGGCGAAGGTTTGTAGGAGACCCGTTTGGGATGCTGGATGTAGGGACGGGGGACTGAGGGGCAGGTTAGGAGTCTGGGCCTCTGTTTTTCCATGTCAAATGACAAGAGTTCAACAAGGCCTCCCCCAGTCCCCCCACCCCTGCCCATTTACTGCCCAAGAGTCACCAAGAGGTCCTAATGCCTCTTGGAGCGGTGAGAAGAGCCCACTCAACAAGGCAGGGCCTTCAAGCCCGGCGCCTCATCATTCCATGACCAGAGGAGCACCCCGGAGAGAAGAGTGCTCATGAGGACAGGGGTTAGGGCAGTGGCCCGGTGGTCTGGGCAGGCTGCTAGTATCAGCAATGAGGTGTTGGCTGTCAAACCGTGTTGGTAATAATAATAAAAAAAAAACAAACAAAAAAACCCGTGTCTCCAGGGTCAGTCTAGGCAGGAGCCAGCACCCAAACTGAGACGGGGACGCTACAGGCATTTGCAGACATGTGGGTGGGCACCTGCCTCACCTGGGACTCAGGAACATCCCTACAGGAGGATGCTTCTGAAGGTGTGGGGTACCCTCTGCTCCTTCCCTCACCCCCCAGGCTTTCAGTGAGGAGCCGGGGGAGTCAGAGGAGGCACCGAGGCCCCAGGGACCAAACTCAGTAGTCCTCTCTCCAGGGCGAGTCTCTGTTCTCTCTGCCCCCTGCAGTGAGGAGGAGGCTAGCCTTCGAGGCCCCCACAGCCCTGCCTTTGTATCACTGCTTCACTCGGATCCCTCCTCGGCTCTCCCGTCAGGCACAGAGCAGTGCTTGATAAATACTGGTTCAATGAGGAGATGAGGGCCACACTTTAGCTCCCAGTCTCCCTTCTACATCATCAGTGCTGGCAAAGGTGGCCAGCCAGCTTGGCAATTCTGCCGAAGGGCTGTGGGCACCTGCCAAAATTGGAGTGGGGAGCTCATTTCCGGTTTGGTCTGCCTACACATGCGTGGTTTTGAAAGTCCTGAGAGGTCTCGCGTGCTCTAAGGCTGTGCCCCAGTGAGGGGGCTGAGGGAGGGAGAGGAGAGCCCTAACAGGCCTCAGGGAGGGGCCCTGGGAGCCCTTCGTGGGTGGGGGGTGGTTTCTCTTTCTCTCTCTCCTGCAGTGAGGGGAAAGCCTGGGCCTCCTTGGGGGTCCCATATTCACTGTCATATCACTGTTCCATTAGCTTCATAAAACCACTGCCTTGTGCCTGGCACACTGTGTCTAAGTATGTGTTGAGTGAATCAATCAATAAATGAAGCTATCTATCAATTCCAACTGCACCCCAAGCCATTAATTTCACCCCAGGTGGCTGGTCAGCCCATTGGCTTCACCAGGGAGCTGCGGGCATTGCAGACACTGCCAACTCTGGACCACAGTGTGGCCTGCCTCCATCTTCTTAAACTCCATCTGCAGGGGTTATAATTTTCACCACAGGCCTTCTCAACCCTTGGTCTCCCAGTGCCTTGCACTTATCCTCAAGACAGCTTAGCAACCTTCTCTGAGGCCTAGCCACATGCCAGGCACAGCCATGGGAGATCCCAGGAAGGACAGGGATTAGATAGCCAGACAGACCTGGCTTCAAATCATGACTCTGCCATTTTTCAGCATGAACAAGTGATTTCATCACTCTAAGCCTCGGTGTTCTCATCTGCAATATGGAGACAAATATTAAGACCTGCTTTAAAGGGCTGTCCTGGAAATAAAGGATGCTTCCCAGGTGGTGGTAGAGGTAGAGAACCTGCCTGCCAATGCAGTAGACCTAAGAGATGCAGGTTTGATCCCTGGGTCAGGAAGATCCCCTGGAGGAGGGCATGGCAACCCACTCCAGTATTCTTGCCTGGAGAATCCCATGGACAGAGGAGCCTGGTGGACTACAGTCCATGGAATCACAAAGAGTAGGACACAACTGAAGTGACTTAGCAGCATGCATGCACAGAAATAAAAGAGGCTGAAGCATCAAACAACTGACAACAAGCTGAGCTCTTGATGTTTAAGGCTCCAAGGTATGTACGACTATCATCCCAGGATCCCCACTTGACATGTGAGGACACAGAGTCCGAAGAGCTTACATTGAAACTTAACTAAAGTTGTGTAGCTCATGAGTGGCTGCATGGGGCTTGGCCCAAGTCTGACAGAACTTGAGTCTGATTCCAAAGCCCACATTTATCATCAACTCACTCTAAACTCCAGATGCCTGTCATGGCTGTCTTGCCCCTTGATGCTTTGAAGGGGAGTAGGTACTTCTTCCTGACTCTCAGTTCTGGCCACTGATTGAACACATCATTTGTGAACATCTCTCACCTAAGGCCCCCACCCTGGGACTGGAGAAGCAGGCTTGAATCAGATAGACCCATGGTGGGTAACAAGCCTGCTCTGAGGCATTCCTTCAAACCACAGAGGACTGACTTGGTGGACGACTGCCCTGGGGGATGTATGACTGCTCTGGGTGTTGGAGGACCACCCCAGGTGATGGAGTGGGCACCATAATGTGCAGCCACCTTACCCATCATGTTTATAACCTAAGGCCAGGACTCCTCTTGGTATGGCCCTATGGATCCCTGGGACTCCTCACTTTCCTTAGGCTTGGTAGGCAGAGAGAGTGTCTCCTGAGGCAAAGCCAGGTGAGGCAGTGGTCAGGTTGCACCTGAGCTGGGGCCTAAGGGGGCCAGGTCCTGAGTCCAGGCTGAAAGCTAGTGCTCTTGGGTGGCACAGTCCTCCGGGAGGCAGGCAGGAGAGGTGAGGGAGAGCAGGCCTCTGGCCCTTCCTCTCGCTCTGGGCACTGGGCCCTCCACCCAAGGAGGAGCCACGTCAGTCAGCAATGCTGGTCTCAGGGTGGATGGCAGAGGAGGCCTGCTCCCCAGGCTTTTGGGGTTGGGAGGCCTTGCAGAACTCTCCACCCGCTGCCAGGGCTGTGCCATTCTGTAAACAGATGGCCCCAAGCCTCCTCCATCTCATCCTTCTCCCTGTTCCCTGCTCCTCTCACTGTGCATGGTTATTTGCTGTAGGGAGGCCAGGTGCTCTCCAATGTCCTCCATGCCCCTGCAGAGCTCCTGGCCTTGCAGTTCTCGTTAACTCTCCTGCATGCTCAGGCTCACCTCATCTCTTCCTGCACCAGCTAAGCCCTGGGGCCCTGGCACCTTGAATGGAAATAGTCCTGGGAGGTGTCACTGAAGATGCTGTCACCTCTCAGCACATAGCATCCTGCCAACCTTTGTTCAGCAGCCTCGTAACATACAAACTTCCAGCCCTGCCTCCTGGCTGGCAGCTTCGAGCCCTGTAATTCATGAGACTGTTCTTCCCTGCCTGCTACTAGGTCAGGCTGACTCAGGCTTTTGCAGAGATGATCTCTTGTAACACTGAATCTGTGGGACTGTAGGCTGTTTGGAAGTTGATCTTGAAGGTTGGTCTCCAACTGTCTGCCAGGCTTTGTATTTTCACCTGCTTTTGATCAAACTTGGGCAGAAGTTAACAGTGCTGTGGGGCTTTGGAAATTGAAGACAACAAGGATTAGGAGGAACAGAGGAGACTTCGAGAAGCACAGACAGAGGGATCTACAGACAGTCCGCTTGGAGGAGGTTCTCATCCCACCCAGCAGCTCACACGCTGCCTGCAGACTCAGATCACCCAGATTCCTCTACCCCAGGTGAACCCCAGGAGGAAGGCTGATTTGGAGGGCAAGTCAACCTGCTTCACAGGGGTTTCACTGCCTCGTGCATCTTTCCAGGGGATTTCCCAGGGCTCAGGCAGCTTACCTACTGAACTAGCTTCTGCAGATGTTCCAACGCAGGAGGCTGAAGAGGTCTCTTCTTTCTAGAACTGGACTACCCTTTTCTTGGAGTGAGGCAATCAGGATTCTTCCAGGGAAAATGATAGAAGCCCAAGTTAGATTGATTTGACCAAAGGGAGAATGAACTGGTCCCAACAGTTGATAAGCAACTGTGGATTCAGCCAGCAGAATTCAAGACTTGAGTGTTTATTTTGGAACTTGGTTTCTTTCCATCTATCACTGTTCTTTTCCTCTGGGCTCACTCATCTCAAGCAAGCTGGTCCTCAGTGGGGCCACTAGCAGCCCATAATTTACATCTTTTTCTTGGTTGCTCTGGTGGACTTCTGGACACTAAGTCTCCCTGGACCCACCAAGGCTACATGCCTGTCTCTGAGACAATCAGGAAAGCCTGGAGTGAGCAACAAGCTGATTGGTCACAACAAGGCATGTGCCCACCCTGGAGTTGGGTCAGCACCGTGTAAACCCCACAGATTCAGTGTGGGGCCCAGGCAGGGGGACAAAGCTAACATCTGTTAAAGGGCCACTGCAGACATCTGAACTTCCCAGCTGTTCAGCCTTTGCTGATGCTATTTCTTCCACCTGGAGCTGTTGCCCCTCCTTCCCACTTGGCTTCCCTACCCTTCACCTCCTGCCTGCTCATGTCGAGTTAGGTGTCAATTTGAAGTCAATATTTTACTTGGAGACAATATATTACTTTCCTCTTTCTGTGTCTCAGTTTATGCAAAAAGAGAGAGTTGGAGTAGACTCCATGGCTTCTTCTAGCTCCTAAATATTAAGCTTTTCAGGGCTCAGTTGAAGTGCCACCTCCTCCAAGCAGCCCTCTGGTATGTCCTCCACCTGCATGGCTCTGATTTTGCCTTCAGTTTTGGCTATTAGGTTACACATTTTGTCTCCTTCTTATCCGATGAGTTCCTCCAGGGGAGAGTCGTGTGTCATTCGTCCCAGATCCCCTGACAGTATCTTGCACATAGTAGGTGCTCATAAGACGCTCAGGAGTTAGACCTGGGTAGCTTCTATATTTGATTCTTCCTCTGTATTAAAGAAATGAAGAAATGCCAAATCAGGGCAACAAAAATTATATATTTTAAATGTTTTCTTTGAGCAAATTAGTGCTTTAACTCTAAAGCAAATGTAATACAATAATTTACTACCCTGTTCCCATAAAACACATGTCTAAATAATTTTGATTAATGCAAAATAGCAGAACATTTATGGCAAAATAATGACACTTCAGAACTTTTGATACAACAGACAGTGTTATACCAATTACAATCTGGATGATAGCTATGCGTCACTCATAATCCCCCAACTTCATTCTGCTTTCAGTGTTCTACCACGGGTGGCAATGTCCTACAATGTAATTTGCTATTCACAAGATAATTACGGGATTTATTTTTAAGAACTTAATTCACAGTGCATGCCAGGTGGTGGGGTTGGGCGAGGGGACCCATGTTGGAAGCTGGAGGATGAGGGTCTTACTTCCGTCCTTTTGTGTGTCGCTGTGACTTTAGGTATCATGTCCTTTGGTGCAAATGGGAAGTCTGAGTTTGAGGCCTTTTGTGAATCTGTAGCCACCCCCACCTCCCCTTTCTTCCATTCACACCCGCCATGATCAGCGGTGCGCTCACTGGGCTTGTGGAATCGCCTTTACTGCCACTATTTCAGAGGCCTGACAGGACAGTGGAGACCTGAGGACTGACAGGCAGGGAGGGCGGTGCTGGGACCGGCTGGCACAGGCACATTTGGTGGCTGTGATCACACTGCGGGTGGCTGGACAGCCTTCTTGGCCCATGCATATGCATGGACCAGCCCTGGGGAACTGGGGAGTTGGCCGGTCTCCAGGAAGGGCACCATATGGAAAGTGTGTGGGTTTTCTTTCTTTCTTTTTTTTTTGAGACTACCAAAACAAAAGAAGTAAAAAAGGAAAAAGGAGAAAGGAAAAGAAAACTTTAGAGATAGGGTCATACAAGGTTAATGATTAAAAGAGGAATAAAGATAAGCAAACTGCTCTAGCCCCCAAGGCCCAGAGACAGAAACTGATAGGGAGTTGAGGGGGCCACCCCCAAGTCCAAAGGCGGACGGGGAAGCCAGGGGTCCAGCACAGCCCCCTGGCGAAGCACCACCTTTTGTTCCTGAGTCTCCTCCAGGTCCCCCTTGGAATTTCCTTGCAGGATAGTGTGGTGATCGGTGGTTTTATGTTTCTGGCTTCTTCTAACCAAATCAAATAATTTCCTGGCAGTTGATGTTTTATATAATCAGTTCTCAAAGCTATCACCCAAGATGATTCCCTTTAACTATATAAGATTTCAAATTCCCCTGTTGGCTTAAATAAAAATAAAAATGTCTAACTGTAGTAAAATAATCTTAACATAAAATTTACTAAGCTTCATCATTTGGGAGGATGATGCAATTTTTATTGACAAGGGAATATTTGCACAATATATTCTTTTTTCAAAAATTGTGGCAATAAAACACAAAACATAAAGTTGACCTACCCAACAATTTCCAGCTATACAGTACAGTATTGTCAACCACTGCCATTGTTGATCTCTTTAGACTTTCCATAACAGATCCCCAGAATATTTTCCTATTCTGCATGACTGAAACTCCACACCCACTGAAGAACACCTCCTGTCTTTCTCTCTCCCAGATGCTGGCAACTACCAGTCTACTTTCTGCACTATGAATTTGACTATTTTAGATACCTCACCTATGGAATCACGTAAGATTTGTCTTCTTATGACTGACATATTTCATTTAGCATAATGTCCTTAAGTTTCATTCATATGTAATGTAGCATATGACAAAATTTCCTTCTTTTTTAAAGCTGAATAATATCCCATTGTAGATATATCAAATTTTCTTTATTCATTCATCCATCAGTGAATATTTAAGTTGCTGTCACATCTTGGTTTTTGTAAATAATACTTCAGTAAACATGAGGATGCAAATATCTCTTTGAGATCCTTCTTTCAATTCTTCTGCATACATACCCAGAAGTGGAATTGTGGAATCATATGGTAGTTCTATTTTTAATTTTTTGGAGGAGCCTCCATATTGCTTTCCACAATAGCTATACCATTTTACATTCCCACAGACAGTGAGTAAGGGTTCCAGTTTCTCCATGTCCTTGCCTCACCTCAGCCAGTTTTAAGTGTACATTTCAATAGAGATAAGAATATTCACATGGTTGTGCACCCATCTCCAGAACTCTTTATCCTGCAAACAGTTTAAACAATTGGGATTGGTCACTATGATTTGCTGGAGAAGGAAATGGCAACCCACTCCAGTATTCTTGCCTGGAGAATCCCATAGACAGAGGAGCCTGGCGGGCTACAGTCCATAGGATCGCAAAGAGTCAGACATGACTGAAGCAACTTAGCAGGCACTATAACTTCCAATGCAAGAGCCCTAATTTATACAGCCCCAGTAAAATGCACCCCAGTTCCCTGGGGCATCAACATGTCAACACATTCTCAGTTTGTAGCAGTGGGTGCATTTTGTTGTTGTAGGAAAAAGCATTGCCCTAGGATTTCTTTTTTTTTTTATTTTTTTATTTTTGGCTGCACTGGGTCTTTGTTGCTGTTCGCAGGCTTTCTCTAGTTGTGGTGAGTGGGGGCTACTCTCTAGTTGTGGAGCATGGGCTCCAGGGAACATGGGCTTCAGTAGTTGTGGCTCACAGAATGTGGAATCTTCCCTGTAGCAGGAATTGAACCCATGTCCCCAGCATTGGCAGATGGATTCTTAACCACTGGACCACCAGGGAAATCAGAGCCCTAGGATTTCTGAGTTGGAGTGATAATGCACCTGAGAAGTTAGAGAAGACACTTTTTAGAAGGAGGAAAATGATAACCCAGGGTACCTTGATGTGTGAGTTCACACACATAGACTTCTGCCACCTTGCTGCCCTGGAGAACAATTTTTTGTCTAACAAAAACAAATGCTCATCCTCTTAGTCCACTGACTCCAATCACTCGTTCAAGACATCAGTGTCAGGGCCTTGCCTCTTCCCTCGGGATGGGGGATTCTTCAGGAGGACATGCCTTGGGTCCTGATAATTCCCAAATTTAGAGGTGGAAGTAGCTATTTGTTTTGGGGCAGGCACTGCTTGTGCCTCCTTGCAGATTTCCCAGGCCAGCAGAAACACTGCTTCTGAGAGCATCTGATATACTATTTCCATTGCATTTCCTCCTCTTTTCCTTCTGGAAGGGCTGTTGAAGGTCACTTGGCAAACCGAATGTGTGTTGTAATAGAGAGTTCTTCCCTGATAAAAGAGGTAGTTTGGGGGAACGAGTGCTTGGCTTGGTGATTTTAGAAGCCCTGATTTGTCAAAGCCAAGAACAGCCTTGTAATAATAAAGGGAAAAAATTGCTTGCGATTCCAAAGGGAGTCATGATTTAGTGATAGTCCCAAAGGAAAATTAGGGTCTGTGTGTGACGGCTCCTCTCCTTCCTGCTGCCTCATGAGAGACGATTACTCATTCGTAATTTATTAGCTAATTATGCATGGGCAAAGGAGTATGAATCACTTCATTTAGATGATAGCAATTAGCGAGGGCTTGTTGCAGTTCTTTCTGCCGGGAGTTCTGAGTGTGTGTAGACAACACAGGTGCTGCTGAGTCCAGGACGCCTCTGCGGAGGAGGTCCTTCATTTCCCCTGCCTTGCAATCACCTCACTCCCATCCTAATTCCTCCCCTGACCTCCTCTGACTGTGCCACTCTCTGGGTTATCGTCCTTTCCGCTCTTACAGCCTCTACAAATTTACCTCTCTGGACCCCATCTGTAAAATGGAATCATCTATTCTCTCTGCTCACGTGCAGGAGGCTAGATGGGTGATGGAAACTTTAGACCATGGATTTGGTATTTCCGGTTGTTTGGTTTGCTCCCAGAACCCCCAGAAGGCTGGGGAGATGCCAGCCCTTAGACACCAGCAACTCCACTGCTCCGTGCTCACTGTAGAGATGCATTGTCTGTGTGCAGAGATCCAGGCTCCAGGGTGCTCTCTGCACCATGGAATTTACTAGCAAATCACAGCAGACAATTCCAGGGTCCAAGAACAGGAGAACAGCTAAATAAAACATGCTGTATTCAAATGATGGAACACTACCAGTCGGTTACAAGGACTGACCCAGATCTCTGTACATCAACAAAGATGGTGGAGAACTGCCACCCAATATATACAGCAGGATCTCATTTATGCCAAGAAGTTCACGTAAAATAGTTTTATACACGTTTTGTGAAGTATCTCAATCAATCAATCGATCGATCAACCAATCCTCCATCTATATTTGTATTCTGGTGACGGATAAGGCAGGTCCAGAACAATACATCAAATTAAAAGCTTAAGAGCATCCGAATATTATGGATAAAGTCCCTTTGAGCACTGTGCTGTCCAATCCCAAGTCCTTGATCACTTCCACGAAGAGTGGGAGCTGGATTGGGGAGGATGACAAGGAGGACTAACTTTATCTGAATGCTCTCACTCAAAAAATGTTAATTAGGCAATTATAAATACCTGATGCCCCAGCTTCATGTGTCCTGCTCAGGACCCCGGAAGCACTTCCCAGCCCACTGCCGCCCTTGCCTCAGGCCCCCACCTCCCCAGCCCCGCGCCTCTCTTTACACTAAGACAGATTTTAATAAACTTGCTGCATGTGCAAGAGGATTACTGCTTCATCTGATTTCCGCTATTTGAGGTCCTGGGGGAAGGAGAGCCTTGTTTAACTCAATTCATAACACTATTAATCCAACCATAAACCTTCAGACGACTTGAAAGGAGAGAGGAGAATTCATCACAGCCCGTCTCTAAGCGCCACATCCTTCCTCTCACAGGCCAGCAGGTGAGGCTCTGGGGGCCGTCTCTCCAAAGTTCATCTCAGAGCAGAGTCCTGGCACATAGTCCGCTGAGGGGATATGGTGTCAGAGCTCTCACTCCTTCCCTCCCCCTCCACACTTTCCACTGTGGGGCTCAGAGAAGTTGAGTAAGTTGCCCCAGGTCACAGAGCTAAAACAGCAAGAGACTGGGCCAATCCCATTCTCCTGATTTTACATCATCCATTGAGAAAACTGTTTTAAATGTGCTTTTATAGGTTTGCATACAATCATTCTACTTCTGGGTATCCAGCCCGAGGAAGCCATTCTAAATATGGAAAAAGCTACATCCCTAGTATGTTCACCAGTATAATTCATAATTTCAAACCCTAAGTCAGGCTAGACGTGTGCCATTAGGAAAATGGTCTGCCAGTAAGTCATTACTCAATGGGTTATTATGCTATAAAAAATGTTTCAAGAGATTCAAATACATGGATAATACTTACAATGTACCAAACAAAAAATAGCAGGATGAAAATGGCATACATAATGTTGTTTGATTATAATTTTATAAAAATACACATTATAGAAAAAGATGGAAAGAAACAGAACAAATTGCTGCATAAGAGCTTGTCACTGTTTTCTCACAAATTTAATAATAAGCGATTGAATGTGCTTTAAGTTATTAGAGTGAGATGTGATCTGTATTTCTATTTTCTGATTCTGTTCCCCCCAAATATTTCATAATGTGATAACACTGGTTTTTTAATCAAAACATTAATTGTCTTAGGTCAGTCTCTCTGTAAATCAGACTTTGAGAGAGAAATTTGCCTGCAGAAGTTTTCACGGAAGAGCCCCCAGGACCAAGATCTATGTGGGGTGAGGACCACAGAAGTGCACAGAAAGAGAGGTTGGGCTGCAGGGCAGTTGCAGCAAAGTTCTCAGCTAAGCTGGTGGGGACCTCTGCAGCTGGGATGGACTTCAGATGCCCTGAAGTGGGATAAGGGGACCAGCCTCTGTGCCTGCACAAGGACGGGAAGTGGGAGAAGGTGTACCCTTGGGAAGGGAGCTTCACTCAGCTGAAGGTAGCTCCTGGTTGGGGGAGGGTGGAGGGGAACTCAGCTCTGAGCCATCAGCAGCCAGTGTCCACAAATGAGGGAAGGTGTTCTTGGTCCTGAAAGAAGAATCTGGGGAGTGCATCACAGCATCTAGTACACCTACCAGAAAACACACATGCCTGGCAGCCAAGCTGTGAGTTAGGGCACGTTGAATGGGACTCATTTTATTGGTGGGGGAAACTGAGGCATAGAGCACCTATGAGATTTTTCTAGTTCACAAAGGAAGAGAATGCATTTATTTAAGAATCATGTGAGCAAGGCCACGACAAGAAGTCAGGCACCCTGACTCCCAGACTGTCCACTGACCCACCCTTCCTGAGACATAGGCTTGAGAACTCTGCCAAAAGGGTCAGGGTTTAGGGCCAAAGAGGACCTGGGGTGCTGGGCTGTGCCCTGAAGGGTCTGAGTCAAAGAGCAGGGCTTCCTCTATGGGAGATCAAGGTGTCTGCTGGCCTCTGGCAGACCAGCTGGAAGGGACAAGGGAAGCCCATCATTTCATAGGACCCAAGAAGAACGAGTTCTGGTCCCTCCAGGCCTGGGTACTGAGAGCAGGCTGCCTGCCATCCCTGAAGGAGCATCTCCAAGGACCTGGGGCCACAGCAGGGGAAGTCAGAGAGCAACTTGACCCCTGGTTCACTGGCCAGTGTTTCATGCAGACCAGGGACACAGCAGTGAATGTGGCAGCTGGTCCCTCCCCACACAGGGGTAGAGTTCTGTAGGGCATCTTAGAGATGCAGTGAATTGTATGGCTTCAGAGTCCCGCCTGGGGGGCAGTCAGCCTAGATTTGAAACCTGGCTCCCACACTCACAGGCTGTGAGAACGAGGGTGCATTTCCCTTACATTTCCTGTCTCCTTCTCTGGGAAAATAGGTTGATGGTAGCAACACGTCTCTTCTATGTCCTTTCCAATCCACGTTCATGCACATCACCTCATTCAGCCCTTAAAACATCCATGCAAGGTGGCCACTTGGAAATGTATGCCCACTGGGTGCTTGTGGTGATGAAATTTATCCCAACCCCAGGGACCGATGCTTCCAATTCCCACCCCTGGTGCCTAGATGTTCTGTCAGCTAGTGCCTCTTTCATTGGCAAGTAAAGCCGCTCACACAATGCCACACTACCATGGCCCAGATAAAGACCCCCTTACGTACTCACACACTGCTTCTGACTGCCCTTCATCACTGGGGGCCCCCTTGCACCCCAGGGTGAAGCCAGACTTGGCAGAGTGAAGGGTATTTCCTGGGGCAAGCCTACCCCCTCTCCCCACCCCAGAAAGATGTCTAAGAGTTCCAGTTCCCTCCTCCTGTGCTGTTGTTGGGGCTGCAAATCAATACAGCCACTATGGGAAAAAAAATGCAGTTTTCTTAAAAAACAGAGTTACCATATGATCCAGCAATCCCTGGACATATATATGCACTCCTGGGCATATATATGTAGAAAACTGTAATTCGAAAAGATACATGCACCTCAGTGTTCATAGCAGCACTATTTGCATTAGCCAAGATATAGAAGCAACCTAAATGCCCATTGACAGGTGAACAGATAAAGATGTGGCACATATATACAATGGGACACTACTCAGCCATAAAAAGAATGAAATAATGCCATTTGAAGCAACATGGATGAACCTAGAGATTATCATACTAAAATGAAGTCAGTCAGGCAGAGAAAGATATCATTTATATGTGGAATCTAAAATAGAATACAAATGAACTTATTTACAAAACAGAAATAGACTCGCAGACATAGAAAACAAACGTATGGTTACCAAAGAGGAAAGACTGGAAGGGGGTAAATCCGGAGTATGGGATTAGCAGATACAAACTACTTTATACAAAATAGATAAACAGCATGGTTCTTTCCTATAGCTCAGGGAACTTTATTCAGTATCTTGTAGTAAACTCTAATGGGAAAGAATATGAAACAGAAATATATATATATATAACTGTATCATTTTGATATATACCGGAAACTAGCACATTATCAATTTTATCAACATTATCAATGTTGATATTTATCAATGATCAGTTTATCAACAATATCAACCATACTTCAATTAAAAAAATAAAAAGAGTTCCAGTTCCCTGACTCCAATAAATATCACCTACACTTCCAAAGATGTTAACTGCTGTTCCTGTGTGGGCAAATAATTATTACTCCTTAAAATTTTAAGATAAATTCTAAATATAAATATAATTCAGTAGTGATAAAAATGTAGCTACCACAAGAAGGTAAATCATGAAAACTACACACCTCTCTTCTCTCAATTCTAACCACATATATCCACCCCTTCAGAATTTTGTTTCCCAGGAAATAATTTCCTGTGGTGGCACTAGTGGTAAAAAAACCTGCCTGCCAATTCAGGAGACATAAAAGACCTGGGTTGGATCCTTGGGTCAGGAAGATCCCCTGAAGGAGGAAATGGCAATCCACTCCAGTATTCTTGCCTGGAGAATACCATGGACAGAGAAGCCTGGTGGGCTACAGTCCATGGGGTCACTAAGAGTTGGACGCAACTGAAATGACTAATTACACAGCACAATGATCCATACCAGCCTACATAGGTATACATACTTAAAATATATACAAATGAGTTATGATATAGGTACAGATCTGCATCTTGCCCTTTGACTTAATAATATTTCTTGGAGTCTACATATCAGTACATATAAATCTATTTGATCTATTATAATGGACATACTGGGCTTCCCTGGTAGCTCAGATGGTAAAGAATCTGCCTGCAATGCAGGAGACCCAGGTTCAATTCCTGGGTCAGGAAGATCCTCTGGAGAAAAGAATGGCAACCCACTCCAGTATTCTTCCCTTGAGAATTCCATGGACTGGCTACAGTCCACAGGGTCACAAAAAATCAGACACGACTGAGCAAGTAACACACACACACACAATGGACATACTATCAATTCCAATTCTTTTAAAGGCTACTCAGTCAGTCAGTCAGTTCAGTCAGTCAGTCATGTCCGACTCTTTGCAACCCCATGAATTGCAGCATGCCAGGCCTCCCTATCCATTAAAGGCTACTACTTATTTCTAATTCTTACATTTTTCATTTTTTTTTTTTATGGACTCACCATGCCTTATGTAACCACACAACACTTGATGACTGTTCCATTTTGGGGGGCACAAACAATGAGCACTTTGAACATGTAGTTTGGAGAGCAGCATATCCTTAGGATAAATCCTGGAGATATTTTGAGGTTACTTAAAAAATAAGTTTTCCTTATCACATGCTTCAGTGTTTACCCTCAAGATGAGGAAGTATTTTGCTGGAGACCATGAAAATGTCACTGTTGGTGGGGTGGGGGTGGAAGGTGAATGGGGTGGGGAAGGTACCCCCACAAATTTTGATTGTATCTGTGTTGTGAGAAAATGATTGCTGAGTCCTATCCCCATATTTTGTGGGAGATTCAGAAACAGTGTGGACAATCCAAAGAATTGCCCATTCTTAGGTAGCAAGTCATTCTCTGCTTCTTTCAACTTGGAAGGATTTAAAGGGTTAGTGATGCCTGATGACAAACCTACCATGTAATTTGTAATCAAGTCACTCATTGGCCTCTGTGCCTCTTGCTGCTGTCTGGCAGTAAGCTGTGATCTGGACACGCGTTTTCTAGTTCTCTGGTACGCAGGTCACTCAGCAATGCAAGTGTCTTTGCATGTAGGGTGATACCCAGGGCCAGGGGCATGGTAATATCAACAGCTATAGATAACATTTATTGAATACTTAATATGTGCCAGATGTTGTTTTAAGTGCTTTATGTGAGTTAACACATTTAATGCTTAGGACAAACATGTAGAGTAGGTATAATTATTACCCACATCTATATAGCAGGGAACTGTGCTCACTATTAGTGCTGTTCGGCAGACTGTTTTTTGCTTTTTCTTCTAAATATGTGATGAGTTTGCATATTCCTGCCCACTTGGAAGTTAGAGATAGCCATGTGAGTTGTTTTGATTAAAATAATGTGAGCATAAGTGTCATGCTGGCTTCCCTGGTGGCTCAGTGGTAAAGAATTTGCCTGCCAGTGCAGGATATATGGGTTCAATCCCTGGGTCTGGAAGATGCCCTGGAGAAGGAAATGGCAGCCCACTCCAGTATTCTTGCCTGGGAAATCCCATGAACAGAGGAGCCTGGTGGGCTATCATCTGTGGGGTCACAGAGGAATCAGACATGATAATTTACATGTTTCAATGCCATTGTCCCATATCAACCCACCCTCGCCCTCTCCCACAGAGTCCAAAGGACTGTTCAATACATCTGTGTCAGGGGGGTGGTCCTAAGATGGCAGAGGAATAGGATGGGGAGACCACTTTCTCCCCCACAAGTTCATCGAAAGAACATTTGAATGCTGAGCAAATTCCACAGAACAACTTCTGAATGCTGGCAGAGGACATCAGTTCAGTTCAGTTCAGTTCAGTTCAGTCGCTCAGTCTTGTCTGACTCTTTGCGACCCCTTGAATCGCAGGACGCCAGGCCTCCCTGTCCATCACAAACTCCCGGAGTTTGCTCAGACTCATGCCCATCGAGTCGGTGATGCCATCCAGCCATCTCATCCTCTGTCGTCCCCTTCCCCTCCTGCCCCCAATCCCTCCTCCCAGCATCAGGATCTTTTCCAACGAGTCAACTCTTTGCGTGAGGTGGCCAAAGTATAGGAGTTTCAGCTTCAGCATCAGTCCTTTCAATGAACACCCAGGACTGATCTCCTTTAGGATGGACTGGTTGGATCTCCTTGCAGTCCAAGGGACTCTCAAGAGTCTTCTCCAATACCCACAGTTCAAAAGAATCAATTTTTTGGTGCTCAGCTTTCTTCACAGTCCAACTCTCACATCCATACATGACCACTGGAAAAACCATAGCCTTGACCAGACGGACCTTTGTTGGCAAAGTAATGTCTCTGCTTTTTAATATGCTATCTAGGTTGGTCATAACTTTCCTTCCAAGGAGTAAGCGTCTTTTAATTTCATGGCTGCAGTCACCATCTGCAGTGATTTTGGAGCCCCCCAAAAATAAAGTCTGACACAGTTTCCACTGTCTCCCCATCTATTTCCCATGAGGTGATGGGCCCAGATGCCATGATCTTAGTTTTCTGAATGTTGATCTTTAAGCCAACTTTTTCACTCTCCTCTTACACTTTCATCAAGAGGCTAAAAAGCAGAGGACATCAGGCACCCAGAAAGGCAGCCCATTATCTTCGAAAGGAGGTAGGACAAAATATAAAAGATAAAAAGAGAGACAAAAGAGATAGGGATGGAGATCCGTTCCGGGAAGGGAATCTTTAAAAAGAGAGAGAAGTTTCCAAACACCAGGAAACACTCTCTCTGGCGGGTCTGTGGCAAGCCTTGGAATCTCAGAGGGTAAAATAACTGGGAGGAAAAATAAATAAATAATTAAAACCCACAGATTACGTGCCTAACAGCAACTCCCAGTGGAGCAGCAGCCCAGACGCTCGCATCCCCCATTAGAAAGCGAGGGAGGGACAGGGAGCAGCCGGCTGTACTGCTTAGGGTGAGGACTGGGCCTGAATGCCCCGAGGGCAATCTGAGGGAACTAGCTTCAGATAGCAACCCAGACTGTGGTATAGCTATCCTGCGATCCCGCGAAAAGCCCTAACCTAAGACACCACCAGGCCCGCTCACAGAACAAAGGACTGAGCAGAGTTAGCAGGCTGCGGACCAGCCCATCCCCCGCCAGAGACAGGCAGGTGAGGGCAGCCAGAACCGGAAGGGGGCAGTTGGCCCCAGAGAGGCATCCGATACCAAACTGCAAGCAGACTTCTCTGCTAACCAAGACTTCTTGGGATTAAGGGCGGTCGACATCCACTGGGAGGGTTGCGGACAGAGATCAGCCCCCCAGAATAGACACACAGCACATCTGAGAAGGCGCGCCGTTGTACACCCAGAAAACCTAGCGGCTGGGATGGGGAGAGGATAAGCTGCAGCCTTCAATTGGGGGCGACTCCGCGCGCCAAGCACCTGGTCACCTGAGCCGCTCGGACCTGGGACGGGCGCAAAACGCAGGCCCAACCAAGTCTGCGCCTTTGGGGAGTACCCGAGAACCTGGACCTGAGCGGCTTAGACCTGGGAAGGGCATGCAAACCAGGGCCCGCCTCAGACAGTTCCCGGCAGAGCAACCTAGAGTCTGAGCAGTGTAGACTGGGAAAGCACACACGCCGGGAGGGGGGCAAACCCAGTGTGGCTGAATCACTGTGAGCACATGCCAGTGATATTTGTTCGCAGTGTTCCTCCCTCCCCAAAGCATGACTGAACAAGTGAGCCTAAAAAAAAAAAGTGACCACCACCACGCCCCTTGTGGCAGGGCGGAAATTAGACACTGAAGAGACCAGCAAACAGAAGCTAAAATAAACAGAGGGAACCACTTTGGAAGTGACAGGTGCAATAGATTAAAACCCTATAGTTAGCACCGACTACATAGGAAGGGGCCTATAGACCTTGAGAAGTACAAGCTTGACCAAGGAACTATCTGAAGATGAACTGACCCCACACTGTCCACAACAGCTCCAGAGAAAGTCTTAGGTATATTTTTACTATTATCGTTTTTTGAATTAAAAATTTTTTTAATTTAATTTTTTTTTTTTTAGTTTTAAGTTCCTATTACTTCTTTAACTGTCATTTTTATAACCAACTATTACATTGGAAAAAAAAATAAAAAGAAAACACTATTTTTAAAGTAAAATTCATATATATATTATAATTTCTGTGACTTTTTTTTTGTTTGTTTGTTTGTTTGTTCATTTTTTTGAATATTATATTTTTGAGAATCTAACCTCTACTCAAGATTTTTAATCTTTGCTTTTTGGTATTTGTTATCAACTTTGTACCTTTAAGAACCCAACCTTCAGTACCCATTTTTACTTGGGAGTGAGATCACTGGCCTGATTGCTCTCTCCCCCTTTTGACTCTCCTTTTTCTCCACCAGGTCACCTCTATCTTCCCCCTCCCCCTTTTCTTCTCTACCTAACTTGGTGAATCTCTTTGTGTGTTCCAGGCTGTGGAGAACACTTAGGGAACTGATTACTGGCTGGATCTGTCTCTGTCCTTTTGATTCCCCCTTTTATCCTCCTGGCCACCTCTGTCTCCTTTCTCCCTCTTCTCTTCTCTGTGTAACTCCGTGAACATCTCTGAGGGGTCCAGACTGTGGAGAGCACATTGGGAAGTGATTACTGGCTAGCTTGCTCTCTCCCCTTTTGATCCCCCTCTTTTCCTCCTGGTCACCTCTAACTCCCTCCTTCCACTTCTCTTCTCCATGTAACTCTGTGTACCTCTCTCGGTGTCCCTCACTGTAGAGAAACTTTTCATCATTAACCTAGATGTTTTATCATCAGTGCTGTATAGATGGAGAAGTCTTGAGGCTACTGTAAGAATAAGACTGAAAACCAGAGGCAGGAGGCTTAAGTCCAAATCCTGAGAACACCAGAGAACTCCTGAATCCAGGGAACATTAATTGATAGGAGCTCATCAAACGCCTCCATACCTACACTGATACCAAGCACCACCCAAGGGCCAACAAGCTCCAGAGCAAGACATAGCATGCAAATTCTCCAGCAACACAGGAACGTAGCCCTGAGCCTCAATATACAGACTGACAAAAGCCACACCAAACTCACTGACATCTCAAAACTTATTACTGGACACTTCATTGCACTCCAGAGAGAAGAAATTCAGCTCCACCCATCGGAACACCGACACAAGCTTCCCTAACCAGAAAACCTTGACAAGCCACCTGTCCAACCCCACCCACAGCAAGGAACCTCCACAATAAAGAGGAACCACCAACTGGCAGAATACAGAAGTAAGTAAAGTAAAGTCGCTCAGTTGTGTCTGACTCTTTGTGACCACATGGACTATAGCCTACCAGGCTCCTCTGTCCATGGGATTTTCCAGGCAAGAGTACTGGAGTGGGTTGCCATTTCCTTCTCCAGGGGATCTTCCTGACCCAGGGATCAAACCTGGGTCTCCAGCATTACAGACAGATGCTTTACCATCTGAGCCACCAGGGAAGCCCAGAATACAGAAAGGCCACCCCAAACACAGCAATATAAACAAGATGAAATGGCAGAGAAATACCCAGCATGTAAAGGAACGAGATAAATGCCCACCAAACCAAACAAAAGAGGAAGAGATAGGGAATCTACCTGATAAAAAATTCCGAATAATGATAGTGAAAATGATCCAAAATCTTTAGAGCAAATTGGAGTTACAGATAAATAGCCTGGAGACAAGGATCAAGAAGATGCAAGAAAGGTTTAACAAGGACCTAGAAGAAATAAAAAAAGAGTCAATATATAATGAATAATGCAATAAATGAGATCAAAAACACTCTGGAGGGAACCAACAGTAGAATAATGGAGGCAGAAGATAGGATAAGTGAGGTAGAAGATGGAATGGTAGAAATAAATGAGACAGAGAGGAAAAAAGAAAAAAGAATTAAAAGAAATGAGGACAACCTCAGAGACCTCTGGGACAATGTTAAATGCCCCAACATTTGAATCATATGAGTCCCAGAAGAAGACAAAAAGAAAGACCATGAGAAAATACTTGAGGAGATAATAGTTGAAAACCTCCCTAAAATGGGGAAAGAAATAATCACCCAAGTCCAAGAAACCCAGAGAGTCCCAAACAGGATAAACCCAAGGTGAAACACCCCAAGACACATATTAATCAAGTTAACTAAGATCAAACACAAAGAACAAATATTAAAAGCAGCAAGGGAAAAACAACAAATAGCACACAAGGGGATTCCCATAAGGATAACAGCTGATCTTTCAATAGAAACTCTTCAGGCCAGGAGGGAATGGCAAGACATATTTAAAGTGATGAAAGAAAATAACATACAGCCCATATTACTGTACCCAGCAAGGATTTCATTCAAATATGAAGGAGAAATCAAAAGCTTTACAGACAAGCAAAAGCTGAGAGAATTCAGCAACACCAAGCCAGCCTTCCAACAAATGCTAAAGGATCTTCTTTAGACAGGAAACACAGAAAGGGTGTATAAACTCAAACCCAAAACAATAACGTAAGTGGCAACAGGAACATACTTATCAATTGCCTTAATGTAAATGGATTGAATACCCCAACCAAAAGACAAAGACTGGCTGAATGGATACAAAAATAAGACCCCTATATATGCTGTCTACAAGAGACCCACCTTGAAACAAGGGACACATACAGACTGAAATGAAGGGCTGGAAAAAGATATTCCATGCAAATAGAGACCAAAAGAAAGCAGGAGTAGCAATACTCACATCAGATAAAATAGACTTTAAAACAAAGGCTGTGAGAAGAGACAAAGATGGACACTACATAATGATCAAAGGATCATCCAAGAAGAAGATATAACAATCATAAATATATATGCACCCAACATAGGAGCACCATAATCTGTAAGACAAATGCTAAAAAGTATGAAAAGGGAAATTAACAATAACACAATATTAGTGGGAGTCTTTAATACCCCCTCACACCTATGGATAGATCAACTAAACAGAAAATTAACAAGGAAACACAAATTTTAAATGATACAATAGACCAGTTAGACCTAATTGATATCTATAGGACATTTCACCCCAAAACAATGGAATTTTACCTTTTTCTCAAGTGCACATGGAAACTTTTCCAGGATAGATCACATCCTGGGCCATAAATCTAGCCTTGGTCAATTAAAAAAAAATTGAAATCATTCCAAGCATCTTTTCTGACCACAATGCAGTAAGATTACATGTCAATTACAGGAGAAAAACTATTAAAAATTCTAACATATGGAGGCTGAACAACACGCTACTGAATAACCAACAAATCACAGAAGAAATAAAAAAAAAGAAATCAAAATATGCATAGAAATGAATGAAAATGAAAACACAACAACCCAAAACCGATGGGACACTGTAAAAGCAGTGCTAAAGGGAAGGTTCATAGCAATACAGGCTTACCTCAAGGAACAAGAAAAAAGTCAAATAAATAACCTAACTCTACACCTAAAGCAACTTGAAAAGGAAGAAATTATGAACCCCAGGGTTAGTAGAAGGAAAGAAATCTTAAAAATTAGGGCAGAAATAAATGCAAAAGAGGCCATAGAAAAAATCAACAAAACCAAAAGCTGGTTCTTTGAGAAGGTAAATAAAATTGACAAACCATTAGCCAGACTCATCAAGAAACAAAGGGAGAAAAATCAAATCAACAAAATTAGAAATGAAAATGGAGAGATCGCAGCAGACAACACAGAAATACAAAGGATCATAAGAGACTACTCTCAGCAACTATATGCAAATAAAATGGACAAATTGGAAGAAATGGACAAATTCTTAGAGAAATACAATGTTACAAAATTGAACCAGGAGGAAATAGAAAATCTTAACAGACCCATCACAAGCATGGAAATTGAAACTGTAATCAGAAATCTTCCAACAAACAAAAGCCCAGGACCAGACGGCTTCACAGCTGAATTTTACCAAAAATTTAGAGAAGAACTCTACTCAAACTCTTCCAGAAAATTGCAGAGAAAGGTAAACTTCCAAACTCATCCCATGAGGCCACCATCACCTTAATACCAAAACCTGACAAAGATGCCACAAAAAAGAAAACTATAGGCCAATATCATTGATGAACATAGATGCAAAAATCCTTAATAAAATTCTAGAAAACAGAATCCAACAACATATTAAAAAGATCATACATCACGACCAAGTGGGCTTTATCCCAGGGATGCAAGGATTCTTCAATATTGGCAAATCAATCAATGTGACACACCACATTAACAAACTGAAAAATAAAAACCATATGATTATCTCAATAGATGCAGAGAAAGCCTTTGATAAAATTCAACATCCATTTATGATAAAAAAAAAAAAAAAAAAACCCTCCAGAAAGCAGACATAGAAGGAACATACCTCAACATAATAAAAGCTATATATGACAAACCCTCAGCAAACATTATCCTCAATGGTGAAAAACTGAAAGCATTTCCCTTAAAGTCAGGAACAAGACAAGGGTGCCCACTCTCACCATTACTATTCAACATAGTTTTGGAAGTGTTGGCCACAGCAATCAGAGAAGAAAAAGAAATAAAAGGAATCCAGACTGGAAAAGAAGAAGTAAAAGTCTCACTGTTTGCAGATGACATGATCCCCTGCATAGAAAACCCTAAAGACTCTACCAGAAAATTACTAGAGCTAATCAATGAATATAGTAAAGTTGCAGGATATAAAATTAACACACAGAAATCCCTTGCACTCCTATACACTAACAATGAGAAAACAGAAAGAGAAATTAAGGAAACTATTCCATTCACCATTGCAACAAAAAGAAAAAATACTTAGGTGTATATCTACCTAAAGAAATGAAAGACCTATATATATAAAACTATAAAACACTGATGAAAGAAATCAAAGAGGACACAAATAGATGGAGAAATATACCGTGTTCATGGATCGGAAGAATCAATATAGTGAAAATGAGTATACTACCCAAAGCAATCTATAGATGCAATGCAATCCCTATCAAGCTACCAACGGTATTTTTCAGAGAACTAGAACAAATAACTTCACAATTTGTATGGAAATACAAAAAAACTCAAATAGCCAAAGTAATCTTGAGAAACAAGAATGGAACTGGAGGAATCAACCTGCCTGACTCAGTCTCTACTACAAAGCCACAGTCATCAAGACAGTAGGGTACTGGCACAAAGACAGAAATATAAATCAATGGAACAAAATAGAAAGTCCAGAGATAAATTCACATACCTATGGACACCTTACCTTTGACAAAGGAGGCAAGGATATACAATGGAAAAAAGACAACTTCTTTAACAAGTAGTGCTGGGAAAACTGGTCAATCACTTGTAAAAGAATGAAAGTAGAACACTTTCTAACACCATACACAAAAATAAACTCAAAATGGATTAAAGATCTGAAAGTAAGACCAGAAACTATAAAACTCCTAGAGGAGAACATAGGCAAAACACTCTCTGGCATAAATCAGAGCAGGATCCTCTATGACCCACCTCCCAGAATATTGGAAATAAAAGCAAAAATAAGCAAATGGGGCCTAATTAAACTTAAAAGCTTTTGCACAACAAAGGAAACTATAAGCAAGGCGAAAAGATAGACTTTGGGATGGGAGAAAATAATAGCAAACAAAGCCACAGACAAAGGATTAATCTAAAAAATATACAAGCAACTCCTGCAGGTCAATTCCAGAAAAAGTAATGACTCAATCAAAAAATGGGTCAAAGAACTAAACAGACATTTCTCCAAAGAAGACATACAGATGGCTAACAAACACATGAAAAGATGCTCAACATCACTCATTATCAGAGAAATGCAAATCAAATCCACAATGAGGTACCATTTCATTCCAGTCAGAATGGCTGCTATCCAAAAGTCTACAAGCAATAAATGCTGGAGAGGGTGTGGAGAAAAGGGAACCCTCTTACACTGTTGGTGGGAATGCAAACTAGTACAGCCACTATGGAGAACAGTGTGGTGATTCCTTAAAAAACTGGAAATAGAACTGCCATATGACCCAGCAATCCCACTCCTGGGCATACACACTGAGGACACCAGATCTGAAAGAGACACATGTACCCCAATGTTCATCGCAGCACTGTTTATAATAGCCAGGACATGGAAGCAACCTAGATGCCCATCAGCAGACAAATGGATAAGGAAGCTATGGTACATATACACAATGGAATATTACTTAGCTATCAGAAAGAATACATTTGAATCAGTTCTAATGAGGTGGATGAAACTGGAGCCTATTATACAGAGTGAAGTAAGTCAGAAAGAAAAGCACCAATACAGTATACTAACGCATATATATGGAATTTAGAAAGATGGTAATGGTAACCCTGTATGCAAGACAGCAAAACAGAAACAGATGTATAGAATAGTCTTTTGGACTCTGTGGGAGAGGGCGAGGGTGGGATAATATGGTAGAATGGCATTGAAACATGTAAATTATTATATGTGAAATGAATCGCCAGTCCAGGTTTGATGCATGAGACAGGATGCTTGGGGCTGGTGCACTGACCCAGAGAGATGGGATGGGGAGGGAGGTGGGAGGGGGGTTCAGGATGGGGAACACATGTACTCCCATGGCAGATTCAAGTAAATGTATGGCAAAACCAATACAATGTTGTAAAGTAAAATAAATTTAAAGAACTCTGTCTCTTCAACTCAGAGGGATGGGGTGGGGAGGGAGGTGGGAAGGGGGTTCAGAATGGGGAACACATGTACACCCATGGTGGATTCAAGTCAATGTATGGCAAAGCCAATACAATATTGTAAAGTAAAATTAATAAATAAATAAATTAACTATTAAAAAAAAAAAAAGAATCAGACATGACTTAGTGACTGAACAGGGACCACAACAACGTATCATGCATTTCTTGCAGGTGGAAGCTTTACGAGCCAGTGGGTGATTGGGTTCTTTTCTTCTGTCACAGAGATTGGCAATGCTCTGCATGTCAGGTACTCAGTCAGCAGGGCCCCAGAATGAGAACTATGTAGCAGAAAGCCCCGATGACACATGATGGATGTGGATTATGTGTTCAAAATAAATTTTATTATTTTTAATCACTGCAGTTCTGGGATTGTTTGCTATCATAGGGTAACCTATCCTATTCGAACTGACACAGGAACTGAAATCAGAGAGATTAAGTCAGTTTCTCAGTTTCACACAGCTAATAAGTGGAAGAACCAGACTTGACCCCAGATACCCTGACTCCAGAGTTTGACTACTTTTCCCACTCTGGCATATAGCATACCTACACAATGTCTCCAAATTGGAACTCAGAAGGTAGAATACAAAGCTCTTTCTAAAGTTCTGAGTGTCTTTGGGAGTAGGGCTCCAGAATGTCAGGTTGACAAGACCTCATCATCTGTGCTTTTCAAACTGAAAGTGACAGAAACTCAACTTATACTGGTATTTTTACAATCATATATCTCAATAGTCTATGGCTAGAATTGGCTTAAGAACTGAGCTCCACACAATTCCTCAGGACACTGTTCCCCCACCCCTCATCACTTTACTCTGCTTCCAACAGTTTGGGCTTCAATCTTAGGCAGCCTCCCACTTTAGGGAAGCAAAGAGGCTATCCTCAGCTTAGCACCCCAGAAGAGATGTATTTTTGTCCTTCCCACCTTACAGGGAGGTTTTTTTTTTTAAAAAAAATTATATTTTAATTGAAGGATAATTACTTTACAGAATTTTATTGTTTTCTGTCAAAAATCATCATGAATCAGCCATAAGTGTATATATTCCCCCTCCCTCTTGAGCCTCCCTCCCATATCCCTCCCCATCCCACTTCCCTAGGTTGATACAGAGCTCCTGTTTGAGTTCCATGAGCCATACAGCAAATTCCCGTTGTCTATCTATTTTACATATGGTAATGTAAATTTCCATGTTACTCTCTCCATACATCTCACCCTCTCCTCTCACAGGGAGTTTTTAAGGACTGGATGAAATGACCTGTATGAACGTGATTATGAAAGAAAGAGAAATATAAACTTTGGTGTTGAGCTGGCTAGTGTTAACTGATGAGAGTTTAAGTGCTTCCTCTGTCACTGGAGATGGAGAGAATGAATGACACAGGGGGTAAACCTTGATGCAGAGTTCAAGTTGAGGTTCCAGCACACAAAACCCAAAGGGACAATAACATTCCAGCCAGAGAGGCAAGAAGCAGTGCTCATGGAGTGAGATTATGGCACAAGGTATGGCATTGGGAAGTGGCAGCAGCTGTAAATTTGAGCCATGGCTCCTGGGTATGGCAAACATCAGTGGAGGGCTCCACAGATTAAGATCTTCCTTGTCCAGGACTGGTGCCCCATCCCCAAAGGGCAACCTCCAGTGGGCTCGTCTGTATGACTAGACTCTAATTAGCCTGGGGAGGAAGATATGTGACCAAGTTGAGCCCATCTGGTCCTTCTTGGAATAGAACTCTCGGTTCAGAGACTCAGAAGCTTGAGCATGATCATTTCTTTATTTGTAAAACTTTATTGAGCATCTATTAAATGCCTGATATTGTCCTAGGTACTGGGGATTTAGATCATTTTTTTTTTTTTCTGGGTCAACACAGATTTTTAAAGCTAGATTTATAAGGACACAAATAAATATAGTTGTCAGATCATAACCACTATAAAGGAATAAAACAGGGGAGTGTGACAAAGAATGACCAGGTAATCATGGAAGCTTTCTCTGAGAAGGGTCATTGAAGCTGAGTCCTGAGTAAGAACTTATTCATGGGAAGAGGCAGAAAAGGGGATTCCTAAAAGGAGAGCAGAAGGTCCCCTAAAGTGGAAAAACTTGGCATTGTGTAGGGCCAGAAGGAAAGTTGGTGTGGCTGGAGGATGGTGAGCAAAGTGGAGAGTGATAAGTGAGTCCGGAGAGGTCTGCAGGGGCTGAATCACCAAGGACTTGATCACCATATTAAAGGGCTTGGCTTTTATCACACATGCTCTAGATTGAGGAGCTGAGTCATGTTAAGGCCAGGGCCTTATGGAGAAGGGCAGCCAACACTGCTTAGATGCCTGGAGCTGACCAGGCTCTTACCCTTCAGGAGCTTTGCCTCCTCAGTAATGCCTAATGAGTGAACCAGGCCCCCTGCCTCTCAACATCCTCTGTCACACTATCTTCATTTAGGAAAAATGTCAGCCAGAGCTAGCTTCTGCAGGAGCTAGCGTATCTTTCCTTCTATTGCAAGCATCTTTTCTGATGTATAAAGGTATCTTTGATCAGCTTCCAACCAGAGCCAGGAAGGGGAATTTTGTGTAGGTAATCCACTGAGAGAATATGCTCAGAAGAAACTTGTAATGGAGTGAGGAAGGCAAGAATAGTGTAGGGAAAGACGCAAAGATGTGTTTTTCAGCTGACATCTAGCCACAGCCTGATCCCTCTGAAGGCCCTGAAGCATGAATAGCTTCACAGAGTTGCAGTGTCTTGAAGCAAGGTGACTAGGTTTTGTATTGCTGTGCCAGTCATTGTCTGCAGGCCCCCAGGCTTCTCTGGGTGAGGTGGTTCCCATTGGTCAAGGGCAGTTCTCTGGAGAAAAGTGCAGCTATGAGCCCTTAGCAGCCCAAACATGCAGTGTACATGGTTTGTAACTTGCCCAGTGATGGGGATTTGGGTAGTGCACCAAGAGTGCTTTATATAAAGGGCACAGTGTGTTTCCTTGGAGGGAAGCTTGAAGCTGGGTCAAAGATCCAGGCAGATACAGAGGAGATGCTCCAGACCCTGGCTGCAGAGGCCAGTTAACCCCTGGACTCTACCTGTTGTTGAGCAGTGGGTGATACTGGACTTTCTGCCCTGGTTAGGACTGGAATGAAGAGAGCGCACACCCGAAAATGCCCAACCTGGACCACAGTCTGTGACAAAGGCTCTGTACATGACTTCTGTGCTGCTGGCCAGTCTTGTCTGGCATGAGGTTCACCTTTCACATTTTACAGATGGGGTCATGGAGGCTCAGAGGGGTTACAGAGGTTATGTAGCTGGGCTCAAGTTAAACAGTTATTTAGTTGGTGGAATTTGACTGCTGCTGGACCTGGACCATCACAGCATCCAAAGGAGTGGGACTGGAAAAGGTGGGTAGGAAGAGTAGCCTCATTTGTTGAGGTTCTCTGGGGCCAGTCTCATGTTGGGGCATCTCTGTTCACCTGGAACAAATTCTAGGCTTTCGCTTCACACTTACTGTCTTCTTATTTATCTTTCTCTCAGGCCAAGGAACCCAAATTACGTTTCTTTCCAGCTCCCACAGATGCCACATTTCTCTTCTCAGGCCATTGCTCATCCTCCTCTCCCCTGCTCCAGCGACTTACAGAGTCCAGCGTCAGCATGTGCACAGTAATGGCTACAGTGGGAGCTCTGGCTCACTGCTCATTTCTGCCAGGTTCAGCAAGACCTTAGCTGTGACCAGAAAGCCATTTGCAGGGAAGGTTTGGGCTGGTGGGTGGTGTGGGTGGCTCAGAGTTTTCTGTGAGTAGACCAACTCCACAGTTTTTGCCATATCTTCATAAACTCCAGGATATCTTCTACTTACTTTAAAAAATGGCTTATATTTATTACTTGGAGACATATTTTTTATAAAGGGACTTTATGACCACTATCATCAATAGAAGACAACACTTACTGGCCATAACATTGTAACTTTAACATTGCTAAAATGCCTAATAATTAAAATCATTTTTGTGGCTCAACTGTGGAATATATTTGACATTTTAGGAAACACTGGCATTGTTGAAAATGTACAGTGGGAAACTGGATCCTGATTCAAGCTCTTCTATCAACATAACAACAATGGTAGCAAGAATGAGAATAATGTTCAACATTTATCGAGCACATGAGTCAATCATCGTGTTAAATATCTTCTACAGATCTTCATATTCCTAGTTTGGGGTACTGAGAAGCAGTCCTAAGAGGAGGATTTTTGTGTAATGATATTTTAAGGACCTGCTCTCAGGAGAGGCAGTAGGGAGTGGCAATCTCTGGGCTATGCTTTGGTTTTAAAGAACCAGCGGGGAAAGCATAATAGGCAGAGAATATTCTGCTCTGCTGGTTTGTAGTAAAAGCACATCTCCTTTAGTCAGGCATCTTTTGATTGTGTCAGAGACCCAGGTCAGTATGGAGTATGGCTTAATCCAAAGGAATTATTGCCTGTTTAAAAATTCTAATAGTGGCTTCAAGCAAGACTGAATGTCCTCAGAGTCATTTGCGTCTCTGATCTCAGCTATTATTAATAATTTTGGATCCTCCCACGATGCAGGCTCTCCCCATATGATGGCCCCAGGTTTAACTCAAGCCAGATGCTAACCACAGTGGAAGGAGACAAGCCCTTTCTCAGAGTCTTCTAAAAGCCCTAGGGAAGGCTTTCATTGGCCCAGGGTAAGTCACATGACTACCCTTGAACCAATTGCTCTGACCGGGAGGTATGCTCTGATTGGCTAACCTTGGTCACATGCCTATCCACGGATGCTGAGGAACCCAGAGCAGTCAAGCTCGCTTGAATCCCAAGCACAGAGGTTGGGAGATGGAGACATACATAAAGGAAACGCTGGCCAGCAGGAAACAAATGTCCAGCTCCACCTGTCTACGCACTGAGCCAGGTTTGCTCTGCAGGTCAGGAGAGAAGTGCAGAGGACAGCAATGAACTGCACACTTTTAAATGTGCTGACGGCATTCCGGGAGGGGGTTCCCACTGGCAGCCCAGAATGCAATCAACTTGCGGCTTTTGCCAACCCCAGCACCTGTCATATTTCATCTTCTTTTAAATAACTTAAAGGATATGAAAGTCATAAAAGCAAACCCAGGTAGGGTCAGAAGTCGCGGGCTCCTCTGTGCGGAGGGCTGTCAGTTTTTGGCTCTGTACTCTGCCACATATTTGCTTGGACCCATTGGAGCTGAGCACAGCCCCAGTAAATATTCAAATGAGGCTCAAGGGTCTGAGTGGAAATAAATCACAACTGCTTGCCCGCCCCCAGGACGTACTCAAAATAACAAAGTACTGTGGCGATTACCTTCTTCGTAATTGTTATATATTTCTTTGACCTCGCAGCAGCTAAATTTGCCTTTTAAAGAAAAAAAAAATGTTGTTTCTGAGTAGGAGAGAAACATTTTAATGAACACCACAGGGTTTACTGATCACCGTTAATGAGTGAAAAAGGAGTGTCCTGCAGGAACTGTCTGTCTATCTTTAGAAAGCAGCCCTGGATGATGGAGAGATAGAGGGTGATGAAGTTGTGCCTGCGTCTGCAAACTAGAAAACAAATTCGTCATGTCTTTCAGGCCGTCTGTAATGGACACTTCAGAAGCCACCAAAACCCTTTTGCACCTTTGCTTGTGTCCTCCCCTTTCAATAGTGGCGGTTAAACCGAGATTTACTGACTTCTATTAAGAGTTGCTGCAGAAATACTCAAAGAAATGAAACTCAACAGAAGCATTTCAATCTCTCCGGGGCTCTTCATCCACCATTGTGGTTTGGGGAATGCTTAATGGGAAAGGCCCATTCTTACCAGTACACATCTTTTGTGTGTGTGTGTGTGTGTGTGTGTGTGTGTGTGTGTGTGGCCTTGGTCTCTGCACCAGAGCTGGTGATCAGTTTTGCTATTAAAAGTCCCTGACCTGCGCTCCTGAAATCAATTGGAAACCCAAAGAAGTAAAAAGCAATTTAATGCAGCCAGCTTGTTTGCTTCTAGAAATCAGAACGTTCTCCTTGTTAGCTTATTAAAATTAAGAGCAGGGAAAAGAGCAGTCTATTAACTACACATAATAAATGACGCAGAGTGTGCTTCAGTTTTATTTTAAAGAACTGAAGGGAATGAGGGTGACAGAGACAGATAGGAAAAGATACATATAGCGATGCACTTGAAATAAGCAAAAGACCACAGAGACAGGTGAGGAAGTAGTGACACAATAATTTACTGGATGCTTGTGAAGGGCAAAGGCCTTTACACTAATCATCTTATTAATGTGTCCCATAACCCAGAGGTGGAGATTGCATCCCTTTTATACAGATTAGGACAATGAGGTTTGGAAAGGTTAAGGGATTTACTCAAGACCGCATTGTTGCTAAGTGGAAGGGCTGTAATCAACTCCAGGCAGCTCAACTCCACAGCCTTTGCTCTGTAGCACACCTGGACCACTCATTTGTTTTGAATATTGCTGTACAAGGGATTATATGTATGTGTATTAGTGTGCATCTTAATTAATAAAATCACACACATATATATACATATATATATATATATATATATTTTGTTTTGTCTTGAATGGTTGATATATTCACACGGCACAACAATCAAAGCAGCATAACAAGATTACAATGAGAAATCTGTGCTTGTTCGTTGGGGGAGCTGGTGGCACCTCCCCACCTTTGCTGTGCTCTTCCCTGTCTTGGAGGTCTTCCTGCTCTTCTCTGCTTACTGGATGCTGGGTCCCATCGCACTGGATCCCTGGTGGGAAGGAAAGAGGGTCACCTCTCATGCTCCTCTGGCCAGGACAGAGTTCCTGGGGGGAGGAGGTGGTGGCGATGAGCATAACTTTAAAGCCTTTATAATATTTGTTACTCTCCTCTATAACTAAGAAGAAACAGATCTTAGAGGCAGAGCTTTCAGGCACCAATCACTTCACTGGGATTTAACAACTCTGGAGTGTTTAAAAATGCATTTTTATGATTGCTTTCTTTGTGGTGGCAATGTTGGTTTTCCCAAATCATTAGTGAAACAAAATTACCTTTTGGAACTAATTTATTTCAAAGTAAGATAATTTAAAGAAGAACATAAGTAAACAGTCATGCAGGTGATACAAGGAAATGCCAAAATTGTGAGACTGGGATGCCAGTAACTAAAAGGCTGCCTCATCTGTAGAGTTCAGTGCATGTGTGTTCAGCCACTTCAGTCGTGTCTGACTCTTTGCGACCCTATGGACTGTAGCCTGCCAGGCTCCTCTGTCCATGGGATTCTCCAGGCAAAAATACCAGAGTAGGTTGCCATGCCTTCCTCCAAGGGATCTTTCCAACCCAGGGACTGAACCCACATCTCCTGTGTCTCCTGCATTGCAGGTGGATTCTTTATCCACTGAGCCACCTAGGAAGCCCTTAGAGTTCAGAGCCAAGTTCAAAGGACACTGTTCGTGGGGACTTACTTGATCTCGTTCTCCGCAGTATTACTAGCTATCCCATGTCTCTTAAGAGCTTTCAGCTCACACTGTGATATAGGTCTCACTGGACCCATATCCTTCAGCCCAACTCTGAGTCTTTTTATCCCAATTAGGAAAACACTCAGTTCTTTTGATCCTTATTCAAATGACATGGTTTTGGATTCTTCTCCATTTGAATCACCCTCTTCTGGATGAAGATCACTTTGTCAATGTTCCTCTGAAATCTGATACTTCAATGTAGCTCCTGTGGTCACCTCTATTGAGGTAACCCAAAAATATATGTGTGTGTCAGATACAAACTTCAGTAAAATATGGGATCCTGTAGCCTGCTTTTTTCCTTTACAATAACACATCAAAAGCATCTTTTCAAAGCAGCAAATACAAATCTGCTATATCATTGTTAATGGCTATATAATAGCCTATTGCCTGAATACGCCATGATTTACTTAAACGGGGCTTTAGCATTTTTCCAAAATGTCCCCAGCTACAAACTAAAGTGTAATGAAACTCAAACCAGAATTTCTGACAAACCATTGTCATTATGTCCTGGAGGCATTTCCCTGGGATCCTATGCAATCAGCCAACCTTTCCTGAGTCCCCCTCCTCTGTGCCAGGCACTGTTGTAGAGACTGTAGATGGGCATCCAAGTAGATCATTGTAGTACTGGGTGCTGGAGGGTATTCACTGGGGTATGTGTGAAATGTTCTGGGATTAGGGAGAGAGCACTGGCTAATCCTCTCTCAAGAAGGTTGAGGATGATTTCATACAGATGGTGTGTGCATGCTAAGTCATTTCAGTCCTGTCCAACTCTTTGTGACCCCATGGACAGTAGCCTGCCAAGTTTCTCTGTCCATGGAATTCTTCAGGTGAGAATACTGGAGTGGGTTGACATTTCCTCCTCTAGGGGATCTTCCTAACCCAGGGATTGAACCAGCCTCTCTTACATTTCTTGCACTGGCAAGTGGGTTCTTTACCACTAGTGCCACCTGGGCAGCTCACAGATGGTAGGAGGGCCCACAACTCAGAGTTTAAAATAAAAAGTGGGAACCAGTTTTGAAAGAGTGAATTCAGCTCTTGGTCCTGTTGAAGCCACTCTGGACATCCCCCTAGACCTAGGACCAAACTCTTGAACAACTCAGACCACCAGGAGCAGCTCAAGTCCTTGGGCCATGATTTTTGATAGAAGATTGATTCTCTTGGCCATTTTTATTTACTCTTCCTGGGAACCATGGTCCTGCCCTTTCAGTGGTCAGGGATCTCAGGGACAGATTGAAGCCCCAGGCAATGTGGGGTTAATTAGTGAACCATTCTCACAGTGAGTCAGGCATATAGAACCTGCTTTTATTAACCCCTCCCCACTTCCAGTCTATTTACCATGTATGATCTCCTCCAAGCCCATCTGATTGGTTCTGCCTGTTTACAATGACTGACAGGCCACTTATTACTCCTGCCTGCCCCTGCCTGGCACCACAGGAGGCTTTTATTAGCCCTTTACCTGGGTGAGTTTGGGCTTGGAAAACACCTCTCCTTAAGGCAATCTCAAGATTATGTTTTCTCACCTGAAATAACCAGCACATTTATTGTTTTTGAAGGAAAGCAAAAATCTCATAATTGAAGTAAAAAGAAGAATATGCTTCTGGTTTTTCAAAAGTGTGTCTCAAAGCAGGGAGGGTGTTCACTCACCTTGAGGACTGTACGCTGAGTAAGAGAGAGGAGTTCTGTGGTTGTAACTCACTCCTGGAGGACTCTCTCACCACAGCCCCCATTTGTTAAAACGTCCACCTAATGGTTATGGACGAAGCACTTGCAAATTGCTACCTCATTGGGTTGAAAAGCACTTAAAATTCTGGACTATCATCAAAATCCCTCACTTCTAAGGCAATAACACTTACCTGGAGAAAACATCATCCATGCGCCCCTTCACTACAATGCAGAAAGTTGGATGAAGATGGTTTTCAGCAAATTGACAAACTGAGCTAAACTTTATTTAATTTCAGAAAGGATGGATCTGGAAATAACATTGCTGGTTTCACGTGCTGGAAAAATCGATGCTATGATTTTTTTATCTTCTTCCTCTCTACTCCCTTGCTGGGGGCTGGTATAATAAGTCATTTGGACTGGTGAAACAAATAACCAGCCCGAGACCCCTGGGACTCATCATCGCCACCCTCCCAGGCTGTAGTGATGGACAGGCCAGAGGACTCCAGCTCTTCCCTTAGGCACTCCTGTTCACATTTGGCAGGACTTTCCCCCCCAAAGGAAATATTAACAGCATGGTATCTGCTTCTGTGGGTCTGGTACTGTTCAAATGCTTTCCATACATTATCTCAATGAACCTTCACTACTCTTTGAATTTAGGTGCATTTGAAAAATAGCCCCTATTTCACAGATTCACAGGTAAGAAACTGAGGCTTAGAGGAGCAAAATCTTTCATTCAGGTGACTCACCTAGAACAGGGAGCCAGGATTTGAATCCAGGTAGATTGATTTCAGAACTTGGCTATTAACAGATGGGGCAGCAGGTGGAGGTGTGGATGCCCCTGGGGGTGGAGCTGCTGGCTTACAGCACACTTAAGGGGTGGCAGAGATGGGGCTTGCCAGGATCGGATGGGGTCCAGCTGTCCTCCAGCTTCAATGAGATGAATTTATCTGATGGATGCTGTTCTTTGTGCAAGGAAAAAGGGGTAAAAAGGCCCACTACTTAGGGAATCTTCTTTTGTCCCTAGAGAAGCCCAGGGAGACTGCAAGGGCCTCTCTTCTCCCTGGAGCTCTTGGTCTCCAAGACAACCACCAGGCCGAGTGGAGATGAGCCCTGCCGACTGGGAGACCATGTCCAGGCACATAACCGGGAGCTAAGCACGGGCAGCCTGGCTGGATGCAGCTGAGAGACTGGGGCCTTTGCAGGGGCCTGGTCTCCCTCCTCAGCTTTAATTTGCCACAGAAAATCCCCCAAATGAGTGGTCTCCAACATCCAGCCTCAGATTTGAGCTTTGTTTGGAAGCTAGCAAGAATCAGCTCACTAAAAATCAATCTGTCAAACAAGCAACACACCAATCGTCACTTCACCCAATAACTGAAGAATCCATCAACATTTCGTCCTAGCCTGCCTTGTACCCAGAGACTGTGAAACCCTACAGTAACTGAGTCAGGGCAGTTATCCATAGTCATTTTGCACCAAAAATCAGAATGGGGCATTCTTCTGCAAAGGCAGGGAGCACTGGGCGTGCTTAAGGAAAAGCCCACTTGCTGTTGGAAACAACAGGAGTACTGGGGGAAATTATAATTTCCCATCAACAAAACCTCCATGAGCTCAGCGAATTGGCAGTTCGATGAATTGCCTTATCTGGGGCGTGGACCAAGGCCCTTGTGCTTGAGTTCTGGTCCCGAGTTCCTGAGTTTCTCTTCTGAACCTCATGCTGCAAGGGAGCTTGAGGGGGATTTGATTTCACAGAGCATGAGCCCCAAGACTGAGTGCGGAGGGGAGCACTTTCTTAGGAGGGACTCCAGTTTTCTCAGGTACAGACTTGGAGATTCAGGATGGGGCAGTCTGCAAATGAGGGCCTGTTATATTCCATGATTGCAAATTCTTTGATTCTGATTCTGTGATTATAAATTCCTCCCACGTGTGTGCCTGTATGCTAAGTCACTTCAGTCATGTCTGACTCTTTGTGACCCCATGGACTGTAGCCTGCCAGGCTCCTCTGTCCATGGGATTCTCCAGGCAACAATACTGGAGTGGGTTGCTGTGCCCTCCTCCAGGGGATCTTCCTGACCCAGGGATCAAACCCAGGTCTGTAAGTCTCCTGCAGTGGCAGGCAGGTTCTTTAACTACTGGCGCCACCAGGGAAGCCCTCAAATTCCTCCCACAGCATGTTAAATAAGAAAATAATGACAAAGTGAGACAAGTACTTTGGGAGTTAAAAGTACTGGATGAACACATGCTATCTGACTAGTCATGGTGGAGAACAGGACTTGGTAAACTTTTCCTGTAAGAGACTTGATAATAAATATTTTAGGCTTTGTGTTGAAACCACTCAAACCTGCTGCTGTAGCAAAAACAGCCAGAGACTGTGTGTAAATGAAATGATGAGCACTACTGTATTTCAATATTTATTTATAGACACTGAAACTTAAATTTTGTTTAATTTTCATGTGTCATGGCATATTTTATTTTTATTTTGATATTTTTCAGTCATTTAAAAGTGTCAAGCTGGGCCTTCCCTTGTGGTCCAGTGGCTTAAACTCCTCAATCCCAAAACAGAGGGCCCAGGTTCTATCCCTGGTTGGGGAACTAGATCCCACATGCTGCTATGATGATTGAAGGTCCTGAGTGCTGCACTAACAACCAGCACAGCCAAATGATAAATAACAATAATTTTTTTTGAAAAGATGTCAAGCCATTCCTAGTTGACAGACTGTTCAAAAATAGGCAGTGGGCCAGATTTGGCCTCTGGACCACAGTCTGCTGATCCCTGGTGTAGGGATCTCAGAGCAGAAGATACGCTAAATTCCCAGCCCTTGGATGCCTGATGTCATCAGTCATCCACCTCACCCCTGCTTGGAGGGCAATAACTGTTGCAGGGGCAAAGGTTGGTCCCCAGCTGGTGAAGCATCCATAGTTTGCTGGTCCTGCTGGTATATTCTCTTCCCCAGAGCCATCCTCTCCACCCTCCTGCCTCAAGCCTCAAAGTGGATGAAAGGGCTTCCTTTGACCCTCCTGTTTCCAGTTCTAATCTTATCCCAATTTGTAAGGAGTATTTTTCCATTGGAACTCTTGACTTTTTGAGTTTTCTTTCTGGACCAAAGGGGGAAAAAAAAAAGGAAAAGAAAAGATGCAGGTATCCTGGACCCACGTATGTGTGGCCACCAGAGTTTCAGCAGGAACCAGACTGCCCCCAGGGCCCCTAGGCAGAGCTCATTCCATATCTTGACTTGAGCATCTCCAAGGACAGCATCTCACTACCCAAATTGCTGGGGGCTCTGGAAGCACTCCCCCCAAGTCTGCTGGTATCCACTCCCTAGGAACTTACATCATGAAGTGTCACCTTTAGAGAATATGGAACTTCTCACATTCCCTGTCACCTGAGGGTCCTCTACGAAACAGCATAAAAACAATTTTCATGCAAGTAAATACCTGGCATGCCTAAAAGTGATTGAACTGGGTTGAATAATCAGCTGAGCTGATCATGAGAAAACAATAATACCCTGTCTCTCCCCTCATTTCTCCTAGTCCTGCCCCCCAGAGGCAGTCACTTTTAATGAGGAAATTTTAGTTGAAATATACCCTACAAATGGAAAAATCATATATATCATAAGTGTGGTTGATTATTTTCATAAAGACAGTCTTGTAACGAGCACCCAGATCAAGAAATGGAGCATGATCAGCACCCAGAAGCCACCATCCACCCCCAATTCAAGGCTACTCATTTTCTTAACCATAGGATATGCATGCATGCATGCATGCGTGCTAAATCGCTTCAGTTGTGTCCAACTCTGTGCGAACCCATGGACTGTAGCCCACCAGGCTCCTCTGTCCATGGGATTTTCCAGGCATGAATACTGGAGGGAGTTGCCGTGCTCTCCTCCAGGGGATCTTCCCGACCCAGGGATCAAACCTATGTCTCTTACATCGTCTGCATTGGCAGACAGGTTCTTTACCACTAGTGCCACATGGGAAGGCCATAGGCAATTGAAGCAACCACTGTAATGATTTCTGTTTTTAGTTCTAACAGTTTCCTCCATATGTTTAAATAATACAATTATACAGTTGTTTTTGGTTGATCAATTCTGGACGCTGTCGTTCAACTTCCTTCTGTGATGAAAAATTTAGCTTCCTTATATCGGCCTTTGGTTTCTATCTTCTCTCCTCCAAAGACAATTACATCACTATTTTTCCTTACTCATCATCTAGGCGATTTCAGCCACTTTTTAAGACTTCCATTTCTTTCACTCATCACAGACAATATCATTTGCTTTTTAATTCCCTCCAAATACTTTCCCCACATTCAGACATGCTGTATCTTTACTTTTAAGTTGGATAACATTTATATTTTGCTCTGTAACCATAGTTTTGCCTGTGTAGTTTGTAGGTTAATGTAAAATTTTAAATCCAATAGTGTTTAGGTGATTTTTTTTTTTTAGATGATTTTTATAATATTGTTCCCTGGAGAACCAGCATCCTAGGATTACAACCCACAGGTTCAATGTCATAGCTCCTGAATCACTCAAAGAAGAATATTCCTGCAGCCTCACTTTACTTATTTTCACATTTATTCTATGGTCCATGGAAGAGAGGTGGCATGACATTTAAGGCCATTGATTGTCAAGAAGGCAACCTTTGGTTTTAGTGATACCAGGATAAAATGCACATGTGTTATCCTGCTTGGTGGTAGCCTTGTATTCTGTTGTTATTAAAATCAACTTCATTCAGAGTGTCTACTGTTACTCAGAGATCTCTGAAAGGCTGGTGCTCCAAATGAGCAGCAGTGTTTATCTTTAAGATGAGGGTGGTGTCAAAAGCCTACATGTTCTTAAATGCAGGTAGTCATAAAATCAGTAGTTAATTGATTCCTGTGAGCACTCAGTTTTAGGAGAAGGGTGGCTCTGAGTGAAAAATACAATATGTGGAGGGGTTTAATTTTTTTTGGATTACCTTTTACCAGGTAGCGTGTAATTGCATTAGTAATCGGAGTCCTTCAAGCAGAATCTCAAACAAAGGATTAGTGGGAAGGAAGATGGAAGAATGCTGACTTCACAATAACTCACTGCCTTCCTAACACGATTATATAAATAAATTCAAGCAATATTTTCCAAGACGCTGGAGCCTGATCGTAAAGGCGTGAGGGGGCCCAGGGCCTCCACATGGCCCCTGGTTGGCGGGCAGTAACTGATTGCTGTGGTAGGGAAGGGCAGTCCCCAGGTGGTGAAATATCCAATATCTCTGAATTATCTGTCAGCACTCAGAAATTATTGAAGCCGGGCTGACTCCTCCAGTGGGGAGCAGGAACATCTTGGCTTCATTTGGCTAAACAATGGGGTTAAAATGGAAACCCCCCCACTGTGACCTCCCTGCAGTCCATGTGGGCCCTTCAGCTAGCTGTCAGCAGTGGAAGCCACGCAGCGCTGGCTCCAGACACTGCTAACTTCTTGACCCCTGCAGTCAAGGAATCCTCAGAGCTGAATTTCAGGCTCCCATCTCGCCACCAGCAGGGGATTAGCTAATCCATCCTGCTGTGTTCTTCCGACAAAAGCGGCAGGCACAATGGGTGAAGATCTGGATCACACATCAGAGAGCAGTGACGTGCTGTCCGCATTGTTTGCCTGAGAGTCTTTGAACCTCTGTTTTCACTTAAGCCTAGACACTGCCTTGGAGGTCTCAGTTACTCCATTTGCTGGACTGAGCAAGAAGCCAGGGTACTGGAACAAGGCACTTTCCTCGTGGTTCTCCCAGACCTTTGTCCAGTTGCTTAAGAAAAAGATTGTAATTAAAAACGCTTTGCAGCTGCTCTCAGCAAAGAGTATTTAAATCCTCATTACAAGAAACTCTGATCCCATGAATGCTCCATGGAGGATGGAATGTCATACTAGATATAGGGCAACTATATCTAAGGCTTGAGGGTGGGAACTGCCAAAGCAGCTAAAAAAGTCTTCAAACCTAACCTTACTAGTTGTGTGTCATGGGCAAACCACTTGATTTCTAAACCTCAGTGTTCTCATCAATAAAATGGGAATAATTATAATTCCTTTGTTATAAGGATCCTTTGTTGTAAGGATCCCCTGGAGGAAGAAGTGGCAAGCCACTCCAGTATTCTTACCTGGAAAATCCCATGGGCAAGGGATTCTGGAGGGCTCCAAGAGGAGCCTGGTGGGCTGCAGTCCTTGGGGTCACAAAGAGTTGGAGACAACTAAGCAATTGAGCACACACAGGGGTCAAATGAAACACTGGATGGAAAAATTCTTTGCAGGCATTATGCAAAGGAGAGGGGGCTCTTGATATCTCTTTAGCTATGCTCATGGACTTATAGGCTGAGTGTCAGTCAGAGGAGTTTCCTTGGGGTCCTTGATGAATTTGACATTCCTCTGGCTCTCTTCACCCAGTTCTCTACCTGCCAGGTTCTTGCCTGTCCCTGCCCATCTGACTTCAACGCATCCCTGAAGGTTGCCCATCAAGTTTTCTTGGTCTCTGTGAACATCCTTTTCTCCCACAGTCTGGTCCACATGTGGGTCCGCAACAGAATGTCAAATGATGGGGGTAGCGCCAAAGAGGAGCCCAAAGGAAGCTGGTAGGTGTGGCTCTGTCAGTCTTCAATGATGAGTATAAATCATCACAAGTCTGAGAACTCCTTGAGGACAGATATGGAGATTTATAACTGAACTGTTGGGCCATCCATTAATTTAAATTAGGTGTCATTAACAGAGGACTCCAAGTCCACCCTGCACTTGAGCGAAGCTTGAGTCCTCCTCACAGTCACGCCCTTGGCCCTTCAGCTCATCTCCCCAGTCCCAGTTCTGCTTTTATGTGCCAGTTCTAGTGGGGAATTCAGAGGCAAATAGTATGGCCTAGCTGCTGCTATTAAGAAGGACAAAGCAAGAATACAAACATCAACACAAAGGAATTTTCCTTTAGTCATTTGTGCAGCAAATATTTACTGACTTATTCCATGCACTTTGCTGGACACTGTGGATTTAGGATGGGACGAGGTCACTGTCATGCCCTTGCTGAGCTCAGAGCACAGTGGAGGAGTCATCTGGGGATAGTTAAAGTCAAGTGTGATGGGGACCATGGTAGGAGGTGCTGGGCTGTGCAGAACACCAGTGAGACATGCAGTACATAATAGAAAATCGGGAAGGCTGCTCAGAGGAGGCATGTCCAGTTGAGATCTGAGAGATGAGAGGAGCTGGCCAGTTAAATGTTAGAGAGAGGTCCAGGCAGAGGCAGTGGGATATGCAGAGCACATGTGGGCAAATGAAAATAGTTTGCTGTTGCAGCAGCTGAGAATAGGACAGACAGTGGGGATTTAAAGAGTGATAGGCCATCTAAGTGAACCCCTGGAATTACCCTATTAGATAGGCACTGTTGTCATCAAATTTATATTACAGATGAGGAAAATGAGATCAGAGAGGTTTGGTAGCTTGTCCAAGTCACACAGCTGGTATGGGCTAGAATTGAAAATTTGACCTTTTTTTTTTTTTCATTTATTTTTATTAGTTGGAGGCTAATTACTTTACAATATTGTAGTGGGTTTTGTCATACATGACATGAATCAGCCATGGATTTACATGTATTCCCCATCTCGATCCCCCCTCCCACCTCCCTCTCTACCCAATCCCTCTGAGTCTTCCCAGTGCACCAGACCCGAGCACTTGTCTCATGCATCCATGAAAATTTGATCTTGATTGGTCTGTTTCCAAAGCCCTTTCCTTTCAGCATGGGAGCTAAGGGAGGGTTCTCTGGGAGGGGTGGTATGGCATAATGGTGAAGAATGTGGGTTAGGCTGCCTGCTTCCATGAAGGAGGAGCTGTGTGATTTTGGGTGAATTATTTAACTGTTCTGTACTTCAGATTCCTCAGTCAACAAACAAGGATACTAATAATATCTACCCCATAAGGTTGGGTTTTCTGAGAATCAAATGAGTTAATACTGTGAAGTGTCTTCTGGAAAGTTAATATATAATAATGGCCCAATTCCAAAGGGCTTTGGAAACAGACCAATAGCTAGCTACTATTATTAGGCTGGATTGGAAGGGAGAGAGGCTAAAACAAAGATCACATCTTTGTTTGGAGGCCACTGAAGCTGTGGGACTGAGGCTTGTGGCCATGGGGTAAGGGAGGGGGACAGTGACAGGTGAAAGGCCGTATTCCCCTTAGGCCATTGGTCTGGGGGTGGGGGCTTTGCCATCTTCTGGACTGGGTTTCTTTGTCCCTTTAAACTGCCCACAGCCCGGAGGGGACACGTGCTGCCTGCAGAAAGGTTGGTGGCTCCTGAGAACAATATAGATTTCTTTTGTGAGCTTCAGGAAACCACATCCCAGTGAATGCTACAGTATTGACTCGAACTGCTGGGACGTGTGGTTGCCAAGGGCAATGCAATCAGCTTCTTGGCCCATTCCTTCTCCCTGTGGCTTCCAATGCCTCTGCTTCCAACAGAGTGGTGTAGGGCCCTGTCACTTCCAGGACTTTCTGTTTTCTTTTCCGGAAGATGGGGAAGCAGTGTTAGGATCTGGTCAGAGGTAGGCTGCCTGGAGGCGCCAGTCAGGAGCTCCCTGATTTGGGGTGAGGAGACGGCTTGCCGAGTCCCTGGGCCTTCCACGAGGCCAAGCAGCTCCTGCTTCAGTGCCGAGGTGGGGGGTTATGGGCTGTTGTGAAAGAACATCACCCCATCATCCCATGGTCTCTCCTCTTTTAGGCCATGGACTCCCTGGCTAGCCACTCCTGTGGGTACCTTGTCCATCTTTTGTCTTTTTTTTGCCAGGGCTTGTGACAGAAGGAATTCAGAAAAGAGAAGAGGGCTGGGGATGGTCGAGGCAGTTGGCATAGAGTTTGGGGAAGCAGAGGACTGGATGGGAGGCAGGGAGGATGAGGAGTGCTTTCTGGGTGGATAGCACATTGAATGGGGCACTCTGACAGCAGACTCCCCATCTAGGTTTCTCACCACTATAGTTCCAGGTCCTAGGAGTGAATCAGAGAAAATCAATGCAAAATGATGGATTAGACCCAGGATTGGGAGGCTTTGGTTCTTGTTTTGTCTATGTCATTGCCTTGTTTTGTGACCATGACAAGTTATACCCACTCCTGGAACTTAGGGTATGGTCAGTGCCACATAAACCACAAGACCTGAGATGGGGATGGGAATTGTTCCCCAAAGAAAAAACTGGGGAGCCATTATGAGGGGCAAGAAAATGGATGATGGGAAGGCCAACACACACACACAAACACACACACACACACACACACACACGGACTCTCACTTCAGAGGATCATTGCTTCTCTGGTTCTTTCCCCAAACCCTTTACAAAAAGCCAGGTTGCTCACAATAACAGCCATGAATCAATATGCCTTAGGAGGTTATGAGTAGAACCCAGAAATCAAGCTTCTCAGTCCAGTGGTGGATCTTCTTGCTATACACACCAGGAGAGATGCTTAAAGTTCCTCAGAATCCTGAAAGTGATTCCCCAGGATCAGATAATATTCCAGAGAAGTAAAGAAAGATCCACTGGTGGACTCACGTATTGATTCATTGCCAAGTATTCACAGAACATCTTCCCCATGCCAGGATCTGGGATTGGTGAAGTGTATGAGTCAGGTTAGGCTAAGTTCTGCTGGAATAACAAACACTTCCCATATCTCTGTGACTTAGAAAAAGCTTGTTTCTTGCTCATGCTGGGTTGTCCTCATAGGTTGGCTGGGGGTTTATTATCCACCCTTCCTATCAGATCAAGCTGATGGAGCAGCTGTCCTCTGGAACACAGCTTTCTTTGTGGCCAGGGTTGTGGTGCTTGTGAGACAGACAATGGGTTTTGGAGTTAGAGGTGAATGGGGTGGGGAGTGAAACGTCTAGAAAAATGGACAGTGGTGAAGGCTCTTGAGCACCATGGGCATTTACTTCATGTTGTAGCCCTTCCTCAGAACTGGCCTCACATCTGGAGCTGAACCTCAACTTTCCTTTTTGTTTTCCAAGATCAGAACAGGGGTTTGCTCATAACAGTGCCGGCGACCTGGAAAGCTTCTGGTCAGCAGTGATCCTGACCATCAGATCTTGCTTGGTGTGGTCTGATCTAAAAAACTCTGTGTGGTTGAGGAGAAGCCATAACTATAGAAGAGATAACTGGAGTGCACTCTCCTTAGATTTAAGCTCTCACCGTCTTACTATAATTAAGTGCCAAGTGGTTATTAAACAATACATTTACAGAATTCTGACAACTGTGGAAGAACGGTTCCTCTCCTACAGTGAATATTCCCCAGTAAATACACTTGTAATACTCCACTAGCTTTTAATTAACCCGACTAGCCTATAAACCCATTTATCTTTTGAAATGACGGTTGTTCCATGTGCAATACGTGTCAATAGATAATTAAAGCGTTTTTCTTAGAGAATTAACAGGGAGGTGTGATCTATGCATTTCAGAACCTTATTATTAAAAATGTTATTTATTGAGGCTTAAACACCTGTTACTTGGTAGCTATATAGCAGCCATGTCTTTTTAATACCAAAATTAAACAGGCACTGCAGACAGAATGTGCAAGGTTAGCAAACCTCTTGGGTCATCATTAAACAGTACAAGTAATAAACGTTCAACTCTTGTTTAGGAAACAAACGTCCCAATCTGTCTTCTTTCTATCAAGAATTGGGAGGGTATGTCTTTGTTCTTCCAGGAACAGCCTGGCTGCGTCGCTGTTTCAAACACTTTTTTTTTTTTTTCCTTCCAGAGAATCAGAAGTTTCTTCTAGAAATTACAGCTGCAAAGCATTTGGGGACCTCAGAATAAAAGACAATGCAAGACTGCTTTGGTGAATATAGACTTTTCTAGAACTAGTGGTTGGTCAGAGCCCCACGCCTGGTAGACCTGTGTCTGGGGACGGCCGTCCTCAGAGAGAGGCTGTGCCATCCACTGGTACCAAGCAGCCTGGCCTGCGGGCCCTTTCCCACTTCTGGCTGCCCCAAGCTGCCCACCTTGGAGAAGCATCAAGCCTGCCTCTTAGGCTAAGGGCCTGGTTTGTTGTCCCATTTGCCACAAGCCTTAGAAGGATGCTGAAGTTCTAATCCCCAGTACCTGTGAATCTGACTGTATTAGTTTGCATGAGCTGACATAACAAAACACCACAGCCTGGATGTTTAAACAATAGAAATTGATCCTCCAAGGTCTGGAGACGGGAAGTCCAAGATCAAATTGTTGGCAGGATTGGTCTCTCTTTGGTTTGCAGATGCCACCTTCTCCCTGTGTCCTCGCCTGCTCTTTTCTCTATGTACACGTGTTGCTGGTGTCTCTTCCTCATCTCATAAAGACACCAGTATTGCATCAAAGCCCCACACTTGTGACTTCATTTAATCTTAGTTCCTCTTTAAAGGTCCAGTCTCCAAACACAGTCACATTGGGGATTAGGGTTTCAATGTAGGAAATTTGGAGGGGACACGATAATGTCCATAAGAGTGACCTTATTTGGAAATAGAATGATCAGGTTAAGATCATTAAGCTGAGGATTCGCATTAGGATGGGTCCTCATCCAATATAACTGCATCTTTACAGAATGGGGAAATCTAAACAGAGAGACATTTACACAGAGAGAATGCCATGTGAGGATGAAGGCAGAACTCTGGGGGAGGCACCTGCAAACTAGGAATGCCAAAGACTGCCAGCAAACCACCAGAATCCAGTGGAAAGGATGCAACAGGGTCTCCTTCACAGCACCCAGAAAGTATCAGCCCTGCTGACACCTTGATCTCAGACTTTAAATATCCAGAACGAAGGACAACACATTTTTGCTGTTTAAATCCCCCAGTTTGTGGTGCTTTGCCATGGCAGCCCCAGGAAATAAATATACCCCCTGACAAAGAAATTCTATCACACTCTGATTCTCCTGTCAATCTTCCCTGGCTTCTCAAGTCACCCTAACCCATGGGCATGGAGGACAAAGCCTCAGTCGTTTAAAGGGACTGAGTGGACTAATATGAGATGTACAATATTGTCAATTATGGTGATGGAGGAGGATATGACATATTATCATAGCTTCACTCGTGTCCAGCTATTTGCAATGTTATGGACTGTAGCCCTCCAGGCTCCTCTATCTATGGGATTCTCCAGGCAAGAATACTGGAATGGGTTTCCATGTCCTCCTCCAGGGGATCTTCCCAACCCAGGGACTGAACCTGTGTCTCTTATGTCTCCTGCTTTGGCAGGTGGGTTCTTTACCACTAGCGCTACCCAGGAAGCCCATAACATATTATCATTTCATCCTAAATCCCATTTTGGTGTTTATTTTATCATATACAAATTATTAGTATAGTAGTACATGTATGTGATTTATAAATAATCATGTGCACTTATATCAAGGTGGGGAAGGGTCCATGTTCAAAATGTTTTGACTATAGGGTTGTGTTATCACACAACTCAGAGACCACTGTTTCAACGTGGGGAGTCAGTGCTAAAAAATTAGACCAGAGGGCTCATGTTCCAGAGGAATTTCACGTGGGAATCAGAAGAAAAGGTTTTGGAGCTCTAAAGAGAATTCTTAAGGTTGTACAGGAAGATTCAACAAACAAAAGATTGGAGACAAATTGTAGGTTTCCCCACTAGTGCCCTGGAGCACTGCATTGGATTACTTATGACGTCACTGTATGTCTCACAATTTGTAATATTTTGACCCACTTCATTTGTCTCACCCCAAGGTCCTCTGAGTCTCACATCATGTGTGTCCACAGTGAGGTCTCAGTGGGTGATTCATGGTGCTCTATGTGGAGAGGGGCTGGCAGGGCCCAAGCTGACACCGGGACACTGGGAGCCTTTCTCTTTAAGCTACTACATCCTGAGAGCAACAAGTGAGTTCAGGGGGGAGGAGAAAGAGGAGAGTGAGGCAGGGAGAAGCAGGAAGGCAGACCTCAGAGGGAGAGGCAGGTAAACACAGAAACATACAGTGGGAGGGAGTCTGAGAAACAGATCATTGGAGGGCTGAGCTAGGAGGCAGAAAGTTGGAGGCAGAGGAGAGGGGTGAAACCATAAGAAAAATTCAACACTTGCAAAAGGTTGTGCAAACACTTGGTAATTTTCCCATACGTCGTAATTTCAGTTATGTTGAGGGCTTTACTTAGACATGATTCCAAGCTGTATTATCCCACTCTTTTAAATAAACATGCTTTACATCTGGAATTTCGGACATGAGAGGTTCTAGAGTGTGCTGTGCCCTCGGGCTGGGAATGGGCATGTATTTGGGGTGGCCGGTGGGGCACCGGATTTTGGAATCTGAAGCTCTGGGTGTCAGCCCTTAAACTGCCCGGGGGGTGTCCTGGTCCTCTCCCCCCAGAAGCTGAGAACACATGTTCTCTCTGTCCTCATAGTTGCCTTGATTCCGGGAGAAAAGACAGAGTGAGAGAGAAAGGGCTCTGGATATGGATGCCTCCTTTCCTCTCCTCCCTGTGTTACCATAGTATCACGTTTCCTTGGTTACCGGTGGCCAAGGAAAGGACACTGGGCAAGTGCAGGATTTTGATGGAGCTCTCTAAAGAGAGATGTCAGCACAGACTTTGTCTCATTTAAAAGAAGACTCGTTCTGAGATGTTGCTCAAGAATGGGGGTGGGGAAGAAATGGGTGGTTCTCATGAAGCTGGAATTTAGAAATTTCATTTCACCGGATAGAAAGGAACCACTTAAAAGACAACCTTGAGGAATCAAAGCCAGGGAGGCCTTACCCAGCTTTGCACATCGCTGGAGATCTGGAATTGGCAGGAAGGCTGTGATGCTAATTAAGAAATGATTTCTGCAAATGCTCACTTTAACTGCTCCCAGCTTGGACTAGCTCCGTAACTGACTTGCTATTTTCCCTGGATAACTAAGCACCCTCGGGGAATATAGGTATTTGCCACTTCCCCTGTGAGTGTCAGCCATCAGTCTTTAATGGTTCTAAGAGGCCACAGAGACCTATGAAGTCTCTCCAGGGAGCCTCTAGATTTTTTTTTTTTGACAGCTAAATGACGCGGAGGACAGCAGCCCTCGATTCTACTCAACTTTTGAGAGTTAGTCAAGATATCTCTCCCTCCTGTACGTTTGTCTTGACTTCTCCACCCACATTAGGTGCCCTCCTTCAAGGACCCCAAGAATTACGTTTTGTCATTGAAAATTTTACCATTGCTTTACTACATTGTTCACTACCTGTACGATCACTGGTCTTTCTCCTCTGCCAGGTTTTGAGTTTTCTCACTTTTCTTTTTAAAAATTATTTTATTTTGAGAGGGAGAGGTAGGTAACACATAAGCATGTTAGTAAATTAGATCAGTGTAAAAGGATCTGTGATAAAAAGGTTCCCCAGCTGGAGCCCCCATTCATACCCCAATCCCTCCAGGTGGTCATTGTTTCTGCTTCCTGTGTTTGTCGAAGGAGTGGATGCAGAAATGACTGTGTTTTTCTGTCTCCCTCTCTATTTCTCCTCCATCCTTTATCCTCCTCCCTCTGTCTCTTTAATCTGAATGATACAGTCCACACTATTCCGCTCATTACATTTTTTAAAAAATTAGCAAGCTATCTTGAAGATCTTTTTAAGTATGTATAGAATTTTAAAAATGCAATGTGGCATTCCACTGTATGAGGCTATCTCTTCTCTCACTCATCTTGGATTTCCAAAGGCTTCCAGTACAGACCCAGCCTGTAGTAGGTGGTCAATGAGCATTTGTCAGATTTTTTATTCATGAAAAAAAAAAAAAAAACTCCTTATGCTAAGAGATCTGAATTAGAGCATCAGGGATATGAAAAGGAATTGGGTGGAGAGGGAGGTGGGAGGGGGGATGGGGATGGGGAATACATGTAACTCCATGGCTGATTCATGTCAATGTATGACAAAACCCACTTCAATATTGTAAAGTGATTAGCCTCCAACTAATAAAAATAAATGAAAAAAAAAAAGAAAAGGTCAACTACACGGAAGGATTTTCCCCCCAAAATAAGGCATGAGTATTTGGTGGGAGTAGGGTAGTGCCTGTGGACTTGCTGGGGGAAGAAGAAAGTAAAAAGACGCCAAAGGGGCCCCAAATGGAACTAAACATGAGAACCCAACTTTCTGGGACTTTACTTGATGCACAGGTGGTGTCTCAGCTGGTGTTCTATGAATCCTGTCCATTCTTCAGCTGATATTTTTGACTGTGGTCTGGATTTGTTCCCTCTGCTTTTGTTTGTTTTCTTTATGTGCAGAGACATTGTGAAAGCTCTCTGGCTGTCATCTGTGGCTGACTGCTAGTTTGTGCAGCTTGGTTTATGGCTCAGAGCTGCTGCGGTCAGTTGTAGGCTGTCAGGATAATGATGTGGGACATGCCACGTGGCCTCACACTCTGGGACACCTTTATGTTTTCTAGGAGGATGAAGAGGCTGGGAAATGAGGGCTCCTTCTCCCACTTTTTGTCTGTGCTAAAGCTAATAGTTTAGGGGAAGCCATGTGCCCTATAGTTTGCTCCTGAGAGACTTGTGTCCTGAGTTTAGTCCTTCACCCACACCCGCCATTATTTTGTCCCCACTTTGAAGCAGACAGATATCCAGGAAACTTGAATGAGGCTGTACTTGCTGGAAGGGTGTGGTGTAACAACTAAAATTAAGACTCAATATTACATGTTGCCTTGACATCTGGTAAAATTGAGATGGCCCAGCAATCAGAGCAGTAAAAGAGGTAAAAGGAATCCAGATAGGAAAAGAAGAAGTGAAACTCTCACTGTTTGCAGATGACATGATCCTCTACATAGAAAACCCTAAAGACTCTACCAGAAAATTACTAGAGCTAATCAATGAATATAGTAAAGTTGCAGGATATAAAATTAACACACAGAAATCCCTTGCATTCCTATACACTAACAATGAGAAAACAGAAACAGAAATTAAGGAAACAATATCATTCACCATTGCAACAAAAAGAATAAAATACTTAGGAGTATATCTACCTAAAGAAACAAAAGACCTATACATAGAAAACTATAAAACACTGATGAAAGAAATCAAAGAGGACACAAATAGATGGAGAAACATACCGTGTTCATGGATTGGAAGAATCAATATTGTCAAAATGGCTATACTACCCAAAGCAATCTATAGATGCAATGCAATCCCTATCAAGCTACTAATGGTATTTTTCACAGAACTAGAACAAATAATTTCACAATTTGTATGGAAATACAAAAAACCTCGAATAGCCAAAGTAATCTTGGGAAAGGAGAATGGAACTGAAGGAATCAACCTGCCTGACTTCAGACTCTACTACAAAGCCACAGTCATCAAGACAGTTTGGTACTGGCACAAAGACAGAAATATAGATCAATGGAACAGAATAGAAAGCCCAGAGATAAATCCACGAACCTATGGACACCTTATCTTCGACAAAGGAGGCAAGGATATACAATAGAAAAAAGACAACCTCTTTAACAAGTGGTGCTGGGAAAACTGGTCAACCACTTGTAAAAGAATGAAAGTAGAACACTTTCTAACACCATACACAAAAATAAACTCAAAATGGATTAAAGATCTAAATGTAAGACCAGAACTATAAAACTCCTAGAGGAGAACATAGGCAAAACACTCTCCAACATGAATCACAGCAGGATCCTCTATGACCCATCTCCCAGAATATTGGAAATAAAAGCAAAAATAAACAAATGGGACCTAATGAAACTTAAAAGCTTCTGCACAACAAAGGAAACTATAAGTAAGGTGAAAAGACAGCCCTCTGATTGGGAGAAAATAATAGCAAATGAAGCAACAGACAAAGGATTAATCTCAAAAATATAGAAGCAACTCCTAAAGCTCAATTCCAGGAAAATAAATGACCCAATCAAAAAATGGGCCAAAGGACTAAACAGACATTTCTTCAAAGAAGACATACAGATGGCTAACAAACACATGAAAAGATGCTCACCATCACTCATTATCAGAGAAATGCAAATAAAAACCACAATGAGGTACTACTTCATGCCGGTCAGGATGGCTGCTATCCAAAAGTCTACAAGCAATAAATGCTGGAAAGGTTGTGGAGAAAGGGAACCCTCTTACACTGTTGATGGGAATGCAAACTAGTACAGCCACTATGGAGAACAGTGTGGAGATTCCTTAAAAAACTGGAAATAGAACTGCCATATGACCCAGCAATCCCACTGCTGGGCATACACACCAAGGAAACCAGATCTGAAAGAGACACGTGCACCACGATGTTCATCACAGCACTGTTTATAATAGCCAGGACACGGAAGCAACCTAGATGCCCATCAGCAGATGAATGGATAAGGAAGCTGTGGTACATATACACCATGGAATATTACTCAGCCGTTAAAAAGAATTCATTTGAATCAGTTCTAATGAGATGGATGAAACTGGAGCCCATTATACAGAGTGAAGTAAGCCAGAAAGATAAAGAACATCACAGCATACTAACATATATATATATATGGAATTTAGAAAGATGGTAATGATAACCCTATATGCAAAACAGAAAAAGAGACACAGATGTGCAGAACAGACTTTTGAACTCTGTGGGAGAAGGCGAGGGTGGGATGTTTTGAGAGAACAGCATGTATATTATCTATAGTGAAACAGATCACCAGCCCAGGTGGGATGCATGAGACAAGTGCTTGGGCCTGGTGCACTGGGAAGACCCAGAGGAATCGGGTGGAGAAGGAGGTGGGAGGGGGTATTGGGATGGGGAATACATGTAACTCCATGGCTGATTCATGTCAATGTATGCAATGTTGTGAAGTAATTAGCCTCCAACTAATAAAAATAAATGAAAAAAAAATTGAGATGGTCTCCAATGGTTTAACTACAAGTTCTTCTCCTAAGGCTGCTCCCAAGGACACTCACATTCCCCCTCAATAACCTTCCTTATCAAAGGACAAGGCATAGTTCCTGCTTATCCCTGGGTGGGGGGTTTCAGCCCCCTCCCTGTCAATGGAATTATTCAAACAGAGACCACATCCTCCCAGGGGAACCTTTCGATACTACAGAGCCTGCCTCTCACAGCACCTGGTTGTTCACTCTTTTCCTGAGTGACCCTGCACGATGTGCGGTGTTCTCCTACCCTGGGCTGTGAGTAGGATGACTGATAAGAGGCTGCGTTGATCTCATGTGTCCCAGGTCAGGTGTCATGTGTTCATCCATCCCCACAACTCTAGGGTGGGAATCCTTCCCTCCCTCCCTCACCGACAGGGTGAATGGGGCTTAAAACAAAGGATGCCTGATTCGGTCTGAACTAAGTGCACCAGCATCAACTCAAACACTTGTTAAAAATGTGCTTTACACACAAGAGTTTCTGGAGGTTCTGGAGTGGTGTCTCAGAATCTGCATTTTAACAGGCCCAGGTTATTTTCATTTGGGTGATACACAGCTATGACTTCCAGAGCGTCTCCTTGTAGTCTGGATGTTGATAGGGAATCCAGGGACTTGTAGGGAATACGATGTTTCACTGCCTTTGCATAGTCTTTTTAATTTTCCTGCTTAAATGTACCCCTGCCCCTACAATGTGGGTCAGGGCTTACCAGTTCCATCAACACTTGGTTCTGGAAGTCAGAGCCAATAATAGTGAACCATTTACAAGTTTGTTCTCCTTTTAATAAAATCTAGAAGGTTAAGTCACAGAGTCCCACTGAGCAGGGAGCTTGGAGGAGTCTCATGGGAGGATGAGGGTGGGCTGGGGAAGTATGAGAGATGGCTCAGTTTGGGGTCTGGACTTCTTCTTGAAGCTCAAAAGTTACCTTGTCTGGCTGGGCCAAGTGGGGAACAGGAGACTTGTATTTCAAGATCTCTATTAATAGTTGAGTCTAAGTTTATAGGAAGTCACAGAAGAATTTGACATAGCTAGCCACTGGGTACATTTATGCATTTGTTCATTCACTTTATATTTATTGATATCTTATTATGTTCCAGGGAAGCATTGTGTCAGGGGCTGGGTAAACAGTAGTGAATTAAATAGCATGGAACTTAGCCAAAGGGAGCTCACAGATTGGTGGTGTATATGTGTTCAATCACTAAGTCAAGTCCGACTCTTTGTGACCCCATGGACTGTAGCCTGCCAGACTCCTTCTGTCCCTGGGATTTCCTAGGAAAGTATACTGGAGTGGGTTGCCATTTCCTTCTCCAGGGGAACAGGCTGGTGGAGAAAGGCATTAAAGAAGGAACTAAGTGAATACATGATACTGATTGGTTAAGAGCTATAATGGAAAAGATGGTTTGAGGGTCTTAGTAGGATTCTTTCATTTGCAATAGGAGAAACCCAACTCAAAACTGTCTAAGCAGAAAGATAAATTGGCTCGAGTAACTGGGTCTTTATCTCACTGCCTTTCTTTTGTTCGCCTTCTTCTCTTGGGCTACCCCCCCACCCCACCCCCACTCTTGCCAAGGGTCCAGGTTTCAAGCAGCCCTGTGGATGTGTTTGCATGGCTTGTAAACCAAGAAGAAATAGAACTCAACTCTCAGAGTACTTTACAAAACTCCTGAGAGAGGACTTTGATTGGCAGCTCAGGAGTCACTTGCTAAGGTCTGCAGCTAGAGAGGAGAGAGACCTGAGTTCCACCTGAACCTCAGAGAATGGAGAAAGAACAGTTCCCCAAAGGTATGGAGGTTAAGGTGGGAAGAGAGAATTGTGCAGACAAGGCAGAGTCCACCCAACAGAGGAACCTCGCTGATTTGTGGAGTTGGGATGGGCCCGTCTTAGAAAGTGCTGTTCGGATGAAGATGTCTTTTCTCTGTTTCTGAAAAGGTTTGATGCCTGAGAGGTACAAAGAGGAGAAGGCCAGCATATCTGTACTGTTCTTTACATCTGCCAGTCGTTTAGGGATGGGAAGGCATGAGAGGGTTCCTAAATGACTGTTAATACAAGTCAACAACCGTTGAGCTACTCCAGGGCAAATCATTCTGAGTGGAGTGGGTGGCCTTCTTCCCCAGAGACAAGTGCTGGCCTAGATTACATCTGACGATGGCAACTTCAGCACTTTGGCAGGGACGGCGACTGGTGGTACATCTGTCTGGGTTGATAGTTGGCTTGCTTTTCTAAAGAATTCATTTTATAAGTTTATTTCTCCCTTTCATTAAAAAATGAAAGGGTATCTACAATATACGATGTTTATTTCAGAAATAAGTTAAAATCAGATGAGCAAAGAGCAAAACAAGAACCACTCTAAACCTTACTTTCCACTTGGGAACATTTTGATGTATAACCTTCTGCTTCTTTTTTTTCTTCTCTTCTCTTACTCCCCTTCTCTCTCTCCACATATGCACACATATATGTGTGCCTACATATATGTATGTACATATTTATATATACTTATATATGTAAAATGGACTCAATTATAAGATGTTCTGAAATCTGAATGACCTATCATGTATCATACTTTTAAGTGTCTCCCTTAGTTTATTAGGAATATAATTCTTATGGTTTCCTTTTCTTGTAAAATATTTGTCAAATTTTGGTTTTAGATTTAAAACAGTCTCACAAAATGAATTGGAAAGTATTATCTCTTCTTTCTTCTGAAAATTTGTATAGAATTTGTGTAATTTCTTCCTTAAAATTTTGATAAAATTCACAAGTAAAGCTATCTGAGCATGGAGTTTACTCTAGGGGAAAGGTTTAAATCAAATATTCAATTTCTTTAATAGATATAAGGTGAATCAGATATTTTATTTGATAATTTTTGTCTTTCAAGGAATTTCCCATTTCATCTGTGCTTTTCAATTTAATGGCATAAAGTTGTTCATAATATTCTCTCATTATCTTTTTGACTTCTATAGGATCCATAGTGATGTCTCTTCTGATATTGGTAATCTCTCTCTCCCTCTCTTTCTTTCTTTCCTCTATCCTTTCTTCCTGTCAGTATAGCTAGGAATTTTTATTTTATTTGTCTTTTCAAAAACTGACTGCTGGTTTTATTGATTTTAACTTTTCTTTTCCTTTCTAATATAAGCATTTAAAGGCATGAATTTCCTTCTAAGCACTACTTTAGCTGCATCACACAAATTTCAATAAATTGTGTTTCCATCATTCTTCATTTTAAACATATTTCTTGTTTTCCTTGTGATTTTTTATTTGACTCATAAGCTGCTTAGAAATGTGTTATTTAGTTTCCAAATATGTTTTCATTTTAAAATCATTTATTTGCTGTTAATGTTTTAAAATTTGATTTCATTTGATCATGAACAATTTGATCAGACTACAGACATAATGTGATTTCAATCCATTTAAATTTACTAAAGCTTTTTTGTTTGGTTTTTATGGCTCAGCATATAGTCTATCTTGGTAAATGTTTTTTAAAAATGCAATATGGATTCTACTGATGTTGGCTGTTACATTTTTAAAAAAATTTTTTGCCACACACTGCCGCATGTGGAACCTTAGCTCCCTGAACAGGGATGAAACCTGAACCCCCCGCATTGAATTGAAGGTGGAATCTTAACCACAGGGCCTCCTGGGAAGTCCCTGGCTGTTGCATTCTATAAACACCAGCCAGTGGAGCTGGTTGAGAGTGATCTTCAAATGTTTTGTGTCTTTAAAGATTTTTCTGTCTATTTATTCTATCAATTACTAAAAAAGGCGTCCTAAAACTTCCAACAGTAACTGTGAATGTGTCTTTTTTCCCTTTCATTTCTGTCAGTTTTTGCTCATGTATCTTAAAGTTTTGTCACTAAGTGCATTCACATTTAGGATGGCTTTGTATTCTTGATGAACTGACCCTTTTATCTTTATGAAATGACCCTTTTCATGTCTTTCAATAGGAAAAATCAAGAACACTTCCCGATTCAGTTGGTTAACAAGGCTCGTATTACATAGATACTAAAACCAGATCAAAACATTACAAGATAAAACTATAGAACAACATCCCTTATGCACACAGACAAAAATATCCTCAAGAAATACTAAAAAACTGAATCTAGCAATATGTAGAGAGTATAATACATTATGTTAGCTTGAGTCCTCCAGGAAGCAGATGATGAGATAGAAAGGACTGCAAGACATTTATTTGGGGGTAACATCTGTGAAAGAGCTTCCCAGGTGGCTCACTGTTAAAGAATCTGCCTGCTAATACAGGAGATGTGGGCTCCATCCCTGGGTGGGAAAGATCCCCTGGAGAAGGAAATGGCACCCCACTCCAGTATTCTTGCCTGGGAAATTCCATGGACAGAGAAGCCTGGAAGGCTTGCAAAAGAGTCAGATACAACTTAGCGACTAACAACACCACCACCAAACACTTGTGAAAGATGAGGGACGAGAGCACAATTCTTCAGGGAAAGCTCTCAAACCATGAAGCAGCTCTGATACCTGTGAAAGGAAAGGGAGAAAGTAGAATTGGTCAGGAAGGTGCAGCTCTAACAAAGCCTGACTAGCCATTGAAGCTCTGCAGAGAAGATTGCTCATTAGAGAACTTCCGTATTTGGTAGAATTGGTCAGATCTCAGGACCAGTACTAGAGCTTCCCCAATGACTCAGCAGTAAAGAATCCACCTGCAGATGCAGGAGACACCGGTTTGATCCCCTGGGTCAAGAAGATACCCTGGAGGAGGAGATTGCAACTCATTCCCATATGACGTTCAACAAGTCGTAAAATGAATAATGAAAATAAATAAAAGTATGCAGATTGGAAATGAAGAAGTAAACCTTTTTACTTACAGATAATATGATCATCTGTAAAGAAAAACCTCAAGAAAATCCTAAAAATGCTGTTGGAAAAAGAAGTGAATTTTAGAAACAGTACAGGATAGAAAGTCAAAAAACAAAAAATCAATTGTTTTTCTACATACTAGCAATGAACAATGGGAAACTGAAATAAAAATAAATATCACTTACAATAATATAAAAGACAGGCACTACTTGGATGTAAATCTAATAAAATAAGTGCACAATCTTTACACTAAAACATTTTCTGCGAGAAACTAAAGATTAGCTGAATAAATGGGTATAGCAACATTTATAGGTGAGAGGCTTACTGTTAAGGTTCAATGCTCCCCAAAGCAATCTATAGCTTCGTTGTAATTCCAGTCAAAATCTTACTAGCCTTTTTAAAATTTGATAGGCTGATTTCAAAATATATATGAAAATGCAAATAATTTAGAATAGACAGCATAATTTTTAAAAATAAGAAGAACATTGGAGGACATTCACTACCTGATCAGTATGACACACATACTGAAACTTGATAAGCTACACTTATCAAGGCAGCATGGTGTTGCCTAAAAAAATCAACATATAGATTAGAGGAACAGAAGGGATATTCCAGAAATAGATTTGCACATATAAAGCCAACTGATTCTTGACAAAAGCACCAAAGTAATTCAGTGAGGAAATGCTAGTCTTTTCAACAAAGATGTAGGCCCAATGTGATAAATGATGCAGAAAAATTGGATATCAGTGTTGAAAAAATAAACCTCAACCATTGCGTATAAAATTTAAAACATAAAGCTAGAGATTATCATAGGCTTAAACATTGAAATGAAAACTATGACGTTTCTAGAAGAAAGTATAGAAGGAAAATCTTTGCAATTTTGTTAGGCACTACTGTATTAGACAGGATATAAAAAGTACAAACCATAAAAATTGGTTAAGTCAGACTTCATAAAAATCCAAAAGGTACTCTTTTGAAAAACACTCTTTAAAAAAGGAAATGTAAACCAAAATTGAGAATTAATTCACAATACATTCATTTGGCAAGGGACTTGTATATGAAATCTTTAAAGCACCCTCACAATATATTATTAAGAAGACAGATAATCTAATTTTAAAATAGACAAAATACGGACATTTCTCCAAAGAAGACAGATGACCAACAAGCTTATGAAAAGATGTTCAACATTGCTAATTATTAGAGAAGTGCAAATCAAAACTACCATGTGGTATCACCTCACACCAGTTCAAATGGGCATTATGAAAAGGCCTACAAATAGTCAATGCTGGAATGGGTGCAGAGAAAAGGGGATCCTCCTTCACTGTTGGTGGGAATGCAAATTGGTGCAGCCATTGTGGAAAACAGTATTGAGGTTCCTTAAAAACCTAAACCAGAGTTACCATATGATCCAACAATACCATTCACGGGGCATATATACAGAAAACTCTAATGTGAAAAGATACCTGCACCCCACTGTTCACTGCAGCAGTATTTACAATAGCCAAGATATGGAAATGACCTAAATGTCCATTGACAGATGAATGGATCAAGATGTGGTACATATATACAATGGAATACTACTCAGCCATAAAAAGAATGAAATAATGTCATTTGCAACAGCATGGATGGATCTAGAGATTATCATACTAAGTAAAGTCAGTCAGACAAAGACAAATATTATATGCTATCACTTGTTTGTGGGATCTAAAAAATAATATGAATGAATTTATTTGAAAACAAAAATAGACTCACAGACATGGAAAACAAACATATGGTTACCAAAGGGGAAAGAGGAGGAGGGACAAGTTAGGAGTATGAAATTGGGCTTCCCTGGTAGCTCAGCTGGACCAGAATCTGCCTGAAATTCAGGAGACCCTGGTTTGATTCCTGGGTCAAGAAGATCCCCTGGAGGAGGGGTAGGCTACCCACTCCAGTATTCATGGGCTTCCCTGGTGGCTCACATAGTAAAGAATCCACCTGTGATGTGGAAGACCTGGGTTAGATCCCTTGGTTGGGAAGATTCCCTGGAGGAGGGCATGGCAACCCACTCCAGTACTTTTGCCTGAAGAATTCCCATGGACAGAGGAGCCTGGTGGGCTATAGCCCATGGGGTTGCAAAGAGTTGGACATGACTGAGCGACTAAGCATAGCACATGAGATTAATAGATACATACCAATATAGAGAAAATAGGTAAATAACAAGGATTTACTACATAGCACAGGTAACTATATTCAATATATCCAATAATAATCTCCAATGGAAAATAACCTGAAAAGAAATATATCTCACAATGAGATATAACTATACAACCATTAGAGTGACCAAAATGAAAAAGAAGGACAATACCAAGTGTTGGCAAAGTTGTTGGGCACCTGGAACTCCCGTGCATTGTTACTGAGAATGTAAAATGGTACAAAGAAATATTTATAGTAGCTTTACCCAGAATAGCTCCAACTAGAAACAACCAATCAACAACCTAAATATGCACCAACAGCTATACAATATATGTAAAATGAAATGATGCTCAACAATAAACAATGAACTACTAATACAGATAAGATTGATGAATGTGTAAAACATTATGCTTAGCTAAAACAACCACAGAAGACTGCATATTATATGATTCAACTTAGATAAAATTCTGCATTCTGATAGTCATTGCAGAATTATTGATAGGAGCCAAGACATGGAAGCATCTATTGACTGATGAAGGATTAAGGGAAATGTGGAATATACATACAGTGGAACATTATTCAGCCTTAAAAAAGAAGGAAATTCTGCCATTTGCAACATGGATGAATCTGGAGGACATTACTCTAAGGGAAATAAAGTAGGCACAGAAGAACACTGCTGATGCCACTTATATGAGGAATCAAAAGCCGTCAAACACACACAGGGAAGCATTGAATGGTGGTTGCCAGGAGCTGGGAGACAGGGACAGAACACGGAAAGGTATTATTCAAAGGGCATAAAGTTTTCGTTATGGAAGATGGATAAGTCCTAGAGATTTACTGTACAGTATAGAGCCTATATTTAACAATGCTGTACTGTACACCTAAATACAATTAAGAGAGTGGCTCTTATACATTCTTATTACAAAAAGTAATAATAAATAAAGAAGGTGGGACAAAACTTTTGGAGGTGAGGGATAGGTTTCTGACATAGCTTGTAGTGGTGGTTTCACAGATGTATTGTTCTTGCTGTTGATTTGCTCAGTTGTGTCTGACTCTTTGCAACCCAATGGACTGCAGCATGCCAGGATACCCTGTCCTTCACCATCTCCCAGAGATGTATAATTATCTGAACAAATAGTATATATTAAATATGTGTAGTTTTTTGGTAGATCAATCATAACTCAAAGAAGAAATTCTAAAACAGACACTAATCTACAGTGATAGAAAACTGATTCCTATTTGCATACAACAGAGGTTGGGGGAGATTGACTGTCAAGATCATGAAGAGACTTCTTAAAGTGATGGTAATGTTATGTGTCTTGACTGGGGTGAAGGTCTCATGTGTATATACATTTGCCAACTCATAGAATTAATGAGTATGTTTTATTGCATTCAAGTGAAACTGCAACAAAGTTACTTTGATTAAAAAGAGGCTCCTTAGTGTTTAATTATATGGATTTATTGAGTCAAGTCTTTCATATATTTTCTACTCCCAGATATTTAGGCTGTTTCTGAGTTTTCATTATTTAAAAAATACTGTTATGCACATACGTGCGTATACATCTTAGGATATATATTAAATTACTTTTTAAGGTTAAGTTTCTAAAATCAAATCAATTGCATCACTTGATATGTACTGATAATATGACCTCTATAGGTGTTGAATCGAATTTCAGTCCCACCAAGCACCAATGAAACACAGAAGGGGTTGAGTGAGGATGGCAATGGTTCCACCTAAACCTACCCCAGATAAAAAATCAACATTCAGAGATTTGGTCGTAGGGTCATCTCTGTCTTGCTTGTTAGAAAATCTGCCTCTTTGCCTTTATTCAGTCCAGTAAACACAGGTGTTGTGGTTATTCTGAAAATATCACGGAGTCAAGCACTGATCTAGTCTGGGAGGAGTGGATTGGAGGTTGAGAGGGAGTCTCAGGAATTAAGAGTGTTGCTTCATAGGATTATTTTTAAATTGTGGTTAAATATATCAAACATTAAAATTTCCACTTTAACTATTTTTTTAAAAGACTATTTTAAAAGAACAGTTTTAGGTTCACAGTAAATTTAGGCAGAAAGTACAGGGTTTCCATATACTTTCTGCCCTCACATATGCATAAACTCCCCCATTATCCACACCCCCACCAGAGTGGTATATTTGTTACAATCAATAGAACCTACATTGACACATCATTATCACAGAACAATTTATATTAAGGTTCATTCATGATGTTGTACATTCTATAGGTTTAGACAAATACATGGTGACATATCTCTACCACGGTAATATCATTGGAAGTCATTTTATACCTTTAAAATCCTTTGTGTTCCACTAATTCGCCAGTCTCCTCCCACCCCTAGCCACTACTAACCATTGATCATAGGATTATTTTTAAACAGGGGAGAATAATCAAACATTAAATAACTCAGAAATCCAACGTGATGAGAGTTACGCCAGAGGGCCAAAAGAGGCCACATTTGATGTAACTGCTGAATGGAGGGTGGTTGCTGCAGATTAGGCAGACTGGGAAGTGCAGGCTGCAAGCCCAGCTCTGCCTTTATTGGACGAATGTGCTAACCTGGGGAGGGAGGACCTCCCTGAGGAGGCAGAGGTGAGGGTGGGTAGGAAGGGGCAGACCATGTGTGCCTACATGCAAAAAGCTGCATCCTGACCATCCTTAGGATGGACCCCTGAAGAAAGCGAAGGACACCTGCGATGTGCCATTAGCACCAGCTCCTGTCTGCATCCAGATCTGACTTTAGGAAGAGCAGATGGTAAAGGCCTTCCATCTCCATGTCTGACTGCTCGTGTTCCCAGCATGTTCCATCATGGTCACGGTCAAGGTTAAGAGCATAGGCTCTGGAGTCAGACTGTGTGTTCAAAGTCCTGTCCACTTCTTCCCAGTCATGGGACTGTGAGCCATAAGTGCTGCCTGTCTATGCCTCACTTTCCTCATTTGTAAAAGGAAGATAATAGTAGTGTCTGTTGGTGTTTAGTTGCTAAGTCGTGTCTGACTCTTTGTAACCCCATGGACTGCAGTCTGCCAGGCTCCTCTGTCCAGGGGATATCCCAAGCAAGAATACTGAAGCGGGTTGCCATCTTTCCAACCCAAGGATTGAACCCGCATCTCCTGCCCTGGCAGGTGTTCCTTACCACTGAGCCACCAGGGAAGCTCAATAGTGGTGCATATGTCTTGGCTCATTGTGGGGATTAAATGAGTCTATCTATGTAAAGGGTTTAAAGTCCTCAGTAAAGTGTAGGTGTTCTAGTTATCGTTCACAGCACAGACAGTGTGCCTGGGCCAAGCCAGGATCATTTTAGGGTGCTGGGGATCCAGCATGAAGAAAAACAAATAGATATCTCCTGTGAAGGTAATTGCCTTCTAGTGAGTGGAAACAGAGAAGGAAACAGAAACTCAGGAAAAGACCAGATATGATAAGTGCTGTCGTGGGGGGTGACTGAGGATGGAAGTTTCTTTAGGCTTCTATTGGATGGTTGGCAAAGCTGTCTCAGGGGAAGGGCTTCTTGAGCAAAAATATGAAGCATGAGAAAAAGCCACACAAAGTTCTGGAGGCAGAACCTTACATCAGCATATGCAAAGGTCCTGAGGTGGTCTTGCTATGATGCAGAACAGGTAGAAGCCTGTGAGGCTGGAGGGCAGTAAGCGAGGGAAAGATGAAGAAAGAGTGACCAGAAACCCCATCTGCTGCAGCCCAAAGTGAGGAGTTCTTTAGCGCTTTCACAGAAATACTCTAGAGAGATATGAGGCAGGAAACGGGTGTATCTGATAAACTAGATGACTGTGACGTTCTCGCTGCTTCCTTTAATGTCTTTTTGTCACATTCTTAACAATTGGTCGTACCAACATATTACCATAAATTTGGTCAAAATGCCCCACTTAGGGATAACGCTCCTGGGAGTAGCCTCTTTCCTGAGCCTCCCTCCTTCTGTCCCCACCCTGAGCCGCTGTCCAGAGGCAGGATGATGGGGCCACAACCAAGACGGTCTTGTGAGCTGCCCTGAGGATGTAAGAAATTCCACTCACTCTTCAATCATCAGCTGTTTTTTGAGCATCTCTCTTGTGTACTGAACTGAACTGGAGGCTGTGGACCAGAAGTGTATGCTGAGGTCTCTGCTCATTCCCTAGAGGGAGCTTGGTCTAGTTACAGAGTTAAGACTTGCCTGAAATAATTAGTAAGTGGTTTAAAATCAAAAGTCACTCAGTCGTGTCTGACTCTTTGCGACCCCATGGACTGTAGCTGCCAGGCTCCTCTGTCCATGGAATTCTCCAGGCAAGAACACTGTAGTGGGTTGCCATGCCCTCCTCCAGGGGATCTTCCCAACCCAGGGATCGAACCCAGGTCTCCCATATCACAGGCAGATTCTTTACTGTCTGAGCCACTGGGGAAACCCAAGTAGTTTAAGTCATGATCAAAATTCACTGTTAGATTGGATAGCTTATAGGCAGCCGAGGGCTATAGGAGGTCAGAGAGCTGGGAATGCAGATTACAGATTTTAGAGTTCCCATAGATCATGGCAGTAGCCAGGGCCCCTGATAGGAGATTCCCACAACAACTGCAGTTCTGCCAAGCCTCTGGGAGAAAACAGACCCTCTGGGGTAAACCTGGAAGAGACTGATAGCAGCTACCTCACGGGGACACACACACACACACACACACACACACACACACACACCCCTCTTTAATACCTATGATCCTGGTAGAAGGGAAAAGTTCACAGCTGAACAATACCACCATGACCTTTAAATGTCTTCAGGTAAATAGCAGTGAGCTGGGTGTGGGAGTGGGAACCTTCAGCTGGAATTTCCGAGTTCTGACGACTGGCCCTGCAGCTTGTGCTACTGACCTGATTTTGGCATGTTCAATTTGGCAAGTTTCTCAAAGGAGAAAACTTCTCTCTGAATCAACCAACCAGCCAGTTAACCAGCCAGCATTTTAAAAGTGTTATGTAGCAAGGGTGAGATGTTTTGAGAGAACAGCATTGAAACATGTATATTATCTAGGGTGAAACAGATCACCAGCCCAGGTTGGATGCAGGAGACAAGCGCTCAGGCCTGGTGCACTGGAAAGACCCAGAGGGATCGGGTGGAGAGGGAGGTGGGAGGGGGGATCGGGATGGGGAATACATATAAATCCATGGCTGATTCATGTCAATGTATGACAAAAACCACTACAATATTGTAAAGTAATTAGCCTCCAACTAATAAAAATAAATGGAAAAAAAGTGTTATGTAATTTTATTTTTTTCCCCAGTTTTCTTGAGATGTAGTTGACATACATCACTATATAAATGCTAGTTTAAATGACTCTTTAAATACTAGTTTGACTTACATACATTGTGCACTAATTGATATTGTGTAGTAATTACCACAATGAGCTTAGTTAACATCATCCATCATCTCATTTAGATACAATAAAGAGAAAAAGAAAAAAATCTCCCGGTGATGAGAACTATTAGGATTTACTCCCAGAGCATGGGGAACTGTAGTCATCATGTTTACATTATGTCCCTAGCACTTATTTATCTTGTAACTGGAGGTTTGCACTTTTTGACTCCCTTCATTCAATTCCCCCTCCCCCACCCCATCTCTGAACATGATCTATTTTTCAACTGCTTTGTTTTCTGCTCTTTAATATTTTTGTTTTTTAGATTCCATATATAAATATGATTATTCAATATTTGTCTTTGTCTGATTTATACACTTAGGATAATGCCCTCTTAATTCCTCCCTGTTTTTGCAAATGGCAAGATTTCTTTTTTTTTACTTAAGGCTATATGATATTACATTCTATCTGTGTATCCATACTACATCTTTTTTATCCATTCATTTGTCAATGGACACTTAACAACAGGCACTTATTGAGCTGTCTGCCTGGTGACACAGGTCTGGTGTGTGTCTTCAAAGAGCTTACAGCCAACTAGCAAAGGTGACATGTACATCCAATAACCACCAAGTGATGGTAGGGTGGTTAAGAGCTTGGTTCCAGACCAGAAAGCCCGAAACCAGAATTTCAACCCCCACCCCCCCATTTGCTTGTGAGCTTCAGAAACCACACCAAAAAGCTCCACCTCTCCATCAAGAAAACAAGACCAAAAACAAACTTTTTAAGGTTAATGTGAAGAAGAAGCACAGGTCCTGGCAAACTTTCAACAAATGCACTCAACAAATACATTCAACAAATGTTCAGTCTTTTGAAAGTACTGCTCAGTAACTGTTACTCAAATTGCTATGCTTATTTATTAGTAATAATAACTGTGTGTCTTAGCTTGGGCTCCTGCCTGAATTGGGGACCATGTGTGGAGGGTTCAGTGGGGAGTGTTCTTAGGAAGTACCCCTGTGAGGGGGCGAGAGTGGGCAGGTAGTGAAACTGGTCCTACAGGGAGCTCTGGAGCTGGGTGGTCCTTCCGATGGTCCCACTTAGAGACAGGGGGTGGCCTTTGTATCCCTGCATCAGCCAGTCTCTGGCCATGCATGCATGCTAAGTTGCTTCAGTTGTGTCTGACTCTTTGCGACCCTGTAACCTAACAGATTCCTCTGTCCATGGGATTCTCCAGGCAAGAAAACTGGAGTGGGTTGCCATGCCTGTTTCCAGGGGTTCTTCCTGACCCAGGGATTGAACCTGTGTCTCTTACATCTACCTGCATTAGCAGGCTGGTTTTTTTAGCACCACCTGGGAAGCCTTCTTTGTCCATGGGAAAGGGCCAAACCCTGGGTGAGCCAGGTCTCTGAAGTTGAGGGCTATTCCCAGAAGGATGCACTTTGAGCCACAGCATCTGGGATTCCCAGCAGCTGGGGGTAGATGGGTCTGGACCAGAGTGCACTGTGATGTGTCACATCAGGTGGAACTCTGGAGTTCATGGATTTGGACTTACATTCTTGACTGGCAAGGAGCCTGTCATGTGACCATGAGAAAGCCATGTTCTTTTTGGGAACCAGAGCTTCCTCAAGATAACATGAAACTGTTGGTCTGAAATTACTTCCACACCCAGCACTCCATGGGCTGAAGCAGTCAGAGAAGGTTTTGTGGAGGAAGAGTGGCCTGAGCTGGATCTAAAGGATGATCAGGGTTTGGCTAAGGAGAGCAAAGAGGAGAGGATGAAGAACCAGCCAGGATTCTGTGCAGGGAACCCTTCCAAAGCAAACTTTCTGCCTCAAAACTGGCTCCAACCCTCCCTGGTCTCCAGATTTTAAGCTCCTGGAAGTTGGGGTCCATGTCTTGTTTGTGTTGGCCTCTTGAGGGTCCAGTACAGACATGAGAACCAATCAACTCTGCTTCCCATCACCTCCCCTGAGTCCTCATAGAAAACATACAGCAGTGGGGACAAGCCCTTCACCATGGAGAGCCTGTGATGAGCTGGTGACAGATGGGAAAGCCTCAGCTGGATGCTGCAGAGTCTGGTGGGAGCTGAATCCTGGGACTGTGGAGGAAGTTTCCTGCTGTGCACCGCTCCCTAGTAAGGAGGAGCTGGTAAGAAAAACCAGTCCTCCCTTCCCCCTCACCCTCCCCCACATTCTCCGGTATGGAATGGGAGTTGATGGGAAGATGCTCACCACCCAGCTGTCGCTGGACCCAGGCCTCTGTTGCAGACATGCTAAAGTCTCCCCCAGACTGGATCCTTCTTTTCTGTTTTGATTTAAAACCTCCCACAGTTCTGACTTGAGCTTCCAAATGTGACCTTTCAGGAGTTAACCAAGCCCATCTGCATTCTCCCCAAGTCCTCCATCCCCACTTTTCTTCCTAGGATTCTGAGATGAAATTGATGCTCCCCACAGGCTGGGCTGAGCAGTTACTCTATACCCTGAGAGTCTGAGCCTCCCTTCCCCCTCTGGAGGTGCTCACCTCGCCAACTCCGGGGCTGACAGGTGCTCAGCACCACTTCAGCAACACTTGGAATTACTTCTAACCACAGATTACACCCCCTCCTCTTGGTGACTCAGATGGTAAAGAATCTGCCTGCAGTGCAAGAGACCTGGACTCAATCCCTGGGTCAGAAAGATCCCCTGGAGAAGGGAATGGCACCCACTCCAGTATTCTTGTTTGGAAAATTCCATGGACAGAGGACACTGGTGGGTTACAGTTCACGGGGTCACAAAGAGTCAGACATGACTGAGCAACTTTTACTCACTCACAGATTATGCCAGGAGGAGTTTCTGCTAGACCAGACAACTCAACTACCACTGGCCTGTTTTAGGCTCAAGGACTCAAATCTCTCCTTTGTCTCTCTTCCCTGATGCTCATCCTTATAGCTCATTCATTTAATTCAATTCCACATATCCTAAAGGAAATAAACCCTGAATACTCATTGGAAGGACTGATGCTAAAGCTCTAATACCTTGGTCACCTGATGTGAACAGCCAACTCATTGGAAAAGACCCTGATACCAGGTAAGATTAAAGGCAGAAGGAGAAGAGGGCGACAGAGGATGAGATGCCATCCAATCAGTTGGATGGTATCACTGATTCAATGAACATGAACCTGGGGAAACTCTGGGAGATGGAGAGGGAAAGGAAGGCCTGGTGTGCTACAGTCCATAAGGTTGCAGAGTGAGACACAACTTGGTGAATGAACAACAACAGTGGTGTGCTGGGACCTCCAATAGGTGTAGGAGATGTGGAAACAAGTCAGACACAGTCTCTGCCCACAGGTCTGGTGTGCAGAGTACAAGAGAAGACTCCAATTTGCCATGCCTACTCACTCCTGTTGTAGGTGAGATTCCAGTCCTCAGGAAAGTGTAGGCACCTAAGATGACTTCAAGTAGTATTTTTGAATGAATAAAAGTGCAGCAGTGTGAAGTGCTCTATCAGGGACAGAGAAGACAGACTTTGAAGAGTTAGGACTTGAAGATTTAGGACTTGAACTCTGAAGACCTAGTTCAAGTTCAAGAACTTCTACTTGCTAGCTGTGTGGTCTTGAGCTCATGTCTTGGTCTCCCTAATGTAAATGGGGCTAATAATATTTATTTATTTACCAGATTGCTGTAAAGCTCAAGTGAGGCAAGATGAAATAATGGATGTGAAATAATTGATGTTAGTACTCTTTAGTGGAGGTGCAGATGAGTCAAGCTTTCTGGTTGGGAGAGTCAGGAAAGGATTTCAAAGGTAGCATTTGAGCTGGGTCTTGAGAAGGAAGACTGAGAAACAGAGATTGCTTTTAAACAAAGAATAGAGTGAGAAGGGATATTTGAGAATAGAAATTTCATGAAGATCCTGGGAATTATTATTTATTATGATCTCAGAGAAGCAGGTTTCAGTGGCAAGTTTTCAGGGCCCTGTGATCTCCCAGAAACCATCTCTCAGCTGTGTTCAGAGCTCCAGAGTTTTACAAAGGCCACTGGCTGCTAATTGCAGCTCTGTCAGCTGTGATGGGCTTTGCAGATGAGGAAGAGGGTGGCTTGGTGCTTCCTGGTTGCTGTGGTGTTGCTTTCATAGGATCTGACAGTCCCCTCTTAAAGACTCAACCTCCTGTCTGTCTAGATTAATTGGTCGGTAGCTGTGAGCTGGACAAGCCTATTTTTACTGAATGTGCCAGCGAGACTTACACCAAATTAACATTTAAAAATATTATTAAAACAGCAACTAGCATCACAAAAGAATGTGAGGCTGTGTATGTGTATCTGACTCCTCTTTGAGACTGTCTTCTCATTCCCTTTCCCCTGGTGAACAAGGTTCTTTTGACCATACCTATGCTCTTTGTAGACAGGTGGGGAGCTGAAGGCACTTTTATCCCCCAGCCTACTCTTCTTCTCTTTGAGGTTCCTATAAGAGGGAGCTGTGTACCTGAGGGTCAATCACAGATGTGAAGGCTAAGCTAGGGTTTGCATGAACTTTTCTGAGAGATGTAACTGCTAGGAACTGCTAACAGTAACAGAGGACAGCAATACAGTTCTTAAGCAAGGTGGGAGTTTCTCCCTGCAGTGCAGGAAGCCTGGATGTGGGCAATCTAGAGCTGGTGTGGCAGCTACACCATTATCAGGGCCCCAGGCTCTTTTCTTTCTGCTCCGCTATTCTATGCCGCCATCATTGCAGCTGTCCTTGGTCCTGACGGGCCTCGGGCTCCTGTAGTGATAGCCACATACCAGCCAGGAAGCAGGAGGGAAGAAACGATCAAAGGACACACATCATCTGCCATCTGCTCAAGTGCATGCCTCTTGACTTCCTACCTGACATGTCTGCATACAGCCCCCTGCCACACTGTGGTGCAGGAGGCTAGGGACAGTGACCTCCTGGTTGGGCATGTCAAGTCCAGAATAATCCTGGAGTCTCTTACTAAGCAAGAAGGGAGAATAGATATCATGTGAGCAACCAGCCTTCTATGCCACAACCTGGAATGGCCCCACCCAGGTCAGTGAGCCACATGGAGGCAGGAGGATGGTTGGACCTGCTCTGAGGAGGGATCCCTGCAGGGGAGCTGAGCATCCAGGGGCACAAGGTGCAAGGAGGAGCTTCACAGTGACAGTGTGCATGGGTCCTGTATGCTGGACCCTGCAGGCAGTAGGCTTTTCTCTAAACGTGGTAAATGGCCACATAAAGCATGCATGCCCTGCTCTAGAGAACACCGTGTGACAGTTAGTGATGAGCTCTGTGTACAGACAAAGATGGTGCAGTGGGCAGACCGCCCCCAGGACCATACCAACACCCTTCCCTTTATGTATCGTGCATTCCCCCAACTGGTCCTGATTTAGGGATTCTTTGGGTGGCTTTATGGGGCTACTTGAGGAGAGAGCAAGGGCCTTCATTCCAGGAGACCCTAGGAAAGGAGAGGATGTGTGGGCTTGGTCTGCCCATTCTCAACAATTATAACCTGAAGAAACTGACATTTTGCTGGAGCAGAATTGAGAAACGCTTAAGTTATGCAGAAGCCAGGCAGGAAACCAAGAGCAAATACATTGCCCAGGCATGCTCTTCCTTTTGGGAATTGGAACTGAGAGTGTTTTTCCCTTAAAATGCTCTCACCAGGACCTGGATTTCTGGTAAATCCACCTGGAGTGATTTGGTACAAATTCAAGTTTTCAGTCAACCTAATGCTAACTGAATTTAAAGAAAAATAATCTTTTTTATTTCTGATTATAAAAATTTAGTATGTCAACATGGCTTACCTGTACAGGAGGATTATGGCACTTTTGTTTCTGTCTGTATTTTTTTGTATTATGTTAAATATCTCCAAGTAAGTCTTCAATACTACACAAACTGTGAACTTCCAGATGTTCAAGCTGCATTTCGAAAAGACAGAGGAACCAGAAATCAAATTGCCAACATCTGTTGGATCATCAAAAAAGCAGGAGAGTTTCAAAAAAACATCTACTTCTGTTTTATTGACTACGCCAAAGCCTTTGACTGCATGGATCACAACAAACTGTGGACAATTCTTAAAGAGATGGAAATACCAGACCACTTGACCTGCCTCTTGAAAAACCTGTATGCAGGTCAGGAAGCAACAGTTGGAACTGGACATGGAACAACAGACTGGTTCCAAATAGGGAAAGGACTACGTCAAGGCTGTATATTGTCACCTGCTTATTTAACTTATATGCAGAGTATATCATGAGAAACGCTGGGCTGGATGAAGCACAAGCTGGAATCAAGATTGCCAGGAGAAATATCCATAACCTCAGATATGCAGATGATATCACCCTTGTGGGAGAAAGTGAAGAGGAGCTAAAGAGCCTCTTGATGAAAGTGAAAAAGTTGGCTTAAAACTCAACATTCAGAAAACTAGGATCATGGCATCTGGTCCCATCAATTCATGGTAAATGGCTGGGGAAACAGTGGCTGACTTTATTTTTTTGGGGGGCTCCAAAATCACTGCAGATGGTGACTGTAGCCAGGAAATTAAAAGACGCTCGCTCCTTGGAAGAAAAGTTATGACCAACCTAGACAGCATTTTAAAAAGCAGAGACATTATTTTCCCAATAAAGGTCTACCTAGTCAAAGTTATGGTTTTTCCAGTAGTCATGTATGGATGTGAGAGTTGGACTATAAAGAAAGCTGAGCATGAAGAATTGATGCTTTTTGAACTGTGGTGTTGGAGAAGACTCTTGAGAGTCCCTTTTACTGCAAGAGATCCAACCAGTCCACCCTAAGGAAATCAGTCCTGAATATTCATTGGAATGACTGATGCTGAAACTCTAATACTTTGGCCACCTGATGCAAATAACTGACTCATTTGAAAAGACCCTGATGCTGGAAAAGGTGGGAGGAGAAGCAGATGACAGAGGATGAGATGGTTGGTTGGCATCACTGACTCAATGAACATGAGTTGGTGATGGACAGGGAGGCCTGATGTGCTGCAGCCCATGGGGTTGCAAAGAGTTGGACATGACTGAGTGACTGAACTGAACTGAAATGTATTAATTACATATTTTTTTATAAAGACTGATTATCTAAAACTTTCCCTGGTGGCTCCAATGGTAAAGATCTGCCTGCAAGGCAAGAGACCCAAGTTCGGTCCCTGTGCTGGAAAAATCCTCTGGAGAAGGAAACAGCAGCCCACTCTAGTATTCTTACCTGGAGAATCCAATGGACAGAGGAGCCTGGTGGACTACAGTCCACGGGGTCACAAAGAGTTGGACAAGACTGATCGACTCCTACTTTTACTTTTCTCAAAAGGAAACCTTTTTAAGTAACAATGTAGAATAAAGGTGTTAATAATTGTAAGGTAATAATAATAAGGTAATAAAAATAATAGTAATAACTGGTCATTCATCCCAAAATATTTCCTTGTAGAAAATTTGGAAAGAAAAAGTAAAAACAGTCTCACATAGTGCCACAGTTCAGAGACAGGCATTGCTAAGTTTGGTATGTTTTAATTTAACATTTTTAATGTGCACATATATCTTTGCTTCTTAAATAACCATCCCTATTATGCACTATTTTATACTCTTAAGAAGAGTTTATGCCATTTCGTGAGAATTTTCCCATGTCCATAGGCATGTCACACAATATGTAGGCTGAATGTAAAGTATTTTTTATTCAAATAAAACAAAACTGCTCTACCCAGCTCCTCTCTTGTTGGATAATTATGATGAGTCTAATTCTTTTCTGTTCCAAACAGTGCTGCCCTGAATTTCCTCAAACACAAATCCTGGGGGACAGCATAGATTACCTCTGCAGATGCACTTCTCAGAGAGGAATCATAGTCAGAGGCATGCACATTTCCAAGACTTTGAACATGTGTGGCTAAGTCACCAAATTGTCCTTCAGAAAGTCTGGGCCAATACTCATTCTTACCATTGATGTACAGACTGCTGAGTTCCTCTAAGGCTGGGGTGAGCTGTAGAGATGATTGCCCTGTGATTCAACTGAACAGGCTGATTTCACCACACTTAAGGGTCAGGTAGGGAGTGAGGAGCAGACCTGCGGGGGTGGGTGGGACTGCCGGCTCTGGGTTGGTCATCTATAATCGTAGGCTGGTGACCTAAGGGATCTGAAGACATGCATGCCATAGGTGCAGCCCTCTAGGAGCTGGGAGGCCAACAGCACTCCAACAGTTGTCAGGCAGGGCTTAAATCATTCAGGTATGTGATTGAGGTGAACTCAGGGGTTCACCAGGGAATCAGGAAGTGGGGCTTCCAATGACACTTGGTCATGTCTTGGCTCAGGCTGCTATAGCAGGATGCAGACTGGAAGGCTTAAATTAGGAGTCCCCAACCCTGGCCATGGATTGGTACCAGTCTGTGGCCTGTTAGGACACTGGGCTGCACAGCAGGAGGGGAGTGGTTATCTTCCACGAAACCAGTCTCTGGTGCCAAAAAGGTTGGTGACTGCTGCCTTAAACAACAAAAGTCTCTCTCACAGTCAGGAGGCTGGAAGCCTGGGATCAGGGTGCCAGTATGGCTGGGCTCTCAGTGCAGACCTGCTTCCCAGTTTGCAGACATCTGTCTTCTTCTTGTGTCCTCACGTGGCAGAGAGGGAGAGAGATCTCACGTGTCTTCTTGTGAGGGGTCTAATCTCATCACAATGGCTCCACCTTCATCCCAACTCCCTCCCAAGGACTCCGTCTCCAAAATCTATCACATTTCAGTTTAGAGTTTCAACATATAAATTTTGGGAAGTCACAGACTTTCAGCCCATAGCAGGCTATTAGGGGACAGCAGGGTCAGGTGAAGTTTGCATGCACATGTGTAAGTGAGTGAGGTCCCTGCAGAAGGAGCAGCTGGTGCAAGGCTCAAGCAGAGAAGGGAGGCCTGCAGAGCACCATGCTGCCAGGCCTGGGAAGGCATCATTATCTCTGGATGCCATGACCTGACCATGATCCTTATTAGCTATTAATTTGCATCTCTCCAAGCCTTTTTTTTTATCTATCTGCAAAATGGACATAGATAACGGTAACAGGCTTCCTTCAACTTCACTCTGGGAAATGGTTGGCATCCTGGAGGGAACATAAATCATGGGCTCACCTACCATATAACACAGGGAACTTCACTCAATACTATATATACCTAAATGGGAAAAGGATTTCAAAAAGAATAGATCCATGTATATGCGTAACTGAATCACTTTGCCGTACACCTAAAACTATCACAACATTGTTAATCAACTATACACATATACAATGGAAAATTACTCAGCTATTAAAAAAAATGAAACAGTGCCATTTGCAACATAGATAGACTAGAGATTGTCATACTGAATGAATTGAGTCAGACAGAGAAGGAGAAATATCGTATGACATTCCTTTTATGTAGAATCTAAAAAGATAGTGATACAGATGAACTTGTTTGCATGGCAGGATCAGACTCATGAACTTGGAGAATGAACTTGTGGTTGCCAGGGGGAGTAAATGGGGGAAAGGGATGGTTGGGGAGTTTGAGATCGTCATATACACACTGGTATGTTTAGAATGAATGGCCAACAAGGACCTACTGTATAGCACAAGGAACTCTGCTTATATTTCTTTTTTTTAATTTATTTTTATTAGTTGGAGGCTAATTACTTTACAATATTGTAGTGGGTTTTGTCATACATTGACATGAATCAGCCATTGATTTACATGTATTCCCCATCCTGATCCCCGCTCCCACCTCCCTCTCCATCCCATCCCTCTGGGTCTTCCCAGTGCACCAGCCCTGAGCACTTGTCTCATGCATCCAACCTGGGCTGGTGATCTGTTTCACCATAGATAATATACATGTTTCGATGCTGTTCTCTTGAAACATCCCACCCTCGCCTTCTCCCACAGAGTCCAAAAGTCTGTTCTGTTCGGAACTCTGCTTAAAGATTCATGGCAGCAGCCTGGATGGGAGAGGAGATTGGGGAAGAATGGATATAGGTATAGCATGACTGAGTCCCTTTGCTGTCCACTTGAAACTATCACAACGCTGTTGATCAGCTATACTCCAATAGGAAATAAGAAGTTAATAAAAATCAACTATACTCAATATAAAATAAAACTTCTTTTTGTTTTTTTTAAAAGCACGGGCTCAGTCAGATACACTGGCATTCTAGCCCCAACCCACATTTCAGTTTTGTGTGTGTTCCAGCCACTTAAATTCTCCCCCCTATTTGCTTTCCTGTGAACTGAGATAACAGTAGTAACAACTGCGGTCCTCTTTGGCTTCCTGGGTGGTGCCGTAGTAAAGAATCCTCCTGCCAATGCAGAAGATAGGTTCAATCCCTGGATTGAGAAGATCCTCTAGAGAAGGAAATGGCAACCGACTCCAGTATTCTTGCCTGAAAAATATCCTATGGGCAGAAGAGCCTCGTGGGCTACAGCCCATGGGGTTGCAAAGAGTTGAACATGACCTATTGACTGAGCAAGCATGTGGCCCTCTTGGGTGGTGAGACACTGTGCTGGGAAGTGGAGGATAAGTGGTGTTTGTAGTTCCCTCTCCTTCCCAACCTGTGAAACATTTACTGAGCACCTACTACATGCCTGGCCCCATCCTGCAAGAAAATATATCCTCTGCTCTCAGCTCTGCTCTAGCACACAGGAGCCCCTGGGCTATGATGCTGTAAGTGCCAAAATTAGCACAAGAGAGAAATCAGAGACATACAAGGAAGGCATTTGCCTGGAGGAGTCAGAAAGCGTTTCAACAGTCCTTGAAGAACTTTGAAAAGGTAATCTCTTTTCTTTCTATTCTTCTGTGGAAGACTTAAAAAAAAAAAAAAAGACTATTGAATTATTTCACTGGTATGATGACTGTTGACAGTCTTGCTGGAACTTTCAAAGGTTGGCAGTGAAATAAGTCAGTCACAGGAAAACAAATACTACATGGGTCCCCTTATATGAAATATCTATAATAGTCAAAATCATAGATGCAGAGAATAGAACAGATGTTGCCGGAGCTAGGGAGGGAGTTGTTCAATGAACATAAATTTTCCATTAAGCAAGATGGTAAGTTTTAGAGACCTGCTATTATGACATAGTGCCTGATGACAAAAGTAATTTTAAAAATAATAATTCAATGGTAATAACAACCAACCTGTACTGAAAACATACTGTGGGACTTCCCTGGTGACCCAGTGGTTAAGAATCCACCTGCCAATGCAGGGGACATGGTTTCGATCCCTGGTCCAGGAAGATCCCACATGCCCAGGAGCAGCGAAGCCCATGTGCCACAACTACTAAAGCCTGCGTGCTTAGGGCCGGTGCTCTGCAACAAGTCAAGCCACCGCAATGAGAAACCCACATACTACAACGAAGAGAAGCCTCTGCTCATCACAGCTAGAGAGAGCCCAGACACAGCAAGGAAGGCCTAGCGCAGCCAAAAGTAAGTAATAAAATAGCATATACCATGCTTCCAGTGTGCAAGACCTACGTCAGAGTTCCACCCACTTTTCGCATTTACCCCCTGCCACAAGCACTAGAAGGTTCCACACACCTTCTGACCTTCAGATCAACAAGGTTCACACTGTACCTCCCTGTCCACTGCTTGAGGACGCGGGGCTAATTCTCATTCAGGGGAGCCCCCGCTGAGCCCACGTCAAGTGTCCATCAGAGAAAGCCAACCACCCTTCCTTCTGGTCTCAGCATGGCCACCTCCTCTCCAGCCACACTGGTCGGCTCTAGTCAATGCTTTGAACAGACCAAGTTCTGGGCTCTCTCAGAGGATTTATACTTGCAACTTCCTCCCTGGAATGCTTTCCATCCTATGCCTTCCCCGCTTGACTATCCTACTCATCCTTCGGCCTCAATTTAAGGATTTTTTGTTCAAGTAAACCTTTCCTAACCTCCTCTTCTCAAAAGAGATCTCTTCCATTATGAATTTTCATAACACATCATTTTATTTCCTTCATAGCACATATCTCAGCTTGTGAATCTGACATCATCTCTGGACCTGTTTTGCTGAACTCCTCCCCTCTGCTAGGTCATGGAGTACAGGATGGTGGCTATTTTGGCTACCACAGGCTGCCTTCCTCCCAGCCCGGTATTGAGCACAGAGCCAAACTCACTAGCTATCAGTTGAATAAATTTTTGGAAGGTCAGAAGGGGCAGACCATGAGTCATTTAAAAGACTCCATCTCTACTACTAGTTTCTAGAGTTCAGATTTAAATACAAAGGTCATGGAAGAAAACTGCTGAACTTTCTAAAAAATCGATCAAGCTACCTAGAAATCAAAATCAGATTTGGGGGGTTTAAGTGGGTACATTGACTCGTAGCTGTCAAAGGCTATCAGGGTTGCAGCAGCTGACATGGGAGACTGTGAGTGTCAGCTCAATGAGAAACAGGAGAGCTGGGCACTGCTTCCAAGTACAGATCATCTTGGGAAAAGGAAGCGGTGCTATTGAGTTGTCTTAATTGGGAGAAAAAAGCAATCCACGAACGTCAAGATTGGAAATGCAGGGGCACTGTCTTTTCGTTGGGTGGAGAGATGGTTCTGGAAGTTTGCAAGGATACAGCCCTGTCCTCGACCAACCAGGGAGCTGTTTGAGGGCTCCACACAATAGAAAGCTGTTCAGTGCAGCTATTAGCTCTGTTATGATCCTCATTTATGATTTTATTTACTTAATAATTCAGTCTTTCGTGTCATGAATTTTTGAGAGAGACATTCAATTAGGAGTTATGACTGCAGTTTAGAGAAATATATGGCCTCACTTCTGAGGTGGGTGCCAGCTTTCTTTTATGGGTGGGCCTGGCTATATTCCAGAACATTTGGAAGGAAACAAATTTTAGCACTTTTTTTTTTTTTCTCTTTCTCCCTCAAAGCCTGGGAATTGTGCCAGTTAGAAAAACCTTCCTGTGTCCCCTCAATTCTAGGTATGGTGTTATGTCAGCAACAGGCAGAAAGAGCAGGTAGGGCTCTGGTGATATATCCCAAATAGTTCACTTGGGAAAGTAGAGATCCTTTGTACAATCCCACCACCTCTGTGTACCTCATCAGACCACATACAGGCATGAGGCCCTCTTTCTTTAGTGAGATCTTTCTTTCAGATATTCTCAGTCCAGTGTTCACTTCTCATGCTTTCCATCTCTCCAGACACAGAGAATTCATCATAAGCTTGCCCACAGGAACACTCACAACTCCACCAAGAACCCCAAATTTCCATCTGAGCTGTAGGTTGTTAGTGCTCCTTGGGTACAAGCAATAGGAATTTACTCTAATAAACAGAGAGGAATTTGTTTGCAATTCACATTATCATTGGAAGACTAAAGATTCAGGCTGAAGAAGTAAGGAAGAAAGGGACTAAGGTGGCGGGAAAGCTGTACCACCTCTATCTTCTAGTCAAGGCAGAGAAGTGTCAACCACTGTCAGCTGCTGTACCATTCAGCTCAAGATGGAAGTTTGAAGGGAGAATAAATGACTGGCTGAGCCTGGTAGGCAGAGACCAGGGCATTTTGATTGACGGTCCCATCATACTGTTGAATGCTAAAGGTGGTTCTACCAAACAAAACAGGATGCCATTGTCCAGGGAAGGGGGACATGTTTCAGGCACTCAGGCAAAGATCAACACAAATCCACTACAACTGGGAGGGATCCAGACACCATAGAACCCAAAGAATGAATGAAGGTGTTAGGGCTCTTTTGCCTGGAAACAAAAAGACCTGGTATTTGGGCCTAGCTTTAAATTCTTAAATAGGTGTTATTTACATTTTCCCCCCCTCACCCTTTTACAATGATGACAAGTGGATAGAGTTATTAGCCCCATTTTATTGATAAGGAGACTGAGCATCAAACTATTGAGTAGTTTGCAAAAGGGCAAATCTGGTTCAAACCCAGGGTTGTTGGACTCTCAAACCCAAACTGACAGCAGAATTTTTCTTCTTGACTCTTCAAGGACAGAGTTAAGAGCAATGGATAGAATGGACAGAAAAAAACAGGCAGGGCTTGGCTGAATATCCAAATATATATATATATATATATATATATATATATATATATATATATATATTTTAACGATAGAGCTGTCTAGCAGCTCTTTAGAAATAATGATCTTTGTGGAATGGATAAATGCTATTTTTGTTCCCCAGCCCCGTCCCTCTCTACTTTGGGTAATTTGGCTTTGAAAATGATTTCAGGAATCGCCTTGGCTGGGTGGGCATTTGAGTTTTTAATCCATCATCCGGTTGACAGAAGCTAATGTTTTTAAGCACTTATTTGCCAGGCCTTATGTTGAGTATTTTTCATCAATCAACCCATTTTATACTCACACAAGCTTTAACAGACAGGAACACTAGTCATTCTACTTACACAGAGGAGGAAGCTGAGGCTTCCGAGGTTACATAGGCAGAGCAGTATCTGAACTCAGGCCCCTGGTTCTAAAGTCTGTTTTATCTGGATTATGGTATTGTGGGACTTCAACTAAGGTAAGCCAAGCCACCTTGCAAATGGTGTTTGAGAAAAGCAGGGAGGTCACATGCTAGCAGAAAGGTCATATGCTAGCATCTAAGGGATGAAGCAGATGTTTGGGGAGATGTAGAGAGAAGGAATTAGCAACATCATGAGAAAGAGACACAGCCTTGGACACTAGCTGTCCAATCCCAGACTCTACGTGGTCCAGCTGCTCTTAAGTTTCTGTCCTCAACCACTCACATCCTTTCAGGGTCCTTACTACCTGGGCTGACTTGAATGAGCCTGTTTCTCACCATTGTTTTCCCTGTTGACAGCTGTTCCATGATGCGCGCCTCCACCCAGAGGCAGCCAACAGTATCTTCCTACCACCCACAGCTGGGGCCATGGGGTAGGGGATGATGCACCCCCAAAATCAGGAAATCTCAAGAGAGGATCATAGGATGTCTAAAGTATTCTAGACTGTGAAACAGCTCTCAAAAGATCCTGCCTGGCAATGGCATTTTTGTTTGGTGGAAATTTATGGATATTTAACTTACTCTTGAAAAATCAAGACCTTGCTTCTTGATAGCAAAAGTCTGGTCCTCAGACCTCTACCTCCCTCCAGGCAGAGCAAGCTTGCAGACCACCTGCTGGGGATACTGCCAAGTCCTCATCTGAAGTGTCATGGGCTTCCCCAGACTGCTAGTCCATCCTGAGGCAATTAGAGATGGTGGCTGGTCAACTTCCCCTTGGACACTCTGTTCAACAGAAGAAAAACTTTTGTCTCTCTCACAAATTCATTCTCTGATTTGCAACATAGGATCCTTCTGGTCCTGGGAGTGAGGGACTGTCCATGGTGCGGAAAGGTAGGGGGAAAGGATTTCTCAAAGTCTGCTCCTCTGAAGAAGGTCCCCAAGGACAAGAATATTGTCTGTAGGGAGTTAGAGCTTCCCTGCAGCCAGGGAGAATTACCTGGGTTTATGGTCAGTAATAGTGTCAGACTTTATTTTCTTGGGCTCTAAAATCACTGCACAATGGAATATTACTCAGCCATTAAAAAGAATTCATTTGAATCAGTTCTAATGAGATGGATGAAACTGGAGCCCATTATACAGAGTGAAGTAAGCCAGAAAGATAAAGACCAATACAGTATACTAACACATATATATGGAATTTAAAAAGATAGTATTTGCCATACATTGATATGAATCAGCCATGGATTTACATGTATTCCCCATCCCAATCCCCCCTCCCACCTCCCTCTCCACCCGATCCATTGTAAAGTAATTAGCCTCCAACTAATAAAAATAAATGGAAAAAATAAATAAATAAAGGAAATAAAAAGATGGTAATGATAACCCTATATGCAAAACAGAAAAAAGAGACACAGATGTACAGAACAGACTGGGACTCTGTGGGAGAAGGCGAGGGTGGGATGTTCTGAGAGAACAGCATTGAAACAAGTATACTATCAAGGGTGAAACAGATCACCAGCCCAGGTTGGATGCATGAGACAAGTGCTCAGGGCTGGTGCACTGGGAAGACCCAGAGGGATGGGATGGAGAGGGAGGTGGGAGGGGGGATCGGGATGGGGAACACATGTAAATCCATGGTTGATTCATGTCAATGTATGGCAAAAACCACTACAATATTGTAAAGTAATTAGCCTCCAACTAATAAAAATAAATAAAAAAAATTAAAAAATAAAACCACTGCAGATGGTGACTCTAGCCATGAAATTAAAAGATGCTTGCTCCTTGGAAGAAAAGCTATGACAAACCTAGACAGCATATTAAAAAGCTGAGACATTGCTTTGCTGGCAAAGGTCCATCTAGTAAAAACTATGGTTTTTCCAGTGGTGATGTATGGATGTGAGAGTTGGACTATAAAGAAGGCTAAACGCCAAAGAAATTGATACTTTTCAGCTGTGGTGTTGGAGAAGACTCCTGAGAGTCCCTCAGACTGCAAGGAGCTCAAACCAGTCAATCCTAAAGAAATCAACCCTGAATATTCATTAGAAGGACTGAGGCTAAAGCTGAAACTTCAGTACTTTGGCCACATGATGCAAAGAGCCAACTCATTAGAGAAGACCCTGATGCTGGGAAAGAATGGAGGCAGGAGAAGGGGATGCCAGAGGATGAGATGGTTGGATGGCATCACTGACTATGGACATGAGTTTGAGCAAGATATGCGTGAAGATAGTGAAGGACAGGGAAGCCTGGCATGCCACAGTCCATAGAGTCGCAAAAAGTCAGACATGACTGAGTGACTGAACAACAATAACCAGCCAGAAATGCCCATTAGCATTGCAAGCCAGTAAAGAAGACAGAACCAGCCACTAGCATCTGATGGCTACCTGTGGCTCAAGGACCCTCCTGTGACTTGAATATTCGAGTGGTTCAGAACAGACTCTGTCCTCCCCAAGCCCACCCAAGTGCTAGAGTGATTCCTTGTCCCAGCTCCTTCCCAGGTGAGTTTCCCAAAGGAGGACTCTTGGACAGGGTGGCAATGACACATTTATGCCAGGGGTTCAGGAAGGCACTTAGAGAAGCTGACATGAGATAAACAGCTACCTGCCAGGCCTGGTGTCAAGTTCTTACCTCTCTACATCCTCAGTACAGCCCTAATGGAGAAGGTTCTTGCTACCCCACCGGTTAGATGAGGAGATTGACGCTCAGTAGGATGATTTATTTCCCTGGGGTAGAGCTGGGACTTGGAGTGGTAAGTCCAGAGAGATGCAGCCTTGTCTTCCATCCCCCAGGTCTTCCTGTCCCTGTCCTCATTCAGGATAAGATCTTGCTTTCTTTTCTTGATTCAGAAATTCCCTTCTTCTGTGGCTCTTCTCTTTCCTTCTCCCCTTCTGCCTGTGCCCCTAACAATCCTTTCTACATCCCACCACACATTTCCTAAACTGCCTGCCTCTCTCTCACTCCCACTCCCTTTGTCACTGGGTGCCCCAGGAAAGGGGCTGGAACACAACAGCCCAGACCCTCAAACTCATTTTTGCCCCCTCCCTTCCTCTCTTACCTGAGTCATTGATACAGCTTCCTCTCTATATCCACCCTGTGACAACTCTGGATGGAGTTCTGGATTCTTGACACATCCATTCATTCACTCATTCATTTCATTGAACAAATTTTGAGGGACTTTTATGGATCAAGCCTTGTTCCATATCTTGGAGATTCTACATCAACTACGCTGGAAAAGATCCTTATCTTTTCAAGTTCAGATTTGGACAACATATCATGGACAAGAATATAAATAATTGAAGAAGATAAACAAGCAAGACCATAACGAGTGTCTTGAAGGTTAGCTCTAGCACAATGGAATAGGGAGAAGCTGGGAAACTGCGACTTCAGATGGGGTAATTGTCAGCATCTTTCTGTGGGATGACTCAGGGTCCAGGGCCCTAGACATTCCCATTGCCACAGTGAGTGGGCCTGAGCAGGGCATGAGCTTTTTTAGAGACTTCCTCCCTGCAGGCACTTCTTTCCCCCTTAGGTCAGCCAGGAGTCCTTATGAAGAGATTGAATTAGCAACTGGACTTAATAAAACCTGGTGAGAGAGGGAAAGACTCTTGACTCCATCTGTTCTGTCCAGGAGGGAGTGCTGGCTCATCCTTCCCTTCCCCAGGGACCATCCTCTCCTCTCCAGGAGTTGTGATGAGTTGTCTGCCTGCAAGGTCACTTGTTGATGAAGCAGAAAGTCAGCTCCAACTCTTGGCACCTGTCTGAATCAGCTTCAGGCCACCCCATCCCCTGGTTTTCACCTTTGTGTTTCTAGGTACTGTTTTATAACTGTCTCCATGGACTTTCCAGTAACATGTATCTGTAATCACATTTCATTTATCCTGTAGGGTTTCCTGAGATCAAGAGAGATTGTGGTGACTGTCATAAGGGAACTGTCTCTAGGGTGAGAGTTGCTTCTCTTTTCTCTGGGAATCTGAAATAATAAGAAATATGGGTGGCGCAGTGGCCAGGAGTCTGCCTGCCAATGTAGAAGACACAAGAGACATGGGTTTGATCCCTGGGCCGGGACAAGCCCCTGGAGAAGGAAATGGCAACCCAATCCAGTATTCTTGCCTGGGAAATCCCATAGACAGAGGAGCCTGGTGGGCTACAGACCACGGGGTTGCAACGAGTTGGACACTTTGAGTGAGTAAACAACAACAGATATACACTGACATCTGTCCTCAGTTTCTGAGACAGAGCTCCCAAAACCCTTATAAATAGAAGTGCTAGGGGAATCTTTTATTCTTAGTATTTGATTCTAGTTCTTGACACAGAGCTCCTAAATCCCTTGGAATTTCCTGGGGGATAAAGTAGTGTTTTGTTTTACTGTGACCCTTGGATGCTTCCTGAGTGATGGTTCTTGGCTGGTTCCTTGGTCACCAGAAAGACCAAGCCATGATTAGATGCTTGAAACTTTCAGCCCCACGTCCCGTTCTCCAGAGAGGGGAAAGAGACTAGAGAATGAGTTACTGATCAATCATGCCTACATAATGATGTCTGCATAAAAATGGGGTCTGTAGAGCTTGTGGGCTGGTGAACTCACCTACATGCCTGGAGGGTATCACACCCCAGCTTCACAGGACCCTTCCAGACCTCATCCTATACATCGCTTCATCTGGCTTTCCCTCTGTATTCTTGATCATGTTCTTTATTTTCTTAATTAATAAACTGGTAAACATAATAAGTGCTTCCCTGAGTTCTGTGAGCTATTATAGCAAATAATCTAGTCCAGAGGGTGGGTCATGGGAATCTCTGATTTGTAGCCAAGCCAGACAGAAGTTGTGGGTAACCTGAGGACCCACTACTGGTGATTGGCATCTGAAGTGGGCACAGTCTTCAGGACTGAGCCCTTAACCTGTGGGGTTACTGTAAGAATGGAATTAAATTGTAGGACACTTAGCTGATGTCTCAGAGAACTGCTTGGTGGGGGAAATCTCATACACATTTGGTTACCAGAAGTGTCAGAAGTGAATTGTTTTGTGTGAGGAGCAATGGAGAGACACATAGGAGAAGTGAGTTTTTCCTTTCCAGATTTTTCCTCACTTTCCACAACAACATTTCTCACTCTGGGAGTCTGTGTTGATGGCTGCTGCAGCCCCCTGCTCCCATGCCTCCTACCCTGCTTGGGACCATTGGACGGATGTTGACCATTAAGGCTGTACTCTGGGGTCTGAACCTAAGAAACAATGAGCTATAAACATCCATTCACCTTCAAAAGCCCAAACTGTATCCAAAACCAACTCAGACTTCTTTTTCTTTTCATAGATTTATGAACTGAGTCAAATTAATTTTATTTTTCAAACATCAGCAGAAGACCCTAATAGCCACTAAGCCAATTTGACCTTATAATAAACTTGAAAATTTTCTGATGCTTTTGAGCCAGGTCTTCAAAATTGTCTCTGAAATCAACCCAAACAACTCTTGGCCCTGGGTCATCAGGCTGGTTTACTGGGGCCCCAGCTTAACTTGTACCCTTTGCCTGCTGCCCAGGGTTTGATGCTGTGTGGGCCCTATGTACCTCTTTGCAAGGCCTTCCAAGGAGTGGTAAGACCCTGAATTACCATAGTGCCGGTTCTAAGCTGTTCCCCACCAGGGAATGTTACAGGTCAAAGAGCCTTGGATGCCGGTGTGTCCCACCCTTTCATGTTAGAGGTAGGGAAGAAGGTCCAGAGTGTGTGGGGCCATCTCATTTATTTTCAGATGGATGCATTTGTTGAAACTTCCTCCTTCCCAGTGGTTCTCAATTTCAGCTACTCACCAAAATCATCCAGGAGCAAAGGAACTTCTCTGACCAGAGAGGTGATTTGATTCCTAGTTTGACGAAGAAACTACAGTTCCCACTAAATGGGCCAAGGCAAGTGCTGGGTATGACATGAGTTGAGCTGATTTTCTTAAACTCAGAGATGCACAAGATGAGTCTGGGCTCTCTCTGGTCCTCCCGATCCCCCAGTCCCAATCCCAGTTCCCAAAGGGCTTGGTCTTGGGTATCCCTAACTGCTGCAAAATTCTTTACTTTCAGGGAAAGGGCAGTAAAACTATATGAGTTCAGAGCCTGTTACTGTCTTGATCATCTGGTGTCTTCAGGGCCTACACACTGTCTAGCACACAGAGGCACACAGTAAACACTGTGGATGGGTAAATGAGGGAATGAATGAATGAGCAAGCCACATGTGCATAAGAACAGAAGTTCCCCAGACATGGGAAGACCTGGGATAGCTTCTTCCCCAGGAAAATTGTATATTGCAGGATTCAGATATAGATTTTTAATTGTTTATTTAGGAAAGTGATGGCATAAGATGGATTAGAGTCAATCCTGATTCTCCTGTATTCCAAACGTCTGATCTTATATGTTATTTAGCCTGCCCAAGCCTCAATTTCCATATGTGAAAAGTGGCACCATAATTATGCCTATGTCAAACTGCACGAAAGACAGTTGGCACAGTGCCTGACCCACAATAACCACTCAAATGTCGGCAGTTATCAGGATGATTAGAAAGGGATTGTTTGTGTGTAGGTATATCTGTATGTGTACCTAGTTTTAGAGCCACTCCACACTCACAAAGTTCAGGATTAAGCAATTGCTGTGTTTATCCTACAAATACTGCTGACTGTCTCTGGCTCCCTTTACAGCTCTGACTCTTTGCCCAGCTTATTTTCAACCCTGAAAGAGTTACAGTCCATGTGTTAAGTGTCGCATTGACACTTTCTCTTTGGTTACCAGAGTTACAGCTTATCAACAGCTCTCTTCAGTTCTCCATGTCTGTTTTCTATCACTTGTCTCTCAGATCCATCCACTTGGCAAAGCTCTCAGCTCTTCCTCTCTCTCTATTTTTTTCTCCCAGTCACCTGATGTTATGTCTGTCTCTTCTGTTGTTTTCTTCCTATCTTACTCTCCTTTGTTTTCAGGAAGAACAAATTTTCATCTCATGCGCCAGCTCAGATACCCTGGAGAGCTACATTCAGGCTTTGAAATTCATGTCTGGGGGTCAGTGGGACAGAGCACCATGATTGATTAGTAATGTCTGCCACTGGAATGGGAGGGGTAGGTAGAGCCGCGTGTGGTAACCATTTGCCATTCTTATTTGGGTAAAGGAAACACTATGACTCATCTTTTTAAAACCTTACTATAAATCTTCAAGCAATATCAAATGTTGGCTGAAATACAGAGTTAAATCATCTAATACAGTATACACAATTTGGACAGGTGCTAAAAAATGATTTCTTTTCAGTCTCTCTCTTAGCCAGAGGGAACATCTATATCCTTCTGTCTTTGGGGAGCTAGGAGGCCTTCATAAAGAATGTTGTTTCTCCTCTCTAGAAAGCACAGGCTACAATAGAAAAATCATCCCATGTCTAATATTAAATTTGCTGAGAAAACTCAGGTATTTGTTTGGTTAGAAAAAGAGCCGATGGCAACCCACTCTAGTATTCTTGCCTGGAAAATTCCCTGGACAGAGGAGCCTGATGGGCTACAGTCCACGGGGTTGCAAAGAATCAGATATGACTGAGCACATACACAATATTAAATTTGCCAAGAAAACTCAGGGATTTGTTCGGTTAGAAGAGCCAGGATTCCTATGCCATGGTACATGAGGCCTATATGGTAAGGCAGGCCTAGGACCCATCCTCAGTCAGCTGCTCACTTCCTGAGAGGCCTGGATAATCTCCTTTGCCTTAGCTCCCCATCATCTCCCTACTTTAAAGGAAGAGGTATCAGGTTAGCGTTAACTTGTGGGCAGAGGGGTTAGTGACGTCCATACCAATGTGCTAATGCCAGGACCACATTTCCTGAGGGTCTTGCCTGTACCTAGGCTGGGTGCTGGACACCCATGTCATGTCAACTTCTGAAACTGACTCCTTCTGCTGGCCCCAGGAATACACCAGACATGAATAAAGCTGCTGCCCAGGTCTGGATGCCCTGTCCTGGGCCTGAGTCTCAAGGGCTTCTTGCTCAGAGCCCTTTTGTGAAGAGAGGTAGGGTTAGCAAAGCCACCCCCACCCCCACTGTCTGCCTGACCACTCCTTGCTCCTTTCAGGCAGCTCCCCTCAGCTGTCCTGCTGACAACAGTGACAGCAGCTACAATATCCTTTACGGTGTGTAAGGCCCCGAGCAAGCTTCCCGACCGCTCTGTTCCTCAGTATTCTTGTCTATACGAGGGAACCTATACTATGAACCTATATTGTGGGGTTGCTTTAAAGACTGGAGAGGTTAACAATGTGAAGCTCTTAGACCAGTGCCTGGCATATGAAAAGGTTTCAAGTGTTAACTATTGGGGCTTCCCTGGTGTTCCAGTGCTTAAGACTTTGCCTTCCAGTGCTGCAGTTGTGGGTTTGATGCTTGGAGAGGAAGCAAGGATCTCACATGCTTAGTGGCCAAAAAGCAAAAAAAAAAAAAAAAGAAAGAAAAAAAAAAAAAGAAACAATATTGCAACACATTCAATAAAGATTTTTAAAATGTTCTGCATTAAAAAAAAACTTTTAAAAATGGTAACTATTATTATTATCATTTGAAGTGCTTTTCTACTAGCCCCATTTGACCCTCACAGCACTATGAGATCATCTGGGGTAACAGGGTTAGATTCCTCATTATAAGAACCAACTGAAAAATCAAGAGGGTGAGGGTCCTTGTCCAGGGCACCCTGCCCGCAGGGGTGAGCTGGGCCAGAGTCCAGTTCTTTTGAATCCACGTCCAGGACTGTGCGATGGTACCTGTGATTTCTAGTGTTGACCCCAGATCACACTGGTGACTGATTCTACTTTGCCTTTTAAGTTTTTCACACACACACAAAAATGAATTTATGAACAATTTGAGTTCTTAACCATCTCGAAGTCAAATGAGTGCATGTAACTCTTATGTAAATGTGTTGAGTATACACTTTGCTGTTACTCTTGATGATGACTGTCATCCTTGGGAAGGAGGTGAAGGCAGTTCATTGTTTATGCCTGTAGTGGAGTTCCACCATTTTCATGGGCTCTGAGATCATCCCAGTTCCTGTATGACATCTCCCTGACTTCCTGTTGACCATGCCCCATGTTATGGGGCAAGGGGTGGGGCTCTTAGTTTCTACTCTGCTTGTTTCCACCAGAGTAATGTTCTTTGTCCTCCATCCTTCGCCAGTAAAGGGAGTGACTTGTTGGTTTGGTACATTCGAGGGAAGGACCTGGATTTTCTCTGCTCAACCTCTTCCTCCTGCTTCTCTCAAGGAACCCACAGTCCCTCCTCTTCTAAGCCATGATTTTATAAGTCAGAGCCCTAAGAGGGAGGGAAAAGTGTAGTTATCAATTCTTCCTGTGATAGTCTGGCTGATTCTGGGATGCTAGCATTTAGAAGCTCACTGTTGCTAAACTTCTGAAACTATCTTCTCCAAACTTAGTATTACCAGTAATAACTGTGGTTTCTGAGCTGTGTCTACCTGACCCCTTGTCCATCTCTCTGTTGTTCTCAACTCAGAGAAAAACAGGAATGTCATTTACTATCCCTCAGATAACCAACAGTCTCCCCAGCTCTCAGTCTCCTCCCCCAGTCTGGGTGTCAGGTGGTCCAGGTGGCCCATCAGCATATATCCATCCCTTTGGCCACACTGATTGGTTCAGAGTGGGCACATGATCCAAGCTGACTCAATAAGTTGCTATCCCTGGATGGCTATTAGATTAATTTTGCAAAAGAAGTCATGATTTCCACTGGAATTTCTCAGAGAAGACTGCAAACCAAAACTCACTGATGAGCTTCTTTCCACCACAGAAAAGCCTGCATGATAGAACTGACTCAGAAGAAAGTGGAGCTGAGAGGTAGAGGGGATGGGGACCAAATTACTGTGGCCAAACATCTCCTCTTTTGCTTGAACTGATGTGAATCAATCTTTACTACCTGCAATCAGGGGTTTCTCTGGTGGCTCAGATAGTACAGGAGACCCAGGTCTGACCCCTCAGCTGGGAAGATACCCTGGAAAAGGGAATAGCTATCCACTCTAGTATTCTTGCCTAGAAGATCCCATGGACAGAGGAACTTGACAGGCTCCACCCCACGGGATCACAGAGAGTTCAACATGACTGAGCAACTAACACTTTCACCTGCAATCAGAGAGCCTTGATTACATGATACTTCTCTTGCAGTAGTTTGGCAGACAAAAATATCTGATCTCATCTTGCTGACGAGACACCCTGTCACAGCCTATCTTTGATGTTGACCACATTTACACACACATCAACTTCCACTAATACTTCTATGGCTGGCCCCAGTAAGTGTCTTGGAGGAGCAAGTTTGAGCCCATCTATTGAATGGACTTGGTAGAGTTTAGTGTAATAATTAGTCACAAAACTTAATGCTCATGTGGTGGTTTTTATGTTTAGCACATTTTATATAATTCTAGAGCCTAATTGCTGGTTTTGTTCTTCTCTCAAACACATTGGAAGGTGTCCACACTACTCCCTATGACCTCCTGCCCTAAACCTCAACACAGGCCATGGGAGAAAGGGCAGTTTCAATCCAGCCCCGATCATCATCATGTCATTGCTAGTTTTCTTTTGTTTTTCTTTCTTTTTTAAGCAAAGTCATCTCAAATAGCAAGCATAAACCAAAGGATGTGGTGGAGGGAAGTGTTCATAGTCATATGTAAACTGGCCAGGGTATGATTTCAGAGGAGACATCTTGAGATGGGTGTTAACCCCATCTTACTGATGGGAAACCTAGGCTCAGAGACATAAAAAAACTTGTGTGAGATCAAAAAGTTTCATGACTGCCTGATTCTAAAGCCCAGACTCTAGGCTATCGTATTGCCCCATCTCCCTGGGCAGAGAGTCTTGGGCTCCAGTGGGCGAACAACGATTCCATCCTGCCTGGGCTCTAAGGCTCTTTTCTCCATAGGTCATGTCAGCTGGAAGTAAATTCTCTCTCCTCTGAACTTCAAGACTTTCCTGCCTGGATTTCTTCTTTGACTCTCGGCCTGTTTTGTAGTGAGGCATCTTCTCTTCATTCTAATCCTAAAAAGGTTGTGATAATACTGCTGAGAAAATCCAAGTTGGTAGATGTGAAATCAGGCTTCCCTAATGGCTCACTGGTAAAGAATCCACCTCTCAATGCAGGAGACACAGGTTCAATCCCTGGGTGGGGAAAATTCCCTGGAGAAGGAATTGGCTACCCACTCCAGTATTCTTGCCTGGGAAATCCCCTGGGCAGAGTAGCCTAGTGAGCTACAGTCCATGGGGTCACAAAAGAGTCAGACATGACTTAGAGACTAAACAACAACAGCAGATGTGAAATCAGCACAGACTCAGTTCTAGCACTAAGTGGGATCACAAAGGTGATGACATAGACCTTTTCTTCACTGCTGGTAATGCATATGCATATGGTACCTGCTGGGCCTGAAATCTTGACTGCTCTTATACACTATACCTGGAGTTGTGAAATGATAAAACTTTTTTTGGAGGGGCAGGGGTGAAGAGTAACTTGTCACTGTTTATCAAGCTTAAAAGTGCATACACAGCATATTAGTTTGCTGGAACTGATGTAATATAAAGAACCAACAACTGGGTGGTTTAAACAACAGAAAAGTCTTGTCTCATAGTTCTCAAGGCTGGAAGCCCAAGATCAAGGTGTCAGCAAGGTTGAGTCCTTCAGGGGCTATGAGAAAGAATCTGTTCCATGACTCTCTCCTACCTTTTGGTTGATTTGCTGGTGATCTCTGGCATTCACGGCTGGCTGAAGTGGCCTCCCAGTATTTGACTTGATCTTTATATGACATTCTCCTCTGGACTTGTCTCTGTGTCCAAATGTCTCTTTTTAACAAGGATACTAGTCATGTAGGGTCAGGCCCACATTGATAACCTTTCCTTAACTAATTATGTCTACAATGACCTCATTTCCAAATAAGTTCACATTCTAAGATACTGAAGGTTAAGTCTTCAATATATGAATTTGGGGAAGGGAACACTGTTCAATCCACAACACCTGGAAATTTCACCTCTAGGAATCTAGCCTGGCAATCTACTTGTATGGGTTCACAAAGAAGTATTGCAGAAGATGTTTGGCAAAGGCAAAATTAAATGTTATGCCTTAAAAAAGAAGGGGGTAGATCTGTTTCTACTGCTATGTTATGCTTTCTCAGGCATATTATTAAACAAAGCAGCATCTTGTAAAAGGTGGTGTGATCACAAAACAGAACAAAGCCCCTGATTTATGTAAGCATACTTAGAGATGATCAGAGGCATGCATGAACCCAACAGTTGACAGTGTAAGCGCTAGTGAGAAGAGAGGGAGCATAGGATGGCTCGAGGGCCCTTTGGGGTTTTCCAGCTGACTTTGATCATCTGACCCTTTTCTGATGAGAATGCACTCACATTTTACTTGAGGAATGTAAATAAAAATTGCTTTCTTTCCACAGTCACTGGCCAAGCTGGACCCAACGAATGAAGTTCTTAAACCAGATGGCTCCCAGGATGCCTCCATGACTCCATGGAGAAAGTGGCCTTAGAACCCAGGCAGGATGGAATCATTCCTTGCCCCTGGGCACCAAGTCCCTGCTAGAAGGGTGGGACAGTACAAGGCCAAGAGCCTGGGTTTGTGAGCCAGGCAGTCATGAGTGCTACACATATTCTTTTACATCTCTGAGCCTGGGTCCCTCACCCATTTCAAAAGGGGGACCCCTCCTGAAACAGCACCATATCCAGAAACCTGCAGTAGTGTTTGCCCAGATTTCATCTATGAGCCAGATAACAGGTCTAAAATCTGCCTGAAGCTCTTTTCAAGCTCTGGCCCAGAACTCTGTCATCCCAATTTGTGAAAACCTTCAACAAAAAGCAAGATTCTTGAGTTGGGCCTTAAGAAACGGGTAGAAATGAGAAAAGGGTGGAGAGAAAGGAGCTGTGGGACAGTGACAGGAGAAAAGGAAATATTCTCTCCAACGTCTCCACATAGTCCCCGGCCTCTTCTATATTTAATTTTTCCCCCTCAGGCTATGTCTTTGTCTATTTCTTCCACATCCCCCCATTACCTATGTATATACTTGCATGTAGTCTTTTTATTTGGAGGAAAGATTGGGGCATGTGTGTATGTATGTGTGTGAGAGAGAGAGGGAAATGTGGAAAATAGAGGAGTAGGAGAGAGAGAGAGAGAAAGAATTTCTAATTTCTGTTTATCTCAGACTGGTTAATAAATGGAGAAATGGAATCAAAACTAATTAACTAGATATTTTGATTCCATGAGCTAAGTCACAAGTACCCCTCCTAAATGATCAGCTTTCAAAGAGTCAGAGTCCAATAAAATTCCCTTAAAGTGAACATTATACAAATAGGCTTCTGATCTCTCTTTCAGGATTCAGAAAGACCTTCAAGGTCTCAGTGTTTCTCAGGGTCACCGTTACAGTGTTGGTTATTTGAGTGTCTGGGTGTTTGGATCTGAATAAAAGGGAACTGGCATTTCTGCCTTTCTCATCCAGTGATCTGGTGGGTTACAGCTCTGTCTGCTGCCTGTGTAATTAATCGTAGGACTTAGCTAATGCCTCCTAAATTAATGCAATTATCAGTGTCTCCAAATAACCAGCTTCGTGCACCGCTATCAAAGCACTCTGTTGATAGATCTGCAGCCAAAGCAGGGACGCTCTGAGACTGGAGTTGGGAGCAATTTTTAATTAACTTGTTTCTCATATTGCAAAGGTGAGAAAAATACCGCTTCTCAGTAGCTCCAGATTAAAAGAATGGGAGAGGGGGTGTGTGCTTGGGTAGAGACTCAGGAAAATAATAGCTACAAGGTATTTTTGTTCCAAAGCCTCCACATCCATGCACTGTTTTATTACTGCAGTTGGCCAGGGCTCAGCCCCTAACCCTCTAGCTTGCTCTCTGCTCTCATCACAGGACTTCTGTCTAAGGAGCCTGGGCTTTAATTTGCTCTGTGCTGAAGTGTGGCTCGGAGAGTCTTGGGAGCAGGGCAGACGTTTCCTGTCCTCACCTCTTCCATTCTGAAATATTTCATTAAATGTGGAGTTCTGGAGCTAAGATAAGGTGAAAGAAAGAGCATTTGTTGGTTTGGATTTGTTTTATGCTGCGACTTCTCTTCTTTAAGGTCTGTATTTCCAGAACCCCAGCCTGGTCTCTTGGCATGGGCTGTGTCATGTGGCACAGAGTTTTCCAGTGTGTTTTGCTGGATGTAAATCTGCAAGATGGTCCTTGGGAAAAAGAAACAAATGTCAAATACATTCAGAAAATATTGTATATCCTAGCATGATCCCCCAGCCTCCACATCAGCAGATTTCCTATGCACAGTCATAGAGGAAAGGCTTTGGAAAGTCCTGAATTTGGAAAGTACGTTCCATGTTCCTTGTTCAACTCAGTCCTACCCAACATAATTGACCACAGACCTGTGTAACTTGGATTTCATCTCTATTAGCATGAGGCAGAAGGGGTGTTAGGTGGAATCCAGCCAGGACACACCTGCTGGAGAAGGAAGCTAGGATTGGGGTCCTAGCTGGAGACCTCTGCTTTCCCCATTCTCTGTCCTTGCTTACTGCATGACCTTGGTGAGTTTCTTTCTCTCGCTGGACCTCAAGCTTCCCTGGTGCACAAAAAGGCCTTGCTCTTGGATTCTTTGACACTGTTATACCTGCAGACCAGTCAACTAAGTTAAAAACCAAGGGATATGAAGAGATAAGGAAAGAGAGAAAGAGGCTGATTTATGGAAAGAAGAAAGAGAGGAGAAAAACAACCAGGCTTCATGAAGAGACCATCTAGAGAATGGCGCTTCTCTCTGGAGATGGTTAGGATTAGGAGTGAAAAGTAAAAGATGATCCTTCATTTCTTCTAGGTTCCAATATATACATTAATATATGACATTTTTATCTTTCTGAGTTACTTCTAGAAAAATGGTTCAGATGAATCTATTTGCAGGTCAGGAATAGAGATGCAGACATAGGAAACAGACATGTGGACACAGCTGGGGAGAAGTAGGTGGGATGCACTGGGAGGTTTAGGTTGATGTATGCACATTACCCTGTGTAAAGTAAGTAGCTAGTAGGAATATGCCGTATAGCATAGGAAGCTCAGCTTGGTGTTCTGTGATAACCTAGAGGGAGATTGGAGGGAGGCTGGAGGGAGATCCAAGAGGGAGGGGTATATGTATACATATAGCAGACAGTAATATAACATTGTAAAGCAACTGTACCTCAATTAAAAAAAGAAGTTGGTCCTCCCTAAAGGAGGGCTTCTGATCCGCCCTCCATGTCTGTGACAGCAGTATCCTTCTGAAAAATCTTGTCTCACGAGGAGCTACTGGTTTTGCTGCCAGTGTTCCCACTGCCCACCCACCATTCCCCTCCTCAGCACCCATCCGTGTCAGTCATCTCCCGGTCAGGGCACAGGCCAGGAGAGAACATGACTTGCCCTGGCGGGAGGGACCCTGGCCCTCACATCGTGCCTTTCCCATAGCATGAGGCTGCTCCTCTTCCAGGAGAATGCTGTTTGCACTGCAGTGGAAAAGTCCTACCCCAGAGGTCAGCCAACTTGGCTTCAGGCAACTCAGGCGCAAAAGCATTACATTATAACAGTTGAAAATAAAGGATGAATAATTTTCCAGGTGACTCTTGTTATAGCCTCTTTCACGTGCCCACGACCAGGGTATGTGTGGATGCAAACAAAGGGAAGGAAGGACCGAAAGACTGTTTGCTTGGCTGAATCTCTTCCCACTTGGCTCAGATGTGTTCTTCTGGGGGATGGGTCTGGTAATAACCACTATCTTATTATTATTATTATCATATAAGTTTCATAGGTACAGCATTATAATTTGACATCTGCGTACACTGCTGTGTGATCAGCATCATAAGACTAGTTACCATACATCGCCGTGTAGTTGAACCCCTTCACCCATTTTACCTACCATCCAACTCCCTTCCTGTCTGGTATCATGTGATCTGTTCTCTGTATCTGTGAGTTTGTTTTATTTATTTTGCTCATTCATTTGTTTTGCATTTTCAGATTCCATGTACATGTAAAATCATATGGCATTTGTCTTTGTCTGACATTTTACTTAATATAATATCTTCAAGGTTCATCCATGTTACCACAAATGCCAGGATTTCATTCATTTTTATGGCTGAATAGTATTCTATTGTGCATATATACTGCATCTTCATCAATTCATCTGTCAATGGATACCACAGACTGTTCACATACCTTGGCTACTGAACATAACATTGTGATGAACGTAGGGATGCATGTATCTTTTCAAATTAGTGTTTCTGTGTTTTTCTGATAAATACTCATAGTGGAATAGGCAGATCATGTGATAGATTTACTAATTTTTTTGAGGAAATTTCATACTGCTTTCTGTTTTGGTGGCAATCAGCTTCTTACTAAATACCTTAAATAAAACCCATTTCATTATAGATAAAAACTTCTTTTAAAAGGCTAACTATATGAAGCCTTTGCTTTGGGCCACACCCTTGAGCAGGACCATCCATGAGTGATCTTACCTACTTTTCTTGCAACCCCACGTGATTGGTACTATAATTATCCCTTCATAGAGATTGGGACCTAGAATCCAGAGATCCAGGGACTCTTCTCATTGTCTGCCTGCTTAGACAGAAGCTCCAGCCTGGGCTCTCAGTCTCATCTGATCTGCAGGATCCAAATGCCCCATGGATGAATGGGAGGGGTTTTATCCGGAATGGTCTTCTGTGACTATAAAAGTTCTGAGACCTCAGATGACCAGCTCTGTGTTCAGACTTCTTCATTAAACAGTCACTGCTTGCTGCTCCAAAACCATGGTCCTCTCACCCAGGGTGTGAGTGAGAGATGCCCCCTGGATGAAGCCTTCAGAAGTCTCTGCTACAGCAACAAACAAGGAGGATGCCCCACCATCCTCCAGGTACACAGCTCCCACAGTCCCACCTCCTTCGGAAGCCCCACCTCCTTCTGAGGGTTATCTCCAGGGATCACCTGCTCAACTCCACGTGACTCTGGCACCCTGGCCACGGCGGGTTGGATCAGTGAGGGCAGTCAATTGCCAGGCAGGCCTGGAAACCAAAGAAAAGTGGATGTGCAAGCTCTGCCTGCCAGGGCTTCCTATGCCACTGCCGGTCAGTTGCTTCAGTCCTGTCCGACTCTGCGCTACCCTATCGGCTGCAGCCCACCAGGCTCCTCTGCCCATGGGATTCTCTAGCCAAGAGTACTAGAGTGGGTTGCTAAACCCTTCTTCAGGGGATCTTCCTGACCCAGGGATCAAACTCCTGCGTTGAAAGCAGATCCTTTACCACTGAGCCACCAGGGAAACCCAGGGCTTCTTGTGCTTTATGGCAATTAGCTACATCTGTCATAGCCTCCCTTTTGAGGACTTGGAACTTGACTCTAGAGATTGAGAATTTGATAGAAGGAGGTGAGGTCTGAGAAAGAGCCACAGAGAGAAAGTCATGGGGGAACAGAAGACATAGCAAAGGCAAGAGGTGGTGGTGGAAATGGTAGCAGCCAAGATGAGAGTGGATGAATCAGCTCAATGGAGAGAGAGACACACACTTGGGACAAAGGATGAGCTAGGTGAGGGGGAAGTACGAGATCCAGCTGCTGGAGTTACCCCCCACCAGTCCCTGCCTGTCTTGAGTCCTGGAGTGGGGCTGTCCTTTGTTACCTCCCCTGCCCTGCATCTTAACTTGAATGTGATGTAACTTCTGTGAGGGGCTAGAACATGACTCTGGCCCCAGAAGCCAAAAAACCCAAATGATCTCACCTCGTGATGCTCAGACTCTGCTAATGACTTCGGCTCATTAGGGAACTGGTCACTCTTTCCTGTCCAGCTGAATCACTTCTCCAGAGCTCTTCCTGTCCAGTCCTCATCAGAGCAGCCCTAGGTGCCTCTCAGAAGCTCACCCTCATCACCTGCCTCTCTCCCTCCCACTTGCCTCCCTCTTTCCCCATCTGTCTGTCTTGGTTTTCCTCATTCTCTCAAATGAGACTTCAGAGCTGCTCAGTGGGACAGTGAAGCAGCAATGCGCTTTTAAAACTCTGTCTGACAAAGGTGTGGGAGGATGCTACTTGATAAAGAGAGAGTCAGAGAGAGGGTTTCCTGGAGAAATCTGTCAAGGAGATTCTTATGCCAACCTGTTTGTCCTGTTGGCTGGACTGTCAGTCTTTGGTAAAAGCAGAGAAAGAAAATCTCTAATTGTGCTCAGCGTGCTGGAGGCACTTTATTCCATCCATGCTTCCCTTTGTGGGTCCCGGGCCCCCTTTTAAGAGAATCAGAGCACAGTGGGTCTGAGGTGGGCTGATGCTTTGAGACTGAAGTCACACATGTCTGGGATAGAGCTCTCAATGACGGCCCCCACCCACTGACTCAGCATTTAGGAGCAGCACTTGCGGGGACATACTACCATCGTTTCTCTGGGTCTCAAAAACCAGGTAGATTCTCCTACACATTAGGCCACTAATGGCTACGCAGTAAGTCACAATATCCAGGGTCTAGAAAACTGCCCAAGATCCTGCTACCTCCAATCTTCTTGACCTTTGAACTTGCTTATTTAGGGTTTTCTGGCTACCAGTGACAGAAATCATTCTGGCTGATCTAAATTAAAAACAAGAAAAGTATTACAAGGCTATGAGGTTACTCATAGGAACAGCATGACCATAAAGCTTGGGGGAGACAGAACTAGGCCAGTCCTGGTGCACAGGTTGACTGTTCAAGGCACCTCTGGTGGGATGAATCAGCAGCAGGGCATTCTCTGTCCTTGCGTCACTCTTGCTCAAGGCTCTAGTGCTCAGGAGGGAGAGGGACTAATTGTCCGGTGGGAGTGATGTGCCTGGCATTGCCAGGATCTCTCAGACAGCTTGCAGCGCGGCAGAGGAACAATCAAAGTCTGTCATCAGAGAAAGAGAGCATGGGCACTGGACAGCCACAGCTTCTCCATACCACAGATCCTGAGGTTCTACACCTGTCTATGTTCTATCCTCCATTCTCCACCCTTTCATTTGCTGAATTTGGCACTTGCCAGCATTCCTCTTGAGTTTTCAACCCAGGTCTTGATTCATTCATGCATTAGTTCATTCATCCAACAAGAATATCATGCACTGGGTTAGGAACTTGGACTCCTTTGTCCTGAGCATCCTTTGTGGTCCCCTCCAGTTCCAGGCTCAGTGAACTTTCATGACTCACTTATCTCAGTCCATCTCTTTGTCTGGTGTCCAAGTCTGGCCAGTTCTAGGCCCATATGATGTGGGAAGGGACAGTGTGACTGCATGTACGGAGGTTTAGTGGTACCTTTAGCCATTAGCACCAGGGAGTGAGTCAGCGTGTATTCAATGGGGCCAATGAGTTTGGGTGAGAGGATGGGAGAGGAAAGGTCTGGGCCCCTGATGAAGGCAGCTCAGCTGGGTGATAGCAATGTGCTAAATCATGGGGTCACAGGCATCTAAGGGGAAGTAGGGGAACATGCAGATACAAGCAAAGATACAAGTGATGGAGAACTAGCCAGGGGCCTAGCTTTGTATCTTAACTCCACCAGCTGAGGAGTCTCAGGTCCCTAACAAGTTTTATCTTCCTTGTCCTGCCCAGCTAGAAAAACCCCAGGCTTTGGATCTGATGGATTCCTTCTACTCCAGATTGTGCTGGATTCACATCTGCTCTCTATGCCAAAGGAAAAGATCCCAGTAGTCTGTCACCTGAATCACAGGAGATTTATGACTTTCAACCAAGGAGAAGCTTGTAACAAGAGGAAGTTGTCCATGCATGTGAAGACATGGTCCAGCACACAGTGTCGTTGGCAATCTGTCAGGGGGGTCACCTGCCACTCCCCTACCCCTTTTGTGGCAGTCCCTGAAGGTCAAGAAGGTTTCTGACTCTTGGCATGGAGCCTAGAAAGAGGACTCAGAATTGCATCCTTGGAGGGAGAACATTTATAGACCCAGACCCTCATCTTCTATAGTTTGTTAGCATCAGTTTGATCATTTCTCTAGAACTGGAAGACTGTCATTCACTAGGACCTTGGACTTATACACTTCTTGGTCCAAAGTGGGAGTGGAATACAACTATTCCTCTGCATATACACAATTAGGGCGAGTTGGCCAAGTAGAGTGCTCACTGGACCACAGGACATTGGAAACCAGGACTTGGCTGCTGCCCTTTGCAGTGCTGGTTGGTGATACCAGCAGATCTAGGAGAAAACAGGGAGTTATGAGGCAGGTGCCATGCAGAGAACTAGCTCTCTGTTCTGCCTTTGAGTGAGACACTTCTCCAATGTCTCCTGAGCCTACGAACCAGGGCTGTTTCCTGGAGCTCAGACACCAATTACCAGGGCAAAGGGTGTGTGGTGGACATAGCACAGAAAGCATTCGGAATGGAAGATGCCAAGTTTTAAAATTGGACCTGAATGTTTGTGCTGAGTGTTAAGTCCACAACCCGTGGAGAACTTCAGCAAGTCACTTGACTCCTGTCTTGGTCTGTTTGCTATTAACAAATACCAGAGACTGGGTGGCTTATTGATGATGGACATTTGTTTCTCGCAGTCTGGAGGCTGGGAGTCTGAGATCAGCATGCTGGCATGATGAGGTTCTGGTGAGGGCTGTCTTCCAGATTATTGTGTCCCCCACCATGGAAGAGACTAGCTAGCTCTCTAGGGCCTCTTTTATGAGAGCCTTAGTCGCATTCAAAAGGGCTTGCCCTCATGACTTAATCACTTCCCAAAGGCTCCTCCTCCTAACACCGTTACCCTGGGCCTTAAGTTCTCAATATTAAATTTGGGAGGCACACCAACATTCAGACCATAGCAGCAACTGTCAGCGTCTAGAAACTGTATCTACCTCTCTAGGTTGTAGTACTGACTCAAAGATCAAATAGATAGGAAAGAGTCCTGAACATTCTCATGGGCCACATATATGTTAGTTAGTATGGTTATACAAGGATAAGCAGAGAGAGTTTAAACTGGTCTTATGTTTATTTGGGAGAAAGTCTTCCTCCATCAGCACGAATTCTTATCTGGTTCATCCCTATGCCCCTTGCATTAACTCTAGGGGCTCCAGGGTGGAAGCCAACTTTTAGTCTGTGTGCCTTCTTGTATTCTAGCCCAGGACCAGGAAAATGAGAGAGGGGCAGTAAACACCTGTAGAATGAACTGTGAATATTCACAGGGGATGCGGAATAAAGAGCACAAAATAATAGAAAAAACAAGCCTGCCATCACAAACTCATACACCTTCGCGGGTCACACAACTAACTTTCATGAGTAAAGTGTGTTAGGTGGATGATAGGGAGTGCTGGGGACTGTGGTGAACTGGATAGACCATGCCTCATCTCTTGGGGGCAACTTCTCTTAATTGTGGCCATGAGGCAATGTGGGCTCAATGAAGTCAGGTCCTCTGAGTATTTTGAAAGCACCCTGAAATCTACATTTAAAAAGATGATGAGTCTACATTTCTAAAGTGTTGGCAACTAATCCAAATACAAAAATAAGACAGAGCATTGTGTGGAGTCCTCAAAACTTACCTCTTGGCCAGGTTTGGTGTGAGAACCAGCCCTCCGAGACCTCAAATTATCCTGACCTGTTTCTTTCACAGGTGAGGAGACAAAGGCCCAGGGATGGGGAGTGACTTGCTGAAGGTTGCAGAGCTGCTGACTGCAGGAAGTTGTGATGGGCAGGGAGGAAAGTGAAGTGCTTGGGAGCATCTGCTTGCCTTCTGGGGAGGCAGACGCCTCTCCTTCTCTCTCTGGTATCCTGGAGCTTCCCTACCCAGTCTGCTGGAAGGAGGCTCTGGAAAGAGCGGCCAGTGTCTAAGATCTAATTGTCATGAAGAGGTTGCCTGCATGTTCTCTGCATATTAACCATGCTAATGGTTGGGCCTTATCCTCTTTTAGGGATTCAGTACTGAGAAGTGGAGCAAGACAAAAGGACAGAGCTGTGAAGCTGAAGGGAAGAGGGGCTTAGTCCAGAAGCCTTGGCCATGGCAGCCTGAACAGACCACCATACAAGCCTATTAACTCTGCAGACAGACAGAACAGGGACGAAGAGGGAGGAAGCCCCAGCAAAGAGCAGGGGACCAGGCCCCGGAGCTATTGCCTGGGGCCCAGGGGTGGTTTGTTTGCCCACAAATCCAAAAGGGATGACAAGTGGATCAGCCGATTGGCTAAGGATGACTTGTTAATTAGGAAATAAAAGCAGCCCTGTAAGCTCAGAGCTGTCTGCGGGTTTGTGGGAGTTTGTTTGCTTTGTTTTATTGAGTGGGTAGCTCAGGCCATCATGATAATAGAGAGCTGATAAACAGAGATAACACAGGAAATCATTTGGCTTCAGCTCAAAATGAGGGCTGAAGAGATGAGGATTTCAGTGTTGGAGGAAGAACAGCTGTTCTAAAGTCTGTGCAAAGCAGGACTGGTTTCGGCCAGAACAAATCTCCGGGCCCAGGATCCCACCCTAATGCCCTCAGTGGCTTCGGCCACCTACTCCTACAGCCTTCGCACTCACGTCCCAGTGTATCCTTGGGGGAGCTGGTCCACTTCAGGGTCCTCTCTAAGAAAACAAGAACACAAATTTACCTAAGAAAGTGAATATTGATTTACAGTGAAAGAAATACATTATGATAAGAAAGAAAACTTGAAACACTGACAAGCCCCACCAATATCAGAAGAATGAGAAGATAACAGTGTTTGGATGAACTGCTAGCACAGCTCTAAAATGGGCTTCCTTGGTGGTTTGGTCAGTAAAGAATCTGCCTGCAATACAGGAAACCTGGGTTTGATTCCTGGGTTGGGAAGATCCCCCTGGAGAAGGAAATGGCAACACACTCCAGTATTCTTGCCTGGAGAATCCCACGGACAGCGGAGCCTGATAGGCTACAGTCCATGAAGTCACAAAGAGTTGGGTACAACTTGGCAACTAAACCACCACCACCACCACCACAGCCCTAAAATACTTCTCGTATTCTCTCCATGTTTTGGCTTCATCATCCTCAGGTTGTCTCTTTAAATGACAATGATTAGGTAACATGGCTTTTCTAGAGACAGGATCAGAAGAATAGGAAGGTCCATTTGGTAAAGACAAACAATTTCGTGTTCCTGTGTCTGAGGATTGGAAGTGTGCGCCATAGACTGGTTTCTAGCTCTGTTCATTGCCTCACTTTCTTCTGGCGTCAAGCACATTGGACACATTCTTCTAGTGGTTTGACCCCTGGCCTTGTATTTTCACGTTGTCAGTAAGAGTCAGAGGAGGAATATCCCTGGACGCCATTTCCACACCAGAACAGCTGGCTGTAGCTTAATGTTAAATGAAATTAGCTAAAAATAATATACATGGAGAAGGAAATGGCAACCCACTCCAGTCCTCTTGCCTAGAAAATCCCATGGACAGAGGAGCCTGGTGCAGGCTACTGTCCTTGGGGTCGCAAAGAGTCAGACACGACTGAGTGACTTCACTTTCTTTACTACCCACTGTACTCACGCTAAGCGTAGCTTCAATCTTTGCTTAGCCAGATTCCAAAACACCTGCAGCTCACCAACCCTGCCTGATGGGAACCTACTATGGGGGAAAGAAACAGCAGTCGTAACTGGTATGGTTCAAGAATCTTACTTTTGCACATCTTACAATAACATCTGAGCATGTCAGCCATGGGCAGTGCCTCTTCTAGGGCCTTGGAAGAGGCCAGTGTGTGTCAGAACCCAGGAACTTCATTGGCTTTGTAGTGATCCTACTTCCCTTAATATTTGGATCCTGCCAAGCCTGTATTCCTGCCTCTCCTTCATCTCACAGCTCCTCAGGTCTGGCAGAGTGGAACTCAGGCTTCCAGCCCTGACACAGCCTGGCTGTGTCACTTTCAGGAAACCACCAGTCCTGCCTAAGCCACAGCCACCTTGACTGGTTGATGGGAAAACTCCAGTCACAAAGAGAAGGCAAGTTCCTCCTTGGGGGGAAGGCATACAAGTGACCAACAAATGCATGAAAAGACACTCAACATCACTAATTATTAGAGAAGTGCAAATCAAAACTACAATGAAGTATTACCTCACACCTGTCAAGAATGGCTATCATCAAAAAATCCACAAATGATAAGTGCTGGAGAGGGTTCAGAGAAAAGGGAACCCTCCCACACTGTTGGTGGGAATGCAAATTGGTGTAGCCATGTTGGAGAACAGTATGGAGGCTCCTTAAAGCATGATAAAAAGAGCTACCACATGATCCTGCAATCCCACTCCTAGGCATATATTTGGAGAAAACCATAATCCAAAAAGACACATGCACCCCAGTGTTCACTGCAGCACTATTTACAATAGATAGGAGATGGAAGCAACCTAAATGTTCATCAATGGATGAATGGATAAAGAAAATGTGGTACATATATACAATGGAATATTACTCTACCATAGAAAAGAATAAAATGGTGCCATTTGCAGTGACATGGAGGACATATTATCGTACTGAGCAAAAAAGTCACACAGAAAAAGACAAATATGTGATATCACTTACAGGTGGAATCTTATTTACAAAACAAAAATAGAGTCACAGATGTAGAAAACAAATTTATGGTTACTCCAATAAAACATTTTAAAGTGAAAAAAAAAAAAAGAAAGGAGATGAGCTTGAAAAGGGAGCCAGATCCACATAAACTGAGGTAGGGAGACAAGAAATAGTGGTTTTATACAAATCAGGCTGAGAAGTCACTTGAACAAATCAGGACATGATAGAATCTGCTGTGAATTTTAAGAAGATAATGCTATATGCAAGAAGATTCTTCTTCTTCTTCTTTTTTTTTTTAATGAAGTATAGGTAGCTCAGATGGTAAAGAATCTGCCTGCAATTCAGGAGACCTGGGTTTGATCCCTGGGGTAAGGAAGATTCCCCTGGAGAAGGAAATGGCAACCCACTCCAGTATTCTTGCCTGGTGAATGCTATGGACAAAGAGCCTGACGGGATACAGTCCATGGGGTTGCAAAGAGTCGGAAACGACTATGCCATTAACACACGTAGCTGATTTACAATATTGGGTGAGTTTCAAGTGTTCAACAAAATCATTCAGTTATCATATACGTGTTCAGTTCAATTCAGTTGCTCGCTTGTGTCTGACTCTTTGCGACCCCATGGCTTCCAGCATGCCAGGCTTCCCTGTCCATCACCAACACCCAGACCTTGCTCAAAATCATGTCGGTAATTCCATCCAACCATCTCATCCTTCGTCGTCCCCTTCTCCTGCCTTCAATCTTTCCCAGCATCAGGGTCTTTTCCAGTGAGTCAGTTCTTCACATCAGGTGGCCAAAGTATTGGAGCTACAGCTTCAGCATCAGTCCCTCCAATGAATATTCAGGACTAATCTCCTTTAGGATGGACTGGTTGGATCTCCTTGCAGTTCAAGGGACTCTCAAGAGTCTTCTCCAACACCACAGTTCAAAAGCATCAATTCTTCAGCACTCAGCTTTCATTATAGTCCAACTCTCACACCCATAAATGACCACTGGAAAAACCATAGCTTTGACTAGACAGACCTTTGTCAGCAAAGTAATGTCTCTGCTTTTTAATATGCTGTCTAGGTTGGTTACAGCTTTACTTCCAAGGAGCAAGTGTCTTTTAATTTCATGGTTGCAGTCACCATCTGCAGTGATTTTGGAGCCCAAAAAAATAAAGTCAGCCACTCTTTCCCCATCAATTTGCCATGAAGTGATGGGATCAGATGCCATGATCTTAGTTTTCTGAATGTTGAGTTTTAAGCCAACTTTTTCACTTTTCTGTTTTACTTCCATCAAGAGACTCTTTAGTTCTTCCTCACTTTCTGCCATAAGTGTGGTGTCATCTGCATATCTGAGGTTATTGATATTCCTCCCAGTAATCTTGATTCCAGCTTGTGCTTCACCCATTCCAGCATTTCTCATTATATACTCTGCATAGAAGTTCTCTGCCTACAAAAAATCTTTTATGTGGATTTAAGAGTAAAGCCAAGAGATCAATCAGGAGACTGTTGTGTCAGATATGCTGAGAGGTTATGGTGACTGGGCTGGGGTTGTAGAGGTGGAAATGGAAATAAATGGTGGGATTCAGGATATAGGTTGGAGCAAACCCAACAGAATTAATACTTGGAGGAAAATGGAGGATTCAGGACGACATTTTTGTCTTTTTATTTTTTGCCTGAAGATCAGGATAAATGCTGGTAACATTTAAAAGATGAGGAGCTTTGAGGGTTTGGGGTTCCATGTTGGGGCAGCAGATTAGGGAGATGAATTAGTCATTTACTGCTGTGAAACAAATTACTCTCAAGCTTAGTGACTTTCAACAGCAATAATTATTTATGATCTCCCACAGTTTCTGTGGGTCAGGCACTTGGGAGGGGCTTAGTTCAGGGTGCTGGCTTGGGGTCTCTCTTGAAGTTTCAGTCTTCTGAAGACTTGACTGATGCTGGAGGGACTGCTTTTAAGGTGTTTCTAATAACAGTTGACAATTTGGTGGGAAGTCCCTGTTCTTCCCCATAGCGGCTTCTTCACAGGACTGCTTGAGCATCCTCACAACATGTTTGCTGGCATCCCCAAGAGGAAGCGAGGTGGAAGCTACAGGGTTCCTCCTGGCTTAACCTTGGAAGTGAAACACGGTCACTTCTGCAGTATCCTAATGGTCACAGACTATTCAACATAGGAGGGGACTACACAAGGGCATGAGATATAATACAGGCTCTTTCTTTCCATGTGAACTGGACTCCTTCAGCAGTAAATGACAGAAATGAACTGTGTTGGCTCACAGAACTGGAAAATCCAGTGGAATATAGATGGCTGGATCTAGGAGTTCAGATGATGCTGTCAGGACTCAGAGTTTATTCTGCCCTTGTGGCTTCCATTCTCACATGGATGAGCTCCTAAACGTGCCAAGATGGCTATAGTCTCACCAGCTTTATATCCTTACAATATCAATTCCAGCTGACAAGAGAATCTTTCTTCCCCAAAAAGTTGAACAAAAAGTTCTGGGCCTGATGCCCCTTCCAACCGACCAACTTAAATCCTGGGTCCCACAGTGACCTCAAGGAGATGGAGAGCAGGGCCAGACACCCCAAAGGGATATTGATTAAAAGTGGCAGCGAGCTACTCCTATGCTCAGCAGACACAGGATGGCTGAAACCAAGTGTTCCCCTTACAGAACTCAGGCTGGTGGGAGACTAGATAAATAAGTACATGAATAATTAGGGTACAGGTGAGCAGGGCAGTGCTAGAGGGGGCAGAGTGTGCTTCCAGATAACATAGGAAGGGCACATGGGGTGGGTTATGAAGGATGAATAGGGGTTAATCTGAGGAAGGTAAAAGGGTGAGGAGTTCCAAGCAAAAGGCACAGAATGAGCAAAAGAGAGGAGTTGAGAAATAGCAGAGTAGAGATGAGAGGAGAATTACAGCCAGTTCTCTGTTTCTAGAGGGTTAATGCAGAAGTGACAGAAAAATGATCTAGATAGGGGAGCTTGGGCCACAGAAAGCTTTACATGCCACTGTGGGGGGCCTGGACTTTCCCTTGGGGCACTGGTGAGCCAGGGGCAAGCAGCAGATCACCCCATCAGCGTTCCATCCTCAGTAGGTCTCTCCAGCAGAGGGTGGACGTGGATCAGAAGGGGTCAAGCCAGAGCTTGGGGAGTGGGAAATGAGGAGGTGGTGGTGGTGGTACAGGCAGGAGGGAAGTAGGTCTGAAGGAGAGAGGGGTCAGTGAGGCTGATAGCAGGAGGCAAGTTTGGAAGGCAAGTCACAGATCTGGGCCAGTGCCAGTGATTGCCTGGAAGAGAGAAGGAAGACTCCTGGGTTCCTTGGGCTTCCTGATGAGCAGAGAGATAGAAGGGCCTCTATTCTCCAGGAGCTGTTCCAGCCCTCAGTACCCATCCTGGAGGAGTCCTTGCATGTGTCCCAAAGAGAAAGTACAAGGAATTTCCCTGCAGTACTCCTTGTAATTGAAATAATTAAAAGGGGTACAACTTAAGCGTTCTGTAGTAACAAATAGCTAAATTAATCATGGTACAACCAGTCTGTGGAACACTATGCAGCAGTTCAAAAGACTGAAGTAAATATTCAGATGTGGAAAGATGGCCTTAACATACCGAGCAGGAAAAAGGTGACTTATCTAATGACATGTAGGATATCATTAGATATTTTATGTAGATAATTCTACATAGAATTCTAGATGTAGATATTCCATGTAGAAATCTACAATTCTATGTAGATATTCTATGTAGAAAACAAAAACACTTATATCTACTATTTGTGTCTATGTATCTGTGTGCATAAATTCATTTTAAAATGTCTGGCAGCCTATAAGTCAATTGACGATGGTGTTGACATCCAAGGAAAGGATTGGGGATGGAAATGTGGTTCAGGGGGCTATAGCTCTATCTCCAAAGTTTGAATGTTTACACTAGGATACTGTTGAGTTGAGGGACCAGTAGGACCCCATGTCTTGAGCCCACCAGGCAGCTGGATATACAGCTCTGAGGTCAGAGAAAACCCAGATTGGAAACTTGTTCAGCAGGTGCAGGTTGCAAAATGCTGTGCCTTCATACACTCTCTTAATCAAGACTGCTGTGGTTGTAAGAAACAGAAACCTACTCAAACTACTAAAGCAAAAATGAAAAGCTACATCCTGAGGATAGAGATCTGAGACCCTGGTGCAAGAAGGATGGCCTCGGCAAAGTCTAGAACCGGGAGCTGAAAGCTACCAGGTATCAAGGCCACTTTTCTCTTTCATGTGCATGCTCCCATTGGTCTGGGGAGAGCTTTTTAAAGAACTTTCCCTGCCCCAGAGCAAAAAGTTGGCTTAGATGGGGTCTTTCCATCCTGTCCAAGCTGCAGGATTCTAGAGAGCATAAACTGGGTCCCTAAACTGTACAGTTTCACCACCCATGGGGGCGAAGGCCCTCAGAATTCCACCTATAAAAGCCAGGCTGCTGCCTCCATCCGTGTCCACTGTGATGACAGCAGTCCTTGTGACTGTCCACAGGGTGTCACGCGGAGCTGCCCACCCCACCTCTTCATCACCAGTTCAGCTCCCACTAAGTTGTATCTGCTCTTCTGGCAATATCTGGAGACTAGAGGGAGGCATCAGGAAAAGGGGAGGAAAAGCTGCCAGAGACTTTCCTGTGACTCGCTGCTAATAAAGTTGATTAGACTGACAAGTCTCTCCATTTTTTAACTGACAGCTTGTGTCCTCTTTTTGATTTATCATCACCACACCTACCTGAGTCAGGAGTAGAGATTAGCCCAAATTAAAGCTTGGTGACTCAGGAGAGCTGAGACAGGCAAGCAAGTGGGGGCAGAGGGTGAGGGGGCGGGGGAGCTCCTAACATTTGTGGGAAGGTGAAGGAAGGCCAGGGCAGACTTCCTAGGTGTCAAAGACGGAGGTCACAAGGACTGACTTTCCTGCTCTCCACCAACAAGGAGTGAGGGCTTTACTGTTTTCATTCCAGCCAGGGAAGAAAGTCCATAAATAAAGCTTGCGGGTGCTCCTTGTGGCTCTGTCAGTCTCAGGGGTGTAATAAATCTTAGCCAAGACCCATCTCTGCAGACACCTGGAAACGTGAGCAAAATTATCTGCAATATACAATTATGCATTCTGCCTTTGTAGTTTTTCAGAAACACGGCAGCTGAGGCCATAACCCAACAGCTTCTAAATGCAGTCTTGCCAGAGATAAAAAGGAATGTTACACTTAAGTCCCTGGGGGAAGCCTGGAATCCCCTGCAGACCCTCCATTGTGGCTCTGTGTCTGCCTACAGTACCAAGATTTACCATTTAAACTGCAAAATTTGGCAATTAAATCTGTACCTTCTGTTGCCCCCAAGAAGCCCAATTTCCAAGATCTATTAGAAACTCTTCAAAGAGTAGATAGTGAGTGCCATGTCACCAGGGGGTACTCAAGTCTGGGCTAAGCAAACACTTGGAGGAAATTTGAGTAATAACTCTTTAAGACTCCTTCCTAAGCGAGTTTCTGAGATACCACACCAGGAAATTCCTGGAATAAATAAGTAGAACATTGATGTTCACAGAGGTGGCCTTTCAGGAAATAAACTCTAGGCTGTCCTATGATATATCAAGGATCCAGGGCTGACGGTCCTGTCCTTGATAACAGGGACCTGCATTAATTTGTAGTCACTCCATTGTAACTTAGTCACCATGAGCTAAGGTCCCAGGGCACAGGAGATACTCAATGAATGATGGCGAAGTGAACAATGGGCCAACCAAAAGAGTGAAATTCAGAACTAGATGGGTAGAAAACTGGTCCAGAGAATTTAGACCTCTGTAACTGAGTTCTTGCCTCCTGCTTCCAAATGCCTTCTTGAAGTCTTCATTTGGATGTCAAATAATGATCTCAAACATCAAGCCATCCAAGACAGGACACAATTCCTCTCCTCTCTTCCTCATCTCAGGAGCAGGTAAATAGCTCAAGGCAAAATCCAAGAGTCATCTTTGAATCCTCCCTTTCTATTTCTCTATTATGTAATGTATCCAGTGTATGCTAAGTCATTTCAGTCATGTCCGACTCTTTGTGATCCCATGGACCGTAGCTCACCAGGCTCCTCTGTCCATGGGATTCTCCAGGCAAGAATACTAGAGTGGGTTGCCATACCTTCCTCCAGGGGATCTTCCCAACCCAGGGATCAAACCCATGTCTCTTACATCCTGCATTAGCAGGCGAGTTCTTTACCACTAGCGCCACCTGGGAAGTCCTGTAATGCATCAGCCAGTCCTATGAACTCTAAAGTCCACTCCATGCAGCAGCTAGAAAGCTCTTTCTAAAGCATAAATCAGAGCAATTTTTTCCATTACAACTTCAACTTCATATTATAAAAGCCCATGAGTTCTTATATGATCTGTGTTTTGACTAATACTTCTTTATCAACTCTCCTTTGACTCACTACATTCTGGCCACATGGAAATGATTCTTTAGTCTTTCAACTAAACATGCTTTCATCCCAGGGCCTTTGCACTGGCAGTTTCCTCTGCCTGAATGGCTTTCTTCCAGTTCACACGACATGACTGGCTCCTTCCTTACATTCAAAGTATCAGCTCAAATGACACCTCCCCTTCCTTGTTTTTTCAGAAATGCTATTCCAACCTAGACTAGCCCCTTTTAAGATGTTCTTCATAGCAGTTTCACTACCTGATACTATCTTATTCATTTGTTTGCTTATATGTTTATTTTCTGCTTTCCTATACTAGAATATAAGCTCTATGATCTAGTCAACATCGTTGACCATTATGTCCCCAGGACTTAGAACAGTAGTTGGTACATAGTAGGCACTCAGTGAATATTTATTGAATATTCATATAGCCTGGAAAGTAATTTCTCTAATTAAAGCAGTCAAAGCTGTGGTCTTTCCAGCAGTCATGTATGGGTATGATAGCTAGACTAAAACTGGGAAGACCCAGAGGAATCGGGTGGAGAGGGAGGTGGGAGGGGGGATCGGGATGGGGAATACTTGTAACTCTATGGCTGATTCATGTCAGTGTATGACAAAACCCACTGAAATGTTGTGAAGTAATTAGCCTCCAACTAATAAAAAAAATAAATAAAAAAAGCAGGCAGAGAGCCAAAGAATTGATGCTTTCAAACTATAGTGCTGGAGAAGACTGTTGAAAGTCCCTTGGACAGCAAGGAGATCAAACCAGTCAATATTAAAGAAAATCAACCCTGAATACTCACTGGAAGGGCTGATGCTCAAGCTCCAATACTTTGGCCACCTGGTGTGAACAGCTGACTCATTAGAACAGACCCTGATGCTGTGAAAGGTTGAAGGCAGAAGGAGAAGATGGTGGGTTGGATGGCATCACCAGTTCAGGACACGGACTTGGGCAAACTCTAGGAGACAGTGAAGGACAGGGAAGCCTGACATGCTGTTAGTCCATGGGGTTTCAAAGAGTCAGACGCAACTTGGTGACTGGACAGCAACAACAATAATAGTAACTGGAGGATCTGTGACCACATTTCTTACTCCTAAAGGAGCCAGGAACTATTGGCTTGGTGAACTGAGCTTGACCTTGGCTTCAGGAGAATCATAGTAAGGGGTCATAAGAGCAAGCCCCACCGGCTGCTGTCCAACCTCTCTGGGCCTTTTTTACCCTGTCAAAGTTCTGTTTTATGGAGCTTGTTTTTATCACCTTTTCTTACCCTCCTTCTGGAACAGGTCTTTGCTTTGGGTTTCCAAAATGCATGCCTTGAATTTGGAAGCCTATTTGCCTGCTGCAAACTCAGATCAGACACAAGGAAGCCTAAATTACAAAAACAGCCAGAAAGTTGAGTTTTCATCAGTGAGGATAAAACTTGTTGTATTGATTGGGGTAAGAGTAGGAGAGAAGAAGGGAGCAGAAAACAGCCAGGAGCTCCCATGTCTGTGTGATTATAATCAACTCAGAGGTTTAGCTTTTCTGTTTCATTACACAAGGGAAGAAAGAGTCAACTTAACCCCACCTCCACAATCTAACACACCTGCAGGTAATGTAACTCTAGCTTTCCAAACCTTTTTTTCTTTTAACTATTTTTCTTATTAAACTTGCTCTGGGTGAGTCTCCATTGGCCTATTGATTTGAGTATTAGACTGTGCATCAAAGATATGAAAATACAAATTGTTATTTCAGAGAGAAATAACCATCTTTATATTGTTTCTGTCTCTGGGGTTCTGAATATTCCCTGAGGTTACCAGGCTAAATAAAATCAGAAAAAAGGCGTCTTCTTGGCAAATGTGAAGTAAGTAGATTCTCTGAGAGGATTCTGTGCAACCTGTTGGTGCTGATGCTGAGGGGCCCAGTAGGAGGTCAAAGGTTTTTCTACTTATATCTTTTTAAACCATTGACTCTTGTTAGGAAGGGATTTGCATCAAGAAATTTCCTGGATATGTTGTCTCAGCATTTAAATCTTGGTAGTGGTCTCTATGGGCTTCCCAAGTGGCACTAGTGGTAAAGAAACCACTTTCCAAGGTGGAGATGTAAGAGACGTGGGTTCAATCCCTTGGTCAGGAAGATACCCTGGAGCAGGGCACAATAACCCACTCCAGTATTCTTGCTGGAGCATCCCATGGGCGGAGGAGCCTGGTGGGCCACAGTCCATAGGACTGCAGAGTTGGACGTGACTGAGCAACTGAGCACACCACAGCAGAGTGGGGTCTATGTGGAGTCCTGCCCCCTGGTTCGCCACGGCCCCGAGAAGCCCCTTCGGTCATCTCTTCTATGGGTCATGCCATTGACCTTGGCCAATGTGAAATCAGCTCCGAGATGATGCAAGGGTGAGGAGCATCCAAACTACAATGAGGTATGAGCTCATTGTCTGCAAACAATAAATGCTGGAGAGAGTGTGGGGAATAGGGAACCCTTCTACATTGTTGGTGGGAATGTAAGTTGATACAGCCACTATAGAGAACATTATGGAGTTTCCTTAAAACCCTACAAATAGACCAATCACATGAACCAGCAATCCTACTCTTGGGCATATATCCAGAGAAAATCATACATTGAAAAAATCCATGCACCCTTATGTTCATAGCAGTGCTATTTACAGTAGCCAAGATATGGTAGCACTCTAAATGTCCATTGACAGAGGAATGGATAAAGAACATGTAGCATACAATACAATGGAATATTACTCAGTCATAAAAAGCCTAAAATCATGCCATTTGCAGCTACGTGGATGGACCTAGAGATTATCACACTAAGTGAAGTAAGTCAGACAAAGACAAATATCATATGATATCACTTATATGTAGAATCTAAAAAATATACAAATGAATTTCTTTATAAAACAAAAACGAACTCATCATCTTGAAATCAAGGTTATGTTTACCAAAGGGGAAAGATGGGTGGAAAGGATAAATCAGAAGTGTGGGATTAACACATACACACTGCTATATATAAAATAGATCATCAACAAGAACCCACTGTATAGCACAGGAAAGTGAAAGTTGCTCAATTGTGTCTGACTCTTTGCACCTTCGTGGACTATACAGTCCATGGAATTCTCCAGGCCAGAATACTGGAGTGGGTAGCCATTCTCTTCTCCAGGGGATCTTCCCAATCCAGGGATCAAATCCAGGTCTCCTGCATTGCAGGAGGATTCCTTACCAGCTGAGCCACCAGGGAAGCCTGAGAATACTGGAGTGGGTAGTCTATCCCTTCTCCAGCAGATCTTCCTGACCCAGGAATCAAACCTGGGTCTCCTGCATTGCAGGCAGACTGGGGACTCTACTTAAAACTCTGTGATAACCTAAAAGAGAAAAGAATTTGAAAAAGATATATATATGTATATGTATGACTGAATCACTTTTTTGTACACTCGAAGCTAACACAACATTATAAATCAACTATACTCCAATATAAAATTTCAAAATTACATTTAGCAAAAAAAAAAAAAAAAATCAGGGACAGAGGGGAACAGAGATTGCAATGGAGGAAAAGTAGGAGAGAGAGGGAGGAAGGAGCAGTTAGCTGGTGGATTTTCTGCTGATTCTTAGCAAGTCAAAGAGCTTTCAGACAGAGCTGGAACATGGTTGAGTCCGTGGGTCTTCAAGACAGCACTAGTTCATGACACTGTGATAGTCTTTCTCCTTTATTTGCACTGATTTAGACTGAGACTCTGTGTGTGGGGCAACTGTGCAGATCATGGCCATGAAACAAGTTGTCTGGCTGATTCGCATGTGGGACCAAAACATAGCTGAAGCTCTGCTCACCACTATACCCCATGCAGCCCTAGCTCAGAGCTGCATCAGTCCTAACGAAGGAGTGCCTTTTAAAATAATTCTTTTTATAATAGTCCTCCCAGCTGAGGTGTCTTTGTATAATTTTCACAAAGACCCAATATGTTCTGGCAGCTGCTCTGGATTTACAATTCCACCTTTCAGGCCCAAACAGTTTGCTTTCATTTCACCTTTGCAGAGTACCCAAACCAGGATGCTCCTCACCTTCTCCATGTCAGTGTAATTCCTGCCAGTGGGTTTTTTTCATGTCAAATATTATATTTTTCATCTCTGGAAGCTCAGTTTAAGTCTTTTTTATATTTTCTATGTATGTCCTGAATATACTCATGATTTTTTCTATCTTCTTGAACATATGAAATATATTTGTGTTAGGTATTTTAGTGTTCTTGTCTATGATTTATATTATTTATATAATTTGGGGATCTATTTCTGTTGGCTGATTTTTCTTTTCATTATTGGTTGTAGTTTCCTGATTCTTTGCATGTCTAGTAATTTTTAACTGAATGTCAGACATTGTGAATCTTACCTTGTTGTGTGCTGAATGATTTTTATTTTCTTAATGTTTTTGAATTTTGTTCTGAGACTTATTTAAATTATGTGGAAACAATTTGATCCTGTTAGGACTTCCTTTTAACTTTGGCTTCCACAAGTCTTTAAAGAAAGTGACTCTTAGTGATCCTATGGACTGTAGCCTGTGAGGTTCCTCTGTCCATGGGATTCTCCAGGCAAGAATACTGGAGTGAATTGCCATTTCCTTCTCCGGGGGATCTTCCCGACCCAGGGATTGAACCCGGGTCTTCTGCACTACAGGCAGATTCTTTACCATCTAGCCACCAGGGAAACCTCCACAAGTCTTTAGTATAGAGCTAATTTGACCTTAGTAATGAGGCAATGTCCTTCTGAGTACTCTACTTGAAGCCTTGTGTATTACAAGATTTCTCTATTCTGGACTTTAGGAATGTGAGCTATTTTCAGTGCTATTTGGGCTCTGGAAATTATTCTTCTTATTCATTTGCACTGGCTCTTTCCCCAGCCTTGGAAAGTCTCCCTACACGTACATGCAGTTCTGTAATCTGCTGAACACTAGAGGGAAGATTTCTGGAGTCCCCGCTGCGCAGGTCTCTCCTCTGTAACACTCCACTCTGAAAGCCCTGGACCCTTTGGCTTCTCCAAACTTCTACTTGTATCTCTTCAACTCAGAGACCACCAGGCTCTGCTTTGGCTGCTCCTCCCTGTGCTACATCCTGGAAACTCGATTCAGGCATCCCACTTTGTTTTCCCTTTCTCAGAAATCTTGCATCACCTGTAGTGCAATGTCTGAAAACCATTGTTTCATATATTTTGTCTGGATTTTTAGCTGTTGAATGTGGGAGGATACATCCATTTTCTGTTGCTTTATCTTGGCCAGAAGCTAAAGTGTCTCATCAATTTATGAAATGATTTTTCTCTCATCCAAATAGATACTGCTTTTCACAGTTTGAAGTATCTTTTTTGTTTGTTTGCTTTGACCACAACCAGGTGGCTTCAGTAGGACAGATGTGGCATACCCATTTTAAAGGTAGAAGAACTGAGGGCCAGCGAGTTAAATGTGCCTGCCTGAGAAGCTCATGCAGCAGGCGAATGGCAGAGTTGGCACTCAGAAGCCAAGCCCCCCACGTGCTCATGGCCTACTGGACACTGTGTATCTCTCTCCTCTTTAGGTCTCATTTACCACTCACCTCCCCAGAGACTCAGTCTTGATTACTCATGATAACCGGTGCATCAATCAAATTTCTCAACACTCTTCTTAGGGGCTCAATAAATATTTGTTGAATGAACAGAAAAAGACAACAATTCCCCAGGGACAAAAACCCTTTGACCTCCAAGGGTCCAAAGCAAGCTTTTATCGGACATATGTTCCTGCTGTCCCCATGTGTCCCATTAAGATTCTCAGTCCCAAAGTGACAGAAAACCTGGCGTAAACTGGTTAAAGCAAAAATGAGAACTGATTGCCTTGCCTGATTAGGTTGGCTTCAGACATGGCTGGCTTCAGGTGCCCAAACACTCCCTGGTCACATCTCGGTTCTGCTCTCCTGCATGGGCTTCACCCTCGGGCAGGTTCTCCTCCTGAGGTACCAAAGTAGCATCAAAGTGGGCCACGGGCCCAGCTCTGTGAAAAGAGAGATTCTATTCTCGATAGTTCCAAAGTTTCAGATTTCACCCATATTGGAAGAGTTGAGATCATCTCCTCACCCTTGAGCAGCTTGCTGTGGCCAAGGGGAGGGAATGTGGTGATTGGCTAAGCCTAGTTTAAGTGCTAACATTTGGAACAAGTGGGCATGAAGTGCTAGTCACAGCTTAACATGTGGATGGAGAGTGGGGAATAGACCCTATTCTAGCAGACAGTTAAGTACCCATTGCCAGAAAAAGGGGAGGATGGGTTTGGGCCAGCAGAAACAACAGCTGTCCACTGAAGGCTCTTGGAGTGTGTGTGTGTGTGTGTGTGTGTGTGTGTGTGTGTGTGTGCGCGCGCGCGCGTGCACGCGTGATGGTGGGTCGCCATTACCTAAGACTTTCTCTGATAAGAAATGCTTTCTAAGTGTCTCTAGAACCATATGGCCAAGTGGGACCTCTTTGTAAAGACTCCTGGGGCACAAGGAAGGGAGACTACCCAGAGGAGAAAGCACACTCCCGCAGGAACTGATGTCCATCTCTGGGCTCCTGGCTGCCCGCACATAGGGTCAAATCAGACATTTTATAGCTCAGCCTAGACCTCGTTATCTCATCTACTTGTGGAGGTGAAAGCTCAGGGATAAGTGGGAAAAGAAAATTCTCAGGCAACTCATTTATTCATAATCTATGTACTGAGAACCTACCATATGCCCATGTGCCAGGCACCACATGGGCTGTGCTTGGCTGGGCATTGAGGCTTACTGAACAGCAGGCTTGGGAAGCAGAGCTCTATGGGGCTTGAGGTTCTGGCCCAGAAAGAGGAGAAGGCAGGCTGCCTCCCCCAGGAGTCTGTGAAGAGATATGAGTGTTTGTTGTACTCCTCTACCCTCCAAGACCATCTTGTGGATCTAGCAGTGAGGATTAGATCATGGTCAATGAGATGGATCAGACCTCATGTTCTCAGATGCTTGAGCTCTCTTGCTTCTCCGGGAAGGTATGCACTAAAACTTGGGCAATCAGAGCATCAGGAATGGCCCTGGCTCTATTTATTGATTCCTGGTGGCCTTGTAGCTCTAACATCCTCCCCACTCCCTACCTCCTCTTCAAGATCCAACTTGAGTGCCACTTCTTCTAGAAAGTCTCCCTGGATCCCAGTTAAGTTATTTCCTCCTATTTTCCATAAAACTTTGACCACCTTCCTGGCTTGTCCTCATTGTAGGATTGGTGATAATGATAGTAATAATAATTGAGGATGCTGCTGCTGCTGCTGACAATACAGATGCCACTTACCAAGCAAAGAGTACCTGCCGAGGATTGTCCGTGCATTATCTGATTCCATCCTTACTACATCCCCAAGGTAAGCACTGTTGTCACCTCATTCTGCTGAGAACAAAACAGCAGCACCAGGGATTCCCTGGTGGCCTAGGGGTCAGGATTCACTGTCATGACAGAGCTCAATCCCTCGTCAGGGAACTGAGATCCTGCAAGCTGTGAGGCACAGCCAAAACAAACAAACAGACAAAAATTCCCAATATCTTTGAGATGAAAGGAAGAAAGAAAGAAAACAGCAGCACCAAAACCAAAGAGGCTGGATTGTTTCCTAAAGAAATGCAACTAATGTCTACAACTACCTCCTGGCCAATCATAGTTTGAGCCAAGCTGGGGTATTGAGCATCCTAATTCTAGAGCTCTGGTTATAACCTCACTACACTCCTCCTAGGTGTTATGGTGCCCATCCTCCCCAACAGCCCAAGTTCCTGGAGGAACACCTGGTCTTGCTCATCTTCTCTCTCCCACAGTGCCCAGGATGCTGGTTCAGCACCTAGTGGGTACCAAGGAAACCATTCCTGAGTTAAGTGCCTGGATCTGTGACCTATATACTCTGAGATAGAAATGCGTTGTTTACATCGAAGTTTCTCTTCTTCCAGGTTCTTCCTTTCCTGCATGGAGACTAATAGCTCATGTAAACAGTATTAATCTTCTGGAAGAGCCAGCTGCCTTGGCAGAGGGGCCACAAGGCTCTCAGCTCAGGATCTCCCTGTATGGGAGAGTTGGCTGCAGCATCTTGGCTCAGCATGGCCCTTCTGCACCTCGTGTCATTCATCATCCATGGAACTAATGGCCTGTCCCTGTTAGAAACATGTCTCTGCTTTCAACATCAGTATCTTGAGGGAGGATTTAGTGGACTTTCACTGGGGCCAGCCAGCCGGGGGTGGGGGGGGGAGCGGTGAGCTGAGGCTTACAGGCGTAAATCGACAGCCCAGCTCATGAAGGGTTAAGGTGTGGGTTAGTGACAGAAACCCAACTCAAGATGACTCAAGCACAGAGGATGAACTGTCTCGTATAACTGGAGGCCATGGGGAGGTCTCCAGAGGCTCGAGTGATGTTGCTTTTTCTCTGTCTCTCTCTCTCTAATTTCTTCAATCCTCACCATGCTGCGGTCTCAATTTCTCCCACCACTTATGTACTCTTTTCTTGAAGAGCCAGGAGAGTAAGGCTTTGCCTTATCCAGTTCTAGGTTTAACATCACCTAATTCTGGAATGGGCTTCCCTGGTGGCTCAGTGGTAAAGAATCCACCTCCCAAGGCAGGGGATGAAGGTCTGATCTCTGGGTTGGGAAGATCCCCTAGAGAAAGAAATGGCAACCTATTCCAGTATTTTTGCCTGGACAGAGGAGCCTGGAAGGCTACAATCCATGGGGTTGCAATAGAATTGAACATGACTTTCCCTGATAGCTCAGATGGTAAAGAATCTGCCTGAAATGCAAGAGACCCAGGTTCAATCCCTGGGTCAGGGAGACCCCCTGGAGAAGAGAATGGCAACATACTTAGGTAGTCTTGCCTGGAGAATTCCATGGACAAAGGATCCTGATGGGCTATAGTCCATGGGGTTGCAAAGAGTCGGACATCACTGAGCAACTAACACTTTAGTGACTAAACAACAACAATTTTGCCATGTCAAAAGAAAGAGCACTTCTCCAGCTAGTACTGGAGGAAAGAGAAATCCATAGCAGTCTCTGACTGACCCACCTCTGGGCAGTGATTGTTGTCCATGGGGAGGGAGACTGTGATAAGTCAGGCTTGTGTCATGTGCCCATTCTCTGGTCCATGGGGTAGGGCAACGTGATTGGCAGCCCCTCTGGAGCACGTGGGGCAGGAAAGGGGGAATTCACCAGTAGAAGCAGTTGGCTGTTGTGGGATGGAAGGGCTGTGGCAGATGAAACAACTGATAGCCCTTCTGGAGCCTGGAGGTGCCACAGAGCTGGTGGTCCTCGTTGACAAGATCCCAGTCCTGGGGTCTGAGCCTTCTGGCTGGGGTTGCTCCAATAGCTGCCAAAGACCTTTCTCCCCTCTAGCAGAAGGACCTCTGGTCTGCTCTGTCCTCATACCCTCTCTGACCTACCATTCCATATATAAAGAACTTGCCAGGTCCTCACTGTGGGAGGAGGCTATTGAGTCCAAGTTTCAAATAACTGTTGATTGTTTTGAGATCCTTATAGATTCACAGGCAGTTGTAAGAAATCATTCAGAGGTTACCCATACACTTTGCCTGGTTCCTCAGTTAATATCTTCTAATAATATCACAACTGGGGTGTTGATATTGATACAAAATGAAATAAAAGTTCCCTAAGTTTGGTTTTTCCCTAATGCTTTGCCTTTTTTAAAAAAAATAAAAATAAAAACTCCTCTCCATCTGTGAGCATGATTATAAAGATGAGGAGACTTATCTATGATAACTAGCATACAAAAATTTCAAAGAGACCTGTGTCTGTCTGACAGTCATGTCTGACTCTGCAATCCCATGGACTGTAGCCCACCAGGCTCCTCTGTCCCTGGAATTATCCAGGCAAGAATACTGGAGTGGGAAGCTCAAGTGACACTTGACCCAAGGTTTAAAACAAGCTAATTCTTGTGTGGGAAGTCTAAGATGGAACTAGTTTATCAAGGAATTTCCAGCGAAAGTCAACACCAAGCCTGGAACCCCTTCCTCAAGGAAGGAAATTGAGTTTCTTAAACTTTCGTGGCAATGGCTGAGCTATCACTCCCATAGAGCAACTCCTGGGGAGGTGCAGACTCTGAATCCCCCGCCCCCTTTTGTGGTTCTTGCAGACCATCCATTCAGCAGACAGGGCTGCTTCCACACTTTACTAACCCACCCCGCTGTCTCAGTTGTTCTTCCACCCAGAGGTGATATTCAAATTTCACAAGCTCTGGGGCAGGAGCATCAGGTGATCCAAAAGTGTGCCAGTCAGTTATAGCACCCAGACACTCCTCTGCCAAGTGTTGACTCTTCAGATGTTGGGCTGGGGGGAAGTGTGGGACTCTTGGAAACTGGCCCAAGGCAGCTGGGGTTGCACCTCTGGGAAGTGCAAGGTGATAACTATTCACAAATGATAAAATGGAATTATTTTTAACGTCTTAACAGCTGATACAGCTCCACTGGTGCACATGGACTGGGTGTCTGTCCTGCTTCTCCCCTTATTCCAAACACTCTTGATTGCTGGGTTGTAACTTCATACATGTCAGGAACCACATGTGTATCTTGGTTACCACTGGATGTAGTGCCTGGCCTGTTGAGTAGGTGCCCTGTAAATACTAGTTGAATTGGTCCATGCTTGGTAAGTCCTGCATATGCCAGGAAGCGACCTTTGTTCACTTTGTGGAATAATTTTTCTCCCTTCTCTGACATCTTTCTATAAGGTAGACCAGAGCAATGAATAAACAATAAGTAAGAACAAAGAGAAGGGCATCACAAGGTTTCAGTCTAGGAGGACAATCTTCCTCTTCTTTTCCTTCCTTCCTTCCTTCCTTCCCTTCTCCTTCATTCCCTCTCTCCTCCATTTCTTTTTCTTCAACAAAGTATACTTGGTTCTAAGCAATGGGGATGGAGTCGTAAACCAGACACATAAAATATGTGCTCACAGAGAACTCATATTCCAGGGAAATGGAGCAAGCCAGAAAGTGCAAGAGGCATCAGGGAAGGCTGCATAGACAAAGGGGGTTAAAAATGAGTAAGGTTTGGGTATTAAGAACGAGGGATAAGAGGACTATGAAGTGGAGCAATAGCAGGAGCACTAGAATAGAGGTGGGAATAAATCCCATGAGTGAGGATGGCTGTGAGATGGCTGAGTTGGCTGGGAGTGGTTTGCCTGTGGAAGTAGGGAGGTACTGAAGAGGGAGACACATGCATGAACTAGTCATGGATCTGGACCACCAAGGGTCCCACATGGGGGAGGAAATGGGCATGTGAATGACTGCCAAGTAAAGTAATCTGTACATTACAGATTAGTACATTACAGATTTAGTAGGACTAAATGCAGAAGGAGCTCTGGAGTGTGTGGGGAAGAGGAAGAGGCGGAGGGCAACAGAGGTGGGAGGGGAGGGTGACCCCAGATTGGGACAAGCGCTCAGTGCCCTGAAAACGAAGCAGAGCAGTCATCAAAGGGTTTTGAACTGGGGAGTGACAGGGTCAGGCGGATTCTGGGGAGTCGTCAGGAGTGACAGTGAAGGGCAGAGCCATGGGCACAAGCTGATCACAGGGGTATCATCGAGGTAGTTCATCTCAGGGGTGGGGAAAACCGGCTAGGGCTGTGACTGTAGGATGAAAAGGCGGGACAGGCTGCGGAAGCATTCGCAGTCACAGTGAGAGACCCATCGTATGTAGGGGACAGGGAAGAGGGGTGGGTTCGGGATGACTGCAATTTTTGGCTTGTGGGATGGAGTGACAAGTGATGGCTGAAAGCAGGATTAGGAGCACTGGGTGCTCCGTCAGTTTTGAGGTAGTGAAGGCAGCAGTGACGGGATGTGGTGGACAGGAAGGAAGTAAAGAGCTGTATTTCAGACCTGCTGACTTAGACGTGCCCTCTGGACCTCCCGATGGGGATGGTCCAGGGATAACTGATGGTGGGATGGAACAGAGATAGGGAAGGCTGATCACCAGCCACAGAATGAAACCACTTGTTTAGAAAAGAGAACCACTTCCTCTGCCCTTCAGGAGCCCGAGGGGGAGAGTGTGGAAGGGCAGATGGGGCTCTGTAAGCCATTTCAAGGCGCTGTGCCCATCTTCTGAGCTGCTATGCTGTGACCTCTAATTGGGGCCCTCAATTCTTCTCCCTCTGACTGTCTCTAGACAAAGCCATGTTTTGTATCTGCCTCATCCTGATGTCCCCAACCTCCCAGCACCAATTAATGTATCAGTGGGCCTGGGGAATTTTTACCCAAGATGTTACTTCTGCTGGGAGCATCTGGCAACATCTTTAATTTTATTTGGTTTCTTCTTTTTCTCCCGAGGAACATCCTGAAGGTAGCAGATGGCAATAAGAAAGGGCAGATCGATGCTAAGGAAAGTGGCCTGGTTTGCCCTTGGATTTTCAGACTCTTGTTCTTTGTTCTTGAGAGTGCTTGGTAGAGGTAAGCTTCTAAGGCTAATTATCTGTGTATCCCAAATATCGCTGGGGGAGTTGGAGCCTATTTGTTTGGCTTGTTTACAGCTATATTTCCAGACTTTAGTGCAGGACCAGGTCTACTTTCAGATGCTCTAAAAATGTGTTCATTTATTCAACAAATATTTACTGAGTGCCATCCAGGTGCCAGGCATGTTTCTGGATATTATGGATACAGCACTGGGCAAAATAAAAATGGGAACCCTTGTAACAGCCTACGTTCTAGTCATTTTGTTGACTGGACATTGACAATTAAATTTTCTGATCCCTTCTTTATTCCAGGCAGTGCTGGGGATGTAGTGGTGGTTCTGTCCTCCAGGGGTTAATATTCTAGTGATAGCACAGATTCTCACTGGATCTGCACATCAGTTAAGATTCCTTGTTTACAAGCCACAGGAACAGATGCAGGTTACCTCTAGCAAAGGATAATTTATTGGAAGGCTATTAGGGAAGGGGGAAGAGAAGGGAGGCATGGCAGGTTGCCTTATGCCAGAACCATCTCCCCCTTTGCCTTTCTCCTGGGTGACAGATCCTTGATTATGGACATGTATTGGCAAAATTAACCCACCTTGATACAGCTAAACCTTTGAACTGCTGTGAAGTGATAAACTCTCTGTTTTGTCCAAAGGCTGTTACTTGTTAAGCATGAACAGGCTAACTGAAAAGAAATGGCAGGACAAGGCTCAGAAACAAGCAGCAGCCTAAAAGTTGAGGCAGATCTAGAAGCAGGACACAGAGAAAGAGCATTCTCATGCCCATCCACCCAGAATAACTACATGGGCAGGCAAGATTTTCTCTGTTTAGAAATACACTTTTAATTGAGGCAGAAAATTGGTTCTGGGAGACAGCACTGAATAGCTGAGCATTAGACTCTATAAGGGGTTTCCCAGGTAGCTCAGTGGTAAAGAATTCACCTGCAATGCAGGAAATATGAGTTTGATACCTGGCTCAGAAAATGGCAACCCATTCCGGTAATTTTGCCTGGGACATCCCATGGACAGAGGAGCCTGAGGGGCTACAATCCATGGGGTCACAAAGAGTTGGACATGACTTAGTGGCTAAAGAGCAAACAAACATACTCTATAAGTGCTCTGAGTTGCTTTAAGTGACACCTGCCCTCTTGGGAGATACCGTGCAGTGAAGTGGGAAAAAGATTGAGCAAGAGGTTTAATTAAAGAAAATTTACATAAACTAAAACCACACCTCCCTTTGGGGTATACAATTCTATGAGTTTGAACACACAAACACCAGTATCATCAAGAGACAGGACAGTTCTCTCTCCCCAGAAATTCCATCACGCTGCCCCATGTGGTAAAACCCTGACCCTATCCTAATCCCTGGTCACTGCTGATCTGCTCTCCATCTTTATCATTTCACTTTTCATGTGTCAGGTAAATGGAATCATGGTGTGCAACTCCTTTCACTCAGCACAATGCCTGTGGGAGGCATGTTTTGCAGGCATCAATAGCTTGTTTCTTTATTGGGTAGGATTCCATGATATGGATGGACCAATGTTTCTTTGAAAGTGTTAGTCGCTCAGTCGTGTCCGACTCTTTGCGACCCCATGGACTGTAGCCCATCAGGCTCCTCTGTCCATGGAACTCTCCAGGCAAGAACACTGGAGTGGGTAGCCATTCTCTTCTCCAGGGGATAGTCCCAACCCAGGGATCGAACCTGGGTTTCCTGTATTGCAGGCAGGCTCTTTACCATCTGAGCCATCCATTCACCCATTGGAGAATGTTTACTTTGTTTCCAGTTTGGAGAGATTATAAACAAAGATACTGTAGACATATTCAGGATTTTGTCTGAGGACAAGCTTTTACTTCTCTGGGTAAATACTTAGGATTGGGATTACTGGGTCATATGATAGGTTTATGTTTAACTGCCAAACTGTTTTCCAGATTGGCTGTACCATTCTGCATTCCAATCAGCAACTATGCATCCTTGGCAGCACCTGGTAATCGTTATTGTTATTACAAGATTTGGAATTTTAAGAAAGCTATTCTAATAGGGATATGGTGGTATTGCACTATGGTTTTAATTTGTATTTCCCAACAACTTATGATATGGATTATGTTTTCCTGTGTTCATTGGCCATCCACATCTTTTCCTTGTGAAGTGTCTATTCAAATACTTTGCCCTCTTTTTGAGTTTTAATTTTCTTATTGTTGAGCTTGAGAGTTCTTTACACATTCTGAAGCCAACACTTACGTAATTGGCAAATATTTTCTCTCAGTCTGTATCTTGTCTTTTCATTTTCTTAATGGTGTCTTTTGCGGAGCAAGAGCTTTTAATTTTAATGAGGTCCAATTTATCTTTTCTTTCTTTTGTGATTTTGGTGATCTCTTTATATAACCCAAGGTCACAAAAATGTTCTCTATATATTCCTTTAAAAATTGTATAGATTTCTTTTTATATTTAGATCTGTGGTCCATTTTGAGCTATCTTTTGTATAAAGTATGAGATATACACTAATGTCCCTTCTTCCCTCTGTCCTTCCCTTCCTTTTTAATTTTTTTCATTTGTTCTTTCTTTTGGTATATGGATATTCAGTTGTTCCACATCATTTGTTGGAAAGACTATCCTTTCTTCATTGAACTGCCTTGGCATCTTTGTAAAAAATCAATGGGCTGTACTTGTGTGGGTCTATCACTTGCTCTCCATTCTGTTCCATTGATCTATGTGTCTAACCTTTGGTCAATAAACACCATACTATCCTGTTTACCGTAGTTTTATAATGTCTTAAAATTGTATAGTGTGAATTCTCCATTTGTCTTTCTCTTGTGTTAATTGATTACTCTAGCTCCTTTGCTTTTCTATATAAATTTTAGAATTAATCTCTCTATAGCCGTAGTTTTAGAATTAATCTCTCTATTGCCATAGTTCTGGGAATTTTGATTATAATTGCATCAAATATCTAGATCGGTTTGGGAGAGAATTATTAGTTTCTTAAATACATTGAGTTTTGCATTTATGAACACAGTATTTCTCACCAATCATTTGGATCTTCTTTGAATTCTTTCATTAGTGTTGTAGTTTTCAGCACATATATCCTACACACCTCTTTGTTAGATTTATAGCTATTTAGCTAGTTTATTGAATAAGGCAATGGCACTTATTCTGGGGACTCCAGTACTCTTGCCTGGAAAATCCCATGGATGGAGGAGCCTGGTAGACTGCAGTCCATGGGGTCGCTAAGAGTCGGACACGACTGAGCAACTTCACTTTCACTTTTCACTTTCCACTTTCATGCATTGGAGAAAGAAATGGCAACTCACCCCAGTGTTCCTGCCTAGAGAATCCCAGGGACAGGGGAGCCTGGTGGGCTGCCATCTATGGGGTCACATAGAGTCAGACATGACTGAAGTGACTTAGCAGCAGCAGCAGCAGATACTTTATATTTTTGGAACTATTGTATATGTTATTGTTTTAATATTTCAGTTTCCAATTGCATACTTCTGGATTATATAAACGCAGTTGATGTTTTATATGTTGCCCTTGAATCTATCTCATGACCTTGCTAAACTCACTTATTAGTTCTAGTTTTTGTGTTTTACAGATTCCCCTGGGATTTTCTTAGTAGACAATCACACTATCCATGGAGACAGTCTTATTTCTTCCTTTCCAATCTCTATGGCCTTTTTTGTTTATGTTCTTATTGTCTGGGATAGGATAACCAGTATGATATTGAATAGGAGTCATGTGAGTAAATGGATGTTCCCTTCCTTGTTTGCAATTTTAGGATAAAAGCATACATGTTTTCACCACTGAAACTGATGTTAGTTGTAAGGTTTTTGTGGATATTCTTTACCAGATTAAAGAAGTTTCCTTCTATTCCTGGTTTACTGAAAGTTTTCAGCATGAATGGATCTTGAATTTTTAAAAATGCTTTTTCTGTGTCAATTGATATGTTGTTTCTATTCAGTCGCTCAGTAATGTCTGACTCTTTGCGACCCCATGGACCCCAAGCATGCTAGGCTTCCCTGTCCATCACCATCTCCCAGAGATTGCTCAAACTCATGTCCATTGAGTCGGTGATGCCTTCCAACCATCTCATTTTCTGTCATCCTCTTCTCCTCCTGCCTTCAACCTTCCCCAGCATTAAAGTGTTTTCTAATGAGTCAGCTCTTGGCATCAGGTGGCTAAAGTATTGGAGCTTCAGCTTCAGCATCAGTCCTTCCAATGAATATTCAGGGTTGATTTCCTTTAGGATGGCCTGGTTTGATCTCCTTGCAGTCCAAGAGACTCTGAAAAGTCTTATTCAAAACCACAATTCAAAGGCATCAATTCTTTGGCACTCAGCTTTCTTTATCGTCCAATTCTCACATCCACATATGACTACTGGAAAAACCATAGCTTTGACTAGTCGGAACTTTGTTGGCAAAGTAATGTCTCTGCTTTTTAATATGCTGTCTAGGTTGGTCATAGCTTTTCTTTCAAGGAGCAAGCATCTTTTAATTTCATGGCTGTAGTCACCATCTGATTTTGGAGCCCAAGAAAATAAAGTCTCTCACTGTTTCCATTATTTCCCCATTTATTTGCCATGAAGTGATGGGACCAGGTACCATGATCTTAGTTTTCTTAATGTTGAGTTTTAAGCCAACTTTTTTCACTCTCCCTTTTCACTTTCATCAAGAGGCTCTTAAGTTCCTCTTCACTTTCTGCCAGGAGGGTGGTGTCATCTGTAAATGAAGTTACTGATATTTCTCCCAGCAATCTTGATTCCGGCTTGTGCTTCATACAGCCTGGCATTTCGCATGATGTACTCTACATATAAGTTAAATAAGCAGGCTGACAATATACAGCCTTGACATACTCCTTCCTCAATTCGGAACCAGTCCTTTGTTAATGTCATTCTAACTGTTGCTTCTTAACCTGCATACAGGTTTCTCAGGAGGCATGTGAGCTGGTCTGGTATCCCCATCTCTTAAAGAATTTTCCACAGTTTGTTGTGATCCACACAGTCAAAGGCTTTAGCATAATCAATGAAGCAGAAGTTTTTCTGGAATTCTCTTGCTTTTTGGGTGATCCAATGGATGTTGGCAATTTGATCTCTGGTTCCTCTTCATTTTCTAAATCCAGCTGATATAACTATGTGATATTTCTTCTTTAATATGATAACATGAAGATTGCAATGATTTTCAGATGTTGAACCAGTTTTGCATTCCTGGGATAAACTTCATTTAGTTGTGATGTATTCATCTTTTTTTTTGTATATTGCTGAATTCAAGTTGCTAATATTTTGATGAGGATTTTGTGTCTACATTCATGTGAGGGATCTTGGTCTATAGTTTTTTTGTATTATCTTTTCCTACATTTTAGTATTAAGGTAATTTTGGCCTCATAAAATAACTTGGGTCTCCCTTCTTCTGTTCTCTGGGAGAATTTATATAGAATCTTCTTTAAACCTCTGGTAGAATTCAGAGAAAAACTATCTGGACCAGGAATTTTCTTTTTCAGAAGATTTTAAGCTATTATTTTAGTTTCTTATAGATAAGACTGTTGGGGTTACCTACATTTTCCTGGGCAAGTTTTGTAATTTGTGGCTTTCCAGGAATTAAGCAATTTCATCCAAATGATCAAATGTATGTGTATAGAGCTGTTCATGGCATTCTCTCATTAAGCTTTTAATGTTTGTATAGTCTATACCGATAGCCCTTCTTTCATTTCTGATAATAGTGTTTGTGTCTTTTCTATGTCTCTGAGAGTCTGGCTACTGGCTTGTCAATCTTATTGATGTTTTCAGAAAAACAACTTCTGTTTTCATTGATTCCCACCTTACCATTATTTACCGTTTCCTTCTACTTGCTTTGGGTTTATCTTTCTCTTTTCCTGGGGTAAAAAATAAGGCTATTAATATGAGATCTTTCATTTTAAAAATAAAAACACAATGCTATAGTTTCTAAGTACTGCTTTATCTGCATCCCATAAATTTGATATGTTGCATTTTATTTTTGTTCAATTATTTTTTGAAAATATTTTCTAATTTCCCTTGAGTTTCCTTTTAGCCCACAAATTATTCAGAAGTGTGTTGTTTAATTTCTAAGTATTTGAGTACTTTTTCCAGATAGTTTTGTTATTAATTTCTAGTTTAGTTCCAAGGTGCTTAGGATTTAAATCTCATGGGCCTACAGTGGGAGATAGAAATTGGGGCAACTTTGGGAGGGTGTCTTGACAATTGTAGCAAAAACCTTAGGAGTGTTCATATATTTGTACCCAACAGTTCCACTTCTTTGTTTGTATCCTGAGGAAATAATCATGAATGCACACATACATTTGTGCAGTCCTCTGAATTTGGAAAAACCAAGATGCCAAACAATAGGAATAGGGCACTGATAAGCTAAAGTGTAGTTATCCAAACAATGAAATGTTATGCAGCCTTTGAAACTTATTCTGAGGAAGAATGTGGAGTGTCATGGGAAGGAACTGATGATCTATATTAAGTCCTTCATCTTCTATCACGTCCCCACTGGGATGTAACCTCAATGAGACAACAGAATTTGCTTCTCTTGTTTATTCCTCTTTTTACAGTACTGGCACGTAGTAGTATGCAGAAATATTTATATAAATAAATTACTATGCAAAATTATGTTTTATCATTATTCTATTATATAATTATTATAATTTATTGTATATATGTATTTGTATATAGTATATGTATGTATGTACATATCTATGAAATTTGGTCTTCTCTTTTTTTAAAAAAATATATTTTTTTGCTGTGTACCATTTTTAAAGTCTCTGCTGAATTTGTCACGACATTGTTTCTGTTTTTATTTTTTTGGTTTTTTTTTTTGGCCATGAAGCATACGGGATCTTAGCTCCTTGATCGGGTATGGAACCCACACCCCCTTCATTGGACGGCAAAGTCTTAACCACTAGCCCAGCAGGGAAGTCCCTGGTCCCTCTCTTTTGATGTGAGTTGCGTTCATGCTCCTACTCTGCCTTTAAGTTATACGTTTCCCTCCCCTACTTTCCGTGTGACTCCAGATCCATTTCACCCAGCTGTTCCTCTTCGCCTGTGAAACAATTCCTGTTTGAAGCACGGGAGTCTATAGTGATCAGATATTATAATGGTGACCTCACAATTGGTATAAGTCACCTCATTTTTCTGAAGGACAAGTGTGGACAAATGTGACTCTCCTCAAGGCCCAAGGTGAGTTCATGTCACAGGGAGATCTCGGGCCAGGATATTTTCTCCCAGCGACCTTCCCTTCCAGTGCCCCGGGCTAGCAGCCCTGTCCTTCCAGAGATAATGACTCCAGGGCATCTGGGGCCCCTGATTCCACTCGAGGCTGTGTGCCCCTCATCAGAAGTGTCTGGATTTTCTGCATCACAAGAAATGCCACCATGGCCTTGCATTCTTGCTGGCTCTTACATTTCCCAAATACCAAAAGGCCACAGTCTGCCATAGCAACCAACAGTCTGAGAAATGTAATTGCCTTTTAGAAAAAATATTGGGCAACCGGGCCACTTGTGCTTTGCCCCTCTCTAGCTTTTATAAAACAACACAAAGTATTGTAGGAGACACCCGAAGCCCCTCAGCAGGATTCAGTGAAAATGAAATGGGCGTGGGGGTGACCCAACCAGAGATCAGGTTCTGTCACTGTGTGAATGCAGGCACATGAATGAATCCCTGAATTCACCTGCCCCACTTGTGAAAGTGGGCATTAAGATGGTATCACAGCTGAAAGGATGGGTCCTTTGTGTCTGGCAGATAGTGAGGGCTCCGTACAGAGGGTTTGTTGTAATTCGATCCTGGCTGACAACTGTGCTCCGAATTACCTCTTAAAGGACCCCCTTTCAAGGGGGACCATTGGAATCAAGGTGAGTTCTACCAAACTCACACCTGCCTCACCTGTTTGCCTTGCTTTCCTCTCACCTGTTCTTCCTTCCCCACTATCTTGCACATCTCAGTGGCCATTGCTGATGGCAGAGATCTGCAGCTTCTCTGGCCTCTTTGGGATAAGAGTGTAGGGAGGTGTGAGTAGGACTTTTTAAGTTCTCCAGGTTTGTTCTGTAGGACCCTTGCCAACCTGAAAGTGACCACATGAGTTGGCACTGCATGTCATGGGAGGACATTACCTTGTAAACAATCCCCTTTCAAGGGAAGAGCGTTGGAATGCTTGGGGAAGTTTCCCTGGAGCTTGGAAGTTGGGAGACCCCTTGACCCTGGAGGGGACTTTTAAAACCTAATTGTCCATGTCCACTAGAGCTTTCCTGGTTTCTCAGATGGTGAAGAATCTGCCTGCAATGCAGGAGACGTGGGTTCAATCCCTGGGTTGGGAAGATCCCCTGGAGAAGAGAATGGCAACCCACTCCAGTATTCTTGCCTGGAGAATTCCATGGGCAAAGGAACCTGGCAGGCTACAGTCCATGGGATCACAGTCAGACATGACTGACTAATGCTAACATTAGAGGTTCAGTGGGAAAGGACAGTGTGGACCCTGGAGACCCAAGCCCTTTGCTGACACCCCCGGGGCCCTGGTGTCCCCTCCCCTTCTCCTAGGGCCTTGGGTCTCCACCCATGACAGCAGCACTCTCTTGTTTGTAACATGTGTGTCTGCGTTGTTTCCACCCTCCCACCCGACCAGGAGCTTCCTGAGAGCTAGAAACACCAATCCAATCCAATGTCTCTCTCTTCCCAACTCCGAGTTTAGTAACCCGCCACCGGAAGCAGCAGTGGAGGATGAGGTCATTTGAGCCTGAACTGATAGCTGTTTTGTGCAAAGGAAAGTGATGCTGCCACTCACCCACACACACCTGAAGATACCTGTTCTTCCAAGAGAGCGTTGGCTAAGGGCCTTTGTTCTTGGGCTCGGAGCAAGCGAGTGGCATCACATTTGAGTGGCTTTCCTGTTCTCTCTGCCTGCCTCTGAGTGTCTGAGCAACACGTTCTGCTTTTGATTGTCGCTCTTCAAACAGCACAGTATTGTTGCGCTTCTGCCTCTTTTTAATAAAGAAAAACAAGGAGGGGTTTTGTTCATGCAAAATTAACACACATTCAAACTGCGTTTCTTTGATCCATCCTGGACTCTGATCTGCGCCGGCCTTTTTATTTTCCCACTGAGAATGTACGTCTCAGGAAGGATTAGGGAGGGAGAAAACCGCTTACCACTTCCCATTTGATTAACACAATTTAATGCGGCAATAATGCCGGGGAAGTTCATTACTCGGGAAAGGCTCTGATGCGGCTGCCCACGGTGTCTGGGGACTGACTCTTTTTATTTAAAACGCAATCAAGCACCTACGGTGAGAGGATCTGTGAAATCCTGCCTAAGCTGGGGAAGGTGGAATTTCCATTTAGTGTAGACAGACAAAGATCCCTCTGTTTGTATAGCTTTTGATAGTTTTTCATTGCGCCTATAAATATTTAATGTGGCTTATTAAGTTCAAGACCCTGGGATGAGAAAAAGCAAAGGACCCTACCCTCATGGTGCTTACAGCCTAGAAGAGAAGAGGGCCTTTAGCCAAGTGAGTGCACTGGTGAAGAACCTCAAAAGAGGAAGGACAGGGGTGGGACAGCAAGTGAGTCAGTAAAATGGCATCTGTCTGGGCAATCAGAGAAGCCTACCTGGAGGAGGTGACATATGCGCCCAGATCAGAAGCATGCGTAACAGTTGATTTGGAATGGATGACCAGGTGAGGGGCAGAGTTTTTGAGGCTGAGAAACAGCCTGTGTGAATTTGTGAGGGAGGCAGCAGGCTGAGCTGTGAGCAGAGCTCACAGGTGGCCACCATCTGGGCAGATGGAGGGTAGGAAGTAGACGGGGGACAGAGATCGAGAAGAGTCCATTGACGCATGCCAGCATGCCTGCCTCCAGCTCAGCTGCAGCCAGGTATGAAGGGTGGAGGGTCACCCTATGGCCGGATGATTAGAAATCTGTGATCTCCATCTCTGAGGATCCCCAACCCCTCAATGGCTTAGAAGGCCAGGCTTAAGGCCCAACCCTGTGTCTCCTCAGATCTGTGCCCTTGGCCATGTCATTTGGCTCACCTTTGCCTTCGTTTCTATCTATAAAATGTTGTCATTGTGGTCACTCTTTTCTTCCCTCACAGCACTATTGCGTAAAAGAAATAAAACAGGAGACAAGCAGTTTCAAGACATTCTGGAGACTATCAGAGCTCCTGGCATCAACCAGTAACGGGTCAAAATATACAGGATGTGACTGGTGAGTTGCACTGAAATTGGGATGATTCTGTCCAACTTCTAGGAGTAAGATTGAGGTCTGCGGAGGATCGGTCTCCCTGAAATATTCCTCACATTAGCCGTGAGCAGGTAGGTTATTCTGCAGTAAATATAACCCTAATGTCCCTGACTTAGTATCTAAAAAGTTATTTCTCATTCACTTAAAGTCGATTCAGTCCTGGGCAGCTGTCCAAGGCAACTGGCCACTGTTGTATGAGTTTACGACTCAGGCAGAGGGAGCCTCACCCAAAGTTGTAGGGTCACTGTGGAGACAGCACACCAGCTCTTCAGTGCTTCCCCCGGAAGGGACATATGATACTTCCGCTCTGATTTCAGTGGCCCAAGGAGGTCATGCGGCCACACCTCAGCTCAAGAATATGCAATGTTGCACGAATATGCAATGTTGCACTTCTTTGTCTCAACAGCATGCGTCCTGCCTGCCGGCACCCTGCTTCTCCTTAGCCGGCTCTCCTGCTTTTGCCCCCAAAGAATTTATCATCTTAAGACTCACCACATAGTTTATCTCTTACATATACTATTTATCGTGCCCCCCCCCACCCCTAGAATCTGAATGCCACAAGGGCAGGGATCTTGCTCAATTTTATTCTTAATATTTCCCAAATATCCAGAATGGTGCCTGGCATGTACAAGGTGCTCAATAAATATTTGCCAAATGTCTAGAGGGACCTCCCAGTAATGCCTGAGTCCTCCAGTATCTGTGGCCCAGAGAGTGGGAAAACTTTTTCTAGGTTATCATGTTCCTTCAGGGGAGGAAATGGCAACTCACTCCAGTACCCTTGCCTAGAAAATCCCATGGACTGAGGAGCCTGGTAGGCTACAGTCCATGGGGTCGCAAAGAGTCAGACACGACTGAGCGACTTCACATCAGGGGAACTATACTCCTCCAAAAATGTGGTATCTTGTGGTCAGCATCTCTGCCTATCAGAATGTTAAAGATAAATAAAAACAACAAATTGAGGCTCGGGGAGAGGAAGGGCATTGTTTCAGGGCGGAGGGTGTCACAAAGAGCAGGGAAAGCCAGAGGAAATAAGAGGAGGCGGGTGGCAGCCAGGGGCGCGGAGCTGCGTTTTCACTCTCTGATCACCATGAGTGGGAGAGGAGGCCAGCTCTCTCATGCTTTCTGCCATTCCTTCGGCAATGGCAGAGGCTGTCTTGAGCAAAAACAAATTGTCCTGATCCGTGGTTCTGGATCAAAGAATTCAAGGAGGCATGAGATAAGAGTCCTGGAGAGGGAAATGGCAACCCACTCCCGTATTTTTGCCTGGGAAATCACATGGTCAGAGGAGCCTGGCAGGCTTCAGTCCAGGGGGTCACAAACAGTCGGACTCAACTTAGTGACTGAACAACAACAAAGAGAGGAATCAGACATTTGGAGCCACTGGGCTTGACCCTATGGCCAAGGGGGAGGAGGCCGGCCTGGAAGGCTTCCTCTTCGCTTCCTGGCTGTGGCGAACTCAGCTTTCTCACCCTGCAAGTACTGTCCCTGGCAACCTAAGGAGAGCACGTTACTTCCCTCTTGCAGGCAGAAGACACGAGACACGTCTGTAATTAGCCTCCACTGTCAGGGAGAAGAAACCTGTGTGAGCCTCTTCTAACTGGCTGAAAGCCTGGCCTGGCTGTGGAACCACCTGGGTCACACTGGTAATGGGGACTCTGTGCTGACTCTGTGCCACGCCTGCAGGAAGTTCTATCTGCCAGGCCTCTAATAAACTCTTCACGGCAGCCGCTCACACCTGGGGACCTTTACCCTCTGGGGAGGCCTCCCTGTGTCCCAGCTATTTCTTTACTGCCTTGACAGTTCAGGCAAGAAGGCAGAGATTTGTTGCAATCTGATACACATTGGAGATGCAAAAACATGACTTGGCCACGGTCTCCTTTCGGCTGATAGGAAGACTGCTTATGTCTGGTGTTTGCCCTCTGCCTCTCCGGTCTCTCTGCAGTAGTGATTATATTCTCACTTCTTTCTTTCTTTTGATGTTTCCTCTGTGATGGTGGAAGAGAGATGTGGGCTTGTGGTTTTGACTCGGGCAGCACATGAGGATGTGGTAATAACGAGATGGCTTATGTTGTGTGATGCTCTGACCTTTCCAGTGGGCCTCCGCGTGTAGGCTTTATCCTCACAGCTTCCCTGCCAGGAAAGCCCGACAAGGAGGATTGTCTTTCTATTTGCAGATGGAGCTGTTTGAGCTCCCGAAAGGAGCGGGGACTTGCCTCAGGGTCCAGGGTGAGATTCAGATTTAGTGAGAATCCAGTTGGCCTGGGTTTTTGTTTTTTAGAGTGTTTGACAAATATTTAGGCAGTTGCTACCATGTGCCAGGAGTTTTTCCAAGGGCTGGTGAGAGAGGCTGATGGAAAGTTGGATTTCTGCTTTCCAGAGTTTACATTCTTGGGATCCATCTGAAAATGGAGGCAGATTTAGAATATTCGCATAGTTGGGACAAAACGGTTGGTTTATCTTGATTTGATTTTTAAAACAAGGCTTAGGTTACAGTGTTCTCACTCTGGGTCTGTCTCTGTCTCTTTCGCTGCCTTCCTCCCTCCTCCTCCTTCTCTTTCCTTTCCTGTTAGGACTTGGGGAGATCCAAGTTCACTGCCATAGCTATCTACTCCTTTTCTTTCTTTCCTAATGATCTCAATAACTTTGGATACAATGCACCACAGGCTTTTTCTTGCACAGGAACAAAAGGTGAAATGTTAATATGATTTTATTTGGGCTCAGATGGGATAAGGAAGACCTTTTGTTTCCTACCTTTCATCCTCAAGTCGGCACTTGTTAATTAAATCGAGCCTGTGGAAAGTGACCTTTGGGGAGAGGGGTCTTCTGAGAATAGAATACGGTTTAATCAAATATGGGCAATAAATAAATAAACAAGAAAGGAGCTATTAGATAAAGAAACACCCTGAACACTTCCGGATGAGAGCCCTTGACAGAAAGGTGATTTGCTTTTTCCTCTGGGTAAAAGTGCACACTTAGAAAACGGGACTTCTTGGACAAGATCATTTACCACCCCCAACCCAGAAACCCTGAGGATGGTGGTGAACCCTGCTAATTCCGCACTTGCAGACCACCACCATGGTTTTCTGCCATCAGCTTGAGAGAGACTGCCCAATTTCTCTGAGCTTATGCCTCACCTGGCCACGAGGGGGCGCAGAAGAGTCGCTTTCTTCCGCGTGGAGCGGCAAACCTGGGAGGTCTCTCACCTCTAGGCCAAGTGTGGCCGGTGACTTGGTCTGCTGGGCTTGGGGGCCCTGAAAGGGAACGGAATATCTATCTGCCCGTGGAGGAGGCTGGTTCACCCCAAGTCTGAAAATGCTCTGCCAGGAGCAAGACAGATCCCATCTGTATATGGAAGAAATGAAGTGGGAGCATTGTGGTGAGCATCCGTGTGAGCTTTGAAGGCTCTGAGACTTACATTGTGTGTGATTGTAAGTGAGCTACTTGGCCTTTTGAATCTCAGCTTCCTAACCTATAAAATGGGGATATAGTATTACAGGGCTGTTAAGAGTCAATAAAATTACAGACATAATAATTTGAGCGTGAACGTGACAGGTACTCAACACAGGATGGTTATTATGATACCTTTGTCACTCCCCAGTCCCTAGCCTGCCCCCTTAAGTGTGCTTCCTGCAGGGAATCCAGGGTTATCACACTGCTTCTTCTCCTTTGTACTTCTTACAGAAAATTATAATGAAATATATAATAAGTCTTTTAATGGAAATCATTTTTTAATATAAAATATATGTATTTATGGATTCATGTAACTTTTGTGTGCCTACCGTGGGTCAGGTACTCTGCAAGTTGCTGGACATAGAATGGAGAGCAAAAAATAAAACAGATCCAGCACATGCTCTCATGGAGTTTCCAGTCCAACCAGTGCCATTTGATAGAACTGCCCGCTATGATAGAAACGTTCCTCATCTGTGCTGTCCAATATGGTAGCCTCCAGCCAACGTGGCTATTGAGCACTCAAAATGTGGCTAGTGACATGAAGCGGAGATTAAATTCAATGGTACTTAATTTTAACTGATGTAAGTTAAAATAGCCATACAAAATTAGTGGCTAAACTATTAGCATAGGTCTAGAAGATAAATCACTTCAGTATTCTTGCCTTGAGAACCCCATGAACAGTATGAGAAGGCAGAATGATAGGATACTGAAAGAGGAACTCCCCAGGTTGTTGGTAGGTGCCCAATATGCTACTGGAGATCAGTGGAGAAATAACTCCAGAAAGAATGAAGGGATGGAGCCAAAGCAAAAACAATGCCCAGTTGTGGATGGGACTGGTGATAGAAGCAAGGTCCGATGCTGTAAAGAGCAATATTGCATAGGAACCTGGAATGTTAGGTCCATGAATCAAGGCAAATTGGAAGTGGTCAAACAGGAGGTGGCAAGAGTAAATGTCAACATTCTAGGAATCAGCAAACTAAGATGAACTGGAATGGGTGAGTTTAACTCAGATGACCATTATATCTACTACTGTGGGCAGGAAACCCTTAGAAGAAGTGGAGTAGCCATCATGGTCAACAAGAGAATCTGAAATGCAGTACTTGGATGCAATCTCAAAAATGACAGAATGATCTCTGTTCGTTTCCAAGGCAAACCATTCAGTATCATGGTAATCCAAGCCTATGCCCCAACCAGTAACGCTGAAGAAGCTGAAGTTGAACGGTTCTATGAAGACCTACAGAACCTTTTAGAACTAACACCCCAAAAAGATGTCCTTTTCATTATAGGGGACTGGAATGCAAAAGTAGGAAGTCAAGAAACACCTGGAGTAACAGGCAAATTTGGCCTTGGAGTACGGAATGAAGCAAGGCAAAGGCTAATAGAGTTTTTCTAACAGAACACACTGGTCATAGCGAACACCCTCTTTCAACAACACAAGAGAAGACTCTACACATGGACATCACCAGATGGTCAACACCGAAATCAGATTGATTATATTCTTTGCAGCCAAAGATGGAGAAGCTCTATACAGTCAGCAAAAACAAGACCAGGAGCTGGCTGTGGCTCAGATCATGAACTCCTTATTGCCAAATTCAGACTTAAACTGAAGAAAGTATGGAAAACCACTAGACCATTCAGGTATGACCTAAATCAAATACCTTATGACTATACAGTGGAAGTGAGAAATAGATTTAAGGGACTAGATCTGATAGACAGAGTTCCTGATGAGCTATGGATGGAGGTTCATGACATTGTACAGGAGACAGGGATCAAGACCATCCCCATCAAAAAGAAATGCAAAAAAGCAAAATGGTTGTCTGAGGAGGCCTTACAAATAGTTGTGAAAAGAAGAGAAGTGAAAATCAAAGGAGAAAAGAAAAGATATTCCCATCTGAATGCAGACTTCCAAAGAATAGCCAGAAGAGATAAGAAAACCTTCCTCAGCAATCAATGCAAAGAAATAGAGGAAAACAACAGAATGGGACAGACTAGAGATCTCTTCAAGAAAATCAGAGATATCAAGGGAAAATTTCAGGCAAAGATGGGTTTGATAAAGGACTGAAATGGTATGGACCTAACAGAAGCAGAAGATATTAAGAAGAGGTGGCAAGAATACACAGAAGAACTGTACAAAAAAGATCTTCATGACCCAGATAATCATAATGGTGTGATCACTGACCTAGAGCCAGACATCCTGGAATGTGAAGTCAAGTGGGCCTTAGGAAGCATTACTACGAACAAAGCTAGTGGATGTGATGGAATTCCAGTTGAGCTATTTCAAATCCTGAAAGATGATGCTGTGAAAGTGCTGCACTCAATATGCCAGCAAATTTGGAAAACTCAGCAGTAGCCACAGGACTGGAAAAGGTCAGTTTTCATTCCAATCCCTAAGAAAGGCAATCCCAGAGAATGCTCAAACTACTGCACAATTGCACTCATCTCACATGCTAGTAAAGTAATGTTCAAAATTCTCCAAGCCAGGCTTCAGCAATACGTGAAACAAGAACTTCCAGATGTCCAAGCTGGTTTTAGAAAAGGCCGAGGAACCAGAGATCAAATTGCCAATATCTGCTGGATCATCAAAAAAGCAAGAGAGTTCCAGAAAAACATCTATTTCTGCTTTATTGACTACGCCAAAGCCTTCCACTGTGTGGATCATGATAAACTGTGGAAAATTCTGAAAGAGATGGGAATACCAGACCACCTGACCTGCCTCTTGAGAAACCTGTATGCAGGTCAGGAAACAACAGTTAGAACTGGACATGGAACAACAGACTGGTTCCAAATAGGAAAAGGAGTGTGTCAAGGCTGTATATTGTCACCCTGTGTATTTAACTTATATGCAGAGTACATCATGAGAAATGCTGGGCTGGAAGAAACACAAGCTGGAATCAAGATTGCCAGGAGAAATATCAATAACCTCAGATATGCAGATGACACCATCCTTATGGCAGAGAGTGAAGAGGAACTAAAGAGCCTCTTGATGAAAGTGAAAGAGGAGAGTGAAAATGTTGCCTTAAAGCTCAACATTCAGAAAACTAAGATCATGGCATCTGGTCCCATCACCTCATGGGAAATAGATGGAGAGACAGTGGAAACAGTGTCAGACTTCATTTTTTGGGGCTCCAAAATCACTGCGGATGGTGACTGCAGCCATGAAATTAAAAGACGCTTACTCCTTGGAAGGAAAGTTATGACCAACCTAGATAGCATGTTAAAAAGCAGAGAAATTACTTTGCCAACAAAGATCTGTCTGGTCAAGGCTATGGTTTTTCCAGTGGTCATGTATGGATGTGAGAGTTGGACTGTGAAGAAAGCTGAACGCTGAAGAATTGATGCTTTTGAACTGTGGTGTTGGAGAAGACTCTTGAGAGTCCCTTGGACTGCAAGGAGATCCAACCAGTCCATCCTAAAGGAGATCAGTCCTGGGTGTTCATTGGAAGGGCTGATTGAAGCTGAAACTCCAGTACTTTGGCCACCTCATGCGAAGAGTTGACTCATTGGAAAAGACCCTGATGCTGGGAGGGATTGGGGGCAGGAGGAGAAGGGGACGACAGAGGATGAGATGGCTGGATGGTATCACCGACTCGATGAACATGAGTTTGAGTAAACTCTGGGAGTTGGTGATGGGCAGGGAGGCCTGGCTTGCTGCGATTCATGGGGTCGCAAAGAGTGGGACACGACTGAGCGACTGAACTGAACTGCACTGCACTGCACTGAGAAGATAGATGTGGAAATGTTTCGCACAGGTTGTGGCCCCCAGTCAGTGCTCGGAAGTGCACATCTCCCTTCCTTCTCCCTACTCTGTGGCCCCTGGTACCCTGTGTGTGACTCCTCTGTTGCTCTTGCTCCTTCTTATGGATGAGTGAGGCCATGCAAATAGACTCCAGAAAGGCAGACACTGGTGCAGAGTAACTCATGCCTGCCTGGCAGGATTTTGCACACATCAGGTGAGACAATGTGGTATAGGGAAAGGAACTTGCTTTGTAGCTGAGCGGGAATGATGGAAATGATGTTAAAGTTTGGCTTCATCACTCACCAGCTGCAGGATGGGAGCAAGTTATTTGACCTCTCTGGGTCTCAGCTTTCACTTCTGTTAATTGGGATGATGATCGCTATTTGGGTAGTTGTGAAGACAGATGAGATTGTACAGGAAATGAACCCATGACACAAATGGTCTTCAAAGATGAGAAATCCAACTGGAAGCCAAATAGGGTCAACCCACAATGCTGCGTTGTCTCCGGACATTCCCAGCCTGACAGATACACCCCTTGCAGTGTGACTCTGTTGTCCTGGTCTTGTTGATTGGCAGTGGCCACAAGACTGGAAAAGGTCCGTTTTCATTCCAGTCCCAAAGAAAGGCAATCCCAAAGAATGCTCAAACTACCACATAATTGCACTCATCTCAAACGCTAGCAAAGTAATGCTGAAAATTCTCTAAACCAGACTTCAACAGTACATGAACCAAGAACTTCCAGATGTTCAAGTTGGATTTAGAAAAGGCAGAGGAACCAGATTGCCAACATCTGTTGGATCATCGAAAAAGCAAGAGAGTTCCAGAAAAAACATCTACTTCTGCTTTATTGACTATGCCAAAGCCTTTGACTATGTGGATCACAACAAACTGTGGAAAATTCTTTAAGAGATGGGAATACCAAACCACCTGACCTGCCTCCTGAGAAATCTGTATGCAGGTCAGGAAGCAACAATTAGAACTGGAAATGGAACAACAGACTGGTTCCAAATGAGAAAAGGAATACATCAAGGCCATATATTGTCACCCTGCTTATTCAACTTATATGCAGAGTACCTCATGAGAAACACTGGGCAGGATGAAGCACAAGCTGGAATCAAGATTGCCGGGGGAAATATCAATAACCTCAGATATGCAGATGACACCACCCTTATGGCAGAAAGCAAAGAACTAAAGAGCCTCTTGATGAAAGTGAAAGAGGAGAGTGAAAAAGTTGGCTTAAAACTCAACATTCAGAAAACTAAGATCTTGGCATCCGGTCCCACCACTTCATGGGAAATAGATGGGGAAACAATGGAAACAGGGACAGACTTATTTTGTGGGGGGCAGGGGGAGGCGCTCCAAAATCACTGCAGATGGTGACAGCAGCCATGAAATTAAAAGACACTTGCTCCTTGGAAGAAAAGTTATGACCAACCTAGACAGCATATTAAGAAGTAGAGACATTACTTTGCTGACAAAGGTCTGTCTAGTCAAAGCTATGGTTTTTCTAGTAGTGATGTACGGATGTGAGAGTTGGACTATAAAGAAAGCTGAGCGCCTAAGAATTGGTGCTTTTGAACTGTGCTGTTGGAGAAGACTCTTGAGAGTCCCTTGGACTGCAAGGAGATTCAAAAAGTCAATCCCAAAGGAAATCAGTCCTGAATATCATTGGAAGGACTGATGTTGAAGCTGAAACTCCAATACTTTGACCACCTGATGTGAAGAACTGACTCACTGGAAAAGACCCTGATACTGGGAAAGATTGAAGGCAGGAGGAGAAGGGGAAGACAGAGGATGAGATGGTTGGATGGCAGATAAGCCAATCATGTTTGTTTCAAGAAATTTAAAAAGTATAAGATCTAAGGGGGCAGTTCAGTCCTTCTCTGATGATGGGAGCCAACAGAAGTGAGGCCCAAACCTATCTGCTCCAAGATTCCTGCTCCCCGAGGCAGAGGGACTGATCTGCAGCAGGAAAGAATCAAGCCAACACATGTAAAAAGAAATAGACATAAGAAGTGGGGAAAGAGAGAGTGAGAGAGAGCAAGCAAGCCAACACTGGGGATATTCATGCCGTGGTCCAACTGGCCCTGAGAGCTGGCCGAAGCCTTTGAGCTCCTGCTGTTACATGAGGCTACTTCCTCATCCTTCTCAAACATTCTCCTTTCTGACAGAATCTGTCTGGGCTGGGTTTCTCTCACTCGCAACAAAACAAGTTCTAATTAAAACAGCGATCAGTCCAACAGTTTCTCTTTCTCCTGCCCATCTGCATCCATCAGAACTTTGTCTTCAACTTCGCCCTTACTTTCTATTTCCACATCTGCTGTGGGGTAAGGCAGAACTTGGAGGGGTTTTGAGGCAGGTGGAATGCTGAGTCCCTGGGAGTTAATTAGTACTGTTGGAGTCCTTTCTGGTAATGTTTATAGATGTTGCCTCAGGACAATTTACCAGCGAAAGAGCAAACGCAGGTGTCTCTGAAGAGGTCCTCTGAGAGGCAGCCCAGCACGTGGAGCAGAGGGCATGCTGAACCGGGAGCCAGGGGACCCAGGTTCAAACCCCTGCCCAGGCCTCAGTATCCTCACTTGTAAAATGGAGATGATAACACATGTCACGCCTGTCTCACGGAGGGTGTGTGTTTGGATGGAAGAATTCATGAATTCAACAATCCTTGGTGGAGTTGCTGCCCTGAGTCTGGCACTGTGCGTACATGCGGAGTACTTTGAGAATTGTATACGCCCTCATCTTCCTTCTTTCCAGCACCCTTGAGGAAGAACCGAGAGGTGTGTCTGGGGAAGGAGAGTATTTCCTACCTGCTCTTTCTCGGGACCCCTGATGGGCTAAGGAGGCAGTGGATCCATAGCAGTCTCCTACCCACCTGAGAACTTGGCAGTTTTCCCGTGAAGTGTCCCAGCACCTGGACATTTCATGGCTTACATCTTGGGCTCACCTTAACCTGAGCTGAACAACCCAGCTGGGGAAGCACCTCCCACCATTCCTTTCTGCTGAGCAGCAGGGTCTCTTTCCCTTTCTGAGGATCCAAAATCAGCAGGCGTGCTCCTCACACCATCCTGCCAGTTTCCCAGCTGGCCAAAGCCTGGGGCAACTGTTGCCTTTGGCACTGTGATGTCTTGACTTTACAAATTCACAGTTTCCGGAACCCTTATTTGAGAATTCCTACCCACTGCCTTCCTGTCCCAGACTCAAGTGAAGTCATCTGAACGGAGAGCCAGCAGCCCTACCTGAGTCCTGATCCTAGCAGTGCTCTCAGACCTCGGGTAGATCACATCTCATACTCTTTGCTCCTCAGAGTCCCCATCTATAAAACTGGGATGAAAATACCTGCCCTCCTGACCTCACAGATAGAAAATTAGATTAGAGATTTGAAATATGGAGAAGCACGATGTGACTGTAAGGTACTAGTATCAATTTTTATATAACCTTAAAAATCTTATTACAAAAATGTTATCTGTTCATTGGGGGAAACTTCAAAAATGTAGATAAGAAAATGATGAAAATAAAAATAGCCCATAATCGCATCACCTAGAGAGAACTGCTGTAAATAATTTAACAGATATCATGCTAAGATCTACATCTATCTACTTGAAATGGGACAACTCTCTTTGTACTGTTTTGCAGCTTGATTTTTCACATAACACGAATCCTCAGAGGTATGCTTTGCCAGAGATTAAACTTGTGGAATTCCCTCCATCTATTAAGAACTAGTAGACCACCTTGGAGTTGTGGAAGGTCATAGCCTCCATCCTCCAAAGAGTAGATGTAGATAGTTTGGGTTCCTTGGGGAGCCTCCTTCAGGAGGAAAGGCCATGGCCTAGGGTCTGTGGAATGAAGGTTATGTAGTCAGACCCTTGGTGCTTTGAGGGTAAAGAGGGAAATGGTCTGTCCCACATGGGAGGATCCCTGGGACATAGAGATTGGTGGCTCTGGTCCTAAGAGGTGGTGAGAAGTGGATCCAGGACTGACCTGGGGTCCCAGGAGCTGCCCAAGTCTCTGGAGGTGGTGGGCTGGGGAGGAAAATGAGCTGCCCACTTGCACACCCAATTCTGGGAGCCCTAAACCAAGCTTGGCACCCAAGGGGTGCTATTGCTGCCCCCTCCCCAGCAGGGACCTAGACTACAGAGAGTTGCAACAGTCAGCCAGCATCCTGGGCGTAAGTAGCCCTCAATGTATTGGGTGGATGGTCTACAGCGGAAGTGGCCCAATCCACCTCTAGAATTTTCTCAACATGGATTCCTGGTGGACCACCTACTACCCCTACGATTCCTAGGAAAAACCGTGATTGGAAGAGGCCTTAAGAGAGACAGATTAACTATTCTAATCATAAAAGTGAAGTATTGAGCAACTACTTAGAAAAGGAAAAGAGATGTCTCTGTTTGTAGTGGGTTGAATGGTTCTCCCACCAAAGTGGGTTGATATGTTCATTTGGGACCCGTGAATGCAATCTTACTTGGAAAAAAGGGTCTTTGCAGAAGAAATTAATAAAAGATCTTGAGGTAATATCATCCTAGATTTCAGTTCAGTTCAGTTCAGTTGCTCAGTTGTGTCCAACTCTCTGTGACCCCACGAACCACAGCACACCAGGCCTCCCTGTCCACCACCAACTCCCGGAGTTTACCCAAACTCATGTCCACTGAGTTGGTGATGCCATCCAACCATCTCATCCTCTGTCGTCCCCTTCTCCTCCTGCCTTCAATCTTTCCCAACATCAGGGTCTTTTCAAATGAGTCAGCTCTTTCTAGATTTAGAATGGGGCCTAAATCCAATGACAGGTATCCTTACAAAAGCAGAAGGATATTTGAGTCCTAAAGGAGAGGAGATTTACCCTCCAGCGACCTCAACCGAGGTCAGTGCAGGCTAAGTTGCTTCAGTTGTGTCCCACTCTTTGTGACCCTATGGACTATAGCCTCCAGGCTCCTCTGTACATGGGATTCTCCAGGCAAGAATACTGGAGTGTGTTGCCATGCCCTCCTTCAGGGAATCTTCCTAATCCGGGCATTGAACCCACATCTCTTATGTCTCCTGCATTGGCAGGCAGGTTCTTTACCACTAGCACCACCTGGGAAGCCCCAGCAGGAAGGGTGAAGTTTGGAAAGTCAGAGCTCCAGCATCATGGAACAAGTACAAGCATGGATGTGGAGCTAGAACTCAGCAGGTGTGATAAGTGGTTCAAGAACTGTGGCCCCATCTGTATCCAGTCCTGATTCTGCAGTGTCCTATGGACCCTGTGAACCTCAATTATGCTTCCAGTGGATCTATTTTTGTCCAGGCAGCCAGAGTTGTTTTCTGTTGCTTGTAACCAGGTGGAGCTTAACTAGCAGATTATAGGTACTATAACAATAATACTAGCATAATAATAATACTAGCAGATTATAGGTATAGCAACCTGCAAGTTGCAGGTTATTGCTAGCAGGGAGAGCTTAATAGCCATGTGTTCCTCATATAATTCCATGAAGAAAGTTGATAGAAAGTGTGATACCCATTTTACACATGAGGAAATTGAGGTTTGATGAGATCAAGTCTTCTACTCAAACCTAGTCAGTGGCCATGCTGGGACCAAAGTCTTTCCCTCTCATTTTACTTCTCACCTGACCTGCTAAGTCCAGAAGACAAAAGAAGTTCTGAACCTCCTGGGCTGGTGATGCTTTCCACTTGCTGCAGAAAAGAAAATGGAAGATCTATGAATATTCTTTACTGTCAGCCAGAGTGGTGAGTCTGTTTAAGCAAAGTGTCAGTTTGCCCATTACCTTGACGGAAGAGAATTGTGTGTAACAACCTTAAGTTGGTGGAGAGGTGGCAATTGAATGGAAACAACTGGCCTTTAAATTTCTTCCCAGAATGACTTTGAGCTGAGGCAGGGAGACAGAGAATGTTGCTTTCCCTCTGAACCATCCCCCTTTTTCTTCTCCAGTAATTTCTCAAGTGTCAAGATAAAACCTGGGAAAGGCTGCTCCCAGGAGGGCTCTCCCCTGTGCTTTCCAGGAGAGGCAGGACTTCAGTACCTGAAATGAGTCTCCTTAGGCATCTTGAAAGTTGGCCATAAAGACACATTGTAGGGGAAGGTGCCTGCAAGGACTCGGAAATGGAATAAAAATCTCTTCGAGGTTTAGAAAATAAAAAACGACTGAGACACTGCTCTATTGATTTTCTTTCTCTGATCTCACACCACTGGGTGAATAAATTATTCTTGGAGGTTTTGTACAAATTACTCAATAAAGTCACAAGCAATGTGTCTGGTAAATGTGGTCTGCTCTGATTTCAAGTGCACATTGCCTCCTGCGGCAGGAAGTGCTAAGGTAGAAGAGATCTTGGGGGGTACAGAATTCAACTCTGACTTCCTGGTGTGAACAGTGGAAGGCAGGGTGACTGGGAGATGTACCTGGGATCACAGAGTGAAGTTAGAGCCATTGACTGCACGATGCTGTCTCCAAATGTGAAGGCAGATAAGATAGGAGGCTTGATAGGTTCCTGTGATAGCTCACTTTGAGTGTCAACTTGACTGGGTCACAGGGTACACAGACATTTGGCCAAATGTTATTCTGGATGCATCCATCTGTCAGATGTTTCTGGGTGAGATCAACATTTGAATCAGTGGACTGAGTAAGCAGATGCTTTCCTTAACATAAGAGGAGCTTCATCCAATCATTTGAAGAACTGGCTGGAACAGTAATGGTGAAAAGAGGAACTCCTGCCTGACTGCTGAGCTGGGACATGGGTCTTTTCCCACATTTGGACTTCAACTGAAGCACTGGCTCTTCTTGGGTCTCCAGCCTGCTGGAATTTGGAATAGATTGTATACCTGCTGTCCTGCTTCTACTATCTATCCTGGATAGATATCCAGGATTTACCCAAAAGCTTGACATCTGAAAGAGCTAAAAGAAATATTTAGCATCCTTACCTGAATTCACAAATGGATCATTACCAAAGGGCCAAGATCTGTTTTCTCCGTGGACTCCCTGTTTTGTCTGTTTTTATATAGAAGAGCAATTCTGGATATTGAAATTGCTATGCTATTTCTTCAGCTACACAAGAAGGTCTATAGCAAAGGCTGCAGAAAGATAGCTTTAGGCTGGCATTGCCCTCAAGATGTGTTCTGTTTGGCCCACACTGTGGGGCTGTTTCCCCCCACATTATATTTTTTGTGGTTCTTTTTAACATATAATGTTTTAAGCATTTTTAAACTTGTATTTTGAAAGCCAAGTGATGTTACATAAAAAAACTCCACTTTTATTGTTTTAAAAACAAACGAGATTCAGCAATGACCACATTCAGCTGGCATTAAGCAACAGCTGTACTTTCAGTTTTTATGAGTGTCAGGAATTCCCCACAGCCCCCACCATTCCCAAATGTCTCCCCGATGCTGAAGCTAAGGATCAGCGCCATTTGTCATCATGCTGTGCTGCCCAGATCAATTATCAAATAATTCAGAATGTCTTTGAGATAAAGACATTGATTCAATCGATTAACAGTTCTTTGCTACTGACTATTCCTAGGAGAATGTTGGGAGGTGGCAGTACAAAGTCGGCACGGCTTTGCCCACAATGAAAGGCAGTCACAGAGAAAAGATTTCTATACCCATGTCTCAATTCAGATCTCTTATACCCTTATTAAGTATACAGGTTCCTGGTTTGGCTGAAGCAAGTGTATGTATTGAGAGGAGCTAGAGTGGGGTTAAGAATTAAGGTACTGTCAAACTGAGGGGCTTCCCAGGTAACCCAGTGGTAAAGAATCTGTCTGCCAATGCAGGAGACACAAGAAACACAAGTTCGGCTCCTGGGTCAGGAAGATTCCCTGGAGGAGGTGAAGGAGGAAAGGCCAACCCCTCCAGAATTCTTGCCTGGGAAATCCCATGGACAGAGGAGCCCAGCAGGCTACAGCGCATGGGGCCTCAAAGAATCGGACATGACTGGGCATGGGTGCTCACACACACATGGCGTCAAATTGAGGTCAGCTGCTGCAAGTGGGAGCTTTAACTGTGGACGTGGAAATATTATGGAATAGTTTCTGAATGGGAGTATGGCATGATGATAAAAAAATAATAATGGTGGCAGAAACCAGTTGTCCACCAAGCCAGCCCTCTTCTGGATACTCAGACTACATTTCCCAACACTTTCTGCAGTTAGGCAAGACCATGTGATTGAATTTCAGCCAATGTGAGTGGGAGCGATAGCATTTCTAAACCTGACACTCCCAACTCTCTCAAGTGACAGCTTCTATCTTCTTTCCCCTTTCAATAGCTGAGTATTGAGATTCTGAAGCTGTTGCCATATCATGCAAAGAGCCTAGATCCCTGAATTCACTGTGTAGAGGGGATACCTGTGTTAGACTGTGATGTGAACAAGAAACAAGGTTTTACTTTGTTAAGCCACTGAGATTTGGGGATTTATTTATTACCATTTGCTTAACAGTAACAACAATAATGACAAGAATAATTTGTTAAGTGCTTACTCTGTGTGAGGCATTGATGTAAGTGCTTTACATACATTATCAGATTCATAAGTCATTGCAATTCTCTAAGACGGGCATTTTTATTAATATTTCCACTTAACAGTGAAGAAATTGAATATGGAGAGGTTAAATGACTTGCCCAGGATCACACAGCTACTAACTGGAAATGATGTTTCCAATGCTCCTCTAGAGCAGAGGAGAAGCAGATGGAGGAGAGTTCAAGGAGGCGGAAAATCATTGGGAAAGCAAAGTAAAATCACTTGAAGTCACATGCAGTTCCCTGAGCTGGGGGTGTTTGGAGACTCAGGATGCGATCATAAGACAGCTGCCCACACCCATGACAAAGTCCTGCTTCCAAGGCAGGGAAACTGAGGTGCCAAAGGAGGCACACACTCTTACAAGCTGTGTCTTTAGGCTGGAGGACTCTTTAGCATCTCCGAAGAGCCCTTGTTCCTCTTCGGCTTCTAACACAGCCAGCACATGATTCCGACAAAAGCACCTCACAGGAGAAAGTTTCCTGGGCTTGGAGATGGTGTTTAGGTAGGAGCATCAAACAGGGCCCAGAGGCCTCCCCGCTGTGCCTGCTCAGACCAGAGAGGAGGGTGGGGGCTCAAGCAGGGTCCCTGGCCCTCGGGAGGCTCCAGGTGCTGAGGTCCAGGCGCCCTGCTGGGCTCTCTGTGAAGAGCAGTGACTCAGAGTTCTTTGCATCTGAAGATGGTTTGCTGCCAGAGGCTTTATCAACCCCCTCCAACAGGTCACCATGACCCAGACTTTGTGCTGCAGCATCAGAGGAGGCGGAGGAAGCCTAGAGCCAGCCTTCTCCCTGGCAGCTCTAGAACTCTTCCAAGGGAGCCTGCGTTGGCCCAGGTGGGGGGTACACCTCCCCACCCCGACCCCAGTATCCTCCATGCCTTGGCGTTTAGGAAAGCAGCTGACAAGGTTTAGATGGGCGCCTATTTGGTGGTGGTCTCTGCCCTCGGTGCTGGGGAGCGCATACTCGGTCCATAGGTGGATAAGGACTTTCCTTTCACTCGAGAGATCATGTTCTCCTGTGAAGAGACTGCTAGAAAGCAAGGAGACAGGCCGTATGGTCCTTTCAGATCGGAGGAACGTGGCGGCATGGGACAGGGGTTGGGGGTATCAGGGAGTGAATCTCTGAAGAGCTGCATTTGGGTTGAGAACCATGTACTGAGCAGCCCCAGGAAGAACAAGGAAAGAGCCCCGGGTAGGATGGAGAGCAAGGACTAAGGCCCCTTCTGCTAAGTAACTGCCTGAAAATGAACTTGGAGGGTTCAGGCAGCAGCAGGGAGGCCAGAGGGGCTGGAGGGACCCGGAGGAACGGCAGAGGCTGGAGGTCACCAGGGGCCAGACCACGCAGCTACGTGGGTCACGGGGCAGAAGGAGCACTGGCCTTGCCTTTGGCTCCTCTGAAATCCTTGGGGGCCAGGATTGCCCAGTGCATGTACCCAGAGAATCTTGCCCCATTGCTAGCTTCAGGGGAGTTGGGTGAGGGATGCCCAGGAACATTCTCGGGTGGAGGCAGAACAATGAAGCGGTGAAGGATGGAGAATCTTCAGTGAGCTGTGCCCAAATCCCCGTGATCAACACTCGGACGATTTAGTCTTGCTGCTGCTGCTGCTGCTGCTGCTAAGTCGCTTCAGTTGTGTCCGACTCTGTGTGACTCCACAGATGGCAGCCTGCCAGGCTCCCCCGTCCCTGGGATTCTCCAGGCAAAAACACTGGAGTGGGTTGCCATTTCCTTCTCCAATGCATGAAAGTGAAAAGTGAAAGTGAAGTCGCTCAGTCGTGTCCGACTTAGCGACCCAATGGACCACAGCCTACCAGTCTCCTCCGTCCCTGGGATTTTCCAGGCAAGAGTACTGGAGTGGGGTGCCATTGTGTTCTCTGGATTCAGTCTTGAGTATGTTCCATAACTTGGGCTCCATTTTTTTCTCATCTGTCAAAGGAGAATAGTTGTATACCCACTCTTCTCAGGCATTGTGGGGTGCCTAAGTGAATTCTAGCATGGGATAGCATCCCCTAAATATTTGCCCTACTTATTGGTCATATTTGAGGCTTCCCAGGTGGTGCTAGTGGTAAAGAACCCACCTGGCAGTGCCAGAGACATAAGAGATGAGGGTTTGATCCCTGGGTTGGGAAGGTCCCCTGGAGAAGGAAATAGCAACCCTTCTAGTATTCTTCCCTGGAGAATCCCATGGACAGAGGAGCCTGGCGGACTACAGTCCATGGGGCTACAAAGATTTGGAAATGACTGAATCAACTTAGCATGCACCCCACATTGGTTATATTTAATGGGCTGTGCTAATTATTGACGGTTTCATAAGAGAGGTAAGTTCTTTATTTCTGTTGTCCTTTTGGAATATCTGTAAACAGAATCTGACTGTGTCCCAGGTTCTGTGCTAATAGATCTAATGAAATCCTTGGGACTCAAGGAGTAAGAACTACTGATCCCATCTCTCAGAGGAAGGTGTGATATCTGGAGAAGTCAGCTGACTTTCCAAGAGTCCCACAGCTGGCACACGAAAAAGCCAGAACGGAAGACTCAGGACAGGCTGACTCTGGAGTCCAAGTTCATGGCCCCTCTGTGCAGTGGTCTCCTTAAAAATTCTCCTGTCCCTTTCTGGAGACTATCCATATGGCACAATTCTCTCCCCAAACCCAGATATGACACTCAGACATGTATCTCTCCTGCTTCTCTCCTTAAGGATATATGACTGAGTCCACCGTCTCTAAAGCACCAAGGCCATGAACACTATCATCACTGTCACTGTGACCCCATCTCATCACCTGATGCATCAGCCCAGACTCTGGGGGCTAAGGTATGATAGTCCAGCAGCAGGTCTGGGACTAGCCTGAGCACCCTGACTTCGGTTCAGCCTTCTTCCAGGACACCATGCTGTGGCTGGAGCAGACACCCCCAGAATCGTTGTTGAATTTGTCTGGATTGAATTGAGATGAGGTTGGCTTTCAGATTGGGAAGCAGGGGAATCTACTGAGAGCAATCCTGGACTTTCAGTCCCATAATCGTCCTTGTCTGCGGGCCTCAGTTCATCAGTAGTGGCTTCGCTGTCATGACCGGGCTTGGGTTGAGCCAGGCCTCGGGGAAAACCCAGCGAGGAACCGCAGTGTGGGAGTCCGCTCCACGAACACAAGCCATGACCACATCTCTGGCCTGCCTGCCAAGCCTCCTTCCCTCCCCCTGCCGATGCCCCCCCCCCCCCAGCCCCTCACCTCCAGCACCAGCAGGAACTCTCACTTCTCTCCTGGCCCCCACCTTGCTGCCATCTGCCAGGCCGTGCACTGGCCTCCCTGTGCCTGGGAGTGGGCATCATGCCATGGCAGCACACAGGCCGGCCTGCCGGGTGGCCAGGCGAGCATGTGTGAGCCCTGCGTGTGCTGTGAGGCTGCTGCACGGCCAGGCTCCTTGAGTTGGGGGGCGGGCTGTGCGGCCATGTGGCATGATTGGCAGATGGGGTGGGAGAGAGGGCCCGGGAGGGGATGCAGCTGCTTGAGTAGACTCCCAGCCTGAGTTGGGAGTGGGGAGGCAGAGGGGCTGGGCAATTACAACATGACCCCATGTTGCTGCTGAGTCAGCTCTGGCGGCCCATGGAGGGATGTGGAGCCTCTTTGCAAATCTTGCTTTAGTAACAAAAGGGAAGCAACCATTCATTGAGCACTTACTGCATACTGGGCACTCTGCCAAGCCCTATCCTTGATAGATGGCACCAAGAGTCTTTGCCATAACACAAGCTCAGGAGGTCTGGTATTGTCCTAACTCTATGATGAAGGACACGGAACTCAGGGAGCGAAGTTGGCAGCCTGAAGTTACGTTGGGTAAGTGCCAAAACCAGGACTCAGCCCTAAGTCTATTCAACTCCAAATACCCGTTTTACCTCCTGACAGTGTTGTACCCAGCACTCCACTCCATACTCTGGAGGCTCCTGCTGTGTTTTCTGCAGCGGCATCTATGGAGCACTTCCTGTTTGCTTGAATGCGTTGGATATTGGGGAGGGAATGAATAACATTGCCAACCTTTCAGCTGATTATTGCTCACTGGGAGAGTTGAAATGAGCTAAAAACCAAGCAGAACCACCAGACCAGTTGCAGACCTGACTGATAGAACCACCAGGAGAGCTTTAAAAATGTGTTTCAGACTCACACTGGCTTCCTAAACCTAAGTCTAGGAGAGGATGCTGGCATCTGAACTGCTGGAAGGTTCCTGGGTAATTGTGATGGGATGAAGAATCCATGATGCTCAGACTCAAAGGAAGAAATGATTTTTGGAAGTTGGTGTGGTCAAGGTGGTCTTCCCAGGTGGTGCTAGTGGTAAAGAACCCGCCTTCCAATGCAGGAGACATAAGAGATGAGGGTTCGATTCCTAGGTCAGGAAATTTCCCTGGAGGAGGGCATGGAAACCCACTCTGGTATTCTTGGCTGGAGAATCCCATGGACAGAAGAGCCTGGTGGGCTACCGTCCATAGGGTCGCAAAGAGACATGACTGAAGTGATAGTGTGCACGCACGCACACACACACACACACACACATAGAGTCAAGAAAGGTTTTCTGCAACCTAAATGTTCATCAGCAGAGGAATGGATAAAGAAGGTGTGGTACAAAATATACAATGGAATATTATTCAGCCATAGAAAGGAATGAAATTGGGTCATTTGTAGAGACGTGATGGATCTAGAGACTGTCATACAGACTGAAGTAAGTCAGAAAGAGAAAAACAAATATTGTCTATTAACGCAAATAAGTGGAATCTAGAAGAATGGTACAAATGATCTTATTTGCAAAGCAGAAATAGAGACGCAGACATAGAGAACAGTGTTTGGATACCAAGGGGAAAGGGGGAAATTGGGGTTGACATATGTACACTATTGAAACTCTATATAAAACAGATAACTAATGAGAACCTACTGTATATCACTGCAGCGACCTGGATGGGCGGGAAGGCTGCAAGCGGGGCTACAAGTGTACGTGTAGCTGATTCACATTGCTCTCTGGTAGAAGCTGACACAACCCTGTAAAGGAACTATATGCCAATAAAAATTAATTTAAAAGGAAAGGCTTCCTGGAGGAGAAGCTCAAGCATTGTGGTGGGTTTTGAGGGGTATTTCAGGCAGGGATGGGGCAGGGACAGAGGGGCTCAGGCCCAGCAGCTCCCACGGGGAGAATGAAGAGGTCTCTTCAGTCAGAGGGCAAAGGTACGGAGTGGAGTGCTTGGAGACAAGGCCAGGACGCAGGAAGGTGGGCACCGCTGTAGGTGCAGACCCCAGCCTGAGCCGCCTGTCTGTTCACACAACAAACATGTACTGAGCACCTACTGCATGCTGGGCCCCATCTCACACCCTGAACCTGTAGACGAATCAGATGGGAAGTGACATGCTGGTTGCAAACAAAGACACGAGAAGACAGTGCTCCACCGGAGCTGAGTGAAGGCTCCTGGCAGGATGAGCAGGGGTGGGGTAAGCAGGGGGAGCCAGCAGGGCTGGGAACACAGATGCTTCACCCTGAGGCAGCGTTTGCTGGGAGTGTTCCCAGGGCTTCTCCAAGAGCAGAGTGGCCAGAGCAGCAGGAACCAGGGTGAGAGCTGGGAGAAGAGGCTGGCAGGTGGGCAGAGCTGGACTCCACATGCTTTGAAAACAATGGGGGGAGGGGCGGGCATTTAGATTAAAGTTTAAAACCTTGTCCTTTGCCAACTTTAGCACCAGGTCATGTCTGCCGACTGAGGCTGTGGGCTGAGGGTGTGGGGACCAGAGATGGGCTGGGAGGACTGGAGCTGGCGGGGTGCGGGGGGGGGCCTCCCTACTCTTCCTCTGAGATTTAAGCATCCTTCCCCTCTTTCTCACCTTCTGCCCAAGCCCCCAGGTTTCCCTCTTTCTCTCCAGTGCTCAGTCTGGAAATCAATCTTGCTGGTCCCTTCCTCCAATGAAACACCCACTCTGTCTACACAGTAATCCACTCCAAGCTCCTGCCCTGGCACCTGAGTTGGGTGCCATTCAGCCAGCGGACTGTCAGGATGCCCACCCCCGGGCCTGAATCCCTGTCCAGGCCCCTCAGCCACCCTTACCTCACTCCATGCCTGAGATTCCAGGGAAGACGTGAGTCTGACAGTGGCTTTGTTCCATAGAAATGCCACTGTGAGTGATTCGTCTCCTTCACACTCACAATTTACTGTGCAATTGGCCCAGTGCTGCAACAACAAGAAACTTAATGTTTTTAAGTAAAAGTTAATTGATTGAAATTAGGCAGATGGCAACAGCTGCAGAATGGCAAAAAAAAAAAAAAAAGTACTACTTATTTAATTGATAAAGCTCAAGTTAAACTGGGTATGGCTTTGGAAACCACTGAGTTTGGAATTATGGGAGCCTTGTGTGTATGTGTGTGTCTGTGTACACATGCATATGTGTGAGTGTAAACATGAGGAGAGGTGAGATTCCAGATTTTTCAGCTCTCAGAATCTAGAGGTTCAGCTGGTACAATTGCCAAGCCTGGAGGTAGCCCCTCCATCCGATTCTTCAACCCAGAGATGTATGGAAATGCTTTTATCAACAGATTTTTAAATTCTAATTTCTTTCTGAAACATCTAATTCTCTTTCCTACCTAAGCAGCAATGTCAGTGAGAGGGACCACCAGAGAAGAGGGCCAGGACCCATACCATCACTAAGAGCATCAAAAGCCAGAACACTCCTCAACAGCTTGGGAAGTTGACATTTTGCCCAAATCTCTCTTATCAGTCTCTTTTGGTGACACCACCGAAGAGCCAAGGCCAGGATTAGTAAAAGCAGGGGCACGGGGGCTCTGGCTACAGAGTCCAGCTTTTCTGCTGTGATGAATGAGAAACAAGTCTTAACAGACAGGCCAGAAGTCATGCACGGTCCACGCCGGGAGGTTCTGCAGGTCTCAGCCACGTCCCATCCTCTGCAGAAGACAGAGATTTAGAGCCGGAACTGATAACGACTGACACTGATTGAGCATTTCGGCAAGCTTCAACACATCCCCTCCTTTTGTCTGTATGTAGAAACAAGAAATCACAAAAGCTATTTACATAGTGAATCCCTTTTCAAATATTTTCCTTCAATCAAGCCAAGGCCATTTCCATAAATATTGAATTAATCACATGTGGTCTCCTTATAAACTGAAGCTTTCACTATTTTTCTGGGTCTTTTCATCTCTTTTGCAGCCAATTCCCTTACAAATCTTATGTTCCAGGTCTTCTTCTCTTGTTCTGCTTTCTGCCCTTAACATGCGTCAGCTTTGAGCCTACGTTTGAGTGGGCCCTCCCTTTGCCCAGAATTTGGAATATTCAGTTTTATTTGATCATTTGACTTCAGCCCAAAGTTCAGTTCGTCATGGAGCCTTCCTCCTTAACTAAATCAGAATCTTCTCCATTCTTATTGCCTCACCAGATTAAGAGTGATATCTTTTTAGCACTGGCCACTATGTAAAATTTTCATGTTTCTGTTGATTCCATGTCTATTGTTACCCTGAAACAGGAACCTGAAAACTATGGCCCATGGGATAAATCCAGCCCATGGCCTATTTTCAGTATATCCCAGGAGGTAAGAATGTGTTTTAGATTTCTTAATGGGAAGGAAAAAAAGAAAAGTGATATTTCATGATATGAACATTATATAAAATTCAAATTTCAGCTTTCAAAATTAAGGTTTTTTTTTTGAATTGAGTATAATTGACATATAATGTGAAATTAGCTTCAGGTGTACAATGTAACGATTCTGCATTTTTATATACTGTGAAATGATGTCTCGTTAACATCCTCAAAATTAAAGTTTTATGGGAGCACGGCATGCCTGTTTATTCCTGTATTGCCTGTGGCTGTTTTCACACCAAAATAGCAGAGGTGGATGGTCATGGGAGACACTGTATGGACCACCAAGCCGAAAATACTTATTATCTGACTCTTCAAGTTTGCTGACCTCAGGTCAAGGATGAGCTGCAAAAAAGCATGGGCCCTGTCCATCTTGCTCTCTACTCTCGCCAAAGTCCTTGCTCCATAGTATCTGTTAGCTGAATTTGCTTTTCTTCATGAATTTTTAAAATTTATTTATTTTTTAATTGAAAGATAATTGCTGTACAGAATTGTGTTGTTTTCTGCCAAACACCAGCATGAATCAGCCATAGGTATACATATGTCCACTCATGAATTTGCTTTTTCCTGGCTGACTTAATGTGTTCTTCAAGATTCAGCTGAGTCCCTGCCTTCAGAAGCCTTCCCTGATGAGCTCTCCAAAAGGCTGGGATGAGTCTCTCTCCTGGTGCTCTTGACATCCTGGGCTGTTGCTGACATAGTGCATGGTCATGACAACAGCTGACATCTGTAAGCCTTTGCCATAGGCCTGGGCACCACCATGTTACTGGTTTTGATTGCATCTTTTTTGTTGTCTTCACACATCCCAGTGATGTAGCTACTCTTATTATACCCATTTTAGAGATGGCAGAACTGAGGCACAGAGGTTACCAGCCCAAGGATATACAATTTTAGGCAACAAATAGGAATGTGAGCTTGGGGAGCCTGACTCCAGAACCCATTTGTAATGACCACTGCTGTAATTCTGTTCTCTGTCGCCCCACTCATATGCCAACTCCTTGGGCATAGGAGCTGTGTCTCCCTCCTTTCTGTCTCAGGGCTTGATTGAGGAAGTGCTCAAAAATGATGATGCAGTAAATTCATTTCTGCTGCACCAGGAACTCACAGGTTAATTCACCATCCAAGTCCCCATTCTTTCTCTTCCACTCACGCACACTTCATTCATTCAAATCCTTCTTGCCTTGAGAGTAGTCAACAGCCTCACTGGACACATGGGGAAACCAAGGCTCAGAGAAATTAAGGGAAATGCCTCAAACCAGTGAGCGCTTGAGTCAGGGTCAGAACCCAGAAGTCCTGCCTGGAAGTTTCCCCAGACCCAGCTCTTTGATCTGTGGAAGGAGAGATTATCTTTCTGGCAAGCAGATCAAGTGCATCCCTTAGTATTGTCTTGTGAGGTTCTCTGTTACCAAGAATTAAAATACGACCAACCCCCAGGCAATTTGCCTATGACGCCCTTGACTGTGATTCTGCCTGACAGGTACTACCCAGGCACATGTTGCAATCAAGTGCCAGGCTGCCTCCCCACCCCGTTCCGCCCCCTCCCTCCCTTTTTCCGCACACTTGCTCCTGCCTCCAAGGGCATGGCTTCCTGACCAGCCAGCCATGCTCTAAAGCACAAACAGGGTAGGAAATGAAAACCCCGGGAAGAGCAGATGATGCGGGCGGGAGGTGGAGGCACCTCCACTCAGCGCGATCTGCTCGGCTCCCCAGGCTGGCAAGAAAAACTTAAACATTATTTACTCAGCCATGTGTGAGTTAAAACCAATATCTGCCTGCCATCTGTTCAGCCGAGTGACCCCTCAGAATTTGATGGCCCCCCATGACGTCAGCATCATTCCTTCTTGCTGTGTCCTGGCTCTCTCCCCTCCCCGGGGTCCAGGATGGGAAGAGAAGGCTTCATGGTGGGCAGGGACAACTCCGCACAACACATCCCAGACATGTGGCCGTGGATGCTATTGTTAAACCTCCCAGCTTGGTGTTGGGACTGCTTTTGCCTAACGAGGCTTCTTTCATATTCGCTGAGGTCCAGTGGGAACCCCAGATCCTACCTTATCCATTTCCAGTAGCCCTGGCTCTGCTAGCAGCTAATGGTGTAAGCTTGGGCAAGTCCTTTCCTAGCGCTGAGCCTCAGTTTCTCTACTGAGGGCAGAGACCAGCTCCTTTTCAAGGTCTGATTGATCCATAACATCTCTCTGGACACCCCTCCTTGTTTGAGTCTCTGAGTCATGTCTGATTTTTTTGTAACCACCATGGACTATAGCCCCCCAGCCTCCTCTGTCTGTGGGATTTCCCAGGCAAGCATACTGGAGTGGGTTGCCATTTCCTTCTCCAGGGAATCTTCCTGACCCAAGCATTGAACCCGTGTCTCCTACTTGGCAGGGAGACTCTTTACCACTGAGCAACCAGGGAAGCCTTGCATATGCCCCATTTCTAAATCAAGACCCTCACACCAGACATTGCCAATTTCTTCTTCTCTAGGAAGGTTCTGTTTCCTGCTGCACCCATTTACCCATATCTGCAGAGGAAGGCTCCCCATCATGATGCGTTCCTGTTACCTGGCAACCATCATCAGCATGCAGGGCTCTGTAAGCCCACCAGGCCCTGTCTTCCAGCATGCATGCACACCCTAACACACCGGGGCTGGTGAAGAAGAGACCTTGGAGGCACAGAAGAAGGCTGTGACTACTGGGCAGGAATTGGGAGGCACAGGTAAAGGGTCACAGTGCAAAGAGCACTGGATTGAGAATAAGAAAACCTGAGTTCCAGCTCCTCAATGCTGAGGCCAGATTGCTACGTGCCCTTGCAGAAATTCCTCCCCACTCTGGGCTGCAGTTTCCCCTTTTGTGCAGCAAGAGCTATGCAACTGACTACCAGCTTCCTGACTCAAGTTCTTTTGCACAAAAAAGAACTGGGCCCTGGCATCTTGGAAAACATGTGGAATATAGCCTCATAGCTACAGCCCTTATCATAACTCTCTGCATGCAAAGGGGTTAAGGCAGTGGCTGAGGCCAATCAGATAGTGGCCTATGACCTCCAACTGATGTGTAATAGAAACAGCTTGCCTCTGAGAGCCAGCCAGGTGCATCTCTTCCCAACACTGTGTTCTGCGTTGGAAGCTTGAAATTGGCCATGGTGGGAGGGTTTACTCCCTGGAAATTGGCAAACACTACAAATCAGGGGTTGTAGCTTTTTGTTTTTATTTTGAGAGCCGTTATTACTCATTTATCAGCTCACCTACTGCCTTTAGCTGCTTCAGACAGCCTGCAGTGGGATTTCTCACTAAGGGCAGAACTTCCTTCTCTTCTGAACTTCCTCTGATGGCATCCATGCCCATGTGTCCTGTGGAGGGTGATCCACTGCCCACTTTCCTGCCAGGTGGGCTCCCAAAAATGCAGATTCAGGATGAGGAGAGAAGAGGAAGGGGCACATGGGATGCCTGTCTTGGCATGCCTGTCTGTGGCAGCCAGGATGCATCGCACAAAGGCATTTATGTACTACCCGGGAAGACGCATTAATACCAGGGTGTTAAAATATGTAAATAGCATAAACATGTACCACATCCTAATTACTGTTTTGCTTTATCAAGTCATTTACTCTTTATGACATTTTACGACTGTTCAGCTGTGTCAGCAAACACTTAGCAGAACCTCCTACCATGGATGAGAAAACACATTTCCCAGGCTCCAGTTATGGAGGAGGGTGGGGACAGGGAGTCGGGGAGGCAAAACAAAGCCTTCCTGCTCCAGGTGCCCGGGCGGTGGAGGAAGACACCCATTGTCGGAGGTTCTCTTTGTGTGAACAACATATGTTCCTGCTTCCTGGCATTTTCCCTGTTGTTCTCTCATCCCGCTTCTCGTGGAGGCAGATTTATATGCAGGCTAATGAGAGCTGACATTTCTTATGCTGGTTGCTACACTGGCTGCATTGATTTAGTGCAGCACGGGCGTCAACCAATCGCAAAGCCGGTCTCCTTGAACCCTTCTTTAGAGACACGTCACTGTCACGGTTGGAGGAGCTGCCTGCTCTGAGAAGCTCAGTGGCTTTTGGGGTATCCAACCTGGGTCCCAGCACTGAATTCTCCTGCCCTCAGGGCTCTTTGTCCTGCTTTGAAGAAAGGAACTTTCTTGTTATCACAGAAGGGTCTGAATTTGATGGCTCTCTTTAAAGAGTTGGTTTAAACTGGAGGTCTCAGCTTCTGTTGACAAACATTTTGGTTGTCCCTCGCAATGTTTAAAAAAAAAAGTTTTGCTCACCAGTTTTAAAACATTGGCACAGTTTATGTTAAAGCTCAGATTTTTGACTTCTTTGAAAAAAATCTGAAAACCTGGCAACGCCTGTCTGATGTTACTGTGGGAAAACCATCAGTTAGAGGTGTGTGGCGATGGGTATAACAGGGTGGATAGAAGTAGAGCTTCTAGCTTCAGGTGGCCCGGTTCAAATCCATGCCACACAGCTTGATTGCTGTGTGACTTCAGGTGGTTTATGTAACTTCTCTGTGCTTCAGTTGCCTCATCTACCAAAAAGAGGGTAAATTCCCACATCAGCCAGTTATCAGCATGGGAAATAGTGTCTTGCGCTCATTAAGCGCTATGTAAGTTTGATTTATTATGACCAGTGGCTGCCCTTAGGTAGGGTATGTGCTTCTCTTGGGTTAGACCACAGAAATTTCCTGGGTTGAGACACAAGACACAGTCCAGGGTCTGACGAAGCTACCAGCCAGCAGTGACATTGAGAGTGAGCAGGCGCTATCCTTTTGCAAAGCCAGAGCAGGAAGGAGAAGGGGAGTGTTCTAATCCTGCTCCTCACCTTGTCACCATTAGCGGTTTACACCCGCCAGGGTCCGCTGTATTCTCCAGATGACAGGTTCACAGAGTGAATGGTTCTGCTTTGGAGATTATTAAAGATCGGAGTTGCTAGCAGGAAGAAGAGAGGTGAATGGAAACAATTTCCATTAAAATGGAGTTGGGAGACAAAAGGCACACGGAGAACTATTTTGAGCCCTAGGCAGGTGACATGGGATTCAAAATTTAATGAGCCTTAAATGCCATTGGATGAATATAGCCGGAGATGCACAGTTACATCAGAAAGGGCCCACACAGTTGCATGCTTTCCCATAATATTCAATTTTTTAAAGGCTCCTTAGAACTAACAAGCTAAAACTCAGTCAAATGAGGGAGTCATAACCATTTGCAGGTAAGTGATTTTTCGGCTGCACAGGGAGACCTGCCTGGCGGCCGCTGTGTCACCCTGGGCTTGGGGACACAGGCCTCCGCTCTCGCCTGGATGTCCGTGTGCGATGGACTGACCATTTGCTGATGCCCCATGTCACCGGCCGCCCCTTCCCCATCCCCCGCCTCAGGATGCCGCTTCAGCTTCTCAGCAGGGTGGGCTCTGCCTCTTACAGGCGACAGTTGTGTTCCCTGCAGGGCGCTGCTGAGTGGCCGGGCTCACAGACAGGGCTTGCATTTGTCTAACGCACAAACAGGGCGGACCAAATTCATTTCACAGCTGAGGTTGCTCACCTTGGAAAAGGCCAAGGAGTTCGGGAAAAGTGAAGCCCTTTCAGACCCCTTAGACACCTACCAACTTGGAAGCAAAAGGTCCTGCAGCAGCATGAATTCCTGAGGACCTTTCTGGCTTCCCCTGAGAGTTCCTGGGCAGCTTTCCAGGTGTGCTAGTACCTGTGACACAGACAGCCGAGGTTGGGTTTTCCTGGGTCGATTACAGGGAGGGAGTGATGGAGGTTTGTCACACTCAAACAATTTCCATACCTCCCTGCCCTACACATTGGCTGTGAGAATCCTAGTCCCCCAAACTTCAGCCATTCTCATGCCTCCACCCTGATTTTTGCCATATCTCTTTGTCAGTACTTACTTAGTCAATTCAAGCAGCTATGTTAGCCTCAGCATAAGCAATAATATCTGTGAAATCACAGGTTTGACGTGTGGGCTTTATTTTTTTCTACTATGCATTCAAATAAATGCTTGACTATCAACATAGAAAATGTTTCTTTGCATATCACCTAACATTATCTTGTGAGCAACCAGTCATGAAGGTGTGAAACTTCTGGAACACGGCTCTGGAGGCATTGGGAAGAACTTGTTATGGCAGAAAAATTTGGAGGGATCGTCAGAGCCTCAACGTGAAAGAGGCAATCCCCTTGGATGGGGTTTGGAGATGCATTTTCACCCCAAAAGAGACTTGACCCATCTTTCAAGTGAAGGATAGCAAACATATTGGATTTAGAAATCCAGGCATAAAGAAGAGTAGGGAAGGGTGGGCTGACAGATGGGCACTGGCTTTCCTTTCAGGGGGTACTGTGTTTGACAAAGTGTCCCTCAGGAGGTGGCAAGAAGAAAGGTTCATGCTGGCCTGCCGAGCCACTGTCTCTCAACCACAGGACCCTGGGACGAAGGGTCTTAAGGCCCATAATGGTTTGCTCGGGCTGCCGTGACAAAGCCCCACAGCGCAGGGCTTGAACAAGAGAAAGTTAACTTTCGCACAGTTCTGGAGGCTGGGAGTCGACACAGCAGCAGGGTCGGTTTCCGCAGGAGCGCCTTCCCTTGGCTTGTGGGCGGCTGCCTTCTCCCTGCGTCTTTGCACGGCTTCCCTCTGGTTTGTGTGTGTATGCGCTGTGGCTTCAGCCGTGTCCGACTCCCCGCGACCCCGTGGACTGTAGCCCACCAGGCTCCTCTGTCCATGGGATTCATCAGGCAAGAATGTTGGAGAGAGTTGCCATACCCTTCTCCAGGGCATCTTCCTGACCCAGGGACTAAACTCATGCCTCCCACATTGCAGGTGGATTCTTTACATTGAGCCACCGGGGAAGCCCCTCTCTCTGGGTTTATCTGTGTACAAATTGCCTCTTCTTATGAAGACACCAGTCATGTTGGGTTAGGGCTCAACCCAAAGATCTCATTTAGCTTTAATTATCTCTCTAAAGACCTTATGTCCAAATAAGGTCACATTCCGAGTTACTGAGCATTAAGACTTTAACATGTGAATCTGGAGGGGACACAGCTCAGCATAACGTGGTCTTTGGAATCAAGGACATGAAATTATATGTTAGAGCCTCATTTGGCTGCTTAAAGTGATGGGACTATTACACAGCCACCTGAGCCCAAGGAGGACAGCAGGCTTTTGGCATCTAGGAACTGCTATCGTCAGCCATGTGGTTCAGCAAGCTTCAGGGATGCCGTGTCTGGAGTCGTCCACACCAGGAGCTGTGGTTCATTTCCTTTGTTTTTCACTACTAGTTTGCTTCTGGTCTTCAGCTTTCCTGCTTTCTTTGTGGGTCCTCTTGTCCCTCCACATACTAGTAGCCTGCTGGGCAGCCCACTATTTCCTGATTCATAGTCCAGACTGGTAGAGTCTGGTCGAGATGACAACTATACTAGCTTTTTTCTCAAGTTTGACCACTCCATATCTCCCCAGCCCCACGATGAATGGGATTACCCCAGACACAAGCATTGTGGTCAGATCAGTTTCCTCTTGAGAATGATAGTGAGTGGCAGATACCACTCCTGGTGTGAAGGAAATCATCTAGTAGTATGAATCAAGGTGATCTCCCTCCCATCAATATTTCCAATTGTCATTTCATAACCCTCCCCACTGGGACAGGAGACTGTGGACCCTCCAGACTTCAAGAGAGGGATGTCTCAGGAACTCCCAGGCTGGCCAGTGATTAGGGCTCCATGCTTCCACTGCAGGGTGTACATGGGTTAGAACCCTGGCTGGGGAACTAAAATTCCACTTGCAGTGTAGTGCAGCCAAAATTTTTTTTAGAATTAAGGAAAGAAATAAAAAGCATGTAAAAAGAGAGGATTCTTACCAGAATCAGAGCATGAAGAAATCAGATTCATGGCTAAGGTTCAGGCTTAGAACAAAGATTTAGAAGAATATTTGATGGTTTCAGGCAGGGTTTGTTGCCTCAGAGGATGTAAAAATTTTCTAATCAGAGAGAGAGAATTGGACAGAAGTAAAAAAGGATAGAAGCTGGTGTCTTCCTAAGAAAAGATTCCCCCACCCCAGGGAACCTGAGACCATAGGGGTCTCAGCCTCCCTTCTTGGATGGGACTTCTCACTCAGAGTGCTCAGAGCCCAGCCTAGAGGAGAGCAAAGCTGAAAGCTACAGGCCTGTTTAGGCAAGAAAGGCATGAGGCAGCCTCCCAGCATTTCTTGGGGTTTCAGAGTAAGGATGGACAGCAGCCACTCTGACTCTCTCCCTTGACCTCCTCCACCACCACCTTGAGAGAAGCATGCAAACAGCTGAGAACAGGAGCCAGGCTGGGAGGGGTCCTAAAGTCCAGAGTGAGGGACGCCACAGGCTCAACCTGTGTGTTTCAACAGCAGAGAATCCGTGAACATGATACACTACTTTAAAGGACATCAGTGTCAATAAATGACCACAAAGGTCCAGAGCTCCTTTACCCCAATCTCTTGGTACCCCACCCCTAGAACTCAGCAACAATCCAGGGGAAAAGGGAACTGTCACAGTCTGTCTCCACCTCAATGAATGGAGGCATAAAATGATGATTAAGTTCAGGGTATCAGTTTCTTCTTGCTTCTGTAAGAAAGACTGCGAATGTAATGACTTGAAACAACACACATTTATGATGTATTTTATAGTTCTGTGGGTTATGAGTCTGACATGGCTTCTCACTGGACAAAACCCAAGAGGTCGGTGGGGCTGTCTTCCCTCTGGAGATGCTAGGGGGAACTCTGTTTCTTGGCCTTTTTCAGCTTCTGCGGACTTCCCATGATCCTTGACTTGAGGCCCAGTTTCCTCCATCTTCAAAGCCAGGGATGGCAGGCCAAGTCCTCCTCACACTGAATGACTCTGGTCTTCCATACTCACATCTCCCTCACTGCCTCCCTCTTGCACTTTTAAGGACCCTCGTGATTACACTGGGCCCATCTGCACAATCCAGCATAATCTGAAAAGGCAGCTGACTAGCAATCTCAATTCTGTCTGCAATCTTAGGTCCTCCTTACCATGTAACCACAGGGCCTGGACACTAGGATGTGGATATCTTGGAGGTGCTATTATTCTGCTTGCTGGGTTCAGTGATTTGTTGCTCAGTGATTTCAGTCACTCAGTCTTGTCTGACCCTTCACAACCCCATGGACTGCAGCACGCCAGGCTTCCCTGTCTTTCACCATCTCCTGGAGTTTGCTCAAACTCATGTCCTTTGAGTAAGTGATGCTACCCAACCATCTCATCCTCTGTCATCCCCTTCTTTTCCTTCCCTTAATCTTCCCCAGCATCCGGGTCTTTTCTAATAAGTCAGCTTTTCACATCAGGTGGCCAAAGTATTGGAGCTTCAACTTCAGGTTCAGTCCTTCTGTTTTTCATGAAGTGATGGGACCAGATGCTATGATCTTAGTTTTTTTTTTTCCGAATGTTGAGTTTTAAGCCAGCTTTTTCACTCTCCTCTTTTACCCTCATCAAAAGGCTGTTTAGTTCCTCTTCAATTTTTGCCGTTAGAATGGTATCATCTGCGTATCTGAGGTTGTTGATATTTCTCCTGGCAATCTTGATTCCAGCTTGTGATTCACCCAGCCCAGCATTTTGCATGGTTTACTCTGCATATAAATTAAATAAGCAGGATGATAATATACAGCCTTGATGTACTCCTTTCCCAATATTAAATAATATATCCAATTTTAGGGCTGTAACAATCTAGGATTGGGAGGGATCAGGGAAGGAATCTGGTCCAATCTCTCTGGGACAGGAATTTGCCCCATATTCTTGTACCTCCATCTTCACCTCCACCATCTGGTCCAGCACACCATCCATCATTTCCCTCCTTCACCAGCTTCCCAAGTTGACTGCCTGCTTCCACTCCTTCCCACATGGTCATTTCATCACACAGCAGCCAGAGATCTTCTAAAGAGGCAAATCAGATAGAATCACTCCCTATAGTCTTTCCTGTTAGGATACAATTCAGACTCTGCACTCCATACTATGGCCTATACAGCCCTGTAATGTGACAGCACCTGTCTCTCTGACTTTATCTTCTGCTGCTCTTCCCCTATTTGTGTTCTAGCAGACTTGGTCTTCCTCTGATCTTAGGTCATCTTAAGGTGGTCCTCATTCCTGGATGTGGAGCAAACACGTTCCATTTAACTGGAAGTGTTCTCCCCTGGACCTTTCTGAGGTTTCCTTTCTCACTTCACTCAGGTCTCTGCCTTAGACAGGACATCCCCAGGGCCTTTGGTTTACTTTATCATATGTATCACCATGAGTCTTCTTTGCTTTCTCTATATTCTATAGAACAGTGGTCCCCAACCTTTTGGGGACCAGGTACCAGTTTTGTATAAAACATTTTTTCCGTGGACCAGGGTGAGGAGATGGTTTGGGGATGATTCAAGCACATTACATTTATTGTGCACTTTATTTCTATTATTATTATATCAGCTCCACCTCAGATCATCAGGCATTAGATCCCAGAGACTCGGGACCCCTGCTAGAATATAAGCTTCATGAGGGCTGGAACTCTGACAACCTTATTTATCACTGTATTCCCAGCAGCCAGTATATTACCTGGCACGTGAAAGATTCTCTGTAAACATTTGTTAAATAAATGATCAAATGAATGAACGCCCAGTAGGCCTCAGGCACCATTCTGAAAACTCCCATTGCCAGGGACTACTGCAGTATGTTATTAATAAATTGAACATTTATTTCACTTAGAGTTAGGAAAGCCATATGATTTATTTCTATCAACAGAGAAATATGCAAATTTAGTCCATGGTGTCTTCCCAGAATAGGTGTTGGGAGACACTGGGCCACCCTGAGTTTGGGGAAGACTAATCACATGTCAAGCACACAGGTGCCCAGAGGGAAGCAGAGATGAACATGGCATGACACCATCCCTCGAGGAAAATCAGCCTGGTGGGGTGAGAGACACATGCACACATTTTTCTGTTTTTTTCTGACACAAGCAGAATGACATAAAACATGAAATATGGATAAATCTCGGAAGGAACAAGTGAACTTTGGCACCTTTGCTGTCATTGAATTGGTGGCCTGTGTCCCCTGTCAGTTGATTTCAACAGGAGGATATTAATTTTACTGCTTAATTACACCAGAGCAAGCCAGGATTTTTTTTTTAATGTGAATTCCCCTCTGGGTTCCTGATATTTGCCTTACGTTATTGCCAAGCACTGGAGAGGAGTAACAAACAGAAGAAGGCTCTTAATATTTGGAATTCTCAGCCCTGCTGTGAGTTATTTGCTATTCTATTTGGAGCTAAAGGAAGCAGACCCTTCAGCTGTTCCCAAAACCTGTGAGCTGAGCCCCAGGAACCAGGGAGGGTTGGGTGAGGCCTCCAGAGAGTATCCTAGACTTTGCAAAACAGCAGAAATTTTCTCATCTGAACCTTTCCACCATCCCACGTGAAGAACATCATGGCTCCACTGTTGTACAAATGAGGAAATGGAGGCACAGATTGGAAATGTGACTTATTTGCCTAGAACCAGACAGAGCAAAAATGACTCTAGAAATCATATATGCAAACTCCAGCCTGACATGTTTGCCACCAAACACAAATTTTCTGCCAGGATATTTACTTCTGTGCCAAATCACACGGCAACACACTGCATCACTTATCCTTTACAAATATCATTTTTTTTCCATTGACAGCTTCAGGTTAGCATATGTGTTTAATTAACATTTCTAATTAAAACCATAATGTGTAACAATCAGATGCTTTCCAGAAGTTACATTATTCCGTGTCTGAAATGGTGCCAGTTTGCACATGCTAGGTAAATTACTTTAATTTTCCTGGTGAGATCTTCTGATAAATTTTTATAAAATGAAATCCAAGAGGCTGGACTTTGTTGTTGCTGTTTCTTGACTTTGTAAAAATAATCTCATAGAGTCTTTATTCTCCATCACATGTGGACACTGAAGTCTCTGTTCCACTTACTGGTCAGATAATGATTGGGCAGAGATATTCTTAAATGCCTAGAAGCAAAAAGTTTTCCAGTCTTTGAAGACAGACGGCATGTGTTGGGGCACCCATTCAGTGATCATCCCGGCAATTCACAACTGTGTTGGAACTTTCACTTCTTGTTTGCACAGTCTCAAGTTCAGCCAGAAGTGAGAGTTTAGGGCTTTCTTAATTCTTAGTTTTTTCCTGAGCCATGAGAATTTGCATGGCTTTCTGGATTCCCAGGAAGAGGTTGGAGCTTTTCAAAAACTTTATTCCCCAAAGCATCTCATTCCCCAGCCTTTCCTCCCAAGTTTTATGGTTGGTCCATCAAATGTAATTCAATGTCCCAGGCAGGAGAAGTCAAAACATTTGCCTGTAAGTGTTTGTGAGAATTGCCCCCAGGTAGCTGCTTTAGTTCTAGCTGGATAGGTACAGGCAAGCCTATTAAACTTTTAAGCTGGTTTTCCAGGGAACCACCAGACTGGTGAGAACTAATTGTTAAAATTCTCTCTCTTTTAATTTTATTGAGGTATAGTTGATTTACAGTGTTAATTTCTGCTGTACAACAAAATGATTCAGTTATACATTTACATATTCTTTTTCATATTCTTTTCCATTGTGGTTTATCAGAGGATACTGAACATAGTTCCCTGTGCTATACAGTAGAGTCTTGTTGGGGGAGGTGGGGAAGGATCAGCAGTTTGTGATTAGCAGATACAAATGATTATATACAGAGTAGGTAAACAACAAGATTCTACTGTAATTGTCGTTGTTCTTGAAGTTTGTTCTGCTCCTCTGGACTGTTACTGGGAATATGGGCTATTATTTTCAAGATTACCACTGCATTGGAGAGCAGGAAATGAACCAGGGTCAGTTACAACATGATGGAGCTCTCCTTTTTTATAAATAGCTAACTACTTTTCTTGATTAAGCTTTCACCTGGTTTTTGTAAGGTTTTGTTTTCCAGTTCAGTTGTCAGAAGTTGATTTTGACTAATTTTTTCCAGTTCTTTTATTAGTTTTATGGAGTGGTGTGTTTTTGGAATCCTTATTTCGTCATTTTTGCTGCCATCACTACAGTACAGAGATTTTAAAGCAATGTATTTAATGGGTGCATAATATTTATAGTGATTTCCTTAACCCCTATTATATTTATGGGCATTTATCAATTGTTTTCATTAAATCATATATAGTGCTGCAACATGTACATTCACCTTCACTCACATCTCTAATTATTTCTGTAGGCTAGATTCCTAGAGTGAATATGTAGGGGAAAGAATATAAATAGTCAAGATTAATGATATACATTAAGAAAATAATCTCCAAGTTGATCTATTAAAAATAAGACAACTGTAGAACTTCCCTAGAGGTCCAGGGGTTAAAACTTCACACTTCCACTGCAGGGGTTTTGAGGTCATCCCTTGTCAGGGAACTAAGATCCTTCAGGTTGTATGATGTGGCAAAAAACCCCAAAAGACAAAATACAAGGCAGCAAGACAAGAAAAGATGCTCGCATCATGAATTATTACAGAAATGTGAATAAAAACTACAATGAGGTATTACCTCATATGGTCAGCAAGCCCATCATCAGAAGATCTACAAACAGTAAATGCTGGAGAGGGTGAGGAGAAAAGGAATCCTTCTACACTCTTGGCGAGAATGTAAATTGATGCAGTCACTACGGAGAACAGTATGAAGGTTCCTTAAAAAACTAAAAATAGAGTTGCCGTATGATCCAGCAATCCCACTCCTGGGCATATATACAGAGAAATCTTTAATTCAAAAAGATACATGCACCCCACTATTCATAGTAGCACTATTTACAATAGCCAAGGTATGGAAGCAACATAAATGTTCATCAACAGATAAATGGACAAAGAAAATGTCCGTTGGTAATAGTCTTACCATTTAAGTAGCTCTTATAAATAAATGAAAAGGCGGAAACCTCACAGCAAACATTATTGACCAGAAACCCACCGAAGAAGAAATGACAACATCATTGTGTATACATACGCAATAAAATACGATTCAGGCATAAAAAAGAATGAAATATTGCCATTTGCAGCAACGTGGATGGATCTAGAGATTATCACACTACGTGAAGTGAGCCAGACAGAGAAAGACAAACACCATATGATGTCACCTACATGTAGAATATAAAAAATGAAATGAATGAACTTATTACAAAACAGAAACAGACTCACAGACACAGGAAACACACTTATGGTTACTAGTGGGGTAAGGGGTTAGGAAGGGACAAATCAGAAGTTTGGGATTAGCAGATATAGACTACTATTCATAAAATAGATAAACATATGGTCCTACCATATAGAACAGGAAACTATAGCTTATATCCTGTATTCCAAATTTTCATTATGGAAAAGAATTTCCATAATGAAAAAGAATATCTGTACACACACACATATATCTATATATGTGAATATATATCTATATCTATATAAATACATATAGATATCTGAATCGGTTTGTTGCATACCAGAAAAATAACACAACATTGTAAATCAACTATACTTAAAAATAAATTAATAAATAATATAATAAAAATAAGACAAGAGGCCCCAAATGGACTCACTTATGCTCAATCCATGTCACCAAACCAATAATTACAGTTTTGGCTCTCTCAGAAACAGAATCTTAAATCAGCCAATCAGGAATTAACTGATCAACATTAGTTAGATAATCTGCCTGCTAAACCCTTACAAGGCAATAACCTTGCAAAAACCGGTCCATTATTTTTGGCTAGTACAACTTGTTTCTTCTCCCTTCTGCTTATAAAATCTCTTGCCTTGTATGGCTCTTCAGAGTTCCTTTCTATCTGCTAGATTAGATGCTGTCTGATTCATGAATTGCTGAATAAAGTCGATAAGATCTTTAAAATTTACTCAGTTGAATTTTGTTTTTTTTTAACAGATTGCATCATTTTTACTTCCACCAGCCATGTTTGAAAGTATTACTTCACCCCCGCCTTGTCCCCTGTGAGTATTATAACTCAAACCGTTTGTTAAGCACAATAGATCGGCAGAAAAATAGTACCTCATTGTTTTGTTTTACATGTCTGATTATCAGCAAGGCCAAAATACTTACAGTGTTTATTTGATGTTGTCATTTCTTCTTCGGTGGATTTCTGGTCAATAATGTTTGCTGTGAGGTTTCTGCCTTTTCATTTATTTATAAGAGCTATTTAAATGGTAAGACTATTAGCCCTTAGTCGTAATAATTGTAAATATTTGAAAATACAGGGCTCTAAAAGCACTTCTAATTTCACGTACCCAACAAGTTCTCTTTGCTAGCTCTTGTTCACTGTATCATGTTGTATTACTGATGTAACAAATTCCCACAAGCTTAGTGGCTTAAAGCAACACATGTATTCTCTCACAGTTATAGGGGTCAAAGGACCTAAAGTCGGGTGTCTGCAAGCAAGTCTGGTTGCTCCTTAAGGCTGGGATGGGAGGATCTGTCTTCTTGCCATTTTAGCTTCTCATGGACACCTTATATTGTTTGGTTTGGGGGTCCCTTTTCCATATGCAAAGCACATGACTCCAATCTCTGCTCCTGCCATCCCATCACCCCTGCTTCTAACTCTCCTACATCCCTTTCCTAAGGGTCATTGTGATTACACCACGTCCACTCAGAAATCCGGGATAATATCCTGAACTCAGCGTTTTCAACTTAATCACTTCTGTGAGGTCTCCTTTGTCATATTTTTCAGTTTTATTTATTTTCATTTTAAATAATTTTTAATTGGAGTATAGTTGCTTACAATGTTGTGTTAGTCACGACTGTACAGCAAAGTAAATCAGCTACACATGTACACGCATCCCCTCTCTTTGGGGTTTTCTTCCCGCCGAGGTCAGCACAGAGCACTGGGCAGAGTTCCCTGTGCTGCGCAGAAGGTTCTCACTAGTCATCCATTTCATACAGAGGAGCATGTCATGTATTTCAGTCAGCATTCTCCAGAGAACAGAATGAATGAATGGGATGTGTAGATAGATAAATGATAGATACATAAAAGGATTTTGGCTCAGGTGATTTTCAGGGCCAGCAAGTCCCAGTTTGCAGGATAGGCTGTGATTCTTGAGACCCAAGAAAGAACTGACGTTTGGCCAGAGTCTGAAGACCGTCTGGAGGTGGAAATTCTTTCCTTTTGAGGGGCCTCAGTCTCTTTCCTCAGTCCTCCAACTGACTGGGTAAGACCCACCCACATTATGAAGGGTCAAAAATCTACTAACTCAAAGTCTACCAATCTAACCGTTAATCCATCAAAAATTATCTTCACTGCAACATCTAGACTACTGTTAGGTCAAGCAACCCACTTAACACATAAAATAAACCATCACAGCATATAAAGCTTCAGGGATTAGGTTATGGACATATTTGGGGGCCTCATTCAGCCTACTACAGTCCACTAGGGCTATGTCTTTGAATGAAAAGACAATATCCTCTTTTGAGAAAATGTAGATATAATTTAGACTAACTACAACATTCCAAAACTCTCCCATTCTCATCAGAATTTTACAGTAACATAAGGGAATTTTCCCATGGTTCCTTTTACCTTCATTATGTGCAGTTTTGAGGAGAATTTCATATCATATTATCCTTAGTAACAAAAAGAAAGATCTGTTTCTCTGATTAAAGCCTTTTTCCATACTTTTGAAGAAGAAAATCTTTCTATCTTTCTCTTGAATTGCTATTCTCTCTTGGCAGGAAATATTTTATCAGTTCAGGCTCCTAATTGGATAGAAACATGGCTAATGTGGTGCTTTTCTGGGGCAGACAGGAGACCTTTAGGTTTGGGGGACTAGAGACACACTTAAGTAGGAATCTGTTCCCTTTGGTCCCTCAAAATATTTGAAAATGACTGTGAAATGGGAGTAATAGGCGGATTCTCAGAAAATGGTTCCAAGTTGCTAGAACTTCAATCCTGAGCTGCCTGTTCCCTCCAAAGACAAACAAAACCAAGACTCAAAGGAGAGACTGCTTGAAAAAAAAAAATCTTGCTTTGTTAAAACATAAAATAACATCTATTTCTACTGTCTGAATGATTAATTCTGCCTTGCCCCTGAAAATCTTTCGCCAAATAAATTGTAATTGCAATGGAAACCTTTACTCCTTTCAATATAGCATTTCCTCAAGCTTTGGATTACAGGAGATTTGGTTAGACACCCACACCCTCAATCCACAACTGAGGATTTGTAATTCATTCCCCGGTTACATGGACTAAGGGCCCCTGATTGGAGGGTATCATGGACAATTCCCCAGGTGGCAGTCTGTAGAATAATCATAATAACAACTGATGTCTTTTGAAACTTACCTGGTGCCAACCCACTCTGGTGGCTCAGTGATAAAGAATCCACCCGCCAATACAGGAGATGTGGGTTCAGTCCCTGGGTCAGGAAAATCCCCTGGTGAAGGAAATGACAATTTGCTCCAATATTCTTGCTTGGAGAATTCCATGGACAGAGGAACCTGGCGGGCTATAGTTCATGAGCTTGCAAAAGAGTCAGACACAACTTAGCAACTAAACAACAACAACAAACCCACATGTTGAATGCTTTATAGGCACTGTCTCAGCTCTGCTGGATAATATCCTCCCCAGGCAGAAGCCATTATACAGATGAAGAAACTGAGGCTTAGACACTCATCTAAGTAAAATCCCATATCATTGGAATTCAGGCCTCTATGATAGCTGAGCCATGTTAAGCCTTGTCATGGATTTAATTGTGCCCCTCAACTCCCAAATTACATGTTGAAGTCCTAATCCCAGTACCTCAGGATGTGGTATCTTATTTATAAGTACTTTACTTGGAGATAGGGTCTTTAAAGGTGTGATTAGTTAAGATGAGGTCTTTCTGAGTAGCAGGGGGTCCCTAAGCCAATATGACCGATGTCCTCATAGAAGAGGGAAAGTTGAACCCAGAGATAGACACGCATAGAGGGAAGGCAATGTGAAGATGCTAGGGGAAGTGGCCATCTACGAGCCAAGGAGAGAGGTCTGGGCAGATGCTCTTCACAGCCCTCAGAGGAAGCAGGCAGCTGACACCTTGATCTCGGACTTCCAGCCTCTAGAACCATGAGTCCACACGTTTACGCTATTTAAGCTACCTGGTCTTTTGTGTCAGCAACTTCAGAAAATTAATACAAACTCCTAAACCACAGTACTTTAAATACTGAACCTCTGCATGATGGGAGGTCTTGATTGGCCTCTGGCCCCCAAACATGCAGCTCACCATCAGAAGGGTGAAAGTGAGGCAGGAGATAGGTGGGCTCCAGGCACTTACAATCTGCCTCCTGCTCGTTCTCCAAAATAGAAATAACAGAAACGGAGTAAAGAGTCAGGCTTTGTCTCTTGAGGACATCTCACGTTAACAGTCATGCAAGCAACAAAGAGGGGCTAAACCCTGTTTGAGTAAATGATCACATGTTCCTGCTCTTTGAGGCAAGGGAGCCACCGCATGTGCGCAGAAAGGCTCCTCAGGGTTAAAAGGCAGGGATGCGAGGCCTTAAGGATTTTTGCTATCCCCGCCTCCCTAAATGTCCTTTCGCTGAAATTCATCTTGGCTGAGGGGTGGATGCATGCCTAGGGGAAGGTCTTGAGTCAAATTAGTGGGCTGGGCGGGTGGTAAAATAAAACAATTGGCCAAAGGGAAGACAAAGACCCTGAAAATTGCCGGGTGGTAAAGGATTTAAACTTCTCAAAGGCGTAACTCTCCCGCTGTGCCCGCCTGCCTATCTTTCTGCATATACTCTCCTTTTCCCAACAAATGCTCTGCTTTTTTCTTCACCTTCCGCCTCCTCACCAGAGTTTTCTTGTCGAAGCAGGCAAGGACTGGGGATTTAGGCTCAAGGCACTGGCCTTTATGGCCTAGCAGTTAAGGCTTCTGTTTTTCACCCAGGTGGCCAGAGTGCAATTCCTGGTCGGGAAACTAAGGTCTCCCTTCCAGCTACTTCTCACGGCTTTCCTCAAGCTACCAGCTGCTGCTGTGTGTCTGAAATCAGAAGGACTTGGGGTAAGTGCCTGATATGCATTCCTTCATTTCCGTGCTGGTGCCATCGGATCTTTGCACTGCTCTGTCATCCTCTGACTTTGATTGACTTGTGGATGCGCAGGGCCACGGCCCAGAGAGGGTAATGACGCCCCAAGAGTTGGCACAACAAGCAAGTACAAGTTCCTTGGCTCCCTCTCTCTGCCGTGGCCTCTCTCTTGGGTGGAACAGGGACTCTCCCAAACAATGTGAAAAGCCCTCCCTGACCTCAGGTGGCACGAAAATTCTGCAAGAGTAAGTCATGGCCTGGAGAGTCCTGGGAGGAGATGCTATAGGGTCTAAATCCTTGGCATGCATGGTTGCTGCTGCCTAACTATCTCAGCAGGCAGGAATACAGTCCCGGGGAGAATGAACTGAGATGGGTGAGCTTTGACGGGGCTGGAGGGAGAGAGAAGAGAGGCAGGATCTGCCCAGTTGGAGCATCAACCCGGGTTTCACAGAAGGTCTTTGGTTGAAGGTGAGGAAACAGGAGCAGAGGAGCTGAAAAGCTCCGAGGCACACTCACCTACTTCCCAATTTGCCTGAGCAGGTCCTGGCATGGGGTTAATTGCCCACTTTTCCTACCCTGTACCTGGAAACCTTCCCAGTCTGCACATCTGTCAGGGCTGGGCAGCACCCCTCCTCTGCAGGACACATCCAAGGGAGGGCAGGGGACGGACTAGCAAACTCTCCTTCTCACCGCTCTCCTGCCGCAGCGAACACCTGCCCAGGCCCCCTGCCCCTCCCTGTGAACCATCTGGCCCAGGACCATCTGCTGGGGCAGTGGGGTGTTCTGAATAGCTCCACATCCCTTTGTCAGTTTGGATGTTTAACTCTCCACTTGGCTCAGCTAATAGACTCCCAAAGATCCAGGGCTTCCCCATCGAGGCAGGAGGAGCTGGCTCGAGTTTCCCAGGATGAAGGATTTAGGAGAAAAACAAGCTTGTTCAAGCTGGGCCCGCTCCACTTTCTGCAGCGATTTCAGTGTTTTCATACCTTTGTCATCTCACCGAACTCCTCAAACAGCCCAGCGAGGAAAAGGTCATTATCCCCATTTCATAGATGAGAAAACCGAGGCTTTGAAAGCCACCATGATTAATTAAAGACCTAAAGCTCAAACTCCAGCTCTGAGGGAAGCTTCTCCGGGTCCTCTTCTGATGCCTCTGTGAAGAGCCAGAGAGGAATTGCAACTGGAAAGAAGATGCCCTCGCAAGTCTGCCTCAAGATTCATCATGCTGAGGGTGCTGATTGCCAGTTCCTAGCAGGGGATGACGGTGCTCGAAAAGAACACCCTGCCCCTCGGGCAGCCTCCTCACAGCAGGGGCAGCCACACACACCATTCATCACCGTGTTTACAATGAGGGCTAGCATCTGGAGTTTAAAAATGATGGTTTGCACAGGTCACATCATAGCACATTTTTAATTTTGTATTTATTTTTTATTCTTAATTGCATATTTTCAAAAAACCTAGAGCATTAAAAAAAAAAAAAAAAAGCTCTACAATCACCAAAACATGATAAGTGGCATCACTGAAGTGTTGCTCCAACAAGTACTGAGAGATGGAAGCTCTTGTTTTCTGCAGCAACACGCAGAGCCATCCTTGGCATTTGTCTCTTTCATATATCCAGTGAGCTCACCAAGAGACACGTCATGTGCCCACGGAGACAGGAAGCAGAGGCAGAAGCTAGGTCAGCTCCTTCAGATGTCATTATATTGTTTGATTCCAGTGATGTGCTGGGGAAAAGCCACAGATCCGGTGCAGCGGAGGCACCCTGAGAAGGGAGGACCACGGTCACCGGAGCCCTGCTACGTGACAGGTGGTGCTCTGGCTGCTTCTTACATCATCACCTCCTCATTCCTTCAGTAACACTGCGATGTCAGTGCCATTGAAGCCGAATCTGGCTTCTGTATCCTGACATCAAATGTCATCTCAGAGACAGTTTTGGGTGAGGCAGAAAAGAGCAACTTTATTTCTTTGTCAGGCAAAGGAGGCCCCACAGAAGTTAATGCCCTCAAAACTGTGTGTCCCGACCTGGAGGGGATAGTGAGGAGTTTTATGGTAATGATTCAGAGAGGGCTTATGGACATTCTTCTGGTTGGTTTGTGGTGAGGTAAGTGGGAGTCAGCATCACCAACCTTCCGATTCCAACTGTCTGGGGTCTGCTTGCTTGGGGGCAGCACATGGTTAATTTCTCCCACCTGGTAGGGGGTTTCAGTATCTGCAAAACAGCTCAAAGTTAATGTTGTGTATATCCCTTGATGCGGAACCAGGACCTTGCCCCAAGGCTGCACTGTTTCTCTTGACAGTTTCCCTCTTGTCTCTGCCTCCCCTCCCTTCCCTAATTAGCAACTGTTTGAACCTGCTCCTTGGAAATCAGGGAGGGTCAGGGGGACCCGAATGAAGCCTATTTCCTGTAATAGAAATAGGATCCTGCTCTGTATCACCATCCTAGTTCAAGGTACAGTTAAGGAAAGGGCTGAATCCTCACCTAGAGGCCACGTGTCTGTCTAGTCAGTGATCAAAAAAGGACTTGAGCCCAGGCTGTCTGATTCCAGAGCCTGGGCACACGATTGCTGAGCCGTTGAAGAGGCTGGTGGCCAGGAGGTCTCTGCAGCCTCAGGTGTGGCTGGCAAAGACTCCCCGAGAACGTCCACAGGCGAAAAGCTTGGTTTGGAGGGAAGCCTGTGGTTGTCAGCCACAGCTGGGTGTTAGTATAACCGGGAAAGATTTGCTAAGTCTGGTCCTGAAATAGGGCTTCTGATTTTTGGGGGGTGGAGTCTGTCCATTGGAATTTTTAAGATCTCCCCAAGGTTGGGAACTGCTGTTCTAAAGGAAGGGAAAAGGTTGGGAGAGCATTCATTTCCTCCATCAGGGGTAGCCCTGCCTCACTTACTTACCCATGCAGGTGATCAGCCTTTACTTGAGTGATTTTAATGCCTGGCCTAGCTCTCTGATTTGGGTGTTGCTAGGACTAGGTGAGGAGAAGGCAATGGCACCCCACTCCAGTACTCTTGCCTGGAAAATCCCATGGACGGAGGAGCCTGGTAGGCTGCAGTCCATGGGGTGGCAAAGAATCAGACATGGCTGAGCAACTTCACTTTCACTTTTCACTTTCAAGCATTGGAGAAGGAAATGGCAACCCACTCCAGTGTTCTTGCCTGGAGAATCCCAGGGATGGGGTCGCACAGAGTCAGATGTGACTGAAGTGACGTAGCAGTAGCAGCAGCAGGACTAGGTGAAAGGGGGCTTCCACTGTGGCTCAGCTGTAAAGACTCCACCTGCAATACAGAAGACACAGGTTCGATCCCTGGGATGGGAAGATTCCCTGGAGGAGGAATTGGAACCCACTCCACTGTTCTTGCCTGGAGAATCCCATGGACAGAGAAGCCAGGCAAGCTACAGCACGTGGGGTCACAAAGAGCTGGACACGACTAAGCAACTAAACCACCACCACCACCAGGACTTAGGGGAGTGGTGGCTAATGGGTTGGGGGAAGACAGGGCACAAGGAGGGAGGGGTGATTGGGGAGGCAGCACAGGGCTGAAATTCAAGAGTTAATGCATGTGCAGCAGCCAAGCCTCTCAAGAAGGGAGGAAGAAAGAGGCCCCTCCGCCCACTGTTGAAGCAGAGAGCAGATGTGGCGGATTTAATGGCTTACGAGCTGGGAGCAGCTGCCAGGTGACTTGGCTGAGTTATGGGTCCAGGCTGCTCCTTCCCCGGCCTGGCCCAGTCCTGCCAGGGAGCCAGTTTTGGAGAAGGATGTGAGCCTCTCAGGGCCTTGGAGTGCAGTGGGAAGGGAGGTCAGCAGAAAGTGCTGGAGGGTGGGGGTGGGGCTTGGTGAGCCCAGCCCTGGGCTGGTGTCAGTCCTCTGGATTCCTGGTTCTGCCCACTGATACTCTGTGAGGTTGGGCAAGACTTTCCCCTTTCTGGCTTCGTCCACAAACTGACCAGAGGGACTCTGCCATCATTCCCAGCACTGACCTCCCCCAAAACTCTCAAGGTGAAGCTGGAGGAGGCTATGGGACTTCCGTCGTGGTACTTGCAGAAACAGGCAAGGGCCAGGCTCAGCAGAGAGGATGGAAAAATAGTCGCTGTTGTCATGCATAGTTATAATTGCTAGGGTTTACTGAGCACTTCCTGTGTGCCCGGTGCTGTGCCGAGGGCAGAACAGGTTTTACTTTATTTTTTCTTTGCACTCTGCAAGGTACTTAATGTCACTATCCCTATTTTACAGATGAGAAAACCGAGGCTTGGGGCGAGGCTACATGGCAGAACTCTGAGTCAAGCCTGACATTGCCGGACTTTTAGAGCTGAGCTCTTGGCACCCACAGCAGTTCTTCCATGGCTCTTGCACGGTGGTTAAGAGCCCAGATTGGGGGCAGTCAGCCAGGGCTCAGATTCTCGCTCTGGCACTTCCTGGAGGAACCCTGTAGATTTCAAGCAGAACTGGGCAGATGTAAATAATTAATGCTTGATATTGTTAAGTTAGTTCCAGGGAATGAAGCTGTTGTCTTTGCAGCTCCCAAGCCATCCTCATCCTTGGGCAGGACAATATCCAAGTGTTCACTGTGTCCCCAGAGGTGACCAGAGATAATCCGATGGGCAGAGAAGAGGGGTGGGGGGTCCTTTACCGCTGCAGCTGGGGAGTCGTGCGCAGGAGGGCTGGGGCCGGCGGGCCCAGGTGTGTGGAGGAGGCACATGGGGCGGCCGCAGGAGCACATGAGACCTGCACTTCTTTGTGCCCCTGAGCCAGGCCCTTGCCCCGAGGGTGTCCAGGCCTGTGCTTGTTTGGTGGAGGCACATCCTGGCTTCCTGGAGGGGAGCTGTTGTGGCCCAAGAATGAGTCGATCTGGGGGTTCTGTGGTCTGTGGTTCACTAATACAAAAATAGATCTGTTTCCCAACCCTTTTATTCCACACACAAAGGGATCACCGGCTGCTCTGGCTTTCTCTTTCCAACAACAATGATGCTATCAATACCCTCCCGGGGACATCTTTATTTGAAGGCTGGGAGGTATGAATTTTATCATTGCAGATAATCCTACTGCTTTACAAAATATTCTAAACAAAGTGAGCCACTCCAGCTGTCTGCTAAGGCTGGTTTTCTAGAATCCGATGGGCTTTTATTTGATGAGTCCTCCTCCTACCCAGCCCCCTCAGCTCTTTCTTCACAGGTCTGAATGGCCTTTGCCAATGGAGGAAGCCTTTCTGGAAAGTTGTGAAACTTGATTTCAGCCCAGAAATGACCCCGGTGTGGAAACAATGGTCTTTTTGAATGGCTCTTCTAGGACACAGCCTCGATTTCCGTGTGCTAGAATTTGCGGCAAGTAATATCACTCACCCTGATTGAGTTATAAAATCTGAGGCTCAGAAGGGCCAGAGAAATCATCTGGAAACTAAATTCTAGTCTAACCTTGCATTTTACAGGTGGGAAAACTGAGGCGCAGAGGAAAAAAATGTGACTTATCTGAAGTCACAAAGCTAGCGGGTGGCAGAGAAAGGTCTGTGCCCAGGCACCTTCCTCTCCAACCCCAGTGTCTCCCAGGCTTGTGACATGTTCTACTGATGGTGCCCAAAGTGGTTTCTGGTGGCATCAAATGACATCAAATTATATTGATTTATTTAGAGAGAAAATTATTCCCTTTCAGCTTTACTTTTACTCTTGATGGTAGCAGGGAGAAAGCTTAGTTTGGTATCTTTGGCACCTCTGTGACTATATTTCTCTCTCTTCATCACAATCACAGAGCAGACCTCTGCTTGAGACTAGGTAATGATATCTAGTTTGTATTTAATAACATGGTTTTGTTTTCATTGTGTTTATTTTTAATGTTACCACATAATAAGGCTCATTTCCCACTGAGGGTTTTTTTAAATGACTGTTTTCAAATAACCGTATTTTTCATAGATTAAAAAATAATGTTATTTAAGCTTTTTAAAGTGAATTCATGTAAGTAATTAACAATGTAGGTGGTCTGTGGTTGTGACAAAGCTCCTAAAGGCAGCAACGTGAAAGACTGAAGTTTGGAAACTATTAATAACTATCGCTTTTAACCTGGTACTTCCTATAAATGGCTTCAGGGCTGAAGCCCATTGGAAAGAATTTCCGGAAACAGGTGCTGAATTTGAGCTCATTTCTCTTGCCTACCTTGTTCCTGGCCTTTTGCTCCAGTAGAAGCAGGATCTTGCCCATTGTAAGTGCATGTAAATAGAGGCATGTTGACAACACTGTTGGCCTGAGGGTCCTGGCTCAGCCCCTCCCCTCACTGCCTCCAAACCATTGCCTGCCTGCCACTGAGTTGGTCAACTGCACTTCAGAAAGCTCAGGCTGAGTGAATAATCGTGCACGTTTTACATTTTTGTTTGCTTGTTTTTTTTTTTTTTTTTCATTTATTTTTATTAGTTGGAGGCTAATTACTTTACAATATTGTAGTTGACCCAGAGGGATCGGGTGGAGAGGGAGGTGTTTGCTTGTTTTTTAACTGCGAGGTTTTCGTGGGAGTTCCAGAGTCAGGTGTTGTTCATTTGCTCAGTCGTGTCCGTCTCTTTGTGACCCAACGGACTGCAGCCCGCCAGGCTTCTGCATCCTTTACCGTCTTCCAGAGCTTGCTCAAACTCAAGTCCATTGAGTCGGTGATGCCATCCAAACTTCTCATCCTCTGTCATCCCCTTCTCCTCCCGCCCTCAATCTTTCCCAGCATCAGGGTCTCTTCCAATGAGTCGGCTCTTTGCATCAGGTGGCCAAAGTATGAGCACTTCATCTTCAGCATCAGTGCTCCCAATGAGTATTCAGAGTTGATTTCCTTTAGAACTGCCTGGTTTGATCTCCTTGCAGTCCAAGGGACTCTCAAGAGTCGAGTTGGAAGCATTCAAATCCTCTTTCTACTCCTTTTTAGCTACGTGCCCTTGGGCAGGTTTCCTAGTTTCCCTGGGTCTTGGTGTCTATATTTCTAAATAAAGGATGAAGAGGCGAAGCCAAGACCAGGAGTGCTGTGGGCATCTCAGACTCATCCAGGAGATTCAAGCGTCCCCAGGGCACCTGATGAGCTAATCAGACAGGTGGTGGAGAACCCTAGAAAGCTGGCTGGTTATTCACACAGTGGCTTATTTTGTCACGGCTGCTGTGAACTTCCCTGAGGGTAAGGTCCCCACAGTGCATCACACCACTGTGAGTGTCGGGTGAAAGAACTAACTGAGTTGGGTGGGTTCAGATTGGATTGTATTGGAACAAGTGATTTTAATCGTCTATCATTCAGAAGATTCCTTTTCAGCATTGACAGGTAGCAAGGCTTTCTGTGCACCAGGGCCAGTTCCGATGACCGCTCTACCTGGAAAGGCTCATGGATCCACTACTTAACTATGTGATCTTGAAGAAGTTACTGAATGTCTCTGTGTGTCAGTTTCTTCATCTATTAAAAAAAAAAAAAAAAAAGGGTCTAATAATGGGAATTACCTGGTAGAGGGGTTGTGAGGAAAATACAGTGTGGAAAATTCCTTAGGAAAGTGTGAGCACAAAGGGGAAAATCAGTACAGTCTGTGCCAGCCATTGTGACTCTGGGCTGGTGCTGGGATGGAGTAGATTCAAAAGGATGCAGTCCTGCCCTCATGGCAATGATGGCCAAGTAGGGGAAATGGACAGAACACAAGTAGACAAAGACATGAAGTTAGAACTTGTGGCAAGTGCCGTGCAGGAAACAGTGTGTTGAGAGACAATGATGCTAAGGGCTATTATACTCTTCAATGTTGGCATCAAGTCAGACTTGTCTGAGAAGACTATTTAAGTAAGACCTGAAGGATGAGACTGAATCAGCTACAAAAAGGACTGAACAGTGATTCAGACCAAGTGAGCAGCCTATGAGGAGACCCTGGGCTGAGAACCAGGGCAAGAGTGGTGTGCACAAGCCGGAGAGTAATAGGGCCTCTCTCCCTGGAGTGTGCAGGAAAGGAAATTTTCTAGGGCCACACAAGATGCTCCTTTTTATCTTGGATTGACTCCGTCACAGAGACTCAGAAGCACCATAATTTCACTTCTTTGGGAAGGACTCATTCATTCTGTGGAGAAGGCAGTGGCAACCCATTCCAGTACCCTTGCCTGGAAAATCCCATGGATGCCTGGTAGACTGCAGTCTATGGGGTCGCTAAGAGTCGGACATAACTGAGCAACTTCACTTTCACTTTTCATTTTCATGCATTGGAGAAGGAAATGGCAACCCACTCCAGTGTTCTTGCCTGGAGAATCCCAGGGGTGGGGGAGCCCGGTGGGCTGCCGTCTATGGGGTCACACAGAGTCAGACATGACTGAAGCGACTTAGCAGCAGCAGCATCAGCATTCATTCCGGTCTGTTGTGATCTGTCATTGTTTACCTGCTGTGAGGCTGGAGAGAAGCTTTCTCCATCAGGCAACACTCAGCTTCATAATCCTGCCATTTTGCTAAAGACAAAAAGCGGGCCTGGGACATTCCTGGTGATCCGCTGGCTAAGACTCCGAGCTCCCAATGCAGGGAGCCGCAGGTTTAATCCCTGGTCAGGAAACTAGATCCCACATGCCTGTCGACTTAAAAACGTAGTCACAGCCTGAAAGTTGAGCATTATATTTTATTTGGTGGGAATTTCTAGAATTTCAAGTCTGGGAGACAGCATCTCAAATGACCCTGAGAGAACTGCTCCAAAGGTGCAGGGGGCGAGGCCAGGTTATATAAAAGTTTGCAACAAGGGGTGAGTAGCCTGAGCATCAAAAGATTATTGCTAACGTAGGAAAATCAGGCATGTCAAGAAATTTAGCACTTTTCTATGTTTGGGAAGATACAAGAGTCTGGGTTTACTGAAATCATTCCTCTCTTATGCATCTCACCTACCTGAAGCCAGCATCCTGTGACTTGATTTTTCACTTCTTTAGTTCCTCGTTCACCATAGGGAGTGGCAGCAGACTGAACTGTGACTATTCTTTCTGGGTGTTGCCCAGGCTCAGAAATTCACATTTGGAGGGCCAGAACAGCTGATGGCTGTGACATCTTTGTCTATTGATATGGCAGGAAATACTCCATTTCACATGCCTCAGCTAAAGATCTCCCAGGCCAAAACAAAGATTGAAGATCCCCGTGTGCCACAACTAAGACCAACTAAGACATCCAAATGAAAAAATACATACTTAAAAAACAAACAAACAAACAAGCAGGTCCCATAGAGAGAGAAGGAGTTGCATGAAAAGTGCCTGTCCCCAGGGAGACCAAGGTTCTGGGGGCCACACAGGTGGCCAGGGACAGAGTAAAGGGACAAAACAGAAGATTAAATAGTTAAACCCTCTAGGAGATCGTCAGTAAAGATAAAAGCATGAGAGACTCCTTAAGTTAAGGATCACTCAAGAAAGCAAGTTTGCTTAACCACAAAACCAAGCAGGCTTGCTTAGCAACAAAACAAGCCACAGAAGCATGAGACATACCCCAAAACAATAAAATAATGGTGAACTAAGACCCGCATCCTGCCCAGGGAGCTTAGTAAGTTAATGATTCCTAGGACGTGCTCCTTTGCACACACTAAAAACAAAAATATAAGGAAAACCTGATAGTATACTAAAATCTGATATGATTTATCATATTTTAGTATATGTCACCACCTTTTTTGCTCATATACATATAGATACATGGATAGATAGATACAGAGATAGATACATGCTTTATTACAGGCAAATGACTACATCACTTCAACCCTAATAGCTGGGTGGAAGCTTGCTTGGCTTCTAGTTTGGGTTTGAGCACTGCCCTGAAATTCTTATGGTTTGAGGACTGCTGAAGCTATGCCCCCACTTATGTGTGAAGTAACTAGTAAGAACAGCTGACACTGGTCCAGTACTTAGGACTCATGCAGAATATGTACTTTATTGGTGTTTTCTTGGTCAGCCCTCATCACACTAAGTATTACAGTATCTCTTGTTAAAGATGGAGTAACTGAGGCACAGGAAGGTTGCGTAACCTGACAGTGGTCCAACAGGTTGTCAGTGAAAGGGTCAGAGGAACACCCTGATGGGTTGGTGGGGTGTAAGCAGGAGTCTTTCCCATTCTGTTGTTTTCCTCTATTTCTTTGCATTGATTGCTGAGGAAGGCTTTCTTCTCTCTCCTGGCAATTCTTTGGAACTCTGCATTCCAATGGGAATATCTTTCCTATTCTCCTTTGCTCTTCGCTTCTCTTCTTTTCACAGGTATTTGTAAGCCCTCCTCAGACAACCATTTTGCCTTTTTGCATTTCTTTTCCATGGGGATGGTCTTGATCCCTGTCTCCTGTACAATGTCAGGATTAATTAATAATGTCAAAGGAACATTTCACACAAAGATGGGTTCGATAAAGGACAAAAATGGTATGGACCTAACAGAAGCAGAAGATATTAAGAAGAGGTGGCAAGAATACACAGAAGAACTGTACAAAAAAAGATCTCCACGACCTAGATAATCACAATGGTGTGATCACTCACCTAGAGCCAGACATCCTGGAATGTGAAGTCAAGTGGACCTTAGAAAGCATCACTACGAACAAAGCTAGTGGAGGTGATGGAATTCCAGTTGAGCTCTTTCAAATCCTGAAAGATGATGCTGTGAAAGTGCTGCACTCAATATGCCAGCGAATTTGGAAAACTCAGCAGTGGCCACACGACTGAAAAAGGTCAGTTTTCATTCCAATCCCTAAGAAAGGCAATCCCAAAGAATGCTCAAACTACCGCACAATTGCATTCATCTCACACGCTAGTAAAATAATGCTCAAAATTCTCCAAGCCAGGCTTCAGCAATACGTGAACCATGAACTTCCAGATGTTCAAGCTAGTTTTAAAAAAGGCAGAGGAACCAGGGACCAAATTGCCAATATCCTCTGGATCATCAAAAAAGCAAGAGAGTTCCAGAAAAACATCTATTTCTCCTTTATTGACTACGCCAAAGCCTTCGACTGTGTGGGTCACAATAAACTGTGGAAAATTCTTCAAGAGATGGGAATACCAGACCACCTGACCTGCCTCTTGAGAAACCTGTATGCAGGTCAGGAAGCAACAGTTAGAACTGGACATGGAACAACAGACTGGTTCCAAATAGGAAAAGGACTGTGCCAAGGCTGTATATTGTCACCTTGCTTATTTAACTTATATGCAGAGTACATCATGAGAAACGCTGGGCTGGATGAAGCACAAGCTGGAATCAAGACTGCTGGGAGAAATATCAATAACTTCAGATATGCTGATGACACCACCCTTATGGCAGAGAGTGAAGAGGAACTAAAAAGCCTCTTGATGAAAGTGAAAGATGAGAGTGAAAAAGTTGGCTTAAAGCTTAACATTCAGAAAACTAAGATCATGGCATCTGGTCCCATCACCTCATGGGAAATAGATGGGGAGACAGTGGGAACAGTGTCAGACTTTATTTTTCTGGGCTCCAAAATCACTGCAGATGGTGATTGCAGCCATGATATTAAAAGACGCTTCCTCCTTGGAAGGAAAGTTATGACCAACCTAGACAACATATTAAAAAGCAGAGACATTACTTTGCCAACAAAGGTCCGTCTGGTCAAGGCTATGATTTTTCCAGTGGTCATGTATGGATGTGAGAGTTGGACTGTGAAGAAATCTGAGCACCAGAAAATTGATGCTTTTGAACTATGGTGTTGGAGAAAACTCTTGAGAGTCCCTTGGACTGCAAGGAGATCCAACCAGTCCATCCTAAAGGAGATCAGTCCTGGGTGTTCATTGGAAGGACTAATGCTGAAGCTGAAACTCCAGTACTTTGGCCACCTCATGTGAAGAGTTGACTCATTGGAAAAGACCCTGATGCTGGGAGGGATTTAGGGCAGGAAGAGAAGAGGATGACAGAGGATGAGATGGCTGGATGGCATCACCTACTCGATGGACATGAGTTGGTGATGGACAGGGAGGCCCGGTGTGCTGCGATTCATGGGGTCGCAAAGAGTCGGACACGACTGAGAGACTGAACTGAACTGAACTGAAGCAGGAGTCAGCATTATCAGCTTTCAAGTCCAACTGATCTGGAGTCTACATGCTTGTGGGCAGCCTACCACTGTTAATCGTTAACTTCTCCCAACTGGAACAGGTTTCAGGATCTGAAAAATAGCTCAAAGATATTGTTGCGCATACTCATTAATGGGGAAACAGGACCTTTCCCCAAGGCTGCCCTTTTTTTTTTTTTTTTTGTAGTTTTTTTAAAAAAAATTAATTGGAGGATAATTGCTTTTATAATGTTGTGTTGGTTTTGCTGTACAACAATTTGTATCAGCCATAACTATATATCTATGTCCCCTCCGTCTTGAGCCTCCCTCCCACTCACCCAACAGAGCAGCTTCCCACTAGTTATCTATTTTACACATGAAAATGTATATATGTCAATGCTACTTTCTCAATTCATCCAATCAAAACTACAATGAGGTATTACCTCACACCAATCAGAATGTGGGTGTCATAAAAAAATCTACAGACAATAAAATGCTGGAGAGGATGTGGTGAAACGGGAACCCTCTTGCACTGTTGGTAGGAATGTAAATTGATACAGCTACTATGGAAAACTAAAATGGGCTGTTATGAGAAAATTTAATTGAGATGATCATTATATCTACTACTGTGTAAAAGAATCCCTTAGAAGGAACGGAATAGCCCTCACAGTCAACAAAAGAGTCCAAAATGCAGTACTTGGGTGAAATCTCAAAAATGACAAAATGATATCTGTTTGGTTCCAAGGCAAACCATTCACTATCACAGTAATCCAAGTCTATGCCCCAACCACTAATGCTGAAGAAGCTGAAGTTGAAAGGTTCTATGATGGTCTATAAGACCTTATAGAACTAGCCCCCCAAAAAGATATCCTTTTCATCATAAGGGACTGGAATGCAAAAGTAGGAATTCAAGAGATACCTGGAGTAACAGCAAGTTTGTCCTTTGAGTACAGAATGAAGCAGGGCGAAGGCTAACAGAGTTTTGCCAGGAGAACACATTGGTCATAGCAAACACCCACTTCCAACAACGCAAGAGACAATCTGCAAACGGACATCACTGGATGGTCAACACTGAAATTAGATTCTTCACAGCCAAAGATGGAGAAGCTCTATATAGTCAGCAAAAACAAGACTGGGAGCTGACTGTGGGTCAGATCATGAGCTCCTTATTGAAAAATTCAGACTTAAGCTGAAGAAAGTAGGGAAAACCACTAGATCATTCAGGTATGACCTAAATCAAATCCCTTATAATTATAAAATGAAGTGACAAATAGGTTCAAGGGTATGGATCTGATAGACAGAGTTTCTGAAGAACTATGGACAGAAGTTTGTGACATTGTACAGGAGGCAGTGATCAAGACCATCTCCAAGAAAAAGAATTGCAAAAAGACAAAATTGTTGTCTGAGGAGGCCTTACAAATAGGACTTCCCTTGTAGCTCAGCTTGTAAAGAATCCACCTGCAATGTGGGAGAACTGGGTTTGATCCCTGGTTTGGTAAAATCCCCTGGAGAAGGTAAAGGCTACCCACTCCAGTATTCTGGCCTGGAGAAATCAATGGACTGTGTAGCCCATGGGGTTGCAAAGAGTCAGAAATTATTGAACGATTTCACTTCACTACAAATAGCTGAGAAAAGAAGAGAAGTTAAAGGCAAAGGAGAAAAGGAAAGATATTCCCATTTGACTTCAAGGTTCCAAAGAATATCAAGAAGAGATGAGAAAGCCTTCCTCAATGATCAATGCAAAGAAATAGAGGAAAACAGTAGAATGGGAAAGACCAGATATCTCTTCAAGAATATTAGACATACCAAGAGAATATTTCATGCAAAGATGGGCATATTAAGGACAGAAATTGTATGGACCTAACAGAAGCAGAAGATATTAAGAAGATGAGGCAAGAATACACAGAAGAACTATTTTAAAAATATCTTCATGACCCAGATAATCATGATAGTGAGATCACTCACCTAGAGCCAGACATCCTAGAATGTGAAGTCAAGTGGGTCTTAGGAAGCATCACTATGAACAAAGCTAGTGGACATGATAGAACTTCAGTTGAGCTATTGAAAATCCTAAAAGATGATTCTGTGAAAGTGCTGCACTCAATATGCCAGCAAATTTGGAAAATTTAGCAGGAAGAGAGTTCCAGAAAAGCATCTATTTCTGGCTTATTGACTACATCAAAGCCTTTGACTGTGTAGATCACAACAAACTGTGGAAAATTCTTCAAGAGATGGGAATACCACACCACCTTACCTGCCTCCTAAGAAACCTGTATGCAGGTCAAGAAGCAACAGTTAGAACCAGACATGGAACAACAGACTGGTTTCAAATTGGGAAAGGAGTACATCAAAGCTGTATATTGTCACCCTGCTTATTCAACTTATATGCAGAGTACAACATGCAAAATGCTGGACTGGATTCATCACAACCTGGAATCAAAATTGCTAGGATAAATATCAATAGCTTCAGATATGCAGATGATACCACCATTATGGCAGAAAGCAAAGAGGAACTAAAGAGCCTCTTGATGAAAGTGAAAGAGGAGAGTGAAAAAACTAGCTTGAAACTCAACATTCAAAAAACTAACATCATGATATCCAGTCCCATCACTTCATGGGAAGTAGAGGGGGAAATAATGGAAACAGTGACAGACTTTATTTTCTTGGGCTCCAGAATCACTGCAGGTGGTGACTGCAGTCATGAAATTAAAAGATGCTTGCTTCTTGGAAGAAAAGCTATGACCAACTTAAACAGCATATTAAAAAGCAGAAACATTATTTTGCCAACTAAGGTCTGTGTAATCAAAGCTATGTTTTTTCCAATAGTCATGTGTGGATGTGAGAGTTGGACCATAAAGAAAGCTGAGCACCAAAGAATTGATGCTATTGAACTGTGGTGTTGGAGAAGACTCTAGAGAGTCCTGGGACTGCAAGGAGAGCCAACCAGTCAATCCTAAAGGAAATCAGTCCTGAATATTCATCAGAAGGACTGATGGTGAAGCTGAAGCTCCAATCCTTTGGCCACCTGAAGTGAAGAGCTGACTCGTTTGAAAAGACCCTGATGATGAGAAAGATTGAAGGCAGAAAGAGAAGGGGACAGAGGATGAGATGGTTGGATGGCATCACTGACTCAATAGATATGAGTTTGAGCAAGCTCTGGGAGTTGGTGATAGACAGGGAAGCCTGGCTTACTGCAGTCCATGGGGTCGCAAAGACTCAGATATGACTGAGTGACTGAACTGACTGACTATGGAGAACTGTATGGAGATTCTTGAAAGAACTAGGAATAAAACTACCATATGACCCAGCAACCCTACTACTGGGCATATGTCCTGAGAAAACCACAATTCCAAAATACACTGGACCACCATGTTCATTGCACCACTATTTGCAACAGCTAGGACATTGAAGCAACCTAGATGGCCACTGACATATGAATGGATAAAGAAATTGTGATATATACACACAATGGATTGTTACTCAGCCATAGAAAGAAATAAATTTGAGCCAGTTTTAGTGAGATGGATGAACCAAGGCTGATGTTAACTATTTGTTTCTCCCCGGTCTTGCATCCCGTCTCTTTCCCATTTAGCAACTGTTTAAACCTGCCCATTTCAACTCAAGGAAGGTCATGGAGGCTGGGGGAAGGGCTGTTTCCTATAATTAAGGAAATAGGGGACACAGAAAGTCTTGGTGCCCAGAAGCCCCACTGGGCCCTGCAGAGTATCATCTGGGGCAGGATAAGGCAGCAAAGAGAGTGTCTAGAGGAAATGATGCTGAAAGAGTCAGGTGAGGGAGTGGGACCTGTGTGCTCACAGCAGAGGGGAGCTGGTTAGGAAGCTGTCAAGGGCAGATGAGAGGCCTCCGTCTTTGACTGGCCTTGTGCAAAGCTAGTGGGATTCTGATCAGAACTCCACCATTATTTGCTATTATAAAAAAAGGAATATATAGTTGAATCTCTGTGAAGTGTAGGGTCATATATTTAACTTTCAATATGTTCTCACTTAAATCTGTTAGGAATTCAGCTTGCCTTCTCTGTATGCGAACCTTAGTACTGTACTTAGCTACTCAATCCCCATCTGCCCAGTGTCCACTGAAACTGTCCTGGGTGAACCCCACCTGGTGGAACCTGCTCAAGAGAAATTTGAGAGGTGCAGTTTCCCCCGACTCTCTCTCTCTCTCTCTCTCTCTCTCCAAACCATTCAGCACCGTGGACAGCTCCTCTCTTTGGCGGCTGGTAATTCCATCTCAGATTTTGATGGCAATGATGCTTGCCTATTTCCACAACTTTGTCAACTGTTAAATTGTGCAGAACCCGCAGGCCAGATATGTAGAGGTTCACTCTCCTCCTCCAGTGCTTTCTATGAAAATGCTGCAGGGCACGCCGGGAGCCTTCCTAGAGGTGGTTTAGAGGGAAGATGACTTGTCCTCCCATTTGACAACTTATCTCAAATAAGAAGACTGGGCTGGCTGACCGGATGCAGAGGGAAAGAGCTTGGGAGCTGCCTCTAAGGTTTACAAAGAAGCCTCTCCAGGCACTTGGCGTTAAAGTGCTGATGCCTCTGCCGGTGGCCAGGTTTCCGTGCTGTTGTTTAGCGCTAAGTCGTGTCTGACTCTGCAACCCCACGGACTGCAGCACGCTAGGCTTCCCTGTCCTTCACTGTCTATCGAAGGTTACTCAAATTCATGTTCATTGAGTCAGTGATGCCATCCAACCATCTCATCCTCCGTTGTCCCCCTTTCCTCCTGCCCTCAGTCTTCCCCAGCATCGGGGTCTTTTCCACTGAGTTGTCTCTTTGCATCAGGTCACCAAAGTATTGGAGCTTCAGCTTCAGAATCTGCTCTTCCAATGAATACTCAGGGTTGATTTCCTTTAGGATTGACTGGTTTGATCTCCTTGCTAATTTCAATAAGCTAATATTTTTTGAGATTCTGATTTCCAGCATTTTAATTTTCCTACCACTTTCTAGAGCAACTCCAACTCTCACCATCAGAAACTTTGGTGAATGTTGAGTATTTCTGCATTTCTGATTGCTGGAAAAGAACCAACCCAGATTTTAATTTATGTTTGGTTGAATTTTCCAACACTAATTCCTTCTCCCGGGATGGTTGGGTATGGGAACACCTGATACTCAGAAGAGGAAGTCAACCTACTTTTTAGATGGTTCTGTCTCATATTTTGGGTGCCTGAGACCAGGTATGAGGACATATACATGTTTCACACAATCTCAAATGTTTTTCAAATAAGATAATTTATTCAACAAATACTTATTGAACACCTAATATGTGTCAAGAAACTTTTCTGACCACTAATGTGGTATATATTCTAGTGAGGCATACAGGCCACAATCAAACTTAAAAAAAAAAAATGAAGGGACTTCCCTAGTGGTCCAGTGTGTCCAAGACTTCACTCTCCCAATGCAGGGGGTCAGGGTTCAGTCCCTGGTTGGGGAACTAGATTTCACATGCCTCAACTAAATATCCCACAGGCTGCAAGGAAGATAGAAGATCCCACATGCTGCAACTAAGACTGAGTACAGCCATATAAATAAATAAATATTTTTTTAAAAAAATGAATTGATAAGATTACTTCTGAAAGTAAAAGTTGCTATGAAGAAAATGAAACAAGACAAAGTATGTGAAAGCTTCTACTAAACAGTCTGACTCACAGTAAATGCCCAGCTTGGGATGAATGAAATCAAACTTTTCAGTTCAAATGTGCATCCTTGTGGCACATGGAAAAGAGAGTGTGATCTGGAATTAAATGGCTTGAATTGGACTTTAGCTCTCTAACTTAGCTCCTGTGTGCCTTTCATCAAGTTAATTAATTTCTCCGTGCCAAGTTCAAGGCTGGGACTAGGATGTGGCAAGAGAGACAGGTAAGAAGCAAAGTTTAAGGACAACATGCTATCAGAGTCCTGCAAATATAGACTGTCACTTGCACAACCCTGAGGGCAGTGCTTCCTTAAACTTTGCATCCTGGGTGCCCCTCTTGCCTCACTGCTGTCCTGGCCCTGTCTCCATGTTTAAAGTGGGGGAAGTAATTACATCTACTTCCTATAGTTTTTATGCAGGGGTATCCAACCTCTGGGATCTAATGCCTGATGATCTGAGGTGGGGCTTATGTAATAATAATAGAAATAAAATGCACAATAAATTTAATGCACTTGAATCCTCTCAAAACCGTCCCCACCCCTGGTCCATGGAAAAATTATCTTCCACAAAACTGGTCTTTGGTGCCAAAAAGGTTGGGACTGTTGTTATAAGAATCAACTGAGATATGAGAAGGGAAAAGAGACTGTCTTGCAAACTGGCAGCTCCTGGTGGCTACGAGAGGAAGGGAACTGCCAGGATCAGGATGTGCCCAAGTAGCAGGTGAGACTCAAACCCAGCCACATTGTCCCATTTCCCACTGCCGGGGCCTAGGGAAAAGTGGGAGGACTTCCATTTGCTGTTCATTCTCATGAGCACCAAGATGTGTGCTCACCATTGGACTATGTGCACCTCTGGAGGAGAGCATGCAGCCAAAACGGAAGGGCTAGCCAACTCAGCACCTCTCATTAGGACCAGGTTTTCAGCCTTCCTCCGAGCAGATCAAGCAAACCACAGAGGGTCAGTCTCCAGAAAGCCAGACCCCTCCCTCCCTAGACTGGGCAGTGGAATCTCCCACGAAGCCACCCTGCCATATATGGTCCAGTGTGGGGTTCCTAATGAAAAATGGCTGGACTATTAGTGCTTTGCAAATTAAGGGTCCTTTCATTTATTACTGTGCTCTGCTAAGGATGAGCATTAATTTTTTTCTCAAAGCAAATTCACTGGAAACAGACAGTTTAGAATTTATGCTTGTAATGATGGCTACATGGGCCATTAAGACCACCTCTAAGTGAGCTTAATTTGTAGCAGATAAATGTATATGTCTACATATTTTTCAACATAGTTTATGGTGCATCTTGCACAGCTGCGCCCAACTGATTAAATCCTCACAAAATTTAAATAGGAAACCCATTACATAGACAGTATTATAGCCATTCATCATGGAGGCAGTTTCAGGTTAACTCTTTAAGTGCCAAGCTGGGCAGAGTGCCAGGAATTGGGGGCCTTTTTGGGTTGAGAATTCAGGGCCTTCTTGTTCTCCTGACCTCTTTGTTGCTTCTGCCTTCCTAAATTCTGGGGAAGTTTCTATCCTGCTTGGTAGACTCAAGGTGAAGTTTTTAGCATGGAAGAATAGACCCTAGGCTCACCTAGGCAGTTGGACCCTTGCTATCTGGTTGTAATAGTCTTCCCTGCCCCATGGACAGATAGAATGACGATGACACAGCCCTGGACAGAGCATCCCGGCCACAGCAGCCCCATCTTGGTTGTCTGAAGCAGCCACTGAACCTGCTTAAATCTCAGCTGGTGATACAAAAGCAGCAACAGGTAGTAGGGGTACATTAATGAGCAGAGTGTGAGCTCTGGCCTCAGGTGAACACAGGGTTAAGTTCCAGCTGTGCTTCTGCTTGCAGTGGGCCACCCCCAGGCACCTTATTAGAGAGCTGAGTTGTGCCAAATACTTAGCACAGTGCCTGGGACATCATCAGTGCTCAATGAACAGAACTTTGTTATTGTTACTCTTTGTAGTAAACACTGTCATTGCCCCCAGTGGCAGTCTCCTTGGTACCCACTATTCCAATACACACCACCTGCAGGCACCTGAATCTTTTTACCTGAAGAAATTTACACAATGAGTAAGTGGTCACTTAGCTCCTGTGTGCCTTTTGTCAAGTGACTTAACTTCTTTGTGCCAAGTCCAAGGCTGGGACTAAGGTGTGGCAAGAGAGACACCTAAGAAGCAAAGTTCCTTCCAAGGGTTGGTAGGAACCCAAGCTTCTCTAAATTCAGGCTCCTTCCATGACTGCATTTTCAGTTTTGAAAGTAATCATATAGGCAGAATCCTTTCAAAACAATAAATATGTGCCAGAACATTTTTATTAAGATTCTTTAGATTCTTGCTCTAAACGTATTTTCAGGATGAGGGTTGGGGGCAGGGATGGTTTATAAGAATATAAATGATCAACACTAAATAAAGATACCAATGTTTCTTGAGCCCTTTCAAGTTACTTCGATCTGAATTCAAGTCTGTCTCTAATACTACCTGTGTGCTCTTGGACAGATTCCTTAATGTCTCTGAACCTCAGTTTCCTTCTCTGTAAAATGGACACAGTAGTATGCATATTCCTATAAATATTGTGATGGTAAGATGAAATGACCCATATGAAGCCAACAGGGTTTGGCATTGGGGATAGAAAGATGCAAGGATCACTGATGCTGACTTGCTGACAGCTTGAAAAAGACAACAGGCTTGAATCTAGGGAAACTTGGATGCAATAAGATGCCTTCGACAATTGAAATACATTCCCATTGTTACAAAAGAGGGTAACCCACCTCTGTTTCTGTGAGACTTGATTGTCGGAGAAAGCTTCACACAGGTTGTAAGGTCAGAGCCGAGCTGCTTCAGAGGTGGGGAAGAAATGAAGTTTCCAGGCTAACAGAAAAAAAAGAGGGCATCCTGGGATTGGAAGCAACAGGTGCATAGCTGGGCAGAACCAGGACTCTTTTAGAACCTTTGGTCTTGCTAAAGCATCTTGCAGGAAGAAAGGAGAATGGAGGTGGGGAGATAGGCAGCCTTGGGACCTTGAAGTTTCTTGCTTGCTGTCATTTGAAGCAGAGACTTTATCCTGAAGTTAACAGGGAGCCTTTGGAAAGTTTTAATCAGGAGTGTGATGGGACTGAATTTGCATTTTAGAAGGATCTCCTTTGCCGCCACGCGGAGAATAGCTTGAAAGGGAGTAGGAATGGTGGCAGGGGGAGCAGTTAGGGAACAATGGCAGGTGTCTCATTAGCAGTGCAGATGAGGGGCTAGAACGGTGGGAATGGGAGCCAGAGACTCTTCAAAAGCAGAATCATCAGATTTGGTGATGGATTAAAGGTGAGGGTGAGAGAGGTGGCAAAGAGGATGCCGAATCTGCAGCTTGGTGCCAGACAAGGCAAGAGGGGGACCAGACTGGCTGTGGGGGAGGGGCAAGACAACAGGGCCAGTTGGGAGCACGTTTTGTTTTAGGTGCCTTCGGGGTAAATTTGAATTTCTATGTATTGATCTCACTTCTAGCAAGGATCTCTTGGCCCCAAACATACCGCCCAGGAGAAGAGAAATTGATGGATGGGTAATTTGCTCTAAAACCCCAGCTGATGACTGTTGGCACCAGCAAATCTCCTTCCTGGAAACTGCCTTTCAATACAGTGGGCACTCTGACTGGCTGTTTATTAACTCTGGGGTCACAAGGAAGCAGCATGCTTCAAAATGTGACCAATTAAGAAATAAGCTTAGATGTGAGCCTGTCTCTGTGTGTGTGTGTGTGTGTTTGAAAGGAATCAAGTGAAATGTTCTAAGTGTTCAATTTCACCTGTCAGAGTTACAGTTGTCATTGACAGATGCCCAGTTCTCAGGATCTGTAGTTTATTAGCACATCACCCCTCTTCTAAATAACTGTGTGATTCTCTCTCTGGACACTAGTCAGGGGAGAAAAGGAAGATTTCCTTTCCCTCTCTGATGTTATATATATATTTTTTCTATCTTGAATAAATGGGCCTCAGGAACAGACTCGAGGGAAGGCACACTAATATTTAGGTACACTGTATGTGCCAAGCATTGTGATAATAGCTTTATTACAGTTAGGGATGAGGAAAGCAACAGTAATCACCATCTTTTGTGCTTATTCTTGGTCAGTACTGTGCATTATCTCACTCAATACTTTCAGCAACTCTTCCAAGCAGATCCTATGATGATTCCCATTTTACAGATGAGAAAACTGAGGTGGCACTGGTTAATCAACAAGTTCAGTAAGTGGCAGAGGTGGGATTCAAACCTAGGACCTCTTGACACTGAAGCCATGTCTTGCTGGCTGCACCATAACTATGAGCTCTTTACAGACCTTTGGCTGCCTGAGTCCCATGGGTGCCATGCCCTCACTAGGTACTGAGTGAGTGGCTGGGGGCAGGATCTCTCATGCTGCAGCAGGCTGCCCGGACTAGGGCCTCATTAAACATGTCTGCTGAGCTGGTGTGACCCAGGCTCTCTCTGCCATTCTACACTTGCCTGGCTCTTCCTCCTATCTAAACTATTGTTTATCTTTCCCCTTTCTTCAACCTAGCCCAGTTTCACCTCCTGTAGGAAGGACCCCTGATTAATTTCTTTGCCTGGTCCCTTGGGGCACCTCAGCCCAGATTGGTCAACTGCAGTGTCCATCCATACTGGTCTAATGTGGCTTCTTCAGTCCCCATGTCTGTCTATCTGTCTGCCTGTCCTTGAGTAGGTGCCCTACTCTTTCAGCCTAGGGTTCACTTATAATATTTTCTCCAGTGGCTGAAATTCATCACAGACAACTAGACACCCATTATATGGGTATTTTATCTTAGTCAAAACCTGGTTTTTGCCACATACAAATTGTGTGATCTTTGGTGAGGTAACTAAACTCTCTGTAATCAGTTTTCTCATCTGTAAAATAGGAGTATTAGTAGCAACCCTCCTCAGAGGATTACTTTGAAGCTTAAATGAGATGACGAGTGGACAGTTCTTAGGATATCACTTAAGTACTATGTAGGTGCTCAATAAATGGTAGCTATTATCATCATCATGGGGTCAATAAGGAGTATAGAGCAACTCTATGTTGATAATAAGTACCACCACTCACAGATATAACATCTTTAGCAGTTTTTGAAAAGGTTCTCCATTCATTGCCTTTTTTTGACCCATATGACCACATTGAAGGACAGAAAGAGAGAGGTGGCAAGATGGACAGAAGGAGAGAGGAAAAAGTTTATCACCAACTTGTTTGGTTGTCAGGGCTGGAAGGAAACTCGGGCTCTCTTGGGGTTTATGGATGGGCTCTAGAAGATTCATGAATCTCTAAAATTAAATGTGCATTATTTATGCCTTTACATTTATGTTCTTCTTGGGAAAAGACCCCACTGCTTAATTAGATTCTTGAAGGGGCCCATAGCTCCCCCAAAGCCTTAGAATCATTGATCTAATCCAACTGCTCATACTGGTCCCAGAGAGGGAGAGGGACCTACCCTAAAGCCCACGAGTTAGGCACAGTGAGGACCTAGGGTCCTGCTCCCAGATCAAGGCTCCACCTACCTCGCAGACTCAGCCCTGCCTAGGCAGTGTCAGGTGGGGACAGTGGGAGCCTTGATGAGGGCAGCTTGGCTGAGGCCACCAAGGCAGCAGGAGATGAGAACCTCAGCGCAGGGGACCTGGAGCCCATTGGAACCTGCTTGTTGTGTGAAGTGGATGCTAATCGCACCATCAGGGAGTCATTGACTGACCGTTGAGGCCACAGTGATGAGCTCACTGCAGAAACTCTGGCACTGCAGATGACTTTGGGAAAGAAGGGCAAGAGGGCCTGGTCTGGCTCTAGAACTGGATCGCCAAGCAAAGGCCAGAGCACAGCTTTTCTGTGTCATTTATGTTTATTGTGTGTGTGTGTATATATGTGTGTGTGTGTCTGGGGAAAGAGAAAGGAGGAGGGTGAGTAGGAAGCATTCATTAAAGACCACACATACACATACATGTGCACACACACTCACACACATATTCACACTGGAATTCAAGTGTTAAGGAATTGAGCTTCTTTCTAAGAAGAGCCTTCTACCTGCCTCCCACCTGAAGAGTCGAGTATGAGGGAAACAGGTTTTGGCTCCTGCAGAAAGGAGCTTCTAGGAGGCCTTGGGAGTGTTTCAAACCCCATAGGCATGATGATGATGACCATACAGTAAAAATAACCTTTAAATGCAGACAACCAATTTCCAAAGTTCTTGCTCATATATTTTCCCACTTGAAGTCTCAACTCATAGGGGATGGTACATGTTTAATATTTATACCACATTCAGATACCTTGATTTGTTTGCCATTTTAATGTGATTTTTATGATTGTAAATGTGGCAACTGAAAATTAACATGGCTGGAGAGCTGAGAAATTGTATTTGCGTGTAGAACATGAAGGCGTTAAAAGTGTGTAATTGGCTATTTATTTGGACCTCGTGAAAAAGATCGTGTGTATATATATAGAGAAAATTAACACACAAAAGTATGTGGTGTGTTTGTGTTTTAATGTACACATGGCCAAAATTTTAAACAATGAAAAAGGATGTCAAATCAAAAGTGGAGGACTGTTCTCTAGCTTCCTAAGAAAGACCCATTCTCCAGAGGTTTGAGTAGCCTCACTTTATAGTCCCAAAGAGGATAAGCAGTTAGCTTAGAATCACCCCGCTGGACCAAGGCACTAAAACCCCATTCCTGACCATAGGTGCAGCCTCTGGGTGCATTCACAGATTTTTGGGTTAAGTATGAACCAACTGAAACAGTATGGTCTGGACACAACCCCAGCAAAATACAGATAAAATTCTGTGTGCGCCTGTATGCATGTACTTTACTGAAGAAATGGCTCACATTACTTTCAAAACCAGATATTTAAGGGAAAGCTTAAGCAACCAAGAAGACTGAAAACCATAGCATTAGATGTAGTGACTTAGGAAACACAATAGTTGTCACTGTTACAGTTGTCATCCTAAGAAGGAATTTAATGAGAAATTTTAAGCTGTTTATTATTTTAAGTTTGGAGGATATTCTGATGCTCCTAGATAACTCTGGACGCGTGGTTCTCAAGTGTGATGCCTGGACCCGCATCATTAGCATCTCTTGGGAACTCCTTAGAAATGCAAGTCCTTAGGCCTAACTCCAGAACTACAGGGTGGGAAGCTGCGGGGGAAACTCAGCCATCCATGGTCTAATAGGCCCTCCAGGAGAATCTGATCTTCATTAATGTTTGAAAGCTACTGTTCTAGGTCATTGATTTTAGAAAAATCTAGTTTTCTAGTTTGAAATGATTCATCGATGTTTCTTAAAAACCCATCTAGGTATAGGATTCAGTTTGAAAAATAAGATTTTGTTTAGGATCTAACAAATCAGTGCAGGTAGTTTAAATTTGAGGTCAATGCTCAAGCTGACTGTGTTCCAGCCCTATTTCCTTTCCAATCCCTCCTGCAATTGCCAGCTTCCCACGTGGCTCAGTGGTAAAAGATTCTGCCTGCAATGCAGGAGGCACAGAGATATGGATTCCATCCCTGGGTTGGGAAGATTCCTGTGGAGAAGGAAATGGCAACTCACTCCAGTATTCTTGCTTGGAAAATCCTATGGACAGAGGAGCTTGGTGGACTATAGTCCATAGGGTCGCAAAGAGTCAGACACGACTGAGCACTCACACACTGCAGTTACAAATTACCTCTGAAACAAGTGCCCTCCTTGCGCCACCCCATCAGAGACTTGCTAGGATGTCAGCTAAAGGTGCTCTCAGAAAGCTGCAGAATATAGCCCAGACACTCTGCCAGGGCTGGAGCAGGAGAGCTCAGCAGGAACAAATGCCCTTAAACCACCTACTAGACAGTCCTGCCTGGCTACATTGAGTGCTGCTAGGTTATGAGCTGGTTGAGGATCTGGCAGCAGGCTGAGAAGACCTCCCTCATGTTGCATGGCTGTCATCAGCAGAGCCTTCCATGTCAATCAGGCTTCTTGCCCAGAGTCTCCTCCTCAAGTGAATCTTCAGCCCAATCCAGTTCGCCTCTCATTCACTTTTGCCTTCCAAACCTGTTTTTGGAAATCAGCTCAGAGTTTACCTCCTCCAGGAAGCCTTCACAGACTTCTCCATCCCATCTCCCTTCTCTAAGTGCCTGTTCACATCACCAGTATGTCATGATTTGGGGCTTCATTGCTTTCTTTTAATTGTGGATCTGGGTTCATCAGTTGCCATTGGTTGTTTTAGTTCATTCACTCATGCCAACTCAGACATTCAACCTTATTTTGATTGTCTCCAGACACTGTGCTCAAGACTAGGAATAATTCAGAACCAACTCCATGTTCCAGGATCTCATAGATCAATAAAAATAACAGCAGTTACTACCTCACTACAACCTTGCTACGTGCATTAAAGTGTTACTTATCTGTTCACACCCACAATCTGAAATTGTCTTATTTCCTCATTTGTTTACCTCTTTATTTACTGTCTCCTCCACCAGAATCCACCTGCAATGCAGGAGACCCTGAGTTTGATTCCTGGGTTGGGGGGATCCACTGGAGAAGGGATAGGCTACGCACTCCAGTGTTCTTGGGCTTCCCTTGTGGCTCAGCTGATAAAAAATCCGCCTACAGTGCGAGAGACCTGGGTTTGATCCCTGGGTTGGGAAGATCCCCTGGACAAGGGAAAGGCTACCCACTCCAGTATTCTGGCCTGGAATACTGTATAGTCCATGGGGTCTCAAAGTGTCGCACATGACTGAGTGACTTTCACTTTCACCGCTAGAAATGAGGCTGACATTGGAGTAGAATTGCTTGGTCACAGAGTAGGTATAGAGGTAATTTTATAAGAAACCACCAAAGAGTTTTCCAAAGATCTTGTGACATTATGCACACCCACCAGCAAAATATGACAGTTTCCATTGCTTCACATTGTTTTCAACATTTTGTGATGACAGGTTTTTAATGTTATAAAATAGTGAGTATGGAGTAGAATCTTATTAGAATCATAATTTGAATTTCCCTGATGACAAATGGTGTTGAACATCCTTTCTTGAGCTTATTGGTCATTCTCAGGGTGTTATATTTAACTATTGAGTTCTAGGGAAAAGAACACATTTATAATGCAAGTCCTTTGTCAGAAATAAAAATAACTTCTAGTATGTGCTTTGCTTTTTGTTTCTTTTTGTGATGTTTTTAGGTAAACAGACATTTTAAATTTTGATAAAGCCCAATTTGCCAATTTTTGTTTTTTTTATCATTTGTGCTCTTTTTTTTTTTTTTTCATTTGTGCTTTTAAGGTCCTCTCTGAGAAATCTTTGCCTACCTCAAGGCCTTGAAGATCTTCTCATATGTTTTCTTCTAGAAGCTTAGAGCTTTTAAGGTTGGACATTTACATTAATGCCTTTGATCAAGTGTAAATTAAATTTCTGTATGGTATAAGGTACGGTTGAAGTTAAAATTTTCCCATACAGTTATCAACTTGTTCCAATACAATTTGTTTGAGTCTTTCTTTTCCCTCATTGATTGTTTTGATAAGTTTATGAAAAATCAATTAACTGTAGATGTGTGGATCTGTCTCTAAACTCTCAATTCTGTTTTATTGTTCCTACTCTAGTCTATTGCCAATATCACACTGTTTCTTTCTGTGGCTTTTTAGCAATTCTTTAAATCAAGTAGTGTCAGTCCTCCAATTTTGTTCTTTTTCTTATTTGTTTTAGTACTTAAGACCTTTGCATTGCACAATAATCACATTAGATTTGATTTTCTATTTGTTTCTGTTTCCCTTCAGTTTGAAGAATGCATATAAATAAAATCTACAGGATATAGTCTTCATGTAAAACTTTTTATTCTTCTTTTTTTTTTCACATAGCTTAAGCTTTCTGAGAGTCATCCACGCTTTTGTATGTATCAAGAGTTTGTTCATTTTTCTTGCTGTGTAGTTTTCTGTTGTGGGAGATACCACTGTATTTTTAGCCATTCTATAACAGTAAAATGGGCTGTTTTCCAGTTTTGGGATATTACAAATAAAGCTGCTATGAATCTCCTCATACAAGTTTTCCAGTGTGCGTGTGTGTGTGTGTGTGTGCACGCGTGTGTTTGTACACACTTTCTTGAGGGCAAATAACCAGGAATAGAATTGTTTGGCCATAGTGTTTGTTTACATTTGTGAGAAGCTTCCAGCACATTTTTCAAGCTGGTTGTGCTGCTTTATATTCCCACCAACAGTGTTCAAGGGTCCTGACTGTGCTGTAGTCAGTCTTTATTGTACACATGTTTACACATTCTGGTGTTAATTTTTATTTCCCTAATGACCAACGATCTTGAATGTTTTATGTGCTAATTAGCCAGCTATATATCTCCTTTTGGGAAATGTCTGTTCAAATATTTTGCTTATTTTAAAAATTTTGGGTTTTAAAAATAATTGTTATACACATTCTTTTTATATTTTGGATACCAGTCCTTTGTGAAATATATATATATATATTTTTTTTCCTTGTTGGTTATTTTTTTTAAGTATAGCAGTGTGTACATGTCAGTTCCAAACTCTGTAACTGTTCCTTCTGACCCGAGTAACGGTAAGTTCATTCTCTAAGTCTGTCTGTTTTGTAAATAAGTTCATTTATATTATTTATTTTTAGATTTCATATAGAAACAATATCATGTGGTAATTGTCTTTCTCTGTCTGACCTATTTCACTTAGTATGATAATCTCTAGGCCCATCCATGTTGCTGTAAATGGCATTATTTCATTCTTTTTAATGGCTGAGGAATAAATGTCTATCAACAGAGAAATGGATAAAGAAGATGTGGTACATATATAAAATGTGAAGTGTATTTGTAAGAACTTTTTTCCCCCAAGTCTGTGACTTCCCTATTCATTTATTTAATGGTGTCTTTTGAAGACAAAATGTTTTAATTTTGATGACATCCACTTTATCATCTTTTTCCTTTTTAATTATTGTCTTTTGCTGTTGTAAACCACAAAATCTTGGCTTACTCTAAGTTTTTATTAATATATCTTCTTTCAGATGTTAGATTTTGCATTTAAATATGATTCATCTCAAATTAATTGTTATATATGATATAGGGTCCTTTTCCCCTCATATTGCTAATCTAGTTGTTTCAATACCATTTGCTGACAAGACTTTCTTTCCCACTGAATAATCTTGACACATTTGTCTCAGGTGGTTGGTTGTATAGGTAGTGCTTGTTCATTTACTCTCTGTTCGTCACACTGAATAATTTCTGTTGATCTATCTTCATGTTTCATGACACTTTATTCTATATTTGTCAATCTGGTGTTAACCCCATCTAAGGAATATTTAAAAGACAAATACTGTAACTCTCAGTTTTATAATTTCTATTTGATAATTTTTCATTGTTTCCATTTCTCTGCTGAAATTCATTTCCTTGCTATCTTATCTATTTGTTTTTTTGAGTGTTTGGATATATTTGTAATAACGATTTGGAGTCCTTTTGTTAATTTCAATACCTCTGCCATTTAAGAGTCTGTTTCTGTTGATTACCAATTTCCTCTTTCCCAGTTTTGTTGATATATAATTTATATATTACACTGTATAAGTTTAAGGTGTACAACATACTGATCTATGTATATATTGCAAAATGACTACCACAAGTTTAGTTAGTATCCATCACCTCTCATAGTTACAAATTCTTTTATTCTTTTCATGAGAACTTTTGAGATCTACTCTCAACTTTCAATTATACAATATAGTATTGTTAACTATTTGCCTACCAATTTCTTGATTATGGGCCACAATTTTCCTGCTTCACTTGCCTAGTAGTATTTTATTTTATGCTGGATATTGTGGCTAATACCTCTTAGGGAAGCTGGATTATACCATTTTCCTTTAAAAACTTGAGTTATTGAAGACATTTAAACTACTGGTGAATCCTCTTGATCTTCTTTGGCTTTGTTTTATTTTTTGTTAGGACCACTCTATTTCACTTTCATCATTCGTCATGAGATGTTGCCCTGACTCTGGGGCAGTGTTTCTCAGTTGAGGTTCATTTTCCCCCAAGGACATTTTGCAACGCCTAGCGACATTCTGAGTTGTCAAAAGTAGGGTGGATGTTATTGGCGTCTAACAGGTAGAGGTCAGGATTGGCGTCAAGCATCCTACAGTGCATAGCATAGCTCCTCACAGTGAGGGGTTATCTGTTCCAAATGAGAAACCCTGCTCTAAGGTGTGACCCTTACCCTCGTATATGCCCTTTCTGCAGTCTTAACTGAGCTACACACTAGAGCTTCTAGACTTTAGCAGAACTGGAGCTCCCAGTCCAGCAGAGCCTCTGGCATTTCCATCTAGTTCTCAGACTCTTAGCGGTTGCTCTCTGATAGGCCTCACCAACTCTTGCTCTGGACTCTCCAAGCCCAGGCTTCACCCAAGGTGCCACAAGACATGTCCACATTGACTTCTGGGGTCTTTCCTCTCCACAGTTCTCCTCCTTTAGTATCCATTCCTCAAATCCCAGCCACTTCGGCAGCCCAAACTCCAAACTCTGCTCAGCTCATTCAGATCGCTGGGATCTCTTTGGGTTTCCCCTCTCTCCGATTCACTTTGGAAAGAACTATGGGTCAGAAAGTCAGAGCAAACACAAGTCTTTTCTCCTTGAGTGCTTCATTTCTCTCATGAATCACAATTCTGCCCCTTTGTCTGGTGCCAGGAAAGTGTTGCCTCTCTTATTTTATTCATTTCTATTCTGATGATGGTGAGAATGCTAGTAAGGAATTTTTACAAACACAGCTTCCCTGAGCCTTATCCTGAGTGATTGTGACTCACTGGTCCAGGCTGAGACCTGGGAATTTCTATTTTAAGAATCCTAGGAAGATGCTGATTCAACACTCAGCTTGGGACTTATCACTCTAAGCCTCACAGGGGCCATACTAGGGCAGGAAAGACATTTTTCCTCTCTCTAGGATCTCATAGCCTTCCATTTGGCTAAAAGGATTGCGTTATAGATTTGCTACTTTAAATGTTGCGGGGGAGTGGTCCTTCCACAAGCAATACTCTGTATACACAGTAGCCACATAACCTGAGAGGAGACTTCATCCACAGTTGAGGCATCCTCAGCCCTTCATTCCTCTGGGCCTTCCCTTTCAGGAACAGATTCCAAGTGCTACATGCTCATTTGTTCTGTGTCTGGGGACCTGGAGGTCTTTGTGGTTCTTCTCCGGATGTGGTTCCTACAGCCATCAACACTTTCCTGAGGGCTCTGGGGACCCAGATCTGAGATAGAGCAGATACTCTAGGTTTACTATTCGCTTGCTTCACAGTTAATGGTAATTTATGAGTTTTAATCATTATGCCACACAGGGAAAACATGACTAGGAGTCATTTCAATAAGGAAATCCATCTATTTTTATGCCTTGGCCCTTATCTCTGTAGCTTCCTCTCCAAATGATCTGTTCCAAAAGCCTCATTAAATGTTTAGAGGAGAAGTTCTCAGGCAACCTTTTCTCTTTACCTCAAACAGGTACCCCTAAGAGCTGAGCTCCAAACTATCCATAAATTCCCACCATAGTGACTTTCTGTAGCCCTACATGCCAGAGAACTTTGCAGAATTAATCTGGATTAATGCACTCAATACCAATGCATTACATGGGGCTGGTTCAGGATTTTACAAACATATTTTAATCACTATTCATGTTCAGTCCTTGTTTTCTTCACTCATTCATCAATCTATTAATTTATTTTTATGTTAAGCCATGTGCACAAACACAAAACAAATATTCATCCTCACTCTATGCTAGGCACTGTGCCTGACTCCAAGAAACTGGAGATTGATAAGCATTCATTTATTCACTCATTTATGCCATAAATGTTTATTGAGCATCTACTATGTGCCAGGTAGCTTGCTTGGCATCAGGGACTCAAATGATAAAGACAGTTATTGTCTTCATAATTTATTTTGTAAATTGGAGAGGATGCAAATAAGATAATAAGAAAATAAGATCACATTAAAAATACTGAGTGCTATGAAGGAAGTAAGACAAGTCGAAGGGAAAGGGAATGATCAGGGCAATAAAGGAAGACTTCTCTGTGGAGGTGACAGTTGAGCTGAGACCTAGATGAGAAGAACCAGCTGTGTGAAGAATTATATGCAGAATGTTTCAGGCAAAGGAAATTTCAGATGCAAAGCCCCAGGGAAGTACAGTGTGGCTAAAACACTGTGGATGGGGGAGAATAAAGGCAGGAGATGAAGCTGGGGAGGCTGGCAAGGGCTAGATCACAGGGGCCTTGTACATTTGGGAAGAGCTTTGAATTTTCCACAAAGGAAATTTATCTTTTCTTCTGTGTGTTTGTATATAGTTTTATCATGATGAACTTATGGATATTTATTTTATACCATGAGATATAATCCAGTATGACTTTATTTTGTTGCTAAAATTTGGCCTTTGGGAGCTTTCAGTTGGCTCCTAAGTCTGTTTGACATACCTTTATTATCTGGGTTTTTTTAAGTACCTTCTTACTTTTCGGGATGCTCCAGGCTAGATTCTTTATCCCAAGAGCAAAGGAGGGTCATTGGATTTATCCCATCTATCTACATCTGGCTGCGTTATATGATAAGCTTTCTGTGACCAATCCCTTTGAGTCTTTCTTTTCATGATGGCTCCTTCCTCTTCAGTCCAACCAGTCTAATCTTATGACAGCCGCCATACATTTGTTCACAGTGCAGGCCTTTCCCTAGTCTCTCGTCCTTGAGAAGACTGCACCACTGTCCTCATCTCTTCAACTCACCCTGTATCCATTCCTTTTGCCACATGAAAGTGCCAGCTCCTTTCAATAAACAGATGGAGTATACTTCCACCTTGATGTTGGGCTAAACCATGAGACTTCTTTTGGCCAAGAGAATGAGGCAGAAGTGACTGTGTGCCAGTTCCGAGCCTAAGTCTTAGAAGGCTGTGAGTTTCCTTTTGTTCCGTTGAACTTGTACCATCACTTGGAGAAGGACATGTGTGGGTTAACTATTTATCCCATCCTACAGCTTAGAGTAGCCCATTCAAGCTAGCAGAGACCCCAGCTGACCTGTGAACTAAATAAACACTTATGGTTTTGTACCCTCGAGAATTGGTGATCATGTGCTATCGAGTTTATTGTTAACCAGCAGGCTGACAATCCTTCAAAGCCTTGGCCTGGTGCCACCACCTCTGGGAAGCCTTCCCACACATCTGGGAGCTCTACTCATCTTTGTTTTTTCAGTTGTTGTCATGCTTTGTGGACATTTTGAGATATAATCTGTGGAGTAAAAATAACACTAATAGTGATAGTAGCGGTAGTAGTAATAATGGTAAGTACTAAGCATGTGCTAGGTACTAGATGTTTGAACTAGTATATGAACTTGCTCATTTAAATCTCAGAATAATCCTAAGAGATCAGTACTATTATCCAGATTTTAGAAATGAGGAAAATGAAATATAGTTAAATTAAGAGATTAAAACAGCTTATCCAAGGCTATGCAGTTAGTAAGCAGTAAGGCTATATTCGAACACTACTTCCTGGTTTCAGAGCTTGCCCTCCCCACTTAACCACTGTGCTACCTCTTGATTTGTTTTAGTACTTAGGACCTTTAGATTTGAGTTTCTATTTGTTTCCATTTCCCTTCAGTGTGAAGAATTACATATAAATAACATCTATAGTACACAGTCTTCGTGTAAGACTTTTTGTTTTTGCATAGCTTCAGCTTTTTGAGAGTCATCTATGTTTTTGTATGTATCAGGAGTTTGTTCATTTTTATTGCCGTGTAGTATTCTATTTTTGGAGATGTCACTGTATTTTTAGCCATTCTACAGTAGCAGAATGGACTGAATGGTAGAATGGACAGCTGGGTTGCTTTTCATTTTTTGGATATTATGAATACAGTTGCTATGAATTTCCTATGGACTCTAGCCACAAGCTCCCATGACTAGCATTGCTATAACCACAGGATTACAAGGGAAGGAGCCCCATGATTGGAACTCCATTATGTTCCTGTATTTGGAGCCAGGTCATCTATATCACAGTCTGGAGTACAGGAGGGGCAGTTCAAGTGGCAGGGAGAAAGGCAGTTAAGAGATGCTTAGTCACAGAGCACCCATAGGGGAAGAGACGGTCTGAGGAGCTCTAAGGAATTTGGAAGACATCTACATCCATGTGCCTACTGCCCTGCCTTAAAGAGCTGAGGATAAGGACAGAATGAGTAGGATTTCCCTGGTGGCTCAGATGGCAAAGAATCTGCCTGCAATGCAGGAGACCAGAGTTTGATCCCTGGGCTGGGAAGTTCCCCTGGAGAAAGAAATTGCTACCCACTCCAGGATTCTTGCCTTGAGAATTCCATGGAGCCTGGCAGGCTATGGTCCATGGGGTCGCAGAGAGTCAGACATAATTGAGCAAATTTCACTCACTCACTCTCACAGAATGTGTAAAAGACAAGGAAGTAACCTCATAATTGTGCCAAGAGGCGAAGAGAAAGAGACTCAAATGATCAAGCAACTCTCCACGGATTCTTTGAGAGACGTTTAGTGATCCACACCCGTGTCTGTATCCCCAGTCTTTCTGGTGGCTCCGCCTTTGCTCCTGGAGGAGGGGCCGCAGGAAGGGGAAGGAGGCAGGTTGCTCTGAGAATCTCTGCGTATGCGGCAGCGATGACTGACGGTACACGCTTGCGCTTGGATGCGCATGCGCTCCTCCCCACCCCCGCACCTTGACACACAGCTTTGTGCACAATGCCTGCAGCATCATGGGAATTCTGAAAGTCATGATGCAGCCATGCCAGCATCTCACCACATCTTAGCTATTGGCAAGGAATCCCAACAGGACAATTAGGATTAATTGAAGCCGGCCTGATTGATTGGTCTCTATGAACTTTCATCAGAGCAGCCCTGTGAGGTGGGCAGACGTAAACAGCTGATTGGCTCTAATGGATCCAGGTCTGGAAGAAGAAATGCACACAGAGGTCAGTTCTCTCAAGTGGGACAGATGTCAGGGTCAAACGGCCAGTACCCCTCACTTGACCATGGTTTGAGTCTCAGCTGCTGTTGGACAGGCCTGAAGGTCCCAAGTAAAGGGCCTTGAGTTTAGAAGTGTTTTGCCTTCCATGCAAATGTGGTATTGGTGTGGGATCTGTCTCTCTAGTTCCATTTGCCTCTGCCCCTGGCTGGTCCTTGGTTGTCTAAGCTTCTCAGAGTTCCTTGAGCAAGTCCAAATCTCTATTCTTTTATCCTTTGCTCTGTGTAGTCCTCCTGTACCAATGCTCTCAGAGGTTAAGATGCCCATGAAAAACAATGGCATCATGTTAAAAATCAGATTCTCATTCAGCAGATCTGGGATGGGGCTTGAAATCGTGCATGTGATTATGAGATGCTGGTGTCTGAACCACACTTTGAGAAGCAAAATCCTTGAGCACTTCTCCCCTGTGATTCACATTGATACCCCAGTTTCCACCTGGCCAACTCCTATTCAGTCTCAGAAACCCAGCTTCAACATCACATCTCCCAGGAGATTATTCTGACACCTCTTCCTACTCCAGTGTGCAGATGCCTCACATGGTGGTTACTTTCATTATGACACTCATCCTGCTTTATGGTCCTTATACTTACTGATTATATTTTTATCTCCCCCACTTGACTTGTGTCCCTAGGCCACTGGAAGGGTTTTATTCATCCCCAGTGCCCAGCAGAGGGTCTGGAATGCAATAGGCATCAATATGTGTTTGCAGAATTAATCTGTATACAGTGGTCAACTTGTCTACACTCTTTCTTCTTTACTGTCTCTGCATCAGTCTCTGCATCATTAAGAATGGGTTGGGACAGGGGTCACTGAGTCCAAACTAGATTCAGAGTTTCACTGTTAATGGAATTATGCACAAGTAATTTTTACTTATGCTTTATGCCTTCTAATTAGTAATAGCAAATAGTAAGTGTTTTTTTTTTTTAACATTTAGTGAAAATCTCGTACCACCAAGCTAAATGTCATATGCATATGATTATGAATCACCTGTGAGGTAAGTATTATGCTCACTTTACACCCATGGAAACTGGGACTTAAGGAGGTTTTAGATAAGTTGTACAAGATCAAACAGCTTGTAAATGGCAGAGTTGGAATTCTATCCCAGACATTCTGAGGCCCGTCCTCACTCTCTTAACTGCTGTATGGCTTTGCCCAGGGCTCCTGGGTCAGCTGGAATATGTCCACAAATATGCCTCTGGAATGTGCCTTAATGTTTTCTTTCTCTTAAAGGAAGAAGGTATATGCAAGGGAATGTGACCTTCCTGAACTACAGGAGTTCCCAGAAAATCATCACTATCACCGTGGATATTTTGATCCTCTTACCTGATTGTCAACACATTTGGGCAATCTCTTTAATGGCCTTGTCAAGACTGTCTTTTGAGTTATGACATTCTCCCTTGGAGATGTTAGTAAAACAAGATTATATATTCTTCAGCTGATATTAATACAAACTGGTTATCTTGTCAAATACTATTGCATGTATTTACACTAATATATGTAAACATTTAACATGTTTTTATTCACTTAATCCTCACAACAATCAAAAAAGTAAACATTAATTTCTGCATTTATTCTTATTCCCGTAAGAATATCAAGGTACAAAGTGATTATATACTTTTCCTGCTTTGGCTAAACTGGTGTTTATTAAATAATCCCTTTACTTAATCTTCTTTTCATTTCCTCCTCAAAAATGGTCAATGACTTCTGAAACTCCTTAGCTTCTCTGATCTGCACCTAAATTAAATTTTCAGACTTATTTCCTGCCACTTGTTCCCCTCACATGTCCTTGCCAAAGTGTTCTCTCACTATTACCAAGACACACCTCATGATTTCTGGCTTCTATAGCTTTGTCCTCCTATTCTCTCTACCTATACCACAATTTTAAAGGCTGAGAGATTTGTAGCACCTAATTGATAATTATGTGCCAATCATAGACAGTTACTTTGGTGGCTCAGTGGTAAAGAATCAATCATAGCCAGATTTATAGCATAATTATGCATGATCTTTTTTCTGATCAGACTGTGAAATGAAGGGTAGGTCCATGTCTTAGTCCCCTCTGTATCCCTCTCATTATGCACAGCACTGACATTTAAGTTTATGGCAGAGAGTATGAGTGCTCATCTCCATCCATGTGCTTTGCTACACTTCAGACTCCCTTGCAGCTTTCCAGGGTCACGTGACTGCATCTGGGCTAATAGAATGTGGGTAAAAGTGATGCAAGTCACTCCCTAAGTGAGTCCTTAAAGTTAGTCCACACAATCCTTCAGTTCTTGCTTTCCCTGCCACCAGGGTCTGAGGAGTCCTTGTTCTGATGGCATAGCTATAAGATAGGAATTGCCTGGATCCCAGTGTCACCACTTGGAACAGAGCTGAGTAGCAAAGCCACCCAACCCACACAGGACTTTGAGTGAGAACTAACTAACTATTATTTCAAGACACTGAGATGTGAGAGGCTTCTGCTGCAGGAGGCAGCAGCAACTACTTTACTAATAGAGGTGGTGTGTCATACCTGCCTGTTGAGTGAATTAATGCCCAAGAGACAAACAGGCATATCAGACTAAGTGGTATTACTTTTGATAACATATCTTACTTCTATTCACATATCTGCAGAAAGAGTAGAAAATGCAATACCAAAGCAAACCACAGAACAAACATAAGGTGATACGCTTTATGTTGACATAGGCAGTGCTTACAGTCATTATTTATGAATATATCTCTCTCTTCCTTTTCAAAAATACACTTTACTTATAATCAAGAAAACTAAAAGCAACAGTGAGAAAATATTCAACCATTAAATTGGCAAGATGGCCATTAAATGCCATTTGCCATTAAATTGGCAAAACTACAAAGTCTTAGATCAAGGATAATGAAAATATACCCTATCTTTTTAAGTATAGAGGATTCCAGGTTTGGGTGACTGCCCAATAATTTCATCCTAACTTGAATGATGCTTGGACCCATTAGCCATGAATTACTTTACGCCTCTGGCATGTCTGTATTGGTTTGTTTCCTTGCATATATTCATAGGGTGATTCCAGATTTGAGGCTGCAAACCAATGTGGAGCTGTGCAAATCCTCTGCTATAAAATCTCTAAGTCTGTAAATTCTCTGTTCTGCATTTTCTCTTTGGTGCTGGGGAAGAGTATTTAATGTCATTTCTTCCCAGGCTCCACTAAATCCCAATTGGAAATCTCTGGATGATTAGAAATGAGCCTTTCTCTCTGGAATTGCTCCAAGCCTATCTTCAAAGTAGTCATGGCTCATCTTGCAATGCCCCATTACACATCTCTCCATACTGAGGGAGCAGGTCTTCTTTTAATGTCTTGTTAGTTTGGAAGGAGTTAGTCAGGAGGAGGGATTCCTGTGGACTGCCTTATTCTGGGCTTCTCCCACCTGATTAGTTCTTAGTTCATGAGTCCTCAGAGAACAATGCTGGTCCATTAACAATCCATCTGGAATCCACGAAATGGTGAGAACTGTTTTGAATCTGAGCTCCTTGAGTAAAGCACATTGAACATGGATCAGCACCAGGGTGACGGTGGGGAGAGTGTTGAATAAATGAGTGACTACAATGGCATATCATATCAGTTTAATATTTTGCAGCTCATAAGCCACTTTGGACCTATCCTTTTGTTTAATTCTCATGGCCACCACATTCACAGCTAGACTCAAACTTCTTGCCACCATCCTGGAGACCCACCATCATCTCACCCTGCCCACCTCTTCGACTTTTCCCTACAACTCTTCTCCTTGTGCACAACTTGGCAGCCACCCTGAGAAAGTTCTGATTCAATGCCTCTTCCTGGAATGCTCTCTCTTAGATGATTTCAGGGCTCACTTCCTAGTTCAACTATTTCTGGTTCAGTGATGCCTCTCCTGTCTATTTTTCTAAAAGACGACTCTCAACTCTTTTATACACATCACTCCAGCCTACATTTACTCATCTGTAAAATAGGATGTATAAGAGTACATAACTGTTGCCAAGAATCAAATGAAATAATTGTCATAATATGTTTAACCCAGGGACAATCCATAATGAGTGTTCAATAAATATTTGATACTATGGATGTTGTTGATATTCTCTTTCCTTCCAACTTTCATGCTTCGACAAATTTTACTTTAGCTAAATTAACTCCACAGGAGCCAATGTCAATTTCCAGGTGAGGAGAACATCCTCTCCCACCAGTGTTATAAAATGAGAATCTTGAAAGAGGCAAGGAAGCAACCAGGGTTGGGAAGACCACCTCCCATATGTTGAAGACATGGTGATTTCCAAAACTGTGCCAATTTTGTATTCAGATCCTTACAGCAACACTTAGAGGGTGATTCAATTGGGGGAAATTCTTCTGTCTTAGTAGGTTACACAAATGAAATCCAGGGAAGGAAAACAATTGGCAAAATTCTCCACAGCCCAAGGAAAGAACAACAGGGAACTCAAACCTCCAAAAGAGATCTGAGTCCCCAAAGAATATTTTTGTAAAAGTCTAATTCTCCTTGGCATGATTCTCACTCAGCTTTCCCCAGAGCCTACACCTGGGGCAGAGGAAAAGGTGTGTCCCCAGCCAGGTTGGGGCACTGGGAGATGCACAGCTCCAAGTTATTTCCAAAGGACCAAGCTGGTCACACATGCTCCAGACCAACCTGGTTTCGTGTCAATATAAATGCATTTAATGTTGGTATTTTCTTTTCTTTGGAAAACCATGTTTTTTCTTTGTTTTTGTTTTTTAATAACTGTATTGATTGCAGTCATGTTTATATTGGTAGAAAAGTAATTATCTCATTGGAGTCATCTGTGTAGAGGTAGCAAGGGGGCTGGGGGAAGCCAAGATATTAGCTAGTTTACTAGCAGGTTTGTCTTTAGGAGTAGCAACATCTCTCACCAAAAACCCTGTTTCTAAGCAGTGTTAGTTATAAGGCTGGTACTGACACCCTGCAGCTTGTTGACCTTGCAGAGACCAACCAGAAGGCTCTGAAGGCACAGCCCAAACCTTCTCCAAAAGGCATCCTGCTCAGTGAGCAGAAAGGAAGCATGGAGATGGAAGTTCACCAGCATGCTATCTTAGACAAGAGTGTAAGGTGGGAATTCCTCATCCGCAGCACTGTTCCAGCCCAGTACCACTGCTTGAGGGTCAAGCTACAGGGAGGAGAAGGGTCGGAAGTCAGACCTCTATGATGTTCCTTAGCCCTGCAGTTCTATGAAACTAAGACCCATGACTGTGATTCAGGATTTGCACATACAGCCAAAGACCCAGAGGACCCATTCAGACTGTCCTTATGGAAAATTTAATAAATAAAGAACATTTTATACAATCTGTCTTCAGAATTCCCGGTATGGCTCTTAGCTTGTCCTTTCTCATATAGAGTCAGCACCCACCTCCTTAGTACCACCCCCATTGTCTACAGACCTATTATGTAGAGAAGTAGAAGCAAGACTCCTCCCTCCATCTGAATACCCCCCTTTGAATATATGATAACAGTAGTCCCACTCTCTCAAGTCCCATTTCTTTCTATTGAGGCTTAAAGGATGAAATAGCCACTGCTTTGTCTTTTCAGGCACCAATCCAATGAGTCAGTGTCTTTCCTACTATGTGATGTCCATAGAAGCATAAATAGCTGTTTTCCTCGTACATTTATTTAGCAAAGATTTGTTGAGCACATACTATGTGTCAGGCACTATGTTAGGACCTACTGCAGAACAAGGCAGACAGAATCACTGCTGTTGTGGGGTTGCCAATCGGAAGGAGAACACTCAGAGGATTACCAAATGGATGCATTGTTACAACTGCGCAATGTGCTCTGAAGGAAGACTGACCAGTGTGTGCAGTGTATAACAGAGGGTTTGCCTTGGTCTGGTGAACAAGGTTCAGAGGTTAAATAGAAGATATCCAGGGAAAATGGAAGTGGAAGAGGACCATCTCAGGAAAGTGACCTTCGAGAGACAAGACTGGAGCTATCATGGAAGAGAAAATAAAGCCTTTGTGGTTGCAGCAGCCATAGGGTCCTCTCTGTGCAGCTCAGAGGGGTAGTGGCTATGGAAGCAAGAGACAGAACCCAGTTAAATCTGGCTTAAGAACAAAAGAGACAGCAGCAACTCACACACAACTGAGCATCAGGGGATCTAATTTGAGGTTGAACTTGACCTGGGTGTACAGACCAAGCCAGTGGAATGCCTGCCTCTCAATCCCTGCTTTCCTTGTCATTGGCTTTGTTCTCAAATAGGCTATCCCCAGTTGGTAGCAATCTGGAAACCAGCACCTCCATGCCAGCTTCCACTAGCTCACCCACCCCCAAGGAAAGGGCACGTTTCTTCATTTTAAATTCCAGGGGTGATTCTCATTAACTTAAATTGGTTGTAGTTGCAACAGTCTAACTGGTCAGTTCCAGCACTAGGAGGATAGGGTTGACCACCCTGAGACCACAGGTATTGAGAGTGGAGGGAGTGGTTCTCCAAGAGGAAGAGATAGCTGCTGGGTCCACAGAGACGGGAGAGAGCAAGCAAGAATGCTGATGTCCTCTATCACCTGCTTCTGTGTGCTAAGTGTGATGCTGCTATAGTCAGAGTGGACATTGGGCAAATCCACATGGCAGCCCTTTTTCCTTTTTTGGAGAGCTGAGCCCTTGTTGTCCCTGCCCCAACATGGTCCTCCATCCCATTTCTTCTGGATGGCAGTGCATGCCTTCTCCCCCTCAGAGGGTTCATTCTGAAGAGTTCTCATTAGAATATCTTCTCACACCAAAGGAACTGTCCATTATGATGGAGTCCCTTGTCATAGGGCAATGGAATGTGGGAGTGCCCACTCTAATAGGGGATATGAGTGGATCCTAATGAGCAATCTTTCTCAAGGGAACTGCAGTGAGAAGGCAGATAACAGGCAATAAGGGTGATGACAGAGAATGAATTGTTGGTTTGGAACAAGTGGAAATATTGTTCCAGGTCACGGTGAAATGGAAGTATGTGTTATTTTAAAACCATGTTTTCCCCTTCTGTCTTACAAATGAGTCAGAGAATGAGTTAATACATATAGAAGCAAAAGCTCATAGGAAGTGAAATTTCTTTATGGAGAAAATCTCCTTAAGATGCAACAGAAAGGGAAGGGTTTTTAAATTTTTTATTTTTATTTTAAAACTTTTTTTTGTATTGCATTATAGCCAATTAACAATTTTATGATAGTTTAAGGTGAACAGCAAAGGGACTCAGCCATATATATACATATGTCCGTTCTCTTCCAAACCCTCCTCCCACCCAAGCTGCCATGTAACATTGAGCAGAGTTCACTGTGCTATACAGTAGATCCATGTTGCTTATCCATTTTAAACATAGCAATGTGTACATGTCCATCCAAAATTCCCTAACTATCCCTTCCCTCCGTGGAAAAGGAAGGTTTTTTTAAAAGGAACCTCCATACTATTCTTCAGGGCTTCCCAGGTAGCTCAGTGAGGGAAGAACCTGCCTGCAATTCAGGAGACATGGGTTGGGAAGATCCCCTGGAGGCAGAAATGGCAACCTACTCCAGTATCCTTGCCTATAAAATTCCATGGGCAGAGGAACCTGGTGGGCTACAGTCCATGGAGTCACAAAGAGTCGAACACTACTGAAGCAATTGAGCATGCACGCACGCATACTATTCTCTGTAGTGGCTGTATAGACCTAGAGATTGTCATACAGAGTGAAGTAAGTCAGAAAGAGAAAAACAAGTATCATATAATAACACATGTATGTGGAATCTAGACAATTGGTACAGATGAACTTATTTGTAAAGCAGAAATAGAGACATAGACATAGAGAACAAAGTTATGGTTACCAAGTGAGGGAAGGGGAAGGTAGGACAAATTAGGAGATGGGAATTGACATATATAAACTACTATGTGTAAAATAGATAACTTATGAGAGCCTACTGTATAGCACAGGAAATTCTACTCAATGCCGTGTAGCGACCTAAATGGAAAGGAAGTCCATAAAATGGAAAGGAAGTCCATAAATGGATACATATAACTGATTCACTTTGCTGCACAGCAGAAAATAACACAATTTTGTAAAGCAAGTCCACTCCAATATAAATTTTAAAAATAAGATGTAACACAAAGGGAAGTAGATTTAGTAGGAAAAAAGCAGAAGACTTCTCTTTGGGATTCTGTTTATTTTCATATTCTCTCTGGTTTGAAGTTCACAGTGTCCTCTTCAAGTCCCCTTATGCTTGGAGTAGGGGACACAGATGTTTTAAGATCAGACAAATTGAGACCTGTGTCTGGAAGCTGTGATCTACTAGCTGGGTGACCCAACCAAACTGCTCAAATCTGTTGAGTCTCAGTCTTCTTATCTGTAAAGTAAGGGTAGTAACTCCTAGCTTTTACCATCACAACACTAATGATTGAATGAAATTATCTGTGTAAAATATAAGGCACAATGTTGGTAACTATCAGTATATATTACTGAATGGATAGGGGGACAATAGCTTACATTTGTTGAGGATTATGCAAAGAGTTTTCACTTATTGTTTTAAAATATAGTGTATTGATAGAAAATTTGGGATATGATAAATTCAACAGATCAAGAGATAATGATTGTTGAAAAGACAGTTTGTTACTCACAGTTCACAAGCGATGGGGGCCCACCACACCACAGGGGCCACACAAGGAAGCCCCAGGGTCGGTTAGGAGGTAGAGAGAGAAGGGAACCCTGTGACCAGAGCCTTCATTGTAGTTTTTGCAAGAAGGAAAGAGAAAGTCAGGGCAAGCAGGTTTAGGATCTGAATGATTTCAGTGGACCCTGGAATATAGAGGCTGTCCTAGTGGTCTGTTGCCTGGCCCTCGGTGATTAGGGCAGGAGTTTAGCCTGGAGTATGAGAGCTTGATGAAGGAGCGGATTGAGGGTGTGGTCTCTGGGTAGGTTTGTTTTTATTTGAACAGCACACCCCCAAGAGAGTTGTTTACTACCTCTAGGTATTGGCTGACCCTGGGTGGGGCAGTTCCACGAAAGTTAGCAAGGCTCCTGGTGTCAAAGCATCAGAAATCAGCAAACAAAAGACCAGGTCTATGAGGGATGCATTGTGTTGTTTAGATTATTTTACTATTAATTATTATTATTGTTTGACAATTTTATCATAGAAAGTAAAAGCCAGTTCTAGAGCCAGACTGTTTGGGTTTGAGTTCGGTCATCTTGGCCCACTTACTTTGCCTGTACTATAGTCTGTTTCCTCATCTTTGGCTTGGAGATAAAGGCAAAACCTCACAGAATTGTTATAAGGCTAAAAGGAGTTGACAACATAAAGTGATGAGGCAATGCTTGACACATAAGAGTGATTATTTGTACACACTTTGCAGGTGGATAAAGTGAGGTCTGGAGGTGATGTGATTTGCTCTGATGGTATTGGGATTAGAAGGCTGTTATCCTGCCATCTGAGCCAGAAGCCGCAAGCCCCCACATCTTATCTCTAGGAATTTTGTCTCCAAGGTACCCTGCGTGAATAGGGGAGTCTCCCCACCCACTGGGTGGCCCAGCTGTCATGCCTCAGGAAATCAGACACCCTGTGTGGTGAGTAGCTGTGTCTGCGGTGATTTTTAACCACTCTGTCACTCTGGTGGCTTAAGTAACACAAGACCTGGGCGCTAATCCAGGATCACTCAGCTGTAAACTCACTGGACCCCTGTTGGGGGAAGATTCTACCCCTCTCTAGGCCTCAGTTTCCCCAGTAGGACTAGCAGCCTCCAAATGGCCCTTCTGGCTGTCAGTCTGAGACGCTGTAAACCGGTTGTTCACACCCTCCTTGTCTGTCTAAGGTAATAGAGATGGGTATTTTCCTTTTCTCATGATGCACCCTCCTTGTCTGTCTAAGGTAATAGAGTTGGGTATTTTCCTTTTCTCATGATGGTGGCTCACTTTGCCAGCAGGGTTGAGAGCTGGGCTTGCAGGCTCACAGTTGCCTCAAGGCAGTTGGTCTATTCCTGAGAACCAAGCACTCCGAATTCAGCCAGTTAAGCTGCAAAAGCCAAAACACAGACATGACTCTCGGGGGCCCCTTACAAATGGCTGAGCTGTGTAGCTTAATGGAAGGCTTTCCAGGCATCACAGGAATGACTGTGAAAGGCGAAAGCTCTGAGCTATCACAGCCCCCTCCCCTTTGACCTATTAGCTAGCCAAATGGGTGTTTTTGGCAATGATTAGACTTAGCTTTGTTAGGTTTTATTGGTTCTCTTTGCTGTTTTCCCCCAAATGGGTCATAATATTGGGTTCTCAGGAGTTTGCATCTCAGGCAAAAATGGATACATGTCAAGTGCAAGAGGGAGACCTAATAAATACTAAATTCATAAAAGGGCTTTACATAAACCCTCAGAAGATGTCTCAGAGAGAAATTGGGAAAGAAATTGCTGAACAGGAAGATGTGAGCACTCATTGGCTATAAGCTCAAACAATAGACATTGACAGGACAATACAGAGGCTATGCAGAGGTGACAAGTTTAGGCTGTGTCAAATGGGGTACAGTAATCTGTTCAAGGGAGGTCATCGCTGTACACTTCTCTGATTGTCTGTCAGTTAAGATTCTTTGATAGCAGGTGTATGAAAATTTGACACAACTGGCTTAAGTAGGAAAAGAAAAAAATGCATTGATGAACTTAATTATCCGGAATTAGACTTGAGAAGTTGCTTGATTCAGGGTGCCAATGCCAGGCCTTAATCTTCCATTCTACCTCCCTACCCCCACCCGACTTCACTCAGCTTACTAGAAAGGAGGTCTATTCTCACGCAAACTCTCCGTCCGAGGTCTTTAGCTGCCTGATGGAAACTCTCAAGATTCCATATTTCCAGTTGAATTCAGTGGTAAAGAATGAGAATCTTAGCCCAGCATCCCAACCAGAGCCCATCTGCATCTCATTCAGAGTGGATCATGTGACCATGTCTGGACAAATCACAGTGGGAGATGGGATGCACTGACTGACTTAAACCCCACTGGTCCAGTGATCTGCCTCTCAGCGAGAGGTAGAATCCAGATATGAAGCACATGGGCTTATAGTAGGGGGGAAGGGGACTCTCTCCAGTGCAGAGGTTGCATGCAAAATGATCATCCACAAATAAGATATTTTGCTCCATGTTGGGCTCTATATTTGGACTTCCCAGGTGGTGCTAGGAGAACCTGCCTCCCAGTGCAGGAAATGTAAGGGATGAGAATTTGATCCCTGGAAGGGGAAGATCCTCTGGAGGAGGGCATGTTAACCCACTCCAGTATTCTTGCCTGGAGAATCCCCTGGTCAGAGGAGCCTGGTAGGCTACAGTCCGTGGGGTCACAAAGAGTCGGATGCAACTTAGGATGCACACACACAGGGGTTTTATGTTTAATGGGAGACATGAAGGAAATGAAGCAGATCCAGGAAAAGAGTGATAAGGGTGATGAGGGAGATTTAAAATCTTGTCACATAGAAGAGAATTGGAAGAAATGGGATTTCTTTCCCCAGAGAAGATAAGGTAATGGGGAATCATAAACACTGTCACCAAGTGCTTGAAGTGATAGGGAAGAGCTTGATTCACTCTGCCTCCATGGCTGGGGCTGGGGGTGAGGGAAGACCTTATTTACACACACAGATTTTGGCTCCACTGATCACAAGAATCAGGTCACTATTATCTCTTGCTCAACCTGCTTCAACAGCCACACAAGTGCTTCTGTTATTACCCACCTGTTCTCCTCTAATTCAGCACCCACCCTATGATCAGAGTAACCCTTAAAAATCTAAATCAACTGTCAATTAAATCTGATGTGGTATATTTATCCAGTGGAGTATTACATAGTCATATAAAAGAATGAAATAATGCCATTTGTAGCAACACAGATGGACCTAGAGATTATCACATTAAATGAAGTAAGTCAGACAAAGTAAGGACACGTACCATATGATATGGTTTATGTGTGGAATCTAAAAGAAATGATACAAATACACTTATACGCAAAACAGAGATAGACCCAAAGGCACAGAAAACAAATGTGTGGTTTCCAAAGGGAGAAAGGGAGGAGGGATAAATTGGGAGGGATTAACATACAGTACAAGGGGTCACAAAGAGTTGGGCATGACTGAGTGACTAAGCACAGCAGTGGGTAAAATAGATAACCAACAAGGACCTACCGTAGAGCACGGTATTTTGCGATAATCTATAAGGCAGCAGTCCCCAACACTTCTGGCACCAGGGAACACTTTTGTGGAAGACAAGTTTTCCATGGATCGGGGTGGGAGATGGTTTTAGAATGATTCGAGGGCATTACATTTGTTGTGCATTTTATTTCTGTTATTATTACATTGTGATATATAATGAAGTAATTATGCAACTCACTATCACTTGCCACTTGATAGGGTTTTCATATTAGTCTGCAAGTGACTGATTTATTGTAGGCTCTGTGCAGTTCAACCTCTCTGCTAATGATAATCTATATTTGCAGCCACTCCCCAGTGCTAGCCACCTCAAATCCACCTCAGATCATCAGGCATTAGATTCACATAAGGAGCTAATGAACTAAAGTGCAGTTCTCAATAGGGTTCACACCTATGAGCATCTAATGCTACTGTTGTTCTGATAGGAGGTGGAGCTCAGATGGAAATGTGAGCAATGGGGAGTGGCTATAAATACAGATGAAGCGTCACTCACTCACTTGTCTGCCGCTCATCTCCTGCTATGTGACCTAGTTTCTAACTGGCCATGGATTGGTACCAGTCCATGGCCGGGGAGGTGGGGACCCCTGATATAAGGGAAAAGAATCTGAAAGAAAATAGATACATATGTATAACTGAATCACTTTGTTGTACATCTGAAACTAATAGAACATTGTAAAGCAACTATATTTCAATAAGAAAAAGTCTAAACCAACTGCTGTCACTCCCCTGCTTAACAACTTCCAATAGCTCCCTGGTTACAATCAATTAAATCTCTTAAGGTAGACTTATTTAATCACTCTCTGTTAACCTCTTGGGCTTATCTCAGAGCCTGCCCTTCCTCACTCCTAAAGCTCTAAGCACCCTCCACACGAGATATTTCTGTTTCTGCCAGACCTTTTCCACCTCAGGGCCTTTGCTCTTGTGCATGGTCTACCTGCAACAATCTCCAGTATGCTCCTACGTCACTAGCCATCTCATTAATCATGTCTCAGCTCAAATGTTCACTCTCCACCTTAAGAGGGTTCCCCTGAGCAATATGTGCTAATTCATCACCCTCCTCACCGCAGCCATTCTCTGTTACCTTTCTCTATTATACACAATAATGGACACCCCTCACTTTCTACAACTATCCCATTTATACTGTTTTTTAAAATTAACTTATAAACTACCTTCTTCCATAAGACTGAAACACTCCAAAAACAGGGATCGCTTGTTCACTGCTATATCCCAGATGCCTAGAAGAATAACTGGACTCAGAGACTTAATCACACAAATGCACAAATGGATTGTTTCTACTGCTGAAGTGGTGGGTTTCTAACTCTTGAGCGTATCAGAGCAGACTGAGTGAGTTTGCATCAGAGATGGATTTCTGCATTGCATGGGGGGCACTTCCCAGAGCTCCCTGATGCAAGGAACCTGTGATGTGCCTACAACAAGTAAATCACAGCAGCCTTGGATGTGATTCCTCTTCTTTAGCTACTTGCCAAAAGGAAATTTCTTCCAGTTTCATACCTTTGGTTCTGGGCGTTTTTTAATTAAAGACACTCTTTGAGGAAACGTGCTAATCCCGCCAGTACCTGACTTTCTAATTCCCTCTTTCTCACCATGAAAGGAAGGCATATTGGCCACTCTGGCCCCAACTGAGTTGTTTTCCCAGAGAACTTTCAATCCTTCTATGCGCAATAATGAAATATGATACCAAACAGGCCTGTGTCAATAAATCTACGGGAGAAAGGTCAGGTTTACATCACTGGATGGGATTGGCAAATACATTTGTTCCTGCAACGTCTGTGTTTTAAATGCCACCCTCCGATGAACCTGGTGCTGAAACACACTTTGGAGTTTGATGAGATGTCAGTTTTGCTCAGCCCTGATCAAATAAGATGAATGAAAGTGAAACAAGAACAAAAATATTACTTCTGTCATTTTTATAATGCATTACAGGAATTGGGTCAGTCGGGGAGATTTCTCTTAAACAAATACCAATCCCTGCACAATGTCACCCATGGATCTGGTAGCAAGTGGACAATGATCGCTTTTGCATTGAAAAGGGCACACAATTGGATGAGCAAAGACCAGGGCAGCACCCCTGTAATACCATCTCCTCCTTCAGATCTTCAAAACCCACCCATCCCCCTTCCATTCCTACTTCAAATAATGCCATATGAGAATATGGATTTCTTCCTGTACTCAGCAAACATGGTTAAAGAACAGAATGGAATTTCTCCTGCAAGGAAGAATTAAAATCATTAATTGTTCATTTGTTCAACTTAAAAACGTGTGAACCAAGTTAAACAGAGACTCAGAGACCTGTCTGACCCAGTCTGAGAGCCACGAGGCAGGAGAACAAGACAAATTATGAGACCTGGGATGGGAAATCACAAAATAGCAGTTAGTCAAAAGGAGCCAAGTGCCAGGAACCAGGAAAAGCAGAGGAAGCCACAAGAGACAATGAATAGCTGTAGGCATCATGGATGATGTAGACTAGGGGTTGCTGGGGGCCATCTGTGCCTCCCTGTGGGGTAGCCTGCATGGAAACGAGGCCAGCACAGAGCAAACCAGAGACAAGAGAGGGATGGAGGTGAAGTCCTAATGACTTTAGCACCTGGATCCAGCCTTGACTGCAGCCCTATGCTCCAGACTTTTCATTTATATAAGGCAATACTTTTCCCTTCATGTTAAAAATTTAAATAAAAAAAAATAAAATGAAGACATGGGTATTTACCTGCCTGATTATGCTGCAAAGGATCTTGGAGCACTACATAGGACCTCACACCATCTGTGCTGGAAAGGGAGGCTGACTCTCCCTAACCGACATCCCTGGATTGTGCAAAAGTACCCAGGAGAGACCTGAACCTCTGCTTCCATGGGTTATCTGCACTCCTAGGCTAGACCAACACAGAACCTGGAGGCAACTGCTAACAGCTGGGTCCCAAAGGGACTATTGTACTGCTCTTATCATCTTTATTCAGCTCTTTCCAACTTTTGAAATTCACCAAGAATCACTGTTGAAAGAAAATGATTCCCATGACTTGTGAGCAGAAAGATCCCCAAACTCTCCCAGGATGATACCTCTCTGAATGCTAATACACAATTGATTGTTTTTCTTCACTATTTGCCTTTCACCTTTCCCAAGTCGATATGTTAGATTTATGGAATTTTCTGTTATTTCATTCAACTGATATTAGACCCAAAGCAAAGGGACCATGTGATGCTTTGGTGCTAAGATGTTCAGGAATACCTGCATCTTCTGAGCTGGTGGGTGGAGTAATATGAGATGTTCTGAAATCAAAGAGAGAACAGAAGGGGCCAGGAACAAAGATGAGGGGAAAACGTCTTGACTCCCCTGATAATGTCACTCCCACTGCCCAACTTATACAGTGGGTTTCACAGAACTGGCTGAGACTGGGAGGTCTGGTTCCTGGGCACATGCAGGAAGTTGACTGAGGAGTACCCTCAAAGATCAACACCTGTTGGGGAGTGAAGGCAGTAGGAACAGGTAGAGAATGGAGTTGAATTTCTGTACAGAGCTTTGGAGCTGAGTTGGCTCTTCAGAGTTGCCTCAAGGTAAGAGGACTAGGCTGTTAGAGCTGTATCAGAAAGTCATTGGATATAGGTTGCACATCCCTTTCCCAGATGGCATGTGATATTGGGTGAGGGCAACTCCTGGAGAGGGACTCAGCTGATACCACTGGCCTCCAAAACTCCCAGTAGTTGGAGAATGAGAGCCCCAGTCCTAAAGGGAAAATCTGGGTAGTACACCAAAAAACCCCATTAAGACCACTATCCTAGGACCATTGTAACATTTAGATATACTTTATTTATATAACAAGTTCCTGGGACAGTCTCTCCAAGATCCTGATTGATCTGCTTTTTCTGGGGAAATTCACGAGAGGAGGGTTAGTGGCAAAAACTATAATCCTGCTGTTAGAGCTGATGCCAGGGCACAGCTGACCCTCACTCCTTCCCCTCTCTGCCCCATCCCAGATTCCCCTCATCCTTGGATTAGCACATCTGCTGGCCTGGTGGCTTACTTGGGTGAGCCAGGCCCTCATTCCTGAGGAGTCCCCTATCTTAACCAGGTTAAGGAAGCTGTCACTCTTCATTTTCCATCAGAAGTGAGAGAAACAAAGCACTGAGACACTCCAATAGGTCAGCTGGATACCATACAAATTCTTTTCTGCTGCCATTTGTGATACCAATGTGACCTCCATCAGATGATCAGGGTCAATATTCTTGCTAGAATGGCCTCCCTTATGTGATTGTTCTCTCTTTGCTTCGGGATTCCATTGTGGCTCAGTTGGTAAAAAATCCGCCTGCAATGCAGGAGACCTGGGTTCGATCCCTGGGTTGGAAAGATCCCCTGGAGAAGGGAAAGGCTACCCGCTCCAGTATTCTGGCCTGGAGAACTCCATGGACTGTATAGACCAGGGGGTCACAAAGAGTTGGACATGACCAAGAGACTTGTACTTGCTTGAGGAGTCCAAAGTGACTAAACACCACTCATACCTTAGAGTTGAGTGAGCCTCATGCTGTGTCATTTACTGAAGACATTCATTCCCCTTCTCACAGCTAGGACCACTAGCCTCACAGAGTGCAGAACCACTGGGACAAGAATACAAATTCCCCCAGTGGGTCCAGTTGTGGGGGCATGACAAGTAGGAAAATTCCTGCTCCCACCCCTTAGTTCCCAGACCCATTGGGAATATAGCATCATAGAAAAATGGCCATTGATTCAGGGTGTCTGGTGTGACCTAGAGGATGATGCCTCCATCCTCCCAGGGTAGCATCATCAAACTGGTGCCTCAGCTATACTTCAAAAGGCTTTCCTACGTCTTCCAGATGGATGCAGTTTTGATAGGACTAGAAGATCACATGGTCATGGGCTCATACCCATACCTCTTTTGCTATGAAATGGGTCCTTTGTAGGGGTGGTATTTTTGGGAGTAGTATTATTGGGGGTAGTATTATTGGGAGCCCATGTCAATGAGGGCTTCCCAGGAGGGACTAGTGGTAAAGAACCTGCCTGCCAATGCAAAAGATGTAAGAGATGCAGGGTTTGATCCCTGGGTCAGGAAGATCCCCTGGAGAAGGGAGCAGCTATCCACTCCAGTATTCCTCTCTGGAGAATCCCATGGACATAGGATCTTGGTGGGCTATGGTCCACGGGGTCACAAAGAGTCGGACACAACTGAAGTGACTTAGCACACACACATGCATATCAATGAACTAGGCACTCAGCCTCAGATAGAGGTACTGCCTGAGGTCTCAACAGCAGAAAAGGCAAACTTCTACCTAGAATATGTGTGAATTCCAGCCAAGAGGAATCAGTGCCTCTTCTGGGTAGAAGGGGTCCAAGGAATCAACTTCCCACTGTTGAAAAGTTGTTTTCCTTAAGGGATGGTGCCATATTAGGAACTCAGCATTGGTCTAGTTGTTAGCAGGTTGACATTTGGCAGTGACAGAAGCTAGATCAGCCTTGGTGAATGGGAGCCCAGGTTGTTGGGTTCATGCATACCCTCAATTCATGTACTCAGTTATGGCTACTCCACCTGTGTGCCCATTGTGCAGCACTTGGCCAGCTAGTGGCAGAGGCTGAATGATGTCATTTGTTGAGGACAAGACTTTCTGTTTAGTTGATTGTTTAGTAGCTTGTCCGTGATGAATCTATCTAAGGAGTGTTAATATGAGACAGAAAAACCTGACACTTCATATTTGCATGTTTATATCCACATGTCTCCTTCTCCAACCAACCTGACACTGATCTTTCAATTTTTCTCCTTTTAGATGCCTGACCTAACTCTTTCCCACTATCCAGCAGCCCACACAATTCATGCCACTTTTCACTCAAAGTGGATAATCCAGTGCAATGTCCAATATTCTACCAATTGGGAGGATTTCTGTCTCATTTCTGTTTTATGTGAACCCCACTAAATGGGGCTGTTGTTTATCAGAAATCCATTTTCAGCTCACACTGTCATCCCAGGCTAATGCATCTGAGCCAAGTTCAGCAATTTCTTCCTCTGTCAGCTGGTCATGAGGAATTCTCATGTGGCCATATATATGAACTGAGGGAGCGATGCCTGCAATAGTTATGATGATGTGGGAGTTCTGGGTCACATACTTATGCAGCCTACTTGTGCCTCTGTCCCCAATCATGGCTGGATGTACTTCTTCAGTGAGACAATGGATTGCTCATAGTTGGTTGGATGTGACAGAGTCCAGTTCACAAAGTTCATACCTAGCCCTGTGATCACTTTATATCCCATGGTCATGGTGTCTGTCAGAGGCCTGGGGCGTGCCAGAAGTATTCCTTGGATGGTGTATAATTCTCTGCTGCACATGTCATGGCTTTGCTCTTGAAGCTAAGGTTCTACAGACTTGACATGAGCTCCAGATGGAATCCTTGGAACCACTACAGACACCTGAAAATTCAGGGTTTGCTGGGTCATATGGCTGTTTGCACCACAGCCTGAACCCACAAAAGAACCCTTTCCTGCTCTTGGCCCTACTCAGAATTGGCAGCTTTTCATGTAACCTGATATATAGGTCATAAAAATATTCCTAAGTATAGAATATGTTGCCTCCTGGACCAAAAATGATCAACCAGGATTTGTACTTTCTCGGTGAAAAGAAGTAGGAGATGCAATTTTTTTCTCTTGGGATTGAATGGGATAGGCCAGCATTCTTCCAACCTCTGGATTCCTAAAAAAAAAACTTCCCTAATATAGTAGGTCCTAAATATTTGTAGGGTTTGTTTTCCACCCTCTTGAGAAGGATGGAGGCATGAACTCATCTCGTATGATTAACATGATGTCATCAATAAAGTGACTGATACAATATCCTGCTGAATGTCTGGATGGTCCATGTCCTTTTGAGCTCCATTATAACACAAGATGGGCATGCCTTGCCCCAGGCAAGACTGTAAATGTAAGCTACTTCCTGTCTCAAGAGAATGTCGACTGTTTCTTACACTTTACTCACAGGAATGGAAAAGAATACATTCTTTCACCAAACACATAGCACCATACCTTGTAACTGAGACAGAGTTAATCTGCTTTGGCAAAGATCCCACAGTCAGCACAACAGCTTTAATTAGGATTACTACCTACTTGAGTTTACCATTATACATTTTTATCCTCCCAAGTTTTGTCTGGTTTTTCTAGGCGCCAAGCGTGTGAATCAGAATATGATGTGGATGAGTTTTTTAGGCCGTCACTGATTTCTGTCATTCACCTGGCTTTTGACATTTTTTTAAAACGTTAATTTATGTTTTACTGAAGGATAATTGCTTTACAGAACTTTGCTGTTTTCTGTCAAACCTCAGCATGAATCAGCCACAGGGATACATATATCCCCTCCCTTTTGAACTCCCTCCCATCTCCCTCCCCATCCCACCCCTCTAGGTTGGTACAGAGCCCCTGTTTGAGTTTCCTGAGCCCAACAGCAAATTCCCGTTGGCTGTCTATTTTACATATGGTAATGTAAGTTTCCATGTTACTCTTTCCATACGTCTCACCCTCTCCTCCCCTGTCCCCATGCCCATAAATCTGTTATCTATGTCTGTTTGATTTACCATCTTGGGGAACGGGATGGAGGGCAGTGTCAGGCATTTCCACTTGGCCTTTCCACTGGGAGGGGTCTTACTCTACAAGCTCAGGAAGTAGTGTGGTGGCTCTGACTATTACCTAACATCACAGCTCTCATTACACATTTGGGAACTGGGGAAATGACTCCTGGATGAGACTGTGGACCCAGTGGATCCAATATAGTCTAGACCTGGGTCACAACTCCAGTAAACCCCAGGTGTCCCACTTTAATAGGACAGTTGTGATGGTGCTTTGGGTCCCTGTAGAAGTAATACTAGAATGGGTAGCCATTCCCTTCTCCAGGTAATCTTCCCAACCCAGAGATCAAACTCAGGTCCCCTGCATTTCAGGCAGACTCTACCATCTCAGCCACCAGGGAAGACTTTTAATTGTGTAGGTTGAGCAATACAGTTGTTGACTGTCCATCTGCCTCACCCACGGGAATGCTGAGTTCTATTAGCAATGCCCACAGCTCTCTGAGAATCAAGTCTCTCAGCTGTCACTCTGATTTAATCGTACCTGCCTTGCATCTCACAGGTGAACACTGCCATACCACAGCAGACACTGCCTTCTCTGGTGTCTGAAGATTCTACCACCCCCACTGCTATCAAGGAGCCCAGTTCTGATACTGCATTTTCCATCACTACACTGGACTGCAGAGGTTAGCCATCACTGCACCACTCAGCAATGTCCATACCCCTCTTACCAGCACAGTCCTTATCATTTTGGCAAATAGTGTTGTCTGCTCTCACCTACCAAACAGAGCTGGTTGAAGGAATATTTTGGTTTTATCTAATACAGCCACTCTAGGTTGACCGCTTCCCTAAGCCTTTTGATCCCTTCATTCTGAATTGTCTTAGAAATTCTGGCATTTTTATTTACTATTTATCTTTATACTATCCAGGGCTTCCCAGGTGGCACAGTGGTAAAGAATCACCTGCCAATGTAGGAGACGCAAGAGATACAGGTTTGATCCCTGGGTCAGGGAGATCCCTGGAGTAGGCAATGACAACCCACTCCAGTATTCTTGCCTGGAAAGTTCCATGGACAGAGGAGCCTGGTGGGTTACAGACCATGAGGTTGCAAAGAGTCAGACATGACTGAGCAACTGAGCAAGCATGTTTATTTTATCCATGTTCCCATTCTAACACTGTGTTACTATCTTTAATGTGCCCATATTGATAAGCTATCCCCTTTTCAATTGACCCCTCCATCTAGGATCCTCAGTATCAGGCAGCATTCTTACTCTCCTATTTCCTGCCAGAAAATGTTTACTAGGTCCTGCAGCTCCTTCTGGTTATAGATCTGTGCTCTCTTTGTAAGCCCAGTGGTTCCTTTGCTGAGTTAGGTTGTAACTTAACCCTGGTAATTTGTCAGGTGGCAAGGAGTTAAGATGAAGGTGGATCCTAAGGGGGGCATGTTTTCTTGTGAGGCAGAATCCTCTACATTGTCATCAAGCAAGTCAGACCTGCTACACTTGCCAGGAGCTGGGCGTGGGGTAAGGGAGAATGGACAACTTCTTTCATCACAGAATATTCTAAGGGATCTATGGATTCCAACCCTTGAATGTCAGATGTTACCACATCCCACATCTCAGGGTCCCACTCCTTCCTAACCCTGCCTCTTGCAGAGCTCAATTGCCTAGTTTGAGAATTCAGATACCTGTGAATCTTGATATTTTGGTAATTAAACATGTGGCTTGGTCCTTAACTTTTTATAGCCTTTGGCTGCAAAGGATGAGAAACTCTTTCACAGAAGACATGGTCTGGTTTTCAATTTAGACTTTAATTGGTAATCGGTCAGCCTCAGCCATTCGTTGTATTTTTTCCAGTGCATAGATTATCACAAGAGCTATCTAATCCCAATCCTTATAATTAGTACTTCCCTTCCAGTTCTCACAAGTCTGAGATACCAACGCTTCTAGCAGTTTCTCTTCCACCATTATCTTATCTTACAAATGCACTGCTGTAGCATTCGGTATGTTATCCATGCTCTGCCCACAAGCAGAGGGGGCTGAATCATTGTCATCCAGTTAGCAGGCTGACAAACCCCCCCAAACCAAGCTCCAAAACCCCGTCTTACAGTCTGCTTCTTCACACTGCTCTGGGCACCAGCTGCCTTTGGTTGGGCTTCCAGGGACACAGACTGAAATGGAAATGTGCCCACAAGTAGTTCATTCAGGAGTGTCTTGAGGACCATATATGCTGGGGAATGATGAACAGGATTGGGCAAAAGGATGGGCTTAAAATGAAATATCTCACCTGTACATTACTATATGTAAAATGGATGACCAGTGCAAGTTTGATGCATGAAGCAGGGCACCCAAAGCTGGTGCTCTGGGACAACCCAGAGGGGTCGGGTGGGGAGGGAGGCGGGAGGGCGGTTCAGGATGGGTGGACACATGTGTACCTGTGGCCAATTCTTGCTGATGTATGGCAAAAACCATCACAGTATTTTAAAGTAATTATCTTCCAATTAAAGTAAATAAATTAATTTAAATACGAAATGAAAGATTTCAGCTAAATCCCACAGGACTTTGGAGCTGGGGTCACCTCCCTGTCCCACACTGAGGTACATTTTCTAGGCTATGACCTTGGGTTTGATGGCTCTTTTCATCTGAGGGCAATCCCATAAAAACTCAGGTGAGATCTGTCTGCCAACGACTCTGCCAACAGCTCAGGGGAATGAGTGTCTTAGTCCTAAGGAAGCAATTTGGGTGACACATCACATCATCCACCACAGAGGGGATTGTCAGATGTTTCACTGAGACGCTGTCTTGTTTTCCTTTCTTGCATACATTAAGTCTTATTCAAAATATCAATTTGAGGACTGGGCTGAAGACATCCTTGTTCCAGGGTAGTTCACATAGGCCATACAAACTCAATAAGATCTCCTAAGAGTTTGTAAGCCAAAACAATCTGTTTTTTTTTTTTTTTTTTTTTTATAATTGTGGAAGTGACTTTTATGTGTTTAACAAAACCCATTTCTTTCTGGGCGCACAGTTGGATTACATGCACCATCTCTGTGCCTGTCAGGCATGGTCATGCACCAGGCAAACGAGATGTATACAATATGAAGTTGGCTACTTGTCCTGGTCCATAAAAACCATTGCAGATGCAAGCCTCTCTCTTATCCTGTCTTTCAGGACCACAGAGGACAGTAAAGCTATAAGGTAGAAACATTCTGTGTCCCTGGTGACTTTATGAAAGGTCACCAACCAAATACTCATAGTGTGTTATATGATTGAGATATAAAATTCTGTGTTTGACCACTGAGGTTTTAAAGTTGTTTATTATAATGACTCACATGCCTGGACTAAGACAATAAGTTATCCCAGGAAGCCAAAGCTTTTTAATAAGGATTGTTGTGCTAATAACATAAAACCTAATGGAAAAATAGAAAAAGTTAATCCACGTATAGCTTTATTCTGAACATCTGGATCTCACTGCCCACCTCTCCAGAGTCTCTTGGTCTCCTTGACTACAGTAGGCACCCAAGTGGTGTATAGTCCTGAATCACACTGTGAATTTGAATGCCCCTGGGAAAATCACTTCACTTCTTTGTGCCTTAGTTTTCTCATCTACACAATGTACATAATAATAGTACCTCCCTCCTAGGGATCCTGTGACATTTCAGTGAAGACGGGCAGGCAAAGTGCTGAACGCTGTGACGGACACATCAGTAAGCACAAAATACAGTTTTCACTGCTGTTGATAACCACCTCTCAGCCTTGGGAAACACTGTGAGGTCAGAGTGGGTCTTTATACTTATTTCACAGGTTGGGAATTCAAGTCTGTAAAGTTTTCAAAGACTCCCCCCACCCCACCCTGCCATAAGAAAAAAAAAAAAAAAAGCCCAAACTGGACCTCAGATCTTGCAATTCCTGGTTCCTTAATATTCTCTGGATCACAGTCACGATCCCGCTACTCCTCAGCCAGTTGTTTTCATTCACGATGCTCATGGTACCCCACAGGCAGAGTCGCTGTTTTGTGGCAACGTGTCTTTTTGGAGGAAGGCTGCCGCGGCAAAGCTGACACTGAGCTTTCACTGCTTTTAACTGCTCAGATGCTTTTACTGCTCAGGTGCTATGTCACCACGCTTGTCACCGCGAGGCCTGCAGGAAAAGTGTGCTCATCGCTGACAGCACCTCCCTTACCCCACTCCCCATCATTCCTCCTCCTCTTAGAAGCCAGTTCTGCACAGAGCCCAGGGCACCTCCTTCGTACCTGTTCCAGGAACCAGTGCTGGGTTCACACGGGAAGACTCTCCCTGAGATCACACTCAAACCTAGTGCTTACTGTACCCTAATATCTCCCCAGACGACAACATTAAACAGGCAGTGTGGTGTAGCAGGAGGGGAATGGATGCTCAGGTTCTTTCAGGTGCAAATCACGTAAACCCGACTCAGACTAATGTAAATGTGATCCTTTTTGATGGATAGATAGATAGATATAGACATAGACATAGACATACACACACTGGTGCCATGGTTTAAATGTCTGTGTTCCCCTCCTCTTCCAAATGCTTACACTGAGCGTCTAATGCCCCACATGATGGTATTAGCTTCTGGGGCTTCAGTCATGAAAGGGATCAGTGCTTTATAAAAGAGGCTTCAGAGAGAGCCCTAGCCCCTTCCCCCATGTGAGGACGCAGTGAGGAGGCACAAGCTATGAATCAGGAAGTGGGCTAGACACCGAATTTGTTGGCACTTTGATCTTGGACTTCCAGCCTCCAGAACTGTGAGATATAAATATCTGTTGTCTGTGAGCCACCCAGTCTCTGGTATTTTGCTGTCGCAGCAGGAGCAGATAACTGGTTGAAATCTCTGCTGGATCCCAGGAGCTCAAAAGTTTCCTCCTCCTTTTCTTCCCTTAGAAAGGGAGGTTGTCTGTTTTCAGTAATTTCAATCAAAGTCCCACAACTGAATCTTACTGCCTCCAGTCAGATCACGTGGTTTTACCCGAGCCAATCACTGTAGTCAGGGTGTGTGGTGCTTCCATTGGCCGGGCTCGGGTCACAAGCTGCCCTCTGGGACTGGGGTAAAGTCAGACACATTCTGAAGCAGATGGACTGACAATGGGAGAGGTGTGGTTCTGTAAAGGGGGGTTAGGAGCAGTGTTTCTGGAAGGAAAACGAGTAACCGGTCAGGCAGAAAAAAATAGATGTTCATTACACTTGGGGTTTGTCCATTGTGTCTGGAGTCTGGTATTCAGTCCTACCTTTAGTCACTTCTAGGGACTCAAGCAAGTTTTTTTCTTTTTTCTTTTGCTGTTTATTGAAGGCTGAACTTAAACTCTTAAATCATAAGCTTCTGTACTTTTAGTTACTTCCTAGGCTTGTATTACCCATTGCAAAGTTCAGAAATAACTGAACTTTGCATTGGGGTGCAATTGTTGTGCTCTTACTGTAGGGTTGAAAATAGACGAATCAAGTTTTTAAACTACCTCACATCAGGTGGCATCATGTAACTTTTTCTATTTCTCTTTCATCTTAGGAAATACCTCCTCTTTAAATATCAGAGCTGGTGTTGGTTTTATATTTGCTTTGGGTAACTGTCCCCATGGGGCCTCAGTTGGGTTTCTGTTTTAGAACTAGCAGTACTGCCTTAGAAAGCATGATCTTTATGACAAAAAATATTCTGTATGCTTCTAAAATCCAGACAAGCTGCTTAGATAAAAGAAAGATTATTAAAAGGTATGGACCTTTATTGTTAATATTTTTTACTACATAATAAAAATGATAATAAGAATAATCACTTATCATTTCTTGAGCATTTCCTAGGTGCCAAATATTATGCTGGACATTTTACAGACATGATCTCATTTTATTCTTTCAAGTCCAGGTTGTCCAGGCTCTTGTCTCTTCCTCCCTTTCCCTCTCCCCATCAAAACCATTCAATTCTTTTCTACCAGCAACTCTTTTTTCAATATATAACCCACCCTCTTCTTTGTCTCCTCTGTCTATTTTTCTTCCAGATTTATCTATCGCTTCCAGTAAGATCACCACAAACCCCAACTGATACCTGGGTAACACATACTTCTTCTTTTGAAAACAGGACATCAGGGGAATAAACCAAATCCATTGCTCCTTGGGCCACCGGTGGCTTTCCTTAGACACCAAAAAACTGCAAAAATTTGCAGGGACAGGGCAGGAAAACCCAGCACATGGGCAGTGTCAGCAGGGCTGAATAAAGACAGCAGGGCTGTGCAACTGTGAGGCTGCGCCAGCCTCTGGGAGTAACCCTTCCCATACTGTGTGTCCACGGAGCTGGGCAGGGCCAGTCGTCAAATGAGATCCCTGCCCATGGGAGAGCAGACTCTCCAAGGAATGCCAGAGGGATCTCCTGGGCTTAAAACTAACAAACAAGATAAGTTTGAGGCAAATAATTTAGCTAGATGTCCTCAGTGCCTGACATTAATATGTTTGTATTTGTATGCCAGCAGGCCCTTAATAAACACATTCTCTTTTGTCCCTGGAAATATTCTGTAAATAAATAACAAGATACCCCACTTTTGCTGACTAATCATTTTCCCCTTCTTTCTCGGTGCCAGCTGCACTTTATAAATGACTTTCATTTACAGTGCATTATGTTTCCTCGTATTGCTTGCCTCTAAATCCCCATGCAATATTTTGTGTCCTTTCCCATGATACTTTAAGGGTCTTTAACCTTTTCAGAGGAGTGTGTGCATGTGTAAATGTGTGTTTGTGTGGTGAGTATATGTGTGGGTTTCATAACATCACCTACTTATCCTGTTCTATCATTTCTAAATGGATCGACTGAAGTATGTAATTTTTGCTAAGTGTCTTACAACTGTTATGTTCCATTTATATCAGTTATATTTGCTTTGTATAAATTGACCTCTGGATGACTAAGGCTTAGAGCAAATTGATCCCTTTGGTGTGAATGCGGAAACAGAGACTGAGGTGAGGCTGGGAAAAATCCATGGCTGAAGCCAAAACAGATGTCATTGATCAGATTTGTCATTCATGTCGGTGTAATTCTTTTTGAAAACTCATTTGAAGTTTTCCCCAGAAAACACCAAAGTGCACTGTTCAACATAAGACAAAACAATAACTGCTGTTTGTTGAGCACATACTGTATGCAAAGTCCTCTACTAGCACGGCATCATTAATCTCCACAAAACACTCTAGCTGGCAGACATTATTGTTATTCCCGTTTGATAGATGGGGAAGCTGAAGTCTAGAGAAGTGGAATCTTTTTCCAAGATAACACAGATAGTTTTAAAAGCCTTTCATTTGAAATATCCCACCCTCACATTCTCCCACAAAGTTCAAAAGTCTGTTCTGTATTTCTGTGTCTCTTTTTCTGTTCTGCATATAGGGTTATCGTTATCACCTTTCTAAATTCCATATACATGTGTCAGTATGCTGTAATGTTCTTTATCTTTCTGGCTTACTTCACTCTGTATAAGGGGCTCCAGCTTCATCCATCTCATTAGGACTGGTTCAAATGAATTCTTTTTAATGGCTGAGTAATATTCCATGGTGTATATGTACCACAGCTTCCTTATCCATTCATCTGCTGATGGGCATCTAGGTTGCTTCCATGTCCTGGCTATTATAAACAGTGCTGCGATGAACATTGGGGTGCACGTGTCTCTTTCAGATCTGGTTTCCTCAGTGTGTATGCCCAGAAGTGGGATTGCTGGGTCATATGGCAGTTCTATGTCCAGTTTTTTAAGAAATCTCCACACTGTTTTCCATAGCGGCTGTACTAGTTTGCATTCCCACCAACAGTGTAAGAGGGTTCCCTTTTCTCCACACCCTCTCCAGCATTTATTGCTTGTAGACTTTTGGATAGCAGCCATCCTGACTGGCGTGTAATGGTACCTCATTGTGGTTTTGATTTGCATTTCTCTAATAATGAGTGATGTTGAGCATCTTTTCATGTGTTTGTTAGCCATCTGTATGTCTTCTTTGGAGAAATGTCTGTTTAGTTCTTTGGCCCATTTTTTGATTGGGTCATTTATTTTTCTGGAATTGAGCTGCAGGAGTTGCTTGTATATTTTTGAGATTAATCCTTTGTCTGTTTCTTCATTTGCTATTATTTTCTCCCAATCTGAGGGCTGTCTTTTCACCTTACTTATAGTTTCCTTTGTAGTGCAAAAGCTTTTAAGTTTCATTAGGTCCCATTTGTTTAGTTTTGCTTTTATTTCCAATATTCTGGGAGGTGGGTCATAGAGGATCTTGCTGTGATTTATGTCGGAGAGTGTTTTGCCTATGTTCTCCTCTAGGAGTTTTATAGTTTCTGGTCTTACATTTAGCTCTTTAATCCATTTTGTTGACATAGTGTTGGAAGTGCTGGCCACAGCAATCAGAGCAGAAAAAGAAGTAAAAGGAATCCAGATAGGAAAAGAAGAAGTAAAACTCTCACTGTTTGCAGATGACATGATCCTCTACATAGAAAACCCTAAAGACTCTACCAGAAAATTACTAGAGCTAATCAATGAATATAGTAAAGTTGCAGGATATAAAATTAACACACAGAAATCCCTTGCATTCCTATATACTAACAATGAAAAAACAGACAGAGAAATTAAGGAAACAATACCATTCACCATTGCAACAAAAAGAATAAAATACTTAGGAGTATATCTACCTAAAGAAACAAAGGACCTATACATAGAAAACTATAAAACACTGATGAAAGAAATCAAAGAGGACACAAACAGATGGAGAAACATGGATTCATGGATTGGAAGAATTAATATTGTCAAAATGGCTATTCTACCCAAAGCAGTCTATAGATTCAATGCAATCCCTATCAAGCTACCAACGGTATTTTTCACAGAACTAGAATTTCACAATTTGTATGGAAATACAAAAAACCTCGAATAGCCAAAGTAATCTTGAGAAAGAAGAATGGAACTGGAGGAATCAACCTGCCTGACTTCAGACTCTACTACAAAGCCACAGTCATCAAGACAGTATGGTACTGGCACAAAGACAGAAATATAGATCAATGGAACAGAATAGAAAGCCCAGAGATAAATCCACGAACCTATGGACACCTTATCTTTGACAAAGGAGGCAAGGATATACAATGGAAAAAAGACAACCTCTTTAACAAGTGGTGCTGGGAAAACTGGTCAACCACTTGTAAAAGAATGAAACTAGAACACTTTCTAACACCATACACAAAAATAAACTTAAAAGCCTTTCAATCTGATGCCAAAACTTGCTTCTGAAAGTCTGGCCAGTATAGCCAGAGTCTGATTTCTAGATTGTGGGAGAGTAAGAACTTTGCAAACAGTTCCGGGAACATAGACTCTTTACTTCTGGCCTGGTGCTAGGCTGCCCACAAATTTACCAGTGGTGTACTGCTGCTTCTTCTGGGTCTGAGCAGGGCAATGAGGCCATGGAGCTGAATGAAACTGGCCCTGGCTTCCAAGAGTTTCATAGCAAACTTCTAGATAAGCCAACAAACACCCTCTCCACACTGCAAGATGGGGGGTCCCTTCATTCATTCATGCAGCAAATATGTATTAAACTCTGTGCAGGCACTATTGTAAATGCTGGGACTACAAGGCAAACAATAGCCCTGAGCTGATGCTAAAGAAACTTTGTGACCCCATGGACTCTAGCCCACCAGCCTCTTCTGTCCATGGGATTTTCCAGGCAAGAATACTGGAGTGAGTTGCCATTTCCTTCTCCAGGGGATCTTGCTGATCCAAGGATCGAACCCACGCTTCCTGCATCTCCTGCATTGGCAGCTGGATTCTTTACCGCTGAGCCACCAGGGAAGCCCTATCCAATAATAAAAGACCTTTGCTTTACTTTTCTATCATGGATGTAACCCATTACCCCAAATGTAGGGGCTTAAAACAACATTCATTTATTATCCCATAGAACTGTAGGTCAGAAATCCAAGCACAAATCAAGGTGTCACAAAGTCAAAATCAAGGTGTCAGCTAGCTAGGGTCTTATCCAGAGGCCCTGATAAGAACCTTCTTGCAAACTCACTCAGGTTGTTGACATAATCCCATTCCTATGGTAGCAGGACTGCAGTGTCTGTGTCCTTGCTGACTGCTAGCGGGGACCACACTGCCAGCTTCTCAAGTCTGCCCACATTTCTTCTCTCAGGCTTTCTCTCAGATTCTTGAGCATTGAATCTCTCTGACTGCCTCTTCTACTCTTACTCTCTGCTTTTATAGGCTCATGTGATTATATTGTGTCCATGTGGAAAACCGAAGGTAATCTCTTTATTTTAAGGCCTTGTCAGATGGTAAAGAATCTGCCTACAATGCAGGAGACCGGGACTTGATCCCTTCGTTGGGAAGATCCCCTGGAGAAAGGAATGGCTACCCACTCCAGTATTCTTGCCTGGAGAATTTCGGGGCCCAAAGAGCCCAGAGGACTACAGTCCATGGGGTCGCAAACAGTCAGACATGACTGAGTGATTAACACTTGTATTGTAAGCACGATGTTCATGAACACGATAATCAGGGGACAAAAGTCATGTGAGCCAAAATCCTGCCGGATACAGACTCTTATAGAAAAAGTAATATCACATTCATTCATCCAGCAAATGCTGCGCACCCATTATACTCCAGGCACTGACCTCGGTGCTGATTACACAACAGGGAGCAAATAGAAACCCCTGAGCTCCAGTCTCTTGGAGCTTACATTTGAATAGGAAAAGATGCCAATAAACAGGATAAATAATAAAATATGTACTATGTGAGGTATTGTCGTGTGCTATCAGTTTAGTTCAGTCTCTCAGTGGTGTCCAACTCTCTGCGACCCCATGGATTGCAGCACGCCAGGCTTCCCTGTTCATCACCAACTCCCGGATCTTCTTCAAATTCATGTCCATCAAATTGATGATGCCATCCAACCATTTCATCCACGGTCACCCCCTTCTCCTCCCACCCTCAATCTTTGCCAGCATCAGGGTCTTTTCCAGTGAGCCAATTCTTCGCATCAGGTGGCCAAAGAATTGGAGTTTCAGCTTCAGCATTAGTCCTTCCAATAAATATTCAGGACTGATTTCCTTTAAGATTGACTGGTTGGATCTCCTTGCAGTCCAAGAGACCCTCAAGAGTCTTCTCCAAGACCACAGTTCAAAAGCATCAATTTTTTGACTCTCAGCTTTCTTTATAGTCCAACTCTCACATCCATACATGACTACTGGAAAAACCATAGCTTTGACTAGATGGGCCTTTGTTGACAAAGGTCCATCAAATGTCTCTGCTTTTTGATATGCTCTCTAGGTCGGTCATTGCTTTTCTTCCAAGCAGTAAGCATCTTTTCATTTCATGACTGCAGTCACCATCTGCAGTGATTTTGGAGCCCAGGAAAATAAAATCTGTCACTATTTCCATTGTTTCCCCATCTGTTTGCCATGAAGTGATGGGACGGATGCCATGATCTTAGTTTTTTGAATGTTGAGTTTTAAGCTCGCTTTTTCACTCTCCTCTTTCACTTTCATCAAGAGGCTCTTTAGTTCTTCTTCACTTTCTGCCATAAGAATGGTGTCATCTGCATATCTGAGGTTATTGATATTTCTCCCAGAAATCTTGATTCCAGCTTGTGCTTCATCTAGCCCAGTATTTTGCATGAGGTATCCTGCATACAAGTTAAATAAGCAGGGTGACAATATACAGCCTTGACATACTCCTTTCCCAATTTTGAACCAGTCTGTTGTTCCATGTCTGGTTCTAATTGTTGCTTCTTGACCTGCATACAGATTTCTTAGTAGGCAGGTAAGGTGGTGTGGTATTCCCATCTCTTGAAGAATTTTCCACAGATTGTTGTAATCCACACAGTCAAAGGCTTTGTCATAGTCAATAAAGCAGAAATAGATGTTTTTCTGGTATTCTCTTGCTTTTACAATGATCTAACAGATGTTGGCAAGTTGATCTCTGGTCCCTCTGCCTTTTCTAAATCCAGCTTGAACATCTGGAAGTTCATGGTTCATGTACTGTTAAAGCCTGCTTTGGAGAATTTTGAGCATTACTTTGCTACTGTGTGAGATGAGTGCATTTGTGCGGTACTTTGAACATTCTTTGGCATTGCCTTTCTTAGGGATTGGAATAAAAACTGACCTTTTCCAGTCGTGTGGCCACTGCTGAGTTTTCTAAATTTGCCAGCAGATTGAGTGCAGCACTTTCACAGCATCATTTTTTAGGATTTGAAATAGCTCAACTGGAATTCTATCACCCCCACTAGCTTTGTTTGCAGTGATGCTTCCTACGTCCCACTTGACTTCACATTCCAGGATGTCTGGCTCTAGGTGAGTGATCACACCATTGTGGTTATCTGGGTCACAATGGTCATTTTGTATAGTTCTTCTGTAGATTCTTGCCACCTCTTCTTAACATCTGCTGCTTCTGTTAGGTCCATACCATTTCTGTCCTTTCATGAAGATCCCATGAACAATATGAAAAGGCTATATGTTATGAAGAAAAGCAAATCAGAGAGGAGGCTAGGATGGCATTGGTAGATGTGGTTGCAGTTTGAAATAAAGTAAACAGGGAAGGGCTCATGCAGAAACTGACTTGTGGGAAGAGACCTGAAAGAGGGAAGAAAGCAAACCAAGCATATAACTGAGAAAGAAGTTTCTAGAAATAAATACCGGTAGGTACAATGATACTGAAATGTGTGTGTGTGTTCAAGGAATAGCAGGGAAGGCTGTGTAGCTGAAACAGTGAGAGGCAGAGTGGGCTAAGAAGGGATCACAGAGATTAACACGAGCCAGGATATGAGTCCTCCTGATGCTTAGGATATAACTGGAAGTGATGGGAAGTGCAGTGTGGAGGGGGAGGTGGGGATTTAATTTCTGTGATCAAGGACAGTGCATTTACCATCTATTTCTGCTTAACAAAGTAGCAGGTTAAAACCACAAATGTTTGTTTTCTCAGTTTCTATGGGTCAGGAGTCTGGAAGTGGTTTATCTGGGGTGAGTCTGACTCAAGATCTCTCATGGGCTGGAATCAAGCTGTCAACTGGGACTGTAGTCATCTGAGGCTTGGCTGGGGGAAGCTGGGGTGTTTTCTCCCAGCGCACTCACACAGCAACTGGCTGAAAGCTTCAACTCCTGCTGGGTAGGTCTCTCTCCATGGCGTAGTGGGACTAGCCTTTCGGTATGGCATCTGGCTTCCCCCAGAACAAGTGATCTGAGAGAGAGAGAGGGCTGCCGCACTGCCTTCTATGATCTAGGCTTGGACACACACAAGTACACCACACACACACATACACACACACACACACACACACACACACACAGAGTCTCACCTTATTCTATTCTTTAAATGCAAGGCACCAAGTCAGCCCTCACTCACTCAATGGAAAGGGACTACATTGTAAATACCAAGAGGAGGATATCACTGGGGCAAATCTTGGAGGCTGGGTACCACAGATGGCTTCTCAAAAAAATAATGATATTTGATCCAAGAGCTCGGTGATGGGAGCAGATGAGGGAGAAAAGGACTCAAGCAGACTTTGGTTCTGTTGATTCTAACAAATCCCAGACTGGTGATGCATCTTCCACCTCTTCTGACATTTCCCTTCTTGTTCCCCCACTTTGTTTCCAATCAGGCCACTGATGTTCAGACTTGGAGTCACACGTCTCAGGGTGTTTCTGACCCCTGTTCTTCACTTGGTCTGTTCTCCACCCAGCGGGCCACCACCCTCTTCCCCACTTCCCAAAGCACTGACCACACTTCAAGGCCTACTTGAGTCACTGCCTTCTCTCAAAAGCTTCCTCTGATGCTCTAGTCCATTCTGTCCCCTTTCTCTGATCACATAAATGCCTTGTGAACATCGCATAGAAGACATAGCTGAATAGAAATGTCTGTTCCCTTTCTGTTTGTTGCTGACATCTCCAATTCCATTGTAAACTCTCAGAGGGCAGGGGAAGTTTTTTTTTTTTTTTTTTTTTCTTTTGCCTGCTATTTCTAAAGCCTCTTGACTCAGTCAGAGTTCTGGTAGTAAAGATTGGACTGGGTAACTTCAGGAGTATTAATAAAAGAACTAGTTTACAAGGTTTAGAGAAACTATCATGGGGTGGTAGAGTATCTAAAGATAGGCTCAGCAGGAAACTGTCCACTTGGCCCGGATCTGAAGGAGGAAGGGGAGAAATGGTGTCCCAAACTAGCGAGAGGAGCAGAGGGAAAGAACCGCTTGGCAGGAACTCTGATCTGAAGAGCCTAGCCCACAGTGAGCTGATGGGGAAAGAAGTGGGGGAGTGGGGAAGATAATACACCACCTTCTTCCTCCTTCTACCCCAGTATCTCCACTGGCAACCCCCATGAGCCAAACAATATGAAGACAAGAAATGCAGTTCTTACAGGTCACAGGAGACATGGAACAGAGTGGGGAAGAGGGGTAGAAATCTCAAGAAACTAATTGAACTTCACTCTGCTTCTACTGCAGGGGGCATGGGTTCAATCCCTGGTTGTAGATTTCTGCAAGCTTCAAAGTGTGGCTGAAAGAAAAAAAAAGAAAGAAATTTCCCTGGTTGCCTAGTGGTTAAGATTCTGGGCTTTGTCTGCTGTGGTCCAGCTTGGAGCCCAGAGAGATCCTCAGAGAAGTGAGATCCTGCAAGCCTCACAGTGAGGCCAACAAAGATAGCAACTTAGAGAAGAGAATGGGAGCCCCATGGCACAAAGCCCCAGAGCCAGGTCCAGATCTGGGCTGGCAAACACTGTCTCTCCTTCCGGGGCTTTGCCTGATGACCTCCTGGAAACTGCTTGTTTCCATATTGCCTCCTCCCAGCCACATCCCCCTTCAGAGGACAGCTGCCTCATCTGTTACCGCCTTCCTCCATACTGGCTCCCTTTCTGGCAAGAGGTGCACATCTGAACCATTGACTTTCTGATGGAAATATCCTAGGAAAGCAAACTGTATTAGTGCTGAAGTAGACCTTTCCCATGTTCATGGGGAGGTAACAGTGGAAGTACCATCCTCAACTCCTGACTGCCGAGGAGAGTAGGTGACTCCATGACTGAGGAATCCTTTGAAAGGGGAGGAGCACTGGCCTTCATGATAATAGATCTGTTCTTCCATCTGGTCTACTTACAGTGCTCGGAATTTATAAAGCCACTGTTGAAGTTTAAGCAAAACTACAATGAGATGTCACCTCACACCAGACAGAATGGCCATCATCAGAAAGTCTTGGACATATACACACTGCTATGTTTAAAATGGATAGCCAACAAAGACCTACTGCATAGCATGTGGAACTTTGCTCAGTGTTATGTGGCAGTCTGGTTGGGCGGGGAGTTTGGAGGAGAATGGATACATGTATATATGTGGCCAAGTCCCTTCACTGAACACCTGAAACTAACATAACATTGTTAATTGGCTATATTCCAACACAAAATAAAAAGTTGTTTAAAAGTCTACAAATAATAAATGCTGGAGAGGGTGTGAAGAAAGGGAACCCTCCTACACTACTAGTGGGAATGTAAATTGGTAGAGCCACTATGGAGAACAGTATAGAGGTTCCTTATAATTCTAAAAATTGAGCTACCAACAATTGAGCTACCAAAAATTGATCCAACAATCCCACTTCTGAGCATATATACAGAGAAAACCATGGTTCAAAAGGATACATGCACCTTAGTGTTCATTGCCTCACTGTTTACAATAACCTAACTAGGGAAGCAACCTAAATATCCATTGACAGATGAATGGATAAAGAGGATGTGGTACATGCATACAATGGAATACTACTCAGTCATTAAAAAGAATGAAATAGTGCCATTTGCAGTAATATGGATGGACCTGGAAATTATCACACTAAGTGAAGTAAGTCAGACAGAGAAAGACAAATATCAAATGATATTGCTTATACAGGGAATCTGAAAAAAAATGATACAAATGAACTTATTTACAAAAATGAAACAGATTTACAGACTTAGAAAGCAAACTTATGGTTACCAAAGGAGAAAGGTTGGGAAAGGGTAAATTGGGAGTTTGGGATTGACCTATACACACTACTATATATATGATAGATAACCAGAAAGACCTAATGTATAGGACAGGAAATTCTGTTCTGTATTTTGTAACAACCTAAACGGGGAAAGAATTTGGAAAAGGATAGATAGATGTATATGTATAACTAAAAGCTCTTGCTTTTAATTAGGCAGCCTTCTTTCAGTTCCTAGTGCAACTGGGTTGAATCTATCAGTGGGGACTGATGTGGCAAGAAAAAGAGCCACCAGACACAGTGGAAAGGCAACCCCCACGTGGGAGGACTTGGAAACAGCTGCTTTGGCAGGACGTGGCCATTTCAGCGACAAGCAGAGGCCTCCAGATGCAACCCTGAGATTGGAATGCTGCCAGGATGGGTCCGCTTCCAAGAAGAATAGCTGCAGACCCCAGACTGTCTGCTGGCCACTGCAAGCAGAGAGCAACTGACAGGAGCCTAGAGACCATCTTCCCAACTGCTGGGCTTGGGTCCAAAGACAGGGCTGCTCCATGGTGTAGTTTTTACCATAGCCCACAGGGAAATGAGAAAAATGACAACAAAGTGAGAGGTTTTTTTTTTTAATGACTAAAATAATTCAATTTAAAGAGTTGTTTTAAATTTCATATTCTGGTTGATATTATTCCTTCTCTCTTTACTTGATATAGAAATGTCCTTTCTTTAACAAGAGCTGGTAATAGTAGACACTTCTTGTTTAGTCACTAAATCATGTCCAACTCTTTGCCACCCCATGGACTATAGCCCACCAGTCTCCTTTGTCCAGGGAATTTCCCTGGTAAGTATACTAGAGTGGGTTGCCATTTCTTTCTCTAAATAGTAGACAGTAGGGTTTTATTAAAAACATATTACTAATGTTCTAACTTGAACCCCTACCCTGAACATGAAAAAATCTTTGGAATTCCCAAAGATCTATAGCTTTTTTTTCAAAGCTATGTTTTTTCACATAGTCATGTATGGATGTGAGATTTGGACTATAAAGAAAGTTGAGCACAGAAGAATTGATGCTTTTGAACTGTGGTGTTGGAGAAGACTTTTGAGAGTCCCTTGGACTGCAAGAAGATCAAACCAGTCAATCTTAAAGGAAATCAGTCCTGAATATTTATTGGAAGGACTGATACTGAAGCTGAAACTCCAATACTTTGGCCACCTGATGTGAAGAACCAACTCATTGGAAAAGACCCTGAAGCTGGGAAAGATTGAAGGCAGGAGGTAAAGGGGACCACAGAGGATGAGACGGTTGGATGGCATCACCAACTCAGTGGACATGAGTTGAGCAAGCTCCAGGAGTTGGTGATGGACAGGGAGGCCTGACGTGTGACAGTCCATGGGATCACAAAGAGTCAGACACGACTGAGCGACCGAACTGAGCTTAACTGGACTGAACTTGGAATACTCAAGACTGGGAACTCTTGATTGAGTGATGAGTCAAAGTGCCCATGTTCAGCTGGGAAAGATGAGATTTTTAGATTTAAAACAGGTCCTGGAAAGCTGGTTGAAAACTCTGCCTCTGAACAGCCTTGTCGATTTTATTTATCCTCACCATGTGGTAACTTGGCCATGGTAAGGTCAATGGTGGCCTCCTCCATGCAAGTCAGCCCCTCCAGGCAATCTGGGCAGCATAACATAAGCATTTTCACACATATAAGTCCCCTCCAACTCTCATTTTCCTTTGACTTTGCAGGGATTCAGATGATACCCACAACTTTTTTCTTCCATTTTGAAGATCCAGGTTCTACTCCCTAAGAAGACAAACCCAAGATTTGAAGTTGGGTGGGTATGGCCATTTAACCACTAGTAACTTGTCACTGGCAAGTGATCTTACCTCTCTGATTCTCCAATTTCCCAATAATTTACTTTCTCTCCACCAGACTAAATCCCCACGTGGGCAGGGACCATGTCGGTCATGTTTGCAATTATATCTGCAGCATCTAACCATGTCTGGCATATACTTATCACATAGAAAATATGTAATCACTGAATCTCATTCTATAAGGCTTTCAAGGCTGCATTTCTTTATCTGTCGGATGTGGGTGCTAATGATGCCTCCCACATAAAATTCTAGTAAGGCTTTGCAAAGTCATGGCAAAAAGACAACATTGCAGACACCAGGGATCATGACAGGGACAATTTCAACCCGACCAGGGAATAAGATTTTCTGAGACCCAGTCTTGGGAGGCATCAGCTGAGCAGTAGATCTCATGGAAATCCAGAAAGGCCCAGGGATGGCCCTATAGAGGCTCCCGGAGTGGCTGTCCTAGAAAATAAATTAAAGGGCATGGACTGAGCACAACCTGGCTCTCTCAGACCCAAGCTGCTTTACACAGGTGTCTTTCCTATCAGGAGACACTTTCACAAAGTTGGTATTTGTGTCACACAGGGAGATTTCAAAATGCTGTTATTTGAAAACATGAATGTGTAATGTCTCCCTGGAAATCTACACCTTCTCAGTGAAAGATACAAGTGCAGTCCGAGACAGACATGTTTAATTAGTGTGCAAACTTGACATTTCCAGTGTTTGGACTAGACAGAGGAAAAGCCAAGAGCAAACGGAGATCTTTTTTCTACATCCCCTCCCCGCTAGCTTGCTGACAGAGAATAATTTATTTGGTTTGAAGAAAAATGAATGTCTTTACAATAACAAAAAAGAAAAACAATCAGAATATCCAAGGGTGGGTTTTAAATAATTGTCACTACTAAATATGCATCTCCCGCATCTTCATTCCTGCTGCCCTTGGATCTCTGCTTGATTCAGTGGCGTATCTCTTCCCCCAGTCATTTAGGTGCCGGGCCCCAGAGGGAGCTTCACACTGCTCTTTCCATCATTCCCCACATCTGAAATCTGCAATTCCATTTTTAAAATATCTAACAGACCTGAGTCCTTCTTGTCTTTCTCATGCCCATGATTGATTGTGATAGCTTTCTTACAGGTCCTTTCCTCTCCCTTCTCCTTTCTCCCCACCCCAAGCCACCCCACATTTCTGCCAGAGCAAGCTTTGTAGAGTATGTCTCTGTTCCCTCCCCTTTATCAAAATTGTCAGTAGTTGCTCATATACTCAACTTTTCACATGCCCGGCACTGGGCATCGATGGTGACAGGTTTCCTTAAGATGAAACCCAAACCTCTAAGCTGGTATTTTGTCAGACCCTACTATGCCATTTTTGGTTTACCCCTTCCAGCACCCTCCTACTTTACATTCTAGACTTGTCCACCATCTATAATTTCCCCTACACTCTGTATATCCCCACCTTCAGATGTATCTTGATTGAGAAACTTCTGTGCACAATGTTGGACACTTATCCACTTTCTCTTTTATTATCAACACATTATTTAAAATAAGGCCAAGGTTCTCATGGATAATGCCTTTGCTTATACAGATTCCCCAACCACAATGCTGTTATCCCCTCAACCTCCCTTACTCTTTTTTTTAAATAAATTTATAAATTTTCTAAAATATATATTATATACGTGTATACAAAAGCTTTCCTACTATGTTTGATAAAGGCTTGAGAAAGAACAACAACAACAAAAAAGAGACAGAGAATTTGAAAAACATAAACTAAATGAAATGGAAGCACTAAATATGAAATAGAAAAAGTGAAACAAATTAGATTAAAGTAAAAGATCATCATATATATAGTCCAGCTGTTTTTAAACAAAGCTGCTCATTAGAAACACATCTGGATCTTTGGAGAAGAATAGCAATACCTGGGAGAAGGAAATGGCAACCCACTCCAATATTCTTACCTGGAGAATCCCATGAACAGAGGAGCCTGGCAGGCCATGGTCCATAGGGTCGCAGAGAGTTGGACACGACTGAAGTGACTAAGCATGCATGCACGTAGCAATACCTGGGCATTTGTATTATTCAAAAACTTCCAGATGTTGTGCATCTGGATTTTAAAAAGTGATTACATGTTTTTCTATTAAATGGTAATTTTAGTGATATAGAACTCTATTATTTTCTGTTGACCAATCATGAGTATTAAGCAAATAATAGTTGTATAATCACAGTAGTAAAAGATGTTTATCGTGTTTTCATAATTGATAGCCAGACCAAAAAAAAAAAGATAATTACAATTGTAAGCCATAGTGGAAACATGATTAACCTAACAACATAAAATAATACATACAATTTGGACAGTTAAGTACAGTGATGTGGGAAGTGGAAGTGCATACATGTGAGTGTTCTCATCCCACAGCCAGTCTATGACTTTGGTTGGTATATTTAATCCATTTACACTTAAGGTAATTATAGATATATATGATCCTATTACCATTTTGTTCATTGTTTGGGGATTATTTTGTGTAGGTCTCTTCCTTCACTTGTGTTTCCCGCCTAGAGAAGTTTCTTTAATATTTGTCATAAAGCTGGTTTGGTGGTGCTGAATTCTCTTAAATTTGCTTGCCTGAAAGCTTTTGATTTCTCCATCAAATCTGAACAAGAGTTTTGCTGGGTAGAGTATTCTTGGTTGTAGTTTCTACCCTTTCATCACTTTAAATATATCATGCCATTCTCTTCTGGTTTGTAGAGTTTCTGTTGGAAATCAGCTGATAACCTTATGGGAGTTCCCTTGTACGACATTTGTCATTTTTCTCTTGTTGCTTTTAATATTTTATCTTTGCCTTTAATTTTCATCATTTTGATTACTATAGGTTTTGGTGTATTCCTCCTTGGGTTTATCCTGCCTGGGACTGTCTGCATTTCCTGGACTTGGTTGACTATTTCCTTTCCCATGTTAAGGAAGTTTTCAGCAATTATTTCTTCAGATATTTTATTGGGTCCTTTCTCTCTTCTTCTTCTGGGACCCTTATAATGTGAATGTTGGTGCATTTAATGTTGTCCCAGAAGTCTCTTAGGTTGTCTTCATTTTTTTTTTTCATTCTTTTTTTTTTAATATATTCTGTTCTGTGGCAATGATTTCCACCATTCTGTCTTCCAGGTCACTTATCCATTATTCTGCTATTGATTCCTTCTAGTGTATTGCTCATCTGTTTGTTCTTTAGTTCTTCTAGGTCTTTAGTAAACATTTCTTGCATCTTCTCAATCTTTGCCTCCATTCTTTTTCTGAGATCTTGGATCATCTTCACTATCATTATTCCGAATTATTTTTCTGGAAGATTGCCTATCTCCACTTCATTTGGTTGTTATTCTGGAGTTCTAACTTGCCTCTTTATCTGGGACAAAGCTCTCTGCCTTTTTCATCCTGGTTAACTTTCTGTGATGTGGTTTTGGTTCCAGCCATTGCAGGACTGCGGCTCTACTTGCTTCCTTCCAAGCTCCCTCATCTTTAACAACCAAGTTAAATGTCACACCTGATAACTCATGACTGGTATTAATATCACCCATCTTTAAGTTATTGCAACACTCCCTTAAAATTCTTTTATACTACCTGATACACTTTGCCATGTATGGCAGATATTTCTGATGGCAGAAATTGATCATTGAGGGAACATATCAACCACAACCCAATAAGAGGAAAAACTCTCCAATATGTCAAAAAGAGGGAACCTTATTGATTACACAAAGGACGTAAGAATAGAGAAATCAGGCAAAGGGTGGCAAGCTAGCCAAAGATTAATGACAGCAAGAAGCTGCTACTACCACAAGACTGGGAGGACAGTGGAGGAGGTGGGGTTACTGGACCCTCGGTGACTCTGCAGAAGCTGGAAAAGCAGCAGGTCATCCAGTGAGAGCATGAGCTTCAGGGGAGAGACAGTCATTAACAGGGATGTTGCCACAGGCAGTAGAAGGGACACAGCCTGGCTCTTCTCTTCCTCTGCTCATCTGGCTCCATCAGTGCCATCTGACTCAGCAAGTGCTGCCTTTGCAGAGCCCCGGGGGAGGTCAGCTGGCTTGAGAACCTGGGTCGCCCTACCCTGCAGAGCAGGGTGAGGATGGAATAGCATAGCTCCAATCCAATATCTATCCCCTCTAAAACTAGCACACTTTGTTAAAGTAACAGCATGATTCATTAGCTCGCTTCCAATATGAAAAACCTTACGTAACACTTTTAAGAAAATGCAAGCACCTAGGTATAGCTTATTTCTCTCGCTGGTCCTCTGTTACTAGCAACTAATTCTTCACCTAAATCCAGTCTCTTTGAGTCTGCATGGAGAGAAACCACTTTGACATTTCCAAGGCATTGCTCGCCAAAGCTCGCCTCTTAGTTTCTGGGAGTGGCTTCCTTTGCCCTAGTGAGCTGCAAGTTCATTACTCTCCACCACTGCTCCTGGACCCTAGAGGCTTACATTTGCCTCCTGGTCCCTCCCCTGGCTCTAAGCTTTCAGATGTCTCATGGTGGGCTGCTGGGGGCTGGAAGGAAGCGCTCCTCTAGCGGCAGCAGAGTGTGAAACTGAGGCTATAGCATCTGAGGTTTGTGTTCAAATCCACCTTCATCTCCTTTCTGGTTATTAACATTGAACTCTGACTTGATCTCTTGAAAGTCACAGCTTCCTCATCTGAAGCATGTTGACAATAGTAGCACCTGCCTCATAGGGTTATCATGAGGATTAACTAAAATGATTCATTGAGAACACTTGGTACATTGCCAAGACTATGATATATTTGGTACCTATGGACTATTACTTTTTTCTCTCAACAGCAACACATCGTGAAAGACAATGGATTGTGTAGGTGTGGCAGTCAGCTCTGGGATCTCAACAACTTGGTCGTTTAATCAAGTAAACAATCTTCTGGTAATCATATTTTATGTCACTTAGTCTAGTTAAGATCCCATTCTTCGGAATCATGGTCTTGGAATATCACATCTGGTAGAGGCCTAAAGATTGCCTAGTTCTCTCTCACTACACGAAGAAAAACTAAATCCCAGAGTGAGTAAATTATACTTTGTGAAGTGCCTGTGTATGGGTATATGTGTCCCCAAAGAAGAAGCAAGAAGGAAATGTACAAATATCTATGAACCTACCACTCAGAGATAACTCAGTTATCATTTTTACATATGACTATTTAGTCTCCTCTTTGTATTATTTAAAAAGAAAAATAGAATTGCAGTGTACTCACCGTTTTTAAAGATTCATTTATTTATTTATTTTTGGTTGTTCTGGGTGTTCGTTGCTGCACTTGGACTTTCTCTAGTTGCGGTGAGTCGGGCCTACTCTTTGTTGCTACGCGTCGGCTTCTCATTGTGGCAGCAATGTTGTGGAGCACTGGTTTAGTTTTCCTGCTACACGTGGGATCTTCCCAGACCAGGAATCAAACCCATGTCCCCTGCACCAGTAGTGGATTCCTAACCATTACCAGGGAAGCCTAATGACTATTAAAGTAATTAAAGTAATCCTTTTTCCCCCCGAGTCACACCATCTTCAACACCATTCCATGTCAGTATATACCCCTTTTAGTGGCTGCATTGGTGTACTGTATATGCTGTGTACATTTATATGTTTCAGTTTACTTTAGCAAATTTCACTTTTAAAGATTTCCTTCTATGGGCACTGGGGATGTTTCTAATTTTTCACCGTTATAAACACTATCTCCCAGATGCTTCTGGAGAAGACCAAACACCTCCTTTTCCCTGAGCATATTAAACACATGGGCTAAAATGGATTTTTCATTTTAGGATTGAATTTTCAAGAAAATTTTGTGGTTTGTTTATGAGCTGCCTGCACACAGCAAAGAGCTTTCCTAGCTGCTGTTATTTTATTCCATTCTTGCAGCAAGGCCAGGAGGTCAGAGTCTGCAGGTCAACTTGCAGGGTTTCTATGAGCAAATCTGAAGAGTAGGTTTAGGACCTGCTGGCTTTTTTGGCCTTTGACCAGATGGAATCTATCCAGGTGTTTCCTTCAAGTTGTGTGGGTCAGTGTTAGAGGTGCAGAGGCCTTCTCCATAGCACCACAAATGCCTTATTAAAAATGATGCATGTTGTCCCAAGCTGGCTCTAGGATGTATGATGGCATCTTCTGCTTTTCTAAGACCTCTTTGTGTTATAGGAGACTTCTGAAATGTGATCTCTTGAACTGACAGTACTTCTGCTTCATTGACAATACTCAAGATTTTGACTGTGTGGATCACAACAAACTGTGGAAAATTCTTCAAGAGATGGGAATACCAGTCCACCTTACTTGTCTCCTAAGAAGCCTGTATGCAGGACAAGAAGCAACAGTTAGAACCAGACATGGAACAACAGACTGGTTCAAAATTAGGAAAGGAGTACATCAAGACTGTATATTGTCACCCTGTTTATTTAACTTATATCCAAAGTACATCATGAGAAATACCAGGCTGGATGACTCACAAGCTGAAATCAAGATTTCTGGGAGAAATATCAACAACCTCAGATATGCAGATGATACCACTTTAATGGCAGAAAGTCAAGAGGGACTGAAGAGCCTCTTGATGAGGGTGAAAGAGGAGCATGAAAAAGCTGGCTTAAAAATATTCAAAAAACTAAGATCATGGCATCCAATCCCATTACATCATGGTAAATAGATGGGGGAAAAGTAGAAATGATGACAGATTTTATTTTCTTGAGCTCAAAAATCACTTCAGACAGTGACTGCAGCCATGAAATTAAAAGAAGCTTGCTCCTTGCAAGAAAATATAGGACAAACCTAGAGAGCATATTAAAAAGCAGAGACATCATTTTGCAAACAAAGGTCCGTAGAGTCAAAGCTATAGTTTTCCCAGTAGTTATGTACAGATATGAGAGTTGGATCATAACGAAGGCTAAATGCTGAAGAATTGAAACTTTCAAACTGTGGTGCTGGAAAGGACTTGAGAGTCCCTTGGACAGCAAGGAGATAAAACCAGTCAATCCTAAAGGAAATCAATCCTGAATATTCATTGGAAGGACTGATGCTGAAGCTGAAACTCCAATACTTTGGCTACCTGATATGAAAAGCCCACTCATTGGAAAAGAATATGGTTCTGGGAAAGACTGAGGGCAGGAGAAGAAGGGGGTGACAGAGGATGAAATGGTTGGATGGCATCTCTGACTCAGTGGACATGAGTCTGAGCAAAATCCAGGAGATGGTGAAGGACAGGAAGCCTAGTGTCCTGCAGTTCATGGGGTCTCAGAGTCAGACATGACTTAGTGACTAAACAACAAAAACTCTCATGCTGATCTCTTGGATTGAGAGTAGCCCCTTGGAGAACAGATCAAACTCTGCAGATTAGAAAGAATTTAGAAGCCAGCGGCTAATAATGCTCTTTGGATGAGTCCAATGTGTGTCAGTCTCTGATCTGGGAATTTTTGTGTAATCATCATAGAAGACCAACTTCCTAGAGATAATTATGGGTCTCTGGAAGGATCCTTCACCCTGAGATTTATTCTTCAAAAACCTGTGACGGTACCTACAACTCAAATCCAACAAGGTAGAGGCATTAGACCTTTGTCAATTCATCTGATAAAATCCATACATCCCAAGGGAAAGTAACATAGTAGTCTGTGAATAGCCAGTAATGCTCCACTAATATTTCTTTTTGCAAAGGATCCTGTATTAGGTTTGTCCTGTATTAGTTTGCTATGGCTGCCATAGCAAAGTACCATTGACTTAAACAACAGAAACTTATTTTCTTATGATTTCAGAGGCTGAAAGTCCAAGATCAGAGTATTGACAGAGTTGGTTTCTTCTGAGGACCATGAGGAAAGGTTTAGATTCTCTACTTGACTTATAGATGACCATCTTCTGCCTATGTCTTCACACGGTCTTGTCTCTATATATGTGCGTGTCCAAATTCCCTCTTTTTCTCAGGGCACATTCCTATTGGATTAGGGCCCACACTAATGACATTATTTCAGTTTTGTTATCTCTTTAAAGGCCCTAACTACAAATTTAACCACATTTTGAGATACTAGGGATTAAGAGTTCAATATATGAATTTGGGAAGGATGCAATTCAGCCCATAACAGAGTCTAACTACATAAATTTACACAGAATGATCCAAAAAGTTTGTTGCATGGAAAAGGCAAATTGCAGAATGATACATTCTATGTGCTATCATTTACAAAAAAATTTGAAGCATATATATTAATATCATACCTTTGTTTATGAATTCATAAATAATAGAGACATCGACAGAAAGGATAAACACAAACTCTATAACAGTTGTTCTCCCTGAGGAAGGAGAGAGAGATGGACTCATGAAGGTTTAAAAAGGTAAACTTGACTGTGTCTATAATGTATTTTAGAGCACTTATGACAAAATATCAATATTTGTTCATTCTGGGGGTGACTGCACATATGTTAAGCAGAATATTTTGTATTCTTCTGCGTTTCTTATATTTTCTATTTTAAAAGTGGAGAAAAGAGGATATTGAGGAAAGTCTTGAGCTACTTTGGTTCTCCAGTGTCTTGGGGTTATAAGTTTACTCTCGTTTCTTTCTTAAGGTTGGTAGAATATGTGACCCTCAAGTGTGTGAATACTTCATGACAAAGGCTCTTATCATTAAGGGTCTAGTCCCTCAAAACATGACCCCATAGGCCTCTAAAATAGAACTGTAGAAATCAGCAGGATGGAGCCTGACCCCTGTGCAGCCTCCACACAGGAAGATGGCTAAGAGCTCTTCACAGCCTTTTTACTTTCCCAATATAGCTTCCTCCTCCTTCCATCTCAAGCCCTCCAAACCCCCACCTCCTTCCTCTCCTCCGTGGATACCAAGTGCCTGTGAAGTGTTTACCAGCCTCAGGTGGGAAGAAGGCTCCCTGCCCCAAAGATCTCAGATGGGAGCAGTGGAATAGCCTGCATCCAGAAAGCTGCCAGGGAGGATAACTTTCCAGTTCTGTGAAAGGGAAAAAGTCAGCATGCCTAGCTAGCATCCTTAGGTAAACATTTGGGAAATACAAAATTTTATAAGTACTGTCTGCTCTCCATGTTGTCTGTTTTTGTATTTCCGGGTCATGCTGAGCTCAAGGGAGATTTTGTGTGGTAGCCTCGTGGTGAGGAGCTTCTGAATGAAGTGTGGCTTTTGGGGGTGGGGCTGGAGAGAGGTTCTGGGTTGCTTGAATTGGAGATGGCCATATTTTGACATCCACTAATGTAGCCATAGTGTTAAAATGTGTAGTGTCCCAAAGAACAGATCCTTCCTTGGTCCCAGCTGCCACAGCCTCACCCAAGCTCTGAGGGGTCCTGCAATGCAACCCAGCCACCAGCCTCATACCCTTAGAAAGCCAGCGAAATCTTTGTGCTTCTTGCATGACTAACTAGAATCAAGAAGGCTTAAGAAATGCTAATGGCAAACCTCTCATTGCTTATACAATTCGCTCTACTAGTCCAGGCTACAAACTGTGAGGAACTATGTTGTTTCACCTCCACACTGAATATGAAGCTTTTTCTTAGGGGGCCTGCAGTATTTTCCAGACTGAATCCAAAGAAATAAAAAACAAGTTCTCCAGTTCAAAAATTTTCTCTAACGTGGTGAGGAATGAAGATTAGAGTCTGAGTTAGCTAGGCCTATCTATTGGTTGATAAATAGGGCAACTCTTGAAATTTAGAATATGTGTTTCCTCTTGACAACTGTGGTCTTTAAAATGTTATCTTTCAGACTCAAAGCTAACCAGGAAAACAAGAAGTACAGGTATTGAATATGCATCAGAAACTACTATTGCTATAATGCATCCAAGAACATCTTGGAGAGTAGGGACTCAGCACACTCTAAGTGAAGAGCCAGTGGTCACATCAATGCTTGTTAAACTGAAGGGAAAAAAAAAAAAAAGATAAAGGATATTCCATTCCGCCTCACCCACCTCCTACCCTCTGCCATACCAGTTTCACCAGAAGTATACCAGATGGCTGAAGTATCAGTCCTAATCTCTACCTTATTGTCAGCTCAGGTCTAAATAGATTATCTTGGGTTCTTTCCTCTATGCCCCTCCCTCACTCACCTAATAGAAATTTGGCCAAGTGCTTTAAAATGTCACACCTGAAGTTAGCTCAGCTTGAAAAGTTTAAAAATAGTCAACTCAAGGAACAAAAGTGTTTACTAGAAACACACACTGTTAACAGTTCCTCCTAGACACATTTCAAGTTCCCACAGGGTGAGAGAATTTATATATGAACATGGACCCTCCCACTTCCTTCTCCTGCTCTCTGCCAGTCTTCAACATCAAAAATCCTTTCTTCTTAGGCAAGTCAGTTATGCCCCAGTCCTAGGAAGATGAGCACAAGATAAGTTTCTCTTCTTGCACTTGAATCCTTGACCCTTTGTCAAAATCTGATTGCTTCTATCTCTTTCATTACTGATGATATAAAAAATTACAAGTTTTGTCCTAACACCTACCATGCTGTATTACAATCTTCAATTGTTTTGCTTATAGACATGCAGTGTAGTAATTAAAAGCAAATGCTTTGGAACAAGATTGCTTGAGTTCAGACTCCTGGCTCTGATACTTGCTAGGTGTGTGAATTGAGGCAAGAAATTAACCTCTCTTTTTCCTGGTTGCCTCATCTACAGAATAGGAATAATAATAGTTATTTCCCATATGGTTGTGATAAGAAGTAAATGACTTAATATATGTAAACCCTTGGAATAGTGCTTGAAAGGCAGCACACTTTATGCAAGTGTTTACTAATACTAATATTTATCTGGATCCTTTTCCTAATTGCAAGTACTCTAATGGGTTGATGGCTTCAGAACCATGGACAGGGCCTGACACAGACTAAAAGGCTTTGTTATAATTTTTGAAGCCCCTTTTTAAAAAACATACTTAATTGATTTATTTGACTGTGTCAGGTTTTAGTTGCACCGCAGGGGGATCCTCGTTACATCATGCGAGATCTTTCATTACAGCACATCAACACTAGTTGTGGCACGCAGGGTCAGAGCATGCAGTCTCAGTTGCTCTGCAGCTTGTGGGATTTTAGTTCTCTGGCCAGGATCAAATCCACATCCTCTGCATTTCAAGGTGGATTCTTAACTACTGAACCACCAGGGAAGTGACAAAACCCTTTAAAATGACATGTTTAGCATAAATAGGTTTTGGGTAAACAATTGAATGAGCATAGTTTCACCTTTTCAGAGTCATCTCTGCACCCAGCACTCCTACCATCTGTCCTCAAGTGAACTTACTCTTTGCTCACCCTTTCTCTGACTATCCCCAGTACCAGTTCACATGAACCGAATCTCTGATCATCATTTGGGATTTATCTGGAATGATGGTATGAGATGGGGCATGGAGGGGCATTGTCACAGTCTGGAGAGGCTGATGTTTATGTATGCTCAGAAGTCTCCATCTCATGAGACCTTCCTAGGCAATCCAATCTAAATGACAACATTTCTTACTCCTTTTCCATGCTTTAATCTTTCTCCTTAACATTTATTGCTGTTTAGCTTGGTTTTTTTTTTTTTGGTTTTGTTTTGTTTTACTTGCTTATCTTTCTTGTGATCTGCCTTTGCCACTGGAATGTAAACTCCATGAGGGAGGCATATTTATCTTTTATTTACCTCTGTATCCTTAGATTCTAGAGCAGTGCCTGATACATAATAGGGTTTGATAAATATTTTTGAATGATTACATACACACATGTTTTTAGTAACATAATTCATACAAGGCAAATTGGAAGTGGTCAAACAGGAGATGGCAAGAGTGAACATCGACATTTGAGGAATCCGAGAACTAAAATGAACTGGAATGGGTGAATTTAACTCAGATGACCATTATATCATGGTACATCATGAGTACATCATGAGAAACACTGGGCTGGATGAAACACAAGCTGGAATCAAGATTGCCTGGGGAAATATCAATAACCTCAGATACCCATATGACACCACCCTATGGCAGAAAGTGAAGAAGAACTAAAGAGCCTCTTGATAAAAGTGAAAGAGGAGAGTGAAAAAGTTCACTTAAAACTCAACATTCAGAAAACCAAGATCATGGCATCTGGTCCCATCAGTTCATGCAAATAGATGGGGAAACAATGAAAACAGTGACAGAATTTATTTTGGGGGGCTCCAAAATCACTGCAGATGGTGGTTGCAGTCATGAAATGAAAACATGCTTGCTCCTTGGAAGAAAAGCTATGACCAACCTAGAGAGCATATTAAAAAGCAGAGACATTACTTTGCCAACAAAGGTCCATCTAGTCAAAGCTATGGTTTTTCCAGTAGTCATGTATGCATGTCAGAGTTGGGCTATAAAGAAAGCTGAGCGTCGAAGAATTGATGCTTTCAAACCATAGTGCTGGAGAAGACTCTTGAGAGTTCCTTGGACTACAAGGGGATCCAACCAGTCCATCCTAAAGGAAATCAGCCCTGAATATTCACTGGAAGGACTGATGCTGAAGCTGAAAGTCGAATACTTTGGCCACCTGATGTGAAGAACTGACTCCTTGGAAAAGACTCTGATGCTGGGAAAGATTGAAGGCAGGATAAGAAGCAGACATCAGAGGATGAGATGGTCGGATGGCTTCATCAACTCGATGGACATGAGTTTGAGTAAGCTCTGAGAGTTGGTGATGGACAGGGAAGCCTGATGTGCTGCAGTCCATGGGGTTACAAGGAATCGTACACAGCTGAGCGACTGAAATGAACTGAACTGAATTTATACAAACCTCCTGAGCTAGACACATGATTTTGCCTTAATGCATACACCTAGTTAACTGCCCTCCTCCAAGTCATAGCATGCAACCTTAAAGTAGATCTAGACTGCCAACATGTTGTCATTGGGATAACAGAGATGATCTCAGTAAGGTCTAAAAGCAGGAGGAAAACATGCACTTGACATTTAACAGTCCATTGAGATAGCAACCTGAGGCAGAGAATCTGCATTTCCAGCAGCTGCCTGCTTCCTTGCCAGTAAACGTTTTCCTTGGTTCTGTGTTCAGACGTGACCCTACAATAGAACATGGCAGACTCTGAGGGAAACGTTAGCTTTCAAGTCCAGGGCCACCCACACCTCTATCAAGACATGTAAGGAGAGACACTGTGAGACTCTAACTGGCTCGCATAAGGGAACTTTTGTTTGTCAAGTCCCTACTATGTTTCAGGTGCTCTACCAGGGATCTTACAAAAATGATGCCACTTAACCCTCAAATACTCCATGGAGTAATAAGCATCCTGAGTACCAATTCATAAGTAAGAAAACAGTAAAAAAAAAAAAAAAAAAAATTTAAAGAAAGAAAGAAAACAGTGACTCGGGCACATTAAGCTACTTGTCAAGGCCCCAGAGCAGGTCAGTTACAAAGCCAGGGTTTTAATTCAAGCCCAAGGCTTTCCTACTACATCTCATTTTCCTCCTCTGAGTGTGAGGTACGGTGGCTGCCTTTTCTCTTGGGGCCAAGGATCAGGTTAATCACTTCTACTCACAACACACTGGTCACAAGTAGTCAACAGACTACACCCAACCAAAAGGGACTCACTAGGTGAAATAATATCATGTTCCAGAAACAGAGAAAAAATCAAAATATTTTGCAAACAACATTGATTATTGCATCAGTCTCTAAAGCACTAGCAGCTCAGCAAAATCTGGGGTGTAGACTGTGCCCTTCATGGCTGAGACTGGATTTCCCACTGATCTGTTCAAAGCAAATAAAGGGTAGACATAGTTTCTGCACTCAGGCATCTGTGGGCTTTCCACCTACTAAATGCGTTTGAATTGAAGCAAATATATTTTAATTTTATAACAGGGATTTAGCCTCAGCCAACACTTCCATGGATGGATTGCTACAATCAAGCACAGCCTGAACTACAAGCTAACAAAAAGCCGTGCTTCATATCAGAAGAGTGAGCCTTGCCTATCCATTGGTCTTCCCAGACATCTTCATTCACTAGTAATACCACTGTCCAAAAATGGACAGACAAGGAGCTTGGGGTGGTTATGAATTTTCCTGTGTTTGATTAAAACCCCATTTTCAGTGCTGAGGTCAAGAGAGTCCCTGCTGCAGCCTTTGAAGCAATAACCGGCTGCCTACCATGAATGACAGCAATCTGGCCTGAGGCCGAGGGATGGTGGCCATGTGGGGACGAGGTCACGGTGATCCAGCCTCTCATGTAACAATTCAGCAGTCACTGAAAACCTGCTTTGTGTATTAATATTAGACCACACCTCAAGAAGAGGCATAGAGAAGCTGTGGAAATAGAGAACAGAGACCCGGTGGAACAGCGCTGGGGTGCAGCAGCTCTGTGGAGGGGCCACTGACCGCCCTGGAGCAGGAAGTTGAAATGAAACCTGAGATGAGCCTGGTAGTCTGCTCATGGCCAGAACAGCCCAGCAACCGCTTGCTTCTCTCATCCAAAGGGCCAGTGGAGTGGGGATGGCATGGAGCTGTTCCCTCATTCTCTGTGACATTTGGAGGGTGAGCTCTGTTCCACACAATTAGCCTGTAGCAAGCAGGCGGCCAGATGAGACTCTGCCCCATCCCCCAGCCCATAAAGCCTGCCCCTGCCGCACAGTGAAAATTACAGCTTATATTACAGGGTGCGTGTTGGGGAAGGAGCCAGAGGTTGCTGATACCATCAGAGTTCAGGTATCTTTATTGCGAGTTGTGAAATGAAACTGTGTTACCCGTGTGCCCAAATTTGAACGAGAAAGCTTTCCTCCCCAAACAAACAAACAAAAAAAACCCAATAACTGAAGCTCTGATTTTTCTTCTTTTCTGTAAAATTATTGTAGCAAGCAGTAGCCAGGAATATAGTTGGGTTTTTTTTTCCCACTTAAGAGAGAGCAAGTTTTCCCCAGAATAAAGTGGCAGTCACTCTAAGGCCCAAAGGAAGGAAGGCCATCATTGCCACAGCAGGCCTCTAGGGCAGCAGCTTCAGGAAGGGCTTCTGGAAGTACCAGGGTACCAGAGTGGTACCAGGAAGGATGCTTGTTAGTCTCTCAGTCATGTCCAACTCTTGGTGATCCTGTGGACTGTAGCCTGCCAGGCTCCTCTGTCCATGGAATTCTCTAGGCAAGAATACTGAAATGGGGTGCTTAGGGGACAATATGGAGACCCAGGGGTCAGGACTCAGAACGCCCACTCAGTGCTACCTGCAGCACCTCTACTTTAGTCATTTAAAATATTGGGGAGGAACCTTCTCTGGTGATACAGTGGCTAAGACTCTGCATATTCCCATTGCAGGGGGCCAGAGTTTGATCCCTAGTCAGAGAACTAGATCCCAAATGCTGCAAATAAAGATCCTGTGTGCCACAACTAAGACCTGGAATAGCCAAATAAATAAAATAAATAAATATTTTAAAATATATAAAATAATAAAAATAAAATAAACTATTGGGGGTCTGACTATGATTTTGTTAGAATTTTTTGTTTGTTTGTTTTTCACAATTTTAAGACCCAGAGGGATTGGGTGGAGAGGGAGGTGGGAAGGGGGATCGGGATGGGGAATACATGTAAATCCATGGCTGATTCATGTCAATGTATGGCAAAAACCACTACAATATTGTAAAGTAATTAGCCTCCAACTAATAAAAATGAATGGAAAAAATAAAATAAAAGTTGTTTTCATTAAGGAAAACCCTGGTAAAAGAATCTGCCGTAGACACAGGAGATGTGGGCTCAGATCTCCTGGAGGAGGAAATGGCAACCCATTCCAGTATTCTTGCTGGGAGAATCTCATGCACAGAGAAGTCTCGTCAATTACAGTCTGGGGGGTCGCAAAGAGCAGGACACGACTGAGCACACACACAAACTGTGGTGGACAACATCAGAAAAATAATTGTCTCTAAAAGGCAGTGGCAGAAATTATCTGCAAAGGGACATGAAATACCCCATATCGTAACAGGGGTTTGGGTTACATGGGTGAAGGTATTTGTCAAAACTCATCCAGTAACACATGTAAGATTTATGCATTTCACTCTGTAAATTTTATCTCAAAAGAAAAAACTATAAATAAATATTGATCTCTAGTTGATAATGTGCATGCTGCAGTATTTAGGAGAGAATGTACTGATGCTTGGAATTTATATTAATGCCCCCCCAAACAAAGCTGGGTTGCTGGATGGAGAGTGGAATGGATAGGCAGATAGACATGTAATATAATATAACAAGTAAAGTGTCTGGTAGAATCTAGATCATGGGTGTACTGACGTTCACTGAAAATTCTTTGGATTTTTCTGTATGTTTGAAAATATTCATAATAAAATACTGAGGAAAGGGTTACTTTTATTAAATGAACATTTTGCAAACTTTGCTGATTCGAATCCCCTGGTATATTGCTTTTAAAAATGAAACTTCTAGGAACTTTTGTGATTCAGCTTTGAGAATTTTGAGATTCAGCTTCAGTAGAGCCGGGGTGGAGCCTCTGCTCTCTGCGTTTTTAAGCAGCCCTCTCAGGTGAGTCTGATGATGGGGCATGTTTGAGGAACATTGTCTTCAGTTAACTTTCTCCTGTGAAACTGATATTGAATGTGAAAAAAAAAATATGACCAATGGAATGTTGAGAGGCACCAACCCCTGGCTACTTCAATCAGACCAGAAACCTCACATTTATCAGGGTCATTATGAAGTGCAATGAGTTTTGAAAAGCACCAATTTTGGAAACCTCTGATCAAAGAGAAAAGAATATCTCAGTGAAACTCTGGCTGGACCTGTTCCTAAAATTCCCTCCAAACATATGATTAAGCTGTAAGTTAGGGGGATGAAATGGCCAGTCAGTTGACTACCCTTTTCCTGTGGAGCTGATGCTCATATTGCAGGGAGATATCTCTGGCTTTCTCTTGGGTGTTCCCAAGGCCTTAAGGAATGAAAGCCAGCCTGAAGAAGGAGAGAATTACACCTCATGCCTTCACCACCCACAGAACACTGATTAACTCTAACATCGCGTGTCTACTCCCACTCCATAGGGTATTATGCTACGGCGGGGATGGAGTGGAGGCTGGGGCACAAGGAAGAGTGTGACTCAGCAGCTGCCCTCGAGAGGGTCTGATCCAGCCGGGGGAGCCAGACTAGCACAGATGAACCAGGGAGTGGGCAGGGCCCCCAGGGCAGTGCTGGATGGGTCCTGATGAGAGGAGTACCTGGTGGGCGCTGGCACCACCAAGGCAGCCTCCTGGAGCGTGTGAGACTCCGCATGCACTCAGAGAACTGGGCAAAGTTGCTTTACAGGAAGAAGAGCAGCAGAAAACCAAAGGAGTCTGTGCTGTTTGGGACCATGACGTCAGTCTGAGCACTTAACAAGCAGGAGTTTCTGTTAGCAGTGCATGTTAATACAGAGTGAAGTGTCAAAAATATGCAAGGAGAAAAACATGAAGCAGCTCTCCTCTTGGAAGAGGAGGAAGAAACAAAAGGTGTGTGTGTGGGGGGGGGGGGGGGGGCGGCTAAACTGTACTAGCTTATTTCCCAAGAGATGAGGAAACAAAGAATAAAAAAGTCAGAAAGATAGACTCACTTTGATCTTCATTTTATAAGCTCCCATTGACACACTCAACAGGTGATCTTCAAACCCCCGATTTTGATGAAACCTGCCAAGACATTGCAGGGAACTGCAGCAAACAGCTCTGTAATTCCCACAACCAGCCTGGTGATGCCATTAGCAGCCTCTCAGGGTTCAGCACCCCAACTGCACCACTGTCCCTTTCTTTTTCCCATCACAGGTGATGGGAAAGATGCTGCTATATCTGTTTGTGTGAGCTCTGCATGATAAAAAATAAGGTCCAAACTTAGCTCCTACTTTCTTGGTTGGCTTCTCTCACCAGATGGTGGGTTCTAGAGCATAAGGTGAAAATCAAGTCAGTCCAAATTGCTCTTTAGCATGGCTTAAAATCACCAGTTAAGTCCAGTGTTCAGGGTCGTGTGGGATCAGCTCAAAGTAGAGACTTGCACCCCTCAGCCCGTGTTTATAAACAATTTGTCCTTTAAAGATGGAAACCCACTAACAGTGGCAAGAGATATTTCAATGATTGCAGGCTTCTCATTCCAGTCTTATTCTTAAGCAAAATCACTAGAATCGCTTCAATTGCTTTTTTTAAAAAAATATTTTTTCTACAACATCTGGGTAGTCTCCGTAACATAGAGGAGATTCATATAGGTTGTGGCTTCACTGCTTCCCTGAGCTACGTGTAAATGAACAGGAAACTTCTGAAAATAATGGCAATGATCCTACTCCTCCCATCCAAACAGGCATGACATACAATGTTAGTTTTTGTGCTGCATCTAACGTTCGAGAGAGCGGCTGTGTAACCAGCACCAGCGTAAGGGGCAACTGCTAAACACATAGATATTCCAATCACTGGTCCTACTGGGAGAAGGGGTGTGAGCAGTAACTGCTGAAACCTGAGAGGCAGCTGGGGGAGTGGGAGATGGGGAGTCTGCGCTAAAAGCGCCCTGCTTTCACGATCTGGTCAGCTCAAAGATAAGAAAAGGAAATGGATTGGACATCCTCACGCTTGTCCTTGTGGATTCCTGCTCACCATCACTCGGTATCTCCTTAGACCAAAAATTGACAAATGCTTTTTTATTTTTTGAAAATTTGGCTACATTTACATCATAATTCCCATTCTAGTCTTCTCTTGAAGCGTCAGGGGACCTAACAGCTCTGGGCCTGCCTCACCTTAGCAACAAGGTGCTGAAACTGTGTAATAGCACCCGCTTCTCTGAAAGAACACTCCTTGATTCAGAAAAAAATCCATTCATCCAGATAAACTTGTCTTTTTGTTTTTTTTTTCAATTTGGGTATAGTTTCTTTTGCTTCCCAGGTGGCGCTAGTGGTAAAGAACCGAACTGCCAATGCAGGAGACCTAAGAGATGACGGTTTGATCCCTGGGTCGGGAAGATCCCCTGGAGGAGGGGACAGAAACCCACTCCAGTATTCTTCCCTGGAGGACCCCATGGACAGAGGAGCCTGGTGGGCTACAGTCCATAAGATCACTAAGAGTTGGACACAACTGAAGCGACTTGGCATGCACGCACATAGTTTCTTTACAATGTGTTAATTTCTGCTCTACAACAAAGTGAATCAGGTATATGTACACATATGTCACCTTCCTCGTGGACCCCTCTCCCACCTCCTCCCCTCCATCCCACCCCTCTAGGTCACCACAGAGCCCTGAGCTGAGCTCCGTGGGCTGCACAGAAGGTTCCCACTAGCTGTCTGTTGTGCTTGTTTTTATTGTCACCTTGCCACTTGATGACCTGGTGTAGGAGACCCTACTCCCTGCCTTGGTGGTCAAAGAGTTGGTGGGCATGTGGGCAGAGATAAGTGGCTCTTGGATACACTCTTGGTAGTTCTGCCCCCAAACAGATACTGAGCCACTTCCCTGGGGTGGGGGCAGGCAGGTGGGGAAAGCTAATCTCAGATCTGACCCATGACATCACACCAGCCGTCAGGGAGTGTTGGCTGTGCAGGTTTCTGCTAATGAAAGCTGAGTATAACCCTCAGTTCCAGCGGCTGAGACTGACGCTGTGTTTCACAGAGGAAACTGACAAAGGTAAAGACACAACACACCTCAACCAGGGGAAGGAGGCTGATGCCACGCAACACCTCGTGCTTTCCCTGCAAGCTAATCTTCCTGCGAGGAAGGCATGCTTCTGGGCAGGCAGATTTTTCCCAAACCCGAGGCAGATGGAGGTGAGGATCTCTGAAACGTAACTGTTGAACCAGAACGTTTGCGAATAGTTTAGCAACTGCCTAGTTCTCCCTTCTCCCACATCTACCTACAATTTTAATTTTCTCATTAGTACTTGAGAACTGTTCTGTAAACAGCACAGCTCCTGATTGACTTCTGCAGTGACAGACAATTCAGTGGATGGAGGTTTAAAAAAGCACTTGTTTCACTAGTTTTCAACAGGGATAAGAATGACACACGTCCCCCTGCTATAGTACTCTATGCTTCCCAGAACACTTTCATGTCTGTTGGCTTTATTTCTCAGACTGTGGGGAGGGTGAGGAGCTGCATAGGAGCTGTGGAAATTGAGGCACAGGTAAGTTGAGTGACAGGACAAAGGTCACTCTGCTAGTGAGTGTCCCAGCCGAGACCAGGATTCAGGGTCTTCTCTAGGTTGTCTGTTTTCCTTGCAGATTTCAACACAAGCAGATTAATGAGGCTTGGTTGCCATGGGTACAGTGGATGCTTCCCCCACTCAGTGCTTATGCTGTGACAGATTTTACCTGTGGCTGCAAACAGCCCCAGACTGGAATGAATTCCAGCCGGTGGTAACCCTTGGGGCCTGTGGGATGCCTGGAGAGGCCCTGAATGAGCTGTCACTGGCCCCCCTCGCTTGCACACTGACAGAGGCTCCTAACCCCTCCCCACTGTGACATTTCTCAGCATCAGAACTCAAGCAGACAAGCTCCACTGAGCTAAGACAGTTTGGGCAATCAAAGTCTGAGGCTGTGATGGAGGCCTGGCATTTAAGTCTATTGATCAATGACAGAAGTAAAACACAAGGCGAAAAATGCACCAGGAGATCTTATTGTCAGAGCCAAATAGAGGCTTCTCCTCTCTGTTTTGAAGGCAGCTGAAGAGAGAGAGAGAGAGAAGGAGGAGGAGGAGGAAAAACAGCCACAAAGCCAGGGGAAAGTGGCACTTGAAGATTTTGATTGGTTTTTAAAGGTTTGAGGCAGGGGCTGCTAACAGCAAAGGGCTCATCTGAGGGCATGATGGGGGGCAGTCATGGGGGAAGTTCTTGATCTTCCGATGGAGCTGTTTGTTTTCAGCAGTTCCAAATGGTGTGGCTGCACACCCTTAGGTGACAACTCTCTGCCCTAAGTGCAAGACAGGCCACATGCCTTCCTGAATGCTATAGAAGTGACCCAGTTGTAGGTTTTCTCTGTCTCCGTGAGTGCCAGCCCCAAAGAAAAGCTCAGACTCTGCCCACCCTACAGGAGAGAAGAAAGGGCATCTGTCCAAAAAGGGAAAGAAAGGGCCAGAGGAAGCAAGGGACCCTCAACAACAGGGAGATGGAAGAGGCAGGATTCCTGCGTTGTTGTGTGTCCTGGGTATAGTCAGTCCTCCTCTCTGAGCCTCAGCCTCCTCTCTCCTGAAAAAATAAGGAGACAAAGGTAATGCCCTTGAAGGTTCCTTCTGATCCCATGAAACAACTTCAATAATTTAGCAGCCTGCAGAGCCCAGGCTGGAGCAGCAGAGAGCCAGGCTGAGCCTGGCAAGTGTGAGAGTATGCGGTCTGGGCAGAGGTGAGCCTTGGGAGTGAGGGAGTCCAGGCAGCTCACCAAGGCCCCTCAAACTTTAGTGAGCAGCATGCACCACCACCCTGCCCCCGTGGCCCTGCAGAGCTCCTGTGTAGGACCCAGGAGTCTGCCTTTTTATGACTTGGCCATTCTAGGTAATTCTGATGCCAGGAAACTGCATCCCACACGTTGAGTGACACAGGCAAGGTTGCTAAGGACAAGAGCTCGGGATTCAGGAAGTTAGGCCTGGCCTCATTTCTGTCACTCTCCAGCTATGTCCCTGGGTTTAGTTTCTTAATCTCTCTGAGCCCCAGTTTCTTCATTTGTATGATGGGGATGGCAATACCCACCTACAGCGTGATTGTGGAAATTAAGTGAGCTAAGGTGTTCAGAGCCCTTAGTTAAAAATCACATGTTGTCAGTTCTCAGTAGTTGATGCCACTCTTATTATTGTCATAATTGTGATGATTATTGAAAGGGGTTTGTGCAGGGAGCATGTCACCTGGCAGATCCGATACAAGGACTTAGTGTAAAAATTGTCCAGTAGTCCATAGCCCTTTTTATAAAAACACAAGAAATTCTTGAAGCTGTAGACTCAAGTTTCTTACAGGATAATTTAAGATCTTTTATTTTTACCTGCCCAATCCAACTTCTGGCCTGTTCTTGAAAGTTCTCATTCAGACTTTCTGGCTTAAGGGAAGGAATTCCAAAGAGTCCCACCCACTAGAGGAAATGCTCTTCACCTCTTCCCTCACCACATGAACCAACTCATCTCTAGACACTCTGGCTCAAACCTGTCTTTGGTCTTGGGATGCAGTAGATCAACTCTTTCCTGGGATGGGGCTGAAGGTCAGAAGGAAGAGAACAGAAGTGGGCAGTGAAGTCCTTTAGAAATTGAGTGGGGTGTCCCAAGCTCAAAAGCTTACAGAGCCTGGGCAGGAATTGCTGATGTCTGAAGCAGCCCTGGAGAGAGGACCCCTGGAAAGGGGTCCTGACAAGTCAGAGAGTGGATACTCCAAGTAAAAGGAGGCGTGCCTACTCAGTATGGCCAACTGTGACATGCAGAGGGAGACTCTGGGTTTCCAGAGATGATTTTTTGAAAGAAGATATAAATTCATATTTTTGTATGTGAAATCTTCCTTATTTGTAAATGTTGTCAATTAAGTTTGGTTGTTGTTGTTTAGTCACTGAGTCATGGCCAACTCTTTGAGACCCCATGTACTGCAGCACACCAGGCTTCCCTGTCCTTCACCATCTCCTGGAATTTGCTCAAACTCATGTCTGTTGAGTCAGTGATGCCATCCAAGCACCCATTCTCTGTCAACCCCTTCTTCTCCTGCCTTCAATCTTTCCCAGCATCAGGGTCTTTTCTACTGAGTCAGTTCTTTGCATCAGGTAGCCAAAGTATTGGAACTTCAGCTTCAGCAACAGTTCTTCCAATGAGTATACAGGATTGATTTCCTTTAAGATTGATGGGTTTGATCCCATTGCAGTCAGTCCAAGGGATGCTTAAGAGTCTTCTCCAACACCACAGTTCAAAAGCATCAATTCTTCAATGCTCAGCTTTGTTTATAGTCCAACTCTCACATCCATACATGACTACTGGAAAAATCATAGCTTTGACTAGATGGACATTTGTCTCAAAGTGATGTCTCTAGGTTCATCATAGCTTTTCTTCCAAAGAGCAAGTGTCTTTTAATTTCATGGCTGCAGTCACCATCTGCAGTGATTTTGAAGCCCAAGAAAATAAAGTTTGTCACTGTTTTGTTTCCCCATCTATTTGCCATCATCAAGAGGCTCTTCAGCCAAAAAAGTGAAAGTGAAAGTCACTCAGAATGTCCAACTCTTTGCAACCCCATAGACTATATAGTCCATGGAATTCTCCAGGCCAGAATACTGGGGTGGGTAGCCTTTCCCTTTTCCAGGGGATCTTCCCAACCCAGGGATTAAACCCAGGTCTCCTGCATTGCAGGTGGATTCTTTACAAGCTGAGCCACAAGGGAAGCCCAGTCAATTAAATATTTCTTTCTAAAATACATATTAAAGATCTGGAAATCTCTACCTCCTTCAGGAAGACTACTCTTCATTTAGACAACCATGAATTTCCCTCCTTCCCGCCTTCTGGCACCTCCCCTCCCCCCAGCCCTCTGTGTCTGACCCACCCTAGTTCCTCATCTTATCTTGTTGGAGTTATTTCATGTGTTTTGTAGGAAGTTTGGGCTTTGCTACCAGAGAACCCTATGTTTGAATCCCAGCTCTATTCATCGCTAGTCTCATGGACTTGTCCGTGTCTCAGTTTCCTCACCAGTAAAATGGGGACCACTGTAAAGTATATGCCATAGTGCTGACTTAAGGGTTCCAGCAGGGCTTGTCCATCACAAATGCGCCCCAAGAAGCTGCTCTTTGAGTATAGGGACTGCACCTCCATCTCCCCAACATTGCGCAGGGCTCAGCACAGATAGCATTGGTTACTTGATTCCTTGTTAAATATTGGGATGTTTTTTAAAAAAGACTTTTTTGGAGGAGCAAGTTTAGGTTCATAACAAAATGGAGAGGAATAGAATTCTTATCTACTCCCTGCCCCCATTCATGAATAGCTTCTTCCTTTATCAACATCCCCCATTAGAGAGGTATATTTATTAAAATTGATGAACCTACACTGATGCATTATTATCACCCAAACTCCATAGCTTATATTATGCTTCCCCCTCTGTGTTGTGCATTCTGTGGGTTTGGACATATAAATAATAACATGTAACAACCATTGTGTGGCTTTCCTTGTAGCTCAGACTGTAAAGAGTGCCTGCAATGTGGGAGACCCACGTTCAATCCCTGAGTTGGGAAGATGCCTTGGAGAAGAAAGTGGTAACCCAGTCCACTATTCTTCCCTGGAAAATCCCATGGACAGAGGAGCCTGACACCTTACAGTCCATGGGGTCACAAAGAGTCTGGACATGACTGAGCAACTTTGACACACTCAAATGACCATTGTGGTATCATACAATGAAGTTTCACTGCCCCTCAAAGCCTCTGTGATCCACTTATTCATCCACCGCCCCCACCTTTCCATTTTATCCCTGACCATCACTGATTTTCTTACTGTCTCCATAGTTTCACATTTTCCAAAGCACTGTATAGTTGGAATCATACAGTATCTTTTCAGATTGGCTTCTTTCACTTAGTAACATGCATTTAAATTTCCTTCAAGTCTTTTCATGGCTTAATAACTCATTTCTTTTAAGTGTTAAATAATATTCCATTGTCTGAATGAACCACAACTTTTTATCCATTCACCTACTAAAGGACATCCTGGTTGCTTCCCAGTTTTGGCAGTTATGAATAAAGCTGCTATAAACATCTATGTCCAGGCTTTAACGTGGTCATAAATTTTCAGTGACTTTGAGTAATTACAGAGGAATGTGATCACTGAATTTTGTGGTAAAGTGTGTTTCATTTTTTAAGAAACCACCAAATTTTTTTCCGGAGTGTCTGTACCCTTTTACATTCCTATCAGCAAAGAGTAAGAGTTTCTCTTGTTCCACATTGTTGTCATTATCTGGTGTTGTCAGTGTTGTGGATTTTCACTGTCTTAATAGATATGCAGTCATATTTTGTTGCTGTTTTAATTTGTATTTCTCTCCTGACATATGATGTGGATCATCTCCAATGCTTATTTCCCATCATCTTCTTTGATGAGGTATCTGTTAAGGTCTTTGGCCCATTTTTTAAATCAGGCTGCTGATATTCTTACTATTGAGTTCTAAGAATTCTTTGTATGTTTAGGAAAACAGCCCTGCATCAGATGTCTTTTGCAAATATTTTCCCCCTATCTGTAGCTTGTCTTTTAATGTTCTTGACAGTGCAGAGCAGAAAATTTTAACTTTAATCAAGTCCAGCTTATGAATTCTTTCCTTTATGGATCCTGCCTTTGGTGTTGTATCTAAAAAGTCATCACCAAATTTAAAGTCATAGAGATTTTTCTCCTGTTATTTTCTAGGAACTTTGTAGTTTTGCATTTTATATTTGGGTATGTGATCCATTTTGATTTAATTTTTGTGAAGGGTATAAAATCTGTGTCTAGATTCTTTTTTTTTTTTTTTTGCATGTATAATAGATGTCCAATTGTCCAACATGGGGATTTTAGATACTGTACTACGCAATTCATTGCACATAAAGAAACGGAACACTTCCCTCTGATCAGAAATACTAGAAGTGTGGGGAATGTGGGCTTTTGCAGCACTGACAGTCCATGGTATGAGCTCTGGTTGCCTTAGCATCCTTTGGAAAAAATAAGAAGAGTCTGAAATGAGTTCAAGATTGTGTCTTTGCACATAGTGTATGATCATAAGGTACCATAGGAAAGCACTGGAAATTTCAGTTCTAACCAATCAAGGAAGGATTCCCAGGACATTCCCTTCAAAGGCAAATGGGCTTCTACTGATGGTTCACTGCTTCTGTAGCCTTTGATTTAAAGATATTGGGAATTTAGCCTCTCAAAAAATATGCAAGTCAAGCAAGCATGCAGAAAAACTTTATTTGCAAGAGACTGCAAACAAACGTTAAACATTTGACTAAAACAGACCAGAGAAGGCACATAAAATCAGAATTGCAGATTTTGCAAGACTCCTTCCCTTAATGATCCAACCAATGACTAGGAAAAAGAGTACCACTGGAAGAACATAACTGTGACTATTCTTGCCTAAATGAAATGGAGAATTAAACCAAATATCCAGATAATTCATATCTGCTATCACAGAACTGGGTTGGTAGAAGAGAGTGGGAAAGAAACATAACTTTAGGAGAAAGGAGACAAGGATTTTGAGGTTCATGATCATGTCTTCTGTCAGATGAGTATTTATGCATTGGAAACTCAAAGTTAGGCTTACTGTTTGGGTAGATTAAAGGGATAACAGTCCTTATAGATGAAAACATGGCTCTAAACAGAGCCTCTGGACAGCTTTAACCTAAGTCTATGCTGCTATTCAAAACGTGGGTTTCATGACCGTTCTTTGAATTCAATCAATACGTGATCTACTGGTCACAGCTGGTTCCCAGGACCCGATTTGCTTCAACACATCGTGCCATGTGTTTGATCAGCAAAGATTATCTGTTTGTAGTCCATTTGTCTCAGAGAAAGGGTTGGCTCAGTCAGGTAGTCCTAGCCTTATCTCTGGGAACTGCCTTTCTTCTACAGGCACTATCCTCAGGCAACTATGTTCAGAATATATGACCCTGCCCCTTAGGTTCAGCTGATTGGGCCAAGGGGACACTGGACCAAAATGTGCCAAACTCTCTCTCCTAAAAAATTCTAATAATGAGATAGGAAATATGGCTAATAAACTGACCCATGTCAATAGGAACTTGCTACAGATATGATTTATATATTGGCCAGAGTTCTTTTGTTACCAGCAAAAAGACTGACTTTGCTTGTTTATTGTAATGAATATTTATTACAATATGGATAACTTGGAGAATTATTGGGAAAGCTAAAAATCCTGAAAAGCACAGAACAAAGACAACCCTGAGACTTTAATAAATGGTAACTTTAGAAATTGTTTTATGGGGAAAACAGGCTGCTCCTTGTACTATGATCAGAATAGATGAGTTTCAACAGTTTTGAATCTCTTTAAATTTCTTATCAAGATTCAGATTCCTGAGAGCGAACATCTAATTGGCCTGTCTTGGATTCTGTGGCTTCCCAATTCACTAGGGCAGTATGTGCTAAGTCACTTCAGTTGTTTCCGACTCTTTGCAACCCTATGGACATGTAGACTACCAGGCTCCTCTGTCCATGGGATTCTCAAGGCAAGAATACTGGAGTTGGTTGCCATGCTCTTATCTAAGGGATCTTCCCAACCCAGGGATTGAACCTGGGTCTCTAAAGTCTCCTGTATTGATAGACAGTTTCTTTACCACTAGCATCACCTGGGAAGCCCAGGTAGGAACCCAATTTATAATTCCACCAGGCTGTACTCAAAAGAGAAATTATACTTTTTCAAAAGGAAATTGGAGTGATGGTGGAAAGAGAGATGAATGTTGAACAGTCAAAACCAACAACATTCAGTGTCAACAAAGATGTCCTACTCCACCTTTTTTCTAGAGATGAGACTATTCTGTCTTTCTAGGATTCCATGATAAGCCCCACTATCCTTCCAGCAAATTCCTTTTTCTGTTTCAGCTGGCTTGAGTGGTTTACATTACTTTCAATCAAAAGAGTCTTAACTGAGACACTGCTCCTCCATTTCTGCAAGAAATGAACCTCAGCTCTGGGCCTCACTTGAAAGAGACCTGTGTATTGATTGGGCAGCCCAAAAGAAATCAGCAATCAGAAATAGTGTAAACCAAATGAGCTGTGCATGGTGGCCTCGGATCAGTGTCCCCAGTCTGTTCATTTCCATTCACTGAGACTTTCCATGCCCAGCCATGCCCTCTTCTCCAGCTCCTGATAATAGAACAATTTTTAAATACAACAAGGGATGTGATGTTGGAAATGCTCTCACAGAAAGCCAACCAAGCCGTGGAGCCATGGTAACAATGCAGATGCATGCTTTATTACCTTGAACCCTAAAGGAGAGAATATGCTTATTGAATCCCATGGCTCCCAGGCTAGTCAAAGACAAATATCTCAGGGCAAGGATACTCTGCAGTCCATTTTCCTTGGAGAAAGAAAAGGAATTTCTCTCTATTAAACTGAGTGAATGGGCAGGGCAACTCTCTGGACCACAGAAATAGGGGGAGGGTTCTATAAAGATATCAGAATTCCTTTCTACAGAGATGCTCTTGCTTGAAAGAATATTATTATTATAATAGTAGCAGCAAGAGTAATAGTAATACTCAATGCTTTAAGCAGTTGCTATCTTAGTAGCACTGTACTAAGTGCTTAAGATTAGTGTTTTTCCCCTAATGGAGTTGTTGTCTATGTCTTCAAAAAGGAAAACAGTCATGTGATATGAGTAGATGCCCTACTCACGCAACTCTGATAACCTTGTCTGAATCTCTTCTTGGTCACAGCATTTTCTCTGTGTTTTGTGATTATTCAGGTCAATTCAAAATGTATTCACTGGCCTAGTGTTGGAAAACTATAATGGAGGAAGTGCATAAAGAGAAATAAGGCATGTGCCTGCCCTCAAGGAGCACAGATGAATGGAAAAGACCAAGAAAAAAAAGCTAATAGGTAAATCACAATATATTATGGGTTCCCATTTATGTCTTTTCCAGTTCTCTGGCTATAGAGAGCAGGTACAAATGAGAAAACACCTCCTTATGGTGTGGGAAGGGCAGGGAAGAAAATAACCTTAAACTTGCTTGAGGGTTGAAAAGTAGTCCAGTTGTTGATGTGCATGTGTGCTAAATTGCTTCAGTCATGTCCAACTCTTTGTGACCCCATGTACTGGGGTGCACCAGGCTCCTCTGTCCATGGGATTCTTCAGGCAAGAATACTGGAGTGGTTTGCCATGCCCTCCTCCAGAGGATCTTCCCCATCCAGGGACTGAATCTGCGTCTTCTGCACTGCAGGTAGATTCTCTACTGCTGAGCCACCCGGGAAGCCCCTGCAAGGTAGGTGAAGTAGTTATACCTCTCCTGGTCTTTCTTGAGGATTCTAGACATTTTATCCAACTTGAAACCCTCTCTGTCATACTCATCGGTCTCATGTCCTCGACAGGGCATTGCACCTAACAGGTGCTCGATAAAGCACCTAGAAGGCACTTGAACTGTTCAAAAAATGTCAGGTCCCCAAGTCAGACTCTTCTCCATTGCTTTAAAAATAAAATTCAACAAGTTGTGTTTTGCTGTGAAAGGTATAGACTGGCATGTTTAAGATAAAGTGTAAATCATTCTAAGTTTGGACTGTGTGAAAGACTCTGAGATTCCTTCCTTTTTGGGAAGAGGGAGAGAAAGGGGATATATATAGACTGATGCAATTAATGATGGAATTTTCTTAAGTGAGGCTAAACTTAAAACATTACCATCTTCTTGCTCATCCTCTGGGAGAATAGGCTTCCAAGATCCTATGTTTGTTAAGCATTCTGACCTCTTGAGCTCAACTTCACCACTTTTTTCCTGCTTTCCACATGGCCACACGGGCCTCCCTGAAGCTCCTCACACAAGGATAAACATTCCTTATCTGGATTTGTTGCCATTAGTCAAACACGTCTCTAAAACACAAAGGAACATAGAATGGCACTAGGATGCCAGATGTTGCCCCCTCCTAGCTGAGTGTTTTTGGGCAGTAATGCCCTTGGATTGGGGCTCAGTTTCCTCATTAGATAAGTAGGTCCTGACCACATACGTCACGGAGTTGTTAAGAGGGCTAACTGAGATGCTATGTATGAGAATGTTTTGAACATTTTCTATTTTTTTAAAATCAAAATTTTTAATGTTTTCTTCTCCATTTTTTTTAAATTGGAGTACAAATGCTTTACAATGTTGTGTTAGTTTCTGTTTTATGACTGCGTGGATTGACTGAACTGAACCAAACTGATACATACATCCCCTGGCCCTCGAGCCTCCATCCCACCCCTCTAGGCCATCACAGAGCACTGAGTTGAGTCCTTGTACTATACAGCATCTTCCCAGTAGCTATCTATTTTACACATTTTGCTGTTCACTTGCTCAGTCATGTCCCGGCTCTTTACAACCCCATGGACTGCAGTATGCCCAGCTTCCCTGACCTTCAATATCTCTCAGAGTTTCCTGAAACTCATGTCCATTGAGTTGGTGATGCCTTCCAACCATTTCATCCTCTGTCACCCCTTCTCCTCCTGTCCTCAATTTTCCCAGCATCAGAGGCTTATCCAATGAGTCAGCTCTTCACATCAGGTGGTCAAAGTATTGGGAGTTTCAGCTTCAGCATCAGTCCTTCCAATGAATATTCAGGGTTGATTTCCTTTAGGATTGACTGGTTTGATCTCTTTCATCTCCAAGGGACTCTCAAGAGTCTTCTCCAACACCACAGTTCCAAAGCATCAATTCTTTGGCACTTGGCTTTCTTTATGAACCAACTCTCACATCCGTACTTGACTACTGGAAAAAACCATAGCTTTGACTGTACAGACCTTTGTCAGCAAAATGATGTCTCAGCTTTTTAATATGCTGTCTAGATTCATCAGTGTTCTTGCCTGGAGAATCCCAGGGATGGGGGAGCCTGGTGGGCTGCCGTCTATGGGGTCGCACAGAGTCGGACATGACTGAAGCGACTTAGCAGCAGCAGCAGCAGCAGATTCATCGTAGCTTGTCTTCCAAGGAGCAAGCGTCTTTTATTTTCATGGCTACAGTCACCATCCACAGTGATTTTGGAGCCCAAGAAAATAGTTTGTCACTGCTTCCACTTCTTCCCCATCTATTTGCCATGAAGTGATGAGACTGGATGCCATGATCTGAGTTTTTTAAGTGTTAAGTTTTAAACCAGTTTTTCCACTCTCCTCTTTCACTGTCATCAAGAGGCTCTTCAGTTCCTCTTCACTTTCTGCCATTAGGGGTGATGTCATCTCCATATTTAAGGCTATTGATTTTACACATGATAGTGTATATATGTGAACACTATTCTCTCAATTCATCCCACCCTCTCCTTCCCCCACTGTGTCCAAAAGTCTATTCTCTACTTATGCATCTCTGTTCCTGCCCTGCAAATAGGTTTGTCAGTACCATTTTTCTAGGTTTCATATATATGTATTAATATATGATACTTGTTTTTCATTTTATACATTTTAAATTAATTATTGTTCTAATACTGTCTTGTCTGGATTAATTTATAAGGTTAGAGACCTCCAGAAGCTCAGATGGAGGACTGAGAATGTTAACAGTAGAGAATGACAGAGTGATTTGAAAAGAGTAGGGGAGAGGCTAGATCTCTACCTACAACTCGTAACCAGAGGAGAGAGGTTCACAGCTGGACCCTAGAATCTTAAAATAGTATAAAAAGTACATGTAAATGTGAAGGTATGCATTTTTCCTGAGTTGTGGAGCCTCAGCTTTCATCAGATTCTCAAAGATGTCTATTATTTACAGTGTTGAAGAGCTGTTGGTTTGTGAAAGTGAGAGGCACATTTTGAAAAAGCACAACTCATTGAATGGTATTAGTAAAGCAAAAGCAACTTTAAAAAATACATTTAAATTTTTTAAAAGTAAAAAGTTTTATTGAGATATAATTGAAACACAGCAGTGCATAAGTTTAAGGTGTACAGCATAATACTTTGACTTACCTACACATGAAGTGATGATCACAGTAAGTTTGGTGAACACTCATCCTATCACACAGATACAACATTTTCAAAATAGAAAAAATATTTTTCTTTGTAATGAGACCTCTTAGGATTTATTCTCTTAACAACTCTCCTATAAAACATACAGCAGTATTATTTATCTTTATCATGTTCTATACAACATACCTCACACTTCTTTACCTTACAGCTGGAAGTTTTACCTTTTAACTGACTTCACTCAGTTGCCCCATCCTCCTCATCCCCTGCCTCTGGTAACCAAAAGTTTGATCTCTTTTTCTATGAGTTTGAATTTCTTTTGAAGTATAATTGAGTTGCAACATTATGTTAGTTCCTATTATACCACACACTAAGTTGATATTTCTATATATTTTTAAGTGATCACCATGATGAGTCTAGTTTTGATCTGTTACTATACAAAGGTATTACATAATTATTGACTATACTCCTCACATTGTGTATTTTATGTCCATGCCTCATGTATTAGTAAAAGTAAATTTGAGCTGGAATGAGGGGGAGAAGGATGCTCTCACCAAACTGGTGCCGTCATTATTTTGCCTGAACCCCAACAATCAACATAATATTTTGTTCCTGGATCAATTAGCTTCTGCTGCATAACAAATCACCTCAAATCTTAATTGCTTAAAACAATAAGCATTTACTTATCATATGATTCTGTTGGTCAGCAGTTTGGACCAGATTAAGCTAGGTGATTCCTCTGATCTCAGCTGGTCTCACTCTGGAATCAGCAGACAGCTTGGTCTGGGAACTGACTGATTTAGGGTGGCCATAGGTGGGTGGCTCATAGCTTGTTCACACGGCAGCTGGGCAGGAATCTAAGAGAGCATGTGGAAGCCACTTGGGGCCCTGGCTCAGAACAAGCTGCCATGACTTCTGTTGCACTGTATGAGTCAAAGAAAGTCACTCAGCAATCCCATATTCAAAGGAAGGATTCCTGATCTTGATGGAATGGGATATAAATCCATTTTGAAACACTGATTGGGCTTGCCTGGTGACTCAGATGGTAAAGAATCTGCTTGCAATGCAGGAGACCCAGGTTCAGTCCCTGGGTTGGGAAGATCCCCTGGAGAAGGGAATGACTACCCACTCCAGTATTCTTGCCTGGAGAATTCCATGGACAGAGGAGCCTGGCAGGCTACAGTCCATGGGATCATATAGAGTCAGACAGGACTGAAAAACTAACACTGCAGCATGGATAGATGGAGGTATGAAGGATTGTGGCTCTTTTTGGGGCAATCAACTGCCACTCCTAACCACATTAGCCAATTTTGATCCCTTTTATTAATAAAAATGCTGATATTCCTAATGTTATACCAGTTATTTTGACAAAAAGAGAAACCCTCAGGTAGAAATTACATATGGCATCAGGGGCCTAGAGAGAGAGACAGAGCGATTTATCCAAGGTCATAGAGCAAGTGAGCAAAGCAGCCAGGCCAAGTACTTCCTACCTCATTTCTGTTCTGTTCTCAGCTACTTTGCACCACACCCCATTCAGTTACAGGTGGTTTCCTAACCCTTCAGGACTTCTACAAGCAAGAATCTACGTCTGCACTTCTCAAAGTGTTTGCCATGAAGGGCCAGTTTTTATTGCTGTTGCTTTTTGTTGGTTTTATTTCTAATACATCATGGACTTTCACTAGTATGAAGCTCCTGCCAGGAACAAGTCATCACGTCAACCTGACAGCATTCAGACTGCTTTATACTCTACTGAGTGAAGTGAGGCCCCTGATCACAGACTTGGCTGTCGCTGCCATGGCAAATTGCTACATTTTTTGTTTGTTTGCTTTTAATTAATGTGTTTATTTTTAATTGGAGGATAATTGCCTTACAACGGAGTGTTTGTTTCTGCCATAGACCAACGTGAGTCAGTCATAACTGTACTATATTCTCTCCCTCTTGGGCCTTCCTCTCACCTACCCCATCTCACTCCTCTAGGTCATCACAGAGTGCCAGGCTAGACTGCCTGTGTTATATAGCAGGTTCCCACTAGATGACTATCTTAAACATGGTAGTGTATATATGTCAATGCTAATGTCAATTTATCCCACCCTTTCCTTTCCCCTGCTGTGTCCACAAGTCTGTTAAATGCTTGTTCTTGCTTTCTGAAATTCTCTCACTGCAGATAAGTAACAAGGAGTTGGCAGAGTGATGTCACATCTTGAATAGCATTGCTCTGCATCCATTGTCTGATCTTATCTTCATCATGTCCCAAGGAGGTAGGAAAACTGGGATTTTGTCATCATTTGAATCAGATATGAAAAACTGTCCTAGAAAACCAAAGGGTTTATTGAAGGTCCCCTAGGGCCCTGGACACCGTGTCCAGCACTCTTCTTATCGTGGGCCATATTCCTCTGCCTGCCTAAATTGCATTTTAAAACAAGCAAACATGCTTAAAGAAATCAGCTTTCTCTTCACATCCCAAGTCCTAAGCTTACCCTGAGTTACTGAAGCTGATAAACGTTTACCTTTTACATTGGGGATTTATGCATTATTTACATAATCAGATGCCCCCCCCCCCAAACTCAGAGAAATTGACTCAAAATGCAGTTAGACGATAATTCACATTTAAACACTTAATGGGCTCTTCATCACTCCCTTAAGTGTGTGTGGGTCCTAGGGTGGTGATGAGGAGTTTTCTCCCTGGTGCTTTGCAATGAAAATTTGCCGAGGCAGCAGAACCACAGGCCCTGCTTACATGCATAGTAAATAATTTTCCTTGGGCTGACACGGGCAAAGTCAGAGAAGGGGAAGTGCATGTCTCAATCCCATTTCTGCCATTCTGGGGTGTTGCATAGATGGGGCACAGAGCATTCACTAGCCCCATGGGCCCTCCAGGTGGCTCAAGGAGCACACCTGCTCCTGCTTCTCCTTTCCTATTCCATATTTCAGCCAAGGAGGAGAAGCCTTTGGGACGGAGATCCTGTCTGTCTGCCTTGGGTCCTAGAAACTACATGACTCTGATCTTAGATGGGGCATAATTTCCCCTGAGTCCTCTTTGGGGCTTAGGTTCTGTGGTCCTGAGTGTAACCTTTCACTTTGACTTAGCAGACCTTATGATCCTCAGACTCTTGTGCAAGTTTCAAAGAGGATGGAGGGGTCCAGACAAATAGGGCCCCAGGATTTTACATGTCACTAGTTAAGTCTCAGGAGTGTTAGACTGACATCAAAATACAAGCAGATTTCTTGGATCTGAGAGTTCAGCAAGGGAGCCTGGACCCTTAGGTTCCTAGAAGTCCAAGTCTAGTGGGGGAGGATCCTTCAAGCATCATTTAATCTGGAGTTTGCTAACTGTGCTCTGTATCCTCATTGTTTTATATATTTTCTTTGAACAAAAGGTTTAATATCTTCAAGGGGGTGGTAAGCCAAAAGAAACCACTGAGTTTTAGTCCCACCCCTTCATTTCTAAACACAGAAACCGAGGCTCAACATGGAGTGTAACATGTGACAGAAGTGCTGATGGTTTCTCGCTCTGGCCAGGACTTTGTTTACCACCATCTTTTGACACTCCAGTTCCCCTGTTTCCAAAGCTTTTCCCACACTCAGTTGGAAGATGGACCTGTTTAAGTTGGCAAAGGTCCCCTAACACTTTGGAGAGCCCTCTTTGCTGCCTCAAGGTCTCACACATTTCCTCTGTCCTGAACACTCCTGCAGATGCTCACTCAGCGGGCGCTCTGGTGGCACTGAGATCTTCTTGATCTAACGTGACCTCAGAGAGTAGTTTTTTACTCCCTTCCCCTTATACAGTGCATTATTTCCCATCCCACAAACATGCGCTAGGTACCTCCTTTCACATATCCATGCTTTATTTTCTTAAAGGTTTTATTAGCAACTAAACTTGTGTATTTATTCATAAGATTAGTTAATACTTGTCTCTCTTAACAGAATGTAAATTCACGAATCAGGCGCTTTCTCTCAACTATCATTTTATCCTCAAGTCCTAGTTCACTGCCTGTCCCATAGTACTTAATCTTTGAATGAATGAAGGTCTATCTTTATTTTGTATACCAAGGTACAAGACCTTCAGAGTAATATCAATTTACTCCAGTGTTCAGTGGTATTTGTCACTACAAATTGCCCCTGATCACACTCGTCACATGCATTTATGAAGGCATCTACATGAATCCCTCATCTCTAAGATGTTCACAGCTGAGCTCTCTGGAAATATCTCATCTGATATGATGGCCATAGAAAAAGCATCCAAACCCACTTGGCCTTGGTTTCCTGGGTAACCAAGGTTGTGTGCATAGATACACATGACCAAGCAGGACTCTCCCAGGGATATAAGCATTGAAGCCTCAGATACTAGCTGCATGTTTTCCACTGTCTCAAGGAGCCATTGCCTAAGACCAACAACCAGTTCAGTGGCTTCATCTCTGGGGCCAGATCCAAACTCTCAAGGGACAAAATGACCAACACAAATACAAATTTTACATCCAAGTTCAAAGAATGCTCAAGCTCCAGTCTGTGCAATATGGAGTGGTGTGTTAATTCATGTGTTTCTTGCATACATGCTATTGAAATCAGGCAAAAATTAAATAGCATGTTCTTCTCCACATGGACAGAAAGTCAAGTCTAGTATTTTAGACTAAATACACACCCTTTCTCTTTGCCTTTCTTTTTGCTCAAGAGGATAGAAAAGGCCGTGACCACAATTCCCTTTACCCCATTAGCCTAATAACTGATGCCACCAAAGTCTCAAGTTCTAACAATACAGAACTTTGTGAAGAATAAAAGTTGCACACTGTGGGATCATGGGAACAAGAATTAATAATAGGCTTATTGTGATTGGTCAGGGGCTTCCCAGGTAGCTCGGATGGTAAAGAATCTGCCTGCAATATAGGAGACCGGGGTTCAATCCCTTGGGGGTGGGGAACAGTCCCCTGGAGAAGAGAATGGCTACCCACTGTAGTATTCTTGCCTGGAGAGTTCCATGGACAGACGAGACAGGATGGGCTACATACAGTCCATGGGGTTGCAAAGAGTCAGACACAACTGAGCAACTACATTTTCGCTTTTCACTATGGCCTACATAGTATGTCTCTTAATTAGTAGCTGTTATTTAAAAATCAAGAGTTTCTCATAGAAATCCAGATTTCCAGATCCTCTTTAAAAATTGGAAGATTTGAGGAGAACAAATGGTGGAGGAGTAGGTGGATGTGGAGTACATCTCTCTCCACAGATTCATCAGAAATATACCTTCAGACACAGAAATGCATGCAGAACACCAGCTGAGAGTGGACAGGAGTACCTGACTAGTGGAAAAGAATATATAGAACCACGCAAAACTCAGTAGGACAGAGGAACTAGGGGGAAAACAGGAGTGTTAGTAGGACTGGACCTGCCCTCAGTGGGTGGGGGAACTGAAGCAGGGGTCCAAGCTCCACACTGGGGCAATTGTCTGAGTCAGAGGAGAAACATCTAAGGCTGAGAGTGAAACAGCTGATCTGTGGCAGCTTAAATGGAATGAGAATCAGACAGGCCTGGATGCAGTCATACATACCCTGGACAGGGACACAGGTCCCCTGGAAGGTGCAGTGGCTGAGAACTGGAGTTTAGGGATTGTGGAGCAATCCCAGGGCAAGGGCTGCTGTTGACTGTGTAGAGACAGATCAAGGGGATGTGAGGGAGGAGACTGTGGTGGGAAATGCCTGTGGAGGAAAGCTGGGCAGCCATGGAAGTGAGGCAATACTGCTGAGTCACGCATAGTGGGTGAAGCCATCACCACAGCCTCTCTCCCCACATGCCAGCATCAGCAGCTGAACAATAGAGAGGCTGGCCCATCAAACAACTGACACACGGAACTACAGACTAGGACCCCATCCAGGTGCCCCTTTAAGTGCCTGACATGCCAATCTACGGAGTAGGACCCCAGCTGGGGGGCCCCTCTATGTGCCTGAATGGGCAGAGCTTTGAAGAAAGACTAAGAGGCCAAAGAGGCATTCTGATCACCAGCTACAAGAGGTTCAAAAAAATAAAAAAAAAGACTCTGATAGGGCCATAACTCCTGCGGCAGAAGCAGTCCATGTCCCTCCACACTTGGCGCCACCAGGGTCCCCGCTAGTCAAGCAGTTGCACCATCTTCATGCTAAACTCTGAGCTTTTGGAGTGGGAGCGTTGACTCCAAGATCTTAGGCTACCAGAGAACTAATTCCAATACTGTGGCTACCAGATGTGAAGAACTGACTCATTAGAAAAGACCCTGATGCTAGGAGAGATTGAAGGTAAGAAGAGAAGGGGATGACAGAAGATGAGATGGATGGCATTGATGATTCGATGGACATGATTTTGAGCAAGATCCAGGAATCAGTGATGGACAGGGAAGCCTGGTGTGCTGTAGTCCATGCAGTCACAAAGAGTCGGACATGACTGAGCGACCCCATGAATCGCAGCACGCCAGGCCTCCCTGTCCATCACCAACTCCCAGAGTTTACTCAAACTCATGCCCATCAAGTTGGTGATGACATCCAGCCATCTCATCCTCTGTCGACCCCTTCTCCTCCTGCCTCCAATCCCTCCCAGCATCAGGGTCTTTTCCAATGAGTCAACTCTTCGCACGAGGTGGCCAAAGTACTGGAGTTTCAGCTTCAGCATTAGTCCTTCCAGTGAACACCCAGAACTGATCTCCTTTAGGATGGACTGGTTGGATCTCCTTGCAGTCCAAGGGACTCTCAAGAGTCTTCTCCAACTGAACCCTGCTGCTAAGTCACTTCAGTCAAGTCCGACTCTGTGCGACCCCATAGACAGCAGCCCACCAGGCTCCTCCGTCCTTGGGATTCTCTAGGCAAGAACACTGGAGTGGGTTGCCATTTCCTTCTCCAATGCATGAAAGTGAAAAGTGAAAGTGAAGTTGCTCAGTCATGTCCGACTCTTAGCGACCCCATGAACTGCAGCCTACCAGCCTCCTCCATCCATGGGATTTTCCAGGCAAGAGTACTGAAGTGGGTTACCATTGGGTGTATCAAATAGTGAGAACTCACACAAAGAAAACCACTTGAATACAAGACCCAGCATCACCCAACCACCAGGAGCACCCTGTGCAGGACATCTCATCTAAACAACAAACAAAGCAAAAATACAAACCAAATAATCAGCAGATAGGATTACCACCTCACTCAGCCTTACCCATCACAAGAAAAACAAACAAATTAACTCAGCACAAATCTCACCCTGTACCAAGCTTACACAAACCATTGGACCAACCTTAGGAGGGCAGAAACCAAAAGGAAGAAAGAAATCAACCTTGAAGCCTGGGAAAAGGAGACCTCTAACACAATAAGTTAAAAAGAATAATGAAAAGGCAGAGAAATACTACACAAATGAAGGAACAAATTAGAAATGTAGAAGTCCAAATAAATGAAGAAGAAATAGGCAAACTACCTGAAAAAGAATTCAGAATAATGATAGTAAAGGTGATTAAAAAGAGAAAAAAAAAAAGACCTTGAAAACAAAATGGAGAAAATGCAAGAATCAATTAACAAAGATCTAGAAGAATTAAAGAATAAACATTCAGAGACAAACAACACAATTACTGAAATTAAAAATACTCTAAAAGAATCAATAGCAGAATATCTGAAGCAGAAGAATGAATCAGTGAGCTGGAAGATAAAATGGTGGAAATAACTTCTGAAGAGCAGATTAAAGTAAAAAGAATGAAAAGAACTGAGAATAGTCTCAGAGACCTCTGGGACAATATCAAATGCACCAACATTCAAATTACAGGGGTCCCAGAAGAAGAAGAGAGAAAGAAAGGGTATGAGAATAATTTTTGAAGAGATTATAGTTGAAAATTTCCCCAATATGGAAAAGGAAATAGTCAATCAAGTCCAAGAGGCACAGAGTCCCACGCAAGATAAACCCAAGGAGAAACACACCAAGACACATACCAACAAACTAACAAAGACTAAACACAAAGAAAGAACATTAAAAGCAGCAAGGGAAAAGCAAGAAGTAACATACAAGGGAAACCCCATAGGCTTAACAGCTGATCTTTCAGCAGAAACTCTGCAGGCCAGAAGGGAAAGGCAGTATGTATTTAAAGTAATGAAAAGGGAAAATCTGCAACCAAGATTATTCTACCTGACAAGGATCTACTTCAAAATTCATGGAGAAATCAAAAGCTTTTCAGACAAGCAAAAGTTAAGAGAATTCACTATCAAATCAGCTTTACAACAAATGTTAAAGGACTTATATAGTCAAGGAATACAAGAGAAGAAAAAAGATTTATAAAATCAACCCTAAACAATTAAGAAAATGGCAATAGGAAAAGTTACTTTAAATGTAAATGGATTAAATACTACAACCAAAAGACACAGACTGGCTGAATGGATACAAAAAACAAGACCCATCTACAAGAAACCAACTTCAGACCTAAAGACACATACAGACTGAAAGTGAGAGGATGGAAAAGTGTATTCCATGCAAATAGGAAGCAAAAGAAAGCTGGAGTAGCAATCCTCATATCAGACAAAATAGACCTTAAAATAAAGATTACAAGTGATAAGGAAGGACACTGCATAATGATCAAGGGATCAATCCAAGAGGAAGACATAACAATTGTAAATGTCTATGCACCCAACATAGGAGCACCTCAATACATAAGACAAACACTAACAGACATAAAAGGAGAAATTAATGTTAACAAAATAATAGTAGGAAACTTTAACACCCTACTCTCACCAATGGACAGATCATCAAAACAGAAAATTAATAAGGAAACACAAATCTTAAATGATACATCAGATGAGGTGGATCTTATTGATATCTTCAGGACATTTCATCCAAATGCAGAAGAATACACCCTCTTCTCAAATGCACCTGGAACATTTCCCAGGATACACCATCTTGGGTCACAAATCAAGCCTCATTGAATTTAAGAAAATTGAAATCATATCAAGCATCTTCTCCAATCACAATGCTGTGAGACTAGATATCAATTATAAGAAAAAAATGTTAAGAAACACAAACATATGGAGATTAAACAACACGTTTCTAAATAGCCAACAGGTTACTGAAGAAATCAAAAGGGAAATTTAAAAAATTCTAGAATCAGTGCACCAGGCCCAAGCATTTGTCTCATGCATTCAACCTGGGCTGGTGATCTATTTCACCCTAGATAATATACATGTTTCAATGCTGTTCTCTCAAAACATCCCACCCTCGCCTAATAAAAATAAATGGAGAAAAAAAATTCTAGAGTCAAATGACAAAACACAACAACTCAAAACCTATGGGATGTGGCAAAAGCAGTTCTAAGAGGGACATTTATAGCAACACAATCCTACCTCAAGAAACAAGAAAAATATCAAATAGACAACCTAACTTCACACCTAAAACAACTGAGAAAAAAAGAATAAAAACCCCCCAAAATTAGTAGAAGGAAAGAAATCATAAAGATCAGAGCAGAAAGAAGCAAAGGTAAAGATTAAGAAAACTAAAAGCTGGTTCTTTGAGAATATAAACAAAATTGACAAGCCTTTAGCCAGACTCATCAAGAAAAAAAGAGAGAAGAATCAAATCAACATAATTAGAAATGAAAAAGGAGAGGTTACAAGAGACAATGCAGAAATACAAAGGATTATAAGAGATTATTATTAAAGACGGTAGGGTAATAAAGTGGATAACCTTAGAAAAGTTCAATCTTCTAAGACTGAACCAGGAAGAAATAGAAACTATGAACAACCCAATTGCGAGCACTGAAATTGAAGCTGTGGTCAAAAATCTCCCAAAAAACAAGCCCAGGACCAGATGGATTCACAGGTGAATTCTATCAACCATTTAGAGAAGAGCTAATGCCTATCCTTATAGACCTCCTTCAAAAAATTGCAGAGGAAGGAACATTTCCAAACTCATTCTACAAGGCCACAATCACCCTGATACCAAAACCAGAAAAAGACAACACAGAAAAAGAAAACTACAGGCCAATATCACTGATGAACATAGATGCAAAAATCCTCAACAAAATTTAGCAAACAGAATTCAGCAACACATCAAAAAGCTCATATACCATGATCAAATTGGGTTTATTCCGGGGATGCAAGGATTCTTTAATATACACAAATCAATCCATGTGATATACCCTATTAACAAACTGAAAGATAAAAACCATATGATAATCCCAATAGATACAGAAAAAGCCTTTAACAAAATTTAGCACCCATTTATGATTAAAACTCCTAAAAAAAAAATGGGCATAGAAGGAACCTACCTCAACATAGTAAAGGCCATATATGATAAGCCTATAGCAAACATTATTCTCAATGGTGAAAAACTGAAAACATTCCCCCTAAGATCAGGAAAAAGACAAGGGCATCCACTTTCACCACCATTATTCAACATAGTTCTGGAAGTCCTAGATACAGCCATCAGAGAAGAAAAAGAAATGAAAGGAATCCAGTTCAGAAAAGAAGTAAAGCTCTCACTGTTTGCAGATGACATGACACAGTACATAGAAAACCCTAAAGATAGTGTCAGAAAATTACTAGAGCTAATCAGCGAATTTAGCAAAGTTGCAGGATACAAAATCAATACACAGAAATCACTTGCATTTCTACACACTAACAATGAAAAATCAGAAAGAGCAATTAAGGAATCAATCCCGTTCACCTTTGCAACAAAAGAATTAAATATCTAGGAATAAACTTACCTGGGGAACAAAAGAACTGTACACATAAAATTATAAGACACAAATTAAAGAAATCAAAGATGACATAAACAGATGGAGATACATTCCATGTTCCTGGGTAGGAAGAATCAATATTGTGAAAATGAATATACTACCAAATGCAATCTATAGGTTCAATGTGATGGCTATCAAATTACCAATGACATTTTTCACAGAACTAGAACAAAAAAATGTCACAATTCATATGGAAGCACAAAGGACTCCTAACAGCAAAAGCAGTCTTGAGAAAGAAGAATGGAGGTGGAGGAATCAACCTTCCTGACTTCAGATTATACTACAAAGCTACATGCATCAAGACAACATGGTACTTGCACAAAAACAGAAACATAGACAAATGGAACAAGATAGAAAGCCCAGAAATAAACCCATGCACCTATGGATACTTTCTATTTGACAAAGGAGGCAAGAATATACAATGGGGCAAAGACAGCCTCTTTAATAAATGGTGCTGGGAAAACTGGACAGCTACATGTAAAAGAATGAAATTAGGACACTTCCTAACACCATACACAAAGATAAAATCAAAATGGATTAAAGACCTAAATGCAGGACCAGAAACTATAAAACTTTTAGAGGAAAACATAGGCAGAACACTCAATGACGTAAATCAAAGCAAGAGCCTCTATGACCCACCTCCTAGAGTAACTGAAATAAAAACAAAAGTAAGCAAGTGGGACCTGATTAAACTCGAAAGCTTTTGCACAGCAGAGGAAACTATAAGCAAGGTGAAGAGACAACCCTCTGAATGGGAGAAAGTAATAGCAGATGAAACAACTGACAAAGGATTAATTTCCAAAATATACAAGCAACTCATACAACTCAACACCAGAAAAAAAAACAACCCAATCAAAACGTGGGAAAAAGACCTAAACAGACATTTCTCCAAAGAAGACATACAAGTAGCTAACAGACACATGAAAAGATGCTCAGCATCACTAATTATTATTAGAGAAATGCAAATCAAAACTACAATGAGCTATCACCTCACACCAGTCAGAATGGCCCTCATCAAAAAGTCTACAAACAATAAATGCTGGAGAGGGTGTGGAGAAAAGGGAAAGTTCTTGCACTGTTGGTGGGGAATGTAAATTGATACAGCCACTATGGAAGACAGTATGGAGATTCCTTAAAAATCTAGAAATAAAACCACCATATGATCCAGCAATCCCACTCCTAGGCATATATGCTGAGGAAACCAAAATTGAAAGAGACACATGTATCCCATTGTTCATTGCAGCACTATTTACAATCACTAGAACATGGAAGGAACCTAGATGTCCATGGACAGATAAATGGATAAAGAAGTTGTGGCACATATACACAATGAGATATTACTCAGCCATGAAAAGGAATGCATTTGAGTCAGTCCTAATGAGGTGGATGAACCTAGAACTATTACACAGAGTGAAGTAAGTCAGAAAGAGAAATATAAATATCATATTCTAATGCATATATATATATATATCATCTAGAAAAATGGTACTGAAGAGTTTAAAGAGCAGCAATGGAGAAACAGACATAGAGAATAGACTTATGGACATGGAGAGGGGGAGGAGAGAGTGGGATGTAAGGAAAGAGTAACGTGGAAACTTACATTACCATACATAAAATAGATAGCCAATGGGAAACTGCTGTATGGCTCAGGAAACTCAAACAGGGGCTCTTTATCTACCTAGAGGAGTGGGATGCAGAGGGAGATGGAAGGGAGGTTCAAAAGGGAGGGGGTATATATACCTATGGCTGATTCATGTTGAGGTTTGACAGAAAAAAGACAAAATTCTGTAAAGCAATTATCTTTCAATAAAAAAAAATTTTTTTTTAATTGGAAGATCTGAGACTTCCATGGTGGTCCAGTGGTTAAGAATTTGCCTGCCAATGCAGGGAACACGGGTTCAGTCCTGGGTCAGGGAAGATTCCACATGCTGCAGGATAACTGAGTCTGTGCATCTCAACTACTGAACCTGCCCACTTAGAGTCAGTCTATGCTCCACAATAAGAAAAGCCACTGCAGTAAGAAGTCCATGGGCACCACAATGAAGAGTAGCCCCTGCTCACTGCGGCTAAAGAAAGCCCACATGCAGCAGCAAAGACCCAATGCAGCCAAATAAATGAATCAAACAAAATTGCATTTAACTTTTAAAAAAAATGGAAGATCTGGCAACATAAAATTGATGTCATAGCTTGATTGGCCGAGAAAGTAGGCACTGAGACAAAGATTTGGGTATAGGTAGTTTTTGTGGAAATCAATTCCAGAAATCAATAGTAAGGGAGCAGGAAGATAAAATGGACAAGGATTAAAAGCTGACAAAAGAGTAACTATTGCTGGAAGAAACAGAGGCTTGATTGCACTGGAATTTCTAGGATATAGGCAGAAAGCTTTCCAAAATTAATGACCTGAAAGACCAGAGGCTGTGATATTTATGCCCCAGTGGCCCTTTCTCGGAGAGATATTAACTTCCTAACACTTCTGCATACATTGCAAGCCAAGCCAGGTTTGCTCATGGGCTGATTTGACTGCCATAACTGGAAAAGATTGTAGCTATAAAAAGAAAGACATGGAGTACAAGTTTGAGGTGAGATGCTGTCCTTGGCGAGTCAGAAATATCCACCACAGTTGCAGTTTAAATCAGAAGCAGAACATGGGGATGTGACAAAGTACCAAAAAAGCATATGCTACCATCCACTCCTTGGACCTATTAGATGCACTAGCTAATAACTATAGTTCCTCTGAGTATGCAATATTTCTTTTGATATATATCTTGGTTAGAAGATGGAGTGTTTTATTTTCACTTGTCTTTTTCTGCTTTAATAGTTCTTATTCTATAGATCAGAGGCTGATGTAAGAGTTATACCAATAGTTAAGTATATCTATCCCACTTATATATTCCAAGGCTAGGTAGATCCATGAACCCCCTGGATCTGCTATTAGATGGACTTGGGTCAGGATTTTGTTTATTATCAGTTCTTCTAAACTTGTATTCTAACCAAAGGACAATGATTATATTTTGATCATAGCATCACTGTGATCTCTGACTTCATATGCAATAGCCCTAGTATATTCTGGGTATTCTTCTTTTCTCTGTTAATACTCACTCTCATAAATTGCTTCAAATTCTTTAGGGAAGGATTAAGACAATATTTTAAATAGACAAAATATTATAAATATTATTGTAGAGGCATTTCAGGGTCCTTCTTCATGAGAAACCAGTCTCCCTTCTGCCAATAGGCCTGATTCTGAAAACTGATCATGTGTAAAAAGTGAATGAGGAATTGTAGTTTTCCACTGCTATGACTGATGTCAGCCTTTGCTTATCAATTCTCAATTATTTCCCATTATACAAATCAAGCAATACCCTAGTAAGCTGCTCAGAAAACTCACCCCTAAGGATGTCATTATCTATTAACAATTCTGGCAGATCCCTGTGAGTCAAAAAACTCTGGTTGCCATCCTAGCTTTGGTACCAACTGTGACCACCTTTCCTCTGTACAAAGTACTGCCAGCTGGCTTCTGAAATTCTGGAACTCTGTTCCACCACAGTGTCTCTTGCTGTCAATACTGTCTTTCAGCAGTCAACTACCACTGAACTTTTCAGTCATGCTGCTACCCCCTCAGTGGTATATTCTTAATTGTCCAGTGGAAGGTAGGACTTCTGAGCCCTCCCAGGGAAACAGTTAGGTACTGGGCATTTGGTGGCACCCCATTCCAACATTTTTACTGCCCTAAACTTTATTACTCATTTTTCAATGCTTTGTCATACCCAACTCATTTACTATAGTCCATCATCATTCAGAAGCTTTAAAGAATTATTCCAGCAGTTTGCCAGACTGGCTCCAGGTGTCCTCACCAAAATGCTAAGTCTTAAGTCAGAGGAGAGTGCTCCCATATCAATAAAATCATCCTCATACAGTTTTGCATTCTGTTCCACCTGGCCCAACTCCATCAGGATCTTCTCTCCTGAATATTTCCAAGCTTCCTACTGGTGCATATTAACCATACTACTAAACTCTTTTTAGTGAGTTTCTTAATTCTCTGGAAAGTGGTTTTATTTTACTTTACCTATGTTGAGACCTATTACTGGACTAGTTACTGGTATGGAAGCAATGGTAGGAGGTAGGAGTAGATCCATTGAAAAGTGGCATTATTTTGAGAAACATCACCTAGGAAATGTCTCCTGGAGAGAGAAAGCTATTCTCTAAGAAGAGAAAAGAGGCTTTGTCTATTGCCCAAAAGTGTTCAGGGAAATCAAGGAGTTCAAGTTTAGACCCATCTACCCAAGGGTCCCAAGTTCATGTTTCAGGGCCCCACTCCCTCTCTAATATAGCCCTGTTAATATAGGAGATCTGTTAAATGTATGCATTCTATCTCCAGTCATAGGAGACAAGAGTCACTTTGAAACTGCCATGGAGACTTTCTATGTCTTTTAATATAAAGAAATTATTTTTAAAAAATCTTCTCTAAGTACAAGAAGGATTCAATTCCACTCTAATCTCTGGAAAGCATAAAGAAAAATCTCCTAGAATTATTCACCAGAAAAATGAGAGGATAGAGCATTTATCCATGAGCTCCCATCCCCCATTCATTGAGGGTTAGCCCCCTGGGGTATAACTTGCCCACATTTTGAACTTAACTTGTATGCAAACCAGTATGTCCCACAGCATTAGGAAAGATCTTGAGGCAGAAAGACAGGATGTTGTTGTTCTATAATGACTTAGAGCTCACATGAATCTATACCCCGTATAGCTGAAATACTACAGGAATTGGGCTATTAGGATGTAACATGGTATCTTCATCTACCTTTAAAACAGTAGTCTCCAACTTTTTTTGGCACCAAGGGCTGGTTTTGTGGAACACAACTTTTCCACAGACCAGGGTGGCCAGGGGGATGACTTCAGGATGATTCTCATAAGGAGCATGCAACCCAGATTCCTCGCATTCACAGTAGGGCTCGTGCTCCTAAGAATCTAATGCCACCACTGATCTGATAGGAAGCAAAGCTCAGGTGATAATGTGAGCAATGGGGAGCAGCTGGAAATACAGATGAAGCTTCACTCACTTGCCTGCTGCTCACCTCCTGCTGTGTGACCCAGTTTCTAATAGGCCACGGATTGGCATTGGCCCATGGCCTGGGGATCGGACACCCCTGCTTTAAAGGCATCTTCTGATGTCGAAGTTTTCATGTGGCAACAGTTATCTGGAGATAAGAAGTGAACTCAATATGTTTTCTACATGTACTCTGTATGTACCCTACACATACTTGTATAATCTCCAAATTATCTTGGTTTCCTGGCCAGCTTTACTAGTTCAGAAAATCTTACCTTACCTCTATAGACATTAGACTTTTAAACCCTGAATTAGAATAGCCAAAAAACATAAACCTTTAAAGGAACAAAGAGATGACCTGAATCAATACCTTTACTGTATGAGTGAGAAAACAGGTCCATCAAAATGTAATTGTTATGGGGGCAACAGAATTTAGATATTCTAGTCTTGCTCTCCTTCCTTATTTGCCTCTCTCTACACCTCAAGCCCTACAATTCTTCTCATGAGAGGGTATAAATGACTCCATGAAGCCCATAACTGTTTTTGGAAACAAATTTACATTCCTCAGCCCAGACTTCCGGCTTTTTTCCAGAACAATTGCCCCCTAAGTGACCTTCACTTTGATGTTGCACAGTTACTTCAAACTCAAAGATATCTCAAAGTGAATAATCTTTTCCAAAAAATCTACATCTCCTACTGAACTTCTGTTAATTCTATATTCTTCCTTTTCTCATACCCTGTTGCTCATATCTATTTTGAGTTTGATATTGGCTTTTATCGTCTTCTACTTTAACTGCTGCAATCATCTTATAACTGGTCTTTTTGAATTTAGTCTCTTTTCCTTCTAATCCATCCTCCATAACATGGCCAGAGTGATACTTATAAACTGCAAAATGGGGGGAAAAATTACTACTCTTCTTAAAATTCAGTGGCTCACTATCACACATATCACACAAATATTGAGACCCTATGTTTTCTCTTGCTAGGTGTTGTGTTCACAGTGGCTAACAACAAAAGCATGTCTCCATAGTCATGGAGCTTTAAATGTCATGGAGCTTTGAAAAGCTTTATCTTCCTGAATGTGGTGCACAGATCCATCCGTGTTCTATTTTCTGCTCATTTCCCGAAATTATTGCTTGAAACACTTCCACCTCTGCAAACAATTCTAGTCATATTGACTTGCAGCTCCCTAAAGGAACAAAACCCCATGAGGAAAGGGACTGTTTTATTAGTCTTGCCAGCATGTAGCACAGTGACAGGCACTTACTAGGAATTCAGTGAAGGTTCATTGAATAAATGAACTGTAGACAATCACAGAGGTAAAAGTAGAACAAGGTAAGCAAGCCACCTAGGCACTCCTTCTTAGAGTGTACCCTAGATGTGTTGTTTGTCTCATCCTAATCTGGACCCTCGACAGCCATTAGCAGCCATGGGTTGCAGGAAGGGGTGTGGGGGTGGGGGGATGAGTTGTGTCCATGGTGCTGGACAGAGGATGAAGTCTTCTGTGGGCTGTTCAAGGTTCTGTTTAGAAACTGCATATCTCTGGCTTCCTTTGGCTATTGCAGACCCAGTTTTCCATAGATCTTTGTTTGAGGATCAAAGTAGCTAAGGTATGTGGCACACCACAGGGTCCAGGCTGCACTCCAAAAGGCACCAAGGAGACCAGACTGAATATGCCTCTGACATTTGGCTTCTGAAAAACAGATGCTGTGCATGCTCAGGTGCTGGGAGAAGCTTGAAAAAATACTCGCCCCCAACTCCTAAAAAAAGTGTTCTCCAAATTGTCTGTATCAAAAACATATAGGAATTTTCAAATAGTTTAGGCATATCTTTCTTTCAATCCTGAGAGCTAGCAGCTATTTAAAGAGTTAGTCTGAATCTATCCAACACACCTAATGACTAAGTCAAAATCTCAGTAAACACCTGAATGGTCTTTACTTATGATGCCAAAAATTTGGAAAGACTAAAATTTCCCCACTAAATTTTACCCTACACAACACAACTTCTTCTCCAAATATAGACCTGAGTTAAAGGAAGAAGTATGGGTTCCTCTGTGACAGCCTGCATTTAGACAAATGTTTGACTTTCCTTAAAAACTATTTTGTATGGTTTTTGATTATTTAAATGAACAAACTAAATATGTGAAGTGGTGCATTGGTTTTGGTTGACCTTTAAAATTGTCTCTTGAAAGGTACACAAAGACTCAGTTTGGTGGGAAATTTCACACACTAGGTACACAGAATCCTAAAATGACAGACCTTGAAGATGGAGCTTACTCAGTCTCACTTCAGTTCAGTTCAGTCACTCAGTCGTGTCCAACACTGTGTGACCCCATGGACTGCAGCACACCAGGCTTCCCTGTCCATCACCAACTCCTGGAGCTTGCTCAAAGTCTTGTCCATCAAGTTGGTGATGCCATCCAACCATCTCATCCTCTGTTGTCCCCTTCTCTCACCTTCAATCTTTCCCAGCATCAGGGTCTTTTCCAGTGAGTCAGTTCTTTGCATCAGGTGGCCAAAGTACTGGAGCTTCAGCTTCAGCATCAGTCCTTCCAATGAATATTCAGGATGGATTTCCTTTAGGATTGACTGGTTGGATCTCCTTGCAGTCCAAGGGGCTCTCAAGAGTCTTCTCCAACACCACAATTTAAAACATCAATTCTTTGATGCTCAGCTTTCTTTACAGTCCAACTCTCACATTCATACATGACTACTGGAAAAACCATAGCTTTGACTAGACAGACCTTTGTTGGCAAAGTAATGTCTCTGCTTTTTAATATGCTGTTTAGGTTGGTTATAGCTTTTCTCCCAAGGAGCAAGTGTCTTTTAATTTCAAGGCTGCAGTCACTATCTGCAGTGATTTTAGAGCCCAAAAAATAAAGTCTGTCACTGTTTCCACTGTCTCCTCATCTATTTCCCATGATGTGATGGGACCAGATGCCATGATCTTAGTTTTCTGAATGTTGAGCTTTAAGCCAACTTTTTCACTCTCCTCTTTCACTTTCATTCAGAGGCTCTTCTTCTCTTTGTGCCATAAGTGTGGTGTCATCTGCATATCTGGGGTTATTGATATTTCTCCCAGCAATCTTGATTCAAGCTTGTGCTTCATCCGGTCCAGCATTTTTCATGATGTGCTCTGCATATAAGTTAAATAAGCAGGGTGACAATACACAGCCTTGAGTACTCCTTTCCTGATTTGGAACCAGTCCATTGTTCCTTGTCCAGTTTTAACTGTTGCTTCTTGACCTGCATACAGATTTCTCAGGAGGCAGGTCAGGTGGTCTGGTAGTCCCATCTCTTGAAGAATTTTCCACAGTTTGTTGTAATCCACACAAAGGCTTTGGCATAGTCAATAAAGCAGAAGTAGATGTTTTTCTGGAATACTCTTGCTTTTTGTATGATCCAACAGATGTCTAACTTTTAAATTTAACAGAGAAACTGGAATAAATTAAGTAAGGTCATGGAATGAGCTAGTGGCAGAGCTAGGATCAAGATTCAGATTTTCCAACAACAAAATAAATATTCTGTCCTCCACCACTACACATGGAAATTCATCATTCCTACAAGTCCTGGTCACCTGGTATTGGAATTTTTAAGGAGAACATATAAGGGAAAGAAGATAACAATAAGCAATAATAATACTTACCATATTCCAGACACTGTTCTTTGAACTAGCTATTATTATTACTGTCATCAGTTTGTTTGGTTTTTATTGCTGGCAAAATTATCATCATCATCCCCTTTTTACAATGAAGAAATCAAGCCTTAGGAGATTAGGTAATTAACTTAAGCTTACAGGGATGGTAAGTGACTGAACAGGGATTTGAATTTAGATTGGGCTCCCTCTTTACCAGCACACTATGCTGTCTTCTTATTTTCTTCTTTAGCTTGGTTTCTTTGAAAATATTTGGTTTTATATTCATCTACATGAAATGCACTAAATCTCTGGTGATGACAGTATTTAACATTTCTAACCAGATGCAGCTGAGCAGATCAATGCATGAGGTAAATCACAAAATACAGAAAGAACTTAATGGGCAAGTTGTTTAGATGTCTTATTATCTGTAATTACATAAGCTCAGTAGAATTCAAATGAATGTTACTCACATAACCACACCTGGCTAAATAATGTCTGATATTATTATTAACAAAATAATAAACAAGTATCTGTTATTTGCCAGCTAATTTATAGCCCTAACTTCACGTAATCCTCAAAATGACCTTGTGATATAGGTACTATGTGTGTGTGCTTAGTTCTTCAGCCGTGTCCAACTCTTTGCAACAGCGTGGGCTGTAGCCCGCCAGGCTCCTCTGTCCATGGAGATTCTCCAGGTAAGAATATTGGAGTGGGTTGCCATGCCCTCCTCCAGGGGATCTTCCCAACCCAGGGATTGAACCCAGGTCTCCCACCTTGCAGATGGATTCTTTACCATCTGAACCACCAGGGAAGTTCATGAATACTGGAGTGGGTAGCCTATCCATTCTCCAGGGGATCTTCCCAACCCAGGAATCAAACCAGGATCTCTCACATTACAGGTGGATTCTTTACCAGCTGAGCTACCAGGGAAGCCCATGATATAAGTATTAGTGACCCCATCTTATGGATGAAGAAACCAAGGTCCAGAGAATTTAGATTGCTTGTCCACCTTTTAATGTCATTTTGGCTGACTTTGATGTTTCCAGGACTTGGCCTCCTCCAAATGACAAACCACTTCCCAGTGGGACTGCGTCCCACATCCTGCCAGGGCAGCGAGTGCCTGGCTTAGTTTGTTTTATTTTTGTTCCAGTGTGTTTCAATGATACTGTGATCGTTGCTCAGCAGAACTGGATGGCTTACACATTGCCAAGCACATCTCTCATTATCCACTGCTGAGCATGTGCTCATGTCGCTCTCTTGTCCTGGAAAGACCTTCTTTTCATCTCCAAGTACTCAAATCTCCACAATTAAGGCTCAAATGGCAACTCCTCCATGTTATCCCCCCTGACTTCAGCTCCAGAAAAATAATTTCTGCTTCCCCCTAATGCCCATAGAATGTCATCTAAATGATTCATTACTTCATTTACTTGTTAATTTACTCATTGGGCAAAGGAGACTATGCTCAACCAGACATTGTATTTAAAAACTGGGTTGGTTAAATGAACATGTCATGAATTGAAACATCTTATGGTATTTGTTACATTTGTACCTTTTGTTCTGCTTATTCATATTCATTTTGATTCCATCCCAATCCATGCTAAATGATTTAAGGACAAAAAACATATCTCGGTCATCATATTACAACCTCCAATGCTTGGAGAGTGCTTTATATGTATGAGATAAGGACAATAAACATTTTTTAAGAAAAATACATTATGAAAAAATGAAAATGTTGGTAAATTTGACAATTTACATAAATTACCAAATTAATTTTTAAATAGCAATTAGTCTAATCACATACAAAATAACCTGGCAGTGATGTCATCAAAACACACACACACAAACACACAATATGCTTCACATTTCATTTGCTTCTGGTTTTCTTCTTTCAAAAATGTTTTATGTTTACCTACATGGCCTGCCCCAAGTCTCTAACTAAAATGCATATTAAGGAAATTGGTGCTGGAGGAAAATTACAAAATAGAAGGATAATCTAATGACAGTCCAGGAAGCCCTCATCACACTGTTGAGCCCATTGGCATGCTGACCCCTCTCTGAGGGTTTGCTCAACGAGGAAGCTGACATCTGAAACTCCTCCCAGCCTGACTTCAGTTATTAGAACCTGGGACACCTGGTTCTGTGCAGGGCTTTTTTCCATAACGTGGTTCTCTGGCACAAGGCAGCCTCTTCTCCTCAGTCGGTGACTTCACTCTCTGCCACCTCTGAGCTCACCACCTGCAACTAGAATCTATAAAACTCAGTGGGGATAAAATTCTGTTTTATAATTATTGCTGGAAATTTTTTTCTCTCTTAAAAAAAATTTCTTCTGTAATTTTAAAGAATCCTCAGCCGTATGCAAAGTAAACAACCTCCAGACATCAATATTAAGTGTTCCAGATGGCTCTAGTGCTGCCAACTAGAGGATTTAGGGAAAAGTGGGGTTGACTCTCAATGGCCACTGGATGCAGAGCCCATTTCTTACCCTGAAAGTGAAAGTCTCTCAGTCGGGTCGGACTCTTTGTGACCCCATGGGCTGTCTCCAGGCTGGAATACTGGAGTGGGTAGCCTTTCCCTTCTCCAGGGGATCTTCCCAACCCAGGGATCGAACCCAGGTCTCCCGCATTGCAGGCAGATTCTTTACCAGCTGAGCCACAAGGGAAGCCCATTTCTTACCCAAAGAAACCCTGTAATCTACAATCTCAAACTATGAGTGTTCTTTCTGACTTTATCGTCTATCCACAGAATGAAAATTTCAGTTCACGTCCAACCTTCAGGGTGGATTATCTCCAAACCTGTTTCTCAAAATTCTGTACTCTTCCTCCTGCAATTGGCAGCAGTAGTGTGTGTGTGTGTGTGTGTGTGTGTGTGTGTGTGTGTGTTGTTGCAGGACAGGGGGAGATGGAGGAGGGCAGGGAGTGGGGCGCGTCTCTTCAGGGTAGGTCCTGAATTGGCTGAGCACATCAGAATATCCTCTGTGTTCACTAAATTAAAACCTCCAAAGGAAAGACATAAAAGGAACAGCTCAAAGGAGAGGGCAGAACATTTCCGAGACACCAAGGAACTCTTTCAAAGTGTTCAATTTCAATGAAGTGTGTTTTATTTTGATGATACAAGCCTTTTCCCCATTCTTTCTCAAATATGTGTTTTAAAATTCACTAGTAAGAGAGTTTGAGAATCAACTGGTAAAAAGGATTTCCAAAGACTGATCGGTTTGTTAAATTTATCTTCTGTCAACTACCTAGGAAAATACACCTAAGAGAAGTCCTTCTCCCACCTTGACACTGAAAGATCTGCACATAAATAAAACATCTGTAAACCTCTTACCTGATTCTTTGCCCCACTGGAGCCACAAAGCTGCGTTGTTATGGTAATACAGCAAGATGGGGGTCACAACACATTTTCTGTCTTTATTATAATCTTCTCTGCTATAGAAAGCTCTCTGATACAAGGCCACAATATTTACTCTCATTTTATAAACTATCGTTACGGTAACATCTTTATTCCACCTGAAGGACTCAAGGCCATGGTGAATGGGTTCCCATCCGGGGGGAGGGTCAGCCTCACTGAATGGAGTCTTGTATAAATTCCAGATGTGATCATCTCCTCCATTCTGATGAGAGCAGTCACGTGGCTCCAGGTTTATGGCAATGTTATCTGTGCTCAGGGAAGCAGGAGACACTGTACTGGAGAGAAACCTCCGTGGCTTTTTCCTTTGCCCTCACATGGGAAATGTGAAGAACCCAGGAAAACAACCAGACTGAAATTTGACTGCTCCAGCTGAAAACACATAGGAAACAAAATAGTTGGAATATTGTAATCAATGAAACAGAGAAATACGTCTATAAAGAGATGGATGAACACACTGTGTGAGTTAATAAGCAATGCTGTGGGGATCTAAAACATTAACCCAGTTTTTTCACAATGATAAAAATATTTGTGTGTGTGTGTTGACGCACATTTTTCCCTTAGAAAATGTCTGTTTTGAAATATTTGTTGAGTCCTTTTTATATATCTAGCCACATACATTTCCCATAAAGTAGTTAATATGGGCTTCCCTGATGGCTCAGTTGGTAAAGAATCTGCCTGCAATGCAGGAGACCTGGGTTCAATCCCTGGATTGGGAAGATCCCCTAGAGGAGGGCATGGCACCCCACTCCAGTATTCTTCCTGGAGAATCCCATGGACAGAGGAGGCTGGTGGGCTGCAGCCCATGGGGTCACACAGAGTCGGGCATGATAGGGCCACCAAGCACAAGCACAGTTAATATGGAACTTTGCTTTCAGGTATGTGGTTTAAATCCTGACTTGCTGTGTTGCTTCTCTGAGCCTGTTTCTCTCTTTATAATAAAGAGCTAATAATAATTTCAATGCTTAACATTATTTTAAGGTTTATATCCTTGACACAAGTCAAGGTATCTGTAGACATAAGTTCAAATCCTGGTTCATTTGTTACTGTGTGCCCTCAAATAAGGTGTTTAACTCTTTGGACCTTATTTCTTGGTCTGTAAAATGGATACATTGGAGAATCAAAAAATAGAAGTAGAGAGGTTCTGGTTTGGGTAAGAGGGACAAAGTAGGGTCCACCCTGTATTGTCCACTGAACGTAACTGCAAACCTATATAGAATGAATGGAGCAGCTATTAATATCTAAAGATGATGAAGAGCTAACAGTAGCAGGCAGATTATGATTTTCTTCTGATTCTGCAGACCTGAGCTCAGACTAAGCCCCAAATCCTGTAACTTCACACTAGCTATGAGCAGAAAGAGCTTCAAGAAAAGTCATTTATTTCTCATCCAAAGAATGAGAAGGAGGGCATCTACAGAACAGAAAGAGTAAATCCGCTGGGTTTTGCTGTTGTTGTTGCGTGTGTGCGTGTTTCTTTTCCTTTTATTCCAGTTCCTAGGCAATCCCCAGTCACAAAGCCTAATCTAACAGTGGCTGGTTGGCAGCTGGGCAGGGGCAGGACAGAAACGGTAGAGGCTGTAGTGACTGCCAGCTGGATACCTGAAATTCCCAGGAAGGGGATTCTCTCCGACAAGAGAAATTATATGAACTAGGAAATGGAGGGAAGTCTCCATCTTCATCTACTTGATCTAAGAGGCGGATCCATCTGCAGGAATGGTGCAGCAGACTCAGGAGACTAAAACTCACCTTTTTAGCCCTCTGGCTAAAACTAAGCCCCAAATCCTGTAACTTCTCACTAGATAGGAGCAGAAAGAGCTCTAAAAGAAGTCATTTATTTCTCATTCAAAGAATGAGAAGGAGGGCATCTACAGAATAGAGGGGGACCAAAAAGAGGAGATTCTGGGATCCAGGGTGTCAGAATGCATAATAGACACAGTTTGAGAAAGATGTCATAAAGTCATTTAGGAACTTCAGGGCTCACCCACAAGCTATGTATGCATGGACCTGATCCCAAACAGTATGTCAGAGGTTTTCAGGACTAAACAAAGAGTTGATCACTACCCAGAGTGGCAAACATATGCAACAAATCTGAATAACACTGCAATAGTTTGAAACTGAACTGACATGGGAACCATAGCCCATTGAAAGTTGATGTGGCCTGAACTGAGTTGATTGCTTGATTGCTTTGCTAAAGCAAAGTATTTATAGTATTAAAACAAAATCCAAAGTCATATCACATGATATTCAAAATGTATAGGATACAATCCAAAAGTATTTGACATATGAAAAAAATCTCAACAATTTGCAAAGGAAAATAAAAACAATAAACAATCACTCAGGTAACAAAGATGTTGAAATTATCAGACAGACTTTAAAGAAGCTATTTATAATCATCTTCCAAAACATAAGAGCAAATACTCTTGAAATACAGGAAATACAGAAAGAAACAGAAGCTATAAAAATAATCAAATGAGAATATTAGATATAAAAAGCATACCAAAATAAAACTTTCAGTTGATTGCCTCACAGCAAAATGTAGTTTTCAGAAGAGCCAGTGAACTTAAAGATAATTCACTTTAAAGTAGCCAATCTGAAAAAAAAAGAGAAAGAATGAAAAAAATAGAGAAAAAAAGGAACAGGGCCTCAGGAAACTATGGGACAATATCAAAAGGTTTTAACCTTTGTGTTGTTAGAGCATCAGATAGAGAAGAGAATGAATGTGGTGCAGAAAAAATGTTTGAAGCAATAATGTCTAAGAATTTCCCAATTTGGTGAGAGACAAACTTGTGTAATCAAAAAAGCCTCTGTGAATCCCAAATAGGAAAAACTCACAGAAACCCACACAGAGGTACACCATAATTAAACTGATGAAAACCAGAGACAATGAAAAAATTTTTGAAAGCAGCTAGAGGGAGAAAACCCTACACAATTCAAATTATTGATGACTTCTCATCGTGAATCATGGAAGCTTTAAAGTAATTGGGCTTTTTTAAAGTGCTAACAGTAAAAATAAACAAGCAAAAATGTCCACCTTGCTGACCCAAAATGTTACAGCAAATAACTTTCAAGAATGAAATTGAGGGACTTCCCTGGTGGTCCACTGGCTATGATCCCAACTCAGGGGGCCTGGGTTTAATCCCTGGTCAGGAACTAGATCCCACATACAGTAGCAAAGTTCGCATGCTGGAACTAAAGATCAGGCACGAGGCAAAGAAGATTGAAGATACCGCATGCCACAACTAAGACCAAGAGCAGCCAAATAAATAAATATTTTAAAAAAGAATGAAGTTGAAATGAACTATTTTCAGTTAAAGGGAAACAAAAAGAATTCTGACTAGCAAAATTACTTAAAATAAATATGAAATTTTTTTTCATATTAAAAAAAGAAATTTCTTAGAAGAGAAATACTAACAGAAGAAAGCTTAGAACATTGTGAATAAAGGAAGGGCAACAGAGATGATAATACCTGGGTATATTTAATAGACTATTTTTCTCATCCCAAGTTTTAAAAATACATGTGACTCTGTAAAGGTGTATTTTTCTTCTTGGATGTTTTGCTGGTTTTTGTTTTAGAGGAATTGGTCCATTATATCTAAGACAGCAAAGTTTTGTACATAAATGTCCATTTGATGTCTCTAGGGCTTTTGATGTTAACCCTTTCTCATTCTTTTTACTGGTAATTTGTGTCTTCTCTTTATTTTTCTCAGTCTGGTTAGAAGTTTTCAACAAATAATGATAGAACAATTGAAGATCTCTATACCAAAAAATTAACCTTGATTCATATATCTTACTCTATACAAAATTAATTCATATATTTAAATGTAAAACTATAAAACTTATAGAAAATAGAGGGAAATCTATGATCTTGTGTTAGGTAAAATGTTCTTAGATATGGAACCAAATGCATGATTCCTAGAATAAAATAATTGCTAAGTTGTATGCATCAAAATAAAAAACACTGAAAGTGAAAGTTACTCAGTTGTGTCCGACTCTTTGTGACCCCATGGACTATACTATTCCCTTTCAAAAGACATTATTAAGAGAATAAACTCAAGCTACAAATTGGGAGAAAATGTTTGCAAGTAGAAATATATTCAACAAAGGGCTTACATCTAGACTATATAAAGAACTCTAAAAATTTAACAATAAGAAACTAATTTAATAAAGATGGCAAGAGATTTGAAGAATCCCTTTATCCAAGAAAATACATTGATAGCAAAATAAGTACATGAAAAGATACTCGACATCATTAAGTAGGCTGACTATATCAAGTGTTGATTACAACAGAGAGAAACTATAACTCACACATTGCTGGTGGGAATGCAGACTAGCACAGGTATAGTCCATTCTGGAAAAGGGACAGTATCTTATAAAGTTAAACATATGCTTACTCTGATCCAGAAAGTCACTCCTATATATTTATTTGAGAAAAATGAAAATATTTTTCTACATTTATACAAATGTTTATAGATTTATTCATAAAAACCAAAAACTAGAAACAACCCAAATGTCCACTGACAGGTTCAGTTCAGTTCAGTTCAGTTCAGTCACTCAGTTGTGTCTGATTCTTTGTGACCCATGGACTGCAGCACACCAGGGCTCCCTGTCCATCACCAGCTTCCAGAGTTTATTCAAACTCATGTCCATTGAGTCAGTGATGCCATCCAACCATCTCATCCTCTGTCCTACCCTTCTCTTCCTGCCTTCAATCTTTCCCAGCATCAGGGTCTTTTCAAATGAGTCAGTTCTTCGCATCAGATGGCCAAAGTATTGGAGTTTCAGCTTCAGCATCAGTCCTTCCAATGAAATATTCAGGGCTGATCTGCTTTAGGATGGACTGGTTGGATCTCCTTGCAGTCCAAGGGACTCTCAAGAGTCTTCTCCAACACCACAGTTCAAAAGCATCAATTCTTCGACACTCAGCTTTCTTTATAGTCCAATTCTTACATCCATACGTGACTACTGGAAAAACCGTAGCTTTGACTATATGAACGTTTGTTGGCAAATAATATCTCTGCTTTTTAATATGCTCTCTAGGTTGGTCATACCTTTTCTTCCAAGAAGTAAGTGTCTTTTAATTTCAAGGCTGCAGTCACCATCCACAGTGATTTTGGAACCCAAAAAAATAGTCAGCCACTGTTTCCACTGTTTCCCCATCTATTTGCCATGAAGTGATGGAACTGGATGCCATAATCTTAGTTTTCTGAATGTTGAGCTTTAAGCCAACTTTTTCACTCTCCTCTTTCACTTTCATCAAGAGGCTCTTTAGTTTCTCTTCACTTTCTCCCATAAGGGTGGTGTCATCTGCATATCTGAAGTTATTGCTATTTCTCCCGGCAATCTTGATTCCAGCTTGTGCTTCTTCCAGCCTGGCATTTTTCATGATGTAGTCTGCGTATAAGTTAAATAAGCAGGGTGACAATATACAGCCTTGATGTACTCCTTTCCTGATTTGGAACCAGTCCATCATTCCATGTCCGCTTCCAACTGTTGCTTCCTGACCTGCATACAGATTTCTCAGAAAGCAGGTCAGGTGGTCTGGTATTCCCATCTCTTGAAGAATTTTCCACAGTTTGTTGTGATCCACACAGTCAAAGGCTTTGGCACAGTCAACAAAGCAGAAATAGATGTTTTTCTAGAACTCTCTTGCTTTTTTGGTGATCCAACAGATGTTGGCAACTTGATCTCTGGTTCCTCTGCCTTTTCTAAATCCAGCTTGAACATCTGGAAGTTCACAATTCACATACTGTTGAAGCCTGGCTTGGAGAATTTTGAGCATTACTTTGTTAGTGTGTGAGATGAGTGCAATTGTGCAGTAGTTTGAACATTCTTTGACGTCGCCTTTCTTTGGGATTGGAATGAAATATATCATTATTCCATTACCCAATCCTGACCTTATCCAATCCTGTGGCCACTGCTGAGTTTTCCAAATTTGCTGGCATATTGAGTGCAGAACTTTGACAGCATTGTCTTTTAGGATTTGAAATAGCTCAACTGGAATGGATAACTGGAATAGACAGGTGAATAGATAAACAAATTGTGTACATTCATACAATGGATTACTACTCAGCAATCAAAAGGAATGAACTATTGATGTACACGACAGCATGGATGAATCTCAAAGGCATTATGCTGAGTGAAAAAGCCAATCCCAAAGGTTGTACACTGTGTGACTCCATTTATATAACATTCTGTTAAAGGAAAGTCATAGGGACATAGGATGGCCCTGTGGTTTCCAGATATTTGAAGTGGGAGAGGCTGTGACTACAGAGGAAACAGCCTAGGAGTTTTGTAGCTTGTTGATACAGCTTTGTGTCCCAATAATGGAGGTAGTTCCTTGAACCTACACTCATGTTAAAACTCTTAGAACTATTCACCAAAAAATAATTAATTTTACTATTTCTAAATTTTAAAGAAATTGAACAGTTTTTTAAAGTATAGGGGAAATTTTTCCAGGTTGGCACATAGCACTTGGCTTCATGGCAGAGGTGAGATTTGCCTAGATATTGAAGAAGAATGAGCAGGATAGGAATATATATGAATAAAAACTTTCTGGCTGAGTGATTTTCATGAAAAGCAGTGAGACCAGACACGATATACTTGCTGGACAAGGAGTAAAAATACCTTGACTATTACAAAAGATGGTAGCTGGGGAAAAAAGTTGTGGACTAGAATTTTGAAGTAATTCAGAAGCCAGATTAAAGAACAGAAAGAGAAGGCGCTATATTAGACCCCCTGATTCCCAAGATTTTCCCCCTACGACCCAGAAGATGGATAAAAATGCACAATATTCCCTACTTTGCATGACCAAATTTGATACAATACCCCTTCAAATCACTAAAATAATTAGTGATTTCAACAAATATAAAATGAAACTCAGTCATGAACACTCACTACAGGCCATCATATAGTTTGAAAGGGTCTAGATTATTCAGTTATTCAGAATGTCCTACACACACTCTTTTATTCAATCCATACATGAAGGCACCTTGGAATTTTAGTGACAGAGATGTTATAGGGATAACCTTGAGTCTAACATAAGTTATGAGAAGATAATTAATTCACAAACTTCAGTATTTTCATTTGACTATTTTTAGTAATGTTACTTGCAGTACCATATTAGGTTATTGAAACCTTTGCATTCCTTTCAGCCAGAACTGAGAAAATGTAGCTTTGTCCTCAATGTCCACATGGAGCTGATTCTACTACTCAATTCTGCTGGAATTAAGTGGTGAATAAAGTAGATGAGGAGTTTCCCTGATGACTCAGATGGTAAAGAATCTGCCTGCAATGCAGGAAACCTGGGTTTGACCCCTGGGTTGGGAAGATCCCCTGGAGGAGGGCATGGCAACCCACTCCAGTGTTCTTGCCTGGAGAATCCCCATGGACAGAGGAGCCTGGCAGGCTACAGTCCATAGGGTCGCAAAGAGTTGGACATGACTGAGCAACTAAGCACAGTCCAAAGTAGATGAGGTGCCAATCTTCATGAAGCTCTAAGTCTAGTGAACCTGAAAATAGGATACTCTAAACCACATGAGCCATGGTTGAAGACGGACAGCAAGGTTAGTGGATTCAGAGGGAAACAAAGAAAGAAGATTATGTCACTAGAAGGAAATTTGCAAGTGAATGGGAATCTTAGTCAAGGCTCTCTTTGGCTGCAAATTACAGAAACAACTCAAGTCAGGTTATGCAAAAGAAGAACATCACTGGCTCATGTGACTGAGAGTTCAGGGCTGTAAAATGTTACTCAATATATTTCATCAGCCACCTAGCTCATGCCTCCACCCCACTTTCCTCTGTGTGTCTATCTTCAGACTTCATGCTTACCTCCCAACAGCAAGAGAACTTGCCAACCTTTCCAGAAACCACAGGGCTGATCTTCATGCCCACGTCTCTGGACAAATTCCAGAAGCATGGAGATCATGGTGGGCTGAGTGACCAGACCAGGCCATATGTCCCCTCCTAGGCCCAGAAGTTGCATGCTGTGAGTGCTCAGTCATGACTGACTCTTTGCCACCCCGTGAACTGCAGCCTGCCAGGCTCCTCTATCCATGGAATTTTCCAGGCAAGAACACTGGAGTGGATTGCCATTTCCTACTCCAGGGGATCTTCCCAACCCAGCTATCGAACCTGAGTCCCTTGCATCTCATGCATTGGCAGGTGAATTCTTTACCACTGCACTACCTGAGGAGCCCAGACCCATTAGCTAGAGTCATATATCAACCAAAATCAAGATTTTGTACTTGACTGAAGAAGAAATGACTGACAATAAGCATTGCAATGGAAATAGGGTTCTTCTAGAGTGGAGTTGATATGGAAGGTAACCTCAGCTCGTTTCAGATCCACTAAAAATACTCCAGAGAGACCCTAAACATCTATTTCAGAAACCGCCTTGCACAGGTGTTCCTATTATGGAAACATTTCACTCTCACGTTTATCCCAGACTGTAACTCACTTCAGAGTTTCAGTCTTTACTGTTGGGTCTCAGAACTTCAGAGTTAAGATCTTTCCTGGGTGATGATTGGAAAGGAGGGTTATGGTCCAAAGAAAATGCTCATGAACTTGGGGAGAGATGATTTACACATGAATCCTGAATATCCTCACTTCCCTGACATTCAGCCCCTCACTATGAAAATGCAATTGGTGTGAGAATTGAATGAGATAATAGGTGAAAATCACTTTAATGTTTCAAGTAAAATTCTAATGGGAAACATTATTGTTGGGGGCTTCTTATAAGTTGGTCTTGCATTACTAGCTCTATTAAACACTCCTGAAGGAAAGAGAATGATATCTCATCCTGTTTGGTATTCTAAAAGGCCTACCACAAGCCTGGAAAAATAGTAGTATCTTCCTATTCCTTATCAAGTAGCTCAGTGTGTAGGTGAAGGAAGGAATGAATGACTTTGGGCTTAGATTCCAATACAAATTCCTTAGAATGATTTGTTTTATCATGATCAAATTTTTTAACATCAATAGGTAAAGATAAAAGCCTGATTCTCTGATCTCTGAAAATATTGTGTGCAGTTCTGGGCATACCTTTAAAAGACATAAAGAAGCTGGAGGAAGTGAGGAGGACGACATCGATAATGATCAAGGAGGTGGGGGCAGGAATGCCATCCAAGGATAGATCAAAATGGGCTGCTTTGTTCTGGAAATACAAAGGCTGAGAAGGAAACGATCAAAGTTTTTTAAATCCTGGGAGGTGGGGAGAGGGATGGGTTGGAGATTTACCCAGCCCCCAACGTCTTTAATATCCACATCACACACAGAGTGGTGGGGTCAACCCAATGTGGTATTTCTCATGATTTTAAGATGGTCTGTAGATTAAGGCTCACTTTTGAATGAGTCATTTTCAAATTCACATCAGGAATGAAGTCATTTAAGCTACTTGGGCTCCCGGAATTCATGGGAGATGAGCCTGAAGAGGTGCTTGTTCTAAAAGCAATTCATCTAGGGAGGTGGAACTTCTGCAGACAAGGTGATGGAGTGGGCCAATCAGGAAAGTAAAACTGACAGCATCCTAAAATTGTAGATTGTCAGTGAACAAACACATCTGAACTTTCACAAACAGAATTAGGGGGCTGTCCTTACAGACTTCTCTGACTGAACTGTAGGCCCCATTTCTTTAGAGAGCCTTCTAATGCCATAAAGTTTACCTACTCTGTGCTGAAGAGCAAGTATAGGGCTCTGACATTAGAATAGAGTTTAACTACTGGTTTCATGACTACATTAAGTAGGTGTCATTTTGTTGCAAGTGATTTATGATCAAATTCAAATTGCCTTCAACACAGAAAGAATTTTGGGTTCAAGTTCATTCAATCATAAGGACTAAGCAGGGATCAAACAATATCATTAAATGAAAATAAAACTCTTGGGACTTCCCTGGTGGTCCAGTAGCTAAGACTTTGAGTTCCCAGTACAGAGGACCTGGGTCTGATCCCTGGTCAGGGAACAAACCCTACATATCACAACTAAGACCCAGCACATCCAAATAAAATAAATAAAGATAACTATTTAAAATACATTTTAAAAAATACAACTCTCTCTGCCTTACCCTCTCCCTCCCTCTTTTTAACTCCCAGCCTGAGCTAAGCTCTGAGTGATGGTAACTTTTATGTGTCAACTTGACTGGGCTAAGGGATGCCCAAATAGCTCATAAAACATTGTTTCTGGGTATGTCTGTGAGGGTATTTCCAGAAGATATTAGCATTTGAATTGGTGGCCTGAGTAAAGCAGATGATCTTTCCCAGTATGAGTGGGCATCATCCAGTCCACCGAGGGACCAAACAGAACACAAAGGTGAAAGGGCAAATTCAGTCTCTGCTTGAGTTGAGACATTCATCTACTCCCGCCCTCAGAATTCAGCACTCCTGGTTCCCAGGCTTTCAGACTCAGTTCAGGACACACACCACCGGCCTCCAATTTCCAGGCCTTTGGGCCACTGATTTTTCTGGCTCTCCATCTTGCAGATGGCAGATCATGAGTCTTCTTGGCTGTGAGCCACCCCTTGGGAGAGCAAAGCAGTAAATTCCCAAGGAGGTTGCAGCTGTAAGCCAGTGCAGACGACATTTAGAGGCGCATAACGATGTGAGCCAGCTCCTATGACAAGTTTCCTCTGATATGTCTATATCTATACACATGTGTGCGTGATCAGTTACTTCAGTCATGTCCAACTCTTTGCGACCCTATGGACTGTAGCCCACAAGGGTCCTCTGTCTGTGGGATTCTCGAGGCAAGAATACTGGAGGGAGTTCCATGCCCTCCTCCAGGAGACTCTTCCAACCCAGGGATTGAACCGAAGTCTCCTGCATCTCCTGCATTGCAGGTAGAGTCTTTACTGCTGCAACACTGGGGAAGCCCCCTGTATCTATGTATCTATATCTGTATCTCCTATTGGTTCTGTTTCTCTGGAGAGCCATGTCTAATACACTCTCCCTTTTTCTTGGTTTAGTCTACAGAGGCTCGTGGATTACTCATATATAGCCTAGCAACTGCAACAAAATTAGGGCATCTACTTCCCAGCAACTCTAATAAAAGTCCTGGGGTTGAACAACCATGAGATTAACTGTGTCCATCACTGTGGTCAAGAGGAAGAAAAAAGGTGACTGGCCAGACCTGAATTACAAGCTTATCCTTGAAACTGAGACAGTGTGGCCACCCAATTTTAATCATGTGGGCTGAGAGGGGCGATACCAAAAGAAAGTCAAAACTTGTAAGAGGATGAAGAGGAAATGTTTCATCTTCAGGGAAGATGCAGAAAACATCAGCAGAAACAGCAGAGGTGCATTTCAGTTGGTGAGCATGTCCAGCATCTCCTCTGAAAAGCATTTTGTCAAGTGCCTGCATACATCCTATATTTCTGTGAGCCTTGTTCAAGGGACACCTTCCCCAAGAAGCTGCTCCATCACCACCCTTCAGGGAAACCTCCTTTCTCTGAATCCCAATAGCAACCCTTTTGGCAGCCTGTCATTTCTCTGTCAGGAAGGTTCTCTGGGGCAGAGACTATACATCACTCCTCTTATATGCCCAAAGAAATGTCAACTAGAACAAACCAGGTCACACAATGTATATCTGGAAAATCAGACTGTTTTTAAAGAGAGAGGTAGATTTCAACTCAAACTAGGGACAGGCTTTCTAACAAGTAGAGCTTCTCAGCAAGTTTAAGAGTGGCTTGCTGCAATGAGAGGATGAAGCACCAGGGATGGACCTCTCTGGTTAGAGGCAGTGCAGGGTACTTAGGCATCAGATGAGTAATAAATCTTGGTGAATTTAAGATTTTTTTTTTTTGCATTTTTCTACCCTGCTTTATTTTTTTTTAATTTTTAACAGGTGGATAATTGCTTTGCAATATTGTACTAATTTCTGCTATACATCAACATGAATCAGCCATAGGTACACATATGTCCCCTCCCTCTTGAGCGTCCCTTGCACCTTCCACCCTATCCCACCCTTCAAGGTTGTCACAGAGCACCAGGTTTGAGCTCCCTGTGTCATAAAGCAAATTCCCACTGGCTGTCTACCTTACACATGGCAATGAATGTGTTTCAGCGTTACTCTTTCAATTCGTCCCTCCCTCTCCTTTCTCCACTGTGTCCACAAGTCTGTTCTCTATGTCAGCATCTCCATTGCTGCTCTGCAAATAGGTTCATCAGTACCATCTTTCTAGATTCCACATGTATATGTATGTGTTAATATATAATATTTGTTTTTCCCTTTCTGACTTATTTCACTCTGTATAATAGGCTCTAGGTTCATCCACCTCATTAGAACTGACTCACATGCATTCCTTTTTATTGCTGAGTAATATCCTATTGTATGTATGTATCACTTCTTTATTCATTCATCTGTCTATGGACATCTAAGTTGCTTCCATGTCCTAGCTATTGTAAATGGTGCTGCAATGAACATTGGGGTGTTTGTACCTTTTTAAATTATGGTTTCTTCAGGGTATATGCCCAGTAGTGGGATTGTTGGGTCACATGGAAGTTTTATTCCCAGTTTTTTAAGGAATCTCTTAATGTTCTCCATAGTGCCTGTATCAATCTACATTTCCATCAACAGTGCAAGAGGGTTGCCCTTCCTCCACACCCTCTCCAACATTTATTGTTTGTAGAGCTTTTGATAATGGCTGTTCTGACGCATGTGTGGTGATACCTCATTGTTGTTTTGATTTGCATTTCTCTAATGTTCAGCATCTTTTTATGTATCTATTAGCCATCTGTATGTTTTCTTTGGAGGAATGTTTGTTTAGGTCTTCTGCCCACTTTTTGATTGAGTTGTTTGTTTTTCTGGTATTGAGTGATATGAGCTACTTGTATATTTTGAAGATTAATCTTTTGTCAGTTGATTCATTTGCTATTCTTTTTCTCCCATTCTGAGGGTTGTCTTTTTACATTAGTTATAGTTTCCTTTACTGTGCAAAAATTTTAAGTTTAACTAGGTCCAACTTCTTTATTTCTGTTCTGATTATTCTAGGAGGTGGGTTACAGAGGATCTTGCTGTGATTTACGTCAAGGAGTGCGCCTTCTGTGTTACCCTCTAGGAGCTTTATAGTCTCTGGTCTTACCTTTAAGTCTTTAATCTATTTTAAGGTTATTTTTTGTGTATGGTAGGGTTTTGTTTAAAACTTGGTCGTTTTAAACAAAGGGCTATTATTGGGAACAAAGGGCTATTGTGGTCAGAGGTTGATCAAAGAGTGCTCTTGGAAGAATACCATGTAAGAAAGTATGAAAAGTGTATTGAAGAGAGGGCAGTGATGCTTCAGCCGAGGACTCAGCTAATCCTAAATCTGAAGCTGGGATGGTTCTTCGGAGTTGTTCCAGTTGAGACAAGATGTTGGCATTTTGCATCAGCCAGTCAATGGCTGTAGATTGCCTCCGGGGAGAGCCAAAGTAGTTCCATTCCAAAGGACAACTACCAGTAAGAGCTGCACCTATGAGCCAGTGAGGCTGACATTCCCAGAAACTGGTAGACGGATATGTTGACCTGAAGAGAAAATGTGGAGGGAGCATCCAGTACCCATTTATGTCCCATCTAGCCTAAGATGTTGTGAGATGTCCACTTGTTTTTAAGTCTTAGCATGAGTTATTTGGCATTGTCTATCTCCAAACTTTTCCTGCCAAATCTTACTACCAGATGTAAGTACAGTCTAGTTGCATGGTCAGTTGCTCAGATCAGAGTGGGAAAAATAAGAAAATAGTGAAAGTGAAAGTGGCCCAGAATGTCCGACTCTTTGCAACCCCATGGTCTATACAGTCTGTGGAATTCTCCAGGCCAGAATACTGAAGTGGGTAGCCTTTCCCTTCTCCGGGGGATCTTCCCAACCCAGGGATCAAACCGGGGTCTCCTGCATTGCCGGCAGATTCTTTACCAACTGAGCTATCAGGGAAGTCTTAAGAAAATAAATAGAAAATAAATAAAAATTGATCAGATTCCCTCGAAGAGTCATTCCTACTAAAAATGACTTCTTCCTATCTGACTTAAATTTCTTCTATTGTTTTCCCCTCTCTCCCTACCAACACCATCTAGCATTGAACTGACCAAAATGTAACCATCAGAACAACTTTCTAAATAGTGAGAGTCTTTGCTACAAACAACAACTTGGTCACTGTCAGAACCATCGCCCCGCCAGAGAGCTCATGGTATCATACCATCTGACATTCATTTGTCTGGTGTACTGGTAAATGTTCTTCAACAACAGGTTTTTAGAGGTGGAGGGCTCAGTTGTGGTGCTTACCTATTTCTGTCAGTAAATACTCTCATTATGCTCAATCTCAAGCTACCAATGTGGCCTCACTGAACACAAAATTGGGAAAATTCTACACAGTCATCTCTCACAAGTTGAGACTAGCACAACTACTAGTTGTAATTAGTTCAAGGATCAAATTTACCATCTAACTGGGTTGAAATACTGGGGTCCAATTTTAAAGGATACTTAAGTCCATAACTGGCAGAGGCAGTTATGGAAAAAATTAATTGATTGGCCTTCTGATGAAGACAAAGTCATATTTTCATTGAAGTAGAGTTGATTTACAATATTATATAAATTTCAGGTGTGCAACATAGTGATTCATAACTTTTAAAAGTTATACTCCAAAGTTATTATAAAGCATTGACTATATTCCCTGTGCAGTACAATCTATCTTTGTACCTTATTTACTTTATACATAGTAGTTTTATCTCCTAATCTTCTACCTCTAAACTGTTTCTCCCCTCTTCCCACCTGTAACCACTAGTTTGTTCTCTATATCTATCTGCTTCTTTTTTATTGTATTCACTAGTTTTAGTTTATTTTCCCTTATCTGATTTCTTTTACTAAGCATTAATATCCTCCAGGCTGCTGCTGCAAGTGGTAAAAATTTCATTTTTGTGACTGAGTAACATTACATCATGTATGGATATGAGAGTTGGACTCAGAAAGCTGAGCGGTGAAGAATTGATGCTTTTGAACTGTGGTGTTAGAGAAGACTCTTGAGAGTCCCTTGGACTGCAAGGAGATCCAACCAATCCATCTGAAAGGAAATCAGTCCTGAATATTCATTAGAAGGACTGATGTTGAAGTTGAAACTCTAATACTTCGGCCACCTAATGTGAAGAACTGACTCATTTGAAAAAACCCTGATACTGGAAAAGGTTGAAGGTAGGAGGAGAAGGGGATGACAGAAGATGAGATGGCTGGATGGCATCACTGACTCAATGAACATGAGTTTGAGTAAACTCTGGGAGTTGGTGATGGCGTGCTGCTATCCGTGGGGTCACAAAGAGTCTGACATGACTGAGTGACTGAACTGAACTGAACTGAATATTCCATCATTTATATAAACATCTTTTTTATCCATTCATCTGTTTGATGGACACTTAGGTAGCTTCCATATCTTGGCAATTATAAATATTGCTACTTTGACATGGATGGACCTAAAGAATGTCATACTGAGTAGAGCGAGTCAGAGAAGGAGAAATACTGTATGACATCCCATTATATGTGGAATCTAAAAAGAAATAACATAAATAAGCTTATTTACAAAACAGAAAGAGATTCATAGACTTAGGAAATGAATTTATGGTTGCCGAGGAGAAGGGATAGTTAGGGAGTTTGGGATGGTCGTGTTCACACTGCTATGTTTTAAATAGATGACCAGCAGGGACCTACTCTACAGCACTTGAAACTCTGCTCAATGTTTCGTGGCAGCCTGGATGGGAGGGGAGTTTGGCAAAGAATGGATACGTTCTATATTTATGGCTGAGCCCCCTCACTCTTCACCTGAAATTATCACAACATTGTTAATCAGCTATACCCCAGTGCAAAATAAAAAGTTTAAAGGAGAAGAAAAATAAAATAATTTCAGATACAGGAAAAAAATAAATAATGCTGCTTTGAACATTGGGAAGCTTGTCTTTTTGAATTGGTGCTTTCATTTTGGGGGGTAAATGTCTAGGAATGGAATTGCTGGATCATATAGTAGTTCTAATTTTTTATTTTTAAGGGACTGCCATGCTGTTTCCACAGTGGCTTCACCAGTTAACATTCTTATCAACAGTATATAAGGATTCCTCTTTCTCCAAGTCCTTTACCAACATTTGTTATTTGTTGTCTTTTTGATAGTAGCCACTCTGACAGATGTGAGGTGACATCTCACTGTGGTTTTAATCTGCATTTCTCTGATGATTAGTGATGTTAAGCATCTTGTGTGCCTGTTGGCCATCTCTATGCCTTTCTGGGAAAGTATCTATTCAGATCTTCTACTCATTTTTAACTGGATTGTTCGTTGTTTGATATGGGCTTTTCCGGTGGCTCAATCAGTAAAGAATCTGCCTGCAATGCAGGAGATCTGGGTTCGATCCCTGGGTTGGGAAGATCCCCTGGAGAAGGAAACAGCAACCCACTCCAGTATTCTTGCCTGGAGAATCCCATGGACAGAGGAGTATGGTGGGCTGCAGTCCAGGGGATTGCACAAATTCAGGCACGACCGAGCACAGCACATACATTGAGATTTATGAGCTGTTTATATGTTTTAACTTGTCATCATATATCCCATTCAATGGGTTGTATTTTTGTTTTGTCAATGGTTCTTTTGCTGTGCAAAAGATTTTAAGTTTAATTATGTCCTATCTGTTTATTTCTGCTTTGTTTCCTTCGCCTTAGGAGACAGATCCAAAACATATTGCTACAGTTTATGTCAGAGTATTCTGCCCATGTTTTTTTCTAGGAGCTTTATGGTGTCCAATCTTACATTTGGGTCTTTAATCCAGTTTGAGCTTATTTTTGTATATGATGTGAGAAAATGTCCTAATCTCCTTCTTTTATATGTAGCTCTCCAGTTTTCCCAGCACCATTTTTTAAAGACTTTTTCTATTATTTATTCGTGCCTTCTGTATTGTAGATTAATTGACCATAAGTGTGTGGGTTTATTTCTAGGTTCTCTATTCTGTTATATTGCTCTATATGTCTGTTTTTCTGCCCATATCATACCGTTTTGATAACTATAGCATTGTAGTACAATCTTTTGTTATGATACGTGACATCTAGTTCTTCCTCAAGATTATCTTGGTTATTCAGGGACTTTTGTGTTTCCATACAAATTTAAAAATTATTTGTTCTATTTCTGTGAAAAATCCCACTGATATTTTGGTATGGATTGCACTGAATTTGTAGCTCACCTTGGGTAGTATGATAATTTTAACAATATCAATTGTTACAATCCAGGAACAGAGTATATATATATATCTTTCCATCTCTTCATGTCACCTTCAGGTTCTTTCATCAGTGTCTTACAGTATCCAAGAACAGGTCTTTTAGTTTAGTTAGATTTATGCCTAGGCATATTGTATTTTTTTATGTGATTGTAAATGGGATTGTCTCCTTAATTTCTCTTTCTGAGAGTTCATTGTTACTGTATAGAAATACAACAGATTCAGTTCAGTTCAGTGGAATTGCTCAGTTATGTCCCACTCTTTGTGACCCCATGGACAACAGCACATCATGCATCCCTGTCCTTCACCAACTCACAGAGATTGCTCAAACTCATGTCGATCGAGTTGGTGATGCCATCCAACCATCTCAACTTCTGTCGCCCCTTCTCCTCCTGCCTTCAGTCTTTCCCAGCGTCAGGGTCTTTTCCAATGGGTCAGTTCTTCACATTAGGTGGCCATAGTATCGGAGCTTCAGCTTTAGCATCAGTCCTTCCAATGAATAGCCAGGACTGATGTCCTTTAGGATTGACTGGTTTGATCTCTTTGTAGTCCAAAGGACACTCAAGAGTCTTCTCCAACACCACAGTTCAAAACATCAATTCTTCGGTGCTCTCAGCTTTTTTTATAGTCCAACTCTTACATCCGTACATGACTACAGGAGAAACCAGAGGTTTCACTATATGGACCTTTGTTGGCAAAGCAATGTCTCTGATTTTTAATATGCTGTCTAGGTTGGTCATACCTTTTCTTCCAAGGAGCAAGCGTTTTCATGGCTAAAATCACCCTCTGCAGTGATTTTGGAGCCTGCAAAAATAAAGTCTCACTCTGTTTTCATTGTTTCTCCATCTATTTGCCATGAAGTGATGGGACTGGATACCATGATCTTAGTTTTTTGAACGCTGAGTTTTAAGCCAACTTTTTCACTCTCCTCTTTCACTTTCACCAAGAGGCTCTTCTTCTGTTTGTGCCAAAAGGGTGGTGTCATCAGCAAATCTGAGGTTACTGATATTTTTCCCAGCAATCTTGACTCCAGCTTGTGCTTCGCCCAGCCCAGCATGTCTCATGATGTACTCTGCATATAAGTTAAATAAGCAGGGTGACAACATACAGCCTTGATATGCTCCTTTCCCGATTTGGAACCAGTCTATTGTTTCATGTCTACTTCCAACTGTTGCTGCTTGACCTGCATACAGATTTCTCAGGAGGCAGATAAATTGGTCTGGTATTCCCATCTCTTGAAGAATTTTTCATAGTTTGTTGTGGTCCAGACAGTCAGAGGCTTTGGTGTAGTCAACAAACAGAAGTAGATGTTTGTCTGGAACTCACTTGCTTTTTTCGATGATCCAATGCATGTTGGCAATTTGATTTCTGGTTCCTCTGCCATTTCTAAATCCAGCTTGAACATCTGGAAGTTCACAGCTCACATACTGTTGAAAGCTGGCTTGGAGAATTTTGAGCACTACTTCACTAGTGTATGAGATGAGTGCAATTGTGCGGTAGTTTGAACATTCTTTGATATTGCCTTTCTTAGGGATTGGAATGAAACCTGACCTTATCCAATCCTATGGCCACTGCTGAGTTGTCCAAATTTGCTGGCAAATTGAGTGCAGCACTTTAACAGCATCATATTTTTAGGATTTGAAATAGCTCAAATGGAATTCCATCACCTCCACTAGCTTTGATCGTGGTGATGCTTCCTAAGGCCCACTTGACTTCATACTCCAGAATGTCTAGTTGTAGGTGAGTGATCACACCACCATGGTTATCTGGGTCATGAAGATCTTTTTTGTATAGTTCTTCTGTGTATTCTTGCCACTTCTTCTTAATATCTTCTGCTTCTGTTAGGTCCGTACCATTTCTGTCCTTTATTGTGTCCATATTTGCATGAAATGTTCCCATGGTATATCTAATTTTCTTGAAGAGATCTCTAGTCTTTCCCATTCTGTTGTTTTCCTCTATTTCTTTGAGTGGATCACTGAGGAAAGCTTTCTTATCTCTCCTTGCTATTCTTTGAAATTCTGCATTCAAATGGGTATATCTTTCCTTTTCTCCTTTGCTTTTCACTTCTCTTCTTTTCTCAGCTATTTGTAATGCTTCCTCAGAAAACCATTTTGCCTTTTTCATTTCTTTTTCTTATAGATGGTTTTGATCACTGCCTCCTGTACAATGTCACAAACCTCTGTCCATAGTCCATAGATCTGTCTATAAGATCTAATCCCTTGCATCTATTTGTCACTTTCATTGTATAATTGTAAAGGATTTTATTTAGGTCATACAAGAATGGTCTAGTGATTTTCCTCACTTTCTTTAGTTTAAGTCTGATTTTTACAATGAGGAGCTCATGAGCTGATCCACAGTCAGCTCCCAGTCTTGTTTTGGCTGACTGTTTAGAGCGTCTTTGGCTGTAAAGAACATAATCAATCTGGTTTTAGTATTGGCCATCTGGTGATGTCCATGTGTGGAGTCTTCTCTTGTGATGTTGGAAGAGGGTATTTTCCATGACCAGTGTGTTCTCTTGGCAAAAGTTTGTTAGCCTTTGCCTTGATTCATTTTGTATGCCAAGGCCAAACTTGCCTGTTATTCCAGGTATCGCTTGACTTCCTACTTTTGCATTCCAGTCCCCTACAATGAAAAGGACATCTTTTTTGGGGTGTTAGCTCTAGAAGGTCTTGTAGGTCTTCATAGAACCATTCAATTTCAGCTTCTTTGGCATTAGGTATTGGGGCATAGACTTAGATTACTGTGATATTGAATGGTTTGCCTTGGACAGGACCAGATATCACTCTGTCGTTTTTAAGATTGCACCTGAGTACTGCATTTTGGACTCTTTTGTTGACTATGAGGGCTACTCCATTTCTTCTAAGGGATTCATGCCCACATTAGTAGATATAATGGTCATCTGAATTAAATTCACCCATTCCAGTCCATTTTAGTTCACTGATTTCTAAAATGTGGATGTTCACTCTTGCCATTTCCTGTTTGACCACTTCCAATTTCCCTTGATTCATGGACCTAATGATCCAGGGTCCTATGCGTTGTTGGACTTTACTTTCATCACCAGTCATATCAACAACTGGGCATTGTTTTTTCTTTGGCTCTGTCTCTTCATTCTTTCTGGAGTTACTTCTCCACTCTTCTCTAGTAGCATGTTGGGCACCTACTGACTTGGAGAGTTCATCTTTCATTGTCATATCTTTCTGCCTCTTCATACTGCTTCATAATGCTCAGTAAGGAAAATGGCAGAGTAGGAGGGTGTTCACTCGTCTTCTCCTGCGAGAACTCCAAAATTACAACTCGCTGCTGAACAACCATAAAACAGGAGAATGCTGGATCCCACCAGAAAAAGATACCCATGTCCATGGACAATGGAGAAGCCCCAGCAAGACAGTAGGAGGAGCAAAATCATGCTTAGAATCAAGCCCCATACCCACCAGAGACACTCAGAGGGATGAACCAGAACCTTGTGTGCACCAAGAGACCCCACAGAGACTGAGCCAGACCTGCCTTTGAGTGTCTGAGTGACTCCTGTAAGGGTCAGCAGTGGACTGCCACAGGAGCATTGGCTCTGGGTGTGGCAGACCTGGGTACGGCATTAGCCCTCTTGGAGGCAATTGCCATTAACCCCACCATAGAGCCTCCAGAACTTATACAGGACAGGGAAAACAGACTCTTGGAGGGCCCAAACAAAACCTTGTGCACACCAGGACCAAGATAAAAGGAGCAGTGACTCCACAAGAGACTGACCCAGACTTGCCTGTGAGTGTCCAGGAGTCTCTGATGCAGGCGTGGGTCAGCGGTAGCCTGCTGCAGGGTCAGGAGCTCTGTGTGGGGCAGTGTGTGCATGGGGCCTTATGAAGGAGGTTGCCATTTTCTTCATACCTCCACCATAGTTTGGTCTCAGGTCAAACAACAAGGAGGGAACACAGCCCCACCCATCAACAGAAAATTGTACTAAAGATTTACTGAGCATGGCCCTACACATCAGAACAAGACCCAGTTTCTCCCACATTCAGTCTCTCCCATCAGGAAGCTTTCATAAACCTCTTATCCTTATCTGTCAAAGGGCAGACAGAATGAAAACCACAGTCACAGAAAACTCATCAAACTGATCACATGGACCACAGCCTTGTCTAACTCAATGAAACTATGAGACATGTTGTGTAGGGCCACCCAAGACAGGTGGGTCATGGTGGAGAGTTCTGACAAAATGTGGTCTGGAGAAGGGAATGGCAAACCTCTTCAGTATTCTTGCCTTGAGAACCTCATGAACAGTACAACAGATTACTGTGTATTGATTTTGTATCTTAAAACTTAACCAAGTTCATTGATGAGCCCAAGCAGTTTTCTGGTAGCATCTTTAGGATTTTCTATGTAGAGTATGATGTTATCTGCCAACAGTGACCATTTTACTTTTTCCTTCCTTTCCAATTTGGGCTCATTTTATTTCTTTTTCTTGTCTGATTGCTGTGTCTGGGACTTCCAATATTATGTTGAATAAAAGTGGAGAAAGTAGGCATCCTTGTTTTGTTCCTGATCTTAACAGAAATGCTTTCAGCTTTTCATCATTGAATATGATGCTAGCTGGGCTTATCATATGTGGCCTTTATAATGTTGAGTTATGTTCCTGCTCTGCCCATTTTCTGGAGAGTTTTTTTAATCATAAATAGGTGTTGAACTTTGTCAAATTCATAGAAATTTGTCAAATTTTCTATGTCTATTGGGATGATCATATGCCTTTTATCCTTCACTTTGTCAATGTCATGTATTACATTGAATGATTTGTGGGTATTGAACCATCATCACATTCCTGAAGTAAATCCCACTTGATCATGGTTTATCATTCTTTTAATATATTGCTGGATTCAGTTCACTAATATTTTGTTGAGAATTTTTGCATGTGTTCATCAGTGATATTGGCCTATAATTTTCTTTTTTGTGTGATATCTTTGTCTCTTAAAGTCATATTTTAGAGTTAACTTTTCCAAGCTCCAGCGACTCAATACATCTTCAACATTACAGTGATGGGTATATGTGCATATTCAGTTCAGTTCAGTTTAGTCGTTAAGTCATGTCCAACTCTTTGCAACAATGGTGCACATATTGAGTGCAGCATATTCAATATGCATTCGATATGCTATACTCAATATGTGCAGATTATATTCATGAAAATACTTATCAGCTAAATTATTGCTCAGTCCTTGGCTGAGGTCACATGGGTCTATAGAAAGCACTTGCTACTCTCTCAGGTATCTACTCCCACTCCTCTCTGAACCTGACTTTCCTCTTCTGATCTCTTATCTTGCTCATTTCCATCCTATCACTTCCTACTTCTTAAATCATTTCTTTACATTGATGTTCAAACTTGACTATCTATTTTATTGTCAATCACATTATTTTTCCTAGATCTTTTATGTCTCTTCTGGTTCTACACACTGCTCTTAGCAGCCAGTGACTTGATCCTTTGTTTACTCATTCAAAGGACAATCCAAACAATACCAGGAGAAGGCCTGGCTCAGCCCCTTCTACCAGGGCATGTTTGATGAGCCCTCAGAAGGGGCAATACAGATATGCTCTGTGATGTCTGTATTACTCCATTCTGGCTATTGTAACAAAATACCATAGGCTGAATGACTTATACACAACAGTAATTTATTTCTCACAGTTCTGGAGGCTGTAAGTCAAGGCTCAAGATGCCAACATGGTTGAGGGAGAGCCCTTTATCCAGATCACAGAATTTTTAGTCCCCACATGATGGAAAAGGCTAAGGATCTCTGAGGGAGTACTAATCCCATTCATGAAGGTCCCATCCGCATGATGTAATCACCTCCCCAAGTCCCTACCTACTAATATCGTTAATTTTGGGGCTAGGATTTTAACATACAATTTTGAGTGGATACAAATATTCAGACCATGGCATTACACCTCTACTCACCCCCAAATTTATGTTCTCATATGCAAGAAACATTTATTGCATCCCAAGAGGGATGCATGCCCCCAAAGACTTAACTCATTCCAGTATCAACTTAAACATGTAAAGTCCAAAGTCTCATCTGTATCGAACGTGGGTGAGACTCAAAGTATGTTCTTCTTGCCTCAAAGGTGAAGCAAGTCCTTCTCCAGATGTGAACCTGATGATGTGACATCAAACAATTGATGTGCTTCCAAAATTCAGTGGCAGGACAGGCATAGGACATATGGACAGGCATAAGACAGGCATACTCCCATTCCATAGAAGGAGAAATAGGAGAGAAGGAAAGATGACAGGTACCAAGCAAGTCCAAAATCCAACAATGTAAACAGCAGTGTTATTTTAAGAAGGCTAGGATGAGTCATTGTTTTTAATACTCTCCAATAGGAAACCCTTCTCAACTCCCCAGCCAGGCTTATCTCACCTTCTTCAAGGCCCTGGGCACAAACTGGAATAGATATGTCTCTGCTCACATAACTCTTCTGCCCTTTGAAGAGAAAGAAGGGCTGTGCTTGCTCCTCACATCATGTGTCAAACAGTCCTTAGTACCAGGCTGAGAATATGTTACGTACTGCCTTCAGGTTTGCTGAATTTATGTAACCATGCTTCTGAGCAGTAAAAAGGGTGTTTGATGAGTTCCTAAAACTAAGTGATCTTTTGAGGTGTAGTTGACCATCCAAAGAAGCTCAAGATAGAAGGAACACCTGCCCAATACATATCATGATGATAAATCTTCCTCCCAGATGCAGGACTCCTAGGGAGAGAGTAGGGCAGTCTTTCAGCAGAAAGTTTACATTCACTCATCTCCAAACCATCAGGAGCCAAATGGTGACCCTGATGCTGTCCTTCAAAGACCTTTCAGGATTGTTCACTGCAATCTTCCCTCCCAGCACAGCCAGACATCTCTACCTCTGGGTATTGTCTGGATTTTTCCTGAAGGCCAGGAGAATAGCCAGAATCCCCAAGGGATTTTCCCTTTTATTCTATCATTGTCATAGACAAACAGATGCTTTGTCTTTTTGTGAGTTGGTTTTTGTTGGTTTTGGGTTTGTTTCTTCTCACCTTAGATTATTGTGACTTGAATATGGAACACATAAGAAACATGTCATCTCAGCCACAGGCTGTCACCAGCACAAATGCTGCTGTTTTGGAGACAGGCTAGAAAAGTCCCCAGAGGAAAGGTTGGAAGGGCTTCAAGAGAGTGATTCAGGAGGGATTGGAGTGAGAACCCCAAACAGTTTCAAACTGTTTGCATCTTCTTGGGTAAGAGACTGCAGACTAGTGGCCTGCATACTGGATCTAGCCTTCTGTAAATGTTTGACTCTCTTCTTCAGTGTTTTTACTTTATTAATTAAAATAAATAAAACTGAATTTAAATAAATTAAACTGAATTTCTTGCCAACATTTAAAAATCAAAAGATTGCAAATACATATCCAATATTTCACTTTCTCTTGAAAAGTCACATCTAGAGATGTGGCATGTATATCCCCTCAAACTAAGACACTGCCACCCCCTTTAGATTGGGTATGCGCTTTTAGCTTCACTACTGCCCTCTCTGGCCTACCTTACCCATTGAAGACGTGAAGTGAAGTCGCTCAGTCGTGTCCGACTCTTTGCGACCCCATGGACTGTAGCCCACCAGACTCCTCCCTCCATGGGATTCTCCAGGCAAGGGTACTGGAGTGGGTTGCCATTTCCTTCTCCAGGGGAGCTTCCCAACCCAGGGATTGAACCCAGGTCTCCCACATTGCAGGCAGACGCTTTAACCTCTGAGCCAGCAGAGAAGCAACTGCCATATATTTTTAGGTTTGTCACTCTTGCTCTGGATTCTACATTGCACCTGGCCTCAGCTTCAGCCCCCTCTTTTCCTCACACATGCATAGTTTTCCCCTTCCTCATTTCTGATATCTCTTTCTGCCTCTCTTCCCCACTGCCGTCCAGGTCAAAGCAGCCTACTTGTGAGCTAGGAATAGTCAGCTAGATCGCTCCACTGGATATCCTGCCATGTCTCCAAATAGCACAAGCTGAGTGGAACACATCATTTTCCACAGCCAGCCTTGTCCTTCTCCACTGCCTCCATCATTCCAGACTCAAATCCAAGAAGTCATCTTTATTCCTCCTCCTGTATCTATTGGCAGATTTGTAACTTCTATCTTTGCTCAATGTCTCCCACTGACCCCACTACCTCAATCCTTGATGAAAGTCTCATTATCTCTGATCCAGACTCCAGGCTTGGTCTCCTAACTGTTCTTTGTTCATTGCTCAGTTGCCAGCAGTATCTGACTCTTCACAACACCATGGGCTGTCCTACTAGATATTATTTCCCTCTTGTTTTCAACTTACTCTGTATGCAACAGCAGACAGTCATTCTAAAATCATGGCTTGACTCATGACTTTCCAACTCACAAACTTTAGATGACAGCCCACTAGGTGCAGAATTAGTTGGATTCCTTAAGAAGGTATTCAGGCCTCTTGTGAGTTTGTACCCAGTCATTTTAAGCTTTACAACTGCTAGAAAGGGAAATTCAGAAACAACTGAGCTATGCAGTAAGTTAGACTTGACTTGAAATTCCAGCTTCACCCCTCAACCTGGTTCTCATCTATAATAAGGGGTTACAGGCTTCTAGGTTAATGACACCTCACTTTATCTCTTCCTATTAGAATCCTACCCATCTTCAAGACCCAGATCGAATGCATGTTACTTTGAAGCTGTCTCTCCTTGGCCTTTCTTCTTCATATCAATTCTTTTATTGAAACAAAGCTTGTTTCTCTAGAATAGGAGACAGTAAGCTCTTTCTGTAAAATCTTTCTAACTTTGTGAGTCATGCACTCTCTGTCTTAGCTACTCAGTTCTGCTGTTGAAACACAACATCAGCTACAGTTATTATATCAATGAAAGAGTAAGGCTGTATGCCAATAAAACTTAATTATGAGCACTGAAATTTGAATTTCATGCAGTGTTCACCTATCACATAATATTATTCTTCTTTTCATTTTTTCAACCATTTAAAGGAGGTTCATGGGCCATATGAAAACAGGTCAACAGTGGGCCAGGTTGGGTCTGTGGGTCTTAGTTTACCAACTCCTATTCTTGTTTGAAAATTATTTATATTCCCTCCATTCCTCTCCTTCTCTCTCTTTCTATCTCACCTCTCCCTCCTTCCTTTATTAGATTCTGAGCTCATCAAGAATAGACATATGTTCACCTCTCCATCACTCATGTCTGGCATAGGAAAGCCTTTCTAGGGCACTTAACCCCTCTGCCCTAGGACACTACTGCCAATTTCAGGTAGTTTTCAGATTTTGCCATTGCCTTCATGACTTGGATTCACAGGAGGTACAAATACCAACAGATAAGGCATGTTTTCAGGAAATTTCATTTTCTCATTAACACCAAAATTAGGAAAGAACATTGCCAAGCATTTTGAGAGTTGGAGAAAAGCTTTCTCTAAATCCTTCAGATGACTAAATCTGTGAAGACTCCAAAGTCTTAACACCACATTTTTAAACTGCTGTCCAGCCCACAGCCTGGAAAATCTTTGTTATAGATCCTGCTCTCTCTCTCTCCAGCTCTGTCTGCAGTCCTGAATGGGTAAGGATTGTCATCCTATTTTTATAGCTGGGGAATCACTGCTGAGAGAGGTTAAATAACTTTCTCTGAGGCTCAGCATGCCAAGGCAGAAAAGGAGGTTGTCTATGCAGTTTTTCCTCTCCTAGGGCTAAAGAGTTAGAAGTTCATTCCAAGACTGCAAGCAGTTAAGCTGGGCTTCATTTGCTGAGTCTGGGACAGACAGCCTGCTCTGCTGGGGGTGTTTTTATCATAAACTCTTCTCCACCCTGAGGTTACTTTTGGCATTTCCCTTGGTCTTCAGAACACATACTTTCCAGGCTGGCCAAAAGTTTCAGAAAAAAATGTCAAACCATCTCCGCACTACGATTGGCTTCCATGGGAGAAATATACCTTTTTCCATTCCCAGCATCCATCTTCCCTCTTCTGGTGACAAATCCTCAGTTTTCTTCTGGCAAACAACCCCTTCTTCATACTTTGCCCATTGGTCCATGTGGGGTCTCAGTTCCCACCTTCAAAGGAGATCCATGACCCAGTCCTTACCAATAAGACTATTCCCCACGGGCCCTGGGATCAATTTGGGAATGGAGACGTGACTAAAGTCAGCTAACTCAGCTAAGATTCTAAGGGCTCTTTGGGAGTCACTGGCATGGAGAAACACTTGGCCCTCTGGTTGCTTAGCTAGGAAAGCATAAGCCTAGTGTTTCTGGGGCCATCTGGTAAGAAGTGCTTGCATGAGAATAAAGCTGACCCTGAAGAGGGCCAAGCTTCAGGTGGAGAGAGGAAGAGTCAGGCTCATGACATGACCTGTGTTTCAGCATCCATTCATGCTTAAAGTCTAACTCTCTGCCTCTTGTCATAATAAATCTTTTTTGGGTTCTTCAGCTTGAGAAGATCTTGAAGCCTCATAACCCTCCCTTTACCCCCTCATTCCCACTCCCTGCTCATGAGATGTCTGTTCTGGAATTCCCCCTAAGAATGCTTTCAAATCCAGTTCAGACTTCAAGGCCCAGATCAAGGTCCATGAAGTTTTTCCAAACCCCTCACACCATGGATCCCACAAGGATCTGTTTTCATCTGAACTGCTACATCCACTGGGGAATTATTTATACATGGTTGTGAACAGAGGTGGGTGACTAGGATATCTTTTGAGAATAGAAATAACAGGACATATTGATGTTTTTGATGATGGTTTTGATCAAAACCATTTTGATCAAAACCATTGATGGTTTTGATGATGGAATATACAAATATGTGACCGCTTTTCATGAAGCCAAAGTTTTTTGAGCTTGTCATGTCCATTTTACCATCTGCTCCTATAATTTTCCTCTATTTCAATCACTATATAAGAAGATGCATGATATATATTAAGGATACCTCAATTCCATTCTCATTAGCTTATGATAATTTCACACACTGTTTTTCTTTATATAAGATGAGAGTAGCAGAAATACTAATGCCTCCATTTTTTCATCTGTAACAGTAATAAAAATATTTTAAAATTCATTAAAATTGAATAGTAAATGAGCTAAGATACCAGATGTGGATGTGACTGGTGATGGAAGTGAAGTCAGATGCTACAGAGAACAATATTGCATAGGAACCTGAAATGTTAGGTCCATGAATCAAGGGAAATTGGAAGTGGTCAAACAGGAGATGGCAAGAGTGAACATTGACATTCTAGGAATCAGTGAACTAAAATGGACTGGAATGGGCAAATTTAATTCAGATGACCATTATAATCTACTAATGTGGGCAAGAATCCCTTAGAAGAAATGGAGTAGCCCTCACAGTCAACAAAAGAGTCTGAAATGCAATACTCGGGTGCAATCTCAGAAATGACAGAATGATATCTGTTCCACTTCAAGGCAAACCATTCAACATCACAGTAATCCAAGTCTATGCCCCAATACCTAATGCCAAAGAAGCTGAAGCTGAATGGTTCTATGAAGACCTACAAGACTTCCTAGTTCAGTTCAGTTCAATCACTCAGTCGTGTCCGACTCTTTGCAACCCCATGAATCGCAGCACGCCAAACCTCCCTGTCCATCACCAACTCTCGGAGTTTACTCAAACTTATGTCTATTGAGTCAGTGATGCCATCCAGCCATCTCATCCTCTGTCGTCCCCTTCTCCTCCTGTCCCCAATCCCTCCCAGCATCAAGATCTTTTCCAATGAGTCAGTTCTTCACATTAGGTGGCCAAAGTATTGGAGTTTCAGCTTCAGCATCAGTCCTTCCAGTGAACACCCAGGACTGATCTCCTTTAGGATGGACTGGTTGGATCTCTTTGCAGTCCAAGGGACTCTCAAGAGTCTTCTCCAACACCACAGTTCAAAAGCATCAGTTCTTTGGCACTCAGCTTTCTTCACAGCCCAACTCTCACATCCATACATGACCACTGGAAAAACCATAGCCTTGACTAGATGAACCTTTGTTGGCAAAATAATGTCTCTGCTTTTTAATATGCTGTCTAGGTTGGTCATAACTTTCCTTCCAAGGAGTAAGCATCTTTTAATTTCATGGCTGCAATCACCATCTGCAGTGATTTTGGAGCCCAGAAAAATAAAGTCTGTCACTATTTCCATTGTTTCCCCATCTATTTCCCAAGAAGTGATGGGACCAGATGCCATGATCTTAGTTTTCTGAATGTTGAGCTTTAAGCCAACTTTTCCCCTCTCCTCTTTCACTTTCATCAAGAGGTTTTTTAGTTCCTCTTCACTTTCTGCCATAAGGTTGGTGTCATCTGCATATCTGAGGTTATTGATATTTCTCCCGGCAATCTTGATTCCAGCTTGTGCTTCTTCCAGCCCAGCATTTCTCAGAACTAACACCAAAAAAAGATGTCCTTTTCACCACAGGAGACTGGAATGCAAATGTAGGAAGTCAAGAGATACCTGGAATAATAGACAAGTTTGGCCTTGGAATACAAAATGAAACAAGGCAAAGGTTAACAGACTTTTGCCAAGAGAACACAATGGTCACAGCAAAAACCCTCTTCCAACAACACAAGAGACAGATCTATACATGGCCATCACCAGATGGTCACTACCAAAATCAGATTGATTATATTTTTTGCAGCCAAAAATGGAGAGGCTCTATACAGTCAGCAAAAACAAGACCGGGAGTTGACTGTGGCTCATATCATGAACTCCTTATTGTAAAATTCAGGCTTAAATTGAAGAAATTAGGGAAAACCACTAGAACATTCAGGTATGACCTAAATCAAATTCCTTATGATTATGTATTTGAAGTGACATATAGATTCAAGGGATTAGATCTGATAGGCAGACTCCCTGAAGAACTATGGACAGAAGTTCATTGCTTGGAAAAGGAGGCAGTGATCAAGATCATCCTCAAGAAAAAGAAATGCAAAAAGGCAAAATGGTTGTTGGAGGAGACATTACAAATAGCTGAGAAGAAAAAGGCAAAGGAGAAAAGGAAAGATATACCCATTTGAATGCAGAGTTCCAAAGAATATCAAGGAGAGATAAGAAAGCCTTCCTCAGTGATCCATTCAAAGAAATAGAGGAAAACTATAGAATGGGAAAGACTAGAGATCTCTTCAAGCAAAGCAGAGATACCAAGGGAACATTTCATGCAAATATGGACACAATAAAGGACAGAAATGGTACGGACCTAACAGAAGCAGAAGATATTAAGAAGAGGTGGCAAGAATACACAGAAGAACTGTACAAAAAAGATCTTCATGACCCAGATAACCATGGTGGTGTGATCACTCACCTACAGTCAGACATCCTGGGGTGTGAAGTCAAGTGGGCCTTAGGAAGCATCACTATGAACAAAGCTAGTGGAGGTGATGGGATTCCATTTGTGCTACTTCAAATCCTAAAAGATGATGCTGTTCAAGTGTTACATTTAATATGCCAGCAAATATGGAAAACTCATCAGTGCCCACAGGACTGGGTAAGGTCAACTTTCATTCCAGTCCCAAAGAAAGGCAATGTCAAAGAATGTTCAAACTACCACACAATTGTGGAAGTTTGATTACATACTAATAAAGTAATTCTCAAAATTCTCCAAGCCAGGCTTCAATAGTACATGTACCAAGAACTTCCAGATGTTCAAGCTGGCTTTAGAAAAGCCAGCGGAACCAGAGATCAACTTGCCAACATCTGTGAATCATCAAAAAAGCAAGAGAGTTCTAAAAAAGTATCTACTTCTGCTTTGTTGACTACACAAAAGCCTTTGACTGTGTGGATCATAACAAACTGTGGAAAACTCTTCAAGAGGTGGGAATACCAGACCACTTCACCTGCCTCCTGAGAAATCTGCATGCATGTCAAGAAACAACAGTTAGAACTGAACATGGAATAAGAGACTGATTCCTAATTGGGAAAAGAGTACATGAAGGCTGTATATTGTCACCCTGCTTATATAACTTAGATGCAGGGTACAGCATGCAAAATGCCAGACTAGGTGAAGCACAAGCTGGAGTCAAGATTGTTGGGATAAATATAAATAACCTCAGATATGCAGATGACACCACCCTTATGGCAGAAAGCAAATAACTAAAAAGCCTCTTGATGAAAGTGAAAGAGGAGAGTGAAAAAGTTGGCTTAAAATTCAACATTCAGAAAACTAAGATCATGGCATCTGGTCCCATCACTTCATGGCAAGTAGATGGAGAAACAATGGAAATAGTGACAGACTTTATTTGGGGGGCTCCAAAATCACTGCAGGTGGTGACTTCAGCCATGAAATTAAAAGACGCTTGTGCCTTGAAAGAAAAGCTATGACCAACCTAGACAGCATATTAAAAAGCAGAGACATTACTTTGCCAACAAATGTCCATCCTACGAAAGCTATGGTTTTTCCTGTAATTATGCATGGATGTGTGTGTCAGTCACTCAGTCATGTCTGACTCTTTTGAGACCCCATGGGCTGTAGCCCACCAGTCTGCTCTGTCCATGGGATTTTTCCAGGGAAGAACACTGAATGGGTTGCCATTTCCTCCTCCAGGGGTATGGATGTGAAAGTTGGACTATAAAGAAAGCTGAGCACTGAAGAATCGATGCTTTTGGACTGTGGTGTTGGAGAAGACTCTTGAGAGTCCTTGGACTGCAAGGAGATCCAACCAGTCCATCCTAAAGGAGATCAGTCCTGGGTGCTCATTGGAAGGACTGATGCTGAAGCTGAAAGTCCAATACTTTGGCAACCTAATGTGAAGAACTGACTCATTGGAAGATCGTGATGCTGGAAAAGATCGAAGGCAGGAGGAGAAGGGGACGACAGAAGATAAGATGGTTGGATGGAATCACCAACTCGATGGACATGAGTTTGAGCAAGCTCCAGGAGTTGGTGATGGACCGGGAAGCCTGGCGTGCTGCAGACCATGGGGTGGCAAAGAGATGAACACGACTCAGTGACTCAACCAAACTGAAGATACGTTGTGTGTTTAGAATAGTGCCTGCGTGCGTGCCAAGTTGTGGTCAGCTCTTTGCAACCCTATGGACTGCAGCCCATCAGGCTCCCCGGATTCTCCAGGCAAGAATATTGGAGTGGGCTGCCATGTCCTTCTCCAGGGATCTTAACTGCAGGCGGATTCTTTATGGCTGAGCCACTGGAGAAGCCCCAGAATAGTGCCTGGCACATAGTAAATGTTCAGTAAATGCTGAGTGTCTGACACAACTGTCCATATTATTACTAGTAGTACTGATACTATTGAGTACTGAATCATATACAGAAGTTTTTTTTGATTAAGCATGGCTCCCAAATTTATTAAGATTGAACATAAACCACATTCAGCTTTTTAAAAGATAAAATATAAAACTAATTAGAATTACATTGATTTGTTTGATTTTAGAAAACTTGAAGAAAAGTGACCCATTTATCATCTGCAGATAGGATATTAGGCTATTTAAAACCATTAAGTGAGTGATCCAGAATATGATCATGTTAAATCTTTTAGATTCTCTTCAAAACAGGAACACAAAATTTTAAAGAAATCAAGATCCAGAGAATACAGGAATACCAGTCAGTTTAGTCAAAAGCTGAAAGCTTGTGCCAGCAATATGCTGACCCAAATTGATCTTGGGAAAGAGTCATGTCAATGTATGGCAAAAACCACTACAATATTGTAAAGTAATTAGCCTCCAACTAATAAAAATAAATGGAAAAAAAAAAGAAGTCAGGATGGCATTACCTTTAGGGGTTAGGGAGTTGGCAAGGGGGATGAGGGGTCTTCTGAGGTGTTATTATACAGATGTGTTCATTTTGTGAAAATTCATCAACTTATATTCACTTGATAAGTATATTTGTCTTCATATGTGTTATAATTCAATAAAAGTTTAACTTTAAATATAAAAAAAAGAGTGACTAGAAGACTACAGAAGCAAGCAAGAAGTCAGAAGGTTTAGCTGGGAAAAGGTTTGGTGGTGGCAGGAACCTGAGACAATGAGAAATGGTACCTTTTTCTTGATCTCAGACTGACTTGATAGCTGACTACAGCCCCAGAAAATGTTATTAGAACTGCAGCACCAGTGGAGTTCAAATGCATTTTTAATATCTTCTAAATGCTTAATTTGGTTTTACTGGAGATGTGTTTCATCATTCCCTCCTGTCCCTTAATTAAGCTAATGACTTTATTTCTTTTCTCCTTTCTGATCAGCTCATAACACATTTCCCAGGCTGGCCTCCCTCCTCGTGCCTGTCGTTTTTGATCTGGTTATTAGCTTTCATGCTCACGTTATTTTCCATGTGTTTGAATGTTACTGACTGAAACTGGTCCATTCAGGAAGCTCTAGGACTGGAGGGACCTGAGCTGGCACAGTCCCACCCACTCTTACAAAGAACGAAAGTCGTTATGTGTGCTACCACCTAATAATTTACTCAACAGTTGCATATTATCTCAATCTATCCTTGAGAGAAGGCACTGAGGCAGGCGTCATTAACTCTGCCATTCTACAGATCAGGAGTGTGAAAGCCAGGAAAGCTAACCACTGACGGGTCAAATAGCATGAAGGCATCATAGGGGAGATGTCCTACTCACCAGGCAATGCCCTTGTTCTTCTTTCTACCCCGTTCTGCTCACCCCACATCCTCCATCAAGACCACTCTGCTTCTCTGGGCACTGCAAGGTACACACTCAGGGCGTTTCAGCCAGGCAAGTGTGGACCACTCAGGATGCTTCTCGAGGGTCGGAGAAGAGTCATGCTCTGAATAAGATGCCGTCACTCTGTTTCTTCTCTTGTCTCCATGGATAGCTGCACTTCATCCCTGATGGCTCAGTTAAAGGAAGCTCTGAGGATGCCCTGATTCTCAAAAATGACTTTGTGGAAATTATCTGCAAATTCTCCTAGCCTGACTCAGAAGCTCCTTTAGGACAGGGTGAATGAAATGGGAAGAGTACTCCCTCCAGAGAGAGCCAGATCCTCACCATTAAGAACCCCTGGAAATAAGAACTTCTTTACTTTTGGGGAAATGTATGTTTCAGAGCCATGGGAAAAGTCAACATGAACTAAAGGATGATACAAAAATCTGTAAGGTTGCTTTAATGTATATTCTGTGGGCTGTGCTAATTAAATCAACTCACTGTACAGTGAGGCTCTGATGGACAAGTGACTTGTCCAAGATCCCTCATCGAGTTAGAGATGGCTGTTTGTACAGGAATCATATGCAGAAAGAGTAAGCAACTTTTTAAGACTAAGAGATGGCTTGTAAAGTGGTGAGAAGGTAGAAGAATTAGAATGTTCTCAGATAACTTATATCCTCCCCCCTATTATAAGAATTGCCAAAAAGACAATGTTACCATCGAGGCAGGACAGAACTATTCTGTTTGCTTGCGTATTTTTTGCACTTGATCAAAACTGAATTATTTGCAAAACACCATTTTCCTTACTACATAGGGGAATCTGCAAGATTCCCAGGAGACACTGGCTATAAGAAATCTCAGGTATAATTATCCAAGATGGAACAGGAGTCTGGGAGCGTATCTATTTGTTGGACCAGATAAAAGTCCATGGTAAGTGTGCTCTTGTGGGCCTCCCTCCACGTCCCACCCTCTTGGCGAGAGCTGCGCTGTAGTGGTTCTTGGGCTGAGGAGGATCCTGACAGTTAAAAGTTCTGTTCTGTCTCCCTGAAAAACAGGGGAAATTTAAAGAGACTTAGTGAGCCAACCATGAGGTAAGAGAAGAAAGATAGGCTTAGACATCTGTGCTGAAAAGCCGAGAATCAGAACAAAAGGAAGGAAGTCCCCCCAGGCTCTAAAACAGTCAAGCTGTCACTCAATATGCTAAGAGATCGGGCAGCCACCGAGGAAAACGAGGCTTGGCCAGAGATGTTGCTGTAGACTCACAGTCTGGAAGCGCTTCTTTCTGGCCTGAAATTCACCATTTGTGGGTTGCACGAGAAGCTGAATGGGCTCTTTCTGGAATGAATTGATCACTGTGTCCAAGCTAATTACTGCCTTAATAACCTGCCTCCTGCAGACACAAATTGGGCACAGAGAAGGCAAGTGGCTCGCCCCAAACCAGAGTCAGTCAGTGGCAGGGACAGAAGTAAGGCTGAGTAACCAGTGAGGTTGTCCTGGCCAAGAAGCAAACTCTGGCAGAGCAGCCGCTGACTCTCTGGTGCCCTGAGATGGGCAGGGGTTCCCACCCCACCCACTCCTCCCCAGATGCCCAGGTGAGCTGAGGCTTGCAGGTCTGCAGATCTGCTGTGCTAAGGAGAACCTCCATGATGCAGGATGATATTAGCTCACTTTTATTGCCATGAGCCGGGCACCCTCCAGCAGCTTGGCTATAAACCTTTGGTCTGCAGGGCTCCTGGAGTGGCAGACTCCCACACACTCCACGGGGAGACAGGAATTTGACTTTCCAGGCAGCAGCACTTTGAGGCAGTCAGGTGAGAGTAAAAGTGAAAGTAGCTCAGTCGTATCCGACTCTGTGATCCCGTGGACTGTAGCCCACCAGGCTCCTCTGTCTATGGGATTCTTCAGGCAAGAATACTAGAGTGGGTAGCCACTCCCTTCTCCAGGGGATCTTCCCAACCCGGGGATCGAACCCAGGTCTCCTGCATTGCCAGCAGATCCTTTATCATCAGGAGGAAAGAGAGAGACCCCTGTTTCACTATCACCCACTCTGATGCCCACCAGGGTCTGCTTCCCAAACCCCAGGTACCTGTATCCCACACTCACCATTTGCCATGTGGTTCCTGTATTATTTGATATTTTTCTTCACATTAATTCACCATTTAAAATTTTTCAAATTTATTTTCAAAGAAGTTTTATAGTACTTCTAGAAGTAGAAAACTAATACTGCTTGCTTTAAAAATCAATATAAGAAAAACAAAAGTACTTGGTACACTTCAGCCAGAGCTTCATGCCACAGGCTCTGAGCCTGCAGCCTAGCATGTTAAGGCATGCTAGCACTTTCTCCTTGGCATAATGAGGTGAGTTGATAAAGAGCTGCAGAGGCCAGGGAGACAGGCACCACCAAACCAAGCAACTCTCTCGTCTACAGCCCACTCTCTCGTTTCACAGCCCACCTCTTGGGAGACACTGGCCTAAAATCAAGCACCAACTCTCCCATGAAGCCTCCCGTGATTGACTATCAGGAAACACTCTCTTCTTCTGGCTTCCCCCAGTCCTTAGTTCCTGGAGCAGTCAGCACTTCCTACCTAACATATAGGGATATATTCTTTCTCATGGTATTGAAAATTTCTTAACTTCCAGTCAACCTCTAATATAGAAGCAGGAGCTTGAATTGAAACAACCAGTCAGACATCCAGCAGGCAAAAGGATAAGCATTTGGTATTTCTTGTGGATTTGGTGTGGTTCATCCTCGATCCTCCCAGAAAAAGAAAGCGCAGGAACTTGCAGCAGATACAGACGTGTTGGTGGGCAGTCGTGGGGAGACAGGTGGAAGGATCAGCATAACTGAGCCAGGGCGGGGCGGCTGCCATGAGAAAGAGTGAGCTCCCTGGCACTGAAAGTATTCAAGTGGAGGCTGGTAGACCCCTTAGACCTTATAGGGGTTTGGATGAGATTATTCTGAAGGGCCTTCTGGTCTTCAAATGCAGTGACTCTGAGACTCTGGACTCAAGAGTAGTGACCCCTCCCAATGTTAGGTGAGAGCCATGCATAGCCAGGTTTGGTGGATGGGTGGGTGTGCACCGGGTCACTTGTGCACTTAGGTCTGGCATTCCCTCATCTGGCAAGGCCAGATTAACCCCTTAGTGGCAGGCACTGGGCCCCCAATGCTCTCTCTCTGCTGACAAGCTTACTTGCAAAGGCCCCAAGGGGTTAATTAAGTTTTATTGAGCCAGAGTTTATTGCAGCTGGCTCTTGTCTCTCTCCTTAAACTCTTCTGCTTCCTGGGAAGCCAGAGTCCCCCGGGACAATATTTCCAAGGCTGTTTAGTTTGCCTGTAACCTATATTTTATTTGTTTTTCGAGATACTCTAAAGGGACAGTGGATGAGGTCATCCCCCGCTTGCCCTGCTGTGTATCTCAGTGACTCCATTAAATCAGGTTGTTTAAATGGAGCGCAGATGTTGCCGATTTTTCATATAAAGGAATGCATATTCATTTACATAAATTTCAGTGAATTACGGCAGTTTGGGTTTAACACCGCATGTATGTTTGTGTGTGGGACACAGACTTGCAGGGCTCCCGCCAGGAAAGAGCCGTCAAAAGGTTTAACTAGGAAATCCTTCACATCCATGATATGTCCATTTTCCTGCTTTATTTTATTTTATTTTGAGCCTACCATCCTGCTTCAGTGATCTCTAATAGCTTAATACGATTAGAGATTTCCTCTAATCGCCGCTCAATGTGTTTCAGCTCTATTAAAGATTTATATGAAAGCTTTATGGAACACACCTTTTTAGAATTCAGAAGGATTTTGCAGGTTATTATTCATAACATCTGCCACTTACTGCAAAGAGCCTTAAAACACCCCTTTAATGTGTATTTAATGCTTCTGATACAATATAATATCAAATAAGACGTGCTTTATTATGGCGCCTGTGTTTGTGTAGCTGCACTGAAGCTCCGCCACTGTTGTCAGCCTGAGGTGGAGGGTTTATAACAGCCATAAAAACCTGCACTGAGCTCAACTTGGCATTTAAGGACACACAGAGAGAAATGGTGTTTTGTTTTTTCTTCTTTTACTTGACTTGGTGCAATGTGGAGAGAAGCAGTTTGACAATTTAAAGAGCCACTAAACATAATCTAGACATAAAACAGTGGTCCTTGGAGAAGTATTAAGGTCAACTATTGTTTGAAAGTGGATCTCGCTGGCCTGCACACGTAGATCTGAGTGGTAGCTGGTCTGGCCAACAAAGATTATGGGCTTCTGCTGATTCATCCACCACTTTCTCTGATCAGGAGACTATAACACACCTTCTATTATTCTTTGTCCGTTAACCCGACATTTTTACTAAGCAGCATTTATTAACAACTCATTTTCACATTTTAATTTATGAAGGATGTACATGTATGTATGTCTTTAAATAAAAATGTGTGATACATAGTTATCAAGATGCCAACAAGAATTGTGTTAGGGTTGCTGGCTTGATTCTTTGTGGAGCTGGAGGTCATGTAGCAGAGAAGAAAGAATACAACCCTGGACTGGAATCATAGCTCGTTTCCTTACCAGTTGGAGGGCCCTGGGCAAGGCATTAACTTCTCCAAGCCTTGCTTTGCTCATCTGTGATGTGGGGATGATGCCTGTGAATGAAGGCTGTTTAGTTAAATGAAGTGATACGTTCAGAGAGCTTAACAATGACTCTGGCACATGGCAGGTGTTCAATACTGTGTCCTAGTTTTGGAAAGCATTAATCGCATTTATTTATTTACATTTATTTTTGGCTGTGCTGGGTCTTTGTTGCTGCTGCCCAGGTTTCTCTAGCTGCAGAGAGTGGGAGCTCCTCTCTAGTTGCAGTGTGCGGGCTTCTCACGGCAGAGGCTTCTCTTGTCGCAGAGCACGGACTCAGTTGCGGCCCACAGGCTTAGCTGCCCTCTGGCATGTGGTTCAGACCAGGGACTGAACCCGGTGTCCCCAGCATTGGCAAGTGGATTCTTAACCACTGGACCACCAGGGAAGTCCAATGGTACTTTTGAATAAAAGAAACACATTTTAAAATTCTTTGAAAGAAAAGACATTTGTAAGTGCTGATGAGAACACTGGGTCTGCAGGTGACCACCACTGCCACCACACTGAATGGACCCATTCCTGGCACAAGCAATGATACCCTCTGCTTTATTAACCTGTGCTGCCCAGCCGCCCAAATGTCTCTTAGGTTTGAGGGAACATGGCAAATACATCACAGAGTCTTAACAGTCCCAAGTTGGGAAACCATCTCACAAATCTACCTTCATTTTGCAGAAAGGGGGTCCAGATCCAGAGAGGGGAAGGGACTTGCCCCAGATCACACAGGGACAAAGGTATAAACCGTGGCTCCTACATCCCTCTTAGAGCTGTCTCACCACCCCCTGATTCCAGTTAGAAGCAGACTTTGGCTCTCACTGCCTTGGAGCTAGTGCCTCTTCCCTTTAATGAGAGCACACTGCAGCAGCCCCTCAGAATTGCAGGATCTGCTTTTCCTTGAATTTGTTTATCCCTGTAACTGCTCGTCTCTGGTGGGCTCAGTCCAAGAAGCCCGGTGGCCCAGGGTGTGTGGGCTTCAAGGAGGATGCAGAGACCAGTGCAGGGTATATGCTGGGAGTGGGTACCACAGGCAGAAGGGGATTCTCCTGGTGCATGCATCACTCTGCTCAGTAATTCCGAGGTTGGAACTCCCTCAGTGCCCACTGGCCAAATTTGCTGAACACTTGACTTTCAAACAGCCCTCATTACAGACCCACAGCCATCTTCTTTCTGACGGGTTTGGAGTAAATATGTAATCAGGGAGTTTTTAAGCTGTGTTCTGTAAAGTGCCGTCTGCGTCTGCTGTTTGGTTATTTTATATGGTCATCAAAGCTGTTATAGAGGTGGGGGCAGGAATGAGATACAGGGTGGGTGTGGGGTAGACAAGAATATAGGAGGCTGGCAGCCTATTCTGCAGAGTCCAGTGACCAGCGTGGTCATGAACGTGCAGACCTTGATGGTCTGCAAAGCACTCATTCACATTCTAAAGGTTACATATCCTTTCCATCCTTCTGGAGGACTCAGAGACATCAAGGTCACCTGAAAAGTTAATGAGAGTTCTGGAATTTTTTCTTTTTCTAAAAATGTTTTAGTGTTCTTTTATTGCCAACATTTTATTATGAAAATATTCAAAGATACAGTAAAGTTAAAGGAATTTTACAGTGAACCAAGGTATCAAGAGTCTATCATTAACATTTTACTATGCTTGCTTTATCACTTCTCTATCTACTCATTAATCCACCTTATTTGGTACTTCAAAGTAAATTGAAGACATCATATATTCTCCCCTTGATAGTTCAGCATGGATTTCATTAATTAGAGTTCAGTATTTGTTTACAGTTTCTTTGTTTTGATGTAAACTTTACACATAAATGAAGTGCACAGATCTTAAGTGCATTCCAAGAGTTTTAACAAATGTGTACACCTGTGCAACCCAAACCCCCTTCCATGATGTTGCCATCACTAGGAAGTACCCTCTTGCGTCTTCCAAGGAAATTCTTGCCTCCACTCCCCGACAGGCAACTGCTGTTCTGATTTTTCCCCCACTGTAGATTAGTTTTGTCTGCTCTATAATTTCATATGAATAATTCTAGTACCCACACTTTCATGTAAGGCTTGTTGCACTCAGAATAATATTTTTGAGATCCATCCATGTTGTTGCATGTGTTTGGAAATTAATTCTTTTTTATTGCTGAGTGATACAGCAGTGAATGACTGGACCAGTTTGTTTATCCATTCTCCTGCTGGTGGACCAACCGGGCTCTTTCCAGTTGTAACTATTATGAATAGAGCTGCCATGAGCATCGTGTACACATCTTTTTATGGATTTATTTTTTATTTATTGTGGGACAATACTTAGAAGTGAAATCACTGGGTCATAGTGCATGTTTAGTTATGTAAGAAACTTGTCAGCCTGTTTGAAAACTAATTAGGTCATTTTATATTCCCACCAACAATATATGAAGGTTCAAGTTGCTCCACAACCTTTATAATATTTGATGTTGTCATTCTTTTTAATTTTAGCTATTCTGATAAATGTGAAGAGGTACCTCATTATGAGTTTGATTTGCATTTCCCTGATGACTAATGATGTTGTCCATTTTTCATGCATTTATTGGCCATTCATATATCTTCTTTTGTGAAGTGCCTTTCAAATCTTTTGTCCATTTTTAATTAGGTGGTTTGTCTTTTTTATTAGTGAGTAATAGGAGTTATTTATAGTTCCTGAATACCAGTCCTTTTCCAGAGATATGTTTTACAACACTTTCTACTTATGTGCAGCTTGTCTGTTTGTTTTCTTAAGTTTAACTTTAGATGAGCAAAAATTTAAATTTTGATCAATGCCAAAGATCTTTCCCCTCTTATTAAAATTGCTTTCTGTGACCTGCTTATAAAATCTGTGCCTACTTCTCGACAGGCATGAAGGTTTTAGCTCTTGCATTTACATCTAAGATACATCTTGAACTAATTTTTGTATATGGCATAAGGTAGGAAATGTAATCACTAATGTGAGTGTAGAGTTCTCCCAGTACAACTGGTGGCAAATAACTTGATTTCCCCATTTTATTGCTTTGTTGCCTTTATTAAAAATAAAACAATTACATAGATATACATTCTCTATTCTATTTCACACATTTGTCAATCATTATGTCAATATCACAATGTCTTTATTACTGTAGCATTATACTAAGTCTTGAATTCAGGTAGAAGTCCTCCAATTTTTCTTCTTTCTAAAGAAAATTTTGGATATTTTAGGTCTTTTCATTTCCACATGTATTTCATCGTCAGCTTGCCAGTTTCTACCAGAAAAATTAAAAAGCCTGCTGGAATTTTGTTTGGGATTACATTGAATCTTTAGGATTATTTGAGGATAATTGACTCCTTAACAGTATGGAGTCTTTTCATCTCGGAACATAATTTAGTTCACCATTTCTTTAGATATCTATTAATTTCTTTCAACAATGGCTTCTAGTAGAAGACTTACATATTAAATTTATTCCTAAGTATGTTATGCTTTGACTTTTTAAGATAAATTTTTTTAAAACTTTATTTCTAATTGTTTGCTGTGTGTGTTAGTCACTTAGTCATGTCCGACTCTTTGTGACCCACCAGGCTTCTCTGTCCTTGGGATTCTCCAGGCAAGAATACTGGAGTGGCTTGCCATTCCCTTCTCCAGGGGATCTTCCCAACCCAGGGATTGAACCTGGGTCTCCTGCATTGTAGGCAGATTCTTGACCAACTGAGCCACCAGGGAATTTGGTTTTTGTATATTAACTTTGTATTCTGCAAGCATCCTAAAAGCATTTATTAGTTTGGGCAGTGTTTTAATAGATAACTTTGGGGTTTTCTATCTAAACAATTTTGTCACCTGCAATAACTACAGTTTTGCTTCTTTCTTTTCGATCCTTATAATTGTTATTTATTTTACCTGCATCATTGCACTAGACAGACCTCTAGTGCTACATTAAATCGCAGCGGTGAAAGCTGACAGATCTTGACTTCTTAGAGAAAATGCATTTGGTACTTCATCATGAAGTGTGATATTAGTTGAGGTTTTTGGATAGATGTCCTTTTTTTCTGCTGAGAAAGATCTTTTCTATTTGTAGTTGACTGAGAATTTTTATCAGAAATTGATTTTGAATTCTCAAATGTTTATTCTGCATCTACTGAAATGATTGGGGATTTCTTCCCTTTTATTCTGTTAAGCCAGCCTTGCATTCTTGAAATAAACCCCGCAATGTTTTCTTATAACCTAAATTTTTGTTTTAAAATTATTAAAAGCTTAATTTTGTACATTTAGGGGTGAAAATCAAATATCATCTTCAGTTCAGTTCAGTTCAGTTGCTCAGTCGTGTCCGACTCTTTGCAACCCCTGAATCGCAGCATGCCAGGCCTCCCTGGGAGTCCATCACCAACTCCCGGAGTTTACTCAAACTCATGTCCATTGAGTCAGTGATGCCATCCAGCCATCTCATCCTCTGTCCTCCCCTTCTCCTCCTGCCCCCAATCCCTCCTAGCATCAGGGTCTTTTCCAATGAGTCAACTCTTTGCATGAGGTGGCCCAAGTATTGGAGTTTCAGCTTCAGCATCAGTCCTTCCAATGAACACCCAGGACTGATCTCCTTTAGGATGGACTGGTTGGATCTCCTTGCAGTCCAAGGGACTCTCAAGAGTCTTCTCCAACACCACAGTTCAAATGCATCAATTTTTTGGTGCTCAGCTTTTTTCACAGCCCAACTCTCACATCCATACATGACCACTGGAAAAACCATAGCCTTGACTAGATGAATCTTTATACATATATAAAAATGAAAATATAAACTACATGTTTCAGATAGGTTGCTGCTGCTAAGTCGCTTCAGTCGTGTCTGACTCTGTGCAGCCCCATAGATGGCAGCCCACCAGGCTCCACCATCCCTGGGATTCTCCAGGCAAGAACACCGGAGTGGTTCAGATAAGTTAGATGTACCTAAAATTTCTTCACATTTGGAGTCCACTTTTCATCTCTGAACTATCAGTGCCTCTGTTTGTCCACATAGTGTTGTCTTCTTTTCTATCAAGAGGACTGTTGATTAAGAATTTGTTAAAATTGTGCTGGATTATTATCTTCGAGATTTTATTCCAGCCTGCTGTTACCTCTGCAACAGCCTTTGATGGCATGCATAAACACTGACAATGTATCATGACTGCTGTCTGCCAATAACAATTATCAGACCCATTCTGATTTGGGAAATGTTAAGATGTAAATAAAATGTAGATGTTAGAATCGCTTAAATACAGTATCAACTTTAATTTTCCCCTTTGTTACTGGAGGGATTTGTAATGGGGGATTTCATTTACTACATGACACATTACCAGTCATGGTTAAAGTTTTACAAGGAGAAAATATACTTTTATAATCAGAAAACTTTTAATAGATATTTTTAAGAAAATCAAAGGCTTTCAGGAATGGTTTATAATTTCAATGCCTACTTTTAACTTTAAGAAGTTTATAAATAAAGAAGGCTTTGGAAGATCCCCCTGGAGAAGGAAATGGCAACCCACTCCAGTACCCTTGGCTGGAAAATTCCATGGACAGAGGAGCCTGGTAGGCTACAGTCCATGGGGTCACAAAGAGTCGGACACGACTGAGCAACTTCACTTTCACTTTGGAAGATCATCTAGTCCACAGAATTCATTGAACAGATGGGAGTATTGGCCCTTTGACTAGTCAGCTAGACTTGTAAGCTCCATAAGAGCAGAAACAAAGTGTGTTACAATCATCACAATAACCCCTGTGTCTTCATATTTCCTGGTAAGAAGTTGGCACTCAAAAAATACTTTTGTGAAAGAATGAGTGAGTGAATGAGACTTAGATCTATTTTGACCCGTATTAACTGGTCAAAAGTCACATGGAGGAAACTTACAGCCTGCAATGGTACAGTAAGTTGAGTTTCCTGCTGTCATTGGTCTATACTTGATCATCTGCCATATCCAACTAAGACCTGGAATGGTTGGTTTACTTAGGTTTTCTGACCTTGCAAAGACTATGAAGTGTGTGTGTGTGGAGTGTGGGTGTGTGGGGGGTGTGTGTGTGTGTGGTTTGTGTGTGTTATAATTTGGGGATCATGCTGTGTGCACCATGGATCTTGCCCGATATGGCAGCAATTACAAAGTCTAGACCTTGTTGTCATAGTATAGTAGGAATTTCTGTCTCCTCCTTCCCCATAACATCACTGAAAACAAGTCACAGATGCAGTATGTGGCTATTAATCACTCCTGTTAGCCAGACTGCATCCCAGTGGCATGTTGTGCATTATTAAATTATACCATCGCTCACTCTTGGGCTGCTGTGTTTAACTGCATGGAAAGAATTACTGATCAAATCTCCCCAAATATTTTTTCCCCTAGCACAAATCAAACCTTGTTTCTTTGAGCAAAGGTTACATGGCTAAATCCCAGGGATAATCAAAACTATTTTGAGGCTCTGGCTCAACTATCTTCAAATACCAACAGGTGTTAGCCACCTCCTTATCATCTCTCCTGAACTCAAACACTTTCATATTTTCCTGTGTCCAAATCCTTTATTCTTTCCAAGGGCCACACCAAGTCATCAAGGTGAACTCATGGTCCCCCTGCAGCCAAGCACACCATCCTCCCTCTCTTCACACCTTCCCCATCTCAGTGAGTGGAATTGCCACGTACCAAGATGCTGAAGCTGGAACCTAGGAGATATCATTGTTCCTGCTCTTTTCCTTCATTCCTGATCCATGAGTCCGTCTTGTTTACTCTACTTCCAAAGAGATTCCAAATAAGTACACTTATCTCCTTTCCTAAAATCAGCTCTGAAATACCATATTCCACCCAGAAGTTTCTTAAATAGCTTCCAGATACTGCTCTTGTTCCTGACAGCCTGTTCTCCCCACAACAGAGTGACCTAAAAACACAAATCAGATCATGTCATTTCTCTGCTCAAGACCTTTCTGTACTTTCCAATTTTTCACGGAAAAAACCCAAATCACCAGTTGATTGACCACAACCAGGAAGGTACAGTGTGGTCTAGCCCTTGCCTCGCTCTCAGTGCACATCACATACTTCACTAACCATGTGCCAGTCCCACTGGCCGTTGGTTTCCTTGAGCATGGCCAGCTCATCCCCACTCCAGTGTACCAGCACATGCTGCTTGCCTTATCTGGGTGCCCTCAGGTTGGCTCTTCATGTGGCTAGCCCCTGTCATAATTTGTATATCAGCTTAAATGCCACTTCCTCAAAGAGGAAGTTTCTTGAACTCTTTATACTAAAAAGGGTCTTTCCATGATTTTTTGTTTGTTTATTTATTTCTGCCCTAGCACTCACTACAATCTGTCAGTTACCTTGTCTGGTTATTTGGAATTTTTTCCTTTTACTTTCTTTTTTAATTGAAATACAGTTAATTTACAATGTTGCATTAGTTTCAATTATACAACAAAGTGATTAAGATATATATATATATATACACACACACATATTCTTTTTCAGATATTTTACCATTATAGATTATTACAAGATATTACGTATAGTTTCCTGTGCTAAACAATAGGTCCTTGCTGTTTACCTATTTTATGTACAGTAGTACATATATATCAATCCCAAATTCTAGTTTGAAAAGATAGATGTACCCCAGTGTTCATAGCAGCACTATTATAAATACATATGTTGGATATATATATATATAGAGAGAGAGAGTAATATTAGCCATAAAAGAATGAAATAATGCTGTTTGAAGCAACATGGATGAACCTAGAGATTATCATATTAAGTAAAATAAGTCAGACAAATACAAATATCATGTGATATCACTTATGAAAGTAAAAGTATTAGTTGCTCAGTCAAGTCCAACCCTTTGCAATCCCAGGCTCCCCTGCCCACGGAGTTCTCCAGGCAAGAACAATGGAATAGGTTGCCATGCCCTTCTCCAAGGGATCTTACTGACCTAGGGATCAAACCTGGGTTTTCCAAATCACAGGTGGATTCTTTACTAACTGAGCCACCAGGGAAGCCTGCTGATATCACTTCTATGTGAAACCTTAAAAAAAAAAAAAAAGATGCAAATGAACTTATTTACAAAACAGAAATAGACTTACATACATAGAAAACAAACCTACAGTTACCAAAGAGGATAGTGGGGTGGGGGTAGGAATAAATTAGGAGTTTGGTTAATTTGTTTTTGGTCTGTCTCCCTTAACTAAAATATAACCTCCTTGATGTTAAAACTTTGTATTGTTCAAAGTGCTCAGTGCTAGCACACTTCTTGGTATATATTATTCCCTCTCCCTCCCTTACATGAAAAGAAAGTATTTATATGCAGAGGGATTAGAATCCCACTCACAAGAGAAATTGCAATCATATTGGGTAGATGAGAGGTACCCATGAAAGGAGTGGAGATGATGAAGTATACAGTTGTAGGAACTTATGTTGGGTGCAGTGAAGATGAATAAGAAGAAGGGAGGCATGGGGAATAGGCTTGGAAGACTTAATGGGGAAAGTAGAATTTTATTCATTTATTCTTATATCCATATATATCATATAGGCATATATGAGTGAGTGGGGTATGTATATATGTATATTTCCCTTCCCCAAGTTGGCTCCAGTCTCAGACTTTACCTGGTAGCAAGATGGCAGTCAGATGCTCCAGCCATGTATTCTCTTTATCAGAAGCTCTCACAGAAGCCCTGAAGTCTACTCCATGGGGTAGGATCACATCACCTGCTGTCCTTTGAACCACCACTGGGGTCTGGTTGTCTGTGACCTGGAGGTATGCACCCCAAATCAAAGCCAGGGACTGAACTGAAGGAATAGGAAATGTACACTTGGAGATCATCGGTTCACTCAGTAAACATTTCTGGGACTCTTCTGTGAACCAGATGCTGGAGATACAAAGATAAGTAAATGCTCACGTCTCATCTGAATAGAGAAGTGATCAAGCACTGTTTTATAGTGAGAGAAAACTAGGATAGAGGGTGGCTTGGAAGCTTACATGAGCGAAGAAGGGGGCTTCAGTCAGGCAGTTGCATTTGATCTGGGCCTCAAGGAACGGGAAGCAATTGCCAGATGAAAAAGAGGGTAAGGCATTAAGTTTCAAGCCTGTGGCCAGGTGAGATAACATAACTCTACATGGATGAGTGATTTGTGTGCCAATCTAAGGTATTTAGAGTTATCCTACAGGCAATGAACATCCACTGACAGCTTTAAAACACATGAATGTCATGACTAGTTCTTATCCATCTTTATAGTTTCTCCAGCAATTAGCACCATGGCTTACTCAAAGCAGGTGTTAAGTCATTATTGAATGAATTAATTAAAGAAGGAATAAATCTTAAAAATTAATGAGTAACAACCACTTTGGAAACATTTTTGGCAGTAAATACCAAATCTGAATATGCACCAGTCTATGACCCAGCAATTCCACTCCTAGGGCTACATCCTGCAAGAAAGCATCTGTGCATTTACTGTAAGACATAGACTAGACATAAAGATGGCTAACAAACACATGAAAAGATGCTCAACATCACTCATTATCAGAGAAATGCAAATCAAAACCACAATGAGGTACCATTACACGCCAGTCAGGATGGCTGCTATCCAAAAGTCTACAAGCAATAAATGCTGAAGAGGGTGTGGAGAAAAGGGAACCCTCTTACACTGTTGGTGGGAATGCAAACTAGTACAGCCGCTATGGAAAACAGTGTGGAGATTTCTTAAAAAACTGGAAATAGAACTGCCATATGACCCAACAATCCCACTTCTGGGCATACACACTGAGGAAACCAGATCTGAAAGAGACACGTGCACCCCAATGTTCATCGCAGCACTGTTTATAATAGCCAGGACATGGAAGCAACCTAGATGCCCATCAGCAGACGAATGGATAAGGAAGCTGTGGTACATATACACTATGGAATATTACTCAGCCATTAAAAAGAATTCATTTGAACCAGTTCTAATGAGATGGATGAAGCTGGAGCCCCTTATACAGAGTGAAGTAAGCCAGAAAGATAAAGAACATTACAGCATACTAACACATATATATGGAATTTAGAAAGGTCATAACGATAACCCTATATGCAAAACAGAAAAAGAGACACAGAAATACAGAACAGACTTTTGAACTTTGTGGGAGAATGTGAGGGTGGGATATTTCAAAAGAACAGCATGTATATTATCTATGGTGAAACAGATCACCAGCCCAGGTGGGATGCATGAGACAAGTGCTTGGGCCTGGTGCACTGGGAAGACCCGGAGGGATCGGGTGAAGAGGGAGGTGGGAGGGGGGATCAGGATGGGGAATATGTGTAAATCCATGGCTGATTCATGTCAATGTATGACAAAACCCACTGAAAAAATAAATAAATAAATAAAGGGAAAAAAAAAAAAGACATAGACTAGAATGTTCACAGCAGCCAAACATGGAAACAAAAACCCAAATGTTCATCAAGGAAGAACAGACTAATAAAGGGTATTATATTCACATGACAGAAAACTACTACAAGGCAGTGAGGATGGATGAAACCAATACATACAAAAGTATGGATGAATGTTAAAAGCATTATTATTGTTCAGTCACTCACTCCTGTCTGACTCTTTGAGACCCCATGGACTGCAGCACACCAGACTTCCATGTCTTTCACTGTCTCCCAGAGCCTGCTCAAACTCATGTCCATTGAATCAGTGATGTCATCCAGCCATCTCATCCTCTGTTGTCCCCTTCTCCTCCTGCCTTCAATCTTTCCCAGCCTACCTGCATACTTAATACTTAAAAGCATAGTATTGAGTGAAAGAAACAAAACAGGGCATACCATATGAGTTTATCTAAAGTACAAAAGCAGAGAAAACTATTCTTCCATGAAAAGTCCATGCTGTGGTTACTCTTAGAGGAGGGTTTAGTGATTAGGACGCTGAAGGGGACTTTGGTGCTGCTGCCACGTTGAGCTGAGTGTGGTTATGCAGGTGTGTAGCTTGTGCCATAAAAATTGTGCCATACCTTTATGTGTGAGGTCAGTAGCTCAGTCATGTCCAACTCTCTGTGGCCAGGCTCCTCTGTCCAAGGAATTTTCCATGCAAGAATATTGGAGCAGGTTGCCATTTCCTATTTCATGGGATCTTCCCAATGCAGGGATCAAACCCACATCTCTTGTGTCTCCAGCTCTGGTAAGTGGATTCTTTACCACTGTGCCACCTGGGAAGCCCATACTCAGAATCTGTGCAATTCCTGTATGGAGATCAGTTTGTGAGTCCCTGTCAGAAATTGTCTTCATCATCCAGCATAGTTGTTTTCCTGTATATTCTGAGTGATCAGTTTAAGCCAACTTTGTGGTCTTCTCTTAAACTATTCTAATAACCTAGTAAATGTGTTTTGTATTAAATTGGTTCATCGAGGAGAATGGAAGACCCCTCAGCAGTGTGGGGACCTTGGGAAGAGCCAGTCTAAAAACAAACTGCCAGATTAGAGCAAGAAGTGAGAGACCATAAACCCCAGGCTGGTGGGCCCTGGACAGGACCCCCAAGACCTCATTAAAGCACTTGGTGGGAATTAACACTCTTCAGAACATCAGCAAAGTCTGAGATTTCAATTAGAAACCACACACGGAATGAGGAAAAAGAAATTTGTCTACTGCCAAGCAAATCCATTGAATAGAGATCTACTGAGTATTTAAGAACAAAGCTGACTGCATTCTTGTGGGTAGCATGGATGGGAAGGCAGGAACCTGCCCTGGAGATGTTCCTGCTTTGGTGCGAGAGAGTCCGGCAAATAGGCCAGTGGGTAGCTGAGAAGCAGTGAAGAGGGGCATGCAAATCATTCTGGAGTGCCATCCTGATTGAAGGGCCAGATGGAAAATGGGAGATGGCCCTGAAGGATGCAGAAAAGTTCTCTGGGAAAGGATAAACAAGGGATAAACTTTCTAGGCTGGAGGGACCGTGGCATCAAAGTCTGGGTGGTGAGAGAAGCTGTGTACATCCATGTGGGAGGCAGTCCAGAGTAGCTAGAGATCTAAGTGCACAGAGCACTGCAGGTGATGAAACAGGACAAGTAAGAAGGTCAGGGCCACAGAGGGTTTTAGATGGCTGCATGGCCTTCATCCTGCAGGTACGTGGTGATGCTGGTGATGGTGATGTGTGATGGGAGGAAGAACTCTGAAGAGTTTGAGGAAATGGGGAACACAATCCAAACTGTGTTTTTAAGAACTATGTCTGTCTTAAGAGAAAGGGTAAACTCGAACATGATCTACAAACTCAAATGCCCACAGAGTTAGCTATTCAGTAAAGGAAGAGGGCCAAGGGATATTGTATAATAAGGGCTGTAATAAATGGGAACTGCCACTCTGTCATGTTGTTGGGAATAAGAAGGGAGTGGTGCAGACTGTGGTAAAACTGGTAGTGTATTTAACAGGGCACTCAACACTCACCTCTTGTCCGCTATTGTCTGTATAGAGTCCTGGGCCCAGCACTAGTCCAATTTTTATAGAGAAGAAATCTGGATGTTTATACCCACATCAGCAATCTATTCTAATTTTTCAAAGCATCATGCAGCCTAAACAACTTGTATTTGAAGGCAGCTTGAAATGAAGTGAAGTTAAAGTCATTCAGCAGTGTCCAACTCTTTGCGACCCCATGGACTGTACAGTCCATGGAATTCTCCCTGCCAGAATACTGGAGTGGGTAGCCTTTCCCTTCTCCAGCGGATCTTCCTGACCCAGGAATCGAACTGGGCTCTCCTGCATTGCAGGAGGATTCTTTACCAATTGAGCTATCAAGGCAGCTTAGGGCAGCCCTCTGTGACCTCTGAAAATTAAAAATCCACATCACTCAGGTGTTCTACTTTACTGTCCTAGGGAGTTTGGTAAAACACTATGATAAAAAGAATGTACCAGAACATCCAAATACTTTTTTGCAACAGCTAAAAAGACCTGGAACAGCTGCTATCTGTTCTGTTTGGGTGATGTCTGGGGTATATTCGGGACATCATTGATCATCACAACAGAGCTTTGTGTGTCTGAGTCTCATCCATTTGTTACCTGCACGGCTGGGTTTTTTGCCGTCAATATTTTGGGTGAAGAGAGACATCTCCTTCTAATGACGCCCTAATCGTTACTAATTTCCTCTGCCTGGCTTGTACGCCATCAGGTGTAATGAGCACATTTGCTTTTAATGCTCCTGCTGCAGAGTTCCTGGGAAATGGTTGGAAGGCACGTGCCCAAGCCGGTAGGGGGGAGGTGTGGAGCGTGGCCGAAGTAGGAGAGAGTAGGAGGTCAACAGCTGGTGGGAGGCCCCCCCTACCCAGCCAGGGGCCAGCCAGCGGCCAGCTGGGTCTGATTCCTCCCCTTACCCCCATAAGCTTCCACTCACATTAATAATCTTAACTCCCTGATTTGCAATTAACCCAAAAGCTCTGTAATGATAATGGGATACGTGTGTAATTTGATGCCAGAAGATGATAGATCAGCAGGGCTGCAATCTTTATTAATCTCTCTGCTTTTGTCGCTCTGAGTGAGGTGGGGGCCACCTTATCCCAGGCTGCCAGCACAGGAAGTGAGGCCTCCTGGTAGGCCGGCTTGGGATGGCTTAGAGCTGGGTGGCAGGTGAATCCTCCATGGGAATATTAAGGAAGGGTCCTGACCTGCTGTTCCCCCTGTGACTGAGGCTGTGGTCAGCTCTGTTTTGCTGCCGTTCATGAGGTCCTTGGGAAGAGGTGAGATCATTATTTATGAAACAGATTTCATATAAAGATCCAGGTTTAGACTTCTTTAGACAAATAGGAACATCTGGCCAGCCCAGGTTCCTATGCCCACTGGGCAAAGAGCAGCCAGGCCTGAGGAGCATGGGGCCCACGCAAGCTCTTTTTCGTGACTCTCCTCTGGCCCACTTCACCCACATACCTGCCAGGGCCAACCTCAGATGTGTTTGTAAGAAATGAAAATAAGGAGACCCAGTTTAACCTCAAATGTGGGAAGGCCTTTCCCTGCCCCATTCCAGATTTGAACCTGGTTCTTACTGGTTTCATTTTCTAGGCTCTTATTTAGGAAGAGAGCATCAGAAATGATTTCTCCTCCCGAAGTCTGTTGGAGGCTGTGCTGCCTCATCTAGCAAACTTTATTGACATCTGTTCCAGGACTAGGGTACGCACTGGCTTACACCATGGGAAGGGTCAGACACAAGTAAGGCCCCTGGATGAGACAGGGGAGGTAGAACGGACTCACTCCATGGAACTGAGGACACAGCAGCAGCATCTCGTGCCAGGGATGCAATGGACTTTATGAGGAAGGACAGCCTTGATCAAGCAAGGAGTGCTGAGGTCCAGGTGGAGATCAGGAGGAGAGATTCCATGATTACCAAATACAGGCTGCCCTGGACACAGGAGGAATGGAGGGAAGTACACAGACTGCATCTCTGAAATCCTTGGTCTAGTGAAAAGAATAGTAAAGTAAGACTCAGGAGACCCGGCTCCCAGCCCAGTTTCTGGAACCTACTTGTCATGTGACCTGGGGATAGGCTTGCCAGATATAACACAGAATTTGAATGACAGGTAAACAAGTATGCCCCTTTGGAATGTTTGGGATGTGCTTCTGTTAGAGATGACATTTTTTCCATCTGACATTCAAATTTTACTGGCATTGTGTGTGTATATGGCTACATCTGACAGCCTGACTTGGGAACATGAGTGTCTTCCCCTCTCTGCTCTCCAGTTTCCTCATCTACCAGATGGAGTCAAGCAAGATCAATGGTTATCAATGGTGAGCTACAGAATCATCCTTCAGAATTAAAGTATCAGTACAAGCAAAGCTAGTGGAGGTGATGGAATTCCAGTTGAGCTGTTTCAAACCCTAAAAGATGATGCTGTGAAAGTGCTGCACTCAATACGTCAGCAGATTTGGAAAACTCAGCAGTCGCCACAGGACTGGAAAAGGTCAGTTTTCATTCCAATCCCAAAGAAAGGCAATACCAAAGAATGCTCAAACTACCACACAATTGCACTCATCTCACATGCTAGCAAAGTAATACTCAAAATTCTCCAAGCCAGGCTTCAGCAATATGTGAACTGTGAACTTCCAGATGTTCAAGCTGATTTTAGAGAAGGCAGAGGAACCAGAGAGCAAATTGCCAACATCTGCTGGATCATTGAAAAAGCAAGAGTTCCAGAAAAACATCTTTTTCTGTTTTGTTGACTATGCCAAAGCCTTTGACTGTGTGGATCACAATAAACTGTGGAAAACTCTGAAAGAGATGGGAATACCAGACCACCTGACCTGCCTCTTGAGAAACCTGTATGCAGGTCAGGAAGCAACAGTTAGAACTGGACATGGAACAACAGACTGGTTCCAAATTGGGAAAGGAGTACGTCAAGGCTGCATATTTTCACCCTGCTTATTTAACTTATATACAGAGTATATCATGAGAAACGCTGGATTGGAAGAAGCACAAGCTGGAATCAAGATTGCCGGGAGAAATATCAATAACCTCAGATATGCAGATGACACCACCCTTATGGCAGAAAGTGAAGAACTAAAGAGCCTCTGAATGAAAGTGAAAGAGGAGAGTGAAAAAGTTGGCTTAAAACTCAACATTCAGAAAACTAAGATCATAGCATCTGGTCCCATCACTTCATGGCAAATAGATGGGGAAAGAGTGTAAACAGTGGCTGACTTTATTTTGGGGGGTTCAAAAATCACTGCAGATGGTGATTGCAGCCATGAAATTAAAAGACGCTTACTTCTTGGAAGGAAAGTTATGACCAACCTAGACAGCATATTAAAAAGCAGAGACATTACTTTGTCAGCAAAGGTCCGTCTAGTCAAGGCTATGGTTTTTCCAGTAGTAATTTATGGATGTGAGAGTTGGACTATAAAGAAAGTTGAGTGCTGAAGAATTGATGCTTTTGAACTGTGGTGTTGGAGAAGACTCTTGAGAGTCCCTTGGACTGCAAGGAGATCCAACCAATCCATCCTAAAGGAGATCAGTCTTGGGTGTTCATTGGAAGGACTGACACTGAAGCTGAAACTCCAATACTTTGGTCACCTCATGCAAAGAGTTGACTCATTTGAAAAGACCCTGATGCTGGGAAAGATTGAGGGCAGGAGGAGAAGGGTACAACAGAGGATGAGATGGTTGGATGGCATCACCGACTCAATGGACATGAGTTTGAGTAAACTCCAGAAGTTTGTGATGGACGGGGAGGCCTGTCGTGCTGTGGTTCGTGGGGTCGCAGAGTTGGACTCGACTGAGTGACTGAACTGAGAAGCTGACAGTGGGACATATATAATTGAGGCTCGGGGAAGACACTGCTGACATTCACAGAAAAGGCTCTGTGATATCAAGCATCACACAGTGAGACAGAGTGCACTCAGGTTCATAATAATAGCAATAACAGCAACCACAACCCCCTCTAACGATTCACTAGGCAGCTGCCATGGCCAGGTGCTCTGTGTACATCACCTTACTGAGTGCTGACAACCACCCGAGACTTTAGCACCACAACTGTGCCTATTCAACAGATGGGGAAATAGAAGCACTGAGAGATTCAGGAACAAGCTAAAGCCGTGGGTTGATCCAGGATTTGAACCCAGAGAGTCAATTCTAGAATCCATGCTCTTAATACCATGGAGCCATCTAGAAATAATGAATTCATCTTCAACTCAATGTATGTGCCTCCATCTGCTGAGGGTGGGCAAGCAAAACCTGGGTGACTGTCTTTAAGTCTTTCTTGGGGTGCTTTCTATTGATCTCTCCTATGGGCAGTTATTTGACTCAGCTGATTTACAGAGTCCTTGCTCTAATACCTTGTGGACCTGTGGTTCTTGGGGATTTAAGTGATGGATATAAGACCTTGATCTTCATTCCCAAATATTTTTTTTAAAGAAACAATAAAACTCTTCACTAACACAGAAGCCCATTTATTCCCATAACGATTATTTGGTAATTACTGTCAACCCACTAGAAATCTTAATACAGCTTCTTTGCCACTTCTGACTTCTTATACTAAATTATAATTGTGCGTAGAGAGACCATTAACTGAAGTTAAATTGCACCTGTCCTAGCTGGCAGCAGTTTCCATAGCTACTTTGCTCTGACTACCCCCAATCTAGAAGTGGACTGGACAATTTTGAAATTTACCAAGAGTTGCCAATGCTACTTAGGCTAATCTTGGGGGCATTTCTGCAGCAGAGGAGTGTAGTCCTGCCCAAGTTCAAGGGAGAAAAGGAGGGACGATGGAGAAATGGTCCAGAAAGATCAAGGGTAAAGACCCACAGAAGTGTAGGGCTAGAAGGACTCCAAAAGACAGCTGCTCCAACCTGACATCTGATGGAAATGGAATCAGGAAAACCAAGACCCAAATGCCTTTTCAACTGTCTTCCCTATGACCCTGTTTAAGTTACATAACTTGTCTGACCTCCGAGTTCTCCTTTGTGACACGTACCACACACTCATAGTGAGGAGTAAGAAGCTGCTGCCATGACATGCACAGTATGCCTAGTCCATCAAATCATCTGAGTGATGGTAGCTATCTTGATCATCCCCTGGGAAAGTGCTCAGAAACTCAGCGCTCTCCCCCACCATTTTCAGTTCTCTGCATGAATGCGGTTATTGCTGGGGTCCTTTCCAGCTCTGACATTTGGGGCTCTCTCTGTGTAGGGCCAGGATCACATGCAAATCAATGGCCAGGCAGTAAGATCAGTGAGAGAAGCTGGCATCCCCAAGTGTGAGGTCACAAAGCCGGTGAGTGACAGAGGAGTCCTGATGAAGCTGAGAGCAGGCATCCTGCTCCCCAGCTGGAGTAAGCCAGCACTATTTGATACAAACTTCTTAGATCTTCTCGTTTTTTCAAGAAAACCCAGAAATAGGGATTTTTTTGCAGATGGAATTCCCTGATTCTTTAAAGTTGGAAATTTATTTTTAACATTCTTAAATTTTTAAACATTCTTTGGACCAAATAAGACAAGCATTTGGGCTCAATTTGACTGGTGGATCCTCACTTAGGAACCACTCACCTAGATCATTAAAGGAGGCTTGGAATTATTCTTTCTTGAAAATGAGACAGGAGGTAGATGGCCCCCAGGGTAAAGCAGTTGGAGATTCGTGCCCTACGGACTGATACTCCAAGACAAGAATGGCAGGACAATTGAGAGAGGAGGTTGGGCCCTTCTCCGACCGTATATTTCTCATTCTTAAAATCAGAGTATGAGAAATTTATGATCCTCAACTGCATAGATGCAGAAAGTCTCCTTGCAGGTCAAAAGAGGAGTGATACTGATGCTCACTATGCATATGCCTCTGCGGTGCAATCCATCTTGGCTTAAAGATGCGTGTGAACACATGGGAGGACCCTGAGATATACGAAGTATGTACTCTGAACCAGGCAAGTCAAAATGATTCGCCAAGAGAAAACCAGAAGAAATGCCCCATAAAAGTGATTCAAACTACCACAAGGGCACGACTCAGGGACTCTCTCAGAGTCTGTCTGTGTGGCTGTCCATATGTACTGTACTCTTTTTTTCCTCCTAATAAGTACTTTATTTGTTTCACTACTTTCCATCTCTGTGGGAATTCTTTTTATGCAAAGCTGAAAGGCCAAGGCCTTGTTACTGACCACTGGTCTAGTGGCTAGTATTTGGTCACTGCTGTGACCCAACCTCAATCTCTGGCCAGGGAACCAAAGCCCTGCTTCAAGTCTCTGCAGGTCAAGGCCACTTGAGATTAAAAAAAAAAAAAAGTAACAGCAGGCAAAGGTGGTGCATAGAAATGTGGGCCCAGGGTTGGTTATACCAGCTCCGTGATTCAGGGGTACCACTCATCAAGATGATGGGGGCAAGCTTGGCCCTGAGATTCAGCCACTGCACAGCCAATATGGAAAAGGAAGAAAGAGCCAGCATCTCACAGAGCCTCATCCAATGTCATCTCTGCCGTAGCTCCAGAACCTGGAGCCCAGGGCCCCCCACTGCAGCACAGGCCCATCTGAGCACCAGCATTGTGTACATCACCCTCCATACATACACTCTACAGGCACACACAGAGACATGTAAACACACACACAGAGACATAGAGAGAGAAACATGCACACACGGACACATATACACAGACATATACAGACCCATATACACAGAGACATATACACACACACATATACCCAGACACACATGCAGCTCTTGACCCATGAGCCCAGGAGGAAGAATAGGCTGGGTGCAGAAGTCACACTCTGAGTTCCCATTAGCATGGAACTGGCTGGCTTTAGAGAGAGGCACCTGTGTCTTTTCCATGCAAGTGACAGTAATCCCACTCAGGTTTCAGCAGTACAAGCATTAATCTTAGCATATCCAAAATGTCCAGAAGTGCTGCAGATATGGTTGGATCCAGCAATCTTGTCAGGAATCTCCCTCCCTGTATCTCAGTTCTGCTTTCTTCTCTGTGGGCTTGATTCTCAGACAATGTGGCCAACAACATCCTACCAGGTTAGGACCCCCAGAAAAGGAAAAACACTTCTTTCTTGATGGTTCTACAGAAATCCTATCACCCTTATTGATGACACCTGGGCCCTATGCCCACCATTGAGCTGGGGATGAAGTCAGCCTCAGCCATACCTGATGGATAAGAGTGGAACGGAATCCTTTAAGGGAAAATGAAAGGAGAGGATTAGTGCTGGGCAGGCAGAAATAACTGATGTCCCCAGCAGTACCCCACCCCACATGCCCCAGCTAGATGGTCCAGTGGCTTCTATTTTCTGATGTTCTCTGATAGAATTCTTCGCCTTCTTGTTTCGGCATTCCTAGGTCATCTCAACCTCGGTCCTTTCCCACTAATATCATGTCAATTCAGCTGGAGCAAAGTCTCCAAATAATACCCCTAAAGTGCCCCATTCAGCCCCCAGTGGGTCCCATCACCCGCCCAAGCTAAGGCCAGTATAATGTTGCAGATACATCTGCAGCCAGACTGCTTGGGTTCCGATACTGGTTTGTACACTGACTAGTACTGAGATAGGCTGGGACCCGGGATCCTCAGCCAGAGAGCTTGCCCCTGGACAAAGACTCCTGGAGCAATAGGATACAAAGACACTATGTATGCATGCTAAGTCGCTTCAGTTGTGTCCGACTCTGTGTGACACTATGGACTGTAGCCCATGAGGGTCCCTGTCCATGGGATTCTTCAAACAAGAATACTGGAGTGGGTTGCCATGCCCTGCTCCAGGGAATCGTCCCACCTCAGGGATCCAACCCACATCTGTTATGTCTCCTGCGTTGGCAGACAGGTTCTTTACCACTAGCGCCACCTGGGAAACCCACCAAAAAACTATAAGTAACTGAAAATAACTGCATGTATCAACCATTGGGGCAATTTCAAGCAACAGGACCAAAAAAAAAAGGCCACAAATCAACTGCCATACCTGAGGTGCCAAAATCAGACACTACACATGATCCCATCCACCAAGGGGGTAGACAGACCACCTAAGCTTCGTCTCCTGCCCAATCCATGGACCTGCGCACATTGTTACCCCATTTAAGGACCCAAGCAGTTCCTCTCTGGGACTGGGCAAGAGTAACTGTTTCTTGCTTTGGTTCCCTTATGCTGCAGCACAAGTCCCAGTAAAGCCGTGCCTGACATTTTCATCTGACTTCAGCAATTTCTATTAATTAAAGAGCCCAAAGGCCAGGGCCAGTAACAGTATTATGACCCTGGACTCTGTTTCCACATCTGTAAAATGGGGATAAGAATAATATGTATTTTATAGATGGTTGTGAGAATCAAATGAGAAAATATACTTAAAGGGCTTATGGGTGCTAGCACTTAGAAGTGATCACAATTGCCATAAAAATAATACTGAGAATATTTCTACCCTGACCACCCCCTTCTTAACCTACAGAGTTATGAGTCGAAAGCTGTATCACCGAAGAGCAGATAGCAGGCATCTCTCTGTCTCCTGCTGTTCAACCCAACTGTTTCTCCATTCCTCACAGCTGGGAGACGGCTGAGCTGATGTACAGAACCAGAAGGGAGTGCTTTGCCAGCTGGCTGGGCATGCTGACGCCAGCATCTCTCTTGGTGGATCAGAGAAGCCCAGGAAACTGTGTCCACAGCAGGGTCTGTCGGGTGTCCAACCTGTCTGAGAGAATGCCTTTCCTTCATCCAAACTCAGCAAGTCACCCGCAGCTGCAGAGGCACCAACTGCCCCTTTGCTGACCTCTTAGAAACATCTAGTCCTAGGGGCACCCCTGGGAGGCTCTTCCCCACTGTGCCCAGGCCTCCCTGTGCCCCCTAGCCCCTGCCGTCACACAGACCACACCACCAATGAGGGGTCTTAGTTCCTGACTTCCAGGAGAGCAGCTGTGGAATGGGGCCCAGCATGGCTCCGGGGACCAGAAGGGCTGGAAAATGACTTTCCAGTTCCCAGCAGACACCCCAGGAACCCACCCTGGATGAGTGCAGCACTGCTGCCACCCAGCCCCATCCTCTGCAATCTCCTTGCTGCCTGTCTTGGCCCCCTGCAGTCAGCCCATTCTTCTCAACACAGCAGGCCCTGTGAACTTTTAAAATCATCAGGCCAAGTCTAAGGCATCCCTTGAAACCCTCCCTGTGCCCTTGCCATGGCGCTCAAGGCCACATAAAGATCTGGCCTCCCTCACTATCCTTGCCTTCCTTGTCATTCGATACTGCCTCCACTTGCCTGGACTTTACAAATCTGACCTGGTTCAGTTTCAGGGAATTTGCGCTTGCTCTGCCTGGAACATTCTAGAGTCATGTTCTTATGACTGATTTTTCAGTATCCCTCCCCAGAGAAGCCATCTCTGACCACACTATCCAGCCCAGCCAGCCATTGCTTCCTATTGCTTCAAACCCTTTCTCATGCTGTGTGTTTACCTTTTTATATATTTCCAATTGTTTATCCCTTGACTTCTGCACCAGAACACAAGCCCTGTTTCAGAAACTGCTGCATCTGCAGGTCACAGACCAGTATCTCCTCAGATAGTGGATGCCCAGTAGACGTTTATCAAATACACAAAAAAGCCCTCTGCTGAGAACCATCCTCTTTTGCATGCCTCCATCCAGGTTCCATACTGACTTCAGTTCTTTAGGACTTGAGTCTGGACTGTGATTCCTGGGCAGTGCTCCTCCAAGGAAACTAGGGTTGTGGAGGCAAACTGCTACCTTCCCACTGAAGCCCTCCCTCGGCCCTGCCTGGAGCCCTGCCCCTCACACCCTCAGCTCAAGAGGAAGAGCGAGGTGAAAGGTGAGCACAGAGGGGCAGGAAGGTGAGGAGCTGGTCCGAGGTGTCTTCCTAGTGATGCTCAAAGCAGGGCTGAGCCCCCACCAAAGGATGTGGAACCTTTGACAATAGTGAGAGTCATGGGACAGGGTGCAGAACTCAGCCTTAAATATTAGCTGCTGATAATGAAGTGAAAATGAGACCCCTTTTCCAGGGAGCCCTGTTGAGATATTGTGATTTGTAATAAGAAATACATATTTGGTCTTCATCCCATTTTCTGGCACAGAGTTCCTAAAACCCTTCGAATTTGTCAGGTGAGGGAAGCAGTAAGGGTTTGTCATGTTAATAAGATGACTTTTAGGAAGGGCTTAATAATGGGGGCTAGTAGTCCAAGGGAGCCAACCACGTGATTAGAGAGTTGGAACTTTCAGTCTTACCCCATTGACCGCTGGGGAGTGGAGAGGAGCTGGAGATTGAGTTCAATCCCAATGGCCAATGATTTTATCAGTCATGTCTCTTAATGAAGCTTCCATAAAATTCCCAAAGGATGAGGTTTAGAGAGCCTCTAAGTTCATAAACACATGCAGATTTGAGAAGAGTGGAGCACCCGGAGAGAATATGGAAGCTCCATGCACCTTGCCCTGAACATCTCTTCCACTTGGCTATTCCTGAGTTATATCTTTTTATAATAAACAGTAATCTTGTGAGTAAAATGTTTCTCTGAGTTCTGTGAGTCACACTAGCAAATAAATCAAACCCACAGAGAGGAGATCTGATTTATAGTCATTTGACCAGAAGCACAAATGACAACCCAGACTTGTGACTGACACCTGAAGAGGAAGGCAGTCTTTTAGGATAAAGCTCTTTACCTGTGGGATATGATGCTGTCTCCAGCTAGATAGCATCAGAATTGAGTTGAATTGTAGAACACTCAGCTGGTGTTGCAGAGAATTGCTTGGTGGTGCTGGGGAAACCTAGGGCTTCCCAGGTGGCTCAGCAGTAAAGAATCTGCATGCCAATGCAGGAAACACAGATTTGATCCTTAGGTTAGGAAGATCCTCTGGAGGAGGAAAGGCAACCACTCCAATATTCTTGCCTGGATAATCCCATGGACAGAGGAGCCTGGTGGGCTACCGTCCATGGGTTGCAAAGAGTCAGACATGACTGAGCACACAGGCACGCATGTTGGAGAAAGCTGCACACACATGCACAAACACACAAAGAGAGAACCTGTGCGGCTGGAAGCTCACAGTTCCTTTCAACAGTGAGAGCAAAAGTCATTGGAGGCTGTTGTTCTATGAGGATGTGTAGGATGGACCCCAAGGAAGAGCAGCAAGACAGGAGTCACTGATGTGCTTACCTGCACACTGGGGAAAGCACTGGAGAAGGGGCATGAACAGATACTCTGTCCAAAACCCCCAGCCACTGACAAGCTACCTGCCAGATTTTGCCATATTTTTACACCACTTCTACTATTACTGGGGCTTCCCTGGTGGCTCAGATGGTAAAGAATCTGCCTGGAATGCGGGAGACCTGGGTTCGACCCCTGGATTGGGAAGATCCCCTGGAGGAGGACATGGCAACACACTCCAGTATTCTTGTCTGGAGAATCCCTATGGACAGAGGAGCCTGGCAGGATACAGTTCATGGGGTTGAAAAGAATTGGACATGACTGAGTGACTAAGCACAGCACAGCACTATTATTTACTTATTAATTTGTGCAAATCAACTAACTTGACCTTGATTACATTTATCTTTGAAAATAAACTTTATAATACTTCTGAAAGAAAAAAGCAGTATCATTTGCCATCTGAAAAAGGTCACTGTCTGACAATTACATAGTTATTAAAATAAAAATATCCATCTCTACACCTCCTGAAATGTCTTGTATGATATTTAGGGGAACACTGGTCCAGTGAAAAGAGGACTTGATTTAAAATAACTGGTATAAGTCCTAGGGCTGCCTCTATAAATCCTAAGGGCTGTTTGTGTGTTGAGCACTGTACATAAGTCGCCTCCATCTCATGCTAGATATGTATTAGGATAACCATTTCTCAGAAGAGAAAAATTGAGTCTTGAGGAGGTTAAGTAATTTGCCCAAACTCACATAGATTAAAAGTATCAGAAGTGGAATTTACACTCAGGCCTGACTGACCCCTGGCCCTCGATTTTTCCTATGACATTACTTTGACCTCTCACCCTGATGGCCTCTCTGGACTTCAGTATGGTCACCTGTAAATGCAAGTACCAGACCAGACACCCTATCAAGGCTGTAAACTCCAGAGGCTGATGATGGGACTTGGGGCCACAAGCCAGAAAGCATCCCCACCTCTGACTTCAAAGGGTCTGGGCAGCTGTGAAAATGATTGGATTGTCCTGATTAATAAAGGATGCTGGCATCACTGACTATATGCCTGGAAGGAAACAGACCTCTGTCTGACAATTTAAGACCAAAAAATGTAAGCACTAAGTTGTACCTATTTCTATTGCCCACAGTATATTAAGTGAGTGCATGGGAAGGAAAGCTGGGGAAAAACATATATAGTAAAATCCCATTTTGGAGAAAAAAGGGCAAAAAGAAAAAAACTCACATTAGAGTATATATGTATGTAAATATCTGTTGGGCTTGGAGAAAGACCTGGAACTATAGATACTAGTAGTTACCCTATCTCCCTAATGGAGAGAGACGGATGAGGGAAAGAAGGAGAGGAGAGGGTATAGAAAGAAAAAAGGTCCATTACAAACTGGAAAAAATTAGCAGGACAAGTAAAAATGCAAGATATAAAACATTATCTACAACAATTATGCAAAAACTTACAAATGAAGTAACCATATAAGGGTTGTACTACAACAGACAAAAATACTAATTTGATTAGGTAATAGAATTGTGGGCAATTTTTATCTTAGACTCGTGCTTTTGGGTGCCTTCCCCAGTGGTGCTAGTGGTGAAGAATCTGCCTGTCAATGCAGGAGATGTCAGAGTCGCGGGTTCGATCCTGGGTCGGAAAGACCTCCGGGAGTAGGAAGTGGCAACACTCCCATGTTTTGGCCTGGAAAATTCCATGGACAGAGGAGCTTGACCACACTATAGTCCATGGGGCCACAAAGAGTCAAACACGACTAAGGACTGAGCACACACACATGTTGCTTTATTTTCTATTTGTTGCAATGTTGCAGCACAAAAATAATATACTGCATAATGCTGAAAGTCATTAAGAGCAAATGTTCCCCAATTTCCCAGATACATCCTGAAAAGAAACGAAATAAAAGGCTCTGTCAGGTACATTGTGCGGAGCTCTGTCCTATGGGGCAAACAGTCAGGGTGAACAGAGGCGGCTCTGAATGCCCAGGCAAAGGCTCTCTTTGCACTTATCCTCAATCTGAATTTCTATAAGATTTCCCAAATTAAAGAAAAAGCCTCTCGTGAACTATGGTTTCATCTGCAAGGCTTTCATTTTAGCCATTTAATTTGGATTCAAATGAACATGGCCAAGCTGATGACAGAAATTCCTGGAGAGCACAGTTCTCATTGGCCAGGTTGGAAATATCCCCATTGATTGACTTTTTGGTTTTGACTCCTTCAAGGCACCCCCAAGTCTGTGTTAATAAGATGAAGGGGGGGGATCACAGCCCTCCTTAACTGGGAGAAATAAAGGTTTTCATCTTTTATTAAACACTGGAAATGGCTAGAAGTGCTACCTCTGAGAGGCAAGGTTTAAAGAAGCAAACTGATATATTTTGCTAATTAAACCATTAAAAACCTCATTTAGGTGTAAATAAGGAAGGCACATTAAATCTTAATGTACAGCATGGAGTGTGAGCTTGGATCTTGTGCTAAGCGCCCAGGCTCTGACCCCAGGAAAGTGATTAAAAATAGAACTCCCACCAAAGCACTTTCTATCCCTACTGGAATAGGAGGTGCTCCCCTAAAATAAGACATCATTTCTACAATAGCTCCCCACACCCAACACCACACACACACACACACACACACACACACACACACACTTGTGGGGAAGGGAGGGTATTTCCTTCAGGCCTACCTCCACCCTCGTGGCCACTTGCAGTTTAGAGAAGGGCAGCTTTAGGACCCAGCTGAAGTCAGAAGGGGCTCTGAACATCTAGCAAGAGCTTGAGCTGGGAAACCAGTGGGTCTGAAACTGGGCCCAGCTTGGTGTAGATTCTGGTGTAGCCCCTGGCAGTCCTTTAGTTCAGGGGTCCCCAACTTCTGTACTGCCTGATGATCTGAGATGGAGCTGATGTAATAAGAATAGAAATAAAGTACCCAATAAATGTAAGCCGCTTGAATCATCCTGAAAACATCCCCCACCGCATGGGAAAATTGTCTTCCACGAAACTGGTCCCCAATGCCAAAAAATGTTGGGGACCAAGCTGTGACTTAGCATCCTGAGCTGTGCCTCCTATATTAATCACAGAGGATTACGCAGAACCAAACTCTCTCCACTGAATTTAGTGAGGATTAAATGAGATCACATGTCTGAAACCAGCAAGTGCTGGGCTTGGTATATTATATATGCTCAATAAATATTTTAGAAATCTTTTCCAAAAAAATAAAGATAAAAATTCTGAAAACATACACTAAAGTTGTAATCATATTATTCTCCAAGTGCTTTTGATTTTCTATCATTTCGTATCATTTCTTACCTGTATTTTCTGTCATGATTTCTATCATTACTCATCTGTATTGCCTAGAACAAATTGATACTACTGTGAAAACTTTTAAAGTACTTGAAAGATGTTAATTTTCTGCCAGCTTACCACTTGTTATGTGAAGCTACTGCTATTTACTCTGGAAAGTAGGTTTAGTCTTATACTCTGTACACTTCTGTATCTTTTTTCCCCCACCATATGTATTCATTAATTTTTTTTAAATGAAGGAATGAATGAACTAATTAATTTTTTAAAAGAAAACATTTTAATGTATAAATGAGGACATAAGATGCTGAAGGATGAAGTGCATTGTCAAGCTGGTGAGGGCCTCTTCCTCTGAGACTGTCTTCTTTCCCCTCAGGTCAGTTTTACTTTCCATATGACCCTATTGGGAAAACTTACTAGAAAAATTTCTCTTGTTTTTTAGAGAGATATGTCTCATAAGCAACATGGGACAAATGGTAAAGGAAGAAAAAGAGCCAGTGAGTCTTGGAATTTGGCTATGCAAGGTGAGCGTGAGAATAGATGGTGGTGGCCTGTGCAAAAGGCCATAAGGACTATGAGAAAAAACACCAGAGGCAGAGGTATAAATACATCCAGGCACTGATTTGACAGGATCACTCATTCATTCAACAAACATATGTGAGACGTCTACCACATGCCAAGCACAACACACAGGGTGTAGAGGTGAACTAAGAGGGCCTTCATGGAGCTTAGCATCTAGTGGGGGAAGCAGCGACTTTCAGTGACTGCATCTTACATCTTGTGGTCAGAGCTGGGCCGGACACGCCAGGTGGTCAGCTTGGAGGAGGTCAGTGACAGGCTGTCTGAAAGAATGACATGTAAACAGAGACCTAAAGGATATACAATGGTAGGTCAGGATAGAAGCGAAGGAAAGGCCATTCTAGAAAGAGGAAATTGCATATGTGAAATCCCTAAGACAAGAACAGGCATAATTTTAGTTATACAAGATGAGTTTATTCTTTAATTCTGCTGTCTAAGCTTGTGCCTACAATTAACAATACTGTGTTTTACAATTAAAATTCTGTTTAGAGAGTAAATCTCATGTAAGTGTTCATATCATCATCAAGGATGGAAGGACAGAGGGAGAGAGGGAGGGTGGAAGAGAGGAAGGAATGAAGGAAGGGAAGAGAGAGAAAGAATCAAAGGAGGAGCTATCAAATGGCCAGGATGGTTGAAGTGGGGAGCAAGGTGAATGGGGTGAGGTTGGAGGGGGAATGGGGTGAATCAGGGGTAGGGCAGGGCTTGGGGCTGAGGCAGCAACTTGGAGATTATCTCAAATGCAATGGGAAGCTACCGAGGTTTGAAGCGGAAGAGTGGTATTATCTGCTTTCCATGCTGAAAGAATCTCTGCTGACCAGCTGAGGGTGGAGCAGTGAGAAGGCTTTTGTTGTAGTTCAAAGAAAGGCTTTGGAAATAGGAAAAAAATGGATAGATCCACAATGTATTTAAGAGGTAGAACTGTCAGAGTTTGTTGCTACAGTGGGTATGGAGTTGAGGGAGGGAAAAAGAAGAGTCCATGGTGACTTCCAGCTTACTGGCATGAGAACTAACACAGAAGCCCAAGAGAGAAACTGATAGGGGGCAAAATTTATCCCCTAACATGGGGACCCTAAAGCAGCTGAGAGGTTGTCCAGAAAGTTTGTAGGTACCTGAGTCTGCTGGGGAGAAATACCCCCAAAAAACACATTGTGAGCAGTTGAATTAGGGAAACAGCCTGAAGTCTACTGGGCGAACAAGCAGATAGATGCTGTATAGGTCTGGTGGAACTGCCATCATGACATTCCAGAGCCAGGTCTTCTTTGACCTCTGGGCATTGACCCATCTGGGCTCCTGTCACACACAGACACACAGCCTGAGTTGTCACTAAGGTCTGTGCAGGGAGCAACAAGATCCAGGGGAGAGGGACTCTCAACCTATGAGGATATCAGCTAAGTGTTTGCTGCATGCCCGGCATGCCCCAGGCCTTTGGCAGAGGATGCAAAGATTCCAGAGCTAAACTTATAATCTTGTCGAAGAAGCAAAATACATGAAACAAGGCATCCCATTCAGATCCAGCTCTGCTCAGAAATGGTTGGCTCTGTGCTCACTCTTTCAAGCCCAGGTAGATAAATTTTGTGTTAAGGCATTTTGTCTCATATTGGTCATAATTCCTGCATTTTAACAGGATTGGGTTAAAGTTGTAAGTCAAGAATGACCACTGCTGGGTATTAAGTTTCTAGGATAGAGACTGTGATCAGAAAGTCTCTGCTTTGCCTGCCCAGGGCATTATTCCAAGCCCCAGGAAAGCACCATTCAAAAGGCATTGCTGTGTCAAGCCCTTCCATCCCACCTCTCCTCCCACTGTTTTTTAAGCTTTTTTTTTCTTTTAATGTGGACCATTTTTAGAGTCTTTTGAATTGTTACAACATCATTATAATATTGCTTCTGCTTTATGTTTTGGTTTTTGGCCATAAGGCATGTGGGATGTGGAAACTTAGCTTCCTGACCAGGAATTGAACCCACACCACTTGCGTTGGGAGGCAAAGCCTTAACCATTGGGCCACCAAGGAAGTCCCTCCTCTCTCTCTTTTCTTTCAGCCACATCAGCCTTACTTTAATTCCTGGAAACTGCCAAGCTCTTCCCTGCCTCTGGACCTTTGCACATGCATTATTATTATCCTCTTATGCCACTCAACTGACTTAAATTGTTCATCTCTCAACTCAAGCCTCACTGCTTAGGGGACGCCTCAGCTTCCTGCTCTTGCCAGCAAGCTTTCATTGTTAATGCATACTTAGAGCCCTCTACCTCCCCTTCACAGGGAATTTCCAGTTCCCAATAAAACACTGATAAATGTGACAGTTTCATTACTGTCTATTTCCTCCACTCGTCAATAAAAGCATCAAGAAAGTCTGTTTTCTTATCATCCCCAGTGCCTAGCACAGTGCTGGATCCATATTGAAGTGAAAGTCACTCAGTCATGTCCGACTCTTTGTGATCCCATGGACTATACAATCCATGGAATTTTCCAGGCCAGAATACTGGAGTGGGTAGCCTTTCCCTTCTCCATGGGATCCCTATTAGATCCTTAAATAAAGCATGAAAAAGGAAATGAATGAGTGAATGAATGGGTGAATGGATAAATAAGTGAACTTCTTCATGGCATCATAATAGATGTGCTTAGTAGTCTTGGCACTGGAGCCATGCCCCTGGGTAGGTCTCCCAGGGCAGTCAGGCAGAGTCATCCTCGACCAAAGTAATATGGGAGGTGCTTTGCCAGAGAAGCTAAACTTGCCTTGGCAGTGCTTGGAAGGGCCCTTTGATTTTTAGTTCACTGAGGCCAGAAATGAACCAGCTGCTGAGCCAGAAGATGATTGCTGGGGTCACTGCCCCTGAATCCATGATATTGAACAATTCCATCACTTCTGGCTGCTAAGTGATTCAAGACCAGTGATTCATGATGGAGGAGTGGAAGAAAGTGCTGGATAAACACCTCCAGCAATTCTCCTGCTCCTGACAAGCCCTGAACCAACATGGAATTTCAGTTGTCAAAGCAAGCCAGTTTCCCATTTTGATATCCTCATCCAGGAATAGAGATCTTCCTCCAGTGGAAGATGCTTGTTTGGGCACTGTTGCTTTATGCACAAAATCCCAACAGCTTTGCCCACTCATCCCCTGAGTCTCTGGTTGTCCAAGACCTGCTACTGCAGTGAGAAAGCCACCAAGCACATAGCAAAGCCAAATGGGTTGGGAAACAGATCAAGTCAGAACCCAAACTAAAGGCCAACACATTAGGGATTTTCTAGAAGGGGTGAGGTTTTTAATCATACCTTACAGGAGAGGGGGCAATTAGAAATTGGAAAAAGGAGATAGAAGGAAAAAGACAGAGGTCTCAAGCCTGTGCTTCTGTGATGATTCGTCCAGGATGACAGAGGGCTGGGGACTTGTTGTGAGCATCATCTGCTTTGCACTTAGAAGCAAAGGAAGTCAGCTAGTGCCCCGTGGAGAAGGGAGATTTTCAGATAGACCAGTAGGTTATGTAGTATCTAAGCCATCTTTGGAGCTTTTGATTGTCTGCCTTAAGGAGAAAGTTAAGAATGGCACTTGTTGCCTCCATTTCTGAGGCATTTTTGATGTCTAGCTAACACTCAGAAAGCACCATTGTGCTCTGGATCTCACTCACCCAAGATGAGCTGTAATTTTTCAAGAGCCAGCCACTCATCATATAATAATCAAACCAAGATGAACATAGGAGGAATGCAAACAGCACCGCTTTGGCTCAAAGTCGTGGTTGGGGGGCATTCCCTACTGAGAGAAACAAACAAAAGAGGAGGCTTAAATAATCTCCCACTTTCCCAGGATGAGTGGAACTAATGTTTGTATTTCTACTCAATGTATTCAGTTAGAGAAGACCTGGAGCCAGGGTGGTGGAACCCTGCCTTCTCATCCTGAATCCTACTATACTCTCCAATTCTATGGCCTCAGACATATTGTTAAACTTCTTGAATCTTTCTTTTCCCACTGTCAAATAAGATGAACAATACCTACTGGTCCAAGAAGCCCTCTCTGAGGAGGTGATATTTGAGCTGAAACCTAAGTTTGAGAAAAATCTAGATGGGAATTTCTGGGGAAAGTGCTTTCCAGGCAGAGAAAACAGAGGAATCCAGAGCCTCACTTATTTGAAGAGTAACAACAACAATATTCAAAGCTGGTGTGACTGAAGCAGAGGGAAGGAAGGAAAGAGAATAGGAGATTATGTCAGAGAAGTAGTGATGAGCCTTAAAGGCCACAGTTTATATGAGGCATGATAAGACCACATCAAGGTGTTTTAGGAAGGAGAGTATATGATTTACTTTTGTAAGAGATTATTCTGGCTGCTGCATAAAGAATGGATCAGGATGGGCAGGAGGCAAGGTATAAGCATGAAGAATATTATGAGAGTACTGAAAGCATTTCAGCAAGAGATGGTTGCCTGGGGGTTGCCAGGATTAGAGGAACAGCAGTGGAAGGAGATGAATTGGGGATATGTCATGGAAGTGAAGTCAACAAGACATGGTCATGCATGACATGTACAATTCCAGAAGTCCAACGGTCTTCCTTTATTTTGTACTATCTTCATCCTCTTCAGTCCAAGCTGGTAGCATTGCTACTGAGATGGTCAACTGGATTCCTAAGTCATACATACATCTAATTGTTTTAGCAAATGGTTGTCCAGCTACACACTTATTCTCTCCAGAGCATGCCTTTTTTTTTTTTTTTGTAATACGGATAGGCTGATAATTTTCCAAATTTCAAGTGCTAGTTTCTCTACTTCTTTATTTCTTTTCTCTTGTCCTTTGTTTGTAGCTATTGATAGAATTGGTATATTTGATTTCTCTTTTTTCTGTGTGTCATTAACATCTTAAAATTTCTCCCTCATATATTGTTTACTTTTAATTTTTTAATTAATTTATTTATTTTAATTGAAGGCTAATTACTTTACTATAAGAAGCCAAGGAGAAACCATGTTACACTTTCAACAGTTTGTTTTAAAAAAAAAAAATCTCTTTAGCTAAGTATCCAAGTTTATCACTTTTAAGTTATACTTTCCACAAAAAAGTAGAACAAAATGCAGCCAGGTTGTCTGACACTTTATAACAAAGATCACTTTTCCTCAAGTTGTTAATAACAATTCTCATTTCCATTCAAGACTATAAGCAACTTTAATGTTTGTATTTCTAACAATAGTCTCTTCAAGGAAATCTAGATAATTTTTCCTATCATGAACCTCAAAACTCTTCCAGGTCTCATAAGATTCTGGTAAGATAGTAAAGTAGGAAGCACCAGAAATCTGTCTTCCCACTTAGACAATAATTGAAATGGCAGGATATGTCTGATGTAACTATTTTGGAACTCTGGAATAAAAATCTTGGAACATCCAGGGAAAGATTTAGAGAATAGAAAATTGCCATTAATTTCTCTCAGTTTTAGATCTTAGCACAGTAACCGCTACTCATTTCCCACCCCTGCCCCATGGAAGGCAGCTGTGTGTGCTTCTGCGTCAGCGTGCACATAGCTTGTGGGAGCCAGGGTAGACAGAAGAGACCCTGTCGTCCACATAGTAAGGATCTATGCTCTGACTGCTGACTGCTGCTGCCTATCACAGGGCTTTGAACAAGGAGGTGGGCAGCCATTGCTGCTCCTCTCATTGTCACAAGCCCCACCCCCTTCAGCTGGGGCAAATTCCAGGGGATGTAAAAGACCAACACACTTCTCTCCCTTTCGTTTTTCTTTTTTTTCCATTTGCAAGTCAGACATTAAAGATTAGGACCTTTTTCAAACTGCATGTGTGGGGAAAATTAGAAAGTGACCACACATGCCTAAGGAAAGTTTCAGAAAAGATCTGAGAAGACCTTAAGTTTAAGTTTACACCCCACACTGGTCCTCCACACAGAGATAGCTACAATAACCAAATAAGCAAAAAATATATAAACAAAAGCCCCCCAAACAAAAAACAGCAAACACTGAGAAGGAGGGAGAATCCAATTTCCAGAGATATCATATTATTAGATTCAAATGTCCAGTATGGCCTACTCAGTGGGAAAAAATAAGGCGTTTTCCCTGAAAAGGGCCTGATGACAGATACACTAGACAAAGATATTAAACAAGATTTATAAAGATACTCAAAGCACTACAGGAAGATGTGTACAAAGTCAAGAAAATAATGTATGAACAAAATGAAAACATCAATAAGATTTAAAGATCTTTAAAAAAACAAAATAAATCCTGGAACTGAAAAATACAACTGAAATAATTTACTAGGAGGATTTGAAGATTTGAACAGGGAGAGGGGGGAAAAAATAATCTTCAGGCCTGAATATAAGACAATGGAAATTATCAAGTTTAAGAAACAGGGAAAAAAATCAGTTGTTAACAGAAGGGAGCAGAGAGAATTTTAAGAAATAATTACTGAAAACTTCCCCAAATTTGATGAAATACATGAATATAAACATCCAAGAGGCTTGTAATACTCCAAATAAAATGAATTCAGAGGATTCACACCAAGACAGATTATAATCAAATTTTCAAAAAGCAAAGAAAAAAATCTTGAAAGCAGATAGAAAGAAGAGATCCTCAATAAGATTATCAGCCGATTTCTCTTCAGAAATATTGGAGGCCAGAAGGCACTGGGTTGATAAATAATCAAAGTGCTAAAAGAAGAAAACTGTCAACCAAGAATGCTATATCCAGCAAAACTGTCCTTCAAAAGAAAGGGAGAAAAGTAAGACATTCCCAGATAAACAAAGTCTGAAGGAGTTTGTGACCACTAGATCTGTCCTGCAAGATATGATCAAGGGAGTCCTGTAATGTGAAAATAAAGAATACTAGCCAGTAACTTGGAAGCCAGATGGAAAGATATCAAAAAGATAGGCTTATAAAAGCTAGTGTTATTGTAATGACAATTTGTAACTGCACTTTTTTGTTTCCTACATGGTTTAAGAGACTGAAACATTTTAAAAAAACAAATATTAGTCTTATTCTTTTCTACATAATTTAAAAGACCAATGCATTTGAAAGAACTATTAGTTTATTTTTTGAACACACAGTGTATAAAGATATTATTTTGTGACATCAACAACTGAAAGGGATGGGACAAAACTGTCAAGGAGCAGAATTTTATATATTATTGAAATTAAACTGGTATAAATTCTAATTATATTGTTATAACTTTAGGATGCCAAATGTAATCTCCATGGTAACCACAAAGATAATAGTTAGAGAACATAGACAAAAGCAAATGAGAATGGAAGTTAAGCATTTCACTACCAAAAAAAAAAAAAAAATCAACTCAACCCAAAAGAAGAGAATAAGGTAGGAAATGGGGGGGGGGGGTAAATTGTGTAAAACAAATAGGAAAATAGTAGAAGTCCCTCCACCTCAGTACAGTAACCCCCACCCCAACTTATCTCTGGTTTTGCTTTCTGCAGTTACCTACAGTCAACTGCAATTCAAAATTATTAAATGAAAAATTCCAAAAATAAATATTTCATAAGTTTTAAATTGCATGTCATTCTGCGTTGCATGATGAAATCTTGTGCCACTCTGCTCTGTTCCACCTGGGACATGATTCATCCCTTTGTCCAGTGTATCCATGCTGTATACACTACCCACCTATTAGTGCCGGAAAAATAAAAGAATAAAACATATACGTTTCATTGCTTCCAGGGGTTTGGGGCATCCACTAGGAGTCTTGAAACATCTCTCCAGCAGATAACGGGGATTACGCTAACTGCTTGAATATATGGATAAAATTTTTCAATCAAAAGAGACTGGCAAATGAATAAAAACATCTGATCCAAATATATACATAAGAGACTGACTTTAGGCCCAAAGACACAAATACATTGAAAGTGAAAATATGTGAAAACATATTCCATGTAAACTGTAAGCAGGAGAGAACAAGAATGACTATACTAACTTTAGATAATATGGGTTTTAAATCCAAAAAGCTTACAAGAGGAAAAGAAGGATATTAGATGTTAATAAAAGTTTCAATAGGCAAGAATATACAAAAATTATAAACATTTGTGCACCTAATTACAAGTCATCAAAACATATGAAGCAAAAACTAACAATTTAAGGAAGAATAAATAGTTCCACAATATTGTGGGGACTATAACACCCGACTCACAATAATAGATAAAATAACCAGGCAGAAGTAAAGAAATAAGGGATTTAAAAAACATAATAGACCAACTAGATATAGCAGACATATATAGAACACTTTAACACAAAAATAGCATAAGCATTCTTCTTAAGTGCACATGGGACATTTTCCAGGGTAAACCATATATTATGCCAGGGGATCTTCCCGACCCAGGGATTGAACCCAGGTCTCCCGCATTGCAGGCAGGCGCTTTAACCTCTGAGCCACCAGGAAAGTCCCAAATTGAGTCTTAAGAGACTTTAAAAGATATTATACAGTGCTCGCTTCAGCAGCACATATACTAAAATTGGAACCACACAGAGAAGATTAGCATGGCCCCTGCAAAAGGATGACACGCAAATTCGTGAAGCGTTCCATATTTTTTTCCAGAAAAATAAATGACCCAATCAAAAAATGGGCCAAAGAACTAAACAGACATTTCTCCAAAGAAGACATACAGATGGCTAACAAATACATGAAAAGATGCTCAACATCACTCATTATCAGAGAAATGCAAATCAAAACCACAATGAGGTACCATTACACACCAGTCAGGATGGCTGCTATCCAAAAGTCTACAAGCAATAAATGCTGAAGAGGGTGTGGAGAAAAGGGAACCCTCTTACACTGTTGGTGGGAATGCAAACTAGTACAGCCACTATGGAGAACAGTGTGGAAATTTCTTAAAAAACTGGAAATGGAACTGCCATATGACCCAGCAATCCCACTTCTGGGCATACACACCGAGGAAACCAGATCTGAAAGAGACACATGCACCCCAATGTTCATTGCAGCACTGTTTATAATAACCAGGACATGGAAGCAACCTAGATGCCCATCAGCAGACGAATGGATAAGGAAGCTGTGGTACATATACACCATGGAATATTACTCAGCCATTAAAAAGAATTCATTTGAATCAGTTCTAATGAGATGGATGAAACTGGAGCCCATTATACAGAGTGAAGTAAGCCAGAAAGGTAAAGACCAATACAGTATACTAACACATATATATGAAATTTAGAAAGGTGATAACGATAACCCTGTATGCAAAACAGAAAAAGAGACACAGATGTATAGAACGACTTTTAGACTCTGTGGGAGAAGGCGAGGGTGGGATGTTCTGAGAGAATAGCATTGAAACAAGTATACTATCAAGGGTGAAACAGATCACCAGCCCAGGTTGGATGCATGAGACAAGTGCTCAGGGCTGGTGCACTGGGAAGACCCAGAGGGATGGGATGGGGAGGGAGGCGGGAGGGGGGATTGGGATGGGGAACACATGTAAATCCATGGCTGATTCATGTCAATGTATAGCAAAACCCACTACAATACTGTAAAGTAATTAGCCTCCAACTAATAAAAATAAATGGAAAAAAAAATTACAAAAAAAAAGATATTATACAAAGTATCTTCATTGACAACAATGGGATGAAGCTGGAAATCAACAAGAAGAATAAAACTGGAAAAGTTACAAAATTGTGGAAATTAAAACAACAAACTTTTAAACAACCAGTGGATCAAAGAACAAGTCTCAAAGGAAATTAAAAAATAGAGATAAATAAAAGTGAAAACACAATATGCTAAAATTTATGGGATGCAGCAAAAGCTGCATTAAAGGGGAAATGTATAATTATAAATGATTATATTAAAAACAAGAAAGAACTCAAATCAACAATCTAGCTTTATAGCTTATGGAACTAGAATCAAAAGAGCAAACTAGACTCAAAGCTAGCATAAGGAAGTAAATAGTAAGAATTATAGCAGGGCTAAATGAACTAGAAAATTTTAAAAATAGAGAAAAAATACAACCAAAATTTGGTTCTTCAAAAAGATGACAAAATTGACAAATCTTTAGCTGTTTAAAATAAGAAAAAAGAGAGAAGATAAACTACTAAAATCAGTAATTTAAATGGGAACATTGCTATTGATTCTACAAAAGTAAAAATATTTATGAGTGCTATGAACAATTGTGCAACAACAAATTGGATAAACTAGAAATACAAATTCCTAGAAATATAAAATCTGCCAAGACTAAATCATGAAGAAATAGAAAACCTGGATAGACCTACAACTAGTAATGAGATTAAGTCAGTAATTAAAAATCTCCCAACAGAGAAAAGTCATGGAGTTGATGACTTCACTAGGAGTTCTATCAAATATCTAAAGAAAAACTAATACCAAGCCTTCTCAAACTTTTCTAGAAAATTTAACAGGAAGGAACATTTTCTCACTCAGTCTAGGAGACCAGTATTGCCCTAACACTAAAGCCAAACAAAGACAATACAAGAAAAGAAAAATCCCAGACCAATTTCTCTATGCATATTGATAGAAAAATATTCGATAAATAGTAGCAAAATAAACTCAGCACTATATTGAAAGGATTGTGCATCACGTCAAAGTGGAATTTATTTCTGGAATACAAAGATGATCAATGCAACAGCACAGTAAAGATAAAAAGCTCATGATCATCTCAACTGATACAGGAAAAGCATTGATAAAATTCGACACCATTTACTGCCAAAAAAAAAAAAACACTCAACAAACTAGAAACATGGAATTTCATCAACTTCATATACAGCATCTATGAAAAACTTATAGCTAACATCATACTTGATGGAGAAAGATTGAAAAATTTCCCCTTAAGATCAGGAAGAAGACAAAGATGTCTACTCTCATCCTATCTATTCAGTTTGTGCTGAAAGTCTAGCTAGGGCAATTATGCAAGAAAAAGAAATGAAAAGAATTCAAACTGGGGGGAAAAAAGCCAAATCATCTTTGTTTTCAGATAATATGATTATATATACAGAAAAATCTACCAATACCCAATAAACCCATTAGAACTAATAAAAGAATTCACTGAAATACCAGGGTACAAAGTCAGCACACAAATAAATAAGTTGGATTTCTGTACACTAATAAATAATCTGAAAAGAAAATTACCAAAAAGCCATCTGCAATAGTAGCAAAAGGAATAAAATACTTCAAAATTAATTTAGCCCAGGAGCTGAAAGACATTACTGAAAGAAATAATATATAAATAAGTGGAAACACACCCCATGCTTGTGGATTGGAAGACTTAATATTGTTAACAGGTCAATATTGCCCAAAGTGATCTACAGATTCAATGCAATCACTGCCAAAATCCCAATGATGCTTTTGGAGAATTAGAAAAACACAACTTAAAATTTATATAGAACTCAAGGGACCTCAAATAGCCAAAATAATCTTGAAAAATAAAAAAAAATTTAAAAACTGGATGACTCACATTTCCTGGTTTCATAACTTACTACAAAGCTACTGTGATCAAAAGAGAGTGGTATTGGCATTAAAAACAGACATATAGACCAATGAAATAGAAATAGCGATCCCAGAATAAATCCTCATATACATATACACTTTTGACAAGGGTTCCAAGATTATTCAATGGGGAAAGGACAGTCTTTCCAACCAATGGTACCAGGAAAACTGTATATCTAAATGTATAAGAATGATGCATGACAAAAACCACTACAATATTGTAAAGTAATTAGCCTCCAACTAATAAAAATAAATGGAAAAAAAAGAATGATGCATTGTACCATAAACAAAAATTAAATCAAAACAGAAGTAAGACCGAAGAAAACTTAAGAAAACTGTATCAGTTCAGCTCACTCACTCAACTGTGTCCGACTCTTTGTGACCCCATGGTCAGCAGACACCAGGCTTCCCTGTCCATCACCAACTCCCAAAGCTTGCTCGAACTCATGTCCACTGAGTCGGTGATGCCATCCAACAATCTCATCCTCTGTCATCCCCTTCTCCTCTTGCCCTCAATCTTTCCCAGCATCAGGGTCCTTTCCAATGAGTCAGTTCTTCACATCAGGTGGCCAAAATATTGGAGCTTCAGCTTCAGCATCATTCCTTCCAATGAATATTCAAGACTGATTTCCTTTAGGATTGACTGCTTTGATCTCCTTGCAGTCCAAGGGACTCTCTAGAGTCTTCTCCAACAGCACAGTTCAAAAGCATCAATTCTTTAGCACTCAGCTTTCTTTATAGTCCAACTCTCACATTCATACATGACTACTGAAAAAACCATAGCTTTGACTAGATGGATCTTGGTTGGCAAAGTAATGTCTCTGCTTTTTAATATGCTGTCTAGGTTGGTCATAGCCTTTCTTCCAAGGAGCAAGCACTTCTTTAATTTCATGGCTTCAGTCACCATCTGCAGTGATTTTGGAGACCAAGAAAATAAAGTCTGTCACTGTTTCCATTGTTTCCCCACCTGCTGCTGCTGCTGCTAAGTTGCTTCAGTTGTGTCCGACTCTGTGGGACCCCATAGATGGCAACCCACCAGGTTCCACCATCCCTTGGATTCTCCAGGAAAGAACACTGGAATGGGTTGCCATTTCCTTCTCCAGTGCATGAAAGTGAAAAGTGAAAAGGAGGTCGCTCAGTCGTGTCTGACTCTTAGCGACCCCATGGACTGCAGCCCACCAGGCTCCTCCGTCCATGGGATTCTCTAGGCAAGAGTACTGGAGTGGGGTGCCATTGCCATCTCTGGTTTCCCCACTTATTCTCCATGAAATGATGGGACTGGATACCATGATCTTAGTTTTTTGAATGTTGAGTTTTAAGCCAGGTTTTTCACTCTCCTCTTTCACGTTCATCAAGAGGCTCTTTAGTTCTTCTGCACTTTCTGCCATAAGGGTGGTGTCATCTGCATATCTGTGGTTATTGTTTCTCCTGGGAATCTTGATTCCCAGCTTGTGCTTCATCCTGCCCAACATTTCACATGATGTGCTCTGCATGTAAGTTCCATAAGCAGGGTGACAATATACAGCCTTTCCCAATTTGGAACCAGTCCATTGTTCCATGTCTGATTCTAACTGTTGTTTCTTGACCTGCATACAGATTTCTCAGGAAGCAGGTAAAGTGGTCTGTTATTCCCACCTCATTAAAATTTTCCAGTTTGTTGTGATTCACACAGTCAAAGGTTTTAGCATAGTCAGTGAAGCAGAAGTAGATGTTTTCCTGGAATTCTCTTGCTTTTTCTCTGACCCAATGGATATTGGCAGTTTGATCTCTGGTTCCTCTGCCTTTTCTAAATCCAGCTTGAACATCTGGAAATTCTCAGTTATCCAAATGTAGAAGAATGATACATTGTACCATTGTTGTTGTTGTTCAGTCACTCAGTTGTGTCTTTTCTAGTAAGTCTGCTCTTCACATCAGATGAGCAAAGTATTGGAGCTTAAACAAAATTAATCTAAATAGAAGTAAGACCTAATAAAACATGAAACAAAAGCTTAGAAGAAAATGTGAGACAAAATCTTTGGCAATGATTTCTTGGATATGATGCAAAAGGCACAGATAACAAAAGAAAAAATCGACATATTAGACCTCATGAAATTTTTTAAATTTTGTGCATCAAAAAACAGCATCCACAGAGCAAAAAGGCAACCCACAAAATGAGAGAAAATAATTGCAAGACATACATCTGATACAGGATTAATATCCAGAATATACAGAGAAGTCCTAAGATCAATAACAACAACTAACCAACTCAATTCAAAAATGTGCAAAGGACTTGAATAGACATTTCTCCAAAGGAGATACACAAATGGCCAATAAGCACATGGAGAGATGCCCAACATTACTAATCATTAGGGAAATGCAAATCAAAGCTACAGTGAGACACAACCTCACACCCATTAGGATGGTATCTTTAAAAAAAATAAACAGAAAATAACAAATGTTGGTCAGGATGTGGAGAAATTGAAAACATTGTGCACTTCTGGTGGTACTGGTGCAGTCATTATGGAAAACAGTTTGGTGGTTCCTCAAAAAATTAAAAATACAATTATCATGTGATCCAGAAATTTTGAAGAGTGCTTGCACACACATTTATAGCAGCATTATTCACAATAGCTAAAACATTGACTCAATCCATCTACCCATTGATAGATGAAGGAATAAGCAAAATGTGTTATATAAACACATTGGAATATTTTTCAGCATTATAAAGGATGAAATTCTTCAACATACTATAACATGGAAGAGCATTGAGGACATTATGCCAAGTGAAATAAGCCAGACCAAAAAAGACAAATACTGTTAATTCCACATGTATGAAGTACTTAAGGTAGCCAGAATCATAGAGTCAGAAGATAAAATTGTGATTGTCAGGGGCTAGGGGGAATGGGCTGTATTGTTTAATGGTTAGAGTTTCAGTTTTATAAGATGAAGAGTTATGGAGATCAACAGTGGTGCTCGCTTTGGCAGCACATATGCTAAAATTGGAGATCAACAGTAATGATGGCTGTACAATAATATGAACTTATATAACATCACTGAACTCTACCTAAAAATGGTTAAGATGGTAAATTTTATGTTATGTATATTTTACCACAATAAAAAAATTGGGGGGGGGAAACACCAGCAGAAACAACACTCTTCCACGCTCTATTCAGTACTCAATTCCAAAGCCATTTCCACATTTTTATGTATTTGTTACAATATCCTGGAGCATGGGGTTAGCAAGAAGAGGATGGGAACATAAGGAATCTTGGATGATGTCCAGATATTTAGCTGTACTGGATGGGTAAATATTTATGCCCTTTACTAATGTGAGAAGATATAGGAAAAGTAAATCAGGGAGTGACTGTTAGACATCTATTTGAAGAAGCAAATGAAGTGTTCAGAAATACAAACCTGAACTTAGGAAAGAATTTTAGGTTTGAAATAGATATTTTGGAGTTATACAAAGTTGGTAATAAGGGCACCAGAGAGATGCACTTAGGTAGAGAAGATAGTCAAGAATTGACTCTGATGCCTTCCAACACAAAGCACTATCCAAAGAGTCTGTGCAGGGCCAGAAATCAGAGAGCCAAGCATTTTGAAGAGGATGGATGGATCACAGGTATCCCTCCAATGGATCAAAGGTATTTTAAAAAGAAGTTGGGCTAGTTGGTATGAAGAGGTGACCACTCACTTGGGAAACATGATCTTGTTGGTAACCTTGACAAAAGTGATTTCAGTGGAGTTGTAGAGATGAAATTTTGAAATCCAGTGGGTTGAGGAAAGTATCAGTTCAGTTCAGTCACTCAGTGGTGTCCGACTAATTAAGGCCCCATGGACTGCAGCATGCTAGGCTTCCCTGTCCATCACCAATTCCCAGAACCTACTGAAACTCATGTTCATCAAGTCAGTGATGCCATCCAACCATCTTCTGTTGCCCCCTTCTCTGCCTGTCCTCAGTCTTTCCCAGCATCAGGGTCTTTTCCAATGAGTCAGTTCTTTGCATCAGGTGGTCAAAGTATGGAGCTTCAGCTTCAGCACCAGTCCTTCCAATGAGTATTCAGGACTGATTCCTTTCAGGATTGAATGGTTTGAATTCTCCTTGCAGTCCAAGGGACTCGCAAGAGTCTTCTCCAACACCACAGTTCAAAAGCATCAATCCTTCAGTTCAGCCTTCTTTATGGTCCAACTCTCACATCCATACATGACTACTGGAGAAACCATAGCTTTGACTAAAAGGAACTTTGTTGGCAAAGTAATGTCTCTGTTTTTTAATATGCTCTCTGGCTTGGTCTTAGCTTTTCTTCCAAGGAGCAAGGGTCTTTTCATTTCATGACTGTAGTCACCATCTGCAGTGATTTTGAAGCCCAAGAAAATAAAGTCTGTCACTGTTTCCATTGTTTTCCCCATCTATTTGCCATGAAGTGATAACACCAGATGCCATGATCCTAGTTTTTTGAATGTTGAGTTTTAAGCCAGCTTTTTCACTCTCCTCTTTCACTTTCATCAAGAGGCTCTTTAGTTCTTCTTCACTTTCTCCCATAAGGGTGGTGTCATCTGCATATCTGAGGTTATTGATATTTCTCCCAGCAATCTTGATTCCAGCTTGTGCTTCATCCAGCCCAGCATTTCACATGATGTAAGAGAGATTCACATGAAGAGAGAATAGGAGGTAAGAAAGTAGTAATGGCAGTTATGGATAACTGATTTGATAAACCTTGCTGCAGTGGGGACAGAGCATTCTGAGAGTGAGAGGAAATGATGAGTTAAGAAAAGTTTACTTAAAAAAAAAAAGTTGGGACCGTAAAGTAGGTTTAAAACAGTGTGATAGAAAAGGAAATACCAGAACATTATCAGGGATCCAAACAGAGGGCAGGTGAAAGCCAGGAAACTGTCCTGGTATAACACCAGGGCTTTCCATGGAGGTCTTGGTCTCCCCCATGGAGAAGGAGGTGCCCTGCAGGAATCTGAGTGAGCTGGACCCTGCCTTAGCAGACGCTCTTCTGTTCTTACCCAGGAGTCTGAAGAGAAGGAGGGGGAGAGGTGGAGAGAAGCAGAGATCAAAGAGCCAGGAAGAGAGCAATTTGAAAGGATGAAGAAGAAAGATAAGTGCCAGCATGAGCTCTGATTCTGTCAGGGCAGAAACCAATCTGTCAGGAGAAAATCTTATTAGACACTCATTTTCTATCTTCTGGTAGGTTTATCTAGTCAATAAGCTTAGTTTTCTTTGTAGACAGATCATTAAAACTTTAATTTTTTGTTGTTGTTGTTGTTGCTTTTTCAAGCAAATTCCTAGGCTTGGAGAAATCTGTGTACTGTGCTCTGGATCTTGTCTCATCTGTCTTATTTTCACTCTTCTTTCCTCCTTCTCTCCTCCCTTGCATTCTGCATCCCTTCCTGTCTCTGGGAGTCAATGAGTCCATACACAAAATGAAGTTGGGTTAAACAAGGACCCGCAATAATCTTCTCCGTTGTGAAGTTCTATTTCTATATCTCAGATGATGTGGAAAGAAGCAGCCACTCGTGAAATATGATGTGAATATTCCAACAGCACCCCAAAAGTTGCCTTCACTCTAATTTTGTCTTCCACCCAGTCCCTTTGGATTAAGCTATGAAAGACAGTCATCACAATATGAACTGGGGTCTCACAATGGTTGACTTCTGTATACTTAATGTGTATCGTTCTATCTCATCTGAGATACGTATTATTACAGGTTTCTTCCCTTATCTAAAAGCAGAGCATTCCTATGAAATCTTTTGTAAGCCAAAATGGTATAAAATGAAGAAGCAATTTTTGCTTTTCACCTTTTATTGTAAAAGCAAAAATCCTCTTCAGAAGTCGTTTGATTAGTGAAGATAGGTATTAATGTAGATCTTTTATAAAAGCAAAGTGGTATAAAGCAAACTTTCAAAAAAATTGGAGGATGCCTGTGTTTCCATTTTCATGGTGAACAAGCAAAGATCAGAGAAGTTAGTGTTTTGCCTAAGATAGCATAGGAGGCAACCTCAGTTTTGCCTGATCCTAAAACCAGAGTCTAACCACCAGATCTCCCAATTGCCACCTCTTAAAGCTCGATCCCACTTTACCAGGTTCCGCTCAGGACACTAGAAATGCAGGGTCACTGAGCTTTGAAAGGAAGAGTGAAAACCAGGCCCTAACCAAACTAGGGCAAGGGGAAGTTACTACCATAGCTAGGAGAAATGGCTTGGAGGCAGGGAGGCTCTAGCAACAGGACAACAGTTCTCTCCAGATCCCCTCTCCCCAACACGTGCTTTGTGACTGCAAGCAAGTCCCTTCACCTCTCTGGATCCCAGAGAGGTGCCCAGAAAGGGTCCCAATTTTTTAGCTGGTCAAGGTTACCAAGTTATTTTTCTTCTGACCTGACAGTACTGTCACAGAGAAGAGATAATCTGGGACCAAATGTCCTGCAGGTGAAACATCCTCAGCCTCACTGCACCAGGTGGAGGTTCTTTGTGGCTACTGACAACCTCTCTGCCGTCACCGTGGCCTCAAGTCTGCTTTTTAAATTGTTGGCCCACATCACAAAGCCACAGAATTCAACCAAGGCCTTAAGGCAGCCATCCTCAAAAGAAAAAAAAAAAAAAAAAAATCCTGTCTTTTTCCAGAAACCCCTCACAAGGGTAAAACTACGTCTGCCCTTGTCTCTTGTTTAGAGAGGAAGCCACATACTCGATTATGTCAGCCTTCTCATCTCCCTTTGCAGGTGCTGGGTGAGGTTAGGCTGGGGTTATTGATGCATCTTTCTTATTTTAAATGCAAAACAAAACAGACATTGTTTGTCTTGAATGCAAAATAAAGCCCCAGTGCAGTTTTCAAGCTGCTAATGTACTATTGGTCTAGCATTTGTCTCTGTGGCAAACACAAAACAAGCCAAAAACTAGCAGGTTTGAGGCAATTGTTTCCCTGTGAACGTAATCAAACAACCTCTAAGGAGGCATTTTCTAATTTTCTTTTGCATTAAATCCTTAAATTTATATAAATAGTACTGAAAATGAAACCCTTGTGTCCTTGTAATATTGCATCTGATTTCTGGAAACTGAACTTCCCCAGATTCCAAAAAATTAGCAATAACTGAACATCAAATATGTAGTATCTAGAGTGTTGCTCTTCATCATCTTTGCAGCTGCAGGGATAGCAGTGATCTTTAAAGCAGACTGTCCACTGAAGTCTTGTACTTGTGTAGGATCAAATCATAAATATCTGCTGGCAAGTCCATGGCTCAAAGACCTGTACCCAGTCTTCTAAGATGTGAAGCTGATTTCCTTTCCATAACAGACTTGTCTTTCTTTTATTTGGAGAAAGCGAGATTATTGAATCATTAGAATAATTGGTCTCCAATAAGTAAAATTTTCTTCAGATGATTAGACTAATTCTATAGGAAAAAAAGGGTAATTTTCTAGTAAGCTCTGATGTCTTATTTTTTACTCAATGAAATGATCACTCCTTTCCCCATCCACCCTCTTTATTATATTCAAAGATAATAGAAATTTGCTTCCTATTAAGAGGCAGTTATTCTCTGTGTTCAGGAGCTGATACTATGGTCCCATAGGCTTCTTTTCAGTGGATGCCCAGGGACAACTCACTGGTAATACTGGTGGGAGAGAAGAAAGGTGTGGACCTCCAGGGACTTCCAGTCATTCTCCTTCCTGTCCTTAAAGCCAGGCAGCAGCTGAGTGGTAACCAACTATACCCCTTGGATTCAACTCCACAAGTGTTCACTAAGAAAGGAATTGGACTGTCAACGCTGAACTCAACTGTTCTGTACCTAGTCGCTCAGTCATGTCTGACTCTTTGTGACCCCACGCACTGTAGCCCACCAGGCTCCTCTGTCCCTGGGGATTCTCCAGGCAAGAAAACTGGAGTGGATTGCCATGCTCTCCTCCAGGGGATCTTCCTGACCCAGGGATTGAACCCAGGGCTCCAACACAAAAGGCAGATCCTTTACTGTCTGAGCCGCAAAGGGAGCCCTATAAAGGGAGTCCAACTAAGTAGTAAAGGAGAATGAAGGGACCAAAACCCACATTGACCTGGGTTTTGATTTTGGCTCCACCTCCTAATAGTTGTGGATCTCAGATAAGTGGATTAATGTCTGTAAACTTCCTTTTCTGCCAGATGTGTGTAACATCCTAGTGCTTCCATCGGAGGTAAGCTAATGTTACAGAGCTGCATATTTAGCACACAGAGCCTGGCACCCACTAAGTGTTCCATAAACAGCAGAGGGTATAGTTGGGTCAGAAACAAGAGGAATGAGATGAGCCATGGAAGTTTTCTTGGAGCATGCAGGTTTGAAGTGATTTGACCAGGCCAAAAGTACCACTTCTAACGTATGGCTAGCTGGACCAAAGGCGTGACCCCTACTGAAGACACCAAAGAAAATGGCCCAGCAGCCACCCTGTAACCTGCTCACCACTGACTCATCAGTCTGGTGGCTCAAGGAAGGCAAGGTGGTTCTTACCATTTGTCTATTTGAAAATGAAATGAAAACAAATCCTAACTGCAACAAACAGAATTTCCAGAGTATTCCAACGTGGGGTCAACATGGTGATTTGAATTATCATGGAGACTCCAGATAAAGGTGCTCAGTAAACTCTTGTTTGTAAATGACATTGCCCTCTCCATCATCTCGGATAATGATGATTACAATACCTTACAAATTAAGTATAATATCCATTCACTATAATTACCCAAGACACTAGTATATTTGCTTTCTGCATCTGCATTTGAAAGAAATACAAAAAAAAAAGTTCAAAACTGATATTTAGCCTTTTTTAGAACAAATAATCTTCTATAATATTCAACTAAATCTCTTACACCTTTCTCAACTCAGTCCTTGTTACATGGGAGATAATATTCAAGATGAGGACTTAAGGTCCTGCCTGACCCTTCAATGTGAAAGAAGATTCCACCATGGCCACTAAACTGTCCTTGCTAAGGCAAGAAAGTGGACTCCTCTGTTTTCATAGAATTTAGGAGCTAGAAATGAACTTAAAGGTCACCAAATCCAATCTGTTCTTTCACAGACGGAAAAATTGAGACTTGGAGAGAAGGAAAGACTTATTCAAAGTAAAAAAGCTAACAAACAGAGCTAGACTTAAATCCAGAATACCTGACCTTTGCCCACCTTCTGTGTGCTAGAAAGACCGTTAATAAAATGAAAGCCAACTTAATAAACTAAAACTAGAGTAGCTTAGATTGATAGGAAGAGATCCATAGGTCAGAATCTCCATTCCTCATATACTTGGATAATCAAAATTTAACTACTTACTACCCCACTTCCCTTGTGGCTCAGACAGTAAAGAACCTGTCTGTAATGTGCGAGTCCCGGGTCCATCCCCGCGTGGGGAAGACCGCTGGAGGAGGGCATGGCAACCCACTCCAGTACTTGCCTGGAGAACCCCACGGACAGAGGAGCCTGGCAGGCTACAGCCCATGGGACTGCGAAGAGTCGGACATGACTGAGCAATTAAGCACAGCACAGCACCCCACTTTTTAATCTAATGAGCAGTTTCATTCTTCTCCTATGTCCTCAAGAAGTCATCCCAAGTCTTCCTTCCCTTCAGAACAGTCTGTTTCTAATATTGACTTCACTTCTATGTTGGTCACAATTTACAAAACATACTTTCATTATTTCACTCAGAAGCAAGTTCATTCACCCTAAACCAGTGGTCCCCAATCTTTTTGGCAGCAGGGACTGGTTTCATGGAAGACAAATTTTTCCACGCACCAGGGTGGAAGGAGGGGGTGGATTTGGGATGATTCAAGTGCATTACATTTATTGTGCCCTTTATCTCTGTTATTATAACATTGTGATATAATATAATGAAATATATATTATGTGATATAATATAATGAAATAATTATACATCTCCCTGTAATGCAGAACCAGTCAGAGCTCCGAGCTTGTTTTCCTGCAAATAAATGATCCCATCTGGGGATGATGGGAGAGAGATGGAAAGGGGTTGTAAATACAGATGAAGTTCACACACTTGCCCACCCTTCACCTCCTGTGTTGCTTCCCAGTTCCTAACAGAGAACACTTGCCCTAAACGATTGACAGCCTTTATTATCTGGTAATTCATCCCGGGTAAATCACAGGACTCTGTGAGATGTAAACTCTCTTTGGGCTAGGAAGCTATCTTTTCAAATTCTCCAAAGTAGAGATTTCAAAATAGTTTTATAGACTGGCTGCATCAGAATTACTTGCAGAGTCTTTCAAAAATGCCTATTCCTGGGCTCCACTCATAAAAATCCTAATTCAGTAGGTCTAAAGTAAACATTTCCACAAAGTTCCCCATGTGACCCTAAGGATTAACCAAGTTTTGCAGCATCCCACACCAGGCTAATACCCCACAAAGCCTCAATAAATACCTGCTAAATGACCTTTGAAGGAGAGATTCAAGTTTTTTCCATAAAACCAACAATTTCTGAGATATATAGGAGATTTTTGGGTGTATAGCTGTTCAGTTCTAAAGACTGCAGGGTATTCTCTTGTCATTTTCTTATTCAAAATTGTAATGGAATTAATCTCATTTTAGGGATAATTTGTTACACACCGTGCAGGTGGATGACTAGAGGATATTTAATCATTAATAATCCAAACAGAGCTTAGCTCCAGTGTGATGTAAAGGTATTAAAAATTACCTTTGGATCATTTGACAAATAATGTCAAAGAAAGAGGGAGAAAGAAGATGAAAGCCTGGGAAAGGGGGATATTCCTTTGCCAAGACCAAAATAAATTGCACTTACTTTATTATGACAACTGCTCTGCCTGAGAGAGTTGAAAGGAAGATCATAAATAAAGATGCTTATGGCCAGAGGCCCAGTATCTGCCTGGAAGCCAATGGCCAATGCTTAGCTATGCCTTCCTTGGTCCATACCAAAGCTTCAGACACATTACTGATAACTGGAGCCATCAAGGTGACCCAGGCTAGGTTTGAGCTGTCCAGATGTTGGGTGTGGTCATCTATTTTAATAAGTTTTACTAGCAATGAGCAGATGGCTTGAAGGGTAGAGGACAGTTAATGGAAAGATACACAATTCTCATAGCAGGGTGAACAAGAAATGATATGAAGGTCCCAGAAAGCATCCCCAATTTCAAGTTCTGAGCCTTAAACCCAGTCAGATATTTGGGACAAAGTAGGGACAAGGGTCTTCTGTCTGCATCTGTGGGAGAACCAGCTTATCAACCAAAAGAGACACCAGGAGGTCAAACACAGAGACAAGTTAGTATTCTATCATGCATATGGATAAGGGCTGTCGCAACTTGACTGATGATAAAGACAACTTCTGAGATACATATTTTTTTAAACCTGCTGGCCTTTTCTTGCCTCTAAAATAACAACATCACAGGAAGAGATGAGCCAACTGGCGCACGTCCATCTGCAAGTGGTCCCGATGAGAACTGCCTGTGCCCTGCCCCTGAACAAAGTGACACTCTGCTCCCCAAACTGCCTGTTCAGCACACCTTCCAACATCTGCACGTCAGCACCTCAATACAGTAAAGTCACCTTCAAAACAGAGAGAAACTCAAGGAATCTGGAAAGAAAGGAATGTGGAAACCGAGAGACAGTGAACTCAGAGGACTGATATTATCTTGTATGTGTGCCTTCTCATGGACAGTCAGGGATACAAGAAGTAGTGGGAAGCGAAGAGCAATGCTTGCCATGTTTGTCCAGTTGGATCCATGTGAAATAACTCAAATAAGGACTCCCAAGTTTTTCTGAGATCCCCCAAATCTTGGAACATCAGAGTAGGCATGCTATTAGAGATCTCATTGGTCAGTCCTCTCAGTTAACTCATGGGGAGAGTGAGGTCAAAGAAGTTGGGTGGTTAGGTGAATAACTAACTAGAGTCAAAGCTCATTTGAGAATCCCAATTTTGTGTAATTGTCTATGCTCTTTCACTCATACCATGAAAAAGAAAGGCATGATGGACAGCTGGATGGATGAGTGGATGAATGGATAGATGGATGAATGGATGGGTCCCTGGCAAGTGAAGCACTTGCAGTAATACGAATCCACTATGAAAGCTTAGATCAGCAGTTTCTTCTTTCACCTGCTTCTTCATCTCCTTTAATTGCCTTAATTCTCCCATAATTAAAGCAATGAAATTCGAAACTTGGAGGCCCCTGGAACCAGTTTTAAAGTTATTCTCTTTAATATATACCCTCACCCCTTTGCTGAGCTTATATAGTCTCATGACTTTATCATCTAAATGATGACAATCCCCAGATTTGTATTTCCAGCATGGACCTTATCCTGAACTTTAGTCTTATCCATCTAACTGTCTCTGCCACATCTCCCCTTGTATGTATAAAAGATCCATCAAACTTAACATAATCCAAATGGCCTCCTGATCTCCAATCCCCCATGCCCAGTCCTCCCACAATCTTCCCCATATCCATTAATGGCTACTCCCTTCTTATGATGGCTTTAGCCAAAATCCCAGGAGTCATCTTTAACTCTGTTCTTCCTGTCACTTCCTATATCCAACCCATCAGCAAAACTTTGCTGGTTCTACCTCCTCAAAACAACCAGATCTTTTACTCCCTACCACTTACTCTGAGTCAAATCTTGGCCCAACCTAACCTGACCCCTCAGCTCTCCTTGATTCCAGTTTGCTCCCTTTCAGAATATTTTCAACAGAGCATCAGAGAGACCCTGTTAAGAAGCAAGAGAGGTCATGCCACTCTTCTGTTCAAAACTCTCTGAGTTTCCCATCTCACTCAGCATGAAAGCAAAATTCTCCAAATGAACCACAAAGCCCCACACAATCCCGACACTCTTACTTTCTCCCTCCACCCCAGCCATACGAGGACACTCACAAACACTGAACCCTGTTAAAATCTCACAGCCTTTGCTCTGCTTGCTCTCTCTGCCTGGGCTCCTCTTCCCCCAGATTTCTCTCTGGAGCACCCCTTCATTCCCTGTATGTATTTATTCAAATGTCACCTTCTCTGTGAGGCATTTTCAGGCTGTAATATTTAAAATTACTCCCTCCACACTCAAAACTTCCTTTCCCTTCCCTCCTTTATTTTTCTTCAACACACTATTGCTTCACAAGCAGTCCATATTCCACCAAGAAATAGAAGAAAGTTGAATCATTCCCAGAAAGAGCCACTTCGTCACCCTTGGTCTTCTGCGTCCTTTTCATGGAAACTATACAAAGTTACGAGGCTTGACTCTTTCTACATTTCCCTGGAAATCGGGCACTAAATCAGAGCAACGGGCTGAAATTAAAGATATTGATTCACTTAAATGGAGCATATTTTCCAACACCTAGTTTAAAGGAGAAAAATCTCTCTTGCTGCTGTCAAGACACTACATTTTGCAACTCTGAAACAAATGCCAAGAGAATATTGTCTTTCTTTTCACTTTTCCCCCTGTGATTTTTTTATAGTATTTTAATTCTACCTTTGTTACTTAAAATCAGAAAAAAATTCAAATAAAAATATCAACATGGCTTGGGATAAGAACTGTGTTGGCAAAAACTGAGATTCTCCCTGGATAGTAAAGATTTAAAGACAAGGTTCTGATGATATTGCTGTCTCCCAGATTCATCCATTCAAGGACTCTTTCAGTTATTTATTGTCAAAATGACTCAGCAATCATACAGTCATAATTGCTGTAAGAAAATAGGCTGATCAATCACTCGTGTTTCATCATTATCATCCAGGCTCCTTTTTCCGTTTTCTGCACTCACCACTTTTCCATTCATTAAGGAACATAATGCTTCATGAATACTTGTCTCTAGAAATATTCATCATACTTGAGGTGACTGGCCATACCCTTCTTCCTCCTGACACCTCTGTGTTTGGGCTTCCCAGGTGGCTCAGAGGTAAAGGATCCACATGTCAATGCAGGAAACAAGGATTGGATCCCTGGGTTGGGAAGATCCCCTGAAGGAGGAAATGGCAACCCACTCCAGTTTTCTTGCCTGGAAAATTCCATGGACAGAGGACCTGGCAGGCTACAGTCCATAGGGTAGCAAAAGAGGGACAGGACTGGACAACTGAGCATGCATGCATGCGCCTGTGCATTTAACCATTTATCTCCCCAAGCACTAACTCCCTTGGGGAATGCTAATCATTGTAACAATCTATTGTTTGTTGAGGCCTCAGGATGTTGTAGAGGGAGAACTACCTACTTGGTCTCTTTGTTTCTAAACTTGCTTCCTTAAGTCAACTAAAAATTTGACCTTTCAAATCCCTTTTTCAAAAGTAAATCAAAGGTTGTCATTCTTCTTCCTAACAAGGAACCCTGGAATGGATTCCAACGGAGATTAGAACTAAATGCAAATTCTGCAGCCTGTTCTTTTAGGTCCTGCATGATCTGTTCTCTGCTTCCTTCTAATCCTCCAATCTCACCTCTTTTCCCCTCATTTATTTCACTCCAGTCACACTGGCTTTTTCTCTGTTCTTGTACAAGCCAAACTTATTCCTACTTTGAGGTCTTTGCACATTTTGCTACCTTTCTCTAACCGGCTACTCCCTGAGATGCCTGTGTAATTGATTCCTGCAAACAGCACAGGTCCCAGGTCCCTTATCTTCTCTTCAGAGGCCTTTCCTGCCCACTCCTGGGAGTTACCCTCCATTGTATTACCTTTTGTAGAACTTGCTACAAGCAAGAATTCTCCATTTATTGATTTGCTGACTTGCTGTGAACTGACTTTGCAAGAAGAATCTAAGTTCCACTAGAGCAGGGACATTACCTGCCTTGCTCTTTGCTGCATCTCTGGTACCTAAGTTCTCAGCATGGAACAGAAGCTCAATAAAAATTTCTAGAATAAAAGGATGAATACATGATCTCACTCAATCCTCACAATAGCCCATTTCAGACAATACAATGGAGGCTTACTGAAGTTAAATTATTGTCTCAAGACAGGGGTCAGAGGCAGCAATCAAACTCAAGTCTCCAAAACCACAGTTATTAATAGGTTAGGACTCTGTTGGGTGTTCGTTGGTTTTTTTTTTTTTTTTTTCTTTTTTCTTTTCTCTGATGTTTAAAGAGATTCTCCCATGTTTACCCACCTCATCCAGATCCAGGACCATGGAAGTAAGGAATCTTAGGTTTGGATGGATTGAGAGAGCACCAGTATCAGTTCCCACTTAGGAGCTGGGTATTTTCCCCAGCATCGTGCTGACTATACACACACAATCTCAAAGCAGACAGACTTGTGTTAGACTCAATCCCAGTGGAGTTATCTTTGACAATGTCCTCTCCAGGCCTCTCTCCCATATTCTTATTCTCAAATTGGAACATTCCTCTTGAAGTGAAGTGAAAGTCGCTCAGTCGTGTATGACTCTTTGCGACCCCATTGGAATTCTCCAGGCCAGAATACTGGAGTGGGTAGCCTTTCCCTTCTCCAGGGGATCTTCCCAACCCAGGAATTGAACCCAGGTCTCCCGCATTGCAGGGTTGCTTTTGAGATGAAATAAGAGAGTATACAGAAAGCGTTTAGTACTAGGCCTGGAACATGAGAAATATGCAATAAAAGTTTTCTATTTGTAATGATGTGGTGGTGGCTGAATATATGGTATGGAGGTGTGGGCGTGGGCAGGAGAACTGATTCTGGTGTTCTGCAGATCTAGGTTCAAATCCTACATGTTGGTGGCTTTGGGTAAATTTTGTAAAATGGAAAACTCTGATTTCTTTATTGTAAGAAGGGATAATAAAAACACCCGATTTATTGGATTTGCAGAATAAAGGAGCACACTTAAAGTACCGAGTCCAAACGGCTGCCCACATACTAAGTGAGCAAAAACTAAGAGCTATTAGCATCACCCCATCAAGTGAAGCTAAATTGTGGGGGGTAGGGGGAAAAAGGAGGTAATCTCTCTACTTCTTCCAAGCCTTGACTCCATGATCCTAGGATTTCTCCAGTCCAGCCAACCCCTCTGTCTCTGCTCAGGGCTAAGACACCAGCCACTTGCCGTCTCCAGCTCTGTCATCACCGGTCCCCCCTTTTCAGAGGCTAGGCCAGCCACCTTCTCCCAAGATCCAAATACCTTCCTCTGAAACTCCCCCCAAACACAGAGGAATGGTTTGGACACACGTGCACTCAAAATCCTGTATAGCTTTCAGAGGAGGGAAAAAGTTGCAGGCGTTGACGTGGAAGCTGCTCTGGAGCAAACTGTGGCAGCCCATGTCATGGCTCCCGCACACCACCCCTGGGGCCCTGCCTGCAGAAAACACACTGTTTCCTTTTTCTCATTCTCACTACCAGTTGGACAAACTTTGAGGACCTTTTTAAGACATTCGGGGTATTGTTTCCTGGCATATGTGGGCAGCGTTACTACTGCCACCCCCTCAGGACTACTTAACAACATCAGCAAAGCAATTAAGCCCCGTTTTCAGGAAAATGCCAGCGGCTCTGCAGTGTCTGGATGGGAGTCTCAGCCCAATTATTTCCAGCTAGTTGTGAACTGCGGAGAAGTGGACTTTACTTCATTAGAACTTCAGCTCCCACTGATTAAAAGTCGACTGTGCTGGAGACAGTAAGGAAAAATGAAACAATTAAACTTGTCATCAATAAAATTGCTGTGTATTCCTCAACACAGGGTTTTACTTCTCTCCAGAGGAGTGATTAAAATGAACTGATTGAACTATAATTTGATTGACTGGAGAGCCTCCATCCTTTGTGCTGAAACTGAACTTTCACTCCCTGCTCCTCTTAGCCTGGGACATAAAGCCTTCCTGCAGTCCTGCCAGAGCCCAGTGGCAGACACTCTGAATCCATCAGGTGGTGCTGGCCCCACCCAGTGATCTGCTGAGGACCTTGGTAGGCAGAATAATTCACCTCCAAATACATCCACGCCCTAACCCTGAAGCTTGTGAATATGTTACCTTTTGGGACTTGGTAGATAGGATTAAGGTTAAGGGCCTTGAAAGAGATTAGCCCAGATTATCCAGGTGGACCCAATCTGGTCACCTGAATTCTTAAAAGCAGAGAACCTTTCCCGACCAAGTCAGATGAGCTGATGTGATGAGAAGAGTCAGAAACATGCAGCATTGCTGGCGTTGGAGGTAGAAGAAAGGGCTATGAGCCAAGGAATATGGGTGGCCTCTAGGAGATGGAAAAAGCAAGGAAATGGATTTTCTATGGGAGCCTGCAGAAGGGAGTGCAGACTGATGCCATCATGCATTTAGAATAGTGAGACCCTCATCAAACTTTAGTTAGCCCCTAGAACTGAAAGATAATACGTTTGTGCTTTTTTAAGCCACTGAATTTGTGGTGATTTGTTGCAGTGTGTGTGTGTGTGTGTGTGTGTGTGTGTGTGTGTGTGCTCAGCTGTGTTCAACTCTGTGCGACCCCATGGACTGTAACCCACCAGGCTCCTCTGTCCATGGGATTCTCTAGGCAAGAATACTGGGGTGGGTTGCCATGCCCTTCTCCAGGGGATCTTTCCGACTCAGGGATCAAATCCAAGTTTCCTGAATTGGCAAGCAATTTCTTTACCAGTGAACCACCTGAGAAGTCCAATTTGTTACAGCAGCAACAGAAAAAAACACATGGATCTAGGCAAGACTGGGCGAGAGGGACAGGCACTGGATACTCACCCTCACCATTCAGAGGCTGTAGGCTGGAGTTGGATGCCGGGAGGGAACCAGATGTGTACCGTGATGCTGTCTGGCATGTGTATGATGCAAGGACTTGGGAGGAGAGCAGATGGAGAGGAAAGGCCTCACGCTCTGAACATGATGTGCAGCCTCTTCAAAGCCACTGACCTGCACAGTTTACAAAGCTGTATTTCACAGTTTAGCAAAGAACCTGGACAGAGTAGGTGCTAAAGAACTGCTGAATGATTTAAGTTTGAATGGAAATGTGCCGAATGAATGAATGAATGAGTCAAAAAATAAATATAAATCAGTTGAATATTGACTGTGAGTAAAAAGGTCATGGGACTCCCCTGGTGGCACAGATGGTAAAGAATCTGCCTGCAATGCAAGAGTCCCAGGTTCAGTCTCTAGGTTGGGAGGATCCCCTGGAAAAGGGAATGGCTACCCACTCCTTTTTGAACTGTGGTGTTGGAGAAGACTCTTGAGAGTCCCTTGGACAGCAAGGAGATCAAACCAGTCAATCCTAAAGGAAATCAGTCCTGAATATTCATTGGAAGGACTAATGCTGAAGCTGAAGCTCTAATACTTTGGCCACCTGATGAGAAAAACTGACTCATTGGAAAAGATCCTGATGCTGGAAAGATTGAAGGCAGGAGGAGAAGGGAACAACAGAGGATGAGATGATTCGATGGTATCACCAACTTGATGGACATGAGTTTGAGCAAGCTCCAGGAGTTGGTGATGGACAGGGAAGCCTGGTGTGCTGCAGTCCATGGGGTTGAAGAGAGTTGGACATGACTGAGCAACTGAACTGAACAGACCCACTCCAGGATTCTTGCCAGGAGAATTCCATGGACAGAGGAGTCTTGAGGGCTACAGTCCATGGGGTCACAAAGAGTGAGACACAACTGAGTGACTAAGCACACACACACGAAAATATCACGCCCATGCTTGGTAACTTGGACACTTTGGGACTGGAAACTAGGTGTGCTTTACCACATAGAATCCCATGGAAACCAAGGAGAAAGACCAGAAGGAGGCAGAGTGTAGGCCCACTTTCTAATTTCCTTTATGCCTGTGGATGCTTCAAGCCTATTTCTGGGGCTTGTCTGAGATTTGTGCCTAAATTTGGGGACAGAATATGAGCTCCAGTTGGGACTTACCATATGTCTTAGGCAGCTCATGCTGCCATAACAAAATATCACAGACTGGGTGTCTTCAATCATAGAGATTTGTTTCTCACAGTTCTGGAGGCTGGCAAGTCCAAGACCAAGGTATTGGCTGATTCAGTTCCTGATAAAGCCTCTCTTCCTGGCTTAGAGATAGCCGACTTCTTGCTATGTCCTCATATGTTCTTTCTTCCAGGTGTGAGCTCAGAGAAAGAGAGAGAAAGTTCTCTCTTCCTTTTCTTATAAGGCCACTAAGTCCCATTTTGATCCTCCACCTTCATGACCTAATCTAACCCTGATTACCACCCAAAGGCCCCATCTCCAAATACAGTCACACTGAGGGCTAGGGCTTTGACATATGAATTTGGTTGTGGTGGGGAGGGTGGTGCAGGCAGGGACACAAGTATTCAGTCCCTAACACCATAGCACCCATGACCTTTACTGACTCACTTAGCCTTGAAAGTGACTTCTGACTCTTTGCAACCCACTGGACTGTAGCCCCCCAGGCTCCTCTTGTCCATGGAATTCTCCAGGCAAGAATACTAGAGTGGGTTGCCATTCCCGCAGTGACCTCCGTTAACTCATATGAAAGTCTCAGCCTGGGATGTGAGTAACAGACAGTACCTATCACGTCCCAGGTTCTTTGCTAAGTGCTCTTTGGGCATCAAACCCCTTACCACTCCCAATAGCTCTGTACATTTTGATAGCATATTATCATTTCCATTTTATATGAAAAGAAATGTATAAAGCCTAGAAAGATGAAGTTGCTAGTTCAAGATTATAATGACAGAACATTTGGACTCAAGTCTATTTGAGACCAGAACTAGGATTCTTAACATAAGGGAATATTATGGCTGAAGCTGACAGGATGGTTGCCTGAAAACTCTTCAGCAGTACACTTTAGGGAGCTAGGACAAGGCAGTTAAAGCTTGTGAATCCTCTCTGTTAATAAGAATTCAAAGGAAGCTCTAAAATACCTACAAATGAATAACCAGTATGCGTGTGCATGTGTGTGTGGTTTTGCTTGTGTGTGTTTGCAGCCATCGTGCAGACACTGTCACAGTGCAAGAGAAATGCTCCACGTGGAACAAAGCGCTGCACAAGGCCTGCCATGCATTCACACGATGTTCCCTAACAATTGGTACCTGCTGCCATTTTCCCCTGGAAGAGAAGTGTGATGTCTGTATGTCGGGTGATAGTCTTTAAAAGTCCTCCAATGATTCATATTTCGATGTGTATTTAATCCACCTTGGCAAACAGCTTATGTGAGGCCTCTCCACTGCCTTCTTCCTAGCAACCAAGGCCTTTTGTCATCACAGCTTTAAATGGGCTCACATTCACTTTGCATGTGGGACTCAGGTTCCTGGCACCAAGGTCTGCCTCTCCTCTCCAGCTCACCACATTGAAACAGAGATGAATCAATGTTGCTTCTGCCTTGGAAATGAGTTCAGTGTCAAAGGCTCATGTCCCATCTTCTTTGTGATAGTCCTCCAGCACAATCCAGTAAGTCATTGTTCAGAAATAATGAGCCTACGCAAGTCTAGCCTGTCACTATGGCCAAGCTGAGATTATGGTGCCCCTCTACTCAAAGGCTGGGCCCCTCACTCTAGCCTCTGGACAAGCCTCCAAAGGGCCTGCCCACTAGTCCCCATAAGGAAGGACAGGAGGCATGTGAGAGGGAAGAGGGAACATGAACTTTCTGAGCAGTATCTGACTCTGCAGAAGGACTTCTTGCCCTCACTTCACAGTTTGCACCTTTCCCCAGGCTTCTAAAAAAGCCTCTCTATACCAAGGACTCCAAGTTTAGTCTCTAGCCAAAACACCTTCCCCACACTCTAGACCCAAAAAGCCAATACCAAGTTTCCATCTCTACCTGCAGGCCTTATAGGTGTCTCAAACTCAACATATCCAACTGTCTGATCCCCCACGGGCACATACACACATTTTATCTCAGTCTTACCCACATCAGTAAATGAGGCCCCTGTTTCTTCAAGGAATCATCACTGAAATTCCTCTCTTCACCCCGACATCAAGCCCATCAGCAAGTCTGGTTGACTTTACTTCCCAAATAAACTCAAATCTACCCACCTCCCTTTGTCCCAAATACTACTGCCATCCCTGAAATATCACAAAACCCTCTTGGTTGGTCCCTCCATGGCTATTCTTGTCCTTCTTCCAAATGAGTCACCTCACTTTATTGAGAGTGATCTTTTTTAAAATGAAAAGTTGTATCACATTACTCCTTTGCTTAAAATATGTCTATGGCTCCCCATTGCACTTGAAATGAAAATCTCAAGTTCTTTAATTGGCCTATGATGCCAATATAGTCTAACTCTTGCCCTCTCTGGGACTTTATCTCCTGCCTCTCTTCCTCTCACTTAATACAGCCTAGTCAACCTGGCTTCCTCTTGGTTCTACAAACATGTAAACTCTTTAATATGTCATGGCCTTAATACATGCTGTTCTATCTGCCTAGAAATCTCTTACCCCTGCTTTTCCCATGGTTGTCTCCTTTTATTCCAATAAGGAACCCAGCCTTACTACCCTATCTACATAGTTTATTCACCTTCCTCATTCCAATCATACTCTACCATTTCACATGAGTCATTTTATAGACATAACACTTTGCTTTTATCCATTTTTGTGAGTATGAGTGAGTGCCTGCTCAGTCGTGTCCTACTCTTTGTGACCCCATGGACAGTAGCTTACCAGGCCCCTCTGTCTGTGGGATTTCCCAGGCAAGGATACTGGAGTGTGTTGCCATTTTCTACTCCAGGTGATCTTCCCAACTCAGGGATCGAAACCACATCTCCTGTGTCTCCCAAGTTGGCAGGCAGATTCTTTGCTACTGCACCACCTGGGAAGCCAGGCTTATAGATTTTTCCCTATCCCTTATTACCTGTCTTCTCCTCTAGCCTAGAAACTACGCCTAGACTAGAATCAATGCTCAGTAACTCTTTAGTCAATTAATGGCTACCTAAATGAATGAATGACTTGTCCCAAATTCACAGCTGACAAGTACCAGGATTTAAACCCAGGGCTGCCCCCACTCTCCACAGTTCATGCTCTCAAGATTACTTTATAGCTTTTGGATTCAGAGCTGGTCATTGGCAAAGTCATGTGTCTCCCATCCACTCCATGCTGCCAGGAGTCCAGCATCCCTAAGCTGCCATTCCCACTAAAAGTTTCAGGGTAGAGGTGGAATTCCAGGCATCCAAAAGGAAGAGAGATGTGAGGAAACTCAGTGTACCCTCCAGGGCAGCCTTGTGATATAACCTATATCCTATGCTATCCCCCATATAGGACACACACTCTGCGTCTACAGTTGGCACTGGAAAGGAAAACCAACTTCTTTCCCCCAAACCTTTCCACTTGTCTATGGGTCCCCAGAAAATAAGTCCTGCTTAAGTTGGGCCATGAAGACTTTTCAGTGGCCTGAGGAGCCTGTTACAAATTGTTTGTGCATCCCATGCCCTATTCTGTAGCCCCACCTGGTTTCTTTCCAGCTGTGGGGGCACCTCTGGGCATCCATATGCCACCTCAATTGTGTTTCATCATCTCTCCATTTCTTTCTGTCCCAGAATATTACCTGAAGCCACAAATGTCCTTCAGATCCTGGCAGATGTAGCCCCAAATTGCATGCTGGATAATGCCTCTAAAAGGGCATCCTCAACATATGGGGCACAGGAGTCAGTGGATAAACCAGCTTCCTGTTCTTCAGAGGGACAATTCTGAAGTGCATTTTGCATGATTCTACAGAGGGTTCCCAAGGGAAACTGAATCCCAGTTGCCCAGTGTGGTCAGTCACTCCACGATATAATTTTTATTGGCTTTTCCATCTGTTTGTTTTTCTCTTTTTCTCTCTGCTTCCTCATTCTGCTTTCTTGGATCACCCCCACAATTAAACCACTTACCCTCAAGCCTATGTCTCTGGCTCTTCTTTCAGCATGTGTGTTAGTCGCTCAGTCGTGTCCAAATATTTGCAGCTCCACAGACTGTAGCCCACCAGGCTCCTCTGTCCATGGAATTCTCCAGGCAAGAATACTGCAGTGGGTTGCTGTTCCCTTCTTTAGCGGATCTTCCCAACCCAGGGATCAAACCCAGGTCTCTCACATTGCAGGCAGACTCTTTACCATTTGAGCCAACAGGGAAACCCATCTTCTTTCAGGGCCAACCTGAAATAAGAAAGACTCAATCCTTTTATAGTTGGTCACCACTTAAAAACCCACATAGTATTTTCTGGGAACTGAAGCTGAAGAGAGGAAAAAAAAAAAAAAAAAACAGTCAAGTGTTGGCTCAGAGCAGTACTCAAAAAATGAGTAAGTTTGGAAGTACATACCCTGCAGTAGGAAGAAATATTCCCAACTGAGTTAGTCCTTGAACCTTGACATCAGTGAACTTGAGTTTCTGAGGTCTTCACACTCAGCTCTAAAACTTTCCATAACTTCCTGACCCCCCTTAGCCTGTCAGATAAGCCTCTTATGATCTGGCTCCAACTTACCCTTACAGTCTCACTCTTCTCCCTGTAATGGTTCTTTGAAATCTCTACACACAGCATGGCCAATGAAAGACCAGAACTTCTCCACCTTGAGGCCTTTGCCTCTCAAGCCTCCATCCACCTTGCTTAGGAGTCATCCAGACAGGCCAGCTTCATGGTCATTCAACCTGTAGTTATTACACTCAGCCCCACACACATAAAGGGCCCCATGCTTGGTTCATTGGTCTACTTCTGCCATCTTAAAGTTCTCAATTACTTTTGAACAAGGTGACTTGCCTTTTATTTTCCACTGGGTCCTGAAAATTATGTAGCTAATTCTGCCTCCAGAGTAGGAGTTATGAGATTTGAGTTTCAATTTATCTTATAGGATTGTTAAGAGATTTTCACATTATCTCATGTCAGAGCAGAATCTCTTTATCACCCTTCACCCCTTAGGCCAAAATATTTTTTTAAAGTTAAAGGTGGATTATTTAAGAGAAGGAAAAAAAATTTTCAAGGCTCTTCCCATTTCCTTAGTGAATTTGGGACCAAAGGCAAAGCTATCCTAAAGTCCCCAGGAGTGACACATATTCCCAGTTATTCAAGAATTATTATCTAGAAGTAAAGGTTTTACCTGTGAGGAGCAAGGAGGGTGATTCCAAGGGTACTCTCTTATACTTCCTCTGTTGAGTCTCAACATCTTATTTTAGTATTTTGCAGGTCTTTAAATACCCATGCTTTATTTATGAACTGAAGGTTATTAACTGTTTGAAACTTCATTAAGTCCTTCCCTGGGGATAGTCTCAGCTGAGGTCCTTTTAGATGATCCCTCCCCAAATATCTGTCTAATTTAGATTTAATAGAACAGTTTATTGTATGTTGATAAAATAATAATGAATTAATAAAGCCTTCACTGAGACTTAGGTAACGATACATAATCTATCGTTGTTAAAGCGCCATGCAAATGTTTTTAATAATCAGCATTTAATATGCAGCCACCCGGACGTAAATCCAGCCTAAACACACATTTGGAAACTCATTTAAAGCAGCTCATGAGTTTCTGGGAGATGGGGAAACATTGAGGCCAAATGTGCTGCAGGACATCTAGTGTCCTTGAGTCCCTTGGAGCCTGGTAGGCATTCTGGGGCCTTATCTTAGAAGAGGCCGGGAACCCACTACTGAGAGATGCCCCTGGCTTCCTTTCCCCAACATTGGGTTTATAGATTCTTGCTGCTTCTGCTATGTATTATTCAATGCTCCATCAGGAAAATAAATCAAATACATGATAACCAGATAATGGGGTCAGACGGTAAAAATCTGCCTGCCATGCAGGAGACCCATGTTTGATCCCTGCGTTGAGAAGATACCTTGGAGAAGGGAATGGCTACCCACTCTAATATTCTTGCCTGGAGAATTCCATGGACAGAAGAGTCTGGCGGACTACAGTCCATAGAGTCACAGAGACTCAGACACAACTGAGCAACTACCACAATTTGAATATCCATGTTTATTTAAACATTGCCAAGAACAGCTACTGGGACTTCCCACTCTTCTGTGACCTCATGGACTGTAACCTGCCAGGCTCCTCTGTCCATGAGATTTCCCAGGCAAGAATACTGAAGTGGGTTGCCATTTCCTTCTCCAGGGGATCTTCCCAACCCCGGGATCGAACCTACGTCTCCTGCTTTGAAAGATGGATTCTTTACCACTGAGCCACGAGAGTGAAGTGGAAGTCATTCAGTTGTGTCTGACTCTCTGTGACCCCATGGACTATACAGTCCATGGAATTCTCCAGACCAAAATACTGGAGTGGGTAGCCTTTCCCTTCTCCAGGGGATCTTTCCAACCCAGGGATCAAACTCAGGTCTCCAGCATTGCAGGTGGATTCTTTACCAGCTGAGCCATGAGAGAACATCCCCCTAAATGTTTCCTGTACCTTATTCTTAAAAGAATGTTGGTGCTTGGATGGCTGACACTTGCAGTCATCTTGGATTTCTACAAAAGGTCATTTCAGGTAGGGATTTTCATGATCTGAGACAAACACTCTGGAGATGAATAGGCAAATTGTCCTGTTGAATGCATTCAGGAGGGCTCCCACTACAGCATGTCCAAAAAGCCAGCTCTCCTCACAGATAGAGACCTATAGCATGGCCAAAGTGCCTCCACCACTCACCAGTCTCAATGCTGGTAGTTTCCACCATCATCACATTTCTTTGGGATTAACTGTAAAATCAGAAGTTGGTGAAGTGAGAGAATTATTACAAGACTTGACTCAAGATCAGTACACCATCTTCCTAGTTGTTTGTCCTTTGAGTCCCTTCCATTTTGTAAACCTGTAGGAGAACATTGGATTTTATGAACTTTCCTCCCCTCTATTCTATCCCAGGGAAGTGAGACATTTGATTTCATTAACATCCATAATCATTTTAGCACTGATTGAGCATCTTTGCTCAATATGGAAACACTTTGGAAAGCAGAGAGCCGGTCAGTGAGGGAGTGTCCACTTGTAAGACAAGCAATTCTGATGAAGACATAGATTGGGGAGTATCGGGAGGATAAGTTCTAGCATGACACCCCAGTGGGAAGCTCACTGAGGTATGAGATGGGGACATCTTCAGAGCAAAGAGAAGAATGAGGAAGGAAGGGAAGAATGACAAAGGGTAAAAAACCCTCACTTTGTGGGGGTCCTTGGGAGTAAGACATCTAGGTCTGCGTGCTTCAGTCCATGCATAAGAACCAGACTGCATCTGGAGGAATACTGCTTGACATAGAATCCTATGGGCTTCCCTCATAGCTAAATTGGTAAAGAATCTACCTGTAATGCAGGAGACCCCGGTTCGATTCCTGGGTCAGGAAGATCCCTTGAGAGAAGGGAACAACTACCCACTCCAGTATTCTTGGGCTTCCCTTATGGCTCAGCTGGTAAAGAATGTGCCTGCAATGCAAGAGACCTGGGTTCGATACCTGGGTTGAGAAGATCCCTTGGAGAAGGGAACGGCTACCCACTCCAGTATTCTGCCCTGGAGAATCCCATAGACTGTATGGTTCATGGGGTCACAGAGTCAAACATGACTGAGTGAATTTTGTCTATCTTGTCCAATCCCAAAAAGTTACTTGAACTCATTGTAACTTTGTGTCTTCATCTGGAAATCTGAACTAACCAAATGAGTTCTTATATGTAAAACTTAGCTCATTGAGGGTTTTCTGTCAGTGTTATTTCCCCTCTGCCCTGTGATCATATTTCTTGGTGAGCGGAGATCAGGAGGTGCAGGGTGAGGAGGCTACTGCCCCTTCAGCTCTTACCACACCTTCCTATAGATCCTCTCATTATGTAGACTGCTAGGCCAGGGCTGATCCCTCAGACAATGGCCTCAGGTGACATAAAAGGGATTTATAGACCAGCTGGCAACTCATGCTGCTGCCTCCTATGAAGGAATTTTGTCCTCAGAGACTCTGAAATTACAGGGAAAAGATGATGATGTCAGCTCTTAGCCTTGTCCCAAGTACCTGCCTAACACTCTTTGGCATTTCCAGATGTGCATATAGACAGATGCATCTGTGCACACAGGTTTGTATGAATACACGTATACACATAGGAACACATGTTCGCAGACATAAGCACCTGTACACACCTATACAATGCTGAGGGCAAAATACACAAATATGCTTACACATATACACTTACACAGATCAAGGTGTATGTATATGTAATATATAGAGACATACACTGATGCACAATCACAAAAAGAGACAAATATTCACATGTATGTGTCCACTAATAAAATATCATTTGGCATATGGTTACACTGTCACGATTATACATCCATAAACTGGACCAAATGTCCAGCACCTTCTAGGAACTGAGGACCTAGGAAACCATGCCCTCAGCCTTAGTTCTAGCTTGAAGTCAACACTACACACACCCACTTTGAGGTTGTGCTGGTGACCAAGAGTGGAGGATGAAGATAGGTCAGAGGAGACAGTGCCCTACCGACTCTGGGAAGATCCAGCTGTCAGAGACTTGTTGGCCCCAAGACCATGGAAGTGGATGCTGCAAGCTGATGGGCTAGGTAAGAGTATTCTGTTTCTTAGGGCTCTGGGCACCAAACCCACCATCTACTGAAAAGGAATTTTTGACAAGCTCCTGGCTGACCAAAGGGCAGCCAAGAGTATGGCAAACTTTATCTTGATTGGATTCACTAGGAGAAGAAGAAACACAATGAGCTCTAGCCAGAGTTCACCAAGAGTGGGGGCATATGGCTGAGGTGGAAGATGACTGGGGAGAACCATGACCTAATAGTCTCTTCAGCAAAACTTTCAACTGATCCTATGAGAAAGTTCTATCTGAGCCATTTCTGCCATATTTCTCCCTGATCCTTTGTTGATTCTGAAACATCTATGGCTCATTGTTTACAGATGCCTTCTTTCTGCCACTTACAGCTTACAGACCCAGGACCAATGTCCTCACACAGCATCTATTGCCTACTTCAAGATGACAACTTCTTCCTGATGAGCAAAGATCCCAGAGCCACCAACAAGAGAAACTGAAGGTACCAAGCAGTGGAGAAGAGGACTGGTATCACTGGACAACTTGAATATTCAGCCTAAAATAAACTACATTGCATATTATCTGAAGGTACAAAAGATTATGTGTCCCACACTGAGTCCCTCAAGTGATTCAAAGAGAACTGTCAGTTCTCAGGAATTCCCCAAGTTGTCTGCCGCCATAAAAAATAATTTACTGGAGGCTTCCATTCAAATGTACTTTGAATGAGTAGTATATTTCCTATTAGGAGCTATTACCACAAAGAGATCTTGTGAAATAGACAAACTCTAATGAAAACATCCTAAAATACTGTGTACTCTCATTCAGCTGGGCCCCCCAAAATGAGCCAGTTCAAATTCTACTCCTGCCCAGCTTCAGATGGAGAGTCCTAAACAACCCACCAGTTATGAGGACTCACAGCAGGACTCGTAACATCCTGGTCCAAATGGCCTAACCAACTCTGAGGGCTGGACATTGACTCTACGAAATGATGTCAGAGGCACAGGACTCTGGGATAGAGTTTGGCCCAGAATTTGTAATAGGGAGTTGGCATTTGAGATACAAATCCTCGTGTCTAATCTGAAGTGGGCTTTGCTGGTGGCTCAGTCTGTAAAGAATCCACCTGCAATGCAGGAGACCTGGATTCAATCCTTGGGTTGGGAAGATCCTCTTGAGAAGGAGATGGCAACCCACTCCAGTATTCTTGTGTGGAGAATCCCCATGGACACAGGATCCTGGTGGGCGGCAGTCCAAGGTATCAAAAAAAGTCAGAAACGACTAAGCACAGCACAGCACAATCTGAAGTGAGGATTTTGTTCAGAGAATTGTTTCATTAACTGAACCCTCCAAGTCTTCCCATGTCCTACAAGTCCTCATGAGCAGTCTCTACTTCTTCTGCCTCCTATTCGTAAGCACTCCACCTCCAGTGTGGAAGGACCTAAAGGTCTGGGAGCACATTTTTATGGCTCTGCACTTGCTGTTCTCTGAACAAGGGTTCTAATCCTCTACTCCTCAGCTGCTGAACTCCTACACATCCTTCAAATCTCAGTTTACGGGGCATCTCCTTCTTTTACCCACTTTTCCTGGAGGTTAAGTACCCTTGTCTGAGCTTGTTGAGCACAATGTGAGAATTTTGCTTTCATCTCAATGTCTCCAACTAAATCACATGAGCTTTTTAAAAAGAGTGAGTCTTTATCTTGATGTTTTTATACCCTTAACAATAGCATGGAGCCTGGCATGTAGCAAATGTTTAATTGGTGGCATGCATGCATGCACTGAGTGATTAAGAGGCAGCTGTGTAGTAGTTAAGAGCCTGGACTTTGAGCCAGGCTGCCTGGGTTCATATCCCAGTTTTACCACTTATAAATAGACTGACTTTGATAAATTCCATTATCTTCTCTATACCTCAGCTTCCTCCCCTATAAAATGGGTAAAATAATAGAGGCTGTTGTAAGAGTTAATTGAGCTAACATAGAAAGAAAAAGAAAGTCGTTCAATAATGTCTGACTCTTTGCTACCCCGTGGACTGTAGCCTTTCAGGCTCCTCTGTCCATTGGATTTTCCAAGCAAGGATACTGGAGTGGTTTTCCATTGCCTCCTCCAGGGGATCTCCCTGACCCAGGGATCGAATCCAAGTCTCCCGTGTCTCTTGCACTGTGGACAGATTCTTATAAGTAAATGCTTAAATAGCGGTTAGTACATAGGAAGCACTCAACTCACATTAGCCATGAGTCCAGATCCATTCCCATTTGAGTGTTATCAGTGATTCTGAAGACCTCTTTACTAAGTCAATGCCACAAGAGGAGCCTGAAGGGACCCCACTTGCCCTCTGAGTCCTGTAACAATCCCTCCTCTGGGGCCCAAACACCCCTCATCTAGGCTGAGTGGACTTATTTACAAGGGTCTAGTTAATCACGTCCATCTGTAATGTAAATGTGCTTCTCATTATGCTAATGCAAGCACTAGACATGCAAATTCATAAGCATTTGCATGCCTAATGCAACAGTTCTTGTCCATCCTGTTCTGTTGCTATTTACTATCTAGTTTTTATGACTTATGGATTTCCAACCCTTTAAATTTATATCAGCACCGTGACATATCTGCAAGCAGCGACAGTTTTATGAGCACTAAAAAAGCTGCAACACACCACCACTAAATACTAATGACATAAATGGTAGCTGTAATGGCCTCTATTTTTATTACAATACCAACCCTCAATATATTGCAATTACCTCCACACTCAAGCCAGACCAAGCCACACTGTACCAGAGCCAGCCCACGGAGAGAGATATGACCCGGAAGAGTTTCCGGGTCAAGCCTGTCTGTGGCGCCAAGGAGCTACTGTGGCAGGAAACGTCCTCTGAGAGTTTACTGAGGATCAGAGATCTTCATCAGGAAGAGATGCACCTGGATTCTGAGGTGGGTCTCACAAACCTCAGGGAATGCTTAGAGATAGTTCACAGGTTTTAGCCCTGCCACTCCCTGCCTTCCCCATGAAAAAGAATAGAACAGAGGAAAAGCTAGGTCCCTGGTCCCAGTCCCAACTGAGCCACTAACTTGCTCTGTGACCCTGAGCAAATCCCTGCCCTCTCTGGGCCCCAGTTCCCCATTGGGAGGGGCGCAACTAAATAGCTCTAAGGATGTTTCCAACGTCAACCTTCTGGGACTGACTCTGTGGAAAATTCAAGCCCAAGACATAGACATTAATTTTCTCCAGAATGAAAATACATCCACCAGGACATTTTTATGCCCGATTTTATAAGTTCTGATTTTACACCTTAAAATAATAACGCCTTGGATTTATTTTATGGCATTTTCCATCTGAAACACTTTTCTGTCTGTTACGGCATTCATTCATTCTATGTCCCAGGAGAGTGAGCCAGACAGGAACTATTCTTTCCATTGTGCAGGTAGAGAAACTGAGGTGTGGAAAGAGGATAGTTATATAATACACCCATGCCAACATTGGGATTAAAACCCATATCTTTGTGGATGGCCTTCTACTAAGCTATTTCTCCATGCTTCCAGTGGCATCCCTTACAAAATTTGTAAGAATGACACCTTCTTAGTACAGTGAGAAGGAAGAGAGAAAGGATCCTTGAGCCAGCCTGTCAGCAATGCCTTCAAATCTACCAGTGGTTTTTTGTTTTTTGTTTTTTGTTTTTTTTTTGGCTCTTGCACTGTGTTCCTGGGAGAGGTAGTTCACCAAGCAATTATCCATCACTAGCCTCTCAGTGTGGACTATTATACAGGATCACTTTTCCTAGGGATAGATAGTCAAGGGCAAGCTTGGGGGACAGCTATAGGGTATATCAGTTAGTAAATTGCATTGGTTCTGTTCATGGGGGCACTTTTTGGGAGTAGGAGGCCTGAATGGAAGATAGTGTATGGCCAGAAAATAGCAGGAGTGGAACAGGCTTGAGAGAGAAGGTCAGTGAGGACAAACCACCTAGTCAAAGACCAGTTCTCCTTTCATTTGTGCTCCAGGTCATGATCTTTTCTCAGGGTGAGAGGAGGGCCCCATTGGCTCAGCAGAATAGCTAGTACTGAGAAGGTGCTCAGTCAATGTTCGTTGAGTAGAAGAACTCCTGATCACCACTCACCTAAGACAATTAATTAAAAATCTATCTGAAATGAAAAGAAATTGCCAGGACTAGCTGAAAAGTGGTGTTATAGACTGAGTTGTGCCCCACAAAATTCATATGTCGAAGCTCTAACTCCCAAAATAACTACATTTGGCACTAGGGCCTTTAATGAGATAGTTAAGATAAAATGAGGGCTTCCCTGGTTGCTCAGACTGTAAAGAATCCACCTGCAATGCAGAAGATCCAGATTCGATCCCTGGGTTGGGAAGATCCCCTGCAGAAGGGAATGGCTACCCACTCCAGTATACTCTTGCCTGGAGAATTCCATGGACACAGGAGCCTGGCAGGCTACAGTCCATGGGGCTGCAAAGAATCAAACATGACTGAGTGATACTCACTTTTACTTTAAGGTAAAATGAGGTCATAAAGACAGAGTTCTAATCCGATATGAATGGTTTCCTTGTAAGAAGAGAAAGATGCTGGAGAGGCAACCACAGAGGGAAGAACTGTGAGGACACAGCCAGAAGGTGCTTACCTGCAAGAAAAGGAGAGAGGCCTCAGTTCAGTCACTTAGTCATGTCCAACTCTCTGTGACCCCATGGACTATAGCACACCAGACTTCCCTGTCCTTTACCAACTCCCAGAGCTTGCTCAAATTCATGTCCATCGAGTCAGTGATACCATCCAACCATCTCATCCTCTGTCGTCCCCTTCCCCTTCCTCCTGCCTTCAATTTTTCCAGCTCAGGGTCTTTTCAAGTGAGTCAGTTCTTCGCATCAGGTGGCCAGAGTATTGGAGCTCTAGCTTCAGCATCAGTCCTTCCAATGAACTTTCAGGACTGATTTCCTTTAGGATTGACTGGTTTGAACTCCTTGCTGTCCAAGGAACTCTTAAGAGTCTTCTCCAACAACACAGGTCAAAAGCATAAATTCTTCAGCACTCAGCTTTCTTTATGGTCCAACTCTCACATCCATACATGACTACTAGAAATACCATAGCTTTGACTAGATAAATCTTTGTCGGCAAAGTAATGTCTCTGCTTTTTAATACGCCCTCTAGGTTTGTCATAGCTTTTTTTTTCAAAGAGCAAGTGTCTTTTAATTTCATGGCTTCAGTTACCATCTGCAGTGATTTTGGAGCCCAAGAAAATAAAGTCTCTCACTGTTTCCATTGTTTGCCCATCTATTTGCCTTGAAGTGATCAGACCAGATGCCATGATCTTAGTTTTTCGAATGTTGAGTTTTAAGCCAGCCTTTTCATGCTCCTCTTTGACTTTCGTCAAGAGGCTCTTTAGTTCCTCTTTGCTTTCTGTCATTAGGGTGGTGTCATCTGCATATCTGAGGTTATTGATATTTCTCCCAGCAAAAAGAGCGGCCTCAGGAGGAAGTAAACTTGCCCACACCTTGATCTTAGACTTCCAGCCTCCAGAATTGTGAGAAAATAAGCTTTTGTTTAAGGCACTGAGTCTGTAGGTAGCTTCATATGGCTGTGGTTGGCTCCCTCAGAGTAAACGCTGCAGCAATAGCCTTTAACCCACACTGTCAGGAAGATCCCCCTTAGGAGGAAACGGCACACCACTCCAGTATCCCTGCCTGGGAAATCCCACGGATAGAGGAGCCTAGCGGGCTACAATCGACGGGGCTGTAAGAGTCGGACATGACTTAGTGACTAAACAGCAGCAACCGGTGGAGACAACGTCTTGAGAGGCTGAGCATATAAAATGACAGGGAGAGGCAGACTTGTCTTCAAGAAGATATCTTAGACATCTCAAAATCTAACTCATGAGTGAATAGGATATGGGGAAACTGGCCAGTAAACTGTAGGTAAAGAGCAGATAATAAAGAGGTGAAGACCCCCAAATATACGACAAGTACTTGCCCCAGTACCACGTACTGGGAAGTAGTTACCTGGATATAGGCATGTATTCTGTGGGTCTTATTTTTCAAAAGGGGTGGGGGACTTCCCTGATGGACCAGTGGCTAAGACTCCACACTCCCAATGCAGGGGGCTGGATTCAATACCTGGTTGGGGAACTAAATCACACAGTCTGCAACTAAGAGCTTGCATGCCACAGCTAAAGATCCTGCAGGCCACAGTGAAGACCGAAGATCCTATGTGCCTCAACTAAGACCTAGTGCAGTCAATAAATGATTTTTTTTAATGTTGTATCTCCCCTATGGGGTCTGAAATTAAAGGTCCATCTCTTTAGTAAGGCATTGTACTCTGGCGTCAAAACAGTTGATTGACTGAAGATTTCTATATCACTTAGGGTTTCAGGTAGAGGTCGTAAGCAGCAGAAGTAATCCCTGCCCACATGGCTTATACAATATGAGAATCCTGTCCCCAAAGGATGTAGCAAAAGCATCCTGTCCCCAAGTCTGTTTCCAGGCAGGGCTGGAAGCAGAAGATTAAACCATATCACCAGGACGTGGTTTTCTACTGTGCTATCCTTTCAAATCCATTTTCCTTTGTGTCAATGTAGTTGTCTCCTTTCTGAGACCATAATGCCTTCTAGTAGCTCCAGAACACATTTTTTCTCACATGTCATTGGCTCAAGTGGGATCACTAGACTATCCCTGAACCAACCCCCCAACATTTGAGACTCTGACTGGTCAGACCAGAGTCACATGCATGCCTGGAGTTCAAGGAGGAATCTGCTTCACCTAAAGCATACAGATTACTGCAGGAGGAGGGGAAACGGAGTTTATCTCTAATTGAAAAATGAGCATTGTTACAGAAGCCTGGCATGTTGCAGTCCCCAGGGTCACAAAGAGTTGGACACAACTTAGCGACTGAACAACAACAGCAGAAGGCAGAGCAAATGAATGGCTGGGTGATCAAAATACAGCTAATGTCCACTCTTGTATGACTTTCACAGGTAAATCCCTGATGACAACTCCCCAGGTGAAAGAGGAAAGTAGCGGAAGGCAAGTCTGGGTGAATCCATGTGCTCTCAGTTGTAAGTAACCAATCACCTGTGCTGTTGGGAAAATCATCCTTGTCTTTCAGGATCCAGCTCAGCCACCAGGAAACTTTTGGTTTCAGGTCTGACGTGGGAAGATCTTAGGAATCATCATTCTCATCCTTATAATAAGAAAAAGCTAAACAAGCTGAAAATATATTTTACTGCATCCCTTAGGGATGAGATTGTTAAGATTCCAGGACAGATGGATGTCTCAAAATCTGAGGAGACAGGTAAACAGTGAAAGAGTCAAATCAGCTTCTTTGAAGCAGAAGTCATTGGAGCCATAAGCTTTGTAGAACATTTAAATGATAGTTTTGGTGACTTGCTGGAAGATAAGTGTGGACTAGTTTGAGGGTAAGAAAATCATGGGGCCAGGAGTTTACAGAGGTCCACACACTTTCACGGATTTTAAGTGCAAGAACCCCATCAGATCTTCACTGTGAAGAGTGAAGGCAAATCCCTCTTATTTCTGGCAAAGAGAAGGAAATGTAACATTCTGATATGTGCCCAGTGTATTCTCTGTAACAAAGGCCTACCCTCTAGTTAAAAGAACTTTGAAAGTGAAAGTTGCTCAGTTGTGTTTGACTCTGCGACCCCATGGACTATACGGTCCGTTTTACCAGAGCCTTATCTCACAAAGGCAAGCAGGTGATTACTCAACTACTGCCCCGTGTATCTGTGGCTCACATACATGGAAGGAGAGAAAAAGAAAGATACCAAATCCTTGTGAAGGTCACAGGCCAGAGACACAGGCTCACCATAACAGTGGATTCAACCATAAGACTATAAAACACCTCCCTTCCCCATACCCTACCACCGCAGTAACAGGGCTCCAGTGAAATAATAGTGGGTTATATCGACAGCTGAAAGACCCACAAGGCTCAGATTCTACTTAAGAGGGAGATTTTAGGAAAACACCAAGAAAACAGGAGAGGCAAAAAACAAAGACACTTAGAGGAACTTGAAGTCCCTGGTACCTATGTAAACACTAAACATAGACTGACATCTAGACAGATTAATATCAAACCTCAACAGTGCTAAAAGCCTCAGTTTCTATTTTCTAACAAATAGTGTCTGGATTTCAAGAAAAAACTACAAAACATTGTAAAAGGCAGGAGGAACACAGTCTGAAGAAACAAAGCAAGCATCAGCACCAGACTCAGATATGACACAGATTTGAGAGTTATCAGACAGGAAATTTAAAATAATTATAAGTAATAGGTTAAGATCACAAATCAAAAAAAAAAAAAAAGGCAGCATGCAAGAACAAATAGGTAGTATAAGCAGAAAGATGTAAGCTCTAAGAAGAAAACTCACAAAAGGAGAAATAGATCATCTGAACAGACCTATATTTACTAAAAAAAAAAGTTTTATTAATAATTAATAACATTCCAAAAAGAAAGAAGCAAGCTCAGATAGTTTCACAAGTGAATTCTACCAAAGACTGACAAAATTTAAAGAAAAATCCCAGATCTCTATCATCTCTTCCAGGAAATGAAATAGAGGGAATATTTGCTAACATTATATGAGCAGAGCTATTGTTGATGTTGTTCAGTCATTAACACATGTCCAACTCTTTGCAACCACATGGACTGTGGAATAGGTGGCAAGAATACACAGAAGAACTATGTAAAACAACCTTAATGACCCAGATCACCACGATGGTGTGATCACTCACCTAGAGCCAGATATCTTAGAGTGCAAAGTCAAGTGGGCCTTAGAAAGCGTCACTATTAACAAAGCAAGTGAAGGTGATGGAATTCCAGCTGAGCTATTTCAAATCCTAAAAGATGATGCTGTTCAAGTGATGCACTCAATATGCCAGCAAATATGGAAAGCGCAGCAGTGGCCACAGGACTGGAAAAGATCAGTTTTCATTTCAATCCCAAAGAAAGACAATACCAAAGAATGTTCAAACTACTGCACAATTGTACTCATTTCACATGTTAGCAAAGTAATGATCTAAGTTCTCTAAGCTAGCCAGGCTTCAACAGTACATGAACCAAGAACTTCCAGATGTTCAAGCTGGATTTAGAAAAGACAGAGGAACCAGAGATCAAATTGTCAATATCCGTTGGATCATAGCAAAAGCAACAGAATTCCAGAAAAATATGTACTTCTGCTTCATTGTCTATGCTAAGCCTTTGACTGTGTGGATCACAATAAACTGTGGAAATTTCTTAAAGAGATGGGAATACCAGACCACCTTACCTGCTTCTTAAGAAATCTGTATGTAGGTCAAGAAGCAACAGTTAGAACTTGGCATGAAACAATGGACTGGTTCCAAATTGGGAAAGGAGTATATTGTCACCCTGCTTATTTAACTTATATGCAGAGTACATCATGCAAAACTCGGGCTGGATGAAGCACAAGCTGGAAACAGGATTGGCAGGAGAAATATCAATAACCTAAGATACGAAAATGACACCACCCTCATGGCAAAAAGTGAAGAGGAACTCAGGAGCCTCTTGACAAAGGTGAAAGAGGATAGTGAAAAAGCTGGCTTGAAACTTAACTTTCAAAAAACAAAGATCATGTCATCCTATTCCACCACTTCAAGGCAAATAGAAGCGAAAAAAATTGAAACAGTGACAGACTTTATTTTATTAGCCTCCAAAATCACTGCAGATGGTAACTGCAGCCACGGAATTAAAAGACGCTTGCTCCTTGGGAAAAAAGCTCTGACAAACTTAGACAATGTATTAAAAAGCAGAGAAATTACTTTGCCAACAAAGGTCTGTATAAGTCAAAGCTATGCTTTTTCCAGTAGTCATAGATGGAATTGAGAGTTGGGCCATAAAGAAGGCTGAACACCAAAAAATGGATGCTTTTGAACTGTGGTGTTGGAGAAGACTCTTGAGAGTCCCTTAGACTGTATGGAGATCAAACCAGTAAATCCTAAAGGAAATCAATCCTGAGTATTCATTGGAAGGACTGATGCTGAAGACAAAGCTCCAATACTTGGGCCACCTGATGCGAAGAACCAACTCATTAGAAAAGACCCTGATACTGGAAAAAATTGAAGGCAGGAGGAGAAGGGGATGACAGAGGGCAAGATGGTTGGATGGCATCACTGACTCAATGGACATCAGTTTGATCAACCTTCAGGAGATGGTGAAGGACAGGGAAGCCTGTTAAACTGCAGTCCATGAGGTCGCAAAATCAGACACAACTGGGTGACTGAACAACAACAGTGTATTGTGGCACACGATGCTCCTCTGTCCTCCACTGTCTCCTGGAGTCTGTTCAAATTCATCTCCACTGAATCGATGATGCCATCCAACTATCTTATCCTCTGCTGCCTTCTTCTCCTTTTGCCTTCAATCTTTCCCAGCATCAAAGGTCTTTTCCACTGAGTCGGCTCTTCACATCAGGTGGCCAAAGTATTGGAGTTTCAGCTTCAGCATCAGTCCTTCCAATGAATAGCCAGGGTTGATTTCCTTTAGGATTGATTGGTTTGATCTCCTTGCAATTCAAAGGACTCTCAAGAGTCTTTTTCAGCATCACAATTTGAAAGCATCAGTGCTTCAGTGCTCAGACTTCTTCATGGTCCAGTTCTCATCCTTACACACTACTGGAAAAACCATAGCTTTAACTATCCAGACCTTTGTCAGCAAAATGATGTCTCTGCTTTTTAATACACTCTCTAGGTTTGTCATAGCTTTCCTTCCAAGGAGCTAGCATCTTAATTTCATGACTGCAGTCACCACCCACAGTGATTTTGGAGCCCAAGAAAATAAAATCTGTCACTGCTTCCACTTTTCCCCCTTCTATTTCCCATGACATGATGCGTCCAGATGCCATGATCTTAGTTTTTTGAATGTTGACTTTCAAGCCAGTTTTTTTCACTATTACCTTAGTACTAAAACCCAAGAAAGACCAAAGACCAATATCTCTCATGAGCATAGATTAAAAAATCGTCAACAAAATATTAGCAAATCAAATCCAACAATGTATAAAAAGAATTGTAGACCAGGGTCAGTACAGTTCAGTCATTCAGTTGTGTCCAACTGTTTGTGACCCCCATGAACCGCAGCACACTGGGCCTCCCTTTCCATCACCAGCTCCTGGAGTTTACCCAAAATCATGCCCATTGAGTCGGTGATGCCATCCAACCATCTGATCCTCTGTCTTCTCCTTCTCCTCCTGCCTTCAATCTTTCCCAACATCAGGGTCTTTTCAAATGAGTCAGCTGTTCGCATCAGGTGGCCAAAATATTGGAGTTTCAGATTCAATATCAGTCCTTCCAAGGAACACTCAGGACTGATTTCCCTTAGGATGGACTGGTTGGATCTCCTTGCAACCCAAAGAACTCTCAAGAGTCTTCTCCAATGCCACAGTTCAAAAGCATCAACTCTTCAGTGCTCAGTTTTCTTTATAGTCCAACTCTCGCAGCCATACATGACTACTGGAAATACATGACTACTGGAAAAACCATAGCCTTGACTAGACCAGGGTCAAATAACATTTATTCCAGGTGTGCAAGCTATTTCAACATTCAAAAGTGAATTAAAATAATCCATCACTTCAATAGGTTAAAGAAAAATTATATACCCATATCAATTGATCCAGAATAAACAATTAACAAATCCAACACCCATTCACAATAAAAACTCTCAGCACACTGGGAATGAAGGGGAACTTTCTCAATTTGATAGAGAATATTTACAAAAGTCCTACAGCTAACACCATATAGAGTAGTGAGAAATTGGATGTTTTCCCCCAAAGACTGAGGCCAAGGCAAGTACATTCCTTCTCACCACTTCTGTTCAATATTGTACTAGTAGTCCTAGCGAGTTAAATAAGACAAGAATGAAAAGTAAAAGGTGTGCAGGTTGGAAAGATAGTCTTTGTTTTCTAATATGATTTTTTTATGTAGAAAATCCCAAAGAATCAATACAAAGACCACTGAAACTCATAAGGTTGGAGGTTACAAGCTTAATGTTCAAAAATCAGTTGCTTCCCTTACACTAACAATGAATAGAATTTAAAGCTAAAACCACGCTGTTGCTGTGCTCAGTCATTTCAGACTCTTTGCGACCCCATGGACTGTAGCCCACCAAGCTTCTCTGTCCATGGAATTTTCCAGGCAAGAATACTGGAGTGGGTTACCACTTCCTTTTCCAGGGCATCTTCCCAACCCAGGGATTGAACCCGGATCTCTTACATCTCCTGCATTGGCAGGCGGATTCTTTACCACTGAGCCAAGTGGGAAGCCCATGTTAAAACCATAATACCACTTTAAAAGTGGTCAAAAAATACTTGAGTATAAATCTAATAAAACATATGTAGTATCTATTTATAAAACTATAAAATTCTGATGAAAGAAATCAAAGATCTAAATAAATGAATATTCCATGTACATGGATTGAAAAACTCAATATTATTAAGATATTAATTCTTCCCAACATGATCTACATAGTCAATGAAATCTCAATCAAAATTTCAGCAAGTATTTTGCAGATATTGATTTGCTTCTGTATGAACAGGCAAAAGATCCAGAAGAGCCAACATAACACCGAAAAGAACAAAGTTGGAGAACTGACACTACCCAAATTCAAGACTTACTATAAAGCTACAAAAACGAAGGCAATGTGGTATTGGTGAGTGAATAGACACATAGATTAATGGGACAGAATAAAGAACTCAGAAATAGACTGACACAAATATAGCCAACCATTCTTTATAAAAGGAGTAAAGCCAAGTCAGTAAAGATAGTCTTTTCAACAAATGGTCCAGGAACAATTCAACATCCAGATGCAAAAAAAAAAAAAAAATCTAGACATAGACTTTACACCTGTTCCAAAATGGATTATAGACCTAAATATAAAGGGTAAAAATTATAAAATTTCCACAAAAAAGAAACCACAAAAAAGAAAGTCTAAGTGTTTGGTGATGAGTTTTTAAACAAAGCTCCTAAAGCACAATCCATAAAAGAAAAAGTGGTAAGTTGGATTTCATTAAAGTTTAAAACTTATGCTCTGCAAAATATATTATTAACAAAATGAAAAGACAAGCACAGACTGGGAGAAAATATTTTCAACACATATCTGATAAAGACCTGTAACCAAAATACATAAAGTTTTTAAATTTAACAATAATGCAATAAATAACCTAAACTTGAAATCGGCAAATTATCTGAATAGATACCTCATTAAAGAAAGCATGAAACCAAAGTTGCAACTAGTTCTCAAACAACCATTGACAGGAGAACACTGGAACCCAACAACAATAACAAAAAAAAAAAAAGATACTCCACATCCAAAGACAAAGGAGACGCTGAAATGAGCTGGTAGGAGGGGGCACAAATCACGATAAAATGAAAATCCATACCCTCCAGGTAGGCAACCCACAAACTGGAGACCAATAATACTGAAGAATTTCTCTCACTTTGTGATGGTTCTGAACCCCAAATCAGGCTTCCCAGCCTGGAGATCCAGGAAAGAGACCAGGAATCCCCAGGGAATCTGACTTTGAAGACCAGCAGGATTTGATTACAGGACTTCCATAGGACTGGGGAAAACCAAGACTCTACTCTTGGAGGGGACAAACAAAATCTTGTGCAAACCAGGACCCAGTGGAAAAGAGTAGTGATCCCATAGGAGACTGAACAAACAGAGATGAACAATGCGCTAGAAGGAATCAATAGCAAACACCCTCTTCCAACAACACAAGAGAAGACTCTACACACGGACATCACCAGATGGTCAATACCGAAATCAGATTGATCATATTCTTTGCAGTCAAAGAAGGAGAAGCTCTATACAGTCAGCAAAAATAAGACCAGGATCTGACTGTGGCTCAGATCATGAACTCCTTAATGCCAAATTCAGACTTAAATTGAAGAAAGTAGGGAAAATCACTAGACCATTCAGGGATGACCTAAATCAAATCCCTTATGATTATACAGTGGAAGTGACAAATAGATTCAAGGGATTAGATCTGATAGACAGAATGCCTGAAGAACTAAGGACAGAGGTTCATTACATTGTACAAGAGGCAGTGATCATGACCATCCCCAAGAAAAACAAATGCAAAAAGGAAAAAAATGGTTGTCTGAGGAGGCCTTACAAAGAGCTGTGAAAAGAAGAGAAGTGAAAGGCAAAGGAGAAGAGGAAAGATACACCCATTTGAATGCAGAGCTCCAAAGAATAGCAAGGAGAGATAAGAAAGGCTTCCTCGGTGATCAATGCAAAGAAATAGAGGAAAATAATAGAATGGGAAAGACTAACGATCTCCTCAAGAAAACTAGAGATACCAAGGGAACATTTCATGCAAAGATGGGCACAATAAAGGACAGAAATAGTATAGACCTAACAGAAGCAGAATATATTAAGAAGAGGTGGCAAGAATATACAGAAGAACTATTCAGAAAGATCTTTATGAACCCATATAGTTACGAAGGTGTGATCACTCACCTAGAGCCAGACATCCTGGAATGTGAAGTCAAGTGGGCCTTAGGAAGCATCGCTATGAACAAAGCTAGTGGAGCTGATGGAATTTCAGTTGAGCTATTTCAAATCCTAAAAGATGATGCTGTGAAAGTGCTGCACTCAGTATGCCAGCAAATATGGAAACCTCAGCAGTGGCCACAGGACTGGAAAAGGTCCATTTTCATTCCAATTCCAAAGAAAGGCAATGCCAAAGAATGCTCAAACTACTGCACAATTGTACTCATCTCACACACTACTAAAGTAATGCTCAAAATTCTCCAAGCCAGGCTTCAACAGTATGTGAACCGTGAACTTCCAGATGTTCAATGTAGATTTAGAAAAGGCAGAGGAACCAGAGATCAAATTTCCAACATCTGTTGGATCATTGAAAAAGCAAGAGAGTTCCAGAAAAACACCTACTTCTGCTTTATTGACTATGTTAAACCCTTTGACTGTGTGGATCACAACAAACTGAGGAAAATTCTTAAGGAGATGGGAATACCAGACCATCTGACCTGCCTCCTGAGAAATCTGTATGCACATCAAGAAGCAACAGTTAGAACTGGACAAGGAACACCAGACTGGTTCCAAATCAGGAAAGGAGTATGTCAAGGCTGTATATTGTCACCCTGCTTATTTAACTTATATGCAGAGTACATCATGCAAAATGCGGGCTGGACGCATCACAAGCTGGAATCAAGATTGCTGGGAGAAATATCAATAACCTCAGATATGTAGGTGACACCACCCTTATGGCAGAAAGCAAAAATGAACTAAAGAACCTCTTAATGAAAGTGAGAGAGGAGAGTGAAAAAGTTGGCTTAAGCTCAACATTCAGAAAACTAAGATCATGGCATCCAGTCCCATCAGTTCAGTTCAGTTCAGTTCAGTCACTCAGTCGTGTCTGACTCTTTGCAACCCCATGAATCGCAGCACGCCAGGCCTCCCTGTCCATCACCAACTCCTGGAGTTTACTCAAACTCATGCCCATCGAGTCGGTGATGCCATCCAGCCATCTCATCCTCTGTCGTCCCCTTCTCCTCCTGCCCCCAATCCCTCCCAGCATCAGGGTCTTTTCCAATGAGTCAACTCTTCTCATGAGGTGGCCAAAGCATTGGAGTTTCAGCTTCAGCATCAGTCCTTCCAATGAACACCCAGGATTGATCTCCTTTAGGATGGACTGGTTGGATCTCCTTGCAGTTCAAGGGACTCTCAAGAGTCTTCTCCAACACCACAGTTCAAAAGCATCAATTCTTCGGTGCTCAGCTTTCTTCACAGTCCAACTCTCACATCCATACATGACCACTGGAAAAACCATAGCCTTGACCAGACGGACCTTTGTTGGCAAAGTAATGTCTCTCCTTTTTAATATGCTATCTAGGTTGGTATTAACTTTCCTTCCAAGGAGTAAGCATCTTTTAATTTCATTGCTGCAATCACCATCCGCAGTGATTTTGGAGCCCACTTCATGGCAAATAGACGGGGAAACAATGGTAAATGACAGACTTTATTTTAGGGGGCTCCAAAATCACTGCAGATGGTGACTGCAGTCATGAAATTAAAAGATGCTTGCTCCTTGGAAGAAAAGCTATAACCAACCTAGACAGCATATTAAAAAAGCAGAGACATTACTTTGCCAACAAATGTCTGTCTAGTCAAAGGTTTGGTTTTTCCAGTAGTCATATATGGATGTGAGAGTTGGACTACAAAGAAAGCTGAGCACCGAAGAATTGATGCTTTTGAACTGTGGTGTTGGAGATGACTCTTGAGAGTCCGTTGGATTGCCAGGAGATCCAACCAGTCAATCCTAAAGGAAATCAGTCATGAATATTCATTGGAGGGACTGATGCTGAAGTTGAGCTCCAATAGTTTGGCCACCTGATGCGAAGAACTGACTCATTTGAAAAGACCCTGATGCTGGGAAAGATTGAAGGTGGGAGGAGAAGTGGACAACACAGGATGAGATGGTTGGATGGTGTCACCAACTCAATGGACATTATTATGAGTAAGCCCATATTTACTCAGTTGATGAGTTGGTGACGGACAGGGAAGCCTGGTGTGCTGCAGTCCATGGGTCGCAAAGAGTTGGACATGACTGAGTGGCTGAACTGACTGAGCAGAATAACAGATGCAGAAGAACAAATAAGGGACCTGGATGACAGAATGGATCACTGCTGCAGAACAGAATCTAGAAAAAAGAATGGAAAAAAAAAGAAGAAGACAACCTAAGAAACCTCTGGGACAACATTAAACATACCAACATTTGCATTTTACGAGTTCCAGAAAGCGAACAGGGAGAGAGAAAGGACTTGAGAAAATATTTGAAGAAATAATAGCTGGAAACTGCCCTAACATAGAACAGGAAATAGTCAGCCAAGTCCAGGAAGCACAGAGAGTCCCAGGCAGGATAAATTCAAGGAGAAACACACCAGTGAAAATGGAAATCGCTCAGTCATGTACAACTCTTTGTGACCCCATGGACTATACAGTCCATGAAATTCTCAGGGCCAGAATACTGAACTGGGTAGAATTTTCCTTCTCCAGGGGATCTTTCCAACTCAGGCATTAAGCCCAGGTCCCCAACATTGCAGCCGGATTCTTTACCAGCTGAGCCACAAGGGAAGCCCAAGAATACTGGGGTGGTAGCCTATCCCTTCTCCAGCAGTTCTTCTGACTCAGGAGTTGAACCGGGGTCTCCTGCATTGCAGGTGGATTCTTTACCAACTGACACATAGTAATCAAACTGACAAAAATTAAAGACAAAGATAAAATACCAAAAGCAACAAGGGAAAAACAACAGATAACATACAAGGAAACTCGTATAAGGTTATCAGCTGATTTCTCAACAGAATCTCTACAACCCAGAAGGAAATGGCATTATATGTTCAACCTGATGAAAGGGGAGAACCTATAACCAAGAATATTCTAGCCAGGAGGACTCTCATTCATATTTGATGGAGAAATCAAAAGCTTTCCAGACAAGCAAAAGCTAAGATAATTCAGCACCATCAAACCAGCTTTACAACAAACACTAAAGGAACTTCTCTTGGCAGAAAACACAAGTGAAGGAAAAGACCTACCCAAAATAAACTGAAAACAATTAAGAAAGTGGTCATAGAATCATACATATCAATAATTATCTTAAATGTAAATGTAAACCCAAAGGCATAGACTGGATGGGTGGGTAAAAACATGTGCATATATGCGCTTTCATTTACACATCAACCTACTTAACCCCCCCCCCCAAATGTATGCAATTATATTGTTAGGTTAATTATGTTTCCATGTGGCTTGCAACTGTATCTTGGGGGTCTAGCTATTGATTGTGGAAACAGACAAACATCTTTTACTATTGTGATTATGCAACTGTGCTGTGCTGTGCTTGGTCACTCAGTCATGTCTGACTCTTCGCATCTCCATGCACTGTAGTCTGCCAGGCTCCTCTTTCCATGTAACTATTATTGTTTTAATACCATTGTATCAGGATTGGCTTACAGAAAATAGTAGGATTCTATATCACTAAAACTACCACTTAATAAAAAACCCTGTAATCATTTTTAAAAATCCAGATGTATATTAAAACATCTGACAAACCTAGACAGCATTTTAAAAAGCAAAGACATTACTTTGCCAACAAAGGTTTGGATAAGTCAAAGTTACGGTTTTTCCAGTAGCCAGGGATGGAATTGAGAGTTGGACCAAAGAAGGCTGAGTGCTGAAGAATTGGTGCTTTTGAACTGTGGTGTTGGAGAAGACTCTTGAGAGTCCCTTGGACTGCAGGGAGATCAAACCAGTCAATCCCAAAGGAAATCAATCCTGAATATTCATTGGAAGGACTGATGCTGAAGCTGAAGCTCCAGTACTTTGGCTACCTGCTGCAAAGAGCCAACTCATTAGAAAAGACCCTGATGCTGGGAAAGATTGAAGGCAGCAGGAGAAGGGGACGACAGAGGATGAGATGGTTGGATGGCATCACTTAGTCAATGGACATAAGTTTGAGCAAGCTTGGGGAGATGGTGAAGGACAGGGAAGCCTGGCATGCTGCAGTCGATGGGATCGTAAAGAGTCAGACAGGACTCAGTGACTGAACAACAACGTTAGAATTATCTTGGAATTTTTTGAAGAATACAAATGCCCGGGTATTGTTTGTTTGTTTGTTTTGCCAAACTTCCAGATGTGATTCTAATGAGGAGCCATGTTTAAAAAAAACTGGACTACATGATGATCTTTTACTTATATCTAGTTTGTTTCACTTTTTCTATTTCATATTCAGGGCTCCCATTTCATTTAGTTTGTTTTCCAACTTTTCCATCTCTTTTTTTTTTTTTTTCTGTTTTTCTTTCTCAAGCCTTTTTCAAGTTTAATAGAAAAGTTTGTGCATACATACATACAGACATATATATAGTATATGTGTGTGTGTCACTCAGTCATGTCCAACTCTTTGCAACCCCATGGACTGTAGCCCACCAGGCTCCTCTGTCCATGGAATTCTCCAGGCAAGAATACTGGAGTAGTTTGCCATTCCCTTCTCCAAGTGATCTTCCCGAGCTAGGGATTGAACCCAGGTCTCTTGCATTCAAGCAAGTTTTTTACCATCAGAGCCACCAGGGAACTTTATATAGTTTGTAAAATATATATATTTTAGAAAACTTATGAATTTTTACTTAGCAAAAAATTTATGACATTTTGGTTCCACTTGTTTGACTAAGTATGAATAGAATGCTAGATTTCTAATTTATACTCAGCTGAAAACTTGATATAGTTCCATTTATTCTGGCATCTAGTATTACTGCTAGAAGTCGAAAATGCTTATTTTAGTGATTTTTTTTTTAATTGAATGAGTCTTGAAAGTTTTAATCCAATTTTGAGAATATGAAGAAATGTAAAAAAGAACAGGAAATTAATATGTGATACAGTACTATTAAATAAAGTACAGATTTTGTTCAAACTTCACAAAATTTTATGCTAGTATCAATTATTTGTTTTCATACCTTAGTCAAGATTCCACATTGAATTTAGTTGCATTGACCAACTTCATCTGCATGCAACAAATTCTGATAAATTCTCTTTTCATTTTTTTTCTGTTACAAGTGTTTTCTAATTTTTCTTGTGTGGCTTCTTAGATACACTCATCTTTTTTTAATTAATTAATTTATTTTAATTGGAGATGAGTTACTTTACATTATTGTGGTGGTTTTGCATACATCAACATGAATCAGCCACAGGTATACATGTGTCCTCCCATCCTGAACACCCCCACACCTCCTTCCCCACCCCACCCCTCTGGGTTATGCCGGATTACCGGCTTTGAGTCCCCTGCTTCATGCATCAAACTTGCACTGGTCATCTATATTACATATGGTAATATACGTGTTTCAGTGCTATTCTCTGAAATCATCCCATCCTCGCCCTCTCCGACATTGTCCAAAAGTCTGTTCTTTACATCTGTGTCTCTTTTGCTGACTTGCAAATAGGATCATCATTATTGTCTTTCTAAATTGCATATATATGCATTAATATACTGTATTGGTGTTTCTCTTTCTGACTTACTTCACTCTGTGTAATAGGCTCCAGTTTCACCCACCTCATTAGAACTGACTCAAATGCATTCTTTTTTATAGCTGAGTAATATTCTATTGTGTATAGGTACCACAACTTCCTTATCCATTTGTCTGCCGATGGACATCTAGGTTGCTTCCAGGTCCTAGCTATTGTAAACAGTGATATAGATATACCCATCTTTTAAAAGTGAACATTTAATTTCCAAATACATGGGGTTTTTAAAGTATTTTTGATATTAATCTCTCATTTTGATATTCATTTCTCATTTAAATATTTTCTTCTCTGTAATCACCCTTTGTGTTTTTTCGGTCTTTTACTTTTATTGAGGCTTCCAATGGCTAAGTCAAAGATCTGTCTTGGTAAATGCCACACTGCACTTGAAAATATATGGGTTATTTTCAAATATTGTTTGATATTGATTTCTAACATAATTCCACAGTGTTAAGAGAACAGACTCTGTATGATTTCAGTACCTTTAGACCATAAAATTTTTGCACCTCAGTTTATGTCTCTGGATATGTTCCAGTGTCTCCTGATTTACAGTCTATGGGAACTTGAATTTATATCCTGCTATTCTGTGAAAAATGTATAAAGTTTAACTGTGTTGAATTGGTTCATAGTGCTTTTCAGGTCTACTATATACATCTACTTTCCTGCCCATTCATTCTATCAATTTTTGAGAACTTGATATTGAAACTTCAACTAAAAACTTTATCTACTTAAAAAATAATTATAATATATAGTGGAGCTACCTGTAACTTTGTTCTGTATTTTCCAAGTCTCCTGCAAATGTATTATTATACTTTCATAATTTAAAAATTAAAAATTTAAAGACAAATAAATGCACCCTCAATGGAAAACTATGCAGCCACAAGAAAGACGAAACTTCGCTGAATTTCACAAAATGCTAGGCCTAGAATGTGTAGTATGGTCACAAAATAAGTCAGAAGCAGAAGGCAAATATCTATTATTTAAATGGTGTGGTGGATGACTTTTTTAAAAAAAGAAAAAGATAAGCTAAAACTTTTATGAAATAATAAAAGTTAAAAAAATTATTAAAGTTTCCCAGAGATAACTCTGTCATTCTACTGGGAAGATTCTCAAAGGACATGCCCCCATAAGAAATGGAGAAACATAGTATGACCTCAGAAAGAAATAAAGTTTTCTTATGAGCATGTGTATGAAAAATAGAAATTCCAATAAAGTGTTCAACAAATGGAAAAAAAGAAAATATACAAATGGCAAATAAGCATATTAAAAAAAATGTTCATCAAGATGGGGAACACATGTAAATCCATGGCTGAGTCACACCAATGTATGGCAAAACCACTACAATATTGTAAAGTAATTAGCCTCCAACTAATATAAATAAATGAAAAAAAAAATGTTCAACATCATTTCCCATTATGGAATTGCAAATTAAAACAGCATACCATTACAAAACTCTTAGGATGGCTAAAATCCAAAAAAATATCAACACCAAAGATTAGTAATGATGAAGAGCAGTAAGAACTCTTTCATTGTTGGTGAGAATGCAAAATGGTGCAGCCCCTTTAGAAGAAAGCTTAGCAGTTTCTTACAAGATTAAACATGATCTTACCATATGATCTGTTGATTGCCCTCCTGGATATTTACCCAACTAATTTGAACACTTAAATCAACACAAAAACCTGCATATGAGTGTATACAGCTGCTTTATTCATAACTGCCAAAAACTAAAAACAACCAAGATGCCCTTTAGTATATGAAGAGAGAAACTGATACATCCATGCAGTGAAGTATCTTATTCATCAATAAAAAGAAATGGACTATTAAGCATGAAGAGACATGGGATCTTAAAAACATATTGTTAAGTGAAAGAAATCAGTCTGAAAAGGCCACAAACTGTATGATTCCAATTTTATAATGTTTTGTAAATGACAAAACTATAGAAATAGAAAAAGGGTCAATGTTTGCCAGGGTTTAAGGGAATGAATTAATATACAATGCACAGTAGATTTTTAGAGCAGTGGAACTATTCTGTGTCATACTTTAATAGTGGATACATGACATCATGCATTTTTTAAAACCCATAGAAATTTACAGCACATAGAGTGAACCATAATGTATGCAATTTTTTTTTTAATCAGGAGGTTAGGGGAGCATGAGATGGAATATAGAGCTTTTAAGTACACAAGCCATAAAAGGAAAAAGAAGGTAAGTTGGACTTTATTAAAGTTTAAAACTTATGCTCTGCAAAAGATGCTATTAACAGAATGAAAAGACAGGGATATTCTCTCTTGTATTGTACCTGTATTATAAATGGATAGCACGATCTTGGGAAAGAGGGTGGAGAGAAAAGGTGCTGACCTAGTGCATCTGTAAAACGAAAGGCAAAAGGAACTTCACATAAGCACTTCACTCAATAAAGTTACTTCATATAGGAGTGTTGGACGTTAATAATTCTGAAGTCACTATGAATGTATATGGGGATTGAACAAGTCAGAATATAGATGTTGGGAGCCAGATTTCACTCTGTTAGAGTGGGAATTGACAGGGAGGAGGCCACAGTGATCCATGTGGTAATGAGTGAGAGCTGGAGATGTCAGTATGAACTCATCTTTAGTTTAATATAGATATAGATGCAGATGGTTACATATAGAAACACTTACAGATGTCTGTATATATATGAGTTAGCATACCTCATACATTTTCTTGTTCTATCAGCCAAGAGGCCCTAGGAGAAATGACCACCACGCCCACCCACCACCCGCGCCAGTAGCAATGAGCGTACCTAGTACAGATCTTGGTTTGGATACCATTTTCCAACAGAAGAAACAAGCGGTCCTTAAAGAAATGTCTGATTCTAGGACTGGAGCAAGTAGTGTCCAAGAGTATCTTGTAGTGCCAAAAAATTGAGGAAGTTAAAAAAAAAAAAAAAGAAAATAACTACATTAAAGAGGTTATGTCAAAGAAATAGGAGCCAAATGAAAGAGCTTCTAATGTCTAGAGCTGAAACAATTCAGGCAACAAAATAAAGTAGTATTGGCTTATAACCCAAACTATAAAATAAGCACCCATGAGTCCATCGGTTCAGTTCAGTGGCTCAGTCATGTCCGACTCTTTGTTGACCCCATGGGTTTCTGCTCACCAGGCCTCCCTGTCCATCACCAACTCCCAGAGTCCACCCAAACCAATGTCCTTTGTGTCAGTGATGCCATCCAACCATCTCATCCTCTGTCGTCCCCTTCTCCTCCAGCCTTCAATCTTTCCCAGCATCAGGGTCTTTTCAAATGAGTCAGCTCTCACATCAGGTGACCAAAGTATTGGAGTTTCAGCTTCAACATCAGTCCTTGCAATAAACACCCAGGACTGATCTCCTTTAGGACGGATCTGAGTCCATTAGTGATACACATAAATGAATGAATAAGTGAATGAGGGAAATCTCTGTGTCAGAGGAATTTCAGAAAATGTGTGTAGGTACTGAGCTCTCAGGGCGAGGAAGAATAACTCCCACCCCCTCAATGTGGGCTGCACACATTGACTTCCTTCCAAAGAATGCAGCGTGGCAAGGGGAGTGGGAAGATCAGCTTTACCATGGAGGAGCCAGACAAACCCTGCCTCAGCCAGCCCACTCAGGTCGGTAGCAACAGTGACAAATCAAGTTGGTGGTATGTATCCTTGACATAACGTGATGAAAAAGTTGCTTTACTTCTCCTCCCCAAAACCCACAACTCTACTCCAATCATGAGAAAAACACCAGACAAATTCTGGAATAAGGACATTCTACAAAATACCTCACCAATACTCCTCAAAACTGTCAAGATCATCAAAATCAAGGAAAGTCTGAGAAACTATTGTAGCAGGAGAAGACTAAGAAAACATGACTACTGAATATATATAATGTGTCATTCTGGATGAGATCCTGACATTAGGTAGATACTAAGGAAATCTGAGTGAAATACGGACATTAGTTTGTAATAATGTGTGAACATCGGTTTGTTAATTGTAATAAATGTACCACACTAATGTAAGATGCTAGTAATAGTGGAAAGTGGACAAGGGCATATGGGGGGATTCTCTGTACTATATTCTCAATTTTTCTCTAGATGTGTGGGCCCATGGATTGTAGCCCACCAGGCTCCTCTGCCCATGGAATTTTCCAGGCAAGAATACTGGAGTGGGGTGCCATTTCCTACAGAAGGAGATCTTCCCGACCCAGGGATCGAACCCACGTGTCTTGCATCTCTTGCAATGGTTGGTGGATTCTTTACCACAGTGCCACCTGAGAAGCCCCAGATCTAAAGCTGTTCTAAAAAGTCAAGTCTAATAAAAACAAACTTACCTCTTCCCTGAAGCCCTGTGCTTCCTCCAAGATCCTGTGGGACTTGGTACCTCCCCCTCCATGGCCCTGAGGGCATTTCCCCATGCCTATCCCCTACCAGACCCTAAGCCTTCCCACAGCACACCAACCCTGCCATTTTCAACTTTGTAACCCTGAGATCCTCTGGGAAGGGGAGTTGCATCTTCCAGAAACTGTTTGGAAACAACCAGCTGTGCTTGTATACAGATGTTCTGATCTGTTCCAGAAACAGCCTGTCCTATTGCCCTTCTCTGGAGACTGCTGTCTGCAACGAGGCTTCTTGTATTCTCTGGTCTGCGGTCTCTCTTCAGAGGCAGGGAACAGTTTGATCACTCCAGACAAAGCTCCAAGCCCATAGTCCAGTTATGCAACCCCACTCCTGTCCAATTCCCTCTCTGGGGCTCAGGGGGCCCTCTGCCTCAGTGGGGATCAGCTACTTAGAATCAGGAAGGTTGGCTTTAGTCTGCGTTGTTTGCCCGCCTGAAGCAGTGGAGCCGTTCTATTTTTAAAGCCCTCGGTTTCTCTGTGTCTTGCTCAGAAGGTGGCTGGTGCTCCAGGACTCTGCTCGGGATAAATGCTCTGTCTTTTGCTCTTCCCTCTGTCCTCCAATTTTATGCCATCGCCAATACTGTGTCCTCCCCCTGATGCTGTCAGGGGAAGCTGGGCTTGTAATTCTTCCAGGGAAGGCTTTAGAAAGAAAGAAATTAAGCCCAATCAAAGTGTCAGGTCTGAGTTGTGTGTGTGTTGGGGTGTAGGTGAGAGGAGCTTAACACGACTCCCTTCTGTGTGTCTGTCATCTCCCTCCCCGCTCCCCCGCCCCCACCTCATCATAACACAGCCCCTTGTGGGTCTTAAGCTTTATTAGGCGACAATAGGAGCCAATTATGGAGGAGGAAATGACAACCCACTCCAGTGTTCTTGCCTAGAGAATCCCAGGGATGGAGGAGCCTGGTGGGCTGCTGTCCATAGGGTCGCACAGAGTCAGACACGACTGAAGTGACTTAGCATGCGTGCATGCATTGGAGAAGGAAATGGCAACCCACTCCAGTGTTCTTGCCTAGAGAATCCCAGGGACAGGGGAGCCTGGTGGGCTGCCGTCTATGGGGTCGCACAGAGTCGGACACGACTGAAGTGACTTAGCAGCAGCAGGAGCTAATCAAACAAATAAGTCCCAACATGAGGTGAAGCCCACCCAACCAGAAGCCAATCATAGCAGCAGCCTTGTCAGGTGAGATTTGGCTGCAGGTACGCGCGCACACACACACACACACACACAGCAATGGTTGAAGTCTTTGTAACATGGCAGCATTTCCTCAGAGCTTTCCTTGCACTGTCTGCATGCTTCCCTTCAGCCTGTTCATCTCAGGGCTCTTGACCTGCTTTAAAGCCTGTGAGGCCCGAGTTTATGCCTCCAGCTCAGACTTGCCCTTTGGCCTCCAGACCCTCCTTATCTAGCTGTCTGTTTGACCTTGACACATGATATCTCAAAGGAACCTCTAGAGCAACCCATCCCCTGCTAAGCTCACAGCCTTCCTGTCCCCAGATCTCACTCTCCAGGAGTGGTGATGCTGCCTATCCTACTGTAGAATCACCAGGAATCCTGCAGAAATCAGAAGCCAGCCTTGGTGGTCTACCCTTCACCTCTGTGTCCTAATCCATCACTAAACCCTAAGCCCTTAACTCCAAATTACCCCTTTTTTTAAAAAATTGGGGTATATTATCAAGTGTGAAACAGATCGCCAGTCCAGGTTGGATGCATGAGACAAGTGCTCGGGGCTGGTGCACTGGGATGACCCAGAGGGATGGGATGGGGAGGGAGGTGGGAGGGGGGGTGCAGGATGGGGAACACATGTAAATCCATGGCTGATTCATGTCAATGCATGGCAAAAACCCCTACGATATTATAAAGTAATTAGCCTCCAACTAATAAAAATAAATGGAAAAAAAATAAAAACAAAACAAAAAAAGTTGGGGGTATAGTTGCTTTACAATATTGTGTTGGATTCTGCTGTACAATGATATGAATTAGCTGTGTGTATGTATATATCCCCTCCCTCTTGAACCTCCCACCCACTCGCCCCCAACCCACCTCTCTAGGTCACGATAGATCACTGAAGTAGGCTCCCTGTGCTATACAACAGTTTCCCACTAGCTAGCTATTTTACACGTTAGTGTTGGTTGCTCAGTCGTGTCTGACTCTTTGCAACCTCATGGACTGTAGCCCACCAGGCTTCTCTGTCTATGGAATTCTCCAGGCAAGAATACTGGAGTGGGTAGCCATTCCCTTCTCCCAGGAGTCTTCCCAACCCAGAGATCAAACCTGGGTTTCCTGTATTTCGAGTGGATTCTTTGCCATTTGAGCCACCATAGTAGTGTATATATGTCAACCCCAATCTCCCAGTTGATCCCACTACTCGCCTTCTCCCACCCCCGTACCATGTCCTCACATCTATTCTGTACATCTGCATCTCTAGTTCTGCCTTGCAAGTAGGTTCATCTGCACCATTTTTCTAGATTTCACACATAAGTATGTGTGCTAAGTTGCTTTAGTTGTGTCCTACTCTTTGCAACCCCATGAACTCTGGTCCGCCAGGCTCACCAGGCTCCTCTGTCCATAATACCTCTTAAATCCATCTACTGGTCTCCAACCTTGCTTTCCCTGCTGTAGTCCTAGCTGCCTTTATCCCTAAGCCCAATGGCTGTCACAGATTTTTTACTGGACTGTTGCATCCTCTCCTACCCTCTTCCAGGCCTTCTCCTCCCAGCAGCCAACCTGACGTTCTGAAAATATAAAGACAGTTGTGATTAAGCCTTTTAAGAGGGACCCATCAGTCTCACAATGAAGACCAGGAACCCCTGAATCCTTGCCCTGAGCTATCAGACCCTGCCCTGAACTATCAGGCCTCACAGGATCTGGCCCCTCAACTTGCCAGCCTCCCACCTCAATCCCCCATCCTTCCCTAAATGGGGGTGGCATTGGCCCCTCCTCAGCCCCCAGATGCATGATGCTTCCCACTGTGGGGTTCTGCACATGTGATTCTTCTGCTTGGAATGCTTTCCCCTCCCCCAACTTTGGCCTAGCTCATTCCTGGTCAAACTTCAGTTCTCAGCTTAAAGTCAGATCCCCTCATAGCTCACAGCTCCATGAGCAGGCAGTTTCTCCAGAGCCCTTATTACTCTGTAAATATGCAACTCTGAATGATGCTTGGACTCTGGTATGCCCAGTCACAGGGGGGCAGGGAGATATCTCTTTGATTCAAGCTGTCATCCCAGCACTAGAACAGTGTCTGTTTCTAGCCAGAGCTCAATAGCTGTTCTTTACTTGAATGAGTGAACCCTCCTAACAACCCTAAGAAGTAGATTTTTATTATCCTGCTTCCTGCACAGCTCAGAGACACTCAACAACCAACCCGGTCATACAGTTCTTTGTAGCAGAGCCATAATTTAAACAGGGTCAAGTTATATCTAAAGCTCTTGATCAATATTTTTTCCTGACCTGTCCCTCTGTATCAGCGAGACCTGCAGGCCAGAAAGCTCCCAAGGCTCCTTTCCTCCTGACCAGGCACTTCTCACATTGGAGGAGAGGGTAACAAGCCATATGGAAACCCGAGTCAGGGCTAGGTAGGGGGAGAGAGCACGTGAAGCTCTGCCTTTCCAGCACCCCACCTCCACACCCCGCCTTTTGGTCTTACTACTAATAACATTGAACTGAGTGCCTACTGTATGTATGCCTGGCACTATTTTAAATGCTTTAATTAATGAAGTAGATATTATTATTCTCATTTTTCAGATGCAAAAACTGAGGTCCAGACAAAAATAAATAACTTGCTGAAAGCTACACCGTGGAACAAGGGAGAGCTGGGATATAAACCCAGGCAGCCTGCCTCCAGAGCCCACATTTCATCTTGAGAAAGTTTCTTGGCTATGTGGTCTGCAACCTTGGTGTGATGGACAGTCAGGATGCTCAGGGCTCCCCTAGATGAGGGGTGAGCTTGAGGCAATCCTCTCTCCAGGGCTGTTCAGTGTTGAGGGACATGAGAAGGGAAACTACACTCATCACTGCATCCTGAAGGTGGGCTCCCAAAGGGATCGTCATCAGTTCCTGCTCCTGAGTCCCTGACCTCAGAGCTGTCCCAATTCCAGGCTTTTCCCGAGCCTAGTTCTCCAGGCTTCATGTCCATTCTATGGACTTGCATAAGGCATATGAAGAAATTCCTCTTCTGCTTACAATAGCCAATTTCTGTTTCTTACAACCAAGATGTCCTGATACAGTAATACCAAACATTTTGGGCACCAGGGACTGATTTTATGGAAGATAGTTTTTCCACAGACTGGGGTGCGGGGAGCAGGTGGAGGGTGGAATTGTTTTTGGATGATTCAAATGCATTACATTTATTGTGCACTTTATTTCTATTATTATTGCATCAGCTCCACCTCGGATCATCAGGCATTAGATCCCGGAGGTTGGGGACTCCTGATCTAATAGACACTCTTCAGAACTCCAGCTCAGAGCCTGTCACAGGGACAGCTGAAGGAGCTGGTGGCGGGTGGGCAGGGGCTTCCAGGACCAAGCCAGGGAGTAGGGGTGAGGGAGGGAAGAAGCTGGTGCTCGCATCTCAGAGGCAGGCAGCCCAAAGAATGGCAGTGGGCAAGAAGGGACAGCAGGCAAGGTGGCTTTGGCACCGTGAAGGGCCAAGTTAAAATGACACAAGTCAGGCAGGCAGGTTCTCTGGCAGGTACAGTTTGTACAAGGACTCTTGTGAAGCTGCCTTCATTATCAGCACAGAAGCTGGGCAGAAACTCCATGTGTTGCTAGGGGCTGTCACCACTAAATGAAAGTGAAGGATGCGGTCACCAAACAGCCTCCCAGGCATCCCGCTGAGAGGCAGGCATGTTAGCCAACAGGGCCAGGACATCCCTCCTTCTGCAAAGTGAGCTGGCGCTAATTACACTCCTCAGAAGACCTCCCCCAGTATTATACAAGGGACGACCTTTATACCATCGGATTTCACTAGAGGAATTCATAAGTAATCTCGCTCCCCTCCCACTTTCTGCGCCACCCTAAAAACCACACACAAGCACAGAGGGAAGATGAGGTGCTGACTCAGCAGACATTTATGTCTGTGCCAGAACCCAGGCCAGGTGTTGGGAGCAACTGTTTGCAAACCTGGGCAGCCCATCAAAATCACATGTGGGACTTGTAGCAACACAGAAGCCCCACCCCACCCCCCACCAGACCCCGCCTAGGGCTTTACTGAATTAGAATCTCTAAGGGCAGGGAATGGCAGGTGAACTTTACATAAGCTCTCAGGTGAAAGGTAAATGAGGTCAGAGAAGCAGTCAGGAGGGTGGGCTGTGATGGGGGACAAACAGTTTAGATTTTATTCAAAATGAGCACAGAACCCATCTGGAAGTTTTAGCAGAAAAATGGCAGGATCTGACTCACCACTTAGCAGGATCATTCTGTAGCTGCCGTGATCATGTGTGTTTGTAGACGTGGTGCAGCAGGAGTGCCAGCTAGGAGACAAATTGGGCGACTGCAATTGTCCCAGGGAGACAGTCGGCTGGTGGCCTGGATCAGCTGACTGTTGGGTTATTTTGAAGGTAAAGTGATAAGATTTACTGATGGATTAGATGTTGGGTAGAAGAAAGTAGCAGTCAAGGGTGATGCTGGGGTTTCTGATTTGAATTACCAGAAGGATGGATTTGCCAGAACTGAGATAGAAAATGCTGTGGCAGGAGCAGATTAGGGATCCATTTTGAAGATATGTATCTGAGATGCCTGTTAACTATGTGAGTAGAGAATTGGGTATAAGAACCTGGGGGGTGGGATTGGAGTGGGGTGGCCCTTGGCTTTCTGTACTAGCTTTCAATTCTAGTTTGAAAATCCTCCTCCTCCTCCTACACACACACACACACACACACACACACACACACACACACACACTTTATCCTGAATGCTTCAATGAGGTGGATTTCATTTTCTGACCTCACAAAGGGAGTAAAACCTATGTTGACCCATCAGAGCCTGCATTGCCTTTCCATGGAAATGGATCTAGAAATTGGCCTCAGACTCCTTTAGAGCCAATGAGATGCCATAAGGATTTTGCAAAGACTTCTGGGTTAAGAATTTGAAGCAGAGAAAGTGAAAGGGCCAAGGCTCCTGCAGCTGTCCTGTGACTGTGAGGAGTGAAAGGGGCTGAGCATAAGAGAGAGGGAGGTAGAGAGCAGGCAGTGGTAATCAAATTATGACTGAATCATCCTTTATCTCTCATGTTTACTTTGTGTTATGTGAGCCACCGGTAAATTCTCTTCCCCAAAAAAGTCCCATTTGATTCTCATATAACACATCTGTGGACAAATATTTAGGAAATAGCTGTGGGATACATATGGTCCTATACCATTGCTACTCAAATGTCATCTGTAGTGAGCTTGTCATGTAGAATTTGGCAAAGATTATTAAAATTGAAAAATTCTTTTAAAAAGTCAATACTAAAAAGCTTATTAGAATTGGAAAATCTCAAACCCCAGCCCAGATATAAAGAATCAGAATCTGCATTTTAACAAGATCTCCACATGACTAGAATGCACAAATAAGCATGAATAGGCCATGAGTTGCTTGCTTGTGCTCTTCCTGGGGGAAAAAAAAAAAAGATATCTTTGTGATATAAATAAGTAACAATGCCAGGGTGCATGGGCATCGGTAAAATTGTCTCAGGACCAAAAATAATAACTACAATTTACTGTGCACTTACTATGTCCTTCACTCTATTAAATCTTTTGTATGTACTACCTCATTAATCCAGAATTAGATATTATGGCTCATCTCACTTTAACAGACAAGGAAACCAAAACTCAGGGAAATTAACCCCTTACTTGAAGTCACACTTCCTTTACAGGAAGTGCCTATGTGATGAACATTTATTGCTTTTGTTCACTTCACCTGCAGTCCCCCTTCATTGGTACCAGCTGGCCCCAGATAGGACTGCCTCTCCCCCACATCACCCCGACTCCCAAGCAGGCTCCATGCCTGACCAGTTAGCTCACTTTATTCCTCTGCTCAAGGAAACTAGTTCCAATTTGCACTTAAGTCAGTCCAATATTCGGAGAAGGCAATGGCACCCCACTCCTGGAAAATCCCATGGACGGAGGAGCCTGGTAGGCTGCAGTCCATGGGGTCACTAAGAGTCAGACACGACTGAGCGACTTCACTTTCACTTTTCACTTTCATGCATTGGAGAAGGAAATGGCAACCCACTCCAGTGTTCTTGCCTGGAGAATCCCAGGGACGGGGGAGCCTGGTGGGCTGCCGTCTATGGGGTCGCACAGAGTCGGACACGACTGAAGTGACTTAGCAGCAGCGGCAGCAGCAGTCCAATATTCATCAGCTCTAGAATTTTTTCTGGAACTATGGGGAAAAAAATGTTATCTTTCTGATGGGGAAACTAGACAAAATGTGAGTCTGATATTGCTGCCACAACTGGGGGCCTGGAAATGAATCCAGTTGTAAAAAGAGTCAGATTCCTAATGACATTGCTTGAAGTGTCTGAATTGGACACACCTAAATTTAATTATCCTTGATTTTTTTATTTTTTTGGTAATAGGATTCAATAAATTCTTTAGGGAGGATGGCATTAATGTCAGTTTGAGTTGGGTTTCTATGATTTGAAGCCATAAGAGTCCTGATGAATATAACAACAAAGGCAGCCCACAGAAGCAGCTCTACTTAACTCAAAGCTTATTCTTTTAGCCAGTGTCCCTTTCTCTGCCATAGAAAGGAAGGTGAAACCCAAAGGTCATGAAAGTTGACTTGGACCAGGAGGAGTTCATAGTGGTGTGGCAGGGGAAGGGTTAAATCAAGTAACTCAGACAGCTTAAGCCCCTTACCCTAATTTCCTATCCTTCTCTGTACTGTTCTCCCTTCAGCTGGACTTTGGGCAAGGTTGGGCCCCTGCCTGGGCTTTTCTACTGGACCTATAGAGCAGAGCTGGTGCTGGGCCTGCATGCAGTGTTGTGAGTATTGTTGAATAAATGTGTGATTGACGGCTCCAGGCTAGCTGGGTATTTCAGTGGTGAATATTTTGCAGTCTGAACATACATGTCCTTTCTCTACAGCCTTAGATTCACACTGTTGTCATTTCTGCCCCCAGTGCTGCCTCCTCCCATCTTGGAGAGAGTCAAGAGCCTGCTTTCTGTCTCATGCATATGATTCCCCAGCCCTCATTCTCCTTTCTTAGTCCCCACCTCACTGCCCACTTTTGCTCCAAACAGAGTTACAGTTCCAGGAATGGTACCCTGGCTGCTTCCCACCTCTGCAGCAGACCAAGGTCTCTTTTCTCCTTGTTCTCTTGTTCATGCTTGTCTGTTGCAGGATAACTTCAGTGGGAAAAAAATCCAACCATCCACAGCTCACTTCAGTTTTCCCTAGTGCACAGCATGGTTAGCTGAATTAAACAAAAACAAACAAACAACAAAACAGACATCCAAAACATTGTTTGGGCCTGTAAATGATAAGAGGTCAATTTTCCAGCCCCCATCCTTGACCCCAAGGCTTCCAGCCTGCTTTTCCTCTGGATGGATATGCTTCTGGTGGGTGACATGTTTAATGGCTCCTCTGAACTCCTGAGGAGAGGGGACCAATGAGAAGACACCTCCGCTCTGATGGATTATGATTGGATGGCTAATTTCTAATCAGCCATTTGTACATTTATAACAGGGCTTCCCTGATAGCTCAGTTGGTAAAGAATCCACCTGCAATGCGGAGACCTGGGTTCAATTCCTGGGTCAGGAAGATCCGCTGGAGAGAGGATAGGCTACCCACTCCAGGATTCTTGGTCTTCCCTTGTGGCTCAGCTGGTAAAGAATCCGCCTGCAATGTGGGGGACCTGGGTTCCGTCCCTGGGTTGGGAAGATCCCCTGAAGAAGGGAAAGGCTACCCACTCCAGTATTCTGACCTGGAGAACTCCGTGAACGGTATAGTCCATGATCGCAAAGAGTCGGACACGACTGAGCGACTTTCACTCACTCACTCACTCACTCATTTGTATGTTAAGCCAGCCCCTACCATTCTAGGTTCTATTCCAAACCCTGCAGACAAAGTGACACTCAGGACAGATCAGGTCTGTATTCCCAGGGAGGGAGAGAAACAGCAAACCAGCAAACAGATAAATGAGCATTTCAGGGTAATGAAATAGAGCTCAACTGGTAATAGAGGAAGTGGTCTGGTATCAGAGAGAGTAATCAAAGGTGGCCTGCTGAGACCTGAAAGAGAAGGAAGTGGCCCCAAAGGATCACCCAGTGCAGAGGTTCTGAGACAGGTGAGAGCTTGGCATATTCTAGGAGCTGACGGAAAGCCAGAACAAGCTCCTCTGCAGCAGAGAAAAACAGTAGAAGGTGAGCTCCTTGAGGTCAGCTGGAGCTGGATGAGAGAGGCGCAGCCAGCCACAGTAAAAAGGCACAAAAAATGCCTTGTGGAGGCACAAGGTGGTTTCCTGCGGTGTGGTTTTTGGTTTATGTTTTGAGAAGCTCACTCTGGTTACCGAGGGAAGAATTAATTATGAGGGGCCCAAAAAAGATCCATGTGTCACCAGGTGGCTTTCTCTGCAGGCTGAGGCTAGAAGACAGGACCCTGGTGACAGATGTAAGGTGGAAATTCAGACATGAAGACCCCCCACTGCCCCCATAGAGGTCACATCTGGAGGTGCTATGGTCTTGCTCCTGGGGGAACAGGCTTGCTTCCGTCCGCAGCCTGGATCCCAACTTCTTATGACAGAGACAGGGACACATTTAGGCAGTCAAGAAAAACAACGACAAAACTCACAGCCTCACAACACACCACTGTCACTCATACTGATGCTGGAGGTGATTTAGATGGACCTGTCAGGCAAGGTCCCACTTGTGAAGCACAGAGAACCCAGAGGGAAAAGAAGGAAAAGCAACAGACACTCAGATGCCAAATGAAGGCTGAGCTGCAAGCCTGCACCCACAGCTCAATTGGTATTGCTAACACACCCTTTCCCTTGCCATCTTCAGAATAAGTAAATAATCTGTCTACCTGAAATGAACTCCTTCAAAAAGAGAGAGAGTGAGTGAGCATTTGGAACATTGCTGAGACTTAAATTGACCAACTTTGATCAAGATGAGTTAGTAAAATTGTAGGCTCCTCATCAGCTGCATTTTAATTCCATATTTGGAGTCATTATAAAATCATCTGAACTTCTCAGTGGAAGTACACTTTGGGGAGTTTATTTTTGAGCCTTTCAGAATACAAAGGAGAGTCTTCCAATACAGGATCTGGGCAGAGCACACAGCTCCCTTTTAAATGAGGAGGACACGATGCCCAGTTGTCTCTCCTTTTAATTCCCTCTTCCCTCTGTGTAAATTTCCCTGAAAGCAGGCAATTTCTGATGATGGGATAAAGGGCTCTTAGAGCCTCACCTGAGGAAGCAGATTGCTGCTGGCAAGCAGAGCATTCCAGAAAACTGTGTGTTGGGCTGAACACCCAGCTGGACACTGAGTCAGAGAAAGGAGGGGGATTTGGGACATCTTTGATTTTCTTTAGATGAAACCATCTCCACCTCCATGGTCTGCTTTATGTGCTTAGTCACTCAGTTGTGTCCACCTCTTTGCGACCCCATGGGCTTTAGCCCACCAGACTCTTTTGACTATGGGATCTCCAGGCAAGAATACTGGAGTGGGTAGCCATTTCCTTCTCCAGGGGATCTTCCCGACCAAAGGATCGAAACCCAATCTCCTGCATTGTAGGTGGATTCTTTACTATCTGAGCCACCAGGGAATCCAAAACGTGAAGGGACTTCAGAGGTCATTCTGCATTTAGCTAGAACAAAACCCCAGAAATCCCATTCCCAGCCACAAGCCAGGGTCTGCTGGGGAAATACCAGCTCCCCCATCAATCAAGGTGCTGCGTGGCTATTGCTTATACATGGCCACTCTGCTGGCACCATGGAAAACCTTGCTGGGCTTCACCAGCTGATTGGTGCCACCACCAGGGGCTTCAACTCTACCCACTGCCACAGACTTGATGGCTTGATCCTTGATTAAGCAATCAATCGACCAATAGTGAATGCTGTTCGGTGTTGCCCTTTAAAATAAAATGTGGTCCCTACCCTCTAAGGAGCTGACCATATGTTGGGGGCAGGATGGGGCAAGCTGCATGTGAGAAAGACTAGTGTTATAATGTCAACTGCAGACAACTAGTACAATTCAATTTCACTCTATAAAATGTGACTGTTCATGAGGAGAGTGAGGATCTCAAGAAGTGAACAATGTTTCAAGCCTGCATTCCAGAATCCCATGGTCCAAAGTACATAATTCTTTGTTCATTTGTTCAGGAAATACTGTTCATGCTGACTCTATTCCAGGCAGTGTGCTAGGCATTGAGAATATAACTATAAATATGGCAATAACAAGGTGGATTCTTCCATGGAGTTCACAGCCTGGTGGGTCAGACAAACACACTCACCACCCAACCAGTAATCCCTCCCTCCTTCTCCTCACCCCCTCACATGTTCACTCATTCAATCAGGGAGCATTTATTGAGCATCTACCAACCGTGACATTGTGCCAGGCTCTGGATGCACTGTGAGAAACCACAGATGACAGCTGCTGCCCCATGAAGCTTAACATCCAAGTGGTCAGTGTGTGGCCTGAATAAGGGAGTTCAGGGGGTCAGCAGAGGGCCAAGCCCTGATGGGTGGCATTCAGAGAGGACTTCGTATATTGGGTGGACCTCAAGGTCAGATTGGAGCCTGCTCCTTTCCCCTTCTCCCTCCTTCTGCATCTCCTCCCTGACCTCTTAGGGATTAGAAAGATGAACAAAGACACCCCCTGGGCTCTGGACTGTGGTCACACACCTGGAAGTTCTTTCTTTATAATCATAAAGTTCTCCTTCCTGACTTTAGCTGCAGTGTCTTCTCAAAGCTGCCGGAAGTGTTTTCTCAGCATGAAGACCTAGCAACAAATCCAAACACCAACCCATACATCTAATCTCGGCCTTCTCCTCCCTGTCCCTGCTCACGACTTTCCCAGGGTCAAAGGTGGGACTTCCAGGGACAGGCTGAGCACAAAATGCAACAGGAAGAGATGAGAAGTGCAGTTGCCCAGGCAAGGTTTCCCAGCCAGCACAGAGTGTGGAAGCACTTCCACGTCAGCATTCCTATCAGTGATGGGGCACTTCCAGGACTGAGAGGTCCCTGAAGGGCAGTTTCACTGGCTGGGTCCATGTCCTGCAACCAGGCCAGTCACCATTTGCTTCCACTCCTGACACAATCACAGGAGTCCTGCTCTGTGCCCACCGCAGGAGGCGCTGGGCCAAGCAAGATGCGCAGGATGCAAGCGGCTCACTCTCTTAATGAACACAGATACGCTATTCCCTCAAATCATCCCGCCCTCGCCTTCTCCCACAGAGTCCAAAAGACTGTTAGCATTGAAACATGTATATTATCATATGTGAAACAGACCACCAGCCCAGGTTGGATGCATGAGACAGGGCACTCAGGCTGGTGCACTGGGACGACCCTGAGGGATGGGATGGGCAGGGAGGTGGGAGGGGGGTTCAGGATGGGGAACACATGTACACCCACGGCTGATTCATGTCAGTGTATGGCAAAAACCACCACAATATTGTAAAGTAATTAGCCTCCAATTAAAATAATTAATTTTAAAAAATAAAAATGGCATCATTTAAAAAAAAAATGAACACAGATATGTAAACAGCGCTCACACCCAAAGGGAAAGCAGACATAAAGCTAGAGTATTCATCCACAGTGGTTGACGCAAATATATGGGCAACGGGGATGGAGATGAAAGACACTTCCTGGGTAAAATCCTCCTGTTCTCATGATTAACTGGATGTGGGTGGGGAGATGAATGTGCAGGAAGAAGAAAGGACACGGGATTCTAACTCACATGTTCTGTGTCCTTTCCCCTGTGGTTTTAGCTTTCCTGTCTGCTTGATGTTCCTTCAAGTCTTGCTTCTGTGATAGTGATAGCTCTACTGGGGCCATTGCTCCTCATTGTTGCTTCCATTTATTCAGCACCTACCTTGCGTCAGGCAGTGCTGAGCATTTTTATATCTTTTGGCAACCATGCTGCTGCATAGACATTATTGTTCCCATTTGAAATATGAGCAAACTGAGGCTCAGAGTGTGCATGTATCTTCAAATGAGCAGCCCTGTGCAAAGAGGCCAAGAGGCCTTTGTTATCCTCCCCAGAAAGCTTTTCTTTCCCACTGAGTTGGCTCAAAGGGAGGGTACCTCCACTTTCCCTCCCAGCTTGACCTTCCCGTTCAAGGGCACCGCTGGCCTCGCAGACCCGGGAAAAGATTGCACTGTTTTCTTTGAAAGCTAGTAGGGGTGACAAACGCAGCCGGTAGGTGTGTGGCGGGGTGGGGGAAGGGGAAGACGACTCACAGACGTGCTGATCAGAAAAGTCAGATCACCTGGAGGATACCCTAGATATCTAACCCACCCCTTGTATCTAGGAGTTGAGGAAAACGCGGTTCGGGCTGTAGTCTCAGGACGCACTGCGCGCCAGGGGTTGACAGCAGGGCTCCAAGTCTTCACCTGAGCTGGGTGTGCGGGTGTGGGCGGGGGGTCCCAGGACCCCGCCCTGTATTCGCGGAAACGCCCGGCCCGCGTCGCTCAGCCCAGCACTCTCTCGCCTCTCCACTACCCCTTAACGGTAACAATTAAGGAGCGGGGTGAGGCTCCCTCTCCATCTGGGTAATTATGTTTTCATTAGGAGCCAATCCGCCCGGGCTACGAGCATCAGCTCCAGCGCAGCTTGGAGGGCGCGCTCCCAGCTCTGCTAACAGTGGAAGCCCCGGCGAGCGAGCGAGCCCTGGGACCTCGCGCAACCCCGCGCTGCGCAGCAGACAACACAGGCGACAGTGACCCTGGCACCTGGCCAGGGATCCAGCGCTGGTCCGGAGACACCCAGAAGCTCAGATGCTGCCTGGAACACCTCTGCCTACGAGTCGGGTCTGGGCTTGTTGGGTCCTAGAAACCACCCCTACTACATCCCCCCATCCGGCCACCCCTTCTCCCCCTCCCCCACACCCGCCACCCCCACCCCCGCTTCAGCCAGCCCGCCCGCTCTGGGTAGTTCCATAGTCCCCCTCCACCAGACCCCTAACTCAAGCTCTGCGCTCTGGGGACTGGGTGGGGGAGGAGGACGTGTGGTAAGAGAGACCACAGTCCAAAGCAGAAGGCCTGGAAGATGTAAGCACTCTCCTCTCTGGGGTGAGGAAGTCTTCCCGTGGGAGGTGACCACTGAGGCAGTATAGAAGGAAGTCACCAAGGTGACGCGGGCAGGAAAGGAGTGTTTCAGACAGAAGATGGAGCTGATGAAGGTGTGGTCCTGGACCCCCTACGGCCTTGATTCTGATCAGGTTTATTTGAGATCAAAGCAAGAAGCAAGACCCAGATCCAGAAAGGCCTAGAGGATTCTAAGCTTTAAAGAAAGCCACTCTGAGGTGGGTTAGAATAACACCCTCCCCCCACCTTCCTAGCCTCTGGTTGGGGGCAGGGAGGTAGTCCCTACTGAGCTAATAACCCCCCTTTTCTCTGACCCTCTCCATCCCCAACACGCCCTCCTTGAAGCTGGAGCACATTGTTCAGAGGAAGGTCATTCACCTGCCTCTGGCAGAGGTAACTCACCTCCACACTCGCCCCAGAGGGGAGGCAGGTGGCCCAACTGCCAAGTGCCAGGCCCCGGATGGTCTTAGAGAAAGAGCTGCCCACAGTCCCCCATCCCCAGGCTAGGTGGGAGGCTCAGAGTTGAGGACAGGATAGTGTGTGGGGACGGACCCTGTTTCCCTAGAGCCCTTGGGGCAGGACTACCCGCTTAGCACTTGCTGGTGGGGGCCACCATTAAGTCCTGGAACCTGCTGGGAGACAGGACCGACCCGAAGTTGTCCTCCCTGCCAACTCCAGGTAAGATCTGGTGGAAGGTTGAGGAGGGGGCTGTAGCCATAGGAAGGCAGGGTCTGTGCTGTATGGACAGGACCACTTCCCAGAGGACAAGGCCTTTTAGTTGAACTGCTTAGATCCTCAGAGAGGATTCTGACAAGCAGGGAAGAAGAAAAAGGGGTACTTCAACTTGAAGCAAAGAAACGGCAGGTGCAAAGGCATGAAGACAGGAGTGGGAGACGGGTTCATCAGATGGTGGAGAGAAGGAATCAGGAGGTGAAAGAAGTGGCTGGAACCAGATGAGAAGGATCCCCAAGGCCAAGGTCAGAGTTTGGAGAGAAAGAGCTCCAGCCAGGAAGGGGCCAGCTGGAGCCCCAGCAGAATCACGGGATAACTTCCCACTCTTGTCACTTGGGGCCCCTTCACTCCTTATCTGTGTTCACCTTTCAGGCCCCAGAGCAAGGACTCAAAGTGAGCCTGAGTTCCTGGATAGGCCACTTCTCCTGGCTTCCAGGCTAGCCTACAGGCGCCAGCTCAGCCTGGCTGCAGTCAGGACTCAGGAAAGCCAGGGAAAAGACCAGAGAGAAAGGCTAGAACCTCAGGACAGGAGGACTCTTGGAGATGTTCAGATTCCTCCCTCTTTATACAGATGGGCAAACTGAGGCCAAGCAAGAGGACTTGCCAAAGTCTCCCTGGAGAACACCGCCTGGTGGTCGCACCGCTTGGATATCCACCCGTGCGGGTCTGCTTGCCGACCACCCACTCACAGCCGAGTCAGTTTCAAGGGTGCTTGGGGCTCAGTTCCCCTGAGCGGTGGCTACCCCACCAGCGCGGCGGTGAGCCTTAGCCTGTGCGGCATGCGCGCGCCTGGCGGGCTGGCTCTGCTCCCGCTGAGCGGGGGTCGAGCTAGTTCCGCTGCCCAGCGCTCCAGCTCTCTGATTTCTCCCTTCCAACCGGAAGAATGCGGAGAAAGTTGGGGGTTTTTTAAGTCTTTTTTTTTCTTTTTTTAAGAATAGTTTCAAAATTCCTCTAGGACTCCTTATCCTCACTTCCCTGGGGACTGACTAGGGTGGAGAACTGTGGGGCAGGAAAAAGACCGGGTCCCCCCTCATTCCCTAAGGCCCTACTTAACCCGTGAGGGTCCGGGGTTGCTGGGGCCTCTTAGGGCACCAGCTAGACGCCCGAGCCCCTGGATTGCGTCCGGAGAAGCCCTGGTTGAGTTTCAGCTCAGGCCGCTCGCTTGTTGACCCTAAATCAAGAGGAGCCGCAGGAATAAATCGAGAAACATTGTTTACGGTGCTGTTATTAACCTCCTTCCCGCTTCTCTCCACCCTCTAATTAAATTCGTCTCTGAATCTCGGGCCAGGAGAAACCTCCAAAAGGACCAGAGCCAGAGGGGCCCATGCAGGCCGCGGCTCCCGCCCCTTGGCCGCCCACCTGCTTTCCCCGGCCCGACTTCCCCTATGCCGAAGCGACTGAGTCAGACTTCCAGACTTAAAACGAAGTCGTTTATTTCAATTTTGCTTTCACATTATGTTCCGATACAATCAAAACTCCTGGACGAACCTCTTAAATAAAAGTCCTGCGATGAGCGCGATCACAGGTCCCCGGCGCCGGATAATACCGCTGGCGCGGACTCGGGATTCAGAGGAGGCGGAATAAAACAGACGCAGCTTCAGGATCTGTGAGCGGACGGTCCGGAGGCCGAGGCGTGGGAAGCGTGACGAAAGGGCAGAAAGGTTCTGGCTCCTCGAGTTGGAATTATTCCTGATGCACTTGGCCTGCGAAAAGCCTTTTTCGCTTCCAGGCCGGCTGTCGGGCCTGGCCTAGCAAGATTTCAGCCAAATTTCTTACGTTTGCGCCAAAGCAGGGAGCACAGGGCGGAATGCAGGGTTGGCCCTAGGCCCGCGCAGGAAGGAGCGAGCGCCGACATCGCGAGGAAGCCCTCCTGCCTTATCCTTTCTCGGCTTGCACGCCGCCAAGTCCCCTACACCTCTGAATCTCACCCTTCCGCACCCCTGCCCCCAGACCTCGCAACTAGGGGAGAGGCGGAGTTTAGAAAGCTGTTTCAGAAAAATAAAAGTTCCACTTGAACTTTATTGGATTAAAGCAAAATTAAATCTTGGCTATTCACAGGTATGTTACAGAGGACGAGGAAGCGTCCGGAAGAACCTCCTGGCGTTTAGTGGAGCCACAGAACACGAGGGCATTGACAAGCGTCAGAACATCAAGCAGCCTTAGGTTTCACGATCACTCCAAATGGGACATAGAAATACGGAAATACAGCCAGTTTCCACTGGGAACAGTTCTTCGTGTACAAATGATATATATTTATATATATATATATATTTCTTTTTTTAAACCAGTCACCACTAAGGTGAGTCCTTTCTCTGCTAATAAGCAGCCGAGGATACATACAAAGTACCTTCAGCTAATTAATTCGAGCGGTGTTTTAAGAGCAGTACTTGCCAAATTAAAACTACTTCCCCATCCAAAAAAAAAAAAAAAATCCTTCCCCCCCCCCCCTCCAAAATAAAAAAAGGGGGGAGGGACACATTAGATTTCAGCGGATGAAAAGATTCAGAGCGGGACTCAGAGGAGGAAGATATTTCACATTATACAGTGAAATGCAAAGTTTCTTTTATATAAATTGTAGGGAACATGAACACGGGGTAAGAAACAGTGACAAGGCAGTCTGTCTTTCTTGATTACTGCAACTGGAGTTGGGGGCGAGTTTATTTTGGAAATGGGAGTGCGCAGAGCTAAGCGGAATTTACTTCTCCTAAAGAGGAAATGGACTAAGTTGTCCAACCGCCGGGCTGCGCTTCGTTTACCGGATACAGCTGGGGAACAAGTAGGAAGTTTCAAGTCGTGCCGCTTTCTCGTCCTCTAAAGTTCAGCCTCTTTATCATTTTCCCCTCCTGCCTTCGCCCTCTTCCTGCCTCCATTCCCGAGATGAGCCAGTCAGAGGGGAAATACGAGGAATCCGGAGAAGGTCGAATACTTCCAGCCCCCCATCAAGTTTCCCCGCTCCAGCTTGAGGTATGCTCGGTCGCCTTTCTCCATCTGGATTAGAACTCCGTTGCTGGCGGCCTCCCGGGTCACGTCCTGGTCACCAGCGAAGGCTGAAATCACCGGCCACCCGTTTAACATGAGGCTCACCTGAGAAAGAAAAAGGGCAGCTTCAGAGGGGCAACCCAGTGTGGTACCCCACTGCGGGGTACCGAAGCGTAGATGAAATCGCGAACCTTCATCGCTTGGCTGACACGTAAAGCTTGGAAGCAGGGGGCGGCGGGTGGGCGGGGGCGGGAAGAAAAGGGGCTTTGTAATTTACTGCCGAGGGCCCAATGAGGCGAAAGACGGCCCATCTGGGTGACAGAAAGGGTCTGCTCCCCAAACGGGAGTAACTTTCATTTCTTGGGCCCGCCAATCGAACCCTGACTGCCTTCTTTTTATCCAGTTTAATGAACTCGTGGGTGGCTCAGGCGCCCAGAGACCTTCGGCCTTGCCCTCCCCGCCAGCCTCAGAGAGAAACTCAGACAACTGGCGCTTCCGGGAACACAAACAAATACAAACAAAAACCCTGGATCCTCCCGATTCCAGATGCCGGGATACAGCAGAGACGCAGCGGAGGAGCCAGGCGAGGTTTCGGCAGAGGAGAAATCTCTCGCAGAGCTGCACTCCGTGCTTCATCCCCAAACTCCGGGCTCAGTTTCCGTCCCAGATCCAGCCTCGCCCTCCACCGCCTGGCTTTGCCCTTGCGGTGGCATCAGCAGATAAAGGCCCAGCGCCCTCTCCCCCAGCCGCGCGTTCCGCCTTCTGTGTCCGCCCAGAGGAAACCCGAAAACCTTTGGGAACCCTGGAGAGCCTGTGAGTGCTGGCTGGGGCAAGGCTGGAGCCAGGAGGGTGTGGCACTACGCCCCTCCCTTCTCTCTCCACCTTTCAACTGATATAGTTAGGCGCTACTTGTTAAGAATTACGGAGTGGGTCCCCAGAGGGACGCCAGGACTCCCCCGGAGCGTGGCGCTGAATGCAAGCGCACAGGATTCTCGCCGGCTGGAGTGCTGGGACAGGAGTCGGGGATACTGTCCGCGGTGCTGAAGGCGAGGATCGCGGAAAGCTTCCTGAAGCGGAAACTGTCTGGGATGCTAGCAGAAACTCTTAAGGGAAATCCCCGGAGTTCCGTAGCGGGAGGACCTCTTTGGAGGGTCCCACAAGGCGGAGGCAGAAAACTGTGCCTGGAGGTGGTTTCAAGAACCCATGACTGGAAAGCAAGGGAGAGTCCAAGCCATAGAACCGTGAGGCCCTGCTACCCATTCCTCCAAGCTGCCCTGGGCACATGCGGCTGCCCCTTCTATTTCCCACCCCCCCTCCCGGGCCGATTCACTCCCGCGGCCAGTAGCCCCCTACCGGGGCTGGGGCCTGGCCCTGAGGCGGCAGCTGACCTGGATGGTCTGTCTGTTGTAGACTTTTACCACGTGGAAGTTAAAACTGTAGATTCCTTTGCGCGGGGCAATGAAAGTGCTGCGTTCTGAATCAAAGTTGTTCCCGATGTTCACTAGTACCTATAACGAGACGGGAACGAAGGGGAGTGGGCAAGAATCTGTCCCGAATTTTTGTTCCACACCCCCCCCCCCCCCGCCGTTTTCGCTGAGACCTCGGAGAGGGTAGAACATCTACCTACTACCTCCCCCCCAACCCCCACCCATCCAGTCTTCCTGGAGCACTCACCTGGTCGAAGTAGATGATCATGGTGCGATTACTCATCTCGGACGGCTCATGGTTGGTGCTTCTGATGGCAGAGAAAGCCACCTTGGCGCTGCCGGAGCGCACAGAGATGCCCAGAGCTGTGCCCGTGGGATCGGACGTAGGGTTGGAGTCGCAAACCACCAGGCACTTGCCTTCTAGCACGATGGGCTCCGTCTCGTTCTGCCCGCGGGCCGGGCCCGCCAACCATGCTGCCCCCAGCAGCAGCAGCTCCACGACGCCCAGCATCGCGGCGCTGGCACCCACCCCGCCCCCCACCCCGGGGGCTGCCTGCGCCAGCCGCCCCCCCGCCCCAGCCCGGCTCCAAAGCCCCCTCCTCAGATCCGTGCGCAGCTCTGCCGACGCCGCTCTGGACACTTCGGGTCTTCTTGCACTCCTGGGCAAGCGTGCCCCCCGAGCGATGCTCCCGGAGCCCCGCCCGGGCCTCACGGGTACCGTGGCTGCCCAACCGCACTTGGATGCATAGCCGCTGCCGCTCGATCCCCGCTGATTCCGCCGCCTCCTGCCCGCACCGGCTGCTGCCGCCGCCGCCGCCGCTCTGAATTATTGATGCAGCCGGCGATGCAGCCGGAGCCGGCGGAGAGCGCGCGCCGGGCACAAAGGCGCGGACCGCGGCCTGGCCCCGCCCCTACCTTCTCCCTCCCCGCCTCCCTCTCCAGCCCCGCCCCCTCACCGGCAGAAGCTCCACCCCCCGACCAATCCTGGCGCGCCGCGCTCCCCGCCGAGCCAATGACGGCGCTGTCCGCGCGCGGCCACCTGACCCTGGGCGCCGTTGTTATTAGGCGCGGCGAGGCCGGCGGCGCGCGGCAGCGGGGTTGGGCTCAGGCGGAGAGTCCACGGAGGGAGCGAGGGCCGGGAGCGCGCGCGCGCGCGCCCGCGTTTCTGTGCCGTCTGCGGCGGCCGCTCGCTCACTTGTCTCCCGCCTCCCGATACGGTCTTGTTCAGCCCCCTCAGTCCTTCCGCCCGCCTCCCTCGCCGGCCCTCAGGTAGGAGGCGGCGCGCACGCCCAGGTTCCGGAGTAGAGTCGCCAGGGGCCGAGAGACGCGCGAGTGTGGGCGCGTGGGGCGGGAGGGGAGCGCCCCCCAGTGGGCAAAGGGGTGAGGGGCAGCGGGCGCGCGGGTGAGCCTCGGCAAGCGGGCCGACCCGGCGGCCGGGCTGCAGGGCGCGTGCGTGCGTGGCGGGGCGGGGCGTGCGCCGAGGCTGCGGTGCAAGGAGGTGCACGTGCAGCCGCTGGGAGCGGGCGCCGCGGGGCATCGAGGCCAGTGTCCACATCCTGGCCTCGCGGCCAAGAGTATGGCGCTGGGCCGGCAGCTCTAGCCCGCTTCTCGAAGTGCTCGCTCTGCGGGCCGCGGAGTCGGATCGAGTGTGCACTCATTGATTCTTCATTTCATTTATTCGGGATAGATCATTGAACATTTGTGGACGCGAAGTGCCAGGCTTCCAGGCGCTGAGGACATAGTGATGAGCAAAATCGGACGAAGCCTGCCTTCGTGCCTCTTCCAGTCTAGTGCAGGAGGCACTGGCAAGTAGACAGGTTCATTTCCCTGATACCATTTTTATCTTTTGCACTTAAAATTTTATACTTTGCATCCGCATTTTATTTACTGTGCACCTTTGTGGCATGTTCTATCCACGTGTACTTACATACTATTGCCTTGCATATAGACACCAAATCTTGTGATTTATGGGCGAGTTTTCAAGGGTGATTTTGAAATTTCAAGGCGAATGAATTTTTACCTCACGCGTTAACTTAGAGCTTTACACACACGTAGTCAACACAGTAAAACAACAGCTTTGCTAAGTGACAAAGAGAGGGGAGCTGCGGAGGTGGTAAGAGGAAAGGCGTGGAATGCAGGCGGTTAACCTGCCATTAGGTGGAAGCTGGAGGGCGGTCAGGCCTCTCCGTCAAGTCCAAAGCAAGAGGCTTCGGACCCGAATGAGAGGCGGGCGGGAATGCTGTCCCCCGGAGCACCTGGCGCTTGGGTCCCCGCCGGGCGCCTTTGAACCCCGGTGCTCCGCCGAGCCAGAGCAGACGTGCGGCAGGCGGCGGCCCGGCGCAAGCCCCGGGATCTGGACAAACCTGGATCGCGGGCTGACAGCACCTCCTTCCGGTCTCCCGGCTCGCCGCCGGCGGGGTCTGCCGCAGCCTAGGGTAGGCTCTCCCCTACGCAGGAAGACTGCTTTGGAATGGACAACAGCCGCACGTTTCAGCTTTGTGTCTTTGAGACTTAAGATAGCTGTTTAAAGACTCATCTGGAGGTACCCATCTCGGAACCTCGCCTCCGTTGGAATGCCTGCCTGCTGGGGTCACTGGGTTCGCCCAGGAGAAAGAGGAGGGGCGGGGGAAGAGGCAACAATTCTCCTTCAAATTAATTGACAGAAAACTGTTTTTTCAAGTCAGATCTGTTTGAGACATCCCCAGAAAGCGTTGCCAGCTGTGATTACACCTAATGTGAGAGCACGAACTAATTTAGGAGGTGAGATCTGAATAATGACACTGTACCCTGTATAGCCGCGGTGCCTGGCAGCCCCAGCAGTGGAGGGTACCTGGAGAAATGCCCGTGTAGAATCAACAGCATTTGCTCAGTGCCCAGGGTCTACACTCTCTGATATTCCACAGATTTTTACTGAAGGCTGTCTGGTTGAGGAAGCCCGTTCTCATGGAGCTCACAAACAGGACTGGGATTATCTAGAAGGAGATGGTGGGTCTCCAGCCTTTTCCTCTTCTTTCATGGGGGAGGCTCTAGTGGGCAGTGCCCAAGCCTGAACTGCCATCCCTATGCCACTGGGGATCTTGTATGACCAGTCTCAGCCTGCCTGCATCCTAGGCCTACCGTTCTAAGGGCCTGCTGGATCGCTTTAGATACCCTGCAGGCATATTTAACTGACCCATGCTTTGTCTCCTTTCCTTTGTCACCCAAACTCTGTCTCTTATCCTATGCCAGTGACAACAGGTACCACCTAGGGAGCCCCACATCTAACTTGACTATTTTTATGTCCTATTTGTTTGAGTCTATTTGGGCTTCATCATGTCTAGCCTAGGATACTGCAGACGCTTCCTCATTTATCATTCAGGGAATTAGTATAAGGATCACTCCTGGCTCTGCTATAAACTGTTTATTCTTTCATTTGATGGACAACGATTGAGTTCTCTGAAATATGTAATCCCCGCTTTTCTTCCACCTGAGGAAGATTTCCCTGACCACCATATTTCAGAATGATCACGCCCCTGGTATTGCTTGTCCCTCTTCCACATCCTGTGTGTTTAAAAATAATTAATTTAATGTTAATGGATATATGCTTTCCTGAATTGTGTAATGAAATGTGATAATGTAGAGGAGGAGGAGAAACCTCAAAAGCAGTCCTGTTTATTTTAAATATTGTCACATTGTGATACTCAGGATTCTGTTAGCTGCAAGTGACAAAACCAGTTCAGACTGGCTTAAGTATAAAGGACTTCACTCATTTGATGAAAAAGCCTACAGGTAGGTCTTGCCTGTTAAAGCATTGTTGGATCCATCAGGCAAGGTTATCAGGATCTGTTTTCTGGTTTTGACTTATAGCCCAATAGAACCTCTGCCAACTCAGAGCAAGGAAAGGATAGCGCTGTTTCTTCAGTATTTTCTGCGAAAGTCGTAGAGCTGTTCTTACAGGGGTGTCAGTCACTTGCCCCTCCCCGAACATGAAGAATAGACTGTTCCACTGACTAAGCTTGGGTTCAGATGTCTTCCTTCAGAAAGGGGTTTGATGTCAGATCCACGTTATCTGGAGTAGAGGAGTTCTCCAAAGAAAAATTAGAGAAAGGATGCTGGGCAAGCAGGAACATTACATGTCTATTTTAGTCCCTCTCAAAGGGTCCACTGCAATGTCTGTCATCCCAAAAGAATAGTGAGGAAAAGCAATGAAGTAGCCAGAACAGTATGTATGTGTTTATCTTGGTCCTTTGGGATCCTCAAGATTTCAGCTAAACCTGCAATCAGGTGCTATCAACACTGATGTTACTGAAGGGTTTGCTTTGAAGTCTGCATGCACTTCGGATGGTAGAGCTGTGATAAGTATAAATAATTAATATTCTGTTGTAAAATATTTCTGTGGCAGCATTTTGGGTTTTTTTCTCCTTTTTATTTCTTAGGTTCCTAAAAAAATGAAAATCTACTTTCTTTGTGTATAGGTATGTAAAATTCCTCATTATTCATTGATTAATGAAAACAAATTAGAATTTGAGCAATGAAAAATGAAAGAATTGAGTGAGGTCATGTCTGAAATTTTAAGACTAGAGGTTTAACTTGTTGAGGCTTTTCAGGTGTTGAAATGTCGGTAAAGTATTATAAAATCATCTGTCTGAGGCTTTTAAAGCAGTGTGTTAGAGAGATTTAGGGAACATCGAGTTTGCAACTAATGAATTTGTACTGTTGCTCTTAATCCTTTACCTGCTCCCTAAGTGCAGCTTTATGTTTTGGTGAAGTCAAGGTTTGTTTCCCCATCTGCACTCTGAATTTCTCACCACAATGCATTTTGATAAATGAATATAACAGCTATCTTGATTCCTCTGCCCCTACCCTGGAGGAAATAATAATAATAACAACCCCCTATTGTTGAAATAAGAGCATTTTCAGAAAAGAGGGAATATTTTGTCACAGGATATGAAACAAACTCATCCTTTTATTAACTCAAAATGGATCCTCTAATGTTTATACACATCAGATAGCATTTCATCTCTTTTAGCCTTGGTTCAAAGGCCCAGACAGTACCATTTCTTAGCATTTAGTTCATTTGCCCATAAAGCAGAAGAGAAAGGCTATTTTGTTCTAAAGAGTGTTAAATTTAGGATATCAGTGGTCAAGGTCATTTCAAATTAATGTTTCAATCTAGACTACAAAATTTGGGAATGATTCTAAATTAAATTAATTCTAAATTTCAAAGTATGAAATATTTTTAATTTTCACCAAACCCTTGGTCTTCCTGCATATGTGTCTTTTGGGGGGCTATAGAGATTCATTTTGGATGCAACATTTTTGCTGTTTAAAAATTATGTTACAGAATTAACTTTGTAATTGGACACTTTCATTCAATGCAAAGAAATGCAGAATTATTTTTTAATGAAGGCCAAGTTTGTGGTGACACTAATTCTTTAAAAAAGGCAAAACAAAACTCTGATCTTAAAAAAATCAAAGAATATATTCAAAATATCTTTAGATCTTTAGTTAATACCAAATTATGCATTTCCCTAGCCATTGTCATCTGCTAAATTGAAAGATGCCAGCCTCATCTCTAATATGATGCCTTAAATCTGCTGTGGTTATGCTGGTAGGAATTTTGCATAAAGCTGTTATTCACATATATTACATTAAGGCCAAAGGGGGAAGAAAGAAACATAAAATAATGTAATCCTACAGAACTGCTCTTGAGAGAGAAACCACATAGGTGACATCAAACACCAGTTGTTGGAATTTTTCCAAGAAGTAATTATCTGTGTGCTTTTTGGGTAGTGATTATGGGACAAATGAAGGTTCGGCCAATTCAGCAAACATTTATCGAGTGCATGAAATGTGCAAGACACTGTTTTAGGGCCTTGGCTAGTGCAAAGATGAATCATCCATAATCCCTGTCCCCCTTACCCCGGACTTCATGTTTGACAGCGGTCAGGGCTGCACCCCAGGGAACCTCCATTTAAGAACTTTTGGTTCTGCTGAGAAGGCTTCTTAGTATGTGTTCTTACCATGTAGCTTTGATTAGTCTCTGTCTTTGTTTACAGTTGCCCTATAACCAGAAGTTACACAAAAATTATGCACGTGTACAAAATTAATAGAGAACATTCATACTAAATACTTCAAGTTTTACTTCAAATGCATTTGACATTTATCGAAGAAATGATGAATGCTATCATCTGTGGGCGGCTGGATTGACTTTTGGGAAAAGTTATCACCAACTTTAATAGGGATCTTAGGGAAATTTCCCAGATCTTGACAGCTGTATAAAGATTTCCTACAGTTCAGAAGGCTCTCAGGATGAAAACAAAGTCTGCCAACTGGAGGGTTTGTGGAACCAAATAGCTCTGTATTACTAGGAGGTAAACGAAAGGAAGGATTTAAATAAAACTTGAAGAGGGGGAGGAATGCAGAAGAACAAGAGGGTTTTGTATTTTTTTTAAACATTATTTTCCCAAAATGGTATTTCCTGGTAGACTTCTGAGAAATGAGATCAGAGGCTCACACTTCATCCTGCCACCCGGAATCACACCCCAGGGACAGTGACGTAATTGAGTTTCCTAGTGGTTTTGCCACCCCACCCCCGGCCCCCAGCCCCTCCCTGGAGCCATTCCCCTTCCTCTTTGCTGTTCTTGCCCCTCAAAGCTGACTCCTTCCAACTGGCTTCTGGTTTGGCCAGCAGAAGGAAGGCACAAGTAGGGGACCAGAGACGGGGGAAGAGAGAAGCTGGGGTGTTTGTGCCGCAGTCTAGGTGGTGTGAAGCAATGACCCTGTAAAATCTCAGGTGGTGCTTCCCGCTTCCAAGACTGTAGCTTCTTGCCCAGCACCCTTCCTGCCTTCCTGGGCTCCAGTTCTCCCTCCTGCGGTACTCTTCCCTCCCCCTGTATCTTCAGACTGAGGATAGGAGGTTTGCCACTCTCTGGGTTCTCAGCATCTTCTGCTGATTCTCCAGACCCTGCCAACACCTCTGTAGGTTGTCCCTTCATTAAAATCCCTCCATTCAAACTGTTTCCTTCTGGGATCTCAGTGATAGGCTGTATCATTACTACATCTTGCTTCACCTTCAGAACCAACAGATTTGACATAGTTTATCGTCTTGTGGAACTGTTAGCTGTTTAGTAACTAGTTGGGTCATATTAAAAGTCAGTACAAATTAAAACCCTGACACAATTTGAGTTCAGATTAGGTGCATGATGTTACCAAGTTATATATGTCAAACAAAACTATTCATCTTGAGCTTTAAAAATTAACTGCTGATAAATGTAACTGTACCGTTTTCAGAATGTTAACATGAAAAAAATCAAAAGAAGCGTATCTTAAAAAAGCAAATACTCCAAGTAAAATACATCCAATGTTTACAATATAAGGGTATATTAATATCTTGAGAAAAATACAGTATTACTTTGTGAACTCATAAAATTAATTTTGAGTTTTTAAAATATAAAAACCTTTTAAGATATGAAAATAAAATGTGATTTTCTTATTGAAAAGCATGCTAATTACTGTTATTCAATTTTTTTAATTTTATCTTGCATTTCTTAACAAATAAGGGCTTTACTATTATTCTCTGAAATAGGTAATGTTTTAGGTTTTAAAACAACAGTTTGAAAGCAAACCATAATAAAATATGTTTCAATATATAGGTACTTATGAGGGAGTCCTTTAAGTCATCCATTCAACTTAGCTATCTGTGTCATACCTGCTGCCCAGTATTGTTTGAGGTCCTTACCAAAACAGTATTAAAGGCTAGTTAGGAAATATAGAGCAATTAGAAAGTAAGCTGTTCACAAATGGCAATAAAAGTTAGGATACCTATTCAATTCTGGTGTTTACTGGTCTAGGAGAACAGGCTAGTTAAATTCCTGTTTCTTTTGGTTATTGTAGTAACATGCTGATATGTTTTAAGTAATTATAGATGTATTGAAATTTATCTGTGATTTTGTCAGTATATTGTAAAATTGCATCTTCTGCCTCATGATGAAATTGGTCCTACTACTGAATGCATCAAGATGATAAGGTATTAATGCAGTGAGACCTCTGTGGCCTTTTTAGATCAATAAAGATTGGGATTTTGTGTCTTCATCCTGGAGTATTTTGAACCTCAATATTGAACCCTAATTCTTATAAGTCAGCTGCTTTCATTTTGCAGACTGAGGCCCAGGGAGGGTGCTAAGTCGCTTCAGCTTTGTCTGACTCTGTGACCCCGTAGACCAGTCCCTTCTGTCCATGGGATTCTCCAGGCAAGAATACTGGAGTGGGTTGCCATGCCCCCCACCAGAGGATCTTCCCGACCCAGGGATCCAACCTGCGTCTCTTGCGATTCTTGCTTTGGCAGACAGATATTTTACCACTAGCACCACCTGGGAAGCCCAGGGAGGGTAAGTTCCTCTAAGACAGTGCCTCTCACACAGGCTCTAAAATCAGGGTGCCTCATAGTCCAGAAATCTGTTTCAATTGAAATAATTTAGTGGCGCTTCATAGGCAGGAATCCTTTGATAAGGGGTAATCTGCCTTTAGCTCCCTCATTTGCAAAGCAGGAATAACAGTCAGTATTTACCTTAAAGGCTGGTTTTCAGGATGGAATGAGCTAGTTCACCCGTGTGATTAGCCTGCACCTGGCCTGGGCTCTCCACCCCACATGCGCCTCTGCTCCCCTCATCAGGTGCCCAGGTAGTTCTAGAATGAGATGCCCAGATGGGTTCCCCACTGCTCCAGGCTTGCTCCAGACTTTTCTTGACATGAGCTAGCCACTCCACTGGCTGTGCCAGTGATTTTTTATTCTCTTGCCACATAGAAGTCCAAGCAAGAATGTCTTTGTTTGATTTCAGTAGATATAGTCCATGGAAAGTCCCCATTCCCAAATTTAAAACAAAGTCTAATGTACCACGATACGTAGAGTTGGCGCAGTTTCACAGGCATACCATGCACTCTTCTTTCTGTATTCATTCACCTGATGTGAACTGACCACCTCAAATACTAACAGGTATCTGTTGTGGCCGCCCGGGATACATCAGGGAACACCACCAGCCAAACTTCCTGCCATCTGTGGAAGTTATCTGTGGGAGAGATGTGATGTTGTGACAGCCATGTTCTTCTAATTATGAGTTTATCCCTGTAATACTAAAGCTAAATCACTCTGATGTCATTGGATCACACAATTATGAGACCACAGTTTTTCTCCTGCTCGAACATCACACGACTCAGGAGTTGGCTATCTTTTTGTTTTTCTGACATTAATTTTTCTCCTATCATGAGATTTAATTGGGAAATCATCAACATTATAAACTGTATGTTGTCATTTCCATTTCTGAAGTGAAAGTCGCTCAGTCTCGTGTCCAACTCTTTGCGACCCCCTGGACTATACAGTCCATGGAATTCCTCAGGCCAGAATACTGGAGTGGGTAGCCTTTCCCTTCTCTAGGGGCTCTTCCCAACCCAGGGATCGAACCCAGGTCTCCTGCATTATGGGCAGATTCTTTAATAACTGAGTCACAAGGGAAGTCCATTTCCATTTTTAAATGTAAGCAAATTCGAGGACTGGGAATCTGGCTGCCCGTCAGTGAAAGGTGAAGGTAATTATCATGTTGCCTTGGCATATTTTGTCAATGGAGAATGGTCTGCTTGGTGTTCATCTGTGGGAAGTTTTTAAAATACATTTTAATGTGCCCTTTAAATATGTCTTGTTTTAACAATATTCCATTTTAAAACATGCTAGGAGAAGAATTTGATATCTGTGCTTGCGGTAAAAAAATAGGGTATGCAGAGCCTGGGTTTCTGCTTTAGGCTCCTTCGCTCCCTCCCTCCTTTATGTTAGTGTCTGGTCACACAGCACACTCTTGGGCTCAAGGAGTGTCTGTGCGCTTGTCTTGGGAATAACTTCCATTTCCCCACTCCCATGGCTGCTTGACTACTTTCCTAGCCACAAATGAGCTCTCTCCTCCCCATCCTCTCTGGGAACTGGAAAGGGAGGCCCTGACATTGTGCTTGTGTAAACATCATTGAAAGCTTCCCCTGTCTCTTGCATCTTCCTAAGTGATTTCTTTGTGTTATGCTGGGACAGTAGTTCTTTAAATAGAATATTCTCCCCTGGAAATCGCCCACAATGCTGAGAGTACACCTTGCAAAAGGTGAGTCTAGAATGTAGGATGCCTCCTCAGCATTACCTGAAAGCTGAAGTTAGGGCTCTTTGGAATATCTCAAACACAGTTACAGCAGTTCATTAGTATAAGGCAGCAGGAAAATAGGGTGCCGCCATCCCCCGTGGAAGAAGCAAAGACTTTCCACGCCAGCGGAGACGTGATGCTCTGAAGATGAAGCTGTTTGCATGAGATCTCATTTATTCTAGAGAAACCCACTTGCCTAGTTTGAACCTGTTTTCCTTATAGCATATGTCTTACTGTCTGACCCACACGGTGTTTATATCCCAGTCACTTGGCAAAAATTCTGTCATTGCTTCAGAGAGATTCATTTTAAGCCTGAAGCATGGAGCTGGTATATAGATGTGCTTGGTAGTCTGAGGAAACCACCCTACTGCAAATTGACACAGGTTTTTTTTTTTTTTTCATTAGTTCCACCATAGTATTGTCCCGAGGTGGGACTGTCTTTTTAAACTAGAGGATAAATAGAGGCCTAAATCAGTTTGGTTATTCCCACTCATTCTAATTAAGAATCTTTGTTTCCATTCAACAAGATGGGGAAAAAATAGGGGCTCCTCATGATAGTTCTATTGTCCACTCAATTATTTCAATTGAAACGGATCTCACCACATATTTGAGACAGTTTCCAAGTTACTGTCCTTTAAAGTCTGTTGCTATTAAGTGGGAAGACAACAACATGCAAAATTATATTTATAGGATTATGTACAGGAATTATGAAATTCCTATGAACTATTTATAGGAGATGACTGGTAGAATATATTAATCAGCATTTTAGTTACTGTCTTTGGTTAGGGTTATGGGGTTTTTTTTAGCTTTCCATAAACTTTAGTAAATGTGTTTTCATTCAACTTTTTTAATGCCTTGAAAGAGAATTTCCTTATAGCAGTATTAAAGTCCACATACTGTCCGTTGTTACCACCAAGGCATTTTCCCTCTTCCTTAACTGGCAAACCACACCTGAGGATGCTCATGGCAATGCTTCTCAGACAGGCTATGATTTGCATTCATCAACAAATCATCTGTAATTAGAAGTAGAAATCTTTTCTTCCCAACACACATACATGTCTTTCAGAAGTAGTTCTCTTTTATGATTGATGTTTGACATCTTAGAAATTAGGATAACCTTTATTATGTGCATTGTTTTAATCAAAGTATTATTTTGTGGGTTGGACTCGAGGTTACATGTTTAAGAAAAGCATCAAGTGAATCCCAGAAGGCAAATTGTCTTATTCATAAACCTTTAGCCATTGAAAAGACCATTAGGAGCCTATAGGTATGTAAGTTGGATAGGATTAAATAGTATTTTAAATAGTATGTTTGACAATTTACCATGCAAAGCAATAGACTTCATTTGCACAGTGCCATCTATTTAAAAGCCAATAAACCTTTAACAGACAAATAATCCCCTCAATGTGAGGCTTTCAGGTATCAAATTTTTGGATGTCAAAATGTAGTCTCGCAGACGTATTTGCCTAAGACAATTCAGCTGGCCAAGGTGGTGGGATTATTTTCTGTCCCCCAAGTTCTAAAAACCTGTCCACTTTCTTCTGCAACATTACACCTCTAAAAAGGTGCCCCTGCTGTATCCAAAGTATCCAGTGATGTTTCTAGCTAGGGGTTAGCTGTAATTAACTTTAAATTTTTTCCTATTATGCAACGAAGTTCAGTTTTTAAAATTTCAAAGATGAAAAAAAAATAAAATAAAATTTCAAAGATGATAAGCCTCTCTCCATTTTTTTCTTCTCTCTCCTAAATGAGGAAGAAAAATATATATGAGACACCCCTAAATAGCGTCCCACATATATTATTGCCAGAAACAGATTTTTGGCATTCATGTTATGCTTTTCCATACCTTTTAACCATTTTTACAACTTTCCACAAGACAATTACATTTCCACTTTTAAAACATTGTTACCAAGATGCATAGAGAGAGAGGCTCAAGGGGGAGGAAACACATGACTGATTCATGTTGATGTGTGGCAGAAACTCATACAACATTGTAAAAAAACTCTCCTCCAATTAAAATAAATAAATATTTTTTAAAAGATGCACAGAGAAAAGAGGAAAGCAAAGGAATAAACTACAAGCAATTACCTAAGTGATAACTTTTGTGATCTGACATTTTGGGAAATGAGTTATTACTACTGCATTACCTTTTAATATCTAGGTTTTAACCTTTCACTGGATAAAGGTGAAATTCACATGTTTTAAACTTGGTCAGAACATAGCAGTAGGATGTTTCTTTTTCTAGTTTTTACACCATCCCCATTTTTTAACTGTAGGAAGAACCTGGAACTTTGTATGAGGCTACATGATGGTACCTAGAAGGAGCCGTGTACAGTTTACCAATATGTTCTTTTGCAAAACTTATATTAATAACGTACTGAGAAGTAAGTAGAAACTGCAGAGTGAGCCAGTGGATTCAGATATATAGATTGAACTCACCGAACTTCTCAATTGGGCATTTAATAGGATTTGACCTGTTGGGTTTATTTGTGAATCGTTTGTATTTTCTTGTCATTCTGAAGATTTAAGTTCAGATATTTTTAAGATTAATTTACTGAGATGCACCGTTAGTGTTTCTTTCTCATCACTTAACAAGAGGTCCTTTATTCTGTTGCCCCTTTCCTGTCCCACTTCTGTACCTATCAGTGTTCCTTTTACAGTTGCAAACTGATTAGCCTGACATATCTCTGACACTACTCAGAGAGCTTCATCTTCTAAATACCAGGCTCATTTTCCCTAGATGTTCTGAGCACATGGCGTAAAAACATAGAATATACATGGAATATGACCTTTCCTCCTCTGATGTGATGAGATGAGTAACTTTGGAAAGTGTCATGTGATTATTGTGTAACATGGACCCAGAAGTCCCCAGAGATCAAGAAGCACCCAACATGCAAACTAACCTAAATAACTTATTGCATTTTAAAATTTAGTTCATCATGAGTTTGAGATGTATAAGATTTTGCTGAACGTGTGTTTTTGTTTTACTCCTGTTTTGATTTCAAAAATGCATCTGCCTTATTTTCGTATTATGTTAGAACCTTAGCATGAAGGAATGTGCCTGTGAAGAGAGCATTGGTAAGCATATGTTAACAAAAGTTAGCATAGTCACATCTGTGTGTTTAGTTTATAATTTTATAAATTCTTTTATAATTCTTAACATTGGTTTGGCTATGTTATGATATCTTCTTTTGTTAGCAAACTCTAAATCGAAAGGTACTTAGAAATTAGAAACTCTTAAATCATAAAGGTGCATTTAGCCACCTGAAAATAAGGGAAAAAGAGAATGACAACAATGTCTTATGTGTTTAAGCCAGAATGATTGGATCGTGAAAAATACCTAAAATAAAGTCCTATCTCTTCCACTCAATATTTCTTCACCAAATAAAGTTCAGTTTACTCTTTAAATTCTGTGCCACCAGGCACAATGTTATAGTGAACCATGGTTTTAATATCCTTTGAGAAATGGCGCATCTGTTCTGTAGTCAGTCTATCACTTTTAGCCTCTGTACAAAATACAGAGGAGACTTTACCAACCAGAAACATCTAGAACCTGGCAATTCAAATACCATTCTGAGCAAATATTTAATCTAATAACTGGAACTAAATGTTAGGCCTTGTGGCAGCTCAATATCCACTAAACAAGTTTTAATAACAGGGTAAGCCCACTGTATCCAGAGCAAAGAGAAGCATACCACATTTACATAGCCAAATCATTAACCTTTTCTGTTCTCACTTTAGCCCTCTGAAAGGACTCAGGACTATGGCAGCAAGCAATGAGTTTATTTTCAATGCCTTAAACATCTATATAGTACTCTGTATTTTACATATTGCTTTTAATAGTTAATATGATAAGTACTAAAGATCAGGCTAAGTTCTCTACATGCATTGGGCTTCCCCAGTAGCTCAGTGGTAAAGAATCTGCCTGCCAATGCAGGAGACACGGGTTCAATCCCTCAATCCCTGGGTCAGGAAGATCCCCTGGAGAAGGAAATGGTAACCCACTCCAATATTCTTGCCTGGAAAATCCCATGGACAGAGGAGCCTGACGGGCTGCAGTCTGTGGGGTTGCAAAGAGTCAGATACAACTTAGCTACTGAACAACAACGACAAATTGTTAATTAATCATTGTAATAGTTTATAGTCTTATGACTATGCAAGACCATACAAAACTTACGACCGTATTTTTTTATGGTTTTTGAAAATCTTTTCACAGATGGGGAGGCCAAGAGTAAATAGACAGCCTAGGTTCAGTTGCAACGTGTTGAACGATGATTTCAACCTGTTAGACAATTAAGCAGCACATCTTTCCCAGAGACACATCACATGAGCCCTGTACTCAACTCTGAGATACGCAGGATTCTGCACCCCTGTTTCACGGATGGCAAAATCAATGTCACTATATTGCAGGTGACCCACCAAAATATAGGGTAATGAGCAGTGGCACTGGACCATGAACTCTATGTGTAACCCTTTCCTGCACTGCTACCACTCAGATTTCTTCTGACACTAGTGAGGGTGTGTTGTCTACATTTGTGTTTCTGGCTTGGAATTTAACACTCTATGGGTGGCTGTGTTGATCAGGGACCCCTACACACTGCAGCCCACCACGGCAGGAATGGCATGGGATACCCACATATACAGCATCTCTGTCCCCGTTCCAGCCCCAGAGTTGTAATAGGCAGAGCTGTTGGCCAGATCTAGGAGAGGGGCTTGGTCTTTGGCACTGCTGCCTTCCCCCTTCTCTGCCTTTTATTTGACAGGGACATTCCTTCCCATTTTAGTTTATGAGTGCTTTTGTGTTCTTAAGCACCTCCCCCACCATAAAAATAGAAAAGAATCTATGAGTCATTTAGACTTTAGTATGGCTGCCTGTGCCTAACTTTCACTCTAACTATAAAATGAAAGCCTCTGGAATATCCTGGCTTCCTCCCTGAGAAGAATGAGCTGGGAGTTGGTCTCAACATCAGGATCCCCAGAGACCTATTGCCCAAGACACTTGGACTGTATCGTTGTTGCACATCAGGCATCCTGAGCAACGGGATTCTTAGCCTGAGCTCACTCTCTCTTCTCCCCTTTCTGCTCAAGCCAGAAGGCCTCTGCTCTCTTCCAAGTTGTCAGGAAGCCAGAGAACACTCTCCATTTCCCCAGTGATCCACCTCCCAACAGCAGACATCCAGCAATCAGAGTTGGAATACATTGAAGGTGGTCAAGTTCTATGGGCAGAACACCCATATGCTTCTGCTTGAGGTGTCTTAGGTAGTAGAGGGAGTGTGGAAAGTGTAACTTGCTTGAGACTTAGTAAGGGTTTCTGTATCTGTGCATCGAGGAATAAATTATTCATAGCATCAGAGAAGCCCATCATTACTGATCGTAAAGAATCTACCTGCCAATGCAGGAGACACAGGGTCAATCCCTGGGTCAGGAAGATCCCTTGGGGAAGGAAAGGGCAACCCCATCCAGTATTCTTGCCTGGAAAATTCCATGGACAGAGGAGCCTGGCGGGCTACAGTCCATGGGGTCACAGTGAGTCAGACACAACTTAGCGACTGAACAACTGATGCATGTGGTAGGTGTGGAGAATTACTAAGAGAAAGGAAATTGCTAAGCAGTTAGTTTGGCTAAATGTAAGTAAGGACTCTTACAGTCATTGTTGTGTTTGTCGCTCAGTCGTGTCTGACTCTTTGCAACCCCATGGCCTATAGCCCACAAGGCTCCTCTGTCCATGGAACTCTCCAGGCAAGAATACTGGAGTGGGCTGCCATTTTTCTTCTCCAGGGAATCTTCCTGACCGAGGGATTGAACCCAGGTCTCCTGAATTGCAGGCAGATTTTTGCCATCTGAGCTTTCTCCAGGCAAGAATATTGGAGAGGGCTGCCATTTTCTTCTCCAGGGAATCTTCCTGACCGAGGGATTGAACCCAGGTCTCCTGCATTGCAGGCAGAGTTTTTGCCATCTGAGCTACAGGGAAGTCCCAATAGACACTTACTAATGCCTGATTACAGTACTGCATAATAATGATTATGCATGTCATTGAATATGTATCAAATTAAGTTTGTCATAAAATTTTTGACAATATTAAGTTTTATTCACACTGTTGCTTTGATGACTGCATTACTTATCCATGAGTCTGGTTTTTCCATTCATTTAGGAGTTTCATATTGCATGGTGATAGTCACTGACTCTGCCTCTAGTTCTGCTAGAGGCAAAACAGTTTCACTTGCCCAGTTACCGTGGCTGAAATCCCCTCTTGGTGTGAGTTCTCTTGCCATATATTATAGATTATTTCAGTGAACTTTTATTTGATTCCAGCCATGTAACATTCATTGTGCCATGTGAATTTAGATATAGATTAGAAGCTTATCCTGTCCTCAGGGAGCTCATGGTCTAGTAGACAGTCATACCACCTTATAGATAATTGTCCAAAAAAGGAGCAAAAATGAATACAGGACCATGCATCTTCTGTTTCTGTAAGGTGTGGAATAACAAAAGGTTTTCTGTATTTGGTTTCCAAATAACATCTCTAAAGCTACCAGCCATCATTTTGTGCTTTCAGAAATGAGGAGTGTTGTAGGATAGTACTCACTGCATGGCCTTAGCTTTTTGTGCTGGTGGAGAATTTTTAAGTGAAAGTCATTCACTGTTAAAATGTGTTTCCTTTAGCCAAGTGCACAGTGGTAGTGCCTTTTTAGAATCCAAGTCTAAAGATGTTGTCAAACCCCAGGTCCACTTAACAAAAAGCCAACCAGAAGAACTTTGCTATTCACAACAAAGGCAAAATGCTATCAAGAATGAGGCTTAGTACCACAGGGATGCAGAGCCAATTACATTCTTGAAGTTTGTAAGTTTACATAAAAAGGATGTATTGGGAGTGTATTGGGAAGCCAATCTTGCCGTTGTCAGCTCTTAGAATTGCACTTGGTAGGAGAAGTCAGGGTCAGGAATGGAATGAAGATGGTCAACAGCAGATGAACAGGGGAGACAATTAGTGTTGGCCCAGGGGTCCAGTGACTTCCCAAAGGTTCTAGTATGGGTCTGGCAGTGGACTTGGTATAAGTGTATCTAGGTCACCCTTATACCAGAGGTGAGAAAGATGTTAGTGTGGAGAGAATTTAAATAGCTTACTTTTAGCCTTTCTAAAGCATTATATTTTCCTAAATGCCAACCCAGGGACATTCCAGATGATCATGCAATTTAAGGCTAGGCTATAGTATATTCATAGTAAATAGAATAGCCCCATAAATAACAGGGAAATCAAATAATAGCAAAACTTCGAAACAACTCCATCCTTCCTTTGTTTGTAGCAATGATAGAAGCAAAATCCCAGCATATAAACATGCATGTATTAGTACATTCTTAAGAAAGAATCTGGGCATGTTAACTTTCTCCCTCCATTCCAACCAAAGGTATACTAATTAATGAGTGTCCTATATTAGTAGGAATTGTTGCTGCTCACCCACTCCTTCAAGCTAGAACTTTTAAGACCATCTTGGAATCCTGCTTGGCTCTCCACACCTAGCAGAGCAGGAACTCTCACTTGTATTTTTTTAAATGCTTTTTAAGCCTCTACCTGCCTTCTCAACACCATGGCCTCTGCTGTGGTCATAGCCCTTTGTGAGATCAAATGGGTTTCTTGCTTCTGTTTTTGCCCTCTGCAACCCATCTTCCAGAGCCTATGGCTGTGGCTTCTCCTGCTTGCCTAGAGAATGAAATTCAGATGGTTTGCAGCTGGTCCTTGGCTCACTTTCCCAGCCTTACCACCAGTGGACTCTGCTGTGCTCTGCTCCCGCTTCTCTGAGCTCACGTACATTCTTTGGACATGCCAAACATTTCGTATTATCCCTTACCTGTACCCGTGCCTCTATTCAGCTCACTACCTTACAGAAACTTTACAAAGTCCTCCTAGGTGGAATTAATCACTTCTGCATCTGTACTTCAAATGTGAAGGATCCATTTTAGTACTTATCATTCGATTATGGTTATTTACTTTTCCATCTTAATTAGCTTTGTAACACCTAGCACAGTGATTGAAACAGAGTAGATATTCACACATGGATTTATTTTTAACTTAAAATGAGATGAAGATTTTAGGATGCCAGAATCTCAAAGAATTGGCTTAGTTTTTTTTTTTATCAGACAGTGTTCTTAGTTTCAAGCAGTATAACCAACTCTAGCTCATTCAAGCAAGAAAGGGATGAATTGAAGACTGTTGGGTTACTTGAAGACCTCCTGAGGGGTCCACAGAGACAGATGTTGGGTAATCCAGAAGCAGGAAACTGAAAGTGAAACTTGTGCAGTCATGTCTGACTCTTTGAGATCCCATGGACTATATATACAGTCCTTGGAATTCTCCAGGCAGAATACTGGAGTGGGTAGCCTTTCCCTTCTCCAGGGGATCTTCCCAACCCAGGGATCAAACCCAGGTCTCCCTCAGTGCAAGTGGATTCCTTACCAGCCGAGCCACAAGGGAAGCCCAAGAATACTGGAGCGGGTGGTCTAAATACGGGACTGGGTGGTCTATCCCTTCTCCAGCGGATCTTCCCGACCCAGGAATCAAACTGGGATCTCCCGCATTGCAGGAGCAGAGTACCAGAAGCAGGAGCAATGCATAAAATCTCTACAGGGAACCAACTTGCCACCGCTGCAGCGTGTGCATCCGTCAGATGCACCCCCTGCACCCCGAGCCTGACACTAGGCTCAGCTGCTCCCTCTGCAAACTGATGTAGCTCCCAATGCAGCCACCACCTCAGCCAAAATGGGTTCTCTGAAGTCTGCTTTGCCCTATGTCCTGTCAGGAGTCAAGCTCCCTCTGATTGGTTGAGCCTGGACCACATGTCTGAGCCCTAGCTGCAAGGGAGGCTGGGAAAATGAGCGTGTGTCTTCCATGTGATTGTTGGTCTCCATGTCTCACTAACAGCCGTGAGGCAGGGAAATCCCCAGACAAGAAAGTTAGCTCACATGTTGGGGGTCAAGATGAGGGTGAGGGATTTAAGGAAGGTACAAAAAGAGTGGCACATGTCCACTAGAATTTTCAAGACACAAAGAAGCTAATTCAGAGCTTCCTTTGTTGGTATATCTGAATCTTAACAGCAGCAACAAAAATGGCATGATCAAATTGGGTAATAGGAGGAGAACCAGTAAAGGGGATATTTACAAAGGATGGGCAGGGTGTAGAGCAGTACCTCAGGACTAATAACAGTTGTCACCACCCCAGGTCTGGAGGAGCACTCTCTGACGAGGGTCAAGACCACGTAAGAGATGCTATCTGCCCTGGACAAGCCCTCGGGGAGAGAACCAGAATTGTAAAAGCCTCGACTCTTCCCCTTCCTTTCCGGCTGAGGCTCCCACTGGCACCACACAGAAACCAGTTCCCCCACAGAGCCCATTCAGGCTGTTCTCAAGCATCATGAGGGCACCAAGAGCGTTGGTGAAGGGTGAGAGCACATGAAGCTTAATCAATACGTCGCCAGCATTTTTCTTTTCACTTTATTCAATATCTCCTTTGGGGAAGTCACTGTACATTTTCACTGTACACACCAACCTTAAAAAGTGTCCTTCTCATATTGAGAAGGAAATTTCCTGCCACAGGAAATTCCCTGCCACTCGCTAGCCTCTGTCTCCTCCTCATTAAAATCTAGCCTTCTAAAGAAAGTAGGTGTAAAAATTGTCATTGAAATGAGTCCCATGCCCCTCAAGAATTTGTGCAGTGTAACCCATAATCCTTTTGAAGTGTATAGTGACTTGTATAAAAATAACCAGTTCTTGGCTGTTTCATCTAGAAAAGAATGTTGAGGAGAAAGCGTCATCATTGTCTGAGTATATTATGGGTTGCTGCTGCTGCTAAGTCACGTCAGTCGTGTCCAACTCTGTGCGACCCCATAGACGGCAGCCCACCAGGCTCCTCTGTCCCTGGGGTTCTCCAGGCAAGAATACTGGAGTGGGTTGCCATTTCCTTCTCCAATATTATGGGTACCTTCACAGAATACAGGCTTCCTTGATAGCTCAGTTGGCAAAGAATCTGCCTGTAATGCAGGAGACCCCAGTTCGATTCCTGGGTCAGGAAGATCAGCTGGAGAAGAGATAGGCTACCCACTTCAGTATTCTTGGGCTTCACTTGTAGCTCAGCTGGTAAAGAATCTGTCTTCAATGTGAGAGACCTGGGTTCAATCCCTGGGTTGGTAAGATCCCCTCTAGAAGAGAAAGGCTATCCACTCTGGTATTCTGGCCTGGAGAATTCCATGGACTATACAGTCCATGGGATCACAAAGAGTCAGACACAACTGAATGACTTTGACTCACAGAATATAAAGACTAGCTGTTTTCCATCCTCCCAGAGAGCCCTGCTAGGCGAATTGAAGTATATCATGAGATCGGGGCTTCCCTGGTGACTCAGATGGTAAAGAATCCGCCTGCAATGCAGGAGATCCAGGTTCAATCCCTGGTTCGGGAAGATCTCCTGGAGAAGGGAGTGGCTACCCACTCCAGTATTCTTGCCTGGAGAATTTCATAGACATAAGGAGCCTGGTGGGCTACAGTCCATGGGGTCGCAAAGAGTCGGACACGACTGAGCTACTAACGCTTGCACTTTTACATTTTTTCATGAGGTATTTAGATAAAAGTAGAGTGTTATTTTTTACTTTAAAAAGTTACGTTACCAGAATTCTTACTTTAAAAATGCAAATGATAAAGAAATGTGCAGAGTTAAGGGCAGATGTCGTCCTTTCTGTGTGTCTGTTTCCTCCTCTGCTCTTCTCTTCACCGATACCCATGCCGACATTAGCAGTATGGCAGAAAATAAAAAGGCTTTTTTTCTAATCACATTGAAATGACTGTGTCATCATAGGTTGTTGAAGGTGAGGTCTTGAAGCAGTGTTTACTCTGTCAAGGCCCGTGTAGCCTTGAGAGAACATGGAATCTGCATCTCACTCTGTGAGTACAAAAAACCATTCGCAAAGTTGCAAACCTGAGCTGTGCTACATGGCAGACGCTTACAAGGAGTTCCTGAGCTCCTTCCATCCATTTATTTAAGTGCTAATGTATGTTTCTAACTTGCCACTTTCCTACCAAATAGAGATTTGCCTTGCTAATTTTTTTAATTTTTTTATTTTTTAAGTTTGGATGAAGGACTCTACTGCTAATGAATACTTGAAATCCCTTGGTGTGGTTTTTGGCATTTTTAGACAGCAAATACCAAGAGCATTTGCTGTCCAAGAACAGAATATTTATACTTTTATTAGAAGGAAGTGTTCAAGAAATAAGTATGGTTGATACTTGATGTGAGCGTAAGAACATAGGATTACATCAAACATACCGAATTTTCCGTGTGGATTTTAGAGATATGTCTGGAGGACTTTGAAAGCTGCTCACATCCCTCATCCTGTAGAAAGAACTCCCTGACCTGGCCTTCCCTAGTCCTTCCCTTCTCTAATCTGTCAACATCAAAATCCAAAATCCAACCACTTCTCACATTACCCCCACTCCTACCGCAATAGTCCAGCACCATCGTCGGTCCCAGGGCTTGTCACTGTGGCCTTCTGTTGTCCCTGCTTCCACCCTCCACCCACCGTGGTCATTTCTCAGTACAGTAGCCATCACGACCCTTTGGAACTGAAGTCAGATCCTGGCACTCTTCTGCTCAAAACTACCCAGAGGACCCCATCTCAGTCTGAGTGGAAGCCAGGTCTCCGTACTGTTGCCTCCCCACCCTCCTTATCTCCAAGCTCTCTCCCGCTCCTTTCCTTCTCGCTCACTCATTCCACTCTGACCTCTGCTGTGTGCTTGCTTCAGGGCCCTTGCGCTGGCCATTACCTCTGCCTTGAGAGCGCTTCTGAAGTCTGGAATGTTCACTCTCTCACCTCTGTTAAGTAATTGCTCCAGTGGCACCTTCTCAGTGAGCCCTGCCCTGCCTCCTTTTAAAATTCTAATTTGACCTCTTCCCCAAATTCAGATTTCCTGTAGCTTCTCTACTTTTTCCACAGTACTTATTACCTTCAATCACGCTGTATAATTCACTTGTATATCATACTTCTTGCTTGTATCCTCCATTAGAACAGAAGTTCCGCAAGTGTCGGGATCCTTATCTTTTTTTTTTTGTTCACTGACACATTCGCAGTGCCTAGAACATTGCCTGACACATAATAGGCAGTAAATATTTGTTGAATAAGTGAGAATGTTCTGAATTCCAATGGAAAAGATTACCAAGCTATGACTCAGTGTTGCATAAACATTCAGTGACATACTGACCAACAGGCCTCCAAGTGAACAAGGATCTTTTCCCAGTGACCAGAGCATTGCTTCTTCCCCTGCTATGTCCTGGTATTCTGAAGTGAGAAATGATGAGACCTATGTAGTACTTTCCTACCATCAGTAAGATAGCTCAAACATAATAATAATAGCTTACTATTTACATGATGTCTATTATGTTAATATAAGCTTTACATATATTAAATCATTTAATCCTTACAGAAAACCAGTGAGGTGGATTTTATGATTTTCTTCATTTTAAAGATGAGGCCAGAGGCATAAACATATTAATAAGTTTACTTACAGCCAGGTAGTTCATAAGTGTTAGAGATGGGACCAGGATCTAGAGGGTTTTTCCCTAGAATTCGTGCTCTAAACCAGTGCTATCTGATAGAATATTCTGTGGTGAAAGAAATTTTCTGTATCTCAGCTGTCCAGTATCGTAGCCTCTCGCTACAAGTGGCTACTGAGCATTTGAAATGTGACTTGTGTTCCTGAGGAACTGAATATTTAATTGTGTTTTTTTCCCTCCTTCCAGTCTCCTCCCTTTAGCAACCATCTCTTTGTTCTCTGTATCTATAACTCTGTTTCTTTTTTGTTATGTTTGTTCATTTGTTTTGATTTTAGATTTCTATATAGGTGAAATCATACCATGTTTTTCTTTCTCTGTCTGACTTATTTCACTTAGCATAATATCCCCTAGGTCCGTCTATGTCATTGCAAATGGCAAGATTTCATTCTTTTTTTATGGTTGATTAACAGTCCATCATAACAGTTTGAAATCAGGAAGCATGCTGCCTCCAGCCTTGTTTTTCTTTTTCAAGATGATTTTGGCTATCCAGAGTCTCTTTACATACTTTATAATTATTTATTCCAGTTCTATGAAAAATGCTATTGGTATTTTGATGGAGATTCCATTGAATTTGTATATTTCCTTGGTACCATCATCATTTTAACAATATTAATTCTTCCAATCCTAGAACATGATCTCTCTTTCCACCTGTTGCATCTCTAGTTTCTTTCATTAGTGTCTTAGATGAAGCAAGTGCACATCTTTTACCTTCTCAAATTTATTCCTAGCTAGGTATTTTATTCTTTTTGATGGGGTAGTTTTCTTAATTTCTCTTTCTGATAGTCTGTTGTTAAAGTATAGGAATGCAACATATTTCTACATATTAATTTCATATCCTGAATCTTTACATTAACTGTAAAGTTTACATTCATTGATGAGTTCTAATTGTTTTTTGGTGGCATCTTTAGCATTTTCCATGTGTAGTATGATATAATCTGCAAACAGTGACAGTTTTACGTCTTCCCTTCCAATTTGGATTCCTTTTATTTCTTTTTCTTGTCTGATTGCTATGACTAGGACTACCATTTTGAATAAATGTGTCAAGAGTGGGTGTCCTTATCTTACTCCTGATCTAAGAGAAAATGCTTTCAGCTTTTTACTGTTGATTATGATGTTAGCTCTGGGCTTGTCACATACGACCTTTACTATGTTGAGGTATGTTCCCTCTGTATTCACTTTGTTGAGATTGTTCATTATGAATGGCTTTTACATTTTGTCAAAATTTTTTCTGAATCTATTCAGATGATCATATTTTTATTCTTCAGTTTTTTAATGTAGTATATTGCTCTGATTTGTGGATATTAAACCAACCTTGCATCCCTGGGATAAATCCCAGTGACTCATGGTGTGTGATCCTTTTAAGGTATTGTTGAATTCAGTTTGGTAATAATTCATTGAGGATTTTGCATTGGCAAAATCCCTATGTTCATTGGCAATATTGACCTGTAATTTTCTTTTTTGTGGTGTCTTTATCTGGTTTTGTTATCAGGGTGGTGCTGGCCTCATAGAATGAGTTCGGAAATGCTCCATTCTCTGACATTTTTTAAAAAAAAATAGCTTAAGAAAGATAGGTGTTCATTCATCTCTAAATGTTTGGTAGAGTTCACCTGTAAAGGCATCTGGTCCAAGACTTTTGTTTGTTAGGTGTTTATTGATTTCTGATTCAACTTCATTACTGATAATTGGTCTGTTTATATTTTCTATTTCTTCCTTATTCAGTCTTAGAAAATTATACGTTTCTAGGAACGTGTCCATTTCTTCTAGATTGTTTATACCTCAGTGAGGTATATAGTAATCTCTTGTGGTCCTTTGTATGTCTGTAGTGTTGTAATCAACATGTTCTTTTTCACTTCTGGTTTTGTTGATTTGGGCCTTCTCTCTGTTTCTCTTGATGAATCTGGCTGAAGCTCTATCAGTTTTGTTCGTCTTCAAAGAACCAGCTAGTAGTTTCATTGACCTTTTCTATTGTTTTTGTGGTCTCTTTTTTATTTCTGCTCTGATCTTTATGATTTCTTTCTGCTAAGTTTGGGTTTTGTATTCACTTTTAATTAATTTAAATTTAAATAAAGGCATGTGGTTAGTGTACTGGACAGTTGAGCTCTAAACCACTTACAATAGTGCCTCTTAGATGTAACTGTCAGAGAGGCAAAGATTTCTTTAACTCTTTGTTAATAACTGTTATTTAAGGATGCATCTCTGTGGGATTCCATGAAATGATGCAACCCATGAACTTGATGTCTTCCAAACAATGCCATCCATAACTTATGAAATGAATGCCTCTCTGATTTCAAAGCTCTCTCAGACAAGAACAAAAAAAGAGTATGTTGTCCAAATGCATTATGTTCTTTTTTGTTGGAAAAAAGTGGTGGATCAAAATGTTCTGACTCTAATTTTTCCTTATTTAAGAGCATAATTGTGTAAGATAAAAATAAAGAGAAACTAATGACAAAAGCTAGAGCATGACACCACAGATTCAGCTAAAAATCACAGTCACATTTCTACTGATTTTTGGATTACTTCTTTTATTTTGGAAATTTGAAAAAATATAAAACTAATTTTTTAAAAGGGAGAAAGGCTACCAGAAATAATTACACCACCTGAAATTAATCACTGGCATGTTTGATCTAGTCTTCTTTATATGTATATATTTTTTCACTATACAAATTATATATGGGTAAATTCTCTCTTTAAAAATAGCATCTTATTAAATTAAATCTCCCTTTGCATATCCATCCAACTACAGTCTTCTTTCCTTACTCTTCAGAAGTAAACACTATTCTGAACTTGGTGTATATCCTTCTGGTCATTTCATATAGTTTTACATATATATATATATACATATGCATATACTTGGAAACACATAAGATTATTTGCATGGATTTTTGACATTTATATAAATAATATCACACTGTATTTTGTTCTGCAACTTTTTTCATTTTTATCATTGCTTTTTAGCTTCATGCATTTTTGCTACATTTAAATTCATATTGGTGTCCCTAACTAAATCAAATGAACATACCACAGGTTAGTTACCCATTCCCTTGCTAATGGATATTTAAGTTACATCCAGTTTATTTCAAATAATGCTGCAACCACTGTCCTTACCCATATCCCCTAGTGCATTGACACAAGTGTTTCTCTGGGACAGACAATTTTAAGATCACAGAATTTGCTTATTTTCTCTTTCACTTAGGTACTTAATACTTCCAAATTGTACCGTTTATAACTCCCACCAGGTGAATCAAAGCGTTCATTTTCCCACACTTACATCAACATCTGATATTGACCAACTTAAAAATTTTGTTCATCTGAGATAGGTAGCTTCTTGTGGTTTCAATTTGTGTTCCCATAATTACTAGTGAGGTTTCTCATCCTTCCATGTTTATTATCCACTCGAAATTCCTTTTCTTTGACAATCTTGAATACATTATTTGTGGTTTTCCCCTATTGAGTTGTTTATCCTATTGACTTGGGGCTTCCCTTGTGGCTCAGCTGGTAAAGAATCCTCCTGCAATGCAGGAGAGCTGGGTTCAGTCCCTGGGTTGGGAAAGTCCCCTGGAGAAGGGAACAGCTCCCCACTCCAGTATTCTCGCCTGGAGAATTCCATGGACTACAGTCTGTGGGGTCGCAAAGAGTTGGACACAACTGAGTGACTTTCACTTTTCCTATTGACTTTTAAAAGTTGTTTATAATTTCTAGTTAACAATATTTTGTTTACTAAATATTAAATGTTATGAATATTTACTCCCTATTTATAACTCTTTTTTGCCCTTTTATGATTTATTTTATCATACAGGCATTTTAAGTTTTAGTACAGTGGCTTTTAACAAGCTTTCCTCATTCTTTTTTTTTTTTTTTTTTTTCTCATTCTTATTGAACCATTTGTTAGTTTTACTAGGTCTTCATGTGTTAAGTTTTAGGAAAAGAGACGAAAGCTGACATACATGACTTGGTGATTTATTGGCTGACTGCTATTTCTAGGAAAAGAGTATTTTCTTCTGAATCTTTCTACCATTTTCCTTAAGGGGCAAAGTGCATTTTTATGTCTTTGTGAATGTTGTGGTAATGATTTTTTGATATTTAATAATAAAATGTTGACAGTGGTAAAATCCTTGTAATAGATTTTTTAAAGCAAAAATTGATTTTGCCTTTCATTGTATACTTTTAAAAGAGTGCTTTTTTTCTAGACTCTTTTCCTCTTTTTCTTTTCTAGTTATTGGGTTCAGCTATTTATAATTATGCCAAAAATGATTTCAGATGTTTAAAAATTATTTTAAATAATGTCCCTCTTTAGAGAGAAATCATACATAAATCATACAGACTGGAACCAGTCTACCAGGTTTGAATCCCAGCTCTACCACCTCTTACCTAGAAAACTTAGGCAAATCACTTTTATCCTTTGATTCTCAGTTTCCTCATCTGTAAAAGGAGGTCATATAGCACAAGCCTCTTGGGACCAGTGCGAAGATTAAATGAGTCATAACACCTCAGAACATCCTAGGGCAGTGGTTGGCACAGAGAAAGTACACTGCAGATGAGGACAGTCATTGTCCCTTGAGTATTTGAAGATTCTTTTTATTTCACTATACTCTGTTTTTCAAATATTTTAAACATTTATTTAAACTTGAAGTATAATTGCTTTACAATGTTATGTTAGTTTCTGCTTTACAACACGAATCAGCTCTAAGCATGCGTAGATCCCTTCCCTCTTGGACGTCCCTTCCACCCCTCCATCCCACCCCTCTCAGTCATCACAGAGCTGAGCCCCCTGGGCTATATAGCAGCTTCCCACTAGCTGTGTGTTTCACACATGGTCGTGTATATATGTCAGTGCTGCTCTCTCTCAACTCATCCCACCGCCTCTCCCTCACCTGTTAAGACTCTTATAATGAAGAAAATCACTGTACATTTAATGCTCTCTGAAAAGTATACTGAAGTTAAAGAGCAGCTCATTTCTCTAATTGTTATATGCCATTAGTGATACGCAAAAACAGGCAAACACTGCTGAGAGCAACTGATCAATGCAGAACTATCGTTCATAGATTCTCCATGACGCACCTTTCACCACCCAAGCTCAGCGCTTGCCTTCTCCAGACACTTAATAACAATTTAAAAACCAAAAAAACACAAAACATATAACCTTGAACCACATCTCCAAAACTCTGGTTCTTTACAAGTGTAACTGTATGGTTATCTGTGTAAAAATGTATTCACTTCCTCCCCCACTAGTCTATAAGCTCCATGAAGTCCAAGGCAATGTAGATACCAAATATATATTGGTTGAGTTCACTTATTAATATGTATTGAGCCAGTTTGGGTGGATTCTTTGTTCTTTTCAAATGTTGTGTAATTTGTTCTGCCCACTGTCCCTGGCCAGACGCCCTTCCACCAGCTTCCCAGAATGCTGGGTTGAATGAAAGAAGCCAAGTTTGAGACCTGGCCCCCCCTCAAATTGACCAGTAATTGACATAACCTCCTAACACTTCAGTTTTTTCAGCTATAGAGATGTGAGATAAAAACATAAGGCTTTTAAATGGTGAAAGTGGAATTTCATCAGAAATTCCTTTGAGGACCACGCTGGATATTAAAATGAAGACTGGTGTATACATATGACAAAATATGAACTTGAAGTATTTTATTTTTGCAATTTACACTCTCCTCTTGCCTTGGTAAATCATTTTGAAACAAGCCCCCCTCTCCCCACCCTCCCCAGGTCCTCATTCAAGAATGATGGCAATGCTGAGCTGTGATGTTTTCAGAAGTGTTTTCTGAGCACTGGCAGCTAAACTGAAAGCATCCTCTTTATTTTGTTCTTGCTGTTGCATATGGAATACGTGCTCTCACCTGTTAACCCCCTAGCAGAAAATCCGCCTGTCAAACAATAGCTTGCAAACACAGCTCAGGCACTCGGGGCGTGAGGCATAAAGGAGTCAGTGGGCAGGGCACGGGGTCAGCCTTCTGTTGGGGGCAGCCTGTTTTTGTTGGCACATTCCTTTTGTGGAGGGTGTAGTCCTTGCTCTACAGTCTATACAAGCTGCACATCATCTGTTTACTTTCCATCCTTGAACTAAGGCGTATTTTCCCCCAGCCATGAATGGGTTGGTGTGAGCGGAGCTTCTCCTGCTGAGGGACTCACTTCTGCACCGAGTCCCCTTTGTTAATCTTTTGCAAAATAAGGCAGTCTTCTGTCGAAGAGAAAGCAATCATTAATTTTTCATAAGAGCAGCAAAGTTGTGAATAGCGGAGGACCTCTTGAATAAAGAGCTTAGAGGTTCCAAAGAGAGACAAATAACAAAGCCCAGGGGAAAAAGGAAAAGTATATTTTTTCTAATACTATTTATCATCCTCCTCCCACCCCATCTGCCCTGTTAAGAAGGAAGAAGCCATTTATGCAAGCTAACAGTTCTTCAAATCTCATGAACCTTAATTTTAATCCTTATCAATGCCTTTTTAAATGAATAATACAGTGACCTTCAGCTTTGTCCTATGTTATGTGAGGCTGATTTGTAAAGACAGCTTTAGTTTTTTAAATTAAGGCAGAAGCTCTATGTATTCTACTCAGTTCTAGCATTAGAGTTATCCCAAGTGTGGCATTTATGTTCTTTTTCTTCTTTGGTATAAATAAATATCAAAGTAGGAAGGCCCATGTGAACTCTACAAGGAATAATAAACTAAAATAATATGGCATTGATTTTGTTCAGGGTGTCTAAATGCATTTTTATGATTGTGTATGTTTATAGCTTCTTCACACAAGTGACATGAATTCTGGGCAATTAAGAAGGACATGAATTTCAAGACATTTAGGAAGAGGATCTGCTTTCTAATAGCTCTGCATTTTACCAAGTTATAGTTCATGAGGAAAACGCTGCAGATTTCAGACCTCCACCTTGTAGAATTGCTGCCATCTTGTATTGTTTTACAATATTATTACCGGGAGACCACATTAGGGGTCTTTATTTTGCCTGCTGAAGTGCTGGGTGTGGATATAACAATTTAATTCAGAAGCAGAGGGATTCCTTTACACTGCATGCGTATTTTCTTTTTGAATTTTCACCCATCAGGGGTTCCTGGACTGCAGCTTTGGGTCTTGTTAGTGAGGTGGGCTTCCCGGATGGCTCAGCAGGTAAAGAATCCACCTGCAATGCAGGAGACGCAGGTTCGATCCCTGGGTCAGGAAGATCCCCTGGAGGAAGATATGGAAACCCACTCCAATATTCTTGCCTGAAAAATTCCATGGACAGAGAAGCCTGGAGGGCTCTGGTCCCTGGGGTCGCAAAGGGTCAGACACGACTGAGCGACTGAGCACCACCAGCAGTAAGGGCTCAGGCTTTTGTTACATTGAGTGAGGGAGACGTGGGCCCCAGGGACATGGGGCCTTGCAGGGCCACAGAGAGAGTCCCTTCATAGAGGATGGGGCCCCCACATGGACAGCCTTCCTCATCATGAATTAAGATGACTTTCTCATAAATTTCAATAAAATCATAGACACTCCCTGCTCTGCGGCCCTCCCTCCCCATCCTTTCTCTCCGTCCTTCGTAGGGAATTGCCAAGAAGTGATCCTTTTCAACGTTTTTTTGGTATTATCTAGGTTATTCAAGTAATACATAAATATCAACTCCTTAAAACATTACAGATAAGTTGAAGTCACCTGGGACCCCTACCACCAATACAGGTTCCTGTTGCCCCCTGCTCTTATAGGAAGCACGGTCAGTTTAGTCTGTATCCTCTGAAATGGTTTTCATATTTTCAAGCACAGTACCTGTGATTCAAGCACAGTAGCATTAAGCCAACTAGACAGCATTGTTTTTGAGAGATTTTTCCCCCTACGTCAGTATAATATTGTATGTATCTTTCTGTAACTAGCTTTTTTACTCATTAATATTCCTTGGAGATCTTTCCATGTTAATTCATATAGATCGACTTCATTTGTTTTAAATGCTTCCTAACATCTCATCGTGTGCCTGTACTATAGTTGTTTAGCTTTCCTGGCATCCAGGGGCATTTGACTGTTTTTCCAGCTTTCCACTATTAAAAATGCTGCAGTAGTATATAATTTCTTGGGCACAGAAGCACTTCTCTAGGTTTATTCTTGCTGGGCCAGAGAATATGCACATTTTACAGTCAGGGCCAATTTGTTCTCCAAACTGGAGGTACCAATTTACATTCCAGCCAACAGGGGATGAGGGTTGGTGTTTTCCTGCATCTTCACCAACTCCTAATATTATCAGATGTTAAAATGTGTGCTGCTTTAATGGGTGCAAAATAGTGTCTAATTATTTAAATGTACATCTCTTTTCTCTAATGAGATTTAACCGTTTGTTTTGTGTTTATTGGTTATTGGCACCTCATTATAGTTTGCTTATTCCAACACTTTGACCATTTTTCTATTTTCTATTGGGTTATTTGTCTTACTGATTTGTAAAAGATTTTGTGTGTGTATGTGTGTGTGTGTGTGTGTGCGTGTGTGTGTGTAACATATATATACACAATATACTCTATTGTAATCTTTTATCTGTTCAATATGTTGTGATTTTCCAGAACATGGCCTGTGTTTTCAGTTCATCTATGACATCTTCTTGTCGCCATAGTTTTTGTGACTTATTTTTCACAATGTTATTTTTCTTTTCTTCAGACCTCCTTGTAAACATCAATGATTATCATCCTGAGCTTACTGTATGCTGGTTGTGTGTGTGTGAGTCACTTCAGTCGTGTCCAACTCTCTGTGGCCCCATGGAGTGTAGCCGGCCTTGTTCCTCTGTCCATGGGTATTCTTCAGGCAAGAATACTGGAGTGGGTTCCCATTTCCTCCTCCAATGCTGGTTACGTTGACTAATAATCATATTCAAGTGAGGTTTAGAGCTGAACGTCATGGTGACCTTGTTGCCCTCCATCACCCACAGCCGTGTGAAGGGCTCACGTGGGAAGGAATAGACTGGGGCTGGAACCCCTGTGCAGCTGCCTAGCTTTGATGCGAAACTTCTCCTCTACGTGTTTATCTCGGCTGAGGGCTTCAAGTTTGAGGCAACGAACGTATGTGTGGAGTTAGTGCAATCTTCTGTGGGTGTTTTTTTTTTTTTTTCTTTTCTTTTCTTTTTTTAAGTGTAATTGGAAAAGGAAAACAACAGCTCAGCAGTTTACGTGCCATCTACTTTTCAGAAACTATGAGCCCGCAATTCCCAAGGCTGTATTCTGGGTTTTATTGTACACTTCAAATTGGGGTATATCTCACAACAGCTGTATTTAATTGGGAGATTATTAAAAAGCATGAGCAGATTCAGGGTTTTCCACCCGGAAAATGCTGTTCATGTTCAGCCTAAATGAGGCCATTCTTCCCTTGTTTCTCTGTCCTGCGAGGAGCCACATGCAGAAGGTAAACTGGGGCAGAGCTTCAATAGCCTGGAGTTCCCCAAACCTGTGATTTGGAAAACACCTTCACAAATATTGCCATAATTTCATCCTATGCTGTTATTTACTTAACATTCTTCTTCAGTCACCTACTTTTTAATTGTAAATAACTTTATTTAAAAGGATAAATTTTACCTTTGTCTCTACCACAAATGTTTCATTTGTCACATATAAAAGGCAGTAGCTATGAAAATAAAGTGCAGTAATTTATTTTAGATTTTTTTGTTTTGATGTGGACCATTTTTAAAGTCTTTATTGAAGTTGTTACAATATTGCTTGTTTTTCTTTTTTTTTAATGTTTTGGCTTTTGGCCTTGAGGCATGTGGGGCCTTAGCTCTCTGACCAGGGATCGACATCCCCTGAATTAAAAGGTGAAATCTTCACCACAGAACCACCAGAGAAGTCCCAAGTGCAGTAATTTTGTAGTAGTGAAAAGCTCTGTGTCTGGGGTCTGCTATCTCTCGTTTAAAAGGGAGATTTAGTAACTATTACAGAAAGGTGTTAAATACATAATGGTACTAAGATTTTCTCCTTGTTGTCAACAGAATAAAGAGAGAATTGAAAATCGAATACATTTCTTTAGTTTGGGAGAGAGCATATGACATTCTCTACCACCCACTTCTCTAGTAATTCTGAAGTCAAGTCTCTTTCTCCAAAATACTTCCTTTGTCCCATCTGCCCTTAGCTTGCATTTGACTGAGCACATCACCTCAGGATGAATTGATTGGTGCCCAGAGCTTGGGTGTGAGGTCACTGCCCTGCATATCCAGATCGAATACTCTAGATGGTTCAGCTTGGTCGTAGACCAGTTAGCCTCACATATAAGCACTGTTCCATCAGAGTCATACCCCAGCAAAGTCTGTTTATCAAGGGACCATGAGAGGGGGCTGAGGGGAGACAGACAGACAGAGAGGGGGAGAAGAAATACATTCTGTGGAATCCATGAATATTTTAGGAAGAAAACAACTGCTTACTGGCAGTAACATAGGCTGTAATGGCCATATTTTGAAAAGTGCAGCCATATTAGTCTAGAATTAGTCTAGAATTCACTTACCTTGCTTTGGGCTCTGATGTCAACATGTACCCAGTGTATTTTTAAGCTCATACTTTGAAATCATGCATAAAAATTAAGTGATACAAATAAGACTCTTAAATGATTGTATTTATTTTCTACCCCATCATCCTGTTCCTCCAATCATACTCCCCAAGGCAGCCAGTTTTAACCCATCCTATTTACAAGCCTTCTGTTGATAAGCTCCACATTTCTGTATAATCAGTTCAGTTCAGTCTCTCAGTCATGTCTGACTCTTTGCAACCCCATGGACTGCAGCACACCAGGCTTCCTGGTCCATTACCAACTTCCAGAGTTGGCTTAAACTCATGTCCATAGTCAGTGATGCCATCCAACCATCTCATCCTCTGTCATCCCCTTCTCCTCCTGCCTTCAATCTTTCCCAGCATCAGGGTCTTTTCCAGTGAGTCAGTTCTTCACATCAGGTGGCCAAAGGATTGGAGCTTCAGCTTCAGTATCAGTCCTTCCAATGAATATTCAGGACTGATTTCCTTTAGGATTGATTGGTTTGGTCTCCTTGCAGTCTAAGGGACTCTCAAGAGTCTTCTCCAACACCACAGTTCAAAAGCATCAGTTCTTCAGCACTCAGCTTTCTTTATAGTCCAACTCTCACATCCATACATGACTACTGGAAAACCATAGTTTTGACTAGACAGACCTTTCTTGGCAAAGTAATGTCTCTGCTTTTTAATATGCCATCTAGGTTTGTCATAGCTTTTCTTCCAAGGAGCAAGCATCTTCATTTCATGGCTGCAGTCACCATGTGCAGTAATTTTGGAGCCCCCAAAAATAGTCTCTCACTGTTTCCATTGTTTCCCTATCTATTTGCCATGAAGTGATGGAACCAGATGCCATGATCTTAGTTTTTTGAATGTTCAGTTTCAAGCCAACTTCTTCACTCTTCTCTTTCACTTTCAAGAGGCTCTTTAGTTCTTTTTCGCTTTCTGCCATAAGGTTGTCATCTGCATATCTGAGGTTATTGATATTTCTCCCAGAAATCTTGATTCCAGCTTGTGCTTCATCCAGCCCAGCATTTCACATTGATATACTCTGCAAATAAGTTAAATAAGCAGGGTGACAATATACAGCCTTTACGTACCCTTTTCCTATTTGGAACCAGTCTGTTGTTTCACGTCCAGTTCTAACTGTTACTTCTTGACCTGCATACAGATTTCTCAGGAGGCAGGTCAGGTGGTCTGGTATTCCCATTTTTTTAAAAATTTTCCAAAATTTATTGTGATCCACACAGTCAAAGGCTTTGGCATAGTCAATAAAGCAGAAATAGTTGTTTTTCTGGAACTCTCTTGCTTTTTTGATGATCCAATGGATGCTGGCAATTTGATCTCTGGTTCCTCTTCCTTTTCTAAATCCAGCTTGAACATCTGGAAGTTCACAGTTCATGTACTGTTGAAGCATGACTTGGAGAATTTTGAGCATTGCTTTGCTAGCGTGTGAGATGAGTGCAATTGTGTGGAGGTTTGAACATTCTTTGGCATTGCCTTTCTTTGGGATTGGAATGAAAACTGACATTTTCCAGTCCTGTGGCCACTGCTGCGTTTTCTGTATATCATGCTCATGCTTTTGTTTGGTGATTTACCCTCTAAACAACGTCAAAGAGGGTAAATGTCAGCCTCTTGCTGTGTTAGATGAGAATTTAATTAGTGCCATCACAACTTCCCTTTGCTCTTGCTTCATTATATTTTGGCTGTTGAGAATTCTAATGCTAATCTGATTTTCAGTCCTTTATGGCTGATCTATTTATTCCCTGTAGAAGCTTTCAGGATTCTCTCTTCACTTTTATGGTTCTGAAATTTCACCATGATGTACAAGATTTTAGTGAACAAGGGTTTCTTAAAGATGTCAATTCAGCAATCTTTGGTAATTTCTTAATATTTTCTATCTTTTCATGGTGTTTTGAAATTTCAATTTCTGATGATTTATTATTAGCTTGTACAAATAAAATTGATGTTTGCATGGTGATCTCATATCTTGCAACATTGTTAAACTTACTTGTTAGTTATAGAAGCATTTTTGTACAGTATGCTGGATTTTCTACACTGACAATCATGTTATCTGTAAATAAAGACAGTTTTACTTCATCTTTCCAATCTAGCCTTTTATTTCTTTGATAAAAGTCACTCAATCATGTCTAAGTCTTTGTGAGTCTATGGACTATAGCACTCCAGGCTCCTCTGTCCGTGGGATCCTCCAGGGAAGAATACTGGAGTGGGTTGCCATGCCTGCCTCCAGGGGATCTTCCCAACCTGGGGATCAAACCCATGTCTCTTCTACCTCCTGCATTGGCAGGTGAATTCTTTACCACTAGTGCCACCTGGGAAGCCCAATAGAAGCGTGTTTTTTTTTGTACATTATATTGGATTTTCTACATTGACAATCACGTTATCTGTAAATAAAGACAATTTTACTTTTTCTTTCCAATCTAGCTTTTTATTTCTTTTCCTTACCTTATTCTTTTGGCCAGGAGCCCCCTTGAGCTGTTGAAGAGCAGTGAGGGTGGATGTCTTTGTCTCGTTTCTGATCTTAGGGGAAAACATTCACTCTGTCACTGTTAAGTATGATGTTAGTGTATGTATTTTGTAGATGCCCTTTATCATATTGGGGAAGTTCCCTTTAATTCTTAATTCCTTTATTGAGAGCTCTTATCAGAATATATGTTAGATTTTATCAGAGCCTTTTCTCTATCTATTAAGATGAAAGTGAAAGTGAAGTCGCTCAGTTGTGTCCGACTCTTTGCGACCCCATGGAATGTAGCCTACCAGGCTTCTCCGCCCATGGGATTTCCCAGGCAAGAGTGGGTTGTCATTTCCTTCTCCAAGGAATCTTCCTGACCCAGGGATCGAAGCTGGGCCTCCCACTTTGCAGGCAGACGCTTTACCCTCTGAGCCACCACTTTTAAGATGACCATATGTTTCTTCGTTACAGCTTGTTAACAGTGGATTATAGCATTTGATTTTTTAATAGTAAACAACTTTGCATTCCTAGGATAAACTCTACTTCATCATGATATATTATACTTTTATGTATTATTGCCTTTGATTTACTAAAATTTTGTTTAGAATTTTTCTACGTTTGTGAAGGATATTGTTCTATTTTCTGTGGTTATAATGTCTTTGTCTAGTTTTGGTGTTGGGGCAATGCTGACCTTATAGAATAAATGAGAAAATATTACCTCCTTTCCAATTTCCTGAAAGAGTTGTGTAGAGTTGATATTATTTCTTTCTTAGTGATTTATATAATTAACTAGTGAAGAAGACATATGGCCTGGACTTTTCTTCATACGAAGATTTTATTATTAAAAATGTCTTTAATAGATAGAGGGCTATTAGTTTATCCATTTCTTCTTGAGTGGGTTTTAATAATTTTTTGTCTTTAAAGGAATCTGTCCTTTTCATCTGAATTGTCAGATTTGTTGGCCTAAAGTTCTTGACAATATCCCCCTTATTATATTTTTAGCATCTGTAGCGTATATAGTGATGTCAGTTCTCTTAGTCCTGTTATTGGCAGTTCTGTCTCCTTACTTTTTTTCCTAAAAAGACTGTCTACAGGTTAATCAATTTTATTGATCTTTGCAAAGAACCAGCTTTGAGTCTCACTGGTTTTTTTTCTATTGTTTTTCTTTTTTCCTGTGTCATTGTTTTATGTTCCTATCTTTATTATTTCCTTCCTTCTATATACTTAAATTTTAACTTGCTCTTTCTTTTTAAGTTTTTTTAAGGAAGAAACTGAGATTTTTCTTCCTTTCTGACACAGGCAGCTGGTACTATAAATTTACCCCTATGTACTGTTTTAATGGCATCTCTAAATTCTGATATGTTGCTATTTTAATTTATATTCAGTTAAAAATACTTTCTAAATTCCCTTTTGAATTCATCCTTGGCCCATGAGTTATTAAAAAGTATATTATTCTGCTTCCAAAATCTGAATAGTTTCTAGAGATCTTTCTGTTGTTGATTTTTTAACTTAATTCCGTTATCATAGAGAATATACTTTTGTGTAACTGGAATCCTTTTTAATATACTGAGCTTGTTTTATAGCCCACAATATGGTCTATCCTTGTAAATGTCCATGTGAAATGAAAAGGATGTTTATTCTGCTGTTGTTGGGTCAAATATTCTGTAATGTGAATTAAATAAGTTTTTTGATAGTGTTGATTAGATATTCTATTTCCTTGTTGATTTTTCTATTTGGTCTATATATCATTGACCAAAGTACCTTTGATACAGGAGTATCAAAGTACCTTACTATATTTGTGAATTAGTCTGTATCTTCTTATAATTATTCCAGTTTTTGTTTCTTGTATTTTTAAGCTCTGTTACTAGGTGCGTAGACAGTTATGGCTTGTAGTTGTTATGTCCTTTTGATTAAGCGACTCCCGTATCATTATGAATGGGCATTCTTCATCCTAGGTAATATTCTGGTCTGAAATCTCCTTTGTCTGATGTTAACATAGCTCTCCCTCGCTCTCTCTCTCTCTCTTTTTTTTTTCCTGCCCCTTTTTTTTATGGCTGGTTCATGTTGAGGTTTGACAGAAAACCACAAAATTCTGTAAAGCAATTATCCTTCAATTAAAAAATAAATAAGTTTTTAAAAAAGACCCCTGGCTGATTCATGTCAATGTATGGCAAAAACCACTACAATATTGTAAAGTAGTTAGCCTCCAACTAATAAAAATAATTGGGAAAAAAAAAGAAAAAAAAAAAAAAAGAAGTGAAATAAAACAATCTCCACCAAAAAAAAAAAAAGACCTTATCTCTCTTTTGATTGGTGTTAGCATTGTATTTCTTTTCATCCTGCAAACTTTTAACCTATTTGTGCCATTATATTTGGGGTGTGTTACTTAACAGGCAACATATAGTTGGGTCTTTTTAAAATTCAATCTCTGCCTTTTGATTGTGGCATTTAGACCATGTATATTTAATGTGGCACAGTTTAAGTGTTCTTTGTTTTCTATTTGTCCCATTCTCTCTTTGTTCCTCTTTTTCTTGCCTTATTTTGGATTACTTGAATATTCTTTTACAGTTCCATTTTGTATCAGTTATTGGCCTATCAGCTGTGACTGTTAATTTAGTTTTACTTAAGGGTGTATGTGTGTGTATTGTTTATCACATACTACTTCAAGTGATTTTATGCTGCTTCACATGGAGTGTAACAATCTTGCAATAGTATATTTCTGTTTCTACCCCTCTAACTTTTTGTGCTGTTATTGCCATACATTTAACCTCTATAGATATTATAAACCTCACATTGTGTTATTATTTTTGTTTAAAAAATATGTTTTAAAAATAATTGTTTTCAATTAGGGGCAAATTTTATTTATGTACCCATTCAGTGTTCTTCATTCCTTTGTGTAGATTCCCATTTCCATTTCATATCATTTCCTTCTGCTTAAAGGATTTTCTTTAACATTTCTTGCAGTGCAGTCTGCTGGTAATGAATTATTTTAGCTTTTGTATGTCTGAAAAAGTCTTCACCTTTTTTAAAAAAAAAATTATAATGACAGATTTCATTGCTATAAAACTGAATGAAGTGTCCAAATGAAAACACATGTTCACACAAAACCCTGGACATGAATATTTTAGCAGCTTTACTCATAATTGCTAAAACATGGAAGCAACCAACATATCTTTCAGTTGTGAATAAATGAACTGTGGTACATTCATACAATGGGATATTATTCAGAAATAAAAAGAAATGAGCTATCAAACCACAAAGAGACATGGAGGAAAGTAAATGCATACTACTAAGTGAAAGAACCCAGACTGAAAAGGTTACATATTGTATGATTCCAACTATGTGACATTCTGGAAAAGGTAAAGCTATGGAGACAGTAGAAAGATCAGTGGTTGCCAAGGGTTAGCAGGGAGGAAAGAATGAATAGGCAGAACACAAGAGTATTTTTAGGGCAGTGAGACTATTCTGTGTGATACTATAACAGTGGACACATGTCATTTTACATTCATCAAAACCCATAGAATGTACAACATAGAGAGTGAACTCTAATGCAAACTGCAGACTTTAATTAATAGTAATGTATGAATAGAGCTTCATCAGTTGTAACAAATATATCACACTAATGCACGGGATAATGAGGTAAACTAACAGAGTATATGGGAATTCTGTACTCAATTGTTCTGTAAACTTAAAACTAATTTTAAAAGTCCATTAACTTTTACTAAAGCTGAATGAGGCAATATATGTAGTAGTTTTATAGTATAACTGTTACATAAATCTGGGTTCAAATCTTGATCTTGTCACTTAAAAACTTGGTAACTTTTAGGCAAGTAACTTAACCTGTGTCTCTGTTTCTCCATATAGAAAATGGAGACAATAATGAAATCCACTTCATAGAGTTCTTATGAGGATGAAATGGTATGTGAAGGCTTTAAGTAGAGCCTGGTGTGTACTAAACAGACAGTGTGTGCTAAGCTGCTTCGGTCATGTCCAACTCTTTGTGACCACATGGACCGGAGCCTGCCGGGCTCCTCTGTCTATGGGATTCTCTAGGCTGGAATACTGGAGTGGGTTGCCTTGCCCTCTTCTAGGGGATCTTCCCAACCCAGGAATCAAACCCGCATCTCTTATGTCTCCATTGACAGGTGGGTTCTTTACCATTGGGAAAATGATTATTTGTTTTAATAGTAGCACCGCCTGGGAAGTGATTATTTGTTCATGAATACTCACTTGAAGAAGAGGAGATGGACATATTTTGGAAACCATTCCATGTATGCACTCTACGTGGTGAGGAGTGGGGTATTAAATATGAGAATTTTTGTGTGCAAGGATATAAACTATGCCAGTCTGATATCATTGCCATTTTGCATGTTAAATTCCTGGCTTTGGTACTGCCTGATTTGGTGATGTCGACTCTGGTGGCATTTGTCTTGGTGCTATTTAGTTTGATTTCCTTCGAGATGAAATATTTCTGAATTCTGTAAAGAAGTTTTATTAAAGCAATTCTCTTGTTAGCAGCCAGAGGCCTCACACCAGATTCATGCTCTGGGCAGGCACCAGGCTACTGAATGTCTTGCAGGAGCTGGTTATGTTTCCTTGTGCCAGTCAACCGTTGGGGTCACAGCGTGGGTGCTGGAGAGATCTCCGCAGGGGATGAGGCACATGGCTGGGCCCCATTCTCCATTCTCTGCCCCCAGTGACCACACCAGGCCACTCAACTGCACACGTCCAGCCCGTTCAGCTTCTCTGCTTTCTGTCTTCATTTTTCAGATACTTTTTACTAAATATAGAATTCTAGGTTGACCGTTCTTTTCTTTCAGGAGTTAAAAAACGTGACTCCACTATCTTCTTACATGCATTATTTCTGTCTAGAGAGCTGCCTTTATCTTACTTTGATCCTCTCTATGTGATATGTCTGTCTGAAGCTGCTTTTAAGGTTTTCTTCTCATCATTGGCTTTGAGCAAGTTAATTATGATGTACTTGGCTGTCATTTTCTTCGTGTTTCTTGGCTTGGGACTTATTGAGCTGCGTGGATCTGTGGTCGTATTGTCTTTATCAAATTTGGAAATTTTTAGCCATTATTTCTTCAATTTTTTTTTTTCCTGTCCTGCTCTCTGTGTCCCACATTTCAGGGACTCCACTTTCCTATGTATTCAGCCTCTTGAAGTTAGCCCACAGCTCACTGATCATCTGCTCATTTTATAAAATTCTCTTTCTCCTGGTCTTTCATTCTAAATGCTCTCTATTGTCGTGTCTTCAAGTTCAATAAGCTTCTCTTCTGCAAGGTCTTGTTGTTTTTTGTTGTTTAGTTGCTAAGTCATGTCGAACTATTTTTGACCCCATGGACTGCAGCCCACCAGGCTCCTCTCTCCATGGGATTTCCCAGGCAGGAATACTGGAGTGGGTTGTCATTTCCTTCTCTAGGGGACCTTGCCAACCCAGGGACTGAACCTGGGATTCCTGCATTAGCAAGTGAATTCTTCTGCATTGAGCCACAAAGGAAGCCCTCTGCAAGGTCTAAGCTACCATGAATCCTATCCAGTGTAGTTCTTATCTTAGATATTGTAGTTTGCTTTAAACCAAAAAGAAGTATGTGGTTTGGGGGTAATTATTTCCCACAGTTGAAGCAAACTGTTCTGTGGATGTACACACAGCCCATTAAATCTTGAGGTTTCTGATCTGAGTGTTTTGGATTAAGGACTGTTCCCAAGTCTGTGCGAGCAGTCAACACTGTTTTAATTCTTTTTTTAATTTTTTTTTACCTGACCTTGGGTAGTTTCCTCTGAGCATACACTTTTCAGTCCTCAGCTGAATGTTTATAGAGGACCATCTTCTGGTCTCTGGATCTCTCTCTTCCCTTCTCCAGGGAAACGCCCTTCTCCTCTGACCTTGGGTAGTTTCCTCTGAGCATACACTTTTCAGTCCTCAGCTGAATGCTTATAGAGGACCATCTTCTGGTCTCTGGATGTCTCTCTTCCCTTCTCCAGGACTCTCCTCTGTAAACTCTAGCTGCCTGCCTCTCCAGCACTCAGCTTCAGCCACTCAATTCCAGGAGTCCACCAGGCTTCACCTGAGTTACTCTCTTCCTGCTGTAGCCAGGAACCTCCCTTGTGCATCCTTTGGCTTAGGGCTCATCTCATTGCTGTCCTTTTTCTCAAAGACCATTGTTTGTGTTGGCTGATGTCCAGTGTCTTCCATCCTGTTATTTCATATATTTTGCCCCCCCCCTTTTTTTTTTTGGTTGTTTTAGATGGGAGGGTAAGTCAAGTCCCTGTTACTCGATATTGGCCAGAAGTAGGAATTTGGCATTTACTCTCATTTTAGTGGTGTTTTAGTCAGAGAAAATAATGCATGTCCTCATTCCACCATATTGACCTGACCCAGAAGCACATTACACACTGTTTAAAAGATACTGTTTCTTGTGGTTTTGGAATCTCTGTTAACAGGAACATGTGGCCTTGTAATTATTTATTCAAATTCATAATCTCTAAATGGATTTCTTGAAGAGTGGATGACTGTCTTTCACTTATTCTGGAATTATCTCAATTGGAGCTCTATAAAGTTTTGATAAATGAATGAGTGAGAAGATGATGTTCTTATTGGTAAGGCTGTGAATATAAGTCAAGACTGAAGGTAAACGTACTTATAGTTAAGCCTTTGTAGGGAAATATAGTTTACCCTTCAAGACATTATTCTTTCAGGCTACAGCTTTTTTGGAGCTGTTAACATTAGCACTTTTGTGGCAGGAAACACTTCTTTAAAAATGCTGTCACAGATTGTTCTGGTTGAATGTGTCTGCACATTTGGGGGAATTTTATTTGTGGCCATTTATCCTGATCGTTTTCTAATCTGATCTCAGTGTGAAAATTATTGTGGAATAACAGAAGAATATATCTTCCCAATTCTCTAGTCTCTTGTTTTATTTTTGTGTAATAACAATTTAATCCTTTAAAGAACCCTTCAGGTTCAATGTATAATTAAAAAGACAAATGAACCTCAAAGGCCAAATTTCCTCAACTTTTTCTTTTTCTAGAGTATGAAACCATATTATGTATTCATGAAATCTTTCAAAGATTCAGAAGCTAAGAAATTTGAGCATGTTAATCAAAGCATGTTACTTACTAATTCCTTGCCTTATAAAAGCAGCATGGCATCGTGGTCTCATATGCTGTGGAGCCTAATTGCCTGTGTACAGCCTCATCTCTTACTAGTGGTGTGATCTTGGGCAAGTAATTCAATTCCTCAGAGCCTCAGTTTTCTCATCTGCAAAATAGGATAACAGTATTTTCTCAGGTTGTTCTGAAAATTAAATTGGACACAGATATATAGAATAGTCTTTTGGACTCTGTGGGAGAAGGCGAGGGTGGGATGATTTGAGAGAATAGCATTGAAACATGTAAGTTATCATATGTGAAACAGATCACCAGCCCAGGTTGGATGCATGAGACAGAGCGCTCAGGGCTGGTGCACTGGGATGACACAGAGGGATGGGATGGAGAGGGAGGTGGGAGGGGGGTTCAGGATGGAGAACACATGTACACCCATGGCTGATTCATGACAGTGTATGGCAAAACCTCCACAATATTGTAAAGTAATTAGCCTCCAATTAAAATAAATAAATTTTAAAAATAATAATAAATTGGCTATTGCTTATGAAATACTTTAAATGGTGCCCGATATATGGTAAGTACTATATAAACATTTTTGTTGTTATTTAGTCGCTAAGTTGCTCTTTTAGACCCCATGGACTATAGCCCACCAGGCTCCTCTGTCCATGGGATTTCCCAGGCAAGAGTACTGGAATGGGTTGTCATTGCCTTCTCCAAAGAATCCTCTTGACCCAGGGATCAAACCCACGCTTCCAGCATTGCAGGAGGATTCTTTGCTTCTGAGCCACTGGGGAAGCCCATATAAGCATAAGTAAATTAAAAATAAGATAAAATGAAGTGAAATAGAATAAAATAAAGCTTTATTCCATCTTGCAGCATTTTATCTAATCTGCCTTTCCCGAGAAGTAAATATTCTACTCTGTGTTTTATGGAAATATTTGCTACTTCAGCAGGCTTCATTCTTGGAAAACAGTTGGATCTTGAGGGAAAAGAACCTTTCCTAATTTCCTCTTACAGATCTATACGCAGCCATGATTCCTGTCTCTCTGCCTTTCTCACTGGGTCATGTTCAGTAGTATTTTTCCTTGGTACCTTCATCTTTCCTTCAGTACCAACCTTCAGTTTTCCTCAATTCTACTTAAAACTCTACTCTGAAGCACCCCCTTCTCATCACCAAGTTAATACTAGGGATCACCCATCATGCCATTCTGCATATACTCTCACCTTTGTTATATAGCTAATGCCTGGGATATCTTCAGTTCAGTCCAGTCACTCAGTCATGTCCAACCCCTTGTGACCCCACGGACTGCAGCACGCCAGGCTTCACTGTCCATCACCAACTTCCGGAGCTTGCTCAAACTCATGTCCATCGAGTCGGTGATGCCATCCAACATCTCATCCTCTGTCATCCCCTTCTCCTCCTGCCTTCAATCTTTCCCAGCATCAGGGTCTTTTCCAATGAGTCGGTTCTTCACATCAGGTGGCCAAAGGATTGGAGTTTCAGCTTTAGCATCATTCCTTCCAATGAATATTCAGGATACCTTAACACCATAAATATATTTTCCAACTGTGGAGTTCTTCCTAATTTAACATTTTACTTTCTATAGTGTTCCAGTTTCACAGGTATCTAAGGCTTGCAGAATTATCTCAAGTTGTTAGAGAGCTACTTTTGACTTATCATTCCTTTTCTATGTTTAAGTTATTCAGTGGTGGTTTAGTCGCTAAGTCATGTCTGACTTTTTGTGACCCCACAGACTATAGCCTGCCAGGCTCCTCTGTCCATGGGATTTCCCAGAAAAGAATACTGGAGGAGGTTGCCATTTCCTTTTCCAGGGGATCTTCAGGACCCAGGGATCAAACCTGCCTGCATTGTAGGAAGTTTCTTTACCCTGATTTATTTAGATATTGCATTAATTTGTAATTTCTATTATATATTTTACATAATAAGATTTATTACTTTCAGTACAGTTGCTCAGTCATGTCCGACTCTTTGGGACCCCATGAACCGCAGCGCGCCAGGCCTCCCTGTCCATCACCAACTCCCGGAGTCCACCCAAACCCATGTCCTTTGTGTTGGTGATGCCATCCAACCATCTCATCTTCTGTCATCCCCTTCTCCTCCTGCCCTCAATCTTTCCCAGCATCAGGGTCTTTTCAAATGAGTCAGCTCTTCTCATCAGATGGCCAAAGGATTGGAGTTTCAGCTTCAACATCAGTCCTTCCAATGAACACCCAGGACTGATCTCCTTAAGATGGGCTGGTTGGATCTCCTTGCAGTTCAAGGGACTCTCAAGAGTCTTCTCCAACACCACAGTTCAAAAGCATCAATTCTTCGGCACTCAGCTTTCTTCACAGTCCAACTCTCACATTCATACATGACCACTGGAAAAACCATAGCCTTGACTAGACAGACCTTTGTTGGCAAAGTAATGTCTCTGCTTTTTAATATGCTGTCTAGGTTGGTCATAACTTTCCTTCCAAGGAGTAAGCGTCTTTTCATTTCATGGCTGCAATCATCATCTGCAGTGATTTTAGAGCCCAGAAGAATAAAGTTAGCCACTGTTTCACTGTTACCCCATCTATTTCCCATGAAGTGATGGGACTGGTTGCCATGATCTTAGTTTTCTGAATGTTGAGCTTAAGCCAACTTTTTCACTCTCCTCTTTCACTTTCACCAAGAGACTCTTTAGTTCTTCTTCACTTTCTGCCATAAGGGTGATGTCATCTGCACATCTGAGGTTATGGATATTTCTCCTGGAAATCTTGATTCCAACTTGTGCTTCCTCCAGCCCAGCTTTTCTCATGATGTACTCTGCATATAAGTTAAATAAGCAGGCTGACAATATACAGCCTTGACATACTCCTTTCCCAATTTGGAACCAGTCTGTTGTTCCATGTCCAGTTCTAACTGTTGCTTCCTGACCTGCATACAGCTTTCTCAAGAGGCAAGTCAGGTGGTCTGGTATTCCCACCTCTTGAAGAATTTTCCACAGTTTATTGTGATCCACACAGTCAAAGTCTTTGGCATAGTCGATAAAGCAGAAATAGATGTTTTTCTGGAACTCTCTTGCTTTTTTGATGATCCAGCAGATGTTGGCAATTTGATCTTTGGTTCTTCTTCCTTTCCTAAAAACAGCTTGAACATCTGGAAGTTCATGGTTCACATGCTGCTGAAGCCTGGCTTGGAGAATGTTGAGCATTACTTTACTAGCGTATGAGATGAGTGCAATTGTGCAATAGTTTGAACATTCTTTGACATTGCCTTTCTTTGGGATTGGAATGAAAACTGACCTTTTCCAGTCCTGTGGCCACTGCTGAGTTTTCCAAATTTGCTGACATATTTAGTGCAGCACTTTCACAGCATCATCTTTTAGGATTTGAAATAGCTCAACTGGAATTCCATCACCTCCACTAGCTTTGTTTGTAGTGATGCTTCCTAAGGCCCACCTGACTTCACATTCCAGGATGTCTGACTCTAGGTGAGTGTGAGTGATCACACCTTCATGATTATCTGGTAATAATAATATAATAAAATAATTTAAAAATAATAAGTATTTATTACTTATTTAATTTAATAACAATATGATATTATTTAGCATCATCTGTCTGGCTATTGTTGCCCTAGCATCTTTTGTCCAGACTACTAAGAAGTTGTCAAGAAAAGCTTAAGCAACAGTAAATACTTGACTTTATTTTGTAAATAATGACTTTAACTAATCTGTTTTGTTTTGAAAGGCTAGAATTTTTTAAAATTTATATTTAATTGGAGGATAATTGCTTTACAATGTTGTGTTGGTTTTGTATTGTAAAACAGCATGAATCAGCTTTATGTAGGCATAATGGCTTTTCTGAAATTTCTATTAACCTATGTCTTTTATTCCATGGTCTCAGTCCTTATAATGCCATTTTGGGGGCTTCTGTGCACAATGCCATATTCTTGTATTTGTTTCTGGCTGGATATTTGGGGCAAGGGAGGGAGACTCACAAGGAGTTTTCAGAAACAGTGATGGCTCCAAGACCCAAATATCCTCATTAGAGGTGCTGTTAGTGCTGCCCGGTCCTGTTCAGCCTCAGAAGGCCTGACCAGGGGATCTCAGACACACTGCACAGACCTCTGCCTCCCTCCCCACACTGGGGCTGCCGTGGTTCTCATGCGCTGAGGGCAAAGGCCCTGGGGCTGTCTAGCTAGAGAGCAGGCTGCACTTCATCACATTGCAGCAATCACTTATTATAAGGGTCAGATCACATGTAGATTAAATAGTCACATTATGACCAGTCCCAATCTCTAAATATATCCTCCTGACTGATTGGGTCTGACACGGCCAGTGCCGCTGTTAGTACAGAACACAATCATGTGGAAAGAGGAAGTGAGGAGAGAATGATGAAATTCTTGAGTGGTTTAGCTTAACAGTATATATTCTCTTCTGTGTGTGGGTATAGATATACATATCCACACAAACACACACACTGGATACACATCCACGCTTGCACATAAACTGTCCCCTAGGAGTGCTTTCAGCATTTCATCCAATCTGACTTTGGTAGATCCTGCTGTGGGCCTTCTCTAGACTAATTCTCTAAATATTTAGAGAAATAAGAGGGTCTTTTATGTGTGTATAGTAGTTGATTTTGCTGGCTCTCAAAGCATTATCTTTTATAAATCCCTAAGTGTTAGAAGTGGGAAAACCATCTTTCTTTTAAATTTAGCAAATAGCATTTATGTGCATATGTGCTTATGCCATCTACACACTTACACTGTAATAGAAATACCATGGAAAAGCAAACCATAAGCTTTTAGCACTGTCAGGCATGAGCTTCTTCCCTCTCATCTCTTCCTGAAGAGATGTTTAGAAGCATGAGAGGCCTCTCTGCCTCTGCGTTTATAAGCCGCACCAGAAAAAAATGTCAATTCTTTTTTAGGCACGGGATCACACTGTAATAAATGTGAATCGAAGCAATTGCTCAAGTGCTTTCTAAGCAGTGGTTCCATCTCTCATCACACACATAGTCTTCTTTTATTTAGGAAGTGCCAATAAAAGCTAATACGAAGGCAGTGCCATTTGCATGTTTCATATTTTTACTCAGTATGGAGACCATTAGTTGAATGGTCTCACTTGGGAGCCAAGAGAGGTGAAGAGAGTTGATTTCCCGCATCTCACGTGGTCTCTGTAGATTTAGAGAGCAGTGTTTTAGGTGTGAGATAAAACTGAAATGGTTTTACTAGTACAGTGACCTGGGCATGCTGCTGGAGAAACCAAATGTGGCTCTTGGGAAGCTGAAGCTTCTCTTCTCTTTGAATGGCTTTGTCCTAGGACATTTCGTGTGAAGGTGTTGTACTTACCATGGAATAAAATGTCAAATGTCTTCACATTCTTGGGCTATAAGCAAATAGGACAGGATTTATGTCTATCAAAATATTCAGTTATTAAAGAAATAGGGCACATGGAAGAAAAATAATGCACAGATATGGGTCTGGAATAAGAAATCCTAGCTCCACTTGCTGAGTGAGCTTGGGTTAGTCACTTAACCTCTGAGCCTCAGCTTCTTTCTGTGTTAAATTTGGGAAGTAATAGCTAACCATATGTTTGTTGTATTTAATGAGTTAATACATACAAAACAATCCATGAATAATAAGGACTAAATAAATGCTAAACAATGCAATTTTTATTATTATCTGTTAAGAATGGACTTTCACAACTAAGATACCCAAAGAAGTGGAGACGCTGAGGAATTCTTTGGCTTTAAAAGATAAATTCCAGTACAAAATGAGGTCTTGACAACCATCTCCGAAGTGACTATCAGAATGTCCCAGCACAGATATATTACCTTGGGCTTCATCTGGGGAAAATGTTTAAAGGTACCAAAATTATTTTGGGCTTTTTTTTTCAAATTATAATAAATTAAATCTTCATTTCCCTCTGCCCTTCTCTCCCTTTGCACTGTCTCTTACTCTATGGTCTGTGAATGTATTTCTCTTCTGAGTTTGGCTCTTTTTTTAGAACTAGTTGTGAATTCTTTATTCTCTCACATAGACATATGACAGTGGGGGAGGAGGGCATGTGTATTTCCTAAATTTTAGCAAGAAATCTGTCTTGCTGTCTCCATAGAGTGGAAAATTCAGCAAAGAGTCTGTAAGTTTCATTCCCTTTTCAAATCACATTCAGCAGTGTACTCAATGCCTAGTGTATGTCTGTCTTGCTGTCTCCATAGAGTGGAAAATTCAGCAAAGAGTCTGTAAGTTTCATTCCCTTTTCAAATCACATTCAGCAGTGTACTCAATGCCTAGTGTATGTCTATCAGACATGTTTATCCCTGAGTAATGGCGAAGCTTCAGAAGTTTGGGGTGGGTGTGCATCTTGTATCCACCAGAGGAAATCCTTAGCCCTTGGGGTGACCTTTGAAGCCAGCTCTGCTAGTGCGTCACTCACATACACTTCATCTTTGTCAGACAAAGTACCTGGGAATTAATATCTCTCTGGGGCATCCTTAACCAATGACTGTCGAGTATATGGGGATAAATAACCTGCCCCCTCACCCCCCCTGACCAAGGTAATTCCAAGGCATGTGTTTTGCACAGTTTTCCAGTTTCCCTCTGAGGTTACATTGCAGTCACCCACCATGGTCGGTGACTTAGCAATGCCCCCTCCCCTATGTTGTCCATCCACCTTCTCTTCCCTGTGTCCCTGTTTCCTTCAGCTTTCCAGGCTCCCTCTACTTCCCAGTAAACCACGTGGTTCTCACGTCCTTGGCTCTGGGTCTTTTCTGGGGTTTCCAACCTAAGATGGTGCACACACTTAAAATACAGAAGGGAATCTGTTAAGCCTGGTTTAGGCTTCGCCAAAACCGCCGTGGGTCTCAAGTTGGCTGGGCACACTTTGGCAGACCCCTGCTTCCCCTGGGTTTGGAATCCTACCCACTCAGAAGCTCAGCTTGTCACGGATGCAGACCTGTCAGGGCTTTGACTATTGGGGAGGTAGGCATGGACCATAGCCAGCCATCCACTCACTCAGCCTTCCTTCTGCAGCACAGCCAATTTGTATTGGAGGAGGAAGATTTTAGTAGAAGTGGTCAGGCTTGTAGCATCGAGCCTGCTGTGAATGCTGGCTTCTAAGTACAAGTGGGCCTCAATAAATGCTCCTATCCATTTCATCCACTCTCTTTACAAACCCATCAGACGAGTGCTTGATTGTTTTCCCTGTACCAATCAAGCTAAACCAGTCACCCTACCCACCAGTGTTTCACAGGAAACACCTGCTTCCCAGAAGGTTTTCTGTCTAGTGGGGAGAAAAAAAGATTGGTTCACATGGCCTCTCATTGCAAACCAGCTCATCCTTTGGCGATCTGAGACCAAGACTGCACATTTAGCCAGGTGGGTCTCTTAAAAGCATCTCCTTTACCATATTCTCCATTTCAGACTCTGATCCCTTTCTTCTTTCTTGTTTTGCTTTATCACCTTTGTGATGCTTTGATGCTCAGCCCACCAGCTGAAGCTATGTGAAATCTGTATCATAGTATATTAGCATTCCAAAAAACATGCAGTCCCTCAGTAGACAGTAAATTTGATTTTTCACAAGTGGTGTCCTTTAGACTTTGTTCATAAAGCAATCTCTCAAGTGTATCTGTTTTTTTGAAACACAATACAAATAGTCTGGTGGATAAAAATGGATTGCATGATGGGTTTTGTGTTCAGCAAAAATGAACTTGAACAAAGCAGCCATGCTGATGTTCTTATTTACAAAGGTTGCCGTCTGGGAAATTAATGTCTGCTGTTGCTCAGTAATTAGGAAAATTTAGGACCCCTAGTGCTCCAACATCTTGCATTAAAGGTTGTATGTCATTGGTGTTTTCATGAGAATTTGCTGGATTTCTGTCATTAATAACAGGCATAAACCCAGCAAGCAGTAGAATATGCATTACATTTAATCAATTTGCTATTTGTATTCATTATGTATGTCCTCCATTTTGAGTCATGAAAAATTGAAAGACCGTTACAAATAGAAAGAGCATCGTGGATTACAAATGATGTAACAAAAGCATAAGCGCTATTAATTGGTCAATTGTGCTTGTCAGTACATTTAAAGTGATTAAGGCAGAAAGATTAGAAAGGACACGAATGTGCTTGGCAAATAGAAGCCCAAGAATCCTAGGACTCTCTCAAGTCCCTCATGCTCAAATGGATGCAGCAAAAATCCAATGGTGCTTATTCTCAGAAATTCATTCTCTAAGTGTTTGTTGTACCAGAGATTATGCTGAGTGTTGGAATATAGCAGAAAACAAAATATAAACAAAACAAAAAATATAAAACAAAACAAATGAAGTCCTTGACCTTGGGGGCGGGGAGGGGAAAGTCTGAAATAAACAGATGTATAAAATCCAGTAGTGGTCAGACTTGTAAAGACCACCGGCATGAGAGTCGGGCCTTGAGAGCGATGTGTGGTAGGGAAGACAGGCCTCTTTGGGGAAGCGACATTTGAACAGAGGTTTACATGAAAAGAGGAGACAAACCATATGGCTATTTAGGGGGAAGAGTGTTTCATTCAGGGGAATTGGCACAACACCCCAACTCCCTTTCTGACACTCCAGAAGAAAAGAAAATTCTTGTCATTATTTCTGTTGACTTGACCCAATGGAATGGCTTCCCCAGAGCCACAAAACTCACACAATCAACCTTCTCACTATAGTCCCCTTCTGTGGTGGTGACTCTGTTACAGATAAAACTGATGAGATCATTGACCATCTTAATTGCATCCACCCAAACTCCCTACCCCTTGGAGGAGGGCATGGCAACCCACTCCAGTGTTCTTGCCTGAAGAATCTCATAGACAGAGGAGCCTGCCGGGCTGCAATCCATGGAGTCCCAAAGAGTCAGACATGACTGAAGTGACTTAGCACGCATGCACACAAACTCCTTACCACGGTGCGCCAAGCCCTATGCAATCAGGCTCCCGCCTCACATTTCATACCACCCCTTCCTAACCTGCTAAGCTGTAGCCCCTGGCCTTTCTATGGCTCAAGCTGCCAGCCACTTCCAGCCTGTGCCTTTGCATCTCCATGCCCAAGACATTCTGCCCTCTGACACTCAGACCTCGCCTGCCCGGCCACCTCTCAGAGAAGCCCTCCCTGACCACCAGGCGGAAGCGGGCGCCCGGCCCCTCAGCGTCGGGTCCTCCTGCTCAGCTTTCATCGTGGCAGCTGTCACCTGAATTGCACGCTATCCTCTTCTGTCCTGTCTAGTTCCCACAACTGAACATAAACTCCCTGAGATCAGGCACAAGCTGCCTGTTTTCACCACTGTTTCCCAGCGCTTAGGGCACTGCCCAGCACCGAGAACAGGCTCAAAGGCCTGAGACAGATGAAGAAACACACGCCTCCATCAGTCAGTCAGTCAGCTAACCAGCCAAAATGAGGCCAAAAATTGACAGTTTGGTGGCTTGCTTTTGAATTCAGGTAGCTGTTTCAAAATTTTGCCTGAAAGCCCCATGGAAGAAATGGGTGTTTATTCTGAGTGGTGTTCTCTACAGTTTTGGGTGAATGAAAGTAATTAGGTACCATTGATATTTGTGCTGCTTGGCTTTGTATGTCTAGGATCTATTGCTGTGCCTTTTTAAAACGACTTAATAATTCTTTTCAATATATTGACTCATTTTTATAGGCTAAATGCTATGTCATTGTCTTTGAATGTTTGCAAGTAATGGAATGTGACCCAGAGTGAACCGTAGCACATTAGTATGACAGCAATCCTGCCTATTTAGAATTGATAACCCTAAGACTCCTTGCTTAGTAATAGCATCTGGGAAGTACATCAGAAGAGGTGGTATTGTGGTGGTATCAGGATTCCAGCTTCCCTTTGGGATATAATTCACAGCAGACTTGTGAATGGTTATCATGTACCAGACTCTGGCAGGTTCTGGGGTACCAGGTGAAGGAGGTAATGTTGCTACCAGAATGAGCTGACATCAGCCACAGCTGTTCTAAGCCCACCTGCATGTTATAATCCCCTAGGGGTCTACTGTGTCTGCCTCGGCCGGGCTGCCTCCCAGACCGGTTGAATCAGAACTTCCAGGTCTATGGCCAGGGGCTTACACACCCATATATTTTTAAGCCCCAAGTTCTGGGCAGCCAGAGTTGAAACCCACTGATCTCGAAGAAGGATGGATGCATAAAGAAAGAACCACAGGCAGTGGGACAAGGGCCATAGTAACACCTGGTATCTTTGCACCAGAAAATGACAGTCATTTCTCTGTGATGCAAAACTCCAACTCAGAAATGTTTTCCCAGGTCAAGAGGCCAGATGACCTGGTATCATACAACACATAAATGTTGCATGTATTCACTCCCTCCCCCGCCAAACTGATAAAAAGTGGCAGATACCATTTGTCAAATGATTATTTTTTCTACATAGGCTCAAATGAGTGATTTTATTTTTCCGTGTAAGCCAAGAATTGGATAAAGTATCTTTAATCAAATAAAGAAGCAGCATCTTTCCCAACTGGTAGACATGAGAGAAAGGAAAATATGAGAATCCACAGGGTAGCCATGAAAGGGAAGGAATTAATACGTCCTCTAAAATTATTTTAAAGGGTCAGAATTTCCTGAAGTGTGGTGGTGGATGTGATCTGAAACTCCCTCAGATTACCTGTGCCTTTGATAGAGGGCATTAAAATGTTTAGACTGAGGGGAGAAAGCTAATCTTTCCAGGTAATTAATGGAGGTTTATGTTATTCAGCTGAAGATCAGTCTTTCCTTTTTTCTCCCTGAATATAGGTGAAAAGAACAGGAAAGTGAGAATGATTTTTAAAAAGCTAAATTGTTGTTCAGAGTGGCACTTCTGAGTGCCTTGGTAAAATATTTCTGTCTGGTGTGTGAGTGATAAACTGAGTTTTATTTTTTTAAAAAGCAATCTTTGCAATCCAGTAGGCTTTTCATAGGTCTTCCCAGGTGGCTCAGTGGTAAAGGATCCACCTGCAATGCAGGAGACATGGGTTTGGTCCCTGGGTTGGGAATATCCCCTAGAGAGGGAAGTGGCAACCCACTCCAGTATTCTTGCCTGGGAAATTCCATGGACTGAGGAACATGGCAGCTATAGTTCATGGGGTCTCAAGAGTTGGACATAGCAACTGAGCACGAGGCCCTTCAAAAAAGTAAACCAGTGTGTTCTAAGGAAGTCTGTGAGCAGAGTGTCTAAGCCTTCCTGTTAGGCCCTCCTTCCTCTAACACGCTCTCCGCTCCTCTGCTCACCAGGAAGGCACAAGTTTCCGTCAAAGCATAAGTTCAGGTGATGCCTGACACTGGGAAGAAAGCCCTTCTCCCCGTATCCATCCTCAGACCCTGCCTCCTTGAATATTATGGTGACCAACAATTGATGATCTTCAGAAATGCTCACAGTTTCAGAGAAGCCCTATTCTTGAATGTTTAAAGAAACAGACACTTTACAAAGTAGAGGTAGGACCTAAGAGAGCAGCAGGAAAGAAGCCAGGCACATCCTGCAGCCTCTTAGCCAGAACGAAGGTGACCAACGAGCGCAGGTGGAGAGAAGGCTGGTCCCTTAGCAGTGGCGCCCCGAGGACACACCCCTTCCTACACGGCAGCAGGTCTCAGTCCTGGGTGCACACTGCAGTCACCTGGGGCGGGGGTGGGCATGGCTGGAAGAATGCTGACGCCTGAGCCCCCTGCCCAGCGATCCAGGGGGGAGGACAGCGGGGTAGGTGCATTCAGAAAAGCTCCCAGGGGAATCTAAGTAGCATTCAGGATTGGGAACCACTGATGTAGTCCCAGATTAGTGACCGAAATGGGTAATCAGGGAAGTAACGTTGGTGATACACTCTGCCAAGCTCAAGGTCTTAGCACGTCCCGGGGTCAGCAAAGGGCAAGGACTGACTGTGAAGGGAGACGCTTTAGCAGGAAACGTTAAAGACGTCTGTATCGGAGCAGATGTCCCCTTCCTTCTGTGACTTCCTGACTGCTTCTTGCCCTGCAGAAACCGCATCGAGCAGGACAGACATCACTGTCAGATAAATGCCTGGCTTTCAGGTCCCTCCTGGAGTTAATGACATTATGGTGAGGAAAAAACACTTGCAGATGAAGTCAGTACTTGAGAGAGGGTCAGGGGCTGGGCAATAACGGGCCCGGGTGGCTCCACCTCAGAGGAGGGGCAGTGAGGGAGGTCTGTGCTAAGGTCAAGGGCAGTTGAGAGACCACAGGCTGGTGCTGGCCAGGGCTCCCAGGTACAAAGACTCCAGAAGCCTCTGGCAGGTGATTCACACCGTCATCCCCTACAGTGTTCCCAGAAGGAAACTGGGGCAGGCAGCCAAACCAGTTTGGTGAAATCCAAAGCAGTTGAGGTGAAATCCCAGATGCAGCCTGGTCACGAGAGGGGCTTAGGCACAAATGGCATCCTGGGGTTTGTCCAGCGTTGGGACAGAGGATGCAAGACTTGTGTGTTTTCACAGGGACTGGACACTGGCTAAAGGCCACGTTGGGTGCTTCAGGCTCTCTGCAGAGGGGTGCAGCTCTAAGGCACAAAGAGCATCCCCAGAAGGTCACAGGTGGGAAAGGAGCCTGTAGAAGCTGGGAGACAGGTGCACAGTTGATTAAGGGACCTGGGAGGTCTGGGCTAGAACTGACAGCATTTGCTACACAGGCCACAGCATTGTCTCCTAAATGCATTAGCTTAGTGACCTGTGTGTCTGTCAGCAAGCAATAGAGCGTATTTCTTTAATAAATCTTTATTGGAGTACAGTTGTTTCACAATATAGAGCATATTTCTACATTTTCCTCCTCTGGTTCATTAGATTTCCTCTCAAGACCTTTCTCTTGCTCATTGCCCATTCCCTTGTTGTCTTTGTTTTGCGTCTCTTGCTGCCATCAGGGTGGAAATTCTAGAAGGTGAGGGGGAGAACGTGACTAAAGCAAATGGGATAAGGATGCCACTTTAACTTGCTCCTTAATTAGGATGCTCCTGGGAGCCAGAGACCAGATGTCCAGCCAAGGGGCTTCATAATGGAAGACCTCCTCACACACGAAGAAGCCTGGCAGTGGGTGACCCAGGTTTGACCCAGGTGTTCAACAGTGTCAAGGCTCTTAGTAAGGGTGTGATGCTGTGATTGAAGAAATATGTTATTTGGTCCTGTTTCTGGCTCAGAACTCCTATCCTAAAACTCTTGGAATCTCCCAAGAAATAAGAGCAATAAAGATGCCTTGTTATGTTAGTGAGGATGGAGGCTGGTTGCCAGGAGAATCACAACCCCAACCTACATCCCCACCCCTAACCTCCTAGGAGGGCAGAGAGTCTGGGGATGGATTGTAGTCTCCTAAGGTCAATGAACTAATCAACCTTGCCTACATGATGAAGCCTCCACAAAAACCCAGAAGGTTGGGGTTCAGAGAGAGAGCACATGGGAATTTGGGGAGAGTGGCGTGCCCGGAGAGGATTTGGGAGTCCCCTGCCCTTTCTCATGCCTTGCCCGGTGCATCTCTTCTGTCTGACTATTCCTGTATTTTGTCCTTTTATAATAAACCTGTAATCTAGTAAGTAAACTGTTTTTCTGAGTTTTTTGAGCCATTCCAGCAAATTAACGGAACCCACGCAGGGAGTGTATGGAACTTCTGACCTACAGCCAGTCAGGAGCAAGCCGGGCTGTGCTTGGCGTCTGAAGTGGGATGTGAGGCAGCCTTGGAGGACGGAGACCTGTGGGATCCGATTCTGATGCAGCATCAGGAATTATGGGACACACGCCTGGTGTCAGGGTATTGCTTGGTTGTGTGGGAAACCCCCAAGCTCCCCCAGTGGCCCAGCGGTAAAGAATCCGCCTGTGGTACAGGAGCCGCAGGAGTTGCAGATTCAATCCCTGGCGGAGGGCGTGGCATCCCAGTCTAGTATTCATGCCAGGAAAATCCCGTGGACAGAGGAGACTGGCAAGCTACAGTCCTTGGGGTCGCAGAGTCAGACGTGACTAAAGTGACTTAGCAGGCGTGTGCACGTGGGAAACCCCACACCCATTGGATTTGGGCACAGAATTGTAACGGGCTGCTCTGCCATCCACTTGGCCTTCCCTCCGTCGTGGTGGCAGCATGGCTGCAGTAGCCTCTGGCATCACGTCTATTGACTTACCAAAAAATGCACAACATGAGAGCTGCGAGTTAAATTTTATTTGGGGCAAAATGAGGCTGCAGCCCCGGGAAACAGCACCTTTGATAGCTCTGAGAGACTGCCCCAGAGTCCAGGAGCCAGTCAGTTTATGTGGGATTTTGGTGAAGAGGTGCTATGCTTAGTCACTCAGTCGTGTCCGACTCTTTGTGACCCCATGGACTGTAACCTGCTAGGCTTCTCTGTCCATGGACTTCTCCAGGCAAGAATACTGGAGTGAGCTGCCATGCCCTCTTCCAGGAGATCTTCCTGACTCGGGAAGCGAACCCAGGTCTCCCGCACTGCAGGCAGATTCTTTACCATCTGAGCCACCAGGGAAGTCCAAGAATACTGAAGTGGGTAGCCTATCCCTTCTCCAGGGGATCTTACTGACCCAGGAATTGAACCGGGGTCTCCTGCATTGCAGGCGGATTCTTTACCAGCTGAGCCACCAGGAGAAGAGGGAGTACATGCAATCAAGCACATATTTTTCCAGAAGGTTTCTACTAGTCTGATGAAGCTTTTTCCTCGGCACGAGGAGCAGTCTTCACCATGAAGGATTTTGGTACTTCTCTAGAAAATATTTCCCAAAGATACAAGAATTGGGCTCATAAAATCAGCTCTGAAAATACCTATCTGAAGTCCCCCCTCCCCGAGGAACATGGAGTGCCTCATTTCTGCCGTCCACCCTGAACTCCTTTCGGGGGGTGTTGAAAATCAGCAGCTGCAGCAGCACATGATTTAATCCAGGTGAAGGGCTGGTCAGGACGATGTCATTTTCCTGTGACTTAGCCCGAGGAGAACTGAAAGAAATGAGTATCTGCCTGCCCATTGCTGGAGAAGGAGGGAGCTGGTCATTCTCTGTTCTCTGTGTATCCATCCTCCGCCGTGCTCCCAGCTTCATGCCCTTGGAGGCTCATACCCATGGATTTCATCATCAGGCTCTGCCCTTGGCATCTGAGTGGGTTCAGCCTGCAAGAGGCACCAGGAAGAGACAGGAGGGAGCAGGAAGAGAAATGGGGCTTTTCTTCCTTCCACTCCATCCCTGCCAGGCCCCAGTGTGCCCTGACTGCCCTTCCCTACTGAGGGCCAAGGGCAGAAAGACACTGCCTTTGGTGGCCTCCTGAGGTACTGTTCCACCTTTTGTACTTAGATCTACAGTCCAGTTTTACGTGGCTTTTCCTCCTGCTTTTTCTTTTGAACGTTTTCAAATCTACTGAAAAGTTTAGAATAACTTAATAAACACTCATGCCCTTCAGCTAGATTCCCCAGTGGTTAATGTTATATCACATTTTCCTTATGTCTCTCAATATGTAGATATAGATATAAATAGATGGAGATAAACACATAGACAGATAATGCATTGAGCTGTGCAATTTTGGATTTTGCTGAACAATTTGAATGTTTTAGACATCTTGACATTTCACTCCTAAACACGTTGGCATGTGTCTCCTAAGGATAAAGACATTAACAAGCCCTTAGACATTAACTAACACGTTAGTTAATGAATTAACTAGCATTAATTCAATAATATCACCCAATTATTTATGTTTTCCTTAAAAAATGCTTTCTTGATAATCCTTTCATTTAATAGTGCTTTGCAGCTGATAAAGCACTTCTACTAGCATTATTTCATTTCTTACCCACAGTCACCATCTGAAGCAACTGTTATCATCCCCATCTTAGATGCAAAAAAAAAGAAAAAAATCAAAGAGGCTAATGACCTACCAAAGGTCACACAGCATGCATGGGATTCAAGTGTAGGCCTTCCAGATCCAAATTCCACACACTTTCCATGACATTACACCTCATTTTGGACGGAGTTTAGAAAAAGTCTGTTTTTCTAGAACTTATGCCCTAAAACATTTCCCTTATTCCCTCTCCTCAAAAAACTTTCTCATTCACCAAAAATAATGAGGATGCCTTTCTCCAGCTTCAAATAGCAATACTTTAAATGTGCTGGTTTTCCACCCTGGCCTCTGCTTGATATGGAAAAAACGTTAGGCAACACGTTCGAACACTGCATTTAATTTAAGCTAGCGTGATCGATTACATAGTATTTCTTAACTGCATTATGCTTGATTCACCCCTTCCTTCCCTGGGCACAGAGGGAAAGAAAGCTTCTCTCCTGGATGAGGAGAGCCTGGTTTACAGTGCTCACGAAGCAGGGCAGGGCACGTGTCCTTGACACCCAGCCAGGGCAGAGTCTCGGACTCCCTGCTACCAGATCGCTTCCCGAGGACCTCTCCAGTCAGGGCTTTTCTCTCCTTCATGGTTGTCACTGCGCTGCTCCAAGCCACCTCACCTCCAGCTGGGAGCCTGCAGCAGCCCCTCACCTAGTCTACCCTCCATCTCCCTTCGCCTCCCCTCCCCTCCGCTCCCAGGCTCACCAGTGATGAGAGAATAAAGCTCAAAGCCTGCGCTGTCCTGCCTCCTGGCTTGGGCTCCCACTGACCTCGCTGCCTCATCTCCTATCATGCACCGCTCCCCACCCCTAGTTCATGCCAGGCCAGCCTTGTTTTCCTCAAACAAGCCTGGGTCCCTGCCCACGGTCTGTCCGCCTGCTTTTTTCTTTCAGCCTGTAATGCATCCCCATTTCCACCTCCAGCTGCCCGATTGTGCATCCTTCAAACCTCACCCTTCAACCGTAAAGACCCAGCTCTCAGCCCCACAGCCAGATCCACCCCCACCCCCAGATGCCTGCATCTCATCCTATGCTTTTCCTGCATGTATCCCGCCATCTTCACATAGTAAGTGTCCAACAAATTGGTTAGTGATGGAATCCTCCCAGTTTCTCTCGAGAAAGTAGTGAGGTCCATGGGACAAATAGAGAGAGTAGCAGTGACATATATTCACCACCATGTGTAAAATAGACAGCTAGTGGGGAATCATTGTGTAACACAGGGAGAGCAGATCAGTGCTCTTTGACGACCGAGAGGGGTAGGCCGGGGGGTGGCAGGAGGAAGGCTCAAGAGGGAGCGTGTATATGTGTATTTATAGCTGATTAATGTTGTTGTGTGGCAGAAGCCAACACAACATTGTAAAGCAGTTATCCTCCAATTAAAAGTAAAAGTAAAAGCCCTCTTTAGGGGCTTCTCTGGTGGTCCAGTGGGTAATAATATGCCTTGCGATGCAAGAGATGGTGGTTCAGTCCTTGGTCCGGGAAGATCCCACGTGCCACAAAGCAACAAGGCCCGTCTGCCACAACTACTGAGCCTGAGCTCTAGAGCCGGGGAGCCACAACTCCTCAGGCCCGTGTGCCTAGAGCCTGTGCTCCGCAACAAGAGAAGCCACCGCAATGAGAAGCCCGTGTGCCGCAACTAGAGAGCAGCCCCCACTAGAGAGAGCACAACAGTGAAGACCCAGAACAACCAAAAATAAAAAAAGCATAAATCTTTGAGAAAACAGTGGTGAGACCCAGAGAGGAGGGGTGACACCTAAAGTCGGTGTCAGAGCCCAGCTGAGCCCCAGCCTTTCCCACCCAAAGCCAGGGCCCTCGCTGCCTGGGAAGGAGTCCTCCTGCTTTATCCTGGCTCCTCCTTCTGGGATCGGTCCATTTGCCCTGCCATCATCACAGGGCATGCCCCACTGGAGGGGGGTGGGAAACCTCCTCTCCGTCTCTTTGCATCTGCTCTTCAAATCACGGATGTTCATTCATGCACTCATTCAGTCTCTTTATTATTCCCATTCACTTATCCACCAAATATTTATTGAGCGTAATTACATGTGTGATACTATGCTATTCATAGGGATACAGGGGTAAGCAAAAGAGACTGCTGCCCTTGCGGAGTCACTATATAGACAGACCAAACCACATAAACAGACAGTGAGTATTGAATGGTGGCCAGAGGGAGGTGCAGGAAGGAATCTAGAGGGCAGAGCGACAGAGGAACAGCAGTTCCCACCCAGCATCAACCCTACCTCTCTCCTAACAGAGCCCTTCCCATTACGTTCAGTAGCCCACCCCCTCGAACATCTCCTAAGCCTCTGGAGAAACAACCTCAACCCCCAGGCCCCAGGGTGGCCCTGATTGATCCAAGGGTAATTCTACCCCCTTGGATCAGTAAGTAGCATGTGCCCTACATTAGGCCAATGAGACAAAGGTCATCCTGCTAGGGAAGACAGGGACCTAGGAAAGTGTCCCTGCTTTAAAGACAAAGGCCCAAGAAGAGATGCCAGCTCAAAGCGCCACAGCCTGCTGCTCCCAGCCTGAGGGTGAAGCCAGCCCCATGCCTGGCTGAGCAGAGAGGTGGAAGAACCAGGTGCGTGGTGCTAATGAATTGTGAGGGTCCTGGAGCCCTCTGATTTCCTGTCCATGTGAGATTTCCTTCTTTTTTCCAATAGTCCATCTAAAGTACCAAAACGGACACAGAGATATGGGCCGTATCTCTCAATACTTCCCTCATTGTTCTGTCCCTAAGTGCTACCATAGTGCCTGGAACACAGTAAAGACTCCATAAATAGACATAGGGAATGGATGGTATGTGTAAAGTCAGACTTCCTAGAACAGACAAGGCTTCCCATACAAGTGTCAAGTATGAGGTGCCCCTGGGGGTCCCCTGTGGGGGAAGCAGAAGTAGGCAAGAAGGTGGGGGAGCGGGGGACAGGAGCAGGATCAGACAAAGCCCCCAGGGCAGTTTCCACCTGATACCTCAGGGAACTTGACCCAGGGAGCTGGGCTTTCCTAAGCCCACTCCTCAGTCTCTGCCTGGGGACCACTCCAGGGGGATAGAAAACTCAGTCCCTTCAGCTCTCAACTCTCACAGTTAAAGTGGTTCCAGAAGCACAAGAGTGGCACCTGCTGACCACTGGAGGCAAACGTACAGTGAAGCTAGCCGAAGGGTACGCAGGAGTGATGAACGGGATTGAAGAGGGTCTGGATCTGGTCCAGCAATGGGGGCCACAGGGTAGATGATTGAACAGGCCCAGAGCATGTCCACGACTGAGTCTCAGACAACAAAACTGAGGCAGCTTTCTGGTCTACAAATGCTCCCACCATATCCCTCTGCTAGCCAGAGGGGTCTTTTCCTGCAGCCCACACAAGGATAGCTAACAGAAGCCCCAACTCTTATTACAATGGAAAACAGTCTTTGCATTTCAAAATTATTGTTGAACTTCTTGAGATTCTTTTTGCAAAACATCAAAAGCCAGATCATAATTTGATGATGAAATATTGATTATGCATCTGTATTTGTATGCAGAGGTCTACACTATGTAGATAGAACACCCACACTGTAATATCTTCTATTTAAGTCAATATGAAGATGGATGTTCCCCCTAGGCAGGTTTTGATAAAATACTTGTGTCGATACAAAGAGACATTAATGCCAATGCAAATCAATACCCGCTTATTGGTTTGGGTTGCTTCTTCTCCATGCAGCAGCCACCCCCAAGAGGGGCTCCAAACACCAGCATCTCTCAGCCCTGTTTGCATATTTCTTCATTTACACCATGTGAGTGGGAAATGTCAGGGGAATGTGGACTGGCAGGGGGCTGCCCACACCCGCTCCTGAATTGAATCGGGAAGGAAATGAAAATAAAAGCAAACACAACCTGTAAACAAATCTGGGAGACGCTTTATTACTGTCATTAGCAATGTGCTTATCCTGCCTCCCTTTCAAAAAGAGTAATATCAAAACAGCAGAGGAGCCAAGAATCATCTCCATCCTTGTCAGGTTCTCAGCATACGACAGGAACTAGGTCTCATCTCAACTGTGGACACCTGCCGTGTCTGCCCGTCCAGCACTTGTTGTCACGAAACTCCACGTATTTAGTACTTTCTAAAAATCTCATTTATTCTCTGCCCTCGCCAACCATAAAGTGAGTTCCCAAGGGGCTGAGTTTTTCATTTGCTTTGTTCACTGCTATATTTCCAACGTGTGGATGTTGAATTAATTTCTTTCTGCTTCATTCATTCACCCAACAAATCGAGCAACTACTATATGACTTGACTCTACTGGGTCCTTGGTGAAAAAAACATTGTCCCTGATGAAAAAATTTCGGTGAACAAAACAGACGTTCCAGTGGGCTAGAGGACAAGAGAGATAGGGAGTGACTACCATGTGGAGTAAGTGAGAAGGCGCTAATTGCTATGGAGCAGGCAGAGGATGAGCAAGCTAAGGACTGAGAATGCTAGGGAGAGGCAGTCCAGTTTTAAATTGGGTGGTCAGGTGCAGCCTCAGAAGGTAGATCTGAGCAAAGCTTTATGGGAGGTCAAGCTTCCCTGGTAGCTGAGATGGTAAAGAATCTGCCTGCAATGCAGGAGACCTGGATTCGATCCCTGGGTCAGGAAGATACCCTGGAGAAGGGAATGGCTACCCACTCCCGTATTCTTGCCTAGAGAATTCCATGGACAGAGAAGCCTGGCAGGCTACAGCCCATGGGGTCACAAAGAGTTGGACACGACTGAGTGACTAACACTTTGTGGGAGGTAAAGGAATGGTATACAAGCTGTGGGGCAGAGAAGGAAGGGATTTCTGGGCACTTGGAATAGTGCAGATGTCATAAGGCAAGAGGATGCATGGTTGGTTTAAGGAACATAAAGAAGGGGGTGGCTAAAATGGATGAGCAACATTTGGACAGCTGAACTAGATGGAGGATGTTGAGGCTTCTAGGGGCCACCTTGCCCCTAACAGCTGCCACATGGGGAGACCCCATAAACAGAATTATACAGAGTCCCCTGGATCCAGCCATGCCTGAAGCAACCCCTACCCAACATCTTTTCTATGCTTGAACCAATATACTCCTTTTTAAAGTCACTTGTAACTGCAAGAGTCCTGATAAAAAACACTCTGAAACCAAGTACCTAGGACACTTGAGTTGCTGTACCAACAGTGGGTCTCAAAGATCCCAGTGGGCTGGCTCAGGGGCGGTGGGAAATCCCACCTCGGGGAGTGAGGCCTGGGAGCCGCCTGTGCAGGGGAGGCCTGGACACCTGACAAGTGAGAAGGAATCTTTCAAATTTGCAATTTTCAAGTGTCAGAAGGATGCGGCGCCACTCCTCTGACACTCTGCACATGAGGCAGATTCTCCCCATTTCCATCAACACGTCTAGTGTGCGAGATGCAGCCTTTGCACCCCCATGACCCGGAACCCACAACCGAGAATGAGAACGCCAGGTGTTAGTTTGTCCAGCAAGGTACATTCAAAGGACTAGACAGACCCTCCTTCCTCAATTACCAGAGTGGATGCAGTACTTTCAAAGGATTCTATTCAGTTCAGCAGGCGCTTTGAATAGCTTCAAGATGCTGGGGAGTCAGAGAAACACACAGCTTGGTCTGTCCCCTTAGAAGGTAATCTAGTGGGTGAGGGCCCCTTTAATTCATTTCATTCACATGTCGTGGTTTGGTCGCTAAGTTGTGTCTGATTCTTTGTGATCCCGTGGACTGTAACCTGCCAGGCTCCTCTGTCCATGGGATTTTCCAGGCAAGCATACTGAAGTGGGTTGTCATTTCCTTCTCCAGGGGATCTTCCCAACCCAGGGATCGAACACAGGTCTCCTGCACTGCAGGCAGATTCTTTACCAACTGAACTATCAGGGACATTCCATGCTAAAAGCAAGACAGGGGGTGCTGGGGTAGAAACTCCCGAAACAGGGGAAGGACAGACGTTTGCAGATGATACTGGTGTGTGATCACCCCACCATTATTCATTCATCAGAAGTGAAGTGCTTCCTTTGAACCCAGCACTCTTGGGCATTAAAGATACAGCAAAGCAAGATGAGTAAGATCCCCACCTGAATGGAGGATGAAGATAACAAAGTGAAACTAACGTTTTAAAGAAAGGCTTTCTGAAAGTGGTAAGTGCAGCAAGAAGAATGTACCAAGACAATATATTCCAACAGAGGGACACTGGGGAGTGTGGACAAGAGGGAGAAGGCTGAGCTGAGCTGAGCCCAGATGCTGGGAAGGAGCCAGTCTGCCAGGGTGCAGGGCAAGTGCTCTAGGCAGAAGGAATGGTGGGTGCAAAGGCTGGAGCAGGAGCAGGCTTGGCACACCTGAGGACCAGAGGCCAGGCTGTGTGACCTGAGCTTAGCTGGCGATGAGGAGAGATGGGAGATGAGGAGAGATGAGAGATGAGGTCAGGGTGAATGGGGCCAGATCATGTAGAGTTCGAGTTTTGTTCTAAGTGCCAGCACCTTTATTGCAGGGTGATATTGGCATACTCCCACTCAGATAAATGAACATTCTTGCCTTGGCAGGTCATTTGGGTGGGAACAAGAAATGTACCCAGCAGTGCAGAAAGAAGAGAGGAGGGTTCTACAAGTTCCCAAGATACGGACAGTAGTCCCTTGTATTGTTGTTGGGTTTTGTTATTTTCTTGGGAGAAGAAAGCTGCAAATAAACAGAGCCCAAGACTGAAACTGAGGGGCCACAATAGAGAGAAACACACAACGCCCGTCATAAAACGAGCCAGGCAGGAGCAGTTCACCCCCCGCAGGGGACACGGGAGGGAGGGGGGCACCTGGAAGGACGTGGGGATGTTTGTCACCTGGAGGAAGGAGAGTGTGCCTGGTCTGGGAGGCAGCAGCATGGCCAGGAATATCAGGGTGATGGCTGGGATTGAGGGTGAGAGAGGAGACCAGGCTGCTGGCAGCAGGTTTCAAAGTTAAATGGCTGCAGTGGGTCTTGTGTAGCCCCCTGGGCTTCTCTCCTCCTTGGGGAGCGTTAGTCCTGGGCCCAGGGGAAGTCTCACCAGGCTCCTGCTCAGCACGCAGGCTGTGGCAGTGGCAGGCAGGAAGGGTGAGGTCCCGGGCTCAGAGCAGATCACACGTCTAGTCCTCGCCAGCAGCTGCTGTGTTCTTGGCAGTGGGAAAAACATAAAAGACGTTCATTTTTCTGGAGCGGCTACAGTGATGAGAAGAGAGAAGTGACTGGAAAGGTCAGACAGGGCCTTCACCTACTCAGCTCATAAACTGAGCTGTACCCAGACTGCAGAGCCAGAGGCGAGATCAGACCACCCTGGGGATGACTTTTCCTGCTCTGGGTCCCTGGCCCCCTGGCTCAGCTTTCTGAACAGGGCGGGCTAAGAGGAGCTATGCCTCTAGAGTTCAAGGGCCAGGTGCCTTAGAAAGGCAGGATAGGGTTGTGGCCAAGAGAATGGGCTCTGGTGTCAGAATGACATCAGTTCAAATACAGAATGGCTGTCATCCTAACTTGAGGTGGCACCACTGAGGCTGAAACCCACTGATACTACAAAAGGAGGCCAGCTGCATGAAGAAGGAGCCAGTGCTCCCCCATACTAAGAGAAGTTTCACTGAACCCCACCAAGCAGGTAAGAACTGCAGCAACTTGAGTATCTCAGGGAGGTTCCCAGCTAGCAGGTCAAGTGGAGGGCAGAACCCAAAGGTAAAGCATTAGTGGGTTGCTTCCAGCAATGGACAGAAGGGGTCTCCATTCCTGAAAGGGCCTGAATAAAACCTCCCAGAAGTTATATCCCAACAGCCATCATAGTTTGAAGACAATGCCATTAAAATTATGAATTCCCTAACTCTAGTTTTATACCCACCAAACATCCTTCTTATTTAAAATCAGTTTCCTATGTCATGTGCGAAAGAGTGTTGACAGAAAAGGAGGCAACTATTTTCCTTGGCCAGCATGTTTTCATTAATAAACCAGTTGTCCAGTCTCTCTCTCTCTCTGTGTCACTTGCCACATCCTTTGTGAAGGGAGTAGTATGGATTGTACATTACATATCCCAGGTGTGCATTAAACTAAATGCCAGGGGATGTCCCTACAGTTCCGATTCCCAAGGTCCATGTAGCTTCTCCACAACAACTTCCTCTCCTTCCTCTTCTCCCAGGCCATTCTGCTCCCCCACTCCAGGTATATCAGAGCTCAACAGAGTCAGGTCAGGGCTTGAGGGATTCTGAGAGCCCACTGAAGTGATGACTCCTGCACTGAGGTTCACAGAAGTACCATTGGGTTCCATGAATTCCTGGCAAAAATTCAGAAAACCTAAGGGAATCCACACATTAGCCGATAATGAGGCCACACAGACTAACTAAAGCATCAGCCACCTCATTAAACTGGGAAGCTTAATACTGTTTTTATTGCACAATCACTTCTAAATGTCTTTTATTAATAAAATTGGGGAAATGAATTAGTTATTCCTTAATAGGTGCAGTGTGTTTAGTTGACAAAATCTTTACAAAGAAGAGGATCCATGAGTGGTGAGAATACCAAACGGTGTCCTTTTTCAATGGGTTTGGAAAAAATCGAGTTGCCACCAACCACCCACCCCCCCGACCCCATTTTACAAATGAAGAAACTACAGGAACAACAACAACAACAAAAAAAAATACTTGCCCTCAAATTTCTATTGCCATTAGATGTTAGAAAATTCTATAACTCTTTGTAGCCTATAGCAGCTAGAATCATGAGAGGCAGTCTCTTTAGAATCTGTTCACTTTTTTCCTATTAATCCCCTCAAACCTCAGTGAATGATAGAGCTGACCCTTGAAGTCAGTATTCACGTGTGAATTGTCCTCAGTTCACCTGCTATTCTTGGTGAGAGGGGAGGGAGGGGATGAGATGGTTCAATAATTTTTAAGTAGGGAGGGAAGGGATGTAAAACGACACCCCTACTGCACCAGTGGTTTCTCCACATTATTTAATCTCCACAATACTCTCATGAGGAAAGTATAGTTTTCTGTTTTACAGATAAGGAAATTAACATTTGGAGAGGTTAAAAGACTTTCCAAGGGAACAAATGTTTAGAAGTAAAGCCCAGTTCTCAGGTTTAAGTCCATGGTGATTCGGTGACAAGGCTCTTTAAACCCCACTGGATTCAGCACCAGGGACAGAGGCGGAGCCCCCAGGGTCTTCACTGGGCAAGGACTGGGGACAGAGAGGGTGCGAAGGTGGGTGCTGAGTCCCAGGGACGAGCTCTAACTACAGACATGTGTGAACTATAGGAAGGGGGCCAGGGCCAAGAAAAGAGTCATCATCATCATCTCTTCACATCTGCATCAAACTGCTCTTTTTAGAACCATTTTCTGTTCTCCTGCCAACCACTGAAGCTAGGACAAGCATTGTCACCTGTAAGATGCCATTCCCAGACTGCCACCCAGAGTTTTTATAAAACACAGATGGATCCACGCATGGAAAAGTTATCTGAAATTCATAAAAATCCACTGTTAAGGAAACAACTGTAACAGATCAACCCCAAATTCCCAGTGTCTTAACACAATCTAGCTTGTGTAGAGCCCCAAGCAGGAATTCCTGGTAGCCATGAAGCTCACTTCCAAGAGTGATTCTGGTACCCAGGGTCCTTCCTCCTTGTGGCTCTGCCACCTTACAACACAGCTTCTGAAGTTCCCATGTTTATCTGCATCAAGCCAAAAGGAAAAATCTGAAGAATACCTAGGGAGGTTTTCATAAGCTGAGTCTGGAAGTGGTACACATCACTTCTGCTCACATTCTATTCATTGGAACCAAGTTCATGGCCTCACCTATCTACAAGAGGTTATAGGAGGTGTGGTCCAGCTGTGAGTACAGGAAGATGAGGAGATGAGTCGTCTTTAACAAGGAGCAGTTTCTCATTTCTGCGCTAAGTTGAGAAGCTGTCCAAATCACATGATTCTTAACCCTATTTGAGAGCTTCAGAATGGGAATAAACCAAGAACCAACCATGTAAAACATCTTGACTCCAGGGCTTGTGCTGGATAAATTCCACATGTGGATAATCTTGGAATCCCCTGCTGGGCATCTTGCACCCTCCATGGTTAAAAGGCAGGAGAAATGACCACAACTAGAGCTTTTAGATCAGACCAGTCAGCCCTAGAGGAAATCAGTCCTGAATATTCAATGGAAGAACTGATGCTGAAGCTGAAGCTCTAATACTTTGGCCCCCTGATGCGAAGAACTGACTCTTTGGAAAAGACCTTGATACTGGGAAAGAGTGAAGGCAGGAGGAGAAGGGGACGACAGAGGATGAGATGTTTGGATGGTGTCATCGACTTGATGGACTTGAGTTTGAGCAAGCTCTGGGACTTGGTGATTGGCAGGGAAGCTTGGTGTGCTGCAGTCCATGGGATCGCCAAGAGTCGGACACAACTAAGCAACTGAACTGAACTGAGAGCTGTTAGATCATTAGATTACCTAGGAAGATACATATATCTACATATAGATAGATAGGTAATCAATCTATACTTCTGGAGATTCTAATTCAGCTACCCAGTGTGGACCTGGGAATGTGTTTTTAACCACAGGGGATGTGTCAGGACTCTTCCTGTTACAAATGTCAGGAACCCAACACACACGCTCTTAAGCAAGAAAGGAAATGCATTGGTCCCTGTAACCTCGCAGGGGTGGGACTACTGTGAGTCATAACCGGATGTAGTCTCAAACAACTTCACTGGGACACCCCAACTCTCCAGCTCTCAACTCGTCTTTCCAGTAGAAGATTCACTCCCAGGCAATCTCCCCTCATGGATCAAGATGGCCAACAGCAGCTCTGGGCATGCTATTTTTTTAATCCACATCTCCAAGAGAACTGCTCTTTCTCAGGAAAAGTTCCACAATTTATCCCTTTGGCACTAGTTGTTCTGGCTTGGGTCCCATATCTGTCCCTAAACTAGTCATGTAACCTGAAAGATGGTAATCCTCTGACTGTCCAGGTCATGAGCCCGCCCCGAGGTGAGGTCCAATCCATACCACACAGATGGACTGGTGTGGGGCAGGGTGATTTCCCGAGGACAAGCAGGGTGCTATACCCAGAAGAAGGGGCACAGGGAATGGGTGCTGGGCAAGCATCAGCAACAGAGATTCTCATGCACTAGGCTACGGGGGCTCTGAGAGATGCGGGAGCCCTGAGCTTCAGACTCCCCACAGGTCTGTGGGAAGGTCCTCAGAACTAGAGAGGGGTCTCCGCTCACCAAGCTGCCTGATGCCTTCTGCACCCACCCCGGATCCTGTTGCGGTCTCTATACATTGAACACATGAAACCAGGACCACCCTCTAGCCTTCCTGTGTCAGAAGGACAGGAGTACGCTTGGCCCTTTCACCCAGACACTCTCAGCAGCCCTGCCTCAAAAGGCCTGGCCTTCCATACACACCGAGGAAACCAGATCTGAAAGAGACGCGTGCACCCCAATGTCCATCGCAGCACTGTTTATAATAGCCAGGACATGGAAGCAACCTAGATGCCCATCAGCAGATGAATGGATAAGAAAGCTGTGGTACATATACACAATGGAATATTACTCAGCCATTAAAAAGAATTCATTTGAATCAATTCTAATGAGATGGATAAAACTGGAGCCCATTATACAGAATGAAGTAAGCCAGGAAGATAAACACCAATACAGTATACTAATGCATATATATGGAATTTAGAAAGATGGTAACGATAACCCTATATGCAAGACAGAAAAAGAGACACAGATGCATAGAACAGACTTTTGGACTCTATGGGAGAAGGCAGGGGTGGGATGTTCTGAGAGAATAGCATTGAAACATGTATATCATCAAGTGTGAAACAGATCACCAGCCCAGGCTGGATGCATGAGACAAGTGCTCGGGGCTGCTGCACTGGGATGACCCAGAGGGATGGGATGGGGAGGGAGGTGGGAGGGGGATCCGGAAGGGGAACACATGTAAATCCATGGCTGATTCATGTCAGTGTATGGCAAAAACCACTACAATATTGTAAAGTAATTAGCCTCCAACTAATAAAAATAATTGGGAAAAAAAGGCCTGGCCCTCTTCCCAGGGCCAAGTGTTTGGGTGCCAGCAGCACCATGGACTTTAGCTGGTGGTGACTTAAAACAGGTTCATGACCTGAGGCCTCTGGGCAACAAAGAATCCATAAATCCCTAAAACTGAAGTCAACACTCAAGTATATGTACATAATATACATGTATGCATCTCTCCACCTGGGGAAGAATAATTGAGAATTTCTGTCAGGTTACCCAGAGAGACTAATCCTAAAAAAGACAGAGAACCACCATTGTCAGCTGTGGCTTCTCTGGGTGTCTGCTTCAGGTATTTAATGGTGAAGCTTCATGTCCCGTAATACACTTGTTGGAGATGTAGGGAGCTTCTCCAAGCTGTTGGCATGGGTCAACTTCAAATATTCTTTGATCAGTGTTTCCCAAAACAGGTTCCTTGGAAGATGGATTGTTGTGATCTTGTGTCTAGTGAGAGAAACACAAACATTTCATGTTCAAATCAGTTGGGGAAATGCTAGGTTAAATGAGACTAACCAGGCTTCTTTTCTGCAGGACTTCTCAAGAGATTTTAATATTCCAATGTTTTGTGACTCCTCAGAAGCTGTTATGGTAGGCAGTGTTTCCCAAACTTACGTAACACAAGCACGGTCTTGAATCAGGATTTTGTTTTTTTTGTTTTTTTTGCAGCATCCTGTAAAAACATGCCCCTAAACATGAACTCATGGGTTATCCATGTGGGGACCTCCCTGGTCCCCAGGGTTGTGTGTTTGTGGTGTGACTTTGAGTTTGTGCTGCTGTGAAGAGGACTGGCAGCAAGCATCCAAAAGCTTCAAAGAGGGCGTGGTATGTAGAAGAAGTCATTCTCTCTTCTTTTCCTGAGTCGGAAAAAAAAAGAGGCCAGCATGTCTGAGAGACCCCTGGCACTTCTGGATGCCTGTGAGCCATGTAGTGTCGAGAAGATCAGGGAACTGGAGTCAGCACGCCGGGGAGGGCTCCTGGCTGTGCAATTCAGGCCTGGGTTTAACCCCTCTGAGCCTCAGTCTGTGACCTGTAAGTGTGTGATGTGAGGCCTGGGTGAGCTCGTGGAGGGAATGCATAGTAATTGGCACTCCGGAATGCTCACCCATGGGTAACCGAGGCAGAAGACTGCTTGAAACCTGCAGGGCTTCCTTTTCTCTGGCAGCTGCAGGAAATGTCCCAATGATCGTTACCTACCGTCTCCTCTTGCCTTAACCTTCTCCCCCTTGCTCTTGACAGCTCCCCGTTTTCTCCCCTTCAGACTCCTTGGCTGCTGCTCATGCATGCATGCGAAGTTGCTTCAGTCCTGTCCAACTCTTTGTGACCCCATGGACTGTAGCCCACCAGGCTCCTCTGTCCATGGGATTCTCCAGGCAAGAATACTGGACTGGGTTGCCACGCCCTCCTCCAGGGGATCTTCCCAACCCAGGGCAGGGGGGTTCTACCTCTAAACCCTGCTGTCCCTTTTCGCTGCCCTCTTGTGGCAGTTGAGGGGGTAGCAATGGGACCATGACCTCTGAGACTGGCTCCCCCCACCTCCCTTGGCAACTCCATTGGCAGGGTCTTGGGCCACCAAGCCACGTGGAAATGGACGCAGAGTCCCCCACCGTTGGCTGACACTCAGGCTGCACTTAAGGTCACCCTTGGTGATATGTCACGGAGAGCGAACAAATCCGCACCGTGTCTGTTCTATCAGAGCTTGTTTCTATCTACATCTGTCATCGCTGATTGCATTTGAATGGGTTTAGTCTCTATTTTAAATAAAAGATTTATGCCTTAGCTGTCAGAGCCAGCCTTTATTTGAAAATTTAATCTTGTTTCTAGGAGTCTAGATTAACTTATTAGATTTAGGCGTCCCTCGTGTGTCTCTGAGAGAAAAGGAGAAGATTCTCCTTTGCACACAGCCCTCCACACGCCACGCAGTGGAAGCCAAGAGCTGGGTGGGCCTCACCATCCAGCGAACGAGGCAGGATGGGGGCCACTGTCTGGACAGCTTTATGTGGTATCCTATGTCCAGGGAGTGTTCTTCTGGGTTCATAAGTCTCTGTACCAGCTTCCCAAACATTAGCTGGGACGCCTGCGCTCCCTACAAGCGTCCTCCACCAAACTTGCCCTTTCTCCAGAGTTTTCTGGAAGCCCCGGCAGAGACCCCCAGTGGGAGACCAACAAGTCCACCTTAGCTGTGCCAAGGAGTTTCAAGTTTCCTTCACATCTGTGTTGTATCTTCTGTCCTCTCAGAGCGCTCACCCAACTGACTAGACCACAGGGTCAGAAGGCCTGGGTGTGACCTTGGTCAGCCACCCAACTTTCCTGACCTCGTCTGAAAGGTGGAGGTAATGTTGACGCCCATCTCACAGGGCTGCTCGGCCATTGATCGAGAAAGTAGTGGGCGAGGGGGGAGAACTCTTGAGAGCTGCCTTCTCTGAGTTTGTAGCTACTTCAGTAGGTATGGGGTGGGACACACATCCACCTCCTTTGCAAGTGAAGATGCGGCTGCTCCAAAGGAGAGAAGTGTCTGCTTGGGGTCACAGCAAACTGATCGGTAAAGCTGGCCCAGAACCAGGAGTTCTGATCCCCACCCACTGCCGTGGGCTCTTCCCTCCTCCCCACCCCCACGCCACCACCATCTCTGTCTTTCTCTCTCCCCCTCCCCCCCTTTCCTTCTCTCCTTGTCTCTCTCTGCAATGGATGGAATTGTAAATCCCCTAGAATTCCTAAGTTAAAACCCTAAACCCCAGTGTGACTTTATTTGGAGGGAGGGTCTCTAGGAGGTAATTAGGTTAAATGAGGTCATAAGGGTGGGGCCCTAATCTCATGGGACTGGTTACCTTACAGGAAGAGCCACCCCTGTCTCTGCGTCCCCTAGCACGTGCACACACCAAGGAAGGCCTTGTGAGCGCACAGAGGGCGGCAGCCTGCCAACCGAGATGAGAGGCGCGGGAATGAAGCCTGCCTTGCTGGCACCTTGACCTTGGACTTGCCAGCCTCCAGCCCAGTGAGAAATTTCTGTTGTCAGGCCACCCAGTCTGCAGTTCTTGTTATGGCAGCCCAAGGAGGCTAATATACCCTCTCTGCCTCCGTAGATGTCTCTCCTTCTGTTTTTCTCTGGGTCTGTCTCTGCCTCTCTCTGCTCCCTCCCGCCCCGCCGTCCCTGACTTTCCCATAGCACTTTCGCCCTCTGCTGGCCAGTCTCGGGTTAGCAGGCAAGGTCCGGGCCCCAGAGAGGTTCTGTCTCTTCGGGCAGCATCCTCCCACCCTCCCCGCAGCACGCACACCGCACACACTCCCCAGGATGAGAGTCGGGTGGCATCTCACCACCCCTTCGTTTGCCCTCCCTCACACCCAATAACCCAACACACCGTAGTCCCTGATACGTGAGCAAACACTTTTTGTTCTAAGCTCCCGAGTCAGGGCCACAACCGACCCATCTCTTTTACCAACTCTGATGCCCACCTACTCACTCACTGCCCGGCACACAATAGGTGCTCACCAAATGTTCCTTGAGTGAGTAAGGGAAGACACTCATTTATGGGGAGTTCATGACTTCTTGTATTTGGGGCGGGGGTGGGGGGGGTAGACTCTGACTGAGGATGGGAACATCCCTTCCTCCTGGTGGAGCCCCCCCATAGGCACACTGCGCATGGCGTCTGGGTGGTACCCACGCCCACTCCCTGCACACAGCGCCAAGCAGTGCCCGCCCGGCCTCCAGGTGACGGACGGGGAGCCCCGTCCCCTGCCTCCTTAAGTGCCTCCCACCCAGCTCCGCAAGCCAGCCTGGAGCAGGGACATGCATCTCTTGGTTTGTCACTGGGCAGAACAACTCAGAAGAAAGGAAGGCGAAGCGACTGTCTCCATAATTCAGCCCCCTCAGCCTGGGAAGGAACTGTTATCTGAGGGGGCTAATGAAGATGAATCTATCCGAGGGGAGAGGAAACCCCAGCTTCCGCTTTCTAGCTTAAAGGCTGCTCCATCACTCCGGTTCCTAAATCAGCCGTGGGAGGCAGGGGTGGGAGGTAAGGGAGTCTCCCGCCCAGCCTGCCCAGCCAGGCTCCTTTCATCCCCATCAGTCCAGGATGCAGGTGAGGAGAGTGAGGAACTCAGCTGGGGCGCACGATTTTCGGGGCGCCACCAGCAGGGTCACACAGGGTGAGTGTCAGCCATGCTTCCCTTTGCCTCCGGCTCTCCTGCAGCTCAACACTGTGCTGCTCCTGATCTTCTCTTTCACTTTTTCACAGTTAATTCATTGCGGACTTTTTTTACAATGAATTTTGATTTTTTTTTTTTTAAATAATGAAAGTGGGGACTTACATATCTGTACATCCATGTTCTTAGCAGCGTTATCCACAATAGCCAAAGAATAGAAAACAGTGTCCACTGATGGATGAGGGGATATATGAAGTGTGGTATATCCATAATGGAATTGTATTCAGCCTTTAAAAGGGGAGGAGATTCTGACACATGCTGCAGCATGGAAGAACCGTCAGGGCATTTTGCTAAGTGAAATGAGCCAGTCACAAAAAGTCAAGTGCTGCATGATTCCACTTACATGAAGTACTTAGAGTAGTCAAATTTAGAGAGACAGAAGGTAGTTACCCCAGGGGCTGGGGAGAGCAGGGACTGGGAGGTTAGTGTTCAGCTGGGGAAGAGGAGGACATTCTAAAGATGGATGAAGGTGATGCTTGCACAATGTGACTATACTTAATGCCACTGAACTGAACATATAAAATGGTTAAAATGGTAAATGTTTTATATTTTACTACAATAAAAATACTGCATTAAAATATGATTGTTGAGTTTTTTTGACACCTTTTTAAATGTTATGCCTGAATTAAGTACCTTCTGCCTTGTCCGACCCTGAATTCCTCACACTGTCCCTATCTTACACATGGTAGAAAGAGGTTGAGGGATGTTACAGGCCTTCCTAAGGTCACTAAGAAAATTCCAGGTGAGCCAGGAACTTGAAAGCCAAGGGCCCAGCTCCCAGCTAAGGATACAGACCAATAGAGTTTCCCGTGTCTGCCCACCCCCAAGACGCTTCCAGGGAGCTCTCTCGACACCACTGTCCGTCTGGAGTCAGCTGTTCCTTGGGTGGAGTCTTATCCCACAAATAAAGGCCTCAGGGGACCCAGAGATCCCATTGCTCAGCCCCAGCCCTCCTCTCTTCTTGTGAAGACCCCTCTCCCATCAGCTCCAACTCTGCTCCTTTGCAAAGAAATCTCTAGGACTGTGGTCAAGTCCCTTTTCACACTCTCTAGCTATGACAATGGGTGCTAATTTTCCCCCAACATCTATCCCCTCTCCTTATTCAGTAACAGAACCCAAATTTAGTTGGTACAGGTTACCTGGAATAAAGCCTTCATTTTTTAGCTTTCCTTGCTAGCTGGGGGTACCCACAGGACTTATTTCTGCCCCCAAACCTGGAAAATGAAGCACCATGTGCAACTTTGAAGCTGTGTCCTTACAGAGAGCAGCACCCCTTTTCTTCCCTTTTTCCTTTCTGTTGGCTGGAAAGGTGGGCATGATGGCTGGAACCTGTGTTCCATACTAGAGGATGGAGGAGCACGGGATAGAAGGGGGCTAGGTCCCTGACATAGGGAAAGCCAGAGCAGCCCTGGCCACCCACCTGCACACTTCTGTGAGCGGTTCAGGTCCCAGCAAGACACAGACCATATGAACTCACCCAGCCTCCCCCTCCACAGAGGCAAGGCCTCTCTCTATGTAGATCACTTCCAGTCCCTCCTGGTCATTTCTGAAACATTTCCTAATAAATTACTTTCTCAGGAGTCTTGGGTGCAGAGTCTATTTCTGGAAACCCAACCTATGACTTCCCTCCCTCCTCATTTGATCTTTCACAGCCTGTGTGGTGTCCAGTTAGGCTGTAGTCCAGCTGGGTCCAAGAGTCATTGTGGACCATTCACCACATACTTCTTTAAGTGAGAGGAACTTCTAGCAAGCTTATGCCACTGCTGTGGGAACTTGGGCAAGTCTCTTGGCCCCTCTGGCTTTAGGCTTCCCCTCTGTGAAATGCAGATAAAGCCCAATGAGACAATAGACATGAATGAATTTTGTAAACTTGTAAGAGATATGTTATGGACTGAATGCTTGTGTCCCCCGCCCCACCACATCCAGGTGTTAAAATCCTGACCCTCAATGTGATCGTATTAGGAGGTAGGGCCCTTAGGGAGGGAATTAGATCATGATGGGGTTCGTGTCCTTGTCAGAAGAACACAAGAGACGCTTGTGTTCCTCCTCCCTCTGCTCCCTGCCACGTGAGGACACAGCAAGAAGACGGCCGTCTGCAAACCAGAAAGAGGGTCTCATCAGAGCCCCACATGCTGACACCCTCATCTCAGGATTCCCAGCTTCCAGAGCCCTGAGAAATAAATCTCTGTTCTTTAATCCACTCAGTCTGTGATATTTCTGTTATAGCAGCTGGAGCTAAGACAAAGTACTTACTGAATTATCTGATGGGTGACCAGTCCCATGAAAACCAAGAGTTCCCCCAGATCAATGATGACCCCCAAGCCCCAGATGTTTTTATCCAGGAGTTCTGGCCTCTGGCGTTGCTGTAGGGAATGTGACCTGACTGTCCCTTATTCAGGGCAAGGCTGTGGGGACCGAGCTCCTTCCCTTCATACCATCATCACACACTGTCGCTCCCCAGACCCCCCAACCCCACCCTGGCACCGCCTTGGCCCTCAGCCTCCCAGACACCCTGCACCTGCCGCATTCTGCTGACTGTACAGCTGTGTCTCCTCTGGACTAGGTAGTGACGGGGCCGTGGGACAGCCTCCCACAGCAGCACTCTCAGCAGGGACATAGGTCCCAACCCTGGGTTGGGGATGGGGAGTGGGCAGAGGGTGCTAGAAGGACAGATGGGGAACTGGACGGGAGTAGGACCAACTTCAAAGGGCGGAAACAGGCAGCTCCTTCCTAAGCCGTGAGCAGAGATAAAAGCAGTCATGAGTTATGTGGGCGAACATGTCATAGTTTCCAAAGAGCTTTCTCATCCATTGTGTCTCTTACTCCCAGCGAGAACAAAATGGTTCAGAGAAGGCTGAGATCTCTCCCACAGTCACACAGCAGCCAGAGACAGTGCATCAACCCACTTTAAATAGCCCTCAGAATTTGGAGAACATCCCAGATGCTTGGGCTTTGGGCAACAGATCTGGGGGTGACAAGAAAGAACACTCACCTGCTGTTTCCCAGCGGTGGCCTGGCCCCTTGGGGGAGCCAGGACGGATGCTGGGGTGGAGGGAGGGCATCGTCCAGGGGTTCCAGCTGAGTGCCCCCTCCCAGAAACTAGACCTGGTGCAGTGGAGGGGACATATGTATTGGTTTTGCCCACTTGTGATACAAGCACCCCACTATTACTTTTGGGGACCATCTCTCCCCAGGACACACTTGGATTGCTTAGTCAAGCATCTCTAGTAGCAGACAGGTGATCACTGACAGCAGCTCAACCAATCAGATTGTTCACTTTCACACACGTCCCGGATGCATGGTCAGTTTCTGAGGACCCAGCCTCCCTGCTTGGACTTTCACAGGCCATGTGGTGTCCAGCCAGGCTACAGCACAGCTGGCCCTAAGGCAGGTGAGTCTCCCACCTCACACCAGTGAGGGACAGTGGCACTACTATGGGCCCGTTGCTGCTGTTCCTCCTACGCTGGATCTCACGTCACTCTCCTCCTGGCTCCAGCCTCCTCGACCTTGGTCAGCTCCATGGGCTCCCCCAGCCCTTTCCAAAGCAGCACACCACGCAAGAGAGAGACAGAGAGAGAGCGAGAGAGAGAGAGCAGTGTATCTCTGCAGACAATGCTGTCATTTAAGGGGAGGATTCAGACTTCCAGAAGTGAAGTGGGAAGATGGTAGACAAAGCATTCCTTAGCAGGAAGAGAGTCAGCCAAGAAAGTGGCAGCTTCGGGGTCTGCAGGCAGCAGGGGGGAAATGAGAGATACTAGTGGAAATAGAGGCTGGAGCAGATTCCGGGCCCCAGAAGCCAGGTGGGGAAAGTATGAGCTTCTTTCCTGTTGAGTCAGAGGGAATCTGGGGGCCAACATTCAAGACGTCCAAGTCACAGCTAACTTGCAATCCTGTGGGGTCATCCTAATGGGCAGGGTCAGAATCAGGAGCTGGGGGACTGGGCCCGGGAGCATGACAGAGGTGGTAAGGTGCAGCCTCAGGAGCAGCAGCCCAGGGACTCGGGGAAATGCAGCTTCTGGAGGGGCTCCCCCAGTTCCACTTACAGAGACCACAACCTGCCTTGCCTCTTTTCCTTTGACTGTGCCAGGTCTTAGTTGTGGCACACTGAATCTTTTTAGTTGCGGCATGCATACTCTTAGTTGCAGCAATGTGGGATCTAGTTCCCTGACCAGGGATCTAACTGGGGCCCCCTGCATTGGGAGCACAGAATCTTAACCACTGGACTACCAGGGAAGTTCCCCGCCAGCACCCCCAGCCCCAAGGCCTCCTGGCTTTCAAAGTCCCCAGGTTTCTCCTAGAGGAGGTTGGAGGGGCGGGGGGGGGGTTGCCTTGTACATTGGAGCCAAAGCCACTTCACTTTCACGGCCCTTCATTTCCTCACCATGAGGAAGTGGCCCTCTGCTACTAATAGTGCCTGTTAATATTTTTCATGTGCTTATTGTATTAGAAATCTTTCACACAAATTAATCCTCGCTGCAACTCTGGGAAGCAAGTATGGTTATTAACCCCAGATTTTACAGGTAAGGAAACTGAGGCAGAAAGATTGAAAACCACATCCAGTCACACAGACAGTAAATGACAGTCACACCTGAACCATTGTGCCACACTACCCTGAAATGGACAGGGGTGTGTCATCTCTCCCTTCCCTGAGCTAGGCCAGGACTCTGCCTGACCCCTGTGACCCACCCCCTCCCTGACAACCCACCTCAGTGGTTCCAAAATCCTGACAGTGACCCCTCCCCGCCTCTCCAGCCCCACCCCCACCCCATCCAGTGCAGTGATGTCTCCATCTTCATCCTCCCACCCAGGTTCCCTTTGCCTCTTTCTCCTGGGAGCTTTAAGCAGGAGAGACAACTGGGAATCTGCTGTTCAGACTCCTTGGGACGTCTACATTGGGGCCACCCAAGCCTCCCGCCGCCTCGCTGCCCTAGGCCAGACATTTGGAGCTTCAGCTGACTCCCGCAGAGAAGTCGCCACATCATCACCAGCTGCCACCATGCTGTGATTAGTTAATCACTAAGAGCATGGGGCTTTTAATTAACTGCCAGCCCTGCACGGGCAGCTGTTCCACAAACCACATCTGATCGTGGCTCTCCCCCATCTGGGCTGATGGAACACTTCAATCACGCAATTGCTGCTTGAATATGTTGATACTGCAGCATGGCAGCTGCCAATACTGCAGCCCTGATGGAAGCATCAGCCACAAGAAAGAGAAAAGAAAGCAGCTATTAGTCGGGGGGGCCATTGGGTGTGTAAGGCTGAGGGCAAGTCTGCACAAGATCTGTGAGTGTACAGACATGGCTGTGACATTTATCTATAGAGTAAATGTAATTCAACTCATACAAATGTAAGAAAGAAAGAAATCTGTAGGTGCCACAAAACCAGCGTGTACTTCAGGCATGGCTGGATCCAGGAGTTGTTGTTCAGTTGCTAAGTTGTGTCCAACTCTTTGCAACCCCATGGACTGCAGCACGCCAGGCTTCCCTGTCCTTCACCATCTCCCAGAGTTTGCTCAAACTCATGTCCATTGAGTCAGTGATGCCATCCAACCATCTCATCCTGTGTCATCCCCTTCTCCTGCCTTCAATCTTTCCCAGGGGATTCAGGAATACAAATGAAATTACCGGAGCAGATGGGGCCTGAACCGTCAGAGGAACAGTACTTGAATCCTAGATGGGTCAGTTGAGCAGAGGGAGCGCATATGAGACAGATGAGACAGTGATCTTGATACTTGTCCAGATAAGGACTTCCCTTGCTTCATGCTGATTCATTTCTTTTCTCCCATCTCTGGACCTCAAGATAACTCTGGACATACTTCTATTATAGCCTTATCACATTTGATTTTAACTATTTGGTCACATATCTGTGTTGTCCAAGAGACCAAGATTTCCCAATTTCAAGGCTATTGATTTTGGCACAGAAAGTTTTTGTTGCGGGGTTGTTCTGTGCTTTCCCTGGTGGCTCAGACGGTAAACCGTCTGCCTGCAATGCGGGATCCCTGGATTCGATCCCTGGGTCAGGAAGATCCCCTGGAGAAGGAAACGGCAACCCACTCCCGTATTCTTGCCTGGAAAATTCCATGGACGGAGGGGCCTGGTGGGCTACAGTCCTCGGGGTGGCAAAGAGTGAGCAGCTTCACTTCCACTTTCTGTGCCTTATAGGCTGTTTAGCAGCAGCATTTCTGGCCTCCAGCCACTAGATGTCAGTAGCACTCCTTCCCCCAGTTGTCACAACCAAAAAAAAACGTCTCCAGACACGGCTGAACGTCTGTTGCAGGGGCAGGAGCCGCCCCTCTGAGAGCCCCTGGGATGGAAGATGAGACAGAGGAAGTGTCGTGTCCTCTGGTGCAGGTTCCAAGACCTCACGGGATTCCCACGATACCTGGAGGGCAGAAACAAGGGTGGGGGAAGAAGAAAGTGATCGTGCACAGAAGAGCTGACGCGGGTCCACACTTGGCAGAGGGCAGTCGTGTGCTGGTGCGGGCACCACTGCATGCAAGGGCTGAACGTCTGTGTTGGGTGGTGAGGGACCCCTGGGGCACACCAAAACCCCACGCTCGGCAGTGGAAGTGAGTGGGTGCTAAGAAACTGAGCAGAAGGCAAGAAAACTCAGACCCTGAAACGGAGGGGCCCGGGTGGGGACCAGCCCAGTCTTCGCCCTGTGCCCCCACATAGCTGCTTATGTGCAGCAAAATACCAGATGGCCCTTTTCTATGCCAGGCACTGCTGTGAGGCATAACCCAGTAATTCCTCAGGGAAACCTATGAGCTACATCACACCGTTTTATCCCATGCCACAGGTGAGGAAAGCGAGGCACTGGAGGGTTTTGTGGTGGTGGCGGTGGTTTGTTTACTTGCAGAAGAATCGGGATTCGAATCCCACTAGTCTGGCCTCTGAGTCCACTCTCCTGCCTGGAATGTTCCACTGGCCTTACCTTAGAGGGCAGAGCAGCTGTCCAGACTGTCCTCAGCATTTGCAGGGCTGCAGTGGAGGAGACAGCTCTGGGAGCGACATGGAGAAAGCACCCGCAGAAAGTTCTTCAAAGAGGGACCAGGGTTTGCACCCTGAGCAGCTCCCCCAGCTCGGCTACCTGGAGAGGGTGTTGGATTCCAAGGCTGAGGGCTTGTTTAAATTCTTGACCCTCCGGTGCCCAGCAGTGGGACCGCTGGGTCCCTCCATTAACCCCAGTTTCCTCATCTACCCAATGAGAGTCACACCCACCTCCCTGGAAAACAGGAGGGACCCAGGCTTCCCCGCCTGCCAATGGTGGGACCTTCACAAGCGACTTCAGCTCTTCAATCATGGGGGTGGTGGGAGGACCTCATGGAACAATCAAGGGTTTTGAAAAGTTGCAGAAACTTGGGGCATAAGATAGTGTGGTTATAGCCTCATAAGTAAGAGTACAGACCCTTTGGGGGGATCCATCATGTGCCAGCTGTGCCTCCATGGGCAACTTGCTGAACCTCTCTGGTCTGTTTTCTCTTCTGTAAAATAAAGCCCATCATAGTTCCTCCTCCTGCCTCCGGCATCAGGAGGGGATAATAATACCTCTCTGGCTGGTTCAGTGGGAGAATGAAAAATGAAAAAATACCTGTGAACCTCAAGATAGTGCCTGGCACATGAGATAATAGTGCTCAGGAACCCGTGTCAGCCCTAGGATCACATCTGAGATGTTCCCCTGGGGCTGGCGGGCCTGAACACCCCCTCATCCCACCCCCAGCACATGTATCAGAGAGTTAAGTGGCCAATAGCTGTTCCTTGGAGCAGGTGTCAGCCTAGCCTCCCTTCCCACCCCGGGTGTGCACGCGCCACATCCAGGGCTCTTTGAAGATCTAGCTGCCGCAGGACTGCTTCCTGAACATCGGAGGGGAACACAGCTAGCTCTCATAGGATGCTCCGCCTTCCTGCAGCCCCTCCTGCCACTCCCCTGGGAGCGGGGGATTCATTCTTTTCTGTATTATGATGATAATAAATAAGCTGGGGCCGCAGAGGGAGGCTGGAGTTCACCACCGACAGGCCCGGGGTAGGAAGCAGAACCAGTTTATCATAACCAGGCTGAAACTGCCCCCATCTGGAATCAGCTGCCTCCTGCACACTCTCTAGGCCAGGCCTCCAGGCTGGCTTTCCGTGAGGCGGGGAGGGTAGAGAGGAATGAGCCCTGAGCTGTCCTTCTGGGCAGCAGGACAAGCTCCCAGAGCCCAGGCCAAGCCCCTCCTCCTTGCTGATTCTTGCCTCAGTGCTCCCGTTGGGGAGGAAGGAGGGGAGACCATGGCCTGGCTACTCCCCTTGCATCGGGCCCCTTGGTCTTGCCCTTAAGGGTCTTGACCATTGTTCTTGGGACCAGTGTTCCTATACCACTCCCACCTTTGGCTATCATAAGCCCATGTATTTGTCCACTGCATATATGTGGCTATCACATATTAAGCAACTACTGTATGCCTGGGACTAAGCACTTTACTCAGATAGTTCACCGAATGCTCACAAGTGCTTGGAGTAGGAATTATAATTGGCTTTATTTTATAGAAGAGAAAACTTAGACCAGAGAGGTTAAGCTATTTGCCCAAGAACACACAACTTGCACATGGTGGATTCCCCTAGAGTATATACTCTTAATTAAGATGCTATAATATGACGCTATCTTATGCCCCAACTTTCTGCAAATTTTCAAAACCCTTGATTGTGCCATGAGTTCCTCCCAACATCCCCATGATCAAAGTGAGGTTGAGGTTAATGCCATTTTACAGATGAGGAAACCAGGGTCTATGGAGAATCAGCCTCCCCTGTGGTCATGCACTCAGGAAGCCTCAGGAAAGAGTCAACCCCCTGACACCCAGCCCAGCCTCTCTGGGAATCCCTCATCACAGGGGTCTCCCATGCCCTCCTAGTCCCCTGGGTGAACACAAGACCTGAGTCTCAGAGAACATGCTACTTGTTCCCAGGCCCCCAACCCTTCCCTTCTCTCCTCCCAGGCAGAGCAGTGGATTTTGGAGGTTTCATTACCAATAAGATCTGGAAGAACCCTTAGCCTCAGTCAGCCCAGGAAGCCCCTGGGGATCAACCTGTTACTTAACGCAGACCTGGAAGGAGGGTGGGGTGGAGAGTGTGACCAGACAGGTGTGACCCCAGCCCTACCACCCACTTCAGGGCCCAGGCCACTTCAGGTCTTCAAATCCTGGGCTCTACACCTACAGACTCAGATAAGAATCCTCACTTATCCAGACCAAGGATGTGTGCATGCGTGCCCAATTGCTTCAGTCATGTCCAACTCTTTGTGACCCCTGCAGACTATAGCCCCTTGGACTCCTCTGTCCATGGGGGATTCTCCAGGCAAGAATACTGGAGTGGGTTGCCATGCCCTCCTCCAGGGGAATCTTCCCGACTCAGGGATCAAACCCGCGTCTCCAGTGTCTCCTGCATTACAGGTAGATTCTTCACCACTGAGCCGACAGGAGGAAATAAATTTATTTTTTGTGACTTTGTAAAGTGTTTATTTAGAATTACTGCCTAAGGGGTCAGAGGGTCACAAGCTCACATGTCATCAGGGGACAAATGGATCAGGTAGGTGGGTGAAGTTGGCCAGGTAGGAGCTGTGGCAATAGCTGGCACATACCTCCATCTCAAGGGGGAAAGGTGCCAGCCCAGTCGTACCAGATCACCATTTACTAAACAAATCAGAAATCTGAATTTTTTTCAATGAAATGCCCTGATTTCTAAAACCCTTTGCAGACTGAATAAAATACCTCTGTGGACCAAATGTCACTTGCACTGGTTTGTAACTCCTCATGGAGTCCTAGTTGCTAGAAAAGCAAAGAGGCCAAACAGCAAGCCCAGGGTCACACAGCCAACCAGGCAGAGCCAGGCGAGCCTCAGCCCAGCCCTCTGGCTCCCCAGCCAGTCCGGTCTCCCCAGTTCCACACTGCACGGCAGTTTCCAGCACCCTCAGAGCCATCCAGCTCGAGGTCTGTGCCCCTGGGAAGCAGTGAGCTCCTGGGAGCCCTGCAGAAGGACGCTCCCAGGACAAAGGACACTGCAGGGCTCCGAGTATGTACATCACAGCACATCCATCCTGAGGCCTAATTGAGACGCTTGCTTGGAGTGTCCTCAAAAACTAGGGCAGATGTGGCACTCTGAGAGTCAGAGCCACCCGCCGTGGACACCCTGCCGAGACTGGGGACTGATGGCTGTTCTCTGGAACTTGGACCAGCCAGAGGGAAGCTGGTTCTCACTAATAAGATTATATATTTTTTAAGTGGCCCTTGTGTACTGCAAGGAGACTGAGTCCTAAGATGCCAGAAAGGAAGACACAGTAAAAAAAAAAAAAAAGACCATCAGCTCATTTCTGCAGGAATCGTTCAGCACCAGGCTAAAAACCCCCTGTGGATTTCACCCCCAGGCATCCCCTAGGCTGAGCTGGGAAGGTTGGAGTTGTGTCCCAACCTATCTCAGCCCTCGAGCCCGCCTTGACTCTTGGGGTAGGGATGGGGTCGGGGGGGAGGGGGCTATGTGAGCCCTGTTTCTCAGACTCCTTTCTCCTGGAATCCCACAGTGCCCTCACGGTGCTGGGGGTCAGAAGAACTGGGCTCCGGTCCTGGGTGCACATATTCCCAGCTCAGCGGATGTGAGCAACCTGCCCTCCCACCCGCCTCAGTTTCATCCTCTGTCCTCTGCCCTGACCCAGCACCCAGCTGTGGTGAAGCCCCAGTGAAGCAGAGACTACAAACGGGTATCCAGCCCCAGGCACGAGCAAGGCCACGTGGGTTTTGCCCAATCGGCATTTCTTTTTAAGTTTGTCTCCAACTAATTTCACATAAACATCTGGATTTCTGGCTTCTCTTGAAAAATCAGAAGATCTGGCTGCACAGGGCTGGCCTTCCCATGTGGCCACAACGGGCCGTAGCGGAGTGACAGCTTGCCTGTTCCCCCGACGCCACCCACTCCTGACTTCCGGTACCCAGCCAGCGTCACTCCTTTATATGACCTCCTTCACACTTGAATTTGAGACCCCTGATTTAATGCAATAGATATGAAAAGTCTTTGGGGGAAGTCTACAGATTCTGGGCTTCATTATTATTAATGGAATTTCTGGATCCCACTATTTGGCTTTGACCTTGGGCAGGTCTCTCAGGCTCTCTGGGCTCTGGTCGGCTCCCTATCTGTCAAATGAAAGCCAGCTCTAGGGGCCTCCAGGAGCGTTTCCGACTGTGACCCTTGGACTGCCTCTGGGAGCTGGTCTTGCAAACTTTTCTCTTCAATAGCAGTCCAAGAGCCTCTTGACTACTTAGGTTCTGCCATAATATTTTTTAAAGGGAGGGAGACAGGGAAAGAGGGGAGAAGCTGTTTTAAGTCTCCCTGGGTACCAGTCACTGAGTCTCTGTCTCTCTTAACCCACCCACCACCTACTGTTCATAAGACACAGCCAGGCTCTGAAGCCAGGAAGCGTGAGCTTAGGGGCGGGCCAGCCCACGGGCAGGACTGCATGTTGCTTCTGATGACAGAAAGCATATAAAACCATTGTCTTCCCCTGACTATACTTTCTCTCTCTCTCTGTCTTTTTTTTCACCACTGTTCCTAACATCTTTTATTAAAGTCTTGACGAACATCATGCCAATGGTTGGGGGTGGGGTGCAATGGCAGAGCACTGTCATCCACTTCACCCCCAAATTCCCAAGTTTCACTTCTTTCTGCCAACCCTCAACTCAATCCCAGGTCCAATCTAGACTTGGCACTTGGGCTTGCCAGCAACAGTGCTCTGTTGGATGCTGTCTCCACATATGCAAGGTGTCTTCCTGGCTTTCTGCAGCTCAGCCTGCCCACTCTCCTCCCTACCTGCCCCTATTTCTGTTCATATCACCTGGCCCATCGGAAGCAGTCAAGAGTGGTTGGTTGAATGAAACAAAAGCAGCGCATCCTGGTGGCTTCATTCCCTTGTTGTTCAGTTGCTCAGTCGTGTCTGACTCTTTGCAACCCCATGGACTGCAGCATGCCAGGCTTCCCTGTCCTTCACTATCTCCTGGAGTTTGCTCAAACTCATGTCCATTGAATCAGTCATCCAACCATCTCATCCTCTGTCGGCCCCTTCTCCTCCTGCCCTCCATCTTTCCCAGCATCAGGGTCTTTTTCAATGAGTCAACTCTTCATATCAGATGACCAAAGTATTGGAACTTCAGCTTCAGCATTAGTCCTTCCAGTGAATATTCAGGGTTGATTTCCATTAGGATTGACTGGTTTGATCTCCCTTCTGTCCAAGGGCCTCTCAAGAGTCTTTGCCAGCACCACAGTTCAAAAGCATCAGTTCTTCAGCACTCAGTCTTCTTTGTGGTCCAGCTCTCACATCCATGTATGACTACTGGAAAAACCATCATTTCGACAATATAGACCTTTGTTGGCAAAATGATGTCTCTGCTTTTTAATACGCTGTCTAGATTTGTCACAGCTTTTCTTCCAAGAAGCAAGAGTCTTTTAATTTCATGGCTTCAGTCACCATCTGCAGTGATTTTGGAGCCCAAGAGGATAAAGGTCTGTCACTGTTTCCATTTTTTCCCCATCTATTTTTCATGAAGTGATGGGACCAGATGCCATGACCTTAGTTTTTTGAATGTTGAGTTTTAAACTGGGTTTTTCACTCTTTTCTTTCACCTTCATCAAGAAGTTCTTTAGTTCCTCTTCGCTTTCTGCCATTAGGGTGGTGTCATCTGCATATCTGAGGTTATTGATATTTCTCCTGGCAATCTTCATTCCAACTTGAGCCTCATCCAGCCCCGGCATTTTGTATGATGTACTCTGCACATAAGTTAAACAGGCAGGGTGAAAATACACAGCCTTGATGTAGTCCTTTCCCAGTTGCTCCAGACTAATTCTCCACTTGCTTCCCCAGGCCTTCATTCTTTAGACACACAGATTATTCCCTCCCTCTACACCTCCATGCTTTGGGGGGTGCAGTTCCCTCCAGCTGGAGTGTATAATCCTTGTTGTCAAAGTCCTCTGCATCCTTCAAGACCTACTTAGCTCCAATACTACTTTGATGGTGTTTTCTCTGATCCCCCCAACAGATTTTACCATGCCCTCTCTTGGGCACCCTCAACACTGTTAACCGTCTCCTCTGTTTTAGCTATTTGTATCACATAAAAGATTTTGATCGCAAGTAACAGAAGACACAACTCAGGCTGAGTTACATTATGAAAAGCTTAAGATACTGGTTTAATTTTTCAGTGAGTCTGGTGGCTCTGCCCTGCTCTTTGAATGAGGTTCATTTCAATGGTATCTTCCTTCCCTCATCAGAATAAAATGACCACCGCCATTCCAGGCTTCACAGTCCAAAAGTCCCACGAGTCACAGGAAGTCGACTTCCTCACATGTCTGTCCCTATTCCATGCTGATTGGGCCTCTCTTGTGCCAGTCACTCTAGGCTGGGGAATGCTGCATGTTGATTGGCTTAGACCAACCTGGTTCCCTCCCTCAAGCTGGAGCAATGTTTACTCACCCAAACCACAAGGGGGAACAATGGAGGAAGCTTGGGGAGACACAACAGCGCCCACAGGGCTTTGTAAATGTCTCCCCAAGGAAACAATAATCTCCATGAGCGCAGGGGCTGACTCTACTTCATCTGGGGGTTCTTCCTTCCTCAGGGCCCAGCATGGTACTTGGCGCCAGAGACACAAGGATAAATATCCCTTGGTTTGAACACCCTTCTGTCCCATAAGATGATACTCTGGAGCCTGGCGCCTGTCCCCTGGCCTCCGAAAACGACAGTGACATCTGTCAAATGACTGAGAACACTAATACTTCTATTCACAAGAGTAGAGTTCTGTGACTCCAATTTCAGTCTCAGAATTGGGCTTCTAGAAACATGTGGCCACTGACCTCTACTGAAGATTTGAGGAAGAGAAACCTGGGATAAAGAGGCTTGAGATTAGACCCCAGGTATTGTCCATTCACTTGCTCACTCATCTGCTCACTGTATTGATGCCTATTTGTCATTGCCTCCTCAGCCCACTGCCCCTGCTGAAAGGGGACAGGCCGTGTGACTGTACCCTGCCTGCCTCCACCCATCATGACCATTCTTGATTGGTTGCAATTAATTATTTCATTGGTTTTCAGGGGGGTTGTACTATTCCTTGAGAGGTATTTGGAAAACTGGGGGTTGTCTTCTATTTTAGTTGTGAAAATGAAAGTTGCTCAGTCATGTCTGACTTTTTGTGACCCCATGGACTGTACAGTCCATGGAATTCTTCAGGCCAGAATACTGGAGTGGGTAGCCTTTCCCTTCTCCAGGGGATCTTCCCAACCCAGGGATTGAACCCAGGTCTCCCGCATTGCAGGCAGATTCTTTACCAGCTTTTAGTTGTGAGCATGCATTAAAATACTGAAATACACCCAAAGGAAAATTATATCTTTTAACTTTTTCTCTCTTTTTTTGGTTTGGAAGATTTTAGTAATTTTTAAAAATATGTATCTGCAAATAGGTTAAGTTGTATATGAATTTTATTGCAATATAGCAAACCCCTTACAATATGTGTTACATAAGGGTGCATTGGCAGAGCACTTCTGCCTCTGACTGAGTGAGGAGATGGTAAATCCTCTCCCCCAAAAGCAATTATAAAGTTGGGCCAAATTGATCAAAACAGCCATGCAGCACTCTGGACATCAACCAAAGGCACATAACAATTGGAGCAATATCTGTGCTTGGAAACTGGAAATTTGGGCAGTAACAGTGAGGATCTATGTCATTCTAGCCTGAGTCTTCTCCCTTCCTTCCTCCCAGCTCAGTCAGAATGGAGTATCCACCAGGGTGGGGCAGTTTCTCTGGTTTGGTTAAAGGGGGCTCGGTGGATTTTGATCAGTAAGTAGCACTCACTCTTGGCAACCTTATCGGTTTAAGGGAAAATCTCCAAGTCAGAGAAACATGAAAACCAGCAATTCCACTGGACTAAGTTTGCAATTGTGATTGGGCATATATAGTTCTGGCTAAAGCTGCATGAATGTGCCACAGAAACTAGAAGAGCCCAATCAAGCCACACACTCCTGGCCAACCCTGAGCCTGTGCATGTGTGTAGAGGAGACAGGAAGTAGCCCAGCAGTAAGTAAAAGACAGGGAACATGTGAAAATGGCCTGAATGTTGAATGTGCTCCTGAGATAGGCTTCTTCTAAAAAGGTTTCCCAATAACCCTTGCCTCTAAAATTAGTGTCCTGTCTTTGGGCATAGTCTGACATAGTGACTTGCTTCTAATAAATAGAACCTGGGAGAAGAGATGGATGTCACTTCCAAGCCTAGATTATAAAAGACTGACTTCTTTCTTACTCTCATTCTCTCTTTAGTTCTTCTCCCTTGCTGTTCTGATGAAGCAACTGCCATGTTATAAACTTCCTTATGGAGAAGCACATGTCACAAGGAACTGAGGGTGTCTTCTGCCAGCAGCCAGCAAAGAAAGAACCCAGTTCAGTGGACTGCAAGAAACCCAGTCCTGCCAACAACCAAATGAGGAGCTTTGAAGCAGCTCCATTCCCAATCAAGGCTTCTGGGCCAAGGAACCTGGTCAACACCTTGATTTAGCTTGAGTCAGAGGACCCAGCTAAAGTGTACCCAGACTTCTGACCCACAAAAACTGTACAATAGTAACGTTTTTGTTTTAAGCCATTAAAATTTGGGTTGATTTGTTATGTAGCAACATGGTAACGGATACAGCTTCCCTACCCAGACTCAGACTAATCAACAGAGGACAGAAAGTTGGGATGTTTGAGCTCAATCTCTGTCCAATCAGATATGCAGATACAGACACAAAGACAATGATTTGGAAGCTAGACTTAAATATAAAAACAAGAATATAAAAATTTTAATCAGAACTTTAGCAGCTTCACACCATAGGGAAAACAGGATCCCAGACAAGAATTTTCTGATTCATAGAGCCTGGAGAAGTTATTTTAAAAATAACCAAATGAGAAAGCAGCAACAATAAACCTGGGGTGAAGGTAGAGGTGAATCAGAATCCAAAGTTGCTACTATATTTCTTAATGTCCAATTTTCAACAAAAAATTACAAGTTATACAAAAAAACAGGAAAGTGTGAACTATACTCAGAAAAGCAACTGTCATTATAAACTGTCTCTGAGTGTTCCCAGATGTTGAAAGACTTTAAATACTAATTAAAATATGGTCAAATAACTAAAGTAAAACATGTCTTAAATTTTAAAGTATGATAATAATGAATCAACAGAGAGATTCTAAATAAAAAGACAGAAATCACTTTTAAAGTGAAATTCTGGACTTGAAAAGTACAATTGAAATGAAAATTATACTAGAAAGATTCAACAACAGATTATACATGGCAGAGGAAAGAAGATTGATAGATTGATAGAAATCATCCAGTCTGAAGAACAGAGAAAAGAAAGACTGAAGAAAAATAAGCAAAGCTTTAGAGACCAAGAGGACAACATTAAGCATGGGTGTCTAGAAGTAGAGGAATGGACAGAAAAAAAAAAATAATAGAAAAAAATGGCCAACATCTTCCAGAATCTAATGAAAGAACATCAAAGACATATCAAAAAATTCAGCAAATTCTACGTAGAATAAATATAAAGAGATTCACACTTAGACTCATCATAGCAAACACTTGAAAGACAAAAACAGAGAAACCAGCAAGAGAAAAATGACATGTGTAGGGGAGCAACCACCTAACAGCTGACTTCCCATAGAAAACAGTGGAAGGCAGAAGACAACAAAATGATGCATCAAAGTGCTGCGTAAACTGTTAGCCAAGAATTCTATCATCCAGCAAATCTTTTTTTCAGAAATGAAGAGAAAAATATAGACATTTCCACATACACAAAGACTAAAGATTTTGTTGCTAAAATTCTACAAATATATTAAAGCAAATGAATCTAGATACAAAAGATTACATGTATATGATTTTATTTATATAAAATTCCAACAGACAGAACAAATCTATGAAATTAAAAGTCAGGGTAGTGTTTACCCTTGGAGGGAGGTAGTGACTAGCAGGGGCCATAGTGGGAAAATTCCGGAGCACTAGTTATTTATGATTCTGGCACATTTCTGCATGTAGTTTAAACCAATAAAATTTACTAAAACAAGAAAGGAAGCTTGGCCATGTCGCTCCCTCCCCCATCTTTGAACCCCTTGTCTTTTCCCTTTGCTTCCCTTTCCCTTCCAGACTCAGCAAAACAGTGACCCCCAAGGTGCTGCCTGGTCTCTCTGCCCACCTCCCCAGCACCATTTCTCACTACCTGGTAATCTACTGAGGGAGGAAAGGAGCAGGCCGAGCTGACTCCCTCTTGAAAAAGAAGGAAACTCCATCTTGCGCTTCCAGTGAGCTTTGGACTATGTGCCTAGCAGCCATGGGGAGAGCATACCTACGGCTGAACTGGCCTCCCAGACTGATAAACACCAGATTCCACCAAGATTTCCCTTCACCAGAAAGAATGTGATAATCCCCTATGGCGTCAATCACCTTTGTAATCTTTATGGCTCCCACTGGTGTAGGCTACAATGTATAACCAGCTGACCCTTCTGATTATGAATCATGGCTGTAACCCAAGTGTATCTCCCTTTAACACTTTCCAGGCTAGGTTTAAGGAATTTGGGGATGTGGGCTTGAGTAGTACACTTAAGGTATATAAGGTTTTCACAAAAGTCAGTCGGGGTCCTTGGCTAAGAGGAGACTCTGCCTTGGGCCTGCTGGTGTAATAAACTGCACTCCACTATTGGCATTGTCCTTCTGAGTGAGTTTGTTTCCCAGAACGCATGGCTACAACACTAGCTACCTTGGCCTTCTGCTATTGCGCAAGTGTTCCCTGCTTCTATCCTGCCACGGGGCCTTTGCACATGCTCGACCTCCTGGGCCAGAGGCTCATTAAGACCAGTTTACCCTTTAACTTCAGCCATTCCCCAAGTGTGATCCACCCACTATCCCATCCAAGTCTAGTTCTTTTGTCTAGTTCTTAGAATTATATTTCTTTCCTTCAGAGTACTCCTCTTCATTTGTCCTTATGGATTCACAGAGTAATTATTGAACTGCTGTTTTCCCCACTAGCCCATATGTTTTAGGAGTCCTGATGATGTTTTTATCTTGCATTATATCCCCAGCACCATGCTGGCATATAGTAGGCATCTGATATCTATTCAATGAATATAAAGGTAATTAAGCCTATACAAATCTTCATTCTAATTAGAGCACATTGTAGAAAGCCTACCAAACTAAACTAAAGGTTTAGATTCTTATATAAGCTGCAGGGAGCCACTGAAGGTTTTCGAGGAGATAGGTGAGTTGACCATTGTTTTAAGAAGATCGCCATGGAAATGGAGGTGGAGAGCCCACACTGGAGGCTGTGGCGGAATCCAGGAGATGGACAGTGCCTAAAGAGGTGAAGGGGGGACAGAACAGGCTCTATCTTGAAAGCAGGACTCCATCTTGGGCCAGACTGTGGACTTTGAGCTCTATGTCCAGTATCTATGGAAATGACATACCAACTGGAAAATGAGGCCCCCAGAAGCAAGAGCCCCAGGGCTCTCTATCGCCTAACAGAATACCCTAATTATCTGTGTAACCGAATAGAACATATATTCTATTATGCTTACTGGGGTATGACCACAGGCCTATTGATAATTGTCCACTGTTAACTACCTAGGCTGAAGGCATATGATCATTGGTGAACTTTGATTGTATCTTTCTTTTTCCTTTGTTCACACTAGTTTCAGGGAACCTTATACACTTAGAGTATATAAGGTTTTCACAAAAACTGGCCCAGGTCCTTGGCTAAGAGGAGACTCTGCCTTGGACCCGCCGGTGTAGTAAACTGCACTCCACTATCTGCATTGTCCTTCTGAGTGAGTTTGTTTCCCGGAACCCGTGGCTACAACAGAGGGACAGGATCCACGTGGGGAAACCAACAGCCTGCTCCACCGTGACCCCCACCAACAGCCTGGCAATGACCTCACAATCAGCCTCTGGACCTCCTACCCTTGGAGGCCAGTATCCCCAGCTCTGCCCCAACACTGCCCTTTATGTTCACATGTATGCTCATGTCTAGAGGAGAACACCACACCGTCTGAGTCATCCAGGACCCACAACCAGAGGCAGAGGGCCCAACAAAGCGGGCGTGTGCCACCTTCCCGCCCACGGCAGGACCAGGGCTCCAGGATGGCAGAGAAGTCAGAGGACTGGAGGCACTCCCTGCCCACGGAGAGGAAGCTCGTGTGGAGGACGGCGGAGGAGAGGCGGATGTCAGACCTCACGCGGGTGCTGGAGTGGATGGAGCGGAGGCAGGGAAAGAAGAAGCAAGCTCTCCAGGTGCGTACTGTCTCAGAAAACCTGCAAGGAGGGCTTCATTCAGGGCGACTGAGCCTGATGGAATGGGGCGAGGGGCGGGTTTGCAGCATGGGGGTGAGCCCGTAGGAGGGTGCTGGAGGGCGTGGGGGAGGTTGTCCACGGGATCAGGCTGTCCTTGTTTGCTAACGATCTGGATCCCCCGTGTAGTTAATCTCCTAGCCTGCCACAGAGACTGGGAGGTGGGGATGCTATGTTCGCATTTCAAAGGTTGGCTCTCTGCCTGCTTGTGTGTCTGACTCTGCGAGCCTAGACTGTAACCCACCAGGCTCCTCTATCCATGGAATTTTCCAGGCAAGAATACCTGAGTGGGTTGCCTTGCCCTCCTTCAGGGGCTCTTCCTGACCCAGCATCTGGAGAAAAACATTCCTGGATCGTAAACCTGGGCAAGAGACTGGGAGAAGATTTATATTGCAAAGGGGCAGAAAAGGAATTTACAAGTGTAAATTTTCTAAAGAAATTGTTCTAGGAAAGGGGAGGTCAAGGGTCTACTGTCAGGAAGAATCCTGTCTAGTTTCACTGAGGTTTCACTTAATGAGAGACATTAAAGCTGTCTCTGTCAGCATTTCAGAAGGGCTGAGGGATAATTGCTTCTAGGGTCTTGCTTATGTGTCCTTCCCATTGTCCCCAGGCACTTCCAGCCTTGTGATAGCCCCAGGGTCAGAGGGCATCTTCCATTTCCACTGTCCCCACTGCGACTCCTGATAACACAAAAAACCTCAGACGCTCAGTTAAGTCCAACTCTTTGGGACCCCACTGACCGTAGCCCGCCAGGCTCCTCTGTCCATGGGATTCTCTAGGCAAGAATGCTGGAGTGGGTTGCCATTCCCTCCTCCAGGGTATTTTCCTTAGCCAAGGATCAAACCTGTGTCTCTTCCATCTCCTGCATTGGCAGGCAGGTTCCTTACCACTAGCGCCACCTGGGAACCTCTTCCTTTCTATCCTTCATGAGAACTTAGTTTAACTGCCTGTCTTAGTCCATTTGGGCTGCTGCAATCACATGCCATACACCAGGTGGCTTAGAAAAAACAGAAATTTCTTTCTTCCCAACTGAGAGGTTGGGAAGTCCCAGATCTAGGTGCCAGCAGGTTTGATACCTGATGAAGACCTGCTTTGTGGTTCATAGACGGCTGCTTCTTGCTATGTTCCCGTAAAGAGGAAGAGACAGGAGTGCTCTCTGGGGCCTCTTTTCTAAGGTCCTAATCCCATTTATGAGGGCTCCACCCTCCTGACCTCACCACCTCCCGAAGGCCCCACCTCCCCAACATTATCACATTAGGAATTAGGATTTCAACGTGTGAATTTAGGGGGAGGGGGGCACACGAAACAGTCTGCAACACCACTTTTCTCTCTTTCTCCAGGAACGACCAGTTTTGCCCCAGTTTCTCTCAAGAGTTCCCCTTTGGTCCCCTTATCTACAGAAAATCAAGCCATACCCTTGGAAAGTGGTCTCTTCAGCAGAGGAAGCCACCTGATCTTGACTCCCCGGCCCCCAGAGAAAAAATGGATGAAAACAGTGTTACTAACAACAGTGATATCTTTTACTGAGCATTTGCTGTGTGCCAGGCCCTGCGCTTGGCATTGCAGTGAGTTGTCTGGTCAACTGCTCCCAGCAAGGCTTCAAGGCAGACATTGATCTTACCCACCAGCTAAAGGATAAGGAAGCTGAAATGAAGAGGAATAATTTGCTTGAGCTCACAGAGCTAGTGAGGGTCTAAGCCAGGGCACAGACTCAGACATACCCAGTTCCCCAGCTCATGGGCTATCAGGCCCACTCCCCCACACACCTTTGTCACCACCTGTCTTTGCCTGCTTCTCCCAGTTCACCGGCCCCTGCCTTTCAGGGGAGCTTCTGTTCTGGTTGTATGTTTATTTATCATTAGAGTCATTAACTGAGGGTGGCTCAGATAGTAAAGAATCTGCCCGTGATGTAGGAGACCCAGGTTCGATCCCTGGATTGGGAAGATCCCCTGGAGAAGGGAATGGCAACCCACTCCAATATTTTTGCCTGGGGAATCCCATGGATGGAGGAGCCTGGCAGGCTGCAGTCCATGGGATTGCAGAGACTCAAACACAACTGAGCAGCTAACACACAATCAAAGTGATCTGGAGTGCTAGTTTCATCAGATACACGTAAACACATCTGGCAAACATATTTTACTCTAAGGAGTTAGTGATTTACCTACCCTACCAATTACCCCTCATTTCTGGGGGGAGGTGTTAGGGCTTGACTGCTGGGCTTCTCAGAACTCAGTTACAGGAATCTGACTCACTCCTTTGATGAATATACTTGATCCTGTCTCTTCCTGCTAAGCTTATATTCTAATAATGTTTTCACAGCTGTAGCTTCTATGTGGCTTTTCTTGTAAATAATTTTGGACCCAGAAAGGGAACAAATTTACTTTCAAGATACAATTAAATCTTCAAGCATCATTACCCTTTCCAGAGCATTTGGATTTTGAAAGAAGCTCCTGAGAGAGAGGGTGATGCTTCCGTGGCAGGTCTTGGATGGCAGGTCTCGGATGGCAGGTGGCAGGGGACCCTTTAGTGAAGACAGTTGTGGGGGGGGAGGGGGGCGGGGGCGCTGTCTGTGCCCTTGTCTCCCTTCTCCTGCCAGTCCAGGCTTTTCCCCACTTCAGCACTGTAACCTCTGGGTTATAGTCTACCCAGAGGGCTGTGCCCCTTGTGAACATTTGTCATAAAAGAAGACCCCTGAGATTTAAGGTCTCGGGCACAGGGGCCACCAAGTCAGTTTCTGTGGCTGTTTCCTGATGGATCTGTGGTACCAAATCAGTTCCACTCAGCTTCCTTCAAAAGAGGGGGCTGTAGCTACTCAGGCAGCTGTTGAAGAGAGGTTGAAGGTTGAGAGGGGAAAGGAGGGAGGTGGACCACTCTCGGAGTAACTGGCCTTAGTTTCTCTCTAATCAACTAGGAGTATCAGCCCTGGACCCAGCTTGCACCCCTTCTCCTACTAAGCCCCACAGAACCCTGAAGGTAACTAGTACCCACTCCTTAGATGGTCTTTGGACAGCTTCCTTCCACACACCCAGACTGGCTTATCAAAACCCCCCTTCCATTCACAGAGCGCTGCTAATAATCAGGGCGCGCTCAGCACTTCCCCACAGTAATTCATTATTTCCCACCGTAACCCTGTGAAGTAGCTTCTGCTACCATCCCCATCCTCAGATAAGGGAACTAAACTTCACACAGAGCCGTCCCTTGCTCAAGGTCACTCGGCCACTCAGCCAGAGAGCAGGATTGCGAGCCGGGCCGTCAGCCCTGGAGACCAGTCTCAGTCATCTCTGCACAACCCTCAGACCCCGCAGCAAACCCCAAGAGGAGATCCAGTCGGTTCAGTTTCCCTGCTATACTCCAGCACCCCAAGTCTACCCATTAAGGATGGGCCTGGATGCACCTCTGTGGGCCCCTCCCCTCCTGGGCCCCGATGAAACTTACTAATGAAACTTACTCTTTTACCGGGTCCTCCTGGCAGCTGTGAGCCAAGCATACATGCCTGGAATGGACTTGCTGCACTCACCTGGCCTTCCATTCTCACCAGGCAGACAGGAGCATCCGGGGAAAGAGAAAGGCAGGAGCAGTTGTGATGACAGCTCCGGGAGGACAAGATGGGATGGGGGTTGGGTGAAGAGGGGAGGGAGCACGCTGGCTGGCCTCGAAGACTGGAGGTCATGTAGGGAAGTGGCAGCTAGCAAGGCCATGTGAGGGCTGGAAGGAATTCCTCCCAAGCTGGAGAGTGGAGGGTGGAGGGTGATAGGGAGCTAGTGATGGACTCTGAAGTGGAGAGGGACCGCCACGCCTGGCATTGGAAGGTCGTATTTCGGGTAGTGCGATGAGGACACCAGCTGTGTCTGGAGGCAGAGGGGCCACAAGGGGGGACGGTAGGACAAGAGTAGGTGCTAAGGCTGGGTGGTCCTTCCCCGCTGTGGGGTGCAGGGCTGGCCTGGGCCCACTGAGGCGGCAACTGGGCTTTTCTCCCTGTTGTTTCAGAAGAACAAGCCCACGGCAGGGATAGGCGTGGCAGAACCTGCGAAGGAAGAAAAGAAAACCAAAACTGCCCTAAAATGTCAGGGAGCCCGCCGCAGGAGCCAAGGGAACCAACAGGTGGCGTTCTCTGAGCAGGTGATTCACCCCGCCTACCCCAGCCCCTCCACACGAAGGAGGGGGCGCCCACTCTGCTCTTGCACGGAATTGGCTACTTTTTCTTTTAAATGTGGAGCTCTAAACTTCATCCCCGCCACACACTAGCACCCACATAGATCACCCACCCCCTCCAGCCAGCCAGCTCCCACCCAACACACTCCGCAATCCCAGTGGGAAGACCTGTGGTAGGACTCGTTCTTCCTGGGTACCACCTCCCTCCCCTAAACCACTCAGGAGTGCCATTGGAAAGGGGGGACAACCAGCGATGTCTGTGGTCTCCAGGGTCCCTCATGAGCTCTGGGGACAGAAGAGAGAAGTTGGTGAGCAGACACCAGTGTGCGTTCCTGTCCCAGGGACCCAGTACCTAGAGTCAGCCTCTCCTGGGGTCCCCCTCATCTGCCCTTCAGCCAACCCTTGAACTCGCTCACTGGGGGATGAAGGAAGCTGAGCCAGAACCCATTCTCTAGCCTTTAACATCTCTCCAGATCTCCTCCCAGGCCTCAGGGCAAAACTCCAAGAAGGAGGACGAAACCTCTGCCCTGTACCGAAGGCTCTACAGAGTGGAAGCAAAAGGAAAACGCCTCAGCAGCCTGACCCCGAGCATCAACTCCAGGGACACACCCAGGATATCTGGTAAGGGAAGTACCTCAGTGGGGGGATGCCAGAATTGTCCTCACCGTTGCCCTCCTATCAGAGGGGCCAAGAGATGGCACCATCCTTAAGGCAGCACCATCTATGTCAACCTCACTTCTGTGGATGCAGGAACTCCCATGACTAGGGATCACAGCATCAAGGGGTGTGACCTGGACAGGAGACAAGTGGGCGTCAAGCCTCAGCTGGCACCCGGGGGAGGGGGAGTTTCTTCTCAGGAAGCTGGTATCGTGTCCCCCTGTGTTCCTGAAGTCATTGTGGTGACATCACCCTCATGTCCAAATGATCTAACTAGTTTAGATACTGTGACAGTGTCAAGGCACTGCAGAAGGTACCACAGCTGCTGGCCTGAAACCTACCAGGTGATGCTAGTACCCAAGAAGAAGTGGGCTTGGGCTATGCCAGATACTTATTGCTAAGACTGACTGTGTTTGAGTCCCAGCCCCACCGACGGATAACAAACTCAGGGTTGTATAATCCCAAGCAAGTCACTCCATCCGTGGGGTCTAGTTTTCACATCCGCAAAATGCAACAATTACACAACCAGCCTCACAGTATAGTGTGGTATTTTAGCAAGTCGAGGCACAGACCACACTCCACCAGATGCAGAGTAGGTACTCAATAGATGTGAGCAAAGGGCTGCGTGCAAAGGGCTCGGTTGCTCAGTCGGGTCTGACTCTTTGTGACCCCATGCACTATAGCCCTCCATGCACCTTTGTCCGTGGGATTCTCCAGGCAAGAATACTGGGGTGGGTTGCTATTTCCTACTCCAAGGAATCTTCCCAACCCAGGGATCAAACCCACATCTCCTGCACCTCCTTCATTGCAGGCAAATTCTTTACCACTGAGCCACCTGGGAAGCATATGGTACTTCTCTGTAAACATTTTGCTAACATTCTCAAGTGGGCTGTGTTGGAATAACAGATGCATTTATTGTACCTGGCCTTTTGAGATGGAGGTGTATGGTAAAAAAAAAAAAAAAAAAAAAAAATTCTGGATGGATTTCCAATTAGCTCAAAGGAAGAGGAGCAAGAGGCTTGGAATAGGGGTTGCCAGTTCTCCTATGTTGCCCCCAACTCTGCCCAACAACAAAAAAAAAAATCCTTATTTCTTTTTCATTTAATGCACCAAAGCCATTGTAACCAAATTGTGGTTACTTGCCAGTTAGAATTAAATATGATTGACTCTAAATGCAACACGAGATCCAGGACCGAATCCTAGACTAAGTTATTCAGTGAAAGAATTGGTGAAATCCAGAAAAAAACTCTATAACATGCCCATGTTAATATCTCATTCCTGGCTTATGTAAGATGTTAATGTTAAGGGAAGGATGTATAAGGAGCTGTCTGTAAGAGTTGTCTTTGCAACTCTTCTCTTCTATAAATCTAAAAGTATTCCAAAATAAAAAGTTTATTTTTAAAAAAATGGAAGGAGTTCAACTTATGCCCTACGGGAAGCCCCACCCCTTCCCCAGGTTTCCCGTTGTTCTCTGTGTTCTAGTCCTGCCGGGAGGCTGAGCATCTGTGGATCTCACTTCCAGGACTATTTCCTTCTCCCTGCTCTCTGCCAACCCAGACAGGGAACACATCCCTTCTCCCCAGACTTCTCACATGAAGCCATTGCTTGTCAGCAAACTTTACTGAAGGTTTGGGGCAACAGAGGTAAATAATTACATCACAGACTTACACGGCAAACATATTAGAAGTCTATCATGATGCCCTCTCGTTCTTCAAAGTCCTTTGTCCCCTGCCATCAGGAGATTTCCCTGATGGCTCTATTTCCTGCGGGGGTGGTTTCCAGATGTTTTGCTCAACTCCAAGACTATGACTAGGGTCAGACAAGCTAGGCACACAGGACACAAAATTTAAGAAGGTGGTCTCTCTCAGGCGCCCACCTTGCCCTTTCATGAGCCTGAGAACAAACACCTCCTTTATTTTCGCCCCCTGAGTACCTTGTCTGTCTCACTCTAGTCCTGGTTCTGCCCAGCTCTCCCTCTTCTTCTCGCTTTCCTCTCCCTTCTCCCCTATCCTCTGCCTTCTCTGCCCCACACATTCCCACTGCCTTCTTACCTCAAGGGATCACTTGGTTCCACTGTCTCATTCCACACTCAATGTGGTCTGTAAAAAAAAAAAAGCATTTTTTTCAATGTAGTCTGGAAAAAAAGATATTTTCCTAAACAAAGGCAGTTCCTTCCCTAAGAGGAACTCTCACACAAGTCCATTAATTTTTTCCATCTCACTGCACAAGGATGCCAGCAGGGCAGGCTGACTTACCAGCCCTTGGGTCCTCTGCAGTGCCTCCTGCGTCTGTCTGCCCAGCCCTGTCCCCCACAAAGCCACCCTGTCGGAGAGCAGGCGTCCCTCTCCAAATGTAATACAGCCAGTGGCCACTGGGGGTCAGCAGGTGCTCAGGCAGACAATGGGCCGTTGTTCACAGGCATCCAGCAACCACCTGGGCGTCCACGTGTGGCACCAGGACTGAGTGGGCACTGCTGTGAAAGCTGTCAGGAGGCCTGAAATGACTGAGCAGGATCTGGCTTGGGAGTCAAGATCAAGACAAAGCAGCATCTAGGAAGGGTGTAGAGGCAGTTAAGGGCTATGGCAAAAGTCTAAGAAGGATAAGTGTGGATCAAGAAAAAGCATTCTTTCAAAAACATTTTTTAAAAACTTTTTACTGTATATTGGAGTATAGCATATTAACAATGTTGTGATAGTTTCAGGTGGATAGCAAATTCACATACAGAGATACAGGATACATATACAGGGGTTCAGCCATACAAGTACATGTATCCATTCTTCCCCAAACTCCCCTCCCACCCAGGCTACCACATAACAATGAGCAGAGTTCCCTGCGCTGTACCGTAGGTCCTTGTTAGTCTTCCATTTTAAAAACAGCAGTGTGTACCTATCAGTCCCAAACAAGGAGAAATACTCTAGCCAGAACATCTCTTACTAACCTCCCTCAGCCCCACTCAGCACCCAAACAATTGGCGTCCTTTTCAAGAACCAGCGGTTCTAATGCTTGTCCACCAATTCTATTTGTGCAGCTTCCTCTCCTGCACATCCTATTAGCAACTTAGAGAAGCCTGTGCAGATGTCTGCAGCCCTCCATACTGCTCTGCCCTGTAGATTCTAGCTAAATTGTCTCTTCTCTCTCCTCAACTCAGGAAATGGCTAGACTCCTATCTAGGTTTTCTCTACCCATGCTGCAAACCTAAAGCATCTTCCAGCCATCAGCTGGGGCTCTCGTGGGACTCACCCCTTCTGTTTCATTTTCTAAAGGATCACTGCCCTGTATTGCCAACGTCTGAAAAATGCCATTTCACCTATCAGGCCCCAGTGTTTAATTGCTTGAGACAGAAAGATATATCTAGTTCCTGTTACCACACCTTGGCTGAAAACAGAAATCTCAGATTGGCCTTTCCAAAACACAGTCCTAATTGAGTGCAATCACAAGTCATGGGAAAAGTTTATGAAGTTGGATCTAAATTCTTAAAAGGCGACTGTGGTTAAGGGCCACTAAAAGATGCTGGGAAAGCATTGGAACACACTTGCAAAGTAAATCTTGACAAAGTCTGAGCATCTAGGCTAAGAAAATGGAATTCATTTGGCTTTCTCTTCTTGCCCACCTATGCTCAGAGCATTCTGTCAGTGCCAGGCAAGGGTGTATTCCTAATGCAAAGGGTTGGGATGCAGTTACCCCCTGTGTCTCTGGGTGATTATAGAGTCAACCCCTAGAGTCCCAAACATAGCTCACCAGAAGTCTAATGTATCTGTTCAGCCATGGACTCAGAAATATGGGAGGGTAGCCAGGACAGGCTCCCAGAAAAAGGCATTGATAAGCGGGGTGCACGTTTTCCTGGCATCTTGGTCACATGACTTAATCTCTCTGATCTTCCGCTTTCTTATTTGATCAATGGGTGTGATGTGGTTGTGAGACTGTAGCGCCCCCTCCCTAGAAAGCCTTTAGAAAACTGCCTGAAACATAAGTTACTCAATAAATGTTAGCCCATATGTCTAATTCTCATTTTAGTACGCATCTTCCCTGCATGAGGCCTGCTTTGATCCAGAAGAGGATCAGATGTCTCAAGAAAGTCCATGGCCCTTTCTCCAAGGGATTTCCATTTGTGTCAATGAAGATGTGTAACTCACGATTCTCCTGGAACATGGTACCAGTTTCCACCATGCATAAACAGACTGCTGATGCCACCTGACCCCATCACTCTCTCAGGGGCCAGCTGTCAGCTTAGAGAGCTGTACTGGACACAAAGATCCCAGTTCAGCCATGGACTCATTGTGAGACCTTGGGCAAGTCAGAGCCTCTCTCTAGGCCGTTGTCCCTCCATTTATGTTATAGAATGTCTAGACTTTCCCAGATGTATTCTGGTAAAATTTCTGCATTTTATTCATGAATTCTTGCAAGTTTACAAGAAGAACAACTTACTTACAAACAAAACGTCAGATTAGCATCAATCTAGAAATGACACTTAGAGACTATTGATTATTACAGGCTCACAATCCTATTCTTAGTCCATATATAAGTTACTGTTAGGGTGAATGAAAGATATTTGCAAAGTCAGAAATATTTAGGGAGTTTCTCAGCCATTTTTTCATTTATCTAAAGAAAATGCTCTAGAAGAGAACAGAGACATCAAATTAGGAAATAGTTGGTTTAAAAATAAAAATCTTGATAGGCACTTAAAATCATGTTTTTTAGAAAGAATTAAAAAGGATAGGCAAAGAGATACACAAACAGATGAGGTGGATTTAATGCTAAAAGAAACAACAGGGTAAAAGAGAGAGATTTTAAAATGCTAGAGAGAGTAAATAATAACCATAAACCTACACACACCAAAAAATAGTAGTTAAATAAACATTTGGAAATGCAAAGTAAGTCTGACAAAAATAGTTACAGTAGGAGATTGCAATATACCTCTTTCAAGACAGATCAAATAGATAATTTCAGGAAGTGCCTAAAAGAATTTAACAATGCAATTAACAAACCACAACTTTATATTTGAATAGAGAACACACATTTTTATATGGCCAAAGCATATTCACCAAAAGAAAACTTAACATTCAAAATAGTAAAGATTTTAGGGCCAGTTACAGTCAATAATTAGAAATAAAATTAAAAGATAATCTCAACAAAAATTAAGAAACACACTTCCAAAATACCATGATTTCAAAGATAAAAACTAATGGAAATAAGACTGTTTCATACCAAAATCTATGGGGTGAAGGCAAAATTTATGCCTAGAAGAAAATTTACAGCAAAAACTGAAAGCAATGGCTCTTGGCTTTATAAAACAAATAAAAAAGTAATACTTTTTTAAATTTAATGACATAGAAGAAATAATTAATATGAAAAAGAGAATTCATCCATGCAATATCAACTAAGATGAATGAACACCCTCTTCCAACAACACAAGAGAAGACTCTACTCATGGACATCACCAGATGGTCAACATGGAAATCAGATTGATTATATTCTTTGCAGCCAAAGATGGAGAAGCTCTATACAATCAGCAAAAACAAGACCGGGAGCTGACTGCGGCTTGGATCATGAACTTTTTATTGCCAAATTCAGACTGAAATTGAAGAAAGTGGAGAAAACCACTAGACCATTCAGGTATGACCTAAATCAAATCCCTTATGACTATACAGTGGAAGTAAGAAATAGATTTAAGGGACTAGAGAGCCTGATGAACTATGGATGGAGGTTCGTGACATTGTACAGAAGACAGGAATCAAGACCATCCTCAAGAGAAAGAAATGCAAAAAAACAAAACGGCTGTCTGACGAGGACTTACAAATAGCTGTGAAAAGAAAAGAAGTGAAAAGCAAAGGAGAAAAGGAAAGATATTCCCATTTGAATGCAGAGTTCCAAAGAATAGCAAGGAGAGATAAGAAAACCTTTCTCAGCGATCAATGCAAAGAAATAGAGGAAAACAATAGAATGGGAAAGACTAGAGATCTCTTCAGGAAAATTAGAGATACCAAGGGAATATTTCATGCAAAGATGGGCTCAATAAAGGACGGAAATGGTATGGACCTAACAGAAGCAGAAGATATTAAGAAGATGTGGCAAGAATACACAGAAGAACTGTACAAAAAAGATCTTCACGACCCAGATAATCACGATGGTGTGATCACTCACCTAGAGCCAGACATCCTGAAATGTGAAGTCAAGTGGGCCGCAGGAAGCATCACTACAAACAAAGCTATTGGAGGTGATGGAATTCCAGTTGAGCTATTTCAAATCCTGAAAGATGACGCTGTTAAAGTGCTGCACTCAATATGCCAGTAAATATGGAAAACTCAGCAGTGGCCACAGGACTGGAAAAGGTCTGTTTTCATTCCAATCCCACAGAAAGGCAATGCCAAATACACACCAAGGAAACTAGATCTGAAAGAGACGCGTGTACCCCAATGTTCAACGCAGCTGTTTATAGTTGCCAGGACATGGAAGCAACCTAGATGCCCATCAGCAGATGAACGGATAAGGAAGCTGTGGTACATATACACCATGGAATATTACTCAGCCGTTAAAAAGAATTCATTTGAACCAGTTCTAATGAGATGGATGAAACTGGAGCCCATTGTACAGAGTGAAGTAAGCCAGAAAGACAAAGACCAATACAGTATACTAACGCATATATATGGAATTTTAAAAGATGGTAACGATAACCCTATATGCAAAACAGAAAAAGAGACACAGATGTACAGAACAGACTTTGGGACTCTGTGGGAGAAGGCGAGGGTGGGGTGTTCTGAGAGAATAGCATTGAAACAAGTATCCTATCAAGGGTGGAACAGATCACCAGCCCAGCTTGGATGCATGAGACAAGTGCTCAGGGCTGGTGCACTGGGATGACTCAGAGGGATGGGATGGGGAGGGAGGTGGGAGGGGGGATCGGGATGGGGAACACATGTAAATCCATGGCTGATTCATGTCAACGTATGGCAAAACCCACTACAATATTGTAAAGTAATTAGCCTCCAACTAAAAAACAAAAAAAAAAAGGCAATGCCAAAGAATGCTCGAACTACCACACAATTGCACTCATCTCACACACTAGTAAAGTCATGCTTAAAATTCTCCAAGCCAGGCTTCAGCAATACATGAGCCATGAACTTCCAGATGTTCAAGCTGGTTTTAGAAAAGGCAGAGGAACCAGAGATCAAATTGCCAACGTCTGCTGGAGCATCGAAAAGGCAAGAGAGTTCCAGAAAAACATCTATTTCTGCTTTATTGACTATGCCAAAGCCTTTGACTGTGTGGATCACAATAAACTGTGGAAAATTCTGAAAGAGCTGGGAATACCAGACCACCTGACCTGCCTCTTGAGAAACCTGTATGCAGGTCAGGAAGCAACAGTTAGAACTGGACATGGAACAACAGACTGGTTCCAAATAGGAAAAGGAGTACGTCAAGGCTGTATATTGTCACCCTGCTTATTTAACTTATATGCAGAGCACATCATAAGAAAAGTTGGGCTGGAGGAAGCACAAGCTGGAATCAAGATTGCTGGGAGAAATATCCATAACCTCAGATATGCAGATGACACCACCCTTATGGCAGAAAGTGAAGAAGAACTAAAGAGCCTCTTGATGAAAGTGAAAGAGGAGGGTGAAAAAGTTGGCTTAAAGCTCAACATTCAGAAAACTAAGATCATGGCATCCGGTCCCATCACTTCATGGCAGATAGATGGGGAAGCAGTGGAAACAGTGGCTGACTTTATTTTTCTGGGCTTCAAAATCACTGCAGATGGTGATTGCAGCAATGAAATGAAAAGACGCTTACTCCTTCAAAGGAAAGTTAATACCAACTTAGCATATTAAAAAGCAGAGACATTACTTTGCCAACAAGGTCCATCTAGTCAAGGCTATGGTTTTTCCAGTGGTCATGTATGGATGTGAGAGTTGGGCTGTGAAGAAAGCTGAGCGCCAAAGAATTGATGCTTTTGAACTGTGGTGTTGGAGAAGACTCTTGAGAGTCCCTTGGACTGCGAGGAGATCCAACCAGTCCATCCTAAAGGAGATCAGTCCTGGGTGTTCATTGGAAGGACTGATGCTGAAGCTGAAACTCCAATCCTTTGGCCATCTGATGCGAAGAGCTGACTCATTGGAAAAGACCCTGATGCTGGGAAAGATTGAGGGCAGGAGGAGAAGGGGATGACAGAGGATGAGATGGTTGGATGGCATCATTGACTCAATGGACATGGGTTTGGGTGGACTCCGGGAGTTGGTGATGGACGGGGGGCCTGGTATGCTGTGGTTCATGGGGTCACAGAGAGTCGGACACAACTGAGCGACTGAACTGAACTGAAGATGAATGAAATTCAAAATTAAAAGTAGCTAAAAGGATAAGTCCAAAGCTAGCCTTTTAAAAAGACAAGTGACAAATAGTATCTATATCATGAGCCTTGTCAAAAGAAGAGTCAAAAATATACACGATTTTATATGAGAAAGGGTGCATAAGCAAAGGTATGAAATACGTTAAGTGAATTATAATAGAGTGTTGGAGAAGACTCTTGAGAGTCCCTTGGACATCAAGGAGATCCAACCAGGCCATCCTAAAGGAAATCAGTCCTGAATATTCATTGGAGGGACTGATGCTGACGCTTAAACTACAATACATTGACCACCTGATGCAAAGAACTGACTCATCTGAAAAGACCCTGATGCTGGGAAAGATTGAAGGCTGGAGGAGAAGGGGTCGACAGAGGATGAGCTGGTTAGATGGCATCACCGATGCAATGGACATGAGTTTGAGTAAAGTCCAGGAGTTGGTGATGGACAGGGAGGCCTGGCCTGCTGCAGTCCATGGGGTTGCAGAGAGCTGGACACGACTGAGTGGCTAAACTGAACTGAACTGAACTAAAACCCAACATAAATGAATAATTTCTTTTCATACTATAAACTATCAAATGGACATAATAAAGAGTGGAAAAGTTGACTAGAGCAATTCCTGAGGTAAAAATTGGAAGATGGTAGACACCTTCCCACTAAAAAGGCACCAGGACAAATGGTTTCACACCAAGTTCTACCTAACATTAAAAATCAAATAATCCCAAGGTTACTTCAGCTATTTCAGGCTACATGAATATAGACGTTTCTATTTCCTAATTTTCCTGGTTATGATTTTTAGGTAAAGGTCTGTAATTTAAAAGTGCACATTTCATTTTCAAATACATAGTTTTAAGTATTTTTAATATTAATTTATCATTTTGATATTCATTTCTCATTTAAATTCTTTCTTCTCTGTAATCACCCTCTGTGTTTTTTTCAGTTTTAACTTTATTGAGACTTCCAATGGCTAAGTCAAAGATCTCTCTTGGTAAATGTCACATTGCACTTGAAAATATGTGGGTTATTTTTTAATATCTTTTGATATTGATGTCTAACATAATTCCACAGTGACAAGAGAACAGATTCCGTATGATTCAGAATCAGTCGTTCAGATCATGAAATTTTTGCACCTTGTTTTATGTTCCTGGATATGTATCAGTTTATAGTCTCCTGGTTCATAGTCTATGGGAACTTGAATAGAATTTGTATCCTGTTGTTGTGTGAAAATTGTATAAATCTTAATTATGTTGAATTGGTTCATAGTGCTTTTCAGGTCTACTATATCCTTCTACTTTTCTATCTGTTCACTCCATTAATTTTTGAGAGCTTGATACTGAAACTTCAACTAAACGTCTTAATTTATCTACTTAAAAAAAGAATTGTAATATATAGTGGAACCATATGTAACTTTGTTCTGTATTTTCCAAGTCTCCTGTAAGTGTGTTACTGTACTTACATAATTTAAAAATAAAAAAGAAAACATAGGTATTTCTGCATTAATTTGACAAGCCACCATACTGTATGATACAGGGAACCCAAAGCTGGTGCTCGTGACAATCTAGAGGGGTGGGATGAGGAGGGAGGTGGGAGGGAAGTTTGGGTGGGGGAAAGCATATGTACACCTCTGGCTGTTTCATGTTGCTGTATGGTGGAAACCATCACAACGTTGTACAGTAATTATCCTCCAATTAAAAATAAAATATTAGGCAAAAAGCAGGCCAATCTCACAATAATATGGATGCAAAGCTATTTTTAAAATTTTAGCAAATAGACTTAATGTATGAAAATATGGCAAATATGTCCATGTATGAAATGAGTAATAAGCCATGACCAAGTAGGATTTATTATAGCAGCTTGCAAACGGTTAGGATATCAAGATATCTAATAACATAATTTATCAGTAAATTAAAGGAAGGCCATATGATCGTATCAGTAGATGATAGAAAAGCAATAAACAACCAATCAATTATTGCTAATAAAAACCTTATGTAGACTAAGAGTAAAACTGCTGAATATTACAAAGCATTCTAAAAATTCTGGCACACATCATTCTAAATGATGGAATGTTAAATCACTTTATTAGAATCAGAAACAAAATGAAACATATCTTCCTTCATCATTATTGACATTGTTTTGGAGAGTGTCAAATGCAACATGTCAAGAAGAGTACATAATTTTTACAAATATTAAGGGGAATATGTTTTCATTTTTCTCCTGATATGATTGTGTTTCTGCAAAACTCAAGAAATTCTAGGCTCCAAATGATACTATATGGTGTGGTTATTTGTGTACTAGAAAAATAAAAATTTTAACAGTACTCTTTTCTCTATACCAGTCACACCAGTTAGAAATGGGAAGAAAATACTCTACTCATACAAGCAAAAGTCTGTAAAATACACAAGAGTATATTTAACGAGAAAATAATTAAGGTCGCCAAGCTCTAGTCCCACCAGTATTTCACTCAATACAAAGTCCATATTTGGGTAGCATCAGACCCTCACTATTTCATTTACGGTATGTGTGCCTGTCTGCACACTGTTCCTCCTGCCTGCAATATTTTCTTCCTTTTTATCATGTGATAAACTGTTTGTCCTTTAAAATCCCAGTTCAAAGTTGCTCTCCTCTGATACCTTCTCCTAAACCCCCTCTAGGCTACAGTTCACTTTAGGTGAATTTTCTCTAGGGAAGGAGAGAATATCGAGAGAAGGAAATGAATGAAAAGCGAAAAAGGGAGCGAGTTGAGAAGAATGAGAGGCAAGGAGAAAGGAAGGAGGATAAGATGAATAGGGAGTAAACAAATGCTGAATGAGAACCAGCCAAGGTTTTGGAAAGACATTAGATCTGGTGAGGTTTGAAGCCCATGCAGCCTTCCAGGCCCCATCCCCTTCCTGTCCACCTTACCACCACCCCGACCAGGATCTAACTCCCTGGTGACATGTCTAATTTCAGACTTAGACATCAAGGATGCAGTTGCTCAAGAGTCCACTCAGCGCCCAATGCCATACCGTCGACAAAGCATCATAGAACCCATATTACAGGACACTGCCTTTGCCCAACGAAAGTCAACCCTCTTCAGAGAGTGGGGGAGCAAGATGCCTGATGCCTCTTATGAGCGAAAACTGAAAAGCCTCATGGAGAAGGGCACGGAGCCCAAGATGGAGATGATGAAGATGTTGAAGCCGGAAGAGGTGCTGAGCTGCCGGTAAGCCGCCCTGCGCGGGTGGGGCTGGGTGCTTCCTGCAAGACTAGGCTCTGCTCACGCATGTCTGTGGTTCAGACACCTGGGCTGAGCCCAGAGCAAGGGAGGGTGGCTGCAGCTTGTGCTCTGCTTTGAGTCCCAAAGGGCCGAAGCCGGTGGGTCCACTAATGAACACGACATTTAGGTGCTGGTGTTTTGATGCCTTGCCTTAGGACACCGACATGCACACGCTTCCCCAAATTTCTATTTGTTTCACAAAAGAAAGCGTGACTGTTACTCACAAAGGAAAGAATGAGTTGTTTGTGGCCTTTAACAGGAAGCTCCCCTAAGTTCCTTTATGCTGTGGTGTTGAATTGCTGGGACGGTAGCCACCATTCCCAGGGCCAACCTGTTGTCTGTTTGGGGTTTCAGACTCTAAAGTGACCATAAACGGAGTATGAAACCATTTGGCATGTATGCTCTTACCAAGGGGTCCCCCTTCTGGCTATTCTTTGTCCTAGTTACAAGATCCACTGGTTTTCAGCAACACCCAACAGCAGGGCTTCTGCCCCAATCTGAGCATCCCTCCCCAGCCTGACGTTACTCTTTACTGTAAAGATCTATCTGACACGGTTCAGAAAATTCAGTAGAGTAGGAAATAGGACAACAGAATCAGGTAGTCATCTTTGTAGAGTTCACAGCAGCGAACTCACCTGCAGGTTTCAGACACCTGGCATCCACAGGCCCCATCACACAGTCCTGCTCTGCTGGCTGACTGGTTGGGGGGTGGATGGGTGGAATGGCTAACTGGCTGAAAGATGGGCAGCAAGCCTTGTTGACTAGAGGGGGTTTCTGGCTCTTGCCACTTCCACGGCTGAATGACTTGGACATGGCTTTCAGATTGAGAGCGTGGTTGTAACTGACTCTGGCCAAAGATAGTCTTCCTGGGCTCCATGGTGGGGAGAAAAGAAACTTGGACAGGGAAGAGGGAGAGAATATTTGGAGATGGCAAAAAACAAGCCGTTAGAAAAACATCCAAGAGAAGGATGAAACTGTCCTTTGTGATCTTAGTGAGGACGCACAGGTAGATGTGTGTGAGATCCTCCCCTCAGGGGCTGGGCTGGTCAGGGAGGGATGGGGTGGAATGTGGCTGGAGCCAAAGGTAGGACTGGTGGGAGCTGACTGTGAGAACAAGGAAGCTCTGGGCAGATCTTGAAAGAGAAGGGAAGTTCCTTGGTGGCCTACTGATTAGGATTCCAGGCTTTCACTGCTGAGGGTCTGGGCTCAGTCCCTAGTCAGGGAACTAAGATCCTGTGGGCCATAGGTACAGTCAAAAAAAAAAAAAAGGAAAGAGAAGGGAGACCATTTCCAATGGACAGAAAACCCAGTTTCTACAATATACAACTCTTTCCCTATCATGTGTAGCAAAGTAACCAACCAGAAGGTGTCCTGAAAGCAGTCTGAGTCAGTGGCTTCCCTCCTTATCCTAAAGCTAAGAGCAAGGTCAAGGTTGATGGTGGGATAAGGGATATGATGGCAGAGATACTCTCTAAACCACATGGCAGGGATGGAATCAGTTCTAGTCTTCAGTTAAAAGTCAGAATGGTGGGGCTTTAGCTAATATTTTAAAACCATGTTTTAATTTCAATTGTCTGAATATTATTAAAAAGTACCCACCTATATTTCTACAACTTTCTCAGCCTTTATTTCCACTGTCCTGTATTTCCTCCAGCCCTTGGCCTCACTCAGATTAGACACACACGGCAGTGATGAGAGGAAACACCTAAGAATTTGCATTCAGGTTTTTCCTCCCCTCTTGGTATAACGTCACTGCCGTATTGCACCTCCTTCTCACAAATGATGTTTTAACATTAAGAAGATTTCTTGAAATGAATATTCCATTGTTTGCTTGACCATTCCTCTACTGATGGAATTTACTGTTTTCTTACTGTCAATAACCCCAAAATAAATACTTTTATTTATATAGATTTTCTTCCATTGACTTCTCATCTTGGGATAAGTTGAGGACCATAGTGGAATTACTGGAATCAAAAATAATGAACTTGTTTGGGAGGACTTGGTGAAGAGGTGAATGAACTTGGTGGAGAGGCAACTTGTTTGGCATAAATGTTGCCAAATTGATTTCCAAAAGAGTTATGCCATTTATCTAGATTCCATAATACGTGTTAATATTTGATTTTCTCTTCTAGGAAAAAATGTTACTTATGAACCTATTGGAAGGGCAGGAATAGAGACACAGATGTAGAGAATGAACTTGTGGACACAGTGGGGGAAGAAGAGGGTGGGACAATTTGAGAGAGTAGCATTTACATATATACACGATCATATGTAAACTAGATAGCTAATGGGAAGCTGCTATAGAACACAGGGAGCTCATTTCAGTGCTCTGTGATGACCCAGATAGGTGGGATAGGGGTGGTTGGGTGGAAGGGAGGCTCAAGAGGGAGTGGGTATGTATATATTTACGGCTGATCCATGTTGTACAGCAGAAATCAACACAACAATGTAAAGCAATTATTCTACAATTAAAAACAAATTTTAAAGAGTTATGCCAGTAAAAACTCCCACCAAGTCTTTTATGAGACCTCTGTCAGCTCCAGAAATGTCTGGAGACCCAGTCCTTACAGAGGTCCCCACACCAACGCTGCTTAAATCTAAACTCTTTTCAGTAAAGTTTAGAGCTGCGATGACTCCACCCTCAACTGACCTCTTTGGCCTTGTCTCGCACAGATACCTGAGGTTATCCAAGAACAACATTCGAACCTTGCTCAAGCTGTGCAAGGATGCGGGAATGAACGTGGACATCCATCCCCACATGTTCGAAGGAGAGATAGACGCTAAAAAGGTGTTCAACCAAAACATCAGTGTGGCCCTCTAAATAGCCCCTCTCCCCAGCCACCTCGAGCTCCCTCTGCTGTTGGATCCTCAACCACCAGATGCCACCCTCTGGTACACCGCACCTAGCCCTTTAGACCTGGGGCACCCCCTTTAGACAGTAGCAATTAGGAAACAAGGCTAGACTGCTTGGATCATTGTGTTGATGTAGTATTTTGTCCTTGTCATCCAAGTCAGAACCAACGCAGGAGAAACTATGGGTTTTCTCCCCACCTCCCAAAGAACACTCCCTAGAAAAGAAATCTTAGAAGTGAGAAATGGGAGTCCAAAGTCTCCAGTCTCTGTACAGAAAAAGTCTTAATGACCCAGATAAAACGATGGTGTGAGCACTCACCTAGAGCCAGACATCCTGGAGTGTGAATTCAAGTGGGCCTTAGGAAGCATTACTACAAAGTTAGTGGAGGTGATAGAACTCCAGCTGAGCTATTTCAAATCCTAAAAGATGATGCTGTTAAAGTGCTGCACTATATGCAAGCAAATTTGGAAAACTCAACAGTGGCTACAAGACTGGAAAAGGTCAGTTTTCATTCTAATCTCAAAGAAAGAGAATGCCAAAGAATGTTCAAACTACTGTACAATTGTGCTTATTTTACATACTAGCAAAGTAATGTTCAAAATTCTCCAAGCTAGGCTTTAACAATACATGAACTGAGAACTTCCAGACGTTCAAGCTGGATTTAGAAAAGGCAGAGGAACTAGAGATCAAATTGCCAACATCCACTGAATCATAGAAAAAGCAAGAGAATTCCAGAAAAACATCGACTTCTGTTTTCATTGACTATGCTAAAGCCTTTGACTGTGTGGATCACACAAACTGTGGAAAATTCTTAAAGATATGGGAATAGCAGACCACCTTACCTGCCTTCTGAGAAACCTGTATGCAGGTCAAAAAGCAATAGTTAGAACTGGAACAACAGACTGTTTCAAATTGGGAAAGGAGTACATCAAGGTTGTATATATTCACCCTGCCCATTTAACTTATATGCAGAGTACATCATGAGAAACGCTGGGCTGGATGAATCATAAGCTGGAATCAAGATTGCCAGGAGAAATATCAATAACCTCAGATATGCAGATGGCACCACCCTGAGGGCAGGAAGTGAAAAGAAACTAAAGAGCATCTCGATGAAGGTAAAAGAGGAGAGTGAAAAAGTTGGCTTAAGACTCAGCATTCAAAAAACTAAGATCATAGCATCTGGTCCTATGACTTCATGGCAAATAGAGGAGGAAAAACGGAAACAATGGCAGATTTTCTTTTCTTGGGCTCCAAAATCACTACAGAAAGTGACTGCAGCCATGAAATGAAAAGATG